>NC_092500.1:162388302-163797468 GCF_047511675.1 Marmota flaviventris
GCACAGGTGAGTGACAGAGCAAGCAGTCCCTGGGCATGGCTGTGCTGGGTGGGCCTGCATAATAGGCTGGTTGTGGGGACCCAGTTTGCTGTGCATACGGGGAAATGGGTAAGTGGGTCACATGGGTCTAGAGCATAGTAGGGGTTTATTTTGTGCATGTTGGGTAACCACCAGAGGATTTTAAGTAGATATTAAAAACGAGTGTCCTAAAACATTATATGGATGTGATTTAAAAGCAGAAACCCTTAGAACCCGAAAGCTTCTATTAGAAGTTTATGCAATTAAAGTCTTAGCAAAAACCTTATTCCATATAGGGATGATGAAAGGTTAACTGCCAGGGTATTCTTCAGCATATGTCACTATTCTCTGACCTGTGTGAACATCCTGAGTCCCAAGTTCATTGTGATTACAGTCATTGACTGATTTTGTTTTAAAGTTTTATAGCTTGATCATTTGAAAGTGTCACTTATTTATCAAAAAGTTATCTCGAGCTGGGCACAGAAGCAAACACCTATAAATCCCAGCAAATTGGGAGGCTGAGACAGGAGGATTCCAAGTTCAAGGCCAGCTTGGCAACTTTGCAAGGACTTGTCAATAAATAAATTAAAAAGGGCTGTGGAGTGGCTCAGTGGTAAAGCACTTCTGGGTTCAATGCCCAGTAAATTAAAAAAAACACAAACAAAAAAAGAACAAAAAACACCTCAATTTGGATAGATAATTCATGTTGTTGAGAGAGATAACTATATTTTCAAAGATGATTCTGGATTGTACTTACTATAATCTGTTGTTAGACCCCTCTCATTGATAAGTCTTTTTTATGATTGAGAACAGCAGGCATATACCCTAAGTTGAAGGAATGCTTTATTATCTGAGAACATAAGAACAAATTTCAAATGACCTTGTAAATCATTGCAGTATTTCTTAAATAGCTGAGGAAAATGATTAAATATATTTAATCATTATGAACATGATGATGAAGTTAATGTGCCCAGTTTTAAAAAAAAAAAAAGTTGGGTGACAAGCGGAGTCCTTTTTAATAAATGGCTTGTTTAAAAAAAAAAATCCCTAGAGGACTTTGACATTTAGAAAGAACACTAGGCCTGGCATTTGTTCCCTGTCATTTCCATGCATTAGACAAAGCAATGAAGACAAACCAAATGGAAATAGATTTTATCCATGACAATCAATATAGCCAAATTAAATAATCTAATTCAGCAAATACTAGGCTTTCAGATTTCATAAACAAGAAAATTATCAAAAGAAGTTTTGGGGATCTACACAGAATTGCCAGTATTTCATTTTGCTAGGAAAGAAAACAAAAATTTTTTTAAAGAACAAAACTACTATTATTATCATTCCATCAAAAAAGTAGCATGGACAAGCTGAGAATAAGAAACTTTCTCCAGAAATGGCCAGTATCACTAATATTTGTAACTAGCAGCAAAATATGTTCTAGACCCGTAAGTGCTGGAGGACAGTCTTGAAAAGGATTCAACTTTTTTTTTTTTTTAAGAGAGAGAGAGAGAGAGAGAGAGAAAATTTTTTAAAAATATGTATTTGTTAGTTTTCTGTGGACACAACATCTTTGTTTGTATGTGGTGCTGAGGATCGAACCCGGGCCGCAGGCATGCCAGGCGAGCGCGCTACCGATTGAGCCACATCCCAGCCCCCAACTTTTTACTTTTTAAAGGGAACCCTATTGTCTCATATGTGCAAAACACAAAGTGAAATGAGATTCACAAACCATTCTAGTCACTCGAAATTACTTGGGTCTCACATGTACCCATATATGGTGTTTAGTCTATTTGTGTTAAAAAATCTTCAAGCCAATGGATATATATCATTTACATAATTCAAATTACCAAAAGATATATAATGAAAACAACTCTAAACTCTACTGTCAGTGGTAACCTTCTTTTTTGGGTTTTCTATTTTCAATATGCACTATGAACTCATAGCTGTGAAACTCTGAAAAAACAAAAAAGACTACAAAGCTCTCTCCTGTGAGTGGGAGCGCACGCGCGCGCGCACACACACACACTCTTCTCCCTCCAAATCTAGTAAAATGGTCTCACAATTTGCAGACTCATCTATCTTCAGTGTCCATGTTATGACCACATAGGTCCTACTCTTGCCTGGGCTGGGTGTTAGTACACTAAGCTACATTCCCTTTTAGCTAAACTTCTTGCATTTCATTTTGCTGCCATGTTTTATCTTGTTTACTATCAACCCACCTCTTGTTCTCCTCCACACTCTGCACATCTCCTCTCTGCAGCCCTGCAAGCATGTGCTCCATCAGGAATCCTCCTGCTCCCACTCCTTGCGACTGCCTGGTTTCCAGCTCCTGCACAGCTGTGGTCCAAAGGCTTCCCTTTGCCATTATCCTGGGCCTCCCCATCCATCTGCACTATTAAATGCCCTGGGTGCCATGTCTTCTACTTCCTCCAGTAAATGAGGAAAACAACATGGGGGAGGAGAAAAGAGTCTTCCTTGGTGAAGTGTTTTTTTCACAATCCTGTTTTCAACATGAGGTCAACTGCAGGCCTTAAAGTCTGATCTCCTAAATCCAATGCCTCTGGTTAAACTCAGCTGGAGGAGAAAATGTTGGGGGAAGGGTCACTTGGTGACATATATTAGGAGAAGGCATCTAGGAGACCCAATGACTAAGTTTAGTCTTGAAGAGCATCCTCCTGTTCTGACCCGCTGCCCTGAGAGGTACCTAGCGCTCTCCATCTTGGGCCTCCCCTGGGTTCTGTGGGGGCAAATCAGTCCCCTGCTTCCAAGTCTACAGGCACCTGGATTTCAGCTTACCCTGGGGTGCCAAAATAGTTAACTAGGCTATCTGCTTTCCATCTTTCAACAATTCCTGACATCTTGAGGGCACCCTCTCATTTGCCCATGTCCTTGAAGACCCATGAATTCCACTGTCATTTTGTTGAGTTTTGTGGGTATAGAGATAGAGTATTTTTCCCTTAAGCTCTAACTTTAAGAGTTAAGTTCTTGCTGCATATAAGTACCACTTAATCATAGCCTCAGAGATCACAGCAGGAGGCTGATGAGGCATAAAAAATGTCCCTTGTGACACTGCCCAATCATAATGAAAGTATTCTGAAAGGCCTTTCTATTTTACCTGTTTTTAAGAAAGTGTGACATATATACACAATGGAATATTACTCAGCAATAAAAGAGAATAAAATCATGGCATTTGCAGGTAAATGGATGGAGTCAGAGAAGATAATGTTAAGTGACATTAGCCAATCCCCAAAAAACAAAGGCCAAATGTTTACTCTAATATAAGGAGGCTGATTCATAGTGGGATAGGGAGAGGGAGCATGAGAGGAATAGACCAACTCCAGATAAGGCAGAGGGGTTGAAGGGGAAAGGAACAGGCATGAGGTTAGAAATGATGGTGGAATGTGATGATCCTTATTATTCCAAAGTACATGTATGAATACACAAATTGGTATGAATATACTTTGTATACAACCAGAGATATGAAAAATTGTGCTCTATATGTGTAATAAGAATTGTAATGCATTCCACTATCATATATAAATAAAAAAAATTTTTAAAAACTTAAGAAAGCGCACTGGGGAAGGAAAGTGTCATACTGGTATTTTACCTGTTCCTCTTGGGGGCCAGTAAGGAGCAGTTTCTCTGAAAGCCCTTTCCTTGCTAGCCACAGCTTGTTAGGTAGGGTCCCACCCTTCAAGAGCACTTATCTGGGAGATCAGTAGGATTGTTACCCTGCCCCAATTTTGTACTGGGGGGGGGGGTGCAAGCTGAACTTCTAACTCACCCTAATCTTGCTTATATTTGAGGATAGGCTGTCTGAGGCCAGAGTTCCTTTTCAGGTGGTCTAGCTAAAATCAGCTGGATCTGAGAGGGCCACCAGAGTCTAGTCTGACAATCTCTACCTTCATCATCACATCTGCACATTAAATGACACATTCTCTCCGCACCATGGCAAGGATCTAAAAGGCCCAAAAAAGGAACAACAGAAGTGAATATTGGGAAAAGCTCCATTCTAAGAAAAAACAAAACATGAATATTCCTCACTTTATTAGCCTGTCCTTCCCTCTCCTCTATCATATCTGCCGCCTCCTAGCCCTTAAGGCTTGGGAAGTGGATTTGAGAATTCATCTTCCACTTCTCCTATTCCTGGCTACGAATAAAAGTTTCCTTCACTGTTCAATCCACGCTCAATCTTGTTATTGATTCTACTATTCCAAGAGAGAAAAAGGACCCAGCCTTGGGAGTCAAAAATTGGTAAAAGGAATTCATTTCCTTGTCATGAGCTGCTGGGGCTCTGGACTCTAGAGAAGGTCTTACTGCTTATAGTAAATGCCATGGTGTACCCTAGTAGACTTCTAGGCCACAGAGTTGAAGATGATTTTAGTAAATTTCACCCGAGTGCAAGGAGGAGATCGAACTGTCCGGGACAGCTGTATAATCTAATCTGATTTACTGAAATCAAACAAGCACCAGGCTCAACAGATCTGAACTCGGCAATGATGAGCACACTGGTGTCTCCAGTGCTGTGTGTGGCGCTTCACATTCTAAAGCTTAACTAGACTACAACAGCAGCCAGTCACGAGAAGACTCAGGCGAGGAAGAGAAGGCTCCCCAGTGCTCTCATATAACTTCAACATGAAGCATTCCCAACTACCAAAATAAGAACATCCACAAAGTCGGGCACTGTGGCGCATACCTGTAATCCCAGGGGCTTGGGAGGCTGAGGAAGGAGGATCACAAATGCAAAGCCGGTCTCAGCAATTTAGGGAGGCCCTAAGTAACTCAGTGAGACCCTGTCTCTTAACATTAAAAAGGGCGGGGAGGCAAGCTGGGGGATGTGGCTCAGTGGTTAAGCATCCCTGGGTTCAATCCTTGGCACAAAAAAAAAAAAAAAAGAGAGAGAAAATCCACCAAAATCAGATGATCTCTCCACTCAAACAGGTATATTGAATGTCCTATTACTACAACACAGTAGACCAGATTTTTAAAAAGTAATGAAAAAGCATCTGTTTGTATAGGGCAAAATATAAAAATCTTAATTAAAATAAACAATGTCAGGATAGATTACTAAGGATGAAGCCATCTTGCTCAGCATCACTACAAATGAGGGAATAGAAAACATTTTCTAAAACTTTTTTCTTAGATTCTAAGATGAATGTAATCCCTGAACTCCAAGACCAGGTGTGATCTAACAGGCTGCACTGAAGGAAAGGCACTGTCCTGAAAAATGAGAGACTCTAGTCCTCCCCACTAACCTCCCTGATCTTCAGTATGACTACCTTTTTCTCCTTTGACTCCTGTCAATATTTCATAGATTTTTCTCTTCCCTTCCCTTCCCTTGGTTCAGACACAGGTATTAACACCAGTTTGCCAGGTTATGATAGCATGAACCAGCACCTTCTTCACAATGTCCAAATACTGCATGGGATTTCTGGAACACCTGCCCTAGGACTTCCTTGCTAGAAGGATGCATGGAGACAGAGCCTACTCATAATTTAACAGTGGGCCATCTTATGCTTTGAATATAGCCCTTGCTGCTCTGCCACTATAATTTTTTTTAATGCTTTACTTAAATATTATTTTTTGAATTGTTGGTGGACCTTATTTAATTTATTTATATGTGGTGCTGAGAATTGAACCCAATGCCTCATATGTGCTAGGCATGCGCTCTGCCACTGAGCTCCCAGCCCCAGCCCACAACTTACTAAGATATGTTTCTCTCCACCCCCTCCCCACTTTTTTACCTCTTTCCCTTCTTAATCTTGGGGAAACAGGATTACTTTTCTTTCCCAACCTAGGCAGAGTTATCTGTCCTTGAGCACACACCCAACACAGGAAGGAAGTAATTCAGACTTTGGGAATGGCACCAGAAGATCTCAGAAATTACTATCTCCCAAATTAACAAGTGAATTACAACTCCCACAAAGAACATGTAGCCTTTGAATCACCTCTTTAAAAGCCCACTGTTCCCCCCCATAGACAGAATCACAGCCTCCGGAACAGGAGTCCCCTGTGCTTTTCCTTGCTAGCAAGCAATAATCCCTTTTTTCCTTTTCTTCAAACACGTCCAGGTTATTGGGTTGGTATTGGGGACAAGGATGGAGATTTCGATAACAATCAGGGGAACAGGGCAAGAACAGAGAATGGCGTTGGGAGTTATTTTAGAGACACTCAAACCAAACTAACAAGACTTGCACTTTACTCAAGTGAAAATGGTAAACAGTGAAATGGTGGAGGTGTGCGTTTAATTACATTCAGGTCAACAAGTGTCACTCCATCAGGAGCATAGTTTGTTCAACATGTACTCCTAAACAATCATTTGTACATCCCCCTCCCCCCCCAAAAAAAGGTGCTAACTTACCAAATTATACTGTTATATTGTGTGAATGTATAATATGTTACAACAAACCCACAGTTGCACCAATATTTTTTTTTTTAAAGGTGTTAGTATTTGTACAACCTGAGAAAATCACAGAAAAAGCAAGAACATAGGGGAAAGAAGAGAAATTGGAGGGAAGCACATTCAAGAACTCCGGCAACACAATTCAAGTCATTCTGCTAGCTTTGTAACTCAAAAAAAAAAGAAAAAGAAAAAGAAAAAAAATCTGATTCAAGTCATAAGGGGGATACACAACACAGCTGTTGGCAATGATAGAGCTTGCAGCACTAGTTTCCCAAAGGAGCCAGGTTTCTTCTGAAAATCTTCTCTGGGAAGACATCAGGATGTGCTCACTTGGCAGAAGCACACCTGTAGGAAGAGCATAACCTCCTGGAACACAAGAAGTGGAGATTAAGAGTAGGATCAATAAAAGAAAAACAGCTCTGGTGATGAAACTGTCTTCATGCCTACTAGATTTACTTGGTAAAAGACACCTCTTCTCTGACTCCCTCAACCTGCCAGCGTTATAACTAGTGCCAGAGGTTTCCTGATAGGTGGACCTAACAATTCAAGTGTTCTTTCTCTCTCTGAAAAGAGTTAACAGGTGAATTTACAAGGTTAAAGGATGTTGTGCTGCAATTTAAGAATTAAAAAATACATAAATACACTTTCAAAAAAAATTTAAGTCACTGTTTTCTCCAATTCTCTCGAATTTCTACAATTCTCTCAAATTACATGAGACATACATTTTTAAATCAGCAAATATGAACGATCCAGAATTTGACCAGTATCTGCTTTCCAGGCTCTAGCCTTAGCCTGAAGAATGAAAGCGACCTAGGAGAGAAAGCCAGCACTCTGCAAACCTCCCACTAAAACTTCAGGGTTGCCAAAGGGCCTTGTAAAGATTTCTTGGGGTTCTTTTGTGGCTGCATTTGACTCTCAGAGGGAGAAGTGATTAGCATTTACCTAACCATGCTGGAGAAACAGAAAGCAAAGCCTTTGCAGAATGGAGAGAATAGAGTTGATGGTGCTTTTCAACTTGCTTCTGTTTTACGAAGCGATGAATTAGACATTCCCTAAGCAGTGTTTTGGAGCAAAGCACTTCCATTTTTCTTTCACATGGCTATGGTTAACATCTCTTACTAGTACAGGAAGAGGTTTATTCAAAACTCATCTCCCTTCACTTAATCTTTAGGTTTGTTTTAGAGCAGAAATTACCCTACTCATCTCTTCAAGATTTCTAAAATTTACACTGCTCACAGAAATATATGATTTTTCCAATCTCCGAATTTATGGATGTGTCTCAAGGAGGAAAAGTGACTTGTCTAGGTGCACCATGCTAATTAGTAAGCAAAATCCAGGCAAGACCTGAGTGGCATCCTGGCCTAGAAAGCCCATGCTTTCACTCAGCACCACCCAAGTACCAGGAGTTTAATGGATCTCTAGCCTCATCTATTCCTCCAAAAATGCCTCAAGGATTCAACCATGTATGTTATGTTCACCCTCAACCACATAAAGAAACAAAAACATCAGGATGAGACTTGCCCCCAGCCCCATCCAAACATATGGTGCCAAAGCAAAAGATGGGAAAGGGGAAAAAGATTGTCAACACTAACTTTTAGAGATTTATGTTTCAAGCCTCATTCAAATTACAAACTAAGCAAATACCAAAATTATTGATTTACCAGCTGTAACAGGATTCAGAGGAAAACTATCAAAACATCTGGCAGAACTGAGGCTTGAATCAACATGTTCTTGGGAGAACGTATGCCCTGAGTTTGATACCCAGCACGCCCCCCCCCCCCACACTAAACACAAATTTAAAAATAATTTAAAATCAACATGGTATACTGCATAACTCCGAATTCTGGAGTACTCCACTTTTAAAAATTTGATTCCAAAATGTTACTTCTGTCCAAGGCAGAGCAACCAGCTAGGCTTGACAGCAGGCAGGTCTGTACTGCCCCTTGTGGCCACCAGACGCTTAACTAATAAATGGCTAAAGTCAAAGTCCGACTTAATGAATTTTAACAATGAATGCTAGTTTTTACGAAATACAAAAAAAAAAAAAAAACCTCTTCCAAAACATTTGTGTTGGTCTCTCCCATTTTATCTGCTTCAGAATTTGAGGTAAGGACTATTATCTAGACAAGGATAAAAATCACACTCTCCAGAAGAAATAACAGGATTAAAACACTTTAAAGGATAAAGAGTTCACACAAACAATCATTTTTTAAAGAAAACAACATATAGAAGTTGTATTTTAGGATGTTAAAGGACATGCTTCTGACTGTCAATATGAGCCACAAGTGATTTTAAAAAATTCAATTTTCTTTATTTAAAATAATTAGATCAAATAGTTTTAAAGTATTTCACGAAAATTAAAGACAACTTGTATCCAATTCTTTAAGAAGTTCTTTAACACTTGCCTCAAATGAAGAACAAAAAATTAATAAACAAGATGAAAAGTGAGAATTATGGATGAATCGATATTTAAATAAACCATTTTGTGTTTAATGGCAAGTAAAACAAAGCTACAGACATGAAAGTTTGAAGGGAATAAGAAGCATGCAATAATTCCAACTCTCTGAAAAGGAGAAATGATGATTACACCCATTCTGTTCTAGAAAGACCAAGGCAGAGTTCTTCAGAGAACACTAAACCCCAAGTGTATCATGAATTAGTGATATTGTACCACTGTTTTTAAATGGGGGTTGGGGTCAGAGGAGAAAAATTTCTTCTAATTAACAGATTAGACAGCCTACATTTTTTATGGAATCAGGAAAAAAGCACTATTTACATGATTAGCAGGAAGAAACCCCGATTTGTTTTTAAGCACTAGGCAAGTACTCCTAGGCATAAGGTAAATGAGAACTCTATTGACACTTGGAGTAAAATGTATACACTGTGGGTAAGAATACAGGTTGCCTTGTATTTAGACATGTCTGTAATACAACTGGGTTCCCTAACTCAGTCTACAGCCTATGTGTTATCCAGTTTACTTCATTTGGGGGACAAAAATGGCTAATAAATGACGAAGTTCAGTCAACCTAATTTCCTGTTCTAACAATTCTATATTAGTTACTTTTGGTGTTCCATTTTAAAAGACTACATAATTCTTAAAAAAAAAAAAAAATCTGTCAGATATTGGGAGCTTGTATACGCATCCCAGGACTTAGACACCATACATGCCTCTAAAACAATAATAAAAAAAAAAAAACTGATATAATCTCCAGAGTATCATGTAACAGCCTCCTGACCATAATTCTACTAGGTGCCTCTTATACTGTTGACTCCTTGCAAGGTCTGCAATATTTAAAAAAAAAAAAAAGTGCTTGGCCTTCTCTTGGATAGACCCCTATCAGACACAGAAATACCTATGCTGTGTGACAAATAGAGAAGGCAGTGGAGAACCTGCTCCATTGCTACCAGGGTTGGCTTCCACATGCCATAACACCAACCCTAATTCTGGACAAACCCACTAATAACCAAGCACTTGTATTATCAGAATGCGTGACAGGACTAGAACAGCATTCATGATCCTGACCTCTGATTTCCCACAGCCTCTGATTGCAATGCTATGAGTACAAGGTGCATTAAGATGTACACAACAAAATCCAGAGGTGTCAGCTAGTGCTCCTTAGAGAAGCAAATTTGAGAGCTATGCTAAAATCACATATATGCCTACACACATTTGATTACTTAACACCATCTTAAACCCTGGGGTCTATCTCAGCAGGAGACCACAGTCAGCATGCCAAAGGATATCTCATGATAGTTTGGTAGGAACCAATATATTCCATTGAGGTCACATTAAAAGACTGTGGAGGCACATGTTTATTCCTAAACCTATTGCTTAAAAAAAAAACAAAAACAAAAACCTGAGGAAGTAGCAGCCACATCTGAAGAGTTGATGGAGCCAAACAATTTGCAAATGATTGATGGGGTGAGACTCCACTGTGTCATCATCTAAGGGGGTGGATGGAAAGCTAACATATTTCTTAGAGTTACACTAAGATATTCTCCACCCTCCTCTGCCTGCCATATTTTGAGGGGAACCTGTTATTACCAAAGACTTTTAATAATGTGATATCACACAAGGAAGGGGACTGGGAAGGAGGAGACAAGGGCCGTGGCAGAAGGTGGGAGGGCAAAAGCCTGATGTCACTTGGTGGGTCTGGAGAGAGCCCATGAGAGGGCTGAAGTGACACCGAGATCCACTCCTGGAGCTGGCTCTGCACATTACCAAGCCTCAGAATCTCTGTTAGAATCAGCCCATCTCCAGCCCTAGAGTTCTGTGATATGATTCCATTATTCCATTTTTAAACCTGTGGAGTGGGAGTGTTTCTGAGTACCCTGCTCACACAGATGGTGGTGGGAAGAATCTCAAGAATATGTTGCATGTAGTAAATGCCCACTTCACTACGTAATCACTCCCCTCACATTCCACATGAACAAAGATTTTATTATCTCAAAGACGGCCGCAAACACACAAGTGGCTTAATGGCTGCATGGCACCGGTACACGCATGTGAGGAACATGGAAAGCATTTCTCCTAATTGCACATACCTGGGGATAAACATGACCAGAATGGAGTAGAACAGGGCAAGATCACTACTGTACACGAGCTCCACATATTGAGGGAGGGAGAGAGACTGGGGGAAGGCAGGCAAAAGGAGCTCACCGAAAGATAAAATCACATATAACATCCCTACATTCCCGATGATCTAAAAATATGCTGCACTGAAAAACCATTTGTCAAGGCAACCTTCCTGAGACTAGAAATAAGACCAAGGTGCCAACCACGTCTCCCACGGTCATCGCAATCTGAGCATCGCTTCTCCCCTGCCCTTCTACAAACTGGCTCTGTACAAATCCTGACCTACACCACAGCAATCTTTGGAGTTCAGGTACCAGACCTTTTGCCGGATCCCACCTGATTATCTTAGAGCCATTTTATAGTCCCTGCTACTTTCTCAGTCTGTCACTGCACATCACACACCAGAGACTGTATCAAATGCTGTTACCCCACCATACCACTGTCAATAATGTTTAACACAGTATTTCTTTACCTTGGTCTCCTTAGCAGAAAACTCTGAGGAGTTGGAAATTTTCATAGACTTTGACCGGTGGGACTGCCGCCGGATAGAATCCTCCCGGGAATATTTCACAGAACCAGAGGTCCTCACCCGTACCTTGCTGGTACTCTGAACACTATTCACGCCAATCATTTCGAAGGTCCACTAGACAAGGGGTTTGGAGAAAGAAAAAGGCACTTTCCACCCGATACAAGGCTCTAACGCTGGAGAGACTCTGCCGGTTGTGCCTGAGCAGCTCCTGAGCGCTGTGATCCGCCTTAGCTTAAGAGGCACCAGGCTGCCTCCCCAGCTTCTTCAACTACCCTGTTTGCAGCGAGTCTGATTGTTCCAGGCACGGCTCACGTCACTGGCTGCAAAGAGGAAAAAAAAAAAATGCAATCCCACCCCTGCTACTCTTCTCTCTATTCCACACACACACACACACACACACACATCTTCACACACTGGAACAAATGGCAACCGGCCAGGCAAGCAATTCATTAACATTTCAAATAGCAACACCATTTCTCTTGTGATATTGTGCAGTAAGCTCATTAATGTCAACAACAAAATAGAGATACCACAAATAAAAGTCTCAAGTAATCTGCAAGGCACCATGTGGGGCAGGAACGGAGCTAAATTTCCAAAGGGGTGAAAAAATGCAGAGGGTATCAAAAGGTTCAATCAATTACAGGCTAGTGAAAGGATGGCAGCTACAAAAGCATCTCCATGATCAATAATTTTCCCTTCTTTTCTGTTTCAGGCCACACTCTGTTTAACAGCCATTCACATGGTACTGCTATTCCAAAGAATTAAATGTCTCTGATGACCGCAGACTACTACAGCCAGATATTTAAAGAGGAATTGCCAGCTGGTGGGCAAATGAAGAAGAAAGATGTTAGCTACTTCTCGGTCATACAGAAAAGTTGGGGGATTAGCACATGGCAACTTTAAATATGGCTCAGAGTTAGATCAATTAAGTCAACTCAGATCAATGAGGGGCAATCAGCTTTTTCAAGCACCCTAAACACTGTCCGTGTACATAAGATCATGCAACCTTCCAGAAACATTACAAGTTGAACACTGTTGAAAACAAGGTAATTTTAGTTCTTGACACATGAAGTTAGCTTTCAGCACAATAATCCAGATTGCAATGCCTGACTTATCTGGCATCGTAGGGGCAGAGGGCCATCCATGAAAGAACAATTTCCAGGTAAAGGAAGTTTCCGTGTTAATAACAAAAACAGCTTGTAAATACCACTCTGGGAAGACTGCATCCTCACATTGAAATTTTTCCTTGACACGACTACAAATTCTGTATAGTATAGAGCCAAATAATATGACATTCTTTTGCCTTACTTAAGCTCTTCTGGGCTGTTTTCCTGCACTGTCAGTGAGCCCAGGTAAAGTTGGTGCTTGTGCTCCGCGTTCTGTTTCAGCCCCATGAGAGGGGCTTTCCCTCACCCCCGTTTAGACCTCTTTCTTTTCCAGGCACTGAAGCACTTGGGCTTCAGCTATGATGTAAGACAAAGACACTGACTAATTTTGGTGTAATAATGGGACAGAAGGATTTAAAAGATCTTGGGGCTCTGCTGCCCCAGAAGGTGACATAAAGTTCAGTCTATGTCATCATTTTGTCTACTTTGAGGTACACTTTCTTCTCTTCCTGGTAATGGAGCCACGGAATAACTGTCATTTGGAATTAAAATTCTGTAGTGTCTCTGTACTTTACAGAGCATGTTCCAAAGACATAAAAAGTGGTGTAATATAAGAACGTAATAAAGCTCACCATTTATAATCATCTTAACTGAAGCAATATGGCAATTCTATGGGCAAACCTCTATTTAACCAAAATAAGCCTAAGGTAGGTAGAACCATAAAGGAACTGGCAAGAGAGCTAAGGTTAAAAATTCAAAAAGTACTGTGTCCAAGATAGGAGAGCCTTAGAGAGGCTCTGAACAGAGAGCACTGGTTTAGAAGAAACACCCTTGGCTACCTGGCAGTCACATCAGGAGGAGTAAGAGTATGTTTCCTGATGAACTGAATTTTCTTTTCCCCATCAAAATGGTTTAAAAAAAAAAAGAATGAAAACCACATGCTACCTTATAGAGAAATGTAATCTATATATCCAACTTCATTTCTGGGGAATTTTAGCAAAAATGTACCATTCTTTACTGAGTGACTGTCCAACTGGCATTATACTTGGACTACCGTTACTAATAACCATTTTCACCTGTTCAGCATCTAAAACTTTTTATTTATTCACTGGTACAAAGGATTTAACCCAGGGATGCTTTACCACTGAGCTGCATGCCCAGCACTTTTTATTAATTATCTTGAGACAGGGTCTCACTAATTCCCTAAGGGTCTCAATTTACGTTGCTGAGGTTGGCCTCGAACTTGATATCTACCTACCTCAGTCTCCCAAGTCTCTGGGATCACAGGCGTGCAAAACTGTGCCTGGATTCAGCACCTAAAACTTTATAGAAGTAATAGAGTATCTTACTGGGGTCTCAAACTTGCACTTCTGTGACGTGGCTTTGATAGTACTGCAATCCTTGCACAGGTTAGGAGAGTAGAGTACACCTGGGACGCTTTGACAGAGCCTGGACTCAAACTCTCACACTGTGCTGTCTCCTGCATATGCTCTTTATGGTGTCCCTTCCTTTTAAAATCTGTAATGAACCTTTTTGCAGTTCAGGAAGGAAAAAGTATCCTTCTGTCCTTGCCACTATTCTCTATTCCAGAATATAAAATTCATAACTAGACACAGTGAAGGGAACTGCAGATGGTTCACATCCCTGAACATGTCCTTCTCTACCGGCACAGCTGAAAGGACCCCTAGTGCTCAGGGCCTTGGTGCTCCGGCCTCACCCTGCAGACCTACGTTTGATCCCCACCACTTGCCAATATTACAGTCTCTTCAGGCAGGACCATCTCTTTATTCCAGGCTGATGTTCCAGACTGTGGCTTCCTCTCACCCATGCATGGGAAGTGAGCTTGCCTCCTTTCTGAAGCTTTTCTGAATCACCCACGCCCCCTTCTTGCCTAGAGCTCTGTTGTCCCCACCCTGATCCCCCATGTAGCTGGCTTCTCATCACTCAGTGGTCAGCTCTAAGGTGACCTTTTCAAAGGGACTTCATCTGGCCACTCTGTCTAAAACTACCTCCCTCTCTCCACCCCAGTCATTCTTCACAACCTTCTTCAGGACACTCCTCACTGTCTGAAATCACCTGCATCTCACAGCCTACATCAGGCCCTGGTAGAGAACAGGACTCAAAGACCACTTACGGAACAGGCAAACTACTTCACTATAAAACAAGTACCCCCCTTCTCTATCAGATTTCACAAAGCATTTGTTTTTTTGTTTTGTTTTGTTTTGTTTCTTCTGCTAAGGAACAAGCATGCAGTGAAATTTATGTCTCCTTCCCATACTGGTGGCTCAGCTCCTTGCCCAGAAATAAGAACTGCTGCCACTGTAGATACATCTTTTCACAGTGAACTCTCCCTTACATGCTGTTTGTCCCTTTTCCTCAGGTCAACAATAAGTAGAAGCATGATATATATTCTTGCTGGTTTTGGCTCTTCCCCTTATCATCATGATCATTCTACATCATCACATATAAAGCTCCCCCTACCCCGTTGTTAACAGCTGCATATGGTTCCATTATATGGACGTATTATATTTGTCAGTCATATTACTGGACATTTAGCTTAGTCCTTTGCTATAAGTAAAGGTGCAGTGACTATGCCTGCAACATATCACATCTTAAACAACCTGGCTTCCCAACTATTTCCTGAACAAGACTTTTCCTCCTTCAATATTTACTGTCTCCTATGGTCTTGGTGCTAGATACACAACTTGATGCAACAGGAAAGAATCACTCTCATAAAGACACACCAGCTGTTCCATCCAGCCCCAGCCCTGCTCTAAGGCCTGGGCTGTTTCTAGACATTAGCCAGCCTATGCAGACAGCCTGCTTCCTATAATATAAAGGCAGGCCTCCCAGAGAGCAACAACTGTTTAAAAGAACAAAATGACTTTCCCTACATGCTTCAGCAGAAAATGAAGGTGACTTCTATAATCAACCAAAACTGTAGGAAAAACTTAACAAGGCAAACTAATTGGAAGGCTGGGAGTTGGTATTTCACCTTTGGACACTTTCTCTAAATGGGGACACTATTTGATATATAAACCCTGAAAGGCTTCTTAAAGGGGTCACAGTTAATGGTCAACAGGAAAGCTTTCTTAACTTCTCTTCAGGAAGAGTCCCAGAGAGAGGAATTCAATTTAATACATCTTTACTCTGTGGCAACTAGGTATGAGGTGCTGGGAATAAACACACAATCGGGCCCCTGACCTTGAGTGCTCACATTCAGCTGAGGGTGATGGGTAGAGAGATTAGGAAATTCTGTTGCCATAACATAATGGTGAACACCTTTCAGAGTACCAATAAACTGAACAGCTCACAGATTCCAAATGAGAACAATAGTGGTGTCTAGGAAGATGCCTCATTCTTCCTTGGAAAACATCAAGGAACCATTAGAACGAACACACACACACACACACACACACACACACACACACACAGATTGAGTTGAACTCTGGAGAGAAGACAAAGCATAAATAAGCACCCCTATCCAGCGACCTAGAAGGGTTAGGGGAGGTGGGAGGTGTCAAGAGGAGGTCACCTTCGGTTTACTTGCAGAATCGAAGATGGTTGAAATGTTCACCTAATAACAGGCTCTCTGGCTTTCCCTAGGCTCCTCACATTACATTCCCTCGCACTGAAACAGCAAAGTGATAGGATGCTGATGTGGGAGTCGGGGCAGGTCCCGGCATGTCACATGGCCCAACACCTTCAGGAGCTGCTATAGCTGCTGTCATACAGGTGCTAATGAGCAATTCTTTTCCACGCCATTCATTTGGACTTTATTATTAGAACTGGAAGGGAACCCAGAAATAGTCACCTCCAGTCTTATCATTTTATAGATGAAGATTCCCGAGACACAGGAATGGAAAGTCACTTGTCTGGATCCCACTATTAAGTGTCCTGAGGATTCCTAATTTTCCTCACCTCTACATGAAAACTAAGCATTCCACGAACACATCCTTCCAGACTGTATTAAGACTTGAAACAGTTGCCTTGAAATAGGAAACTGAACACAGGAGGCTCCAGTAGTGAAATGGAGTTGGTCAATCATACAACAACTGCGGAAAGGAGACTTAAACAAAAACAAACCAAAAAAAAAACCCCTCTACCAATAGCTTAGGAATTACATTCAGGGTACAGAAAAAAATGTGTGACAGTTTCTTGTCCTGGCCGTGGCGTCTAGAGTGTTCTTCTGCATTCTGGGTGCTCTTCTCCATACTGCAGTGTGATCGCCAAAACTAGCCGCTCTAGGTGATATAACACTATCTATCACCACTGGTGAGAATACACACCACAACCAGTTTAAAAAAAAAGATTAAAAAGATAAATCAGATAAAAATGTCCTCCTTGCCTCATCTTTCCTGTCCTCTCCCAGGCTACCCCGGCTGACAGTATCTCTAGTCTGGGGACCCATTCTGAACCACAGCAGATGGCAGCAGCCTAGTTTCTTCTAACACTCTATGCCCCAGAACAGGCTCCTGATCCCCAGATGGCCCACTCACATGAGCCTTGATGCAGGCCAGCTACTAGCGCCTGGCTGAAATCCTGATGCCACATGCCACTCACCTACCACTTTGACGGACATATTCCCACCATCCTATATGGGACATGCACAGTTTCTCAGAGAAGACACTTGGCTGATGGTGCATGGCGACCTTTCTTCTTTGGTCCCCTAGTCTTCAATCTCAGGCTACTGAGCAAACTTCAGATGGCATGCCTGTACTCATCCGTGGCCATAAAAGTGAAAAGTTTGGTGTCATGGTATGGCTATGGATATCCTTGGTTCATAAGGTATCACCTAGAATGCAAACTAAACCATCTTTAATGAACAATCCAGGTCTACGTTGGCAGGTGCCGAGTCGTACACCCTCTGACATGCTCGCCCTAGGAGGACACATTCCCTCACTTGAGCAGCCCTCAGTCCTGCCTATAGCATCACACGCTTTCAATTCCATCTGTTCCTCAAACATACAAAGCAACAGGATGGGGGAAAACCTTTAAATAGAACCTTCTTACATTTAAAATTAAATAACATTCTTGAGGGGGGAAAAACACACTGTAAGCGTGAAATAGTTCCAAACTTGAGAAAACATCATTTTTCCTTCATGAACCAAACCTAGTCATATGAAGGTATTTTAGACCAGAACCATACAATAGATTGCTGCTTAGGAACTCAGAAAATACAGGAGGAGGCTACACCTGTGTGTCCAGATACCTACCTGCCTAATGGACACTGTTAGCCAGCTCAACTCTTTTCAAACGCGTGGCAAAGAAACACAAGACTGTGTCTTGGAATCACTAGGCCTTCCGGAGGAGGAGCAAAACTAGTCTTTCCTGTATACCAGGATGCACTATAAATTCTTCTGTGCTACAAGGAGGTACACTTTTCCCCCATAATAAACACAAAATGCAAATACAGAAATGGTATTTCAAAGCCCCTAAAGCTGTTCTTCCAGATGAGTGAGGCAAAATCGTCTGGGAGACTGTCAGTGATGAAAACAATATGCTGTTCTAGAAGCTACTCCAATAAACCCATCTATAATTATCTGTTTATACCATCAGGTGTCAATTCAACCAACAGTCTCTAAGTGACGGATTATTCTCTAAAAAACAAAATCAAAATACATGCCCTTACTTGTATTTTTTCCCTAAAACACTATCTGAACAGAAAGAGTGCTGCCTTTTGCTGTCTTGTTTTATCAAAATATCCTCTAAGACCACCAACACTTCATTCTTCATTTCTTTGATTGTCTTGCTTAGTAGTTTGGGTCACTCACTTATTATTTTCTATCAGTTGATAATTTCACCAAAAAATGGTCACGATTTGATGCTACGTAAGAATAACCATGGGCTCTATACTGCAGATAACAACTGTTCAGTTCTGCTCAACATTTGATTTCCCTCATTTACCATGCACTAGGAGTAGAATATTATGCAAAAGCAGACAGAATCCTGTTCCCACTGAGCTTATACTGAAATAGGCATTAATCAACTATTCACAAGTTAATAATCAATCCCTCATACAAATGTAAAACAGTAATTACTGATACTATGGAAAAGATATGTTTGGTACTCTGAAAGGATGGATTCTAACCTGTCCTGGCATGAAGGAAGTATATGAAGACTTTCCTTAGGAAATTAATCTTGAGCTGGGGTCTGAAGGAGGAACAGGAAGAGGAACCAAGAGTCTGCACAAAGACCCTGTGGTGGTTGGGGGGAAAGTGAGTAGAAATGACTGAAGGGGGACCAGTGAGACCAAGAGAGGAGAGGGATGGTGGGATATAAGTTTTATTAGGATGATGACAAGCCATCAAAGAACTTATGAAAACAGTAACAGAAGCTGGCTGGAGTTCTAAGTAGATTAATTCCTCTTTCTTCCCAATAACTGATATTGATTTCTGTGCTACATTAATACCCTTTTCCTCAATGGATGATAATGTTGCTGCATACACATTTAGCAAAACCAAAGGCTCATGTGGTCTAACACTGGTCTACATCATCATAAAGCTAATTAGACTTATCTGATAGCTACAAAAAAAGTACTATGTCTCATTAACTAGCAGCAACAACACAGTAAGAAGTAGTTGCAGAATAACAGGAACAGTGGTTATTAGTCATGAAAGGGCTGCCAAAAAAAAAAAAAAATGTTACTTTGGGTATATTTTCTGTATCTCAATTCCTTGACTTTCACTCAAAATGACTATAAAGGAAACTGCCTATACTGCTGGTTGACTTGAGGCCACTCATCAAAAATGACTGCCTACTGTGTGGCCTGTCCCTAGATCCTGGCAGCAAAGATGTAAGTCATGTGATCCAAGTGGACCCATTTGATGCTCCCAAAAGAGTGACAAAGACTCAGAGTTAACGGCACAGCATCCTATGGCAGCTGTGTAACTGCAGGTCCAAGACCCATCTCTGTCCTGGAAGGAACCTGGCATTCTCTTCTGCTGTCCGTCTTCCTGGGTCCAAGTCTACTTTCCTACTAAGAATCTCAAAATAACCTCCCCGCCATTTTGTGAACTATCTGATGACTTTCCAGTGGATTCTTTCTTCCCTGATGCTATCAAAGATCAGTTGTTTTTTTTTTCTTTCTTTATTTTTTGGTAGCCAAGATTCCTGGCCTCTACAAATGACGCTGTGAGATGGGAGGAAGCAGACAGGAAATACTCCGCATCTCATGGAAATGGGATATATCTTTGGTGTGGATCGTAGGGCTGGACCCTGACGTGCTAAAAGACTTGTGAATTGGGGATCTGAAAACAATTCCACCCAAGTTTCATGAAACAATAAAGGAAGTACAGTATCTCGAGCCAGAGCTTTGTTTCAGTCACAAAGATCAAGACGACCCTGGCACCTATACCTCCTCAAGCCTGAGTTACCAAATAGTAAATAATCATCAAAAATTCCCCATCCCTAGGCCTTCAAACTTATGCACCTCTCCCCTTCCCGCCTCCTGACCTTGCAAGCCCACTCCCCTCACATGCTGCCACCCAGGCTGCCACGGAAATGTCCCACGGCACCCAAGAGTGAATTCATCATGAGGTTACTTCTCTAGATGCAAAATTTATTAACGTCTTACTCAGAAAATAAAATTACTCTGATAAACAAAATGATTTAAGTAGCCGTGTTCATCCAAGGGATCCTTGGAGCTGGCCAAGTATGAGGCAGAAAATTACAGCATTCAAAAAAATAATATTCTTAGATACTAAAAAAAACATCTGATACAGCACTTTCACATGAGAACAATAAGTGGGAAGGGGAGAGGGGGGCAGGATCTTAAGACAAAGAGCACTGAGAAGAGACCTGAGCTGGCTGCAAGGTTCTCACTCTCCAGAGATAAAGCTACCCTTAAGACTCTAGCCTCCAGCAGAAGCAAAAGGCTTCTTTACAAAGAATAGCAACAACAAAGGGCCATGGAGCTAACATTACAGAGGTATTGAGAGCTCACCTTGGGCCTGCCAGCTGAAGACTGACAATCTAAATTAAATCTTAATATCTCCTGGAGGAAGTTGCAGACACAATAGTTGTTGATACCTGACAGTCCCAAATGAGCCCTGCAGACAGCTGAAGCTGAAGCGGTAGGTAAAAGGAGATCAGTGTCTTTCATGCCTCTTTCCATATAAATAGAACCGGGTACTACATCAAAAACAGTGCTGCATCTGACCGGGGTTGGTTCCAAGACACCCTTTGGATATAAAAATCCATGGAAGCTTAAGTCCCTTGCATAAAATGGTGCAGTATTTGCATGCAAACTACACATAGCCACTTCTATACTCTAGGTCATATCTAGATTACTTAAAATATCGTGTACAATAAAAATGTTTTGCAAATAGTTTTTATACTATATTGTGTAGGGAATAGTGACAAGAAAAAAATGTCTGTTTATATATTCAGTACAAACATGACCATTTATCCCCAAGTATTTTTTGTGGTTGGCTGACTCCATGGATATGGAACCCACAAGCTACACAAAGTTGACTGTCCTGTAGGAAAAAAAATTACTAGATTTCTTCCACATACTTTAGAAGACCCCTGAGGGATTTCATAAAACTTTGGATAACTTTATTCCTTCTTAGGGGGCATTTTTATTATGTAATAACTGATAGACATAAAATAATACATGCAACGTTTACGCAAGATACTAAAAAATAATAATAGTAACAATCCTTGAATCCCACACTTCCCACACAAAAACGTGAAACAGAACACAACCATCACCACTACAACTTCTTGGGATCCAATCTCAACTGTCGTATTCTTCCTCAGGTGACACACTCTGGAAAAATATTTGGCATTACTTTGAAAGTTAAATTCATCTACCTGATGGCCTTGCAGTTCTTCTACTAAGACTATGCCCTGGAAAAACTTTTACACATTATGTTCCATGAGATAAGTTCAGAAATTTTAGGAGGGGTCAAGAGTGTAGAATAGAAAAGGTTACTTTCCAAACTGCTCCATTCATAGGACCAGGAAAGTGGACACACAGCTTCTCTTTGAGGTCAGTTTAAAACAAACAAACAAAAACACGACATCCTAGTGGGATGTAATATTGGACTCTCAGAATGGCCTAGGAGCTTAGAAGGTTGGACAGAATAAAATAAAGAAAAAAAACACCACTCTAGAAAGCAATATAGAGATTCCTCAGAAAACTTGGAATGGAACCACCATTCGACACAGTTATCTCACTCCTCAGTCTATACACATAGTACTTAAAAACAGCATACTACAGTGATGCAGCCACATCAATGCTTATAGCAGAGCTCAATTCATAACAGTTAAGCTATGAAACCAACCTAGATGCCCTTTAATAGATGAATCAATTAAAAAAAATGTGGTATACATACACAATGGAATATTACTCTATCATTAAAAAAGAATGAATATTACATTTGCCAGAAAATGGGTGAATCTGGAGACTAAGCAAAATAAGCCAATACCCCAAAAAACCAAAGGTTGAATATTCTGTTATGTGGATACTAACATACAAGGGAGTGGAGGGGAATAGAAATTCAGTAGATTAGACAAAGGGGAAGGAAAGGAGGGGGACAGGAAATAGGAAAGACAGTGGGACAAATCTGATTTAACTTTCCTATGTACATTTATGAATATACCACAGTGAATCTCCACATCAGGTATAACCACAAGACTGGGATCCCAATCAGAAGAAGATGTACTCATTGTTTGTATAAATAAGTCAAAATACACTCTACTGTCATGTACAACTAAAAAGAACAAAAAAGAAAATCTACATGGCCTTACTACATCACTGCCAAAAAAGTGGCACTAGTGTGCACTATACCTGTCAATGATTAAAACACATGAAATTTTAGGAAACACTTCTGAATTTTTTTTTATTAAAGATGTATTTCTGTCAACAACAAAAATTCCATTTTAACAAAAAACAGAAAACAACTCAAATGGCTAATTAAAGGATGGCCGCTTCATACAACCACAACAGTACAGTCTCCCATTCGTAATGTTTTGCAACAGGAGGGAGAGGGCAATGGACACTCCTGGGAGACGCTGTGCTGGGATGCCCAGGTGCCCCTTCCGAAGGAAGCCTCCCTGTCAGCGCGCCCCCCACCCCCACCCCGCCCAGGACTGCTCCCAGATGAAGAAAGCTATCTGGCTCCAGCTCATGACCCCTCGGGAGAGATGACCTGTATCAAGGCCTGGCTAACTCTGTCACCCCATTTGAGGACAACTTCAAAGGGCCACCTTGACTTCAGCTTGAGAGGGTCACAGAGGCCTTTAGTGAGAAGGCAGCAAGGTCCAACTCTCCTGTGCCCAGTCCTGCTTCCCCTACCATCATCTGAGCCAGTGTGTCTGAGCATTTCACACAGGCCAGAAACTGCATTGACATTATTTCATTTAATCCATACCGTAATCCATATTAGAAAGGTATTATTAGTTCCACTTTATAGATGAGTTTCAGAGAGAGTGGCTAACTTGCCCAGAGCGATTCAGCTAAAAAAGGAACTTGGATTCAATGTTGATTATACTAGAAGCATGAAGACAACGATTTTTCTGTGGCCTCTTTGACTAAGCAGAACTTCGTGTGGCTTATATTAGCATGTATTCCTAGAAATAAATAGAATTCTACTTCCTTTAAAATATCCGCCCGCCCCCCCCCCCCCCCCGGTATTAGGGATTGAATTAGGGGTTCTCTACCACTGAGCTACCTTCCCTGACCCTTTTAAAATTTTGAGACAGTGTCCCATTAATTTGCTGAGGATGGCCTCAAATTTGTGATCCTCCTGCCTAAGCCTCCAGAGGGATTACAGGTTCGCACCACATTCTCAGATTAAAATATTCTTGGAGATTATTAACTACTAACTATAGTCACTAACTGTAGTTAGTAATTGTCATTTTACCCAGAATGTTCAAGGTTCTACTATATTATAATAACAGCGGCACAGCATTCAAAATCACTTTCTCAGATTATGATAGGTTTACTTGCTTATGAATATAAATAAGAGTTATTTGATTTTTACTAGCTAGTTCTAAGAAATCTGGCTTCATGACTTTTAATCATACTAACTAGGATAGGAGAAAGGTAATAAGCTTCAAATTAGACTATCACTAGTTCTGGGGAAAAGATAACAGTAAATTCCTATTAATCTAATTAAAGGTTTAAAAAAGGTGTAATTAACATTAACTATATATCCAAAATGTTGTTTCAACATGCAATCAACACAAATTAAAAAAAGATTTCACATTCTCATTTTATTATTTGTATTAAGCCTTGGAAATCTGGTGTGTATTTTACTGAGTATTTCAATTTGGACCAGTCAGGAATCAAGTGTTCAATGGTTAGTGACTACAGTATTAGATATCAGAAGTAAAAGGGAAAAAGAACAAAGAGCTAAGAATGAGACTGGAAAATAACCATGACTTCTAACATCCACTCTTTCTCTCTCTAGCCAACAAAAGTACCTGACAACTGAGAAGACCCATTAAAGATTTCCCCTCAAATATGGAGCCCATCTCCTTAATAACCTATTTGAATAGGAACAACTTGCAGAATCCCATAGTTACCTTCCACCCCTACCCCCACGCCTACCACGAGGACTCTAACCCATGGTTTTGCACATGCTAGGCATCTGATTACCATGAGCCACATCCCCATCCATTTTTAAATTTTATTTTGAACACAAGGTCTTGTCAAGTTGCTGAGGCTGGTCTGAAACTTGCAATCTCCCTGCTTCAGTCTCCTAAACAGCTGGGATTACAGGTGTTCTCCATTGTTTCTGGTTTACCTTAATCTTAAAATCCCCAGAAAGTCCTAAATCTCTGTCTGTTATGAGCTAAAATGACCTCTTGGCAAATGTATCTAATTTTTTTTTTTAAGTTCTGGGAAAATTCATGTTTTTAGAGGCTCTGGGCTCCTATTCTGTGGAATACCAGTGCTGGAGAAGATAACCTCTATGGTCCCTCACAGCAACAATATTTTGTGACTACAGGGCAGTCTGATCAACAGATTGTTTTCCAAAAAGCAACCAAAAATTCATTCAAGTGTTGTTTCGCTTTCTCTGAAAAAAGTATGCAGTCACTGGCAAAATGAATAATCCCCCCCCTCCAAAAAAAAATTGTCTATGTCCCAATCCCCAATTCAGAAGACTTTATTTTGCTTTGTGGACATGTTACCTTTTAAGGCAAAAGGGACTTTGCAGGTATGATTAATTTGGGATCTTGTGTCTGGGAGATGATCCTGGCTTATCCTAGTGGGCACAATGGAATCACAGGTTTCTTGTGAGGGAGAAGGACAGGAGCAGAGATCAGCAAGAGATATGAGGTCGGCACACTGTGGCTCTGAAGATGAAGAAAGGGGCAGGAGCCAAGGAACACAGAGGGCCTCCAGAAGCTGGAATGGGCAATGAAACAGATTCTCCCCCACAGCCTCCAGAAGGAACACAGCCCCACCCACCCATTTTGGACTTCAGATCCTCAGAACTACAAACTAATATCTTTGTGCTGTTTTAAGACAGCAACTTTTTGATAATTCGATACAGCAGCTACAGGAAACTTATTTGCGAGTGTGTCATACGCATGCCATCCACTCTGGGACATCCGTGTGGCTTCTTTACCAGAAACAGGTGTATTGAATTCTCACTATCTTCCCATTTCATTAGGACTGGCAGCTTTTATGTTCTTATATAAGAGATTAACAACATATGAGACACAAACGTCAATGAAAAAAAAGCATTAGCTTTTTCTAGAAAATGTGACACTTGAAATTACCATTAATGAAGAACATGTTAATATCATTAGATTTGGAAGCATCTGAAGACCAAAAGAAACCCTGTTCAACCAGGATCCAGAGGAAATTGTTACCTGGTATGGCAGAGGGACAGCTTTCTGTCAACCAAAATCCCTTCTTCCTTTTCAAGGTGCAGGTTTGTTCCTGGGAACATCGGAGGCTATTTCTCAGCATCACTTTCAGCTAGATTCCTGCCAATGGAGCCTGGGTAGAGGGAACATGGGCCACTTCTGGCCAAGTTTTTTTAAGAACCAGTGTTGCACCTCCACATTCTCTTTTTTTTTTTTTTTAATAACACAGGGAAAAATTAAGAAGCCTCTTGGGAAGAGTGAAACAGCACAATGGAAAGAGACTATCATGTTTTTGCATGGAAAACCACTCCCTGTTCATCAGGAAGGTCTGCCTTGGGCGACTGGACCAGGACTAACGCTCTACTGTATTTGAGCCACTGTACTATTTGAGGTGATTTGCTGCACAATGTAGCCTACCAGGCTGATGTGACTAGCTGCAGTTAGGAAACAGGACCAGACATTTGCTCTTTACTTCCATGGTGACAACTCTTCACCATGTGGCCGAGACTGCAGGTCTATACTTAAGCAGCTGATCATCTCTACTGACTTAACCAAATGCTCTATATGAAGAAGACTTTCTTTAGAAAATATTTTTCTGAGTATCTATAATTCCAGGCAAAGATTTCAGGTAAGCACTAAATCTACCAGTATGCGAGGATAAGAGAACACTTTTAAAAAATTTTCAAATGCTGTTAAGACAAGCACAGACTTTCAGATAGGTGTTGCTGGGATATAGAATGGATGGCTAGGAAGATAGAAAACAAGTAATATGTGGAGTTTTAATTGTTTCCATTATTTAAACCAAAGTTCATTAGGGTTCTTCCCAGTAATACAAATTATAATGAAGCTCTTAAAAAACAAATATCAAGCCACACATGTGCTGGTATTTCTTCCCTTTTTAACTAAGCCCATTTGTAAATGGGCTTTTTATTATTCATATATAAAAATTTTGCCATAAGCAGTGAGTTAACAATACAATTCCTGGAACAATTGATAATATAAGGCTTCCTCATTTGCAAAGGCAATGAGAGATGCCTTTGCAAACCCAACATCATTTTCGTAGGCTACAAATTAAAGAAATGGGACCTGAAAATACCAAACCTTTTTGAGGGTGCTCACATTAACATTAAACATAACCAGAGAATAATGCAGCAACTTTTGTTCTCCTTTGAAAACAAATTTTTTAATCACTTAATTAGATATAACTTAAAAGGAGCATAAGGTCCAAGAATTTATTATAGAGTCTGCTAGAAATATATTTTATAGATTCTCATGAATGAGTCATCACATATATTTTGTTAATAACTGGAAAAATGATATATTTTCTAGAATATATACAGATATGTATTTTTTTCCAGACTAAATTTTTAGAGATATAAAGCACCACTTAGTGTGAATGTTTTAGAGGTTCCCGGCCACAGCTGTCACCTTAAACTCTCCTGCTATACTTCTAATAACCAGCTATGTTTGAGGAAGCCAGCATTTTGCTTTAAGAGCTAAGACTAAGCAGAAACAAAATGTAGATATTTAGCAAGACTTCTACAGGCCTGCAGGAAGGAAGAACATATTCTAAGCATTTGCTTAGTCAATAAATTTATCATAACTTTATCATCAGTTATCTGTGCATAAATTATACGATCTCAGGGGAATAAACAGTTAAAGAAATTCCATTTTGTACAACAAGAATGTTTAAAAGTTCCTCTCTCCAATAAAACACTCTCCCAAAAAGGAAAAAAAAAAAAAAAAAGAAAAGAAAGAAAACCCCAAGTCAGATACAGAACACAATGCAGTTTAGTTTCCATTTAAGAGGAAAATGAGTCAGGCATGGTAGCTCACATTTGGAAGCCCAGCTAACTCAAGAGGCTGAGTCAGAAGGATTGCAAGTTCAAGGCCAGCCTTGGTAATTTAGGAGACCCTGTCTCAAAATAAAATAAAAAATAAAGTGTGGGGAAGGGGCTGGGGATGTAACTCATGGTAGTAGAGTGCCCCGGGATTCAATCTCCAGTAGAAGAAAAAAGAGGAAAAAGAATCAACAGCATTTAATAATTTGCCCAAGGCTTCAAAACAAGGGTCAAGTAGGAACAGAACCCCCAAGACACCATACATTCACATCACGCTGAAGACCAGTACACACGCTGCACCCTGTTTCCTCATCTTCTCTTTCCTCCCTTCAGCCTCGGTCTGTAGAAAGGGGACACACTGAGATTCTGAACCTCCAAGTGAAGGTAACAGAACGCAACCCTCCTGCTGTAACACCTGGAAGAGTCACTTCACAGCTCCAGGCCTATTTATTCACCTGTTTAGAAGTTAGGACCCCTGCAGTCCTGAAAATTTAAAGCTCTACAGTTTCATGAAACAATATTGTAACTGAAGATTTTTTGGGGGGAGGGGTCATGGTAAATGATATATCTTGATATATATATTGGCATAAATAATTTCAATGACCAAACAAGTTTCATTCAGCTTCCTACAAATTTTAAACCCATAGATAGTTACATATTAAGAAGGACAAAACAGTATCATAGTCATCATTAATAGCTAGCTGGGCAAGGTAGTGCTCGCCTGTAATCCCAGCACCTTGGGAGGCTGAGGCAGGAGTACCAAGAGTTCAAAACCAGCCTCAGCAACTCAGTGAGACCCTGGTCTCTGACAAAATGTAAAAAAGGGCTGGGGATGTGGCTCAGTGGTTAAGATTCCCTGGGTTCAACCCCTGGTATCACAAAAAAAAAGAAAGAATATAGCTGATGATTTGTATTAACAAAAAAAGTGTACATGCTAATCTCATCACATAAGTGAAATCCTTCATTGGAGAGGAAAAATAAACATTGATTCCTAATAATGCACGACAAATAGGTTCCAAGGTGAATTTTTTCCAAATGTGCTAAGTTTTATTAATGTTTGGAGTTTTACTTTAAGTGGATATTTATTTTAAAATGAAATTATTCACCAATTTCAAGAGCTTTACAACTGCTTAGCCATCAGCTTTCCTGGGTGTAAAAACTTACAAAGTAAAGATTTATGGACAACATGTCATCTTAGCCTTTTTTCAACCTCACAAACAAAAACATGAAAATGTCACTGGTGTGAAATACTGTGTTCAGAGGACCATTTATAGCTCTTGGGACTCTGTCTACAAACTATGTGAAAATTAAGTAATGTTCTGTAAAAGAACTGAAAACAAAACCAAAAACAAAACCCTTTAAGATTCCATTAGTATTAACATTTTAACATCTTCTCAAGGCAGAGATGTTTCCAAGGAATCGGTGGGCTATCTTAAAACCATGATGCCTGATGTTCACCGCCACCAGGTACTACACTGATAATCAATTCACTAATCTATACAGTAAGGCTGAAACGGTCCACTTGTAACCAACAGTTCTTTCTTCATGTTTAAGATCATCTTGAAGGAACTATTTGTAACTCTGGCAGATTCACATTTTCCCTGGTAACTTCAAAACATGACCTGATTAGTTAAATAAATTGTATTGCAGCAAGACAGTACAGTCATTAAGAATGATGGGTTGGCAGATGAGCCATTATTGGGCTACTTATTGGTGCTAAGTTTCAGTTTCCAGTTCTGTAAACCAGGAAAGTATCGTGTCTGTGCGTAATGTGCATGAAACCTACCTAAGGAGTTGTTCTGAGAATTAATAAGACAAGAAAAATTACGTAAAATGTTACTTTCACGGTTTACCTTACATCTGGTACCTTTTTTTTTTTTTTTTTGAAACTCTTTAATTTTTTATTGTTGGCTGTTCAAAACATTACATAGTTCTTGATATATCATATTTCACACTTTGATTCAAGTGGGTTATGACATCTGGTACCTTAAGAGGCAATCTTTACAAGTCGCCTGTCATTGCCAGGCCATCTTCATATTCTCCCTAAATGTCTTTCTCCACCTCTTTCTGATGTTTTTGTAAGAAATCCTGCCAGCACTAAAAAATGACAAAATCATGAAATTTGCAGGGAAATGGATGGCACTAGAGCAGATTATGCTAAGTGAAGCTAGCCAATCCCTAAAAAACAAATGCCAAATGTCATCTTTGATATAAGGAGAGCAACTAAGAACAGAATAGGGAGGAAGAGCATGAGAAGAAGATCACCATTAAACAGGGATGAGAGGGGGGAGGGAAAGAGAGAGAGAAGGGAAATTGCATGGTAAAGGAAGGAGACCCTCATTGTTATACAAAATTACATATAAGAGGAAGTGAGGGGAAAGGGGAAAAAAAACAAGAGAGAAATGAATTACAGTAGATGGGGTAGAGAGAGACGATGGGAGGGGAGGGGGATAGTAGAGGATAGGAAAGGCAGCAGATTACAACATACACTAGTATGGCAGTATGTAAAAAAGTGGATGTGTAACCGATGTGAATCTGCAATATGTATACGGGGTAAAAATGGGAGTTCATAATCCGCTTAAATCAAATGTATGAAATATGATGTCAAGAGCTTTGTAATGTTTTGAACAACTAATAATAAAAAAAAATTAAAAGTAAAAAGAAAAAAAAGAAATCCTGCCAGCAGAAACTCTTTATTTGCAAGTGTCAAAGCTAAAAGAGAGGTCCTGTAGTTCTCTAGTACTGGGATTGCCTTAAAATGAAGCCCCCGCCCCCCAACCCAGTGCCTGTACTCTCACTGGTCTGTTGTGGGGGCCTGGGGGTCTGAGCCACTCCAGGAAGAAACGTACAGCACAGTCCAGGTAGCACAGTAGAACTTTCATTCAAGTACACTGTTTCTAAGAGTGAAGGTCAGAGACCAATATGCAAAGAAACCTGTAACTACAGAACCAAGCCAGCTCTGAAGGGCCTACTGAGAATGATCAAAGCTAGTAGGATAGGGAGAGGGAGCGTGGGAGGAATAGACCAACTCTAGGCAGGGAAGAGGGATGGAAGGTGAAGGGAGGGGGCATGGGTTAGTAATGATGATGGAATGTGATGATCATCATTATCCAAAGTACATGTATGAAGACATGAATTGGTGTGAACATACTTTGTATACAACCAGAGATATAAAAAATTGTGCTCTATATGTGGAATAAGAATTGTAATGCATTCCACTGTCATATAAATTTTTAAAAAATATAAAAGAAAAAAGCTGTTGTTCCCTCCAAGGTATTTAAAGGTTGTGATGAAGCACTTTCATAAGACTGAAGTATCTCTCCTTTAGTTCTTCATTAGCACCACACGATATGGACTTTGAGGGGACTGGGCATTTTCAAGAAGAAGTTTAAAACAACCTTTTCCAACTAGAATTGTCCCATTTTGCTGGTATAAATAATCAGCCACAGAAAACAGAGCCCCAGAAAGAGAATTCCTTTAGAAATGATTTTAGTTAAAATAACATGAACCAACTTCAGCAGAAGACTACTTGATTATAGAACAATGGACAGTATTTCTAAGAAGACAGTTGCTGACCTTCAGTTTTCTTTACAAAGAGTAAAATAACATGAATATGTTTCTAATGAGAATAAATCACACTGAGCCTAAAAGTTGATAAGCAGTCCTGGCATTTGAAAACTGCTGAAACAGAAATGAATGTGGCAGAATTACCAAGCTACCATTTTCAGAATTTGGCCTGATGTATACTGACAATAAATTTCACAATAATCAAAGTGCTTTTAACCCTGAAATTACTGTGGTATCAACAATTTGATCCTAAAACAGTGGCAATGATTTCAAAAAGCAGCTGATTTATTAAAAAAAAAAGTTCCTGGCAGATAAGATATAAGATCTAAAAAAGATGCCAAAAGATGAAAAAGGACCACAGCAAGGCATAATGTACCAAAATGCTGCTTCACAACAGGAAACAGATAAATTTCTGTCTTTTCTTCAACACTAGTACTCCTGAGATCATTTAGGAAGGAAGAAGAAAAATGGCACACCTTCATCCAGCACCTACTTTACTGCCAATGACAAAGATGTACTATGTGATGGGCATGTTTTCTTACTGGACTCTAAATGAAGAAGATCAGTTCTGGGAAGAAAAACATCAATACTGGGAACCTTGAACACTGAGTGTAAACGAGAACAGGGAAGCCAATGCTTCCTGCTCTTTCTCTGAGTTTCCACTCAGTCCTACTAAGGGAAAGAGGTACCTCCTAGCTAATCCTTCTGTGCTCTTCCTTCTACCCTTCAAATTGTCTTATGAATGCAAGATAGCTATTCATAATAATATCTTCACCTTGTTTAAGATTCAAAAGCATAAAAAAGTAGCATACATAAAATTAATAGGCAAACCAGGAAAAAACATAAGCATATATGACAGGATATTAAATAATTCTCAAATCCTTAATAAAGATTTTTTAAAATTTTTTAGATCTTTTCATGAATTAAGTCTGCATTATTTATGTAAAAATTAGAATATAAGCATCCCAATTTTTAAAAAACTGGAAAAAAGTAATATATAGGCAATTCCAAAATGAAGAAACATGAATTTCAATAAACATCATAAAAGTCAAAATTAGTCAGTACAAAAAATGCAAATTTGGGCTGCGGTTGCTAGAAGTAGAAGAGCCCCTGTTTAGTATGCAGGAGTCACTCTCTCCAGTGCAAAACAAATTCAAATTGTGACCACCTGTCAACTGGCCTTTCTGGAGAATGATTTTGTAATACAAAGAAGAAGTACTAAAATATATGCATGATCCCTTTGACTCAGTAATTCCTGAGGAAATGGGAAAAAAATGTTTAAATGGTTAATTTTAAACAACTGTTAAAACTAGCAAAAAATGAAATGAATAAAAACTTCTTCCAATGGAAGATTGGTTAAGTAACTTATAGCCTACATAATGGAAGACAGTACAAGCATTAAAATTCTGCAGAAACATTGATATGCAAAGATTTTTTAAATATACTAATTGACAAAAAACAAACACTTAAATATGTGTTTATACCTGTATAGTAAAAGTCTTAAGGAACTCAACATATGCTATATTTGGATGATTCTTCTTTGGGAGAGGGGGAATGTATTTTGCTTATGGAAGGAAAGGAGCATTCATGAGCAAGAAAGGGCAATGTGGCTGCTGTGCTACTGTATGCAAACCCATATTTTGTGTGTGAAGAAATAACATTTGTATTATTGTATTATTTGTATAAATTGTATTATTTCCCACAACTATCTCCTATACACTCTATTTCCTAGGTTTCCAGTGAGAACAATCTTAGAACTTTCCCCCAATGATGTTGGCCAGTGCCAACTAACATGCTTTGGGCCAATGGTTATGAGAAAATATGACCCACGTCACATCCAGCCGAGGGCTCTGCCTTTCGGGCTCTCCTTTCTACCACAAGAATGAGGCTGTGCCCAGACAGCCCTCCTTCAAGATGGCTCTGAACAGACAACCGGGAGCAGAGCAGGGCTATACCATCTCCGCAGTCACCAACAAGTAATCAAAGAGGGAAATAAATACATTTAAGCAATTGAGATTGGTGGTAGTGATGGGGGGTGTTCTTTGTTACAGAAAAATGGTGTTTAATACACAGAATACAATGCAATTTCTGGAAGATGTTATGGAAGAATTTTTTTTTTCTCATGTTTGGCTCATCTATAGTTTCTAACTTTTCTATTATAACTATGTATTATATAAGCCCACAGTGGTTCAAAAAAAGAAAGTATTGCTTAACCATAAAAGGAACTGACACTAACTTGACTGAATGTTATAATACCTAAAGAAATACTCATTGCTAGTTATCTGTCCATCAAAGAGCTATAGAAGAGCCCTACAAAAGAGCACTGGAAGTGCCCATGTGTGCAGAGTCAAGGGTAGAAACAGCCTTGATATATTTTTGATCCAACTGGCCATCTCCCTGCATGGAGATACAGAGCTGTACCTGAGGGGCTCTCAGGTCTGTGGCCCAGAGGCAAACGCCTCTCCACTGAACTGGCTGTGGAACTGCCTTAGCTCAATGACATGAACCAACTCCTCTCACTCCTTTGTCCTGGGTGCCATGTCAGTTAAGCAATTATATGAGTGTTATATGATTTCCTAGTAATTTTGCCTATTGGTAGAGAATGTACTGGCTATATAAACTTAGGTAAAATTTATTTCAGTTAACAAATTGTCACTTAGATTTTTTAGAAGAAAAAGGAAGGAACGAGTTTACAAAGTTTCTTGATTGACTTAAATTCTTATTCAGAATTTCCCATAGTTATTCTATCTAAATTTGATTTCTACTACTCCATTTTCAATTCCATATTCCAGTGATGCTTATCTTTTTAGTTGCCACCCCCATACATATCACACACTCATTTTCTCATTTTGTTGTTTCTTCCCCAGATTCCTCTCTGCCCATCTAAATCCTACCTGTCCTTTAAAAAAGCTCACCCTCCACCCCTTGCCAGAAAACCTACCCTTCACCTAACTACAACACAGCACCACCCATTTATACTGTTCTGCGCATGTGTCAAGTGTAGGACACTCTTCTCTTCCAGAGACCACAAGCTCCTTGAAACCTTCTATATTCCCAACAGCAACAGGTGAGCGGAAGATATTTAAAAAAAAAAAAAAAACATTTGTGGGATTAGCTTCTGACCAAATTCGTGGCAGTTTTGGGGCAGGGTTTATTCTGCTTACCTTGGCAGACTGGCGGTGTGGGATTTATGGCTGGCAGCCCCCCAACAAACACACTACTACTACTGCCAGGCAGAATTCCGAGTACTTTTTAATGAATTATCTCATAAAAACAAAGTACAAGACCAAGAGATAGATGTTATCATCACTCCCATGTTCCAGATGAGACAGCAAATCTCAGATGATTAATAACATTCCTGAGGTCAGAAGTGGTACAGCTGGGATTCGCAGCCCAGGTTTATTGCCTCCTGCTCATTTCAGCTCATTTATAATATGAGACTCACCAGAACTGTAACAAAACAGATAAAAATAATACTCTTCCCCAAAAGAGTCCAGTGTGAGATTGGAAAGTTTGGGGTGGGAAGACAGACCCTGAAGGGCACGCTTGAACAGTCTGTCTTCTGTGGACAGCAGGTCACAGTGCAGTATTCATTGGACTGAATAGGACAGGAAAGTTTCAGGCCAGAGTTAACTGTGCAGGGCATCAGAGGAGAGAACCTACTTTCACCTTCTCTGCTCTTATCCCAGGTAACAAAAACCTGCTTCTAAAGACATGTTGACCAATCACGTAGAGAGTATTTATTAGGTGCCCAGCCTAACCCTGGAGGTAGGAAGGTTGTGGGGGAATTGTGTGCAACTGACAGCTTCAGTGGGGCTCACTTTCATCCTCAGACTTACTCTTTCTTCTATATATATATGACACGGAGAAAATGATAGTAATACACTCCTTTCTCATACTTGGGGCCGTGATACTAATGGGCAGTTCCTCTAAGCTGTTCTGAAAGGCCTTGTGTGGTCAAGTATCTGACCATGGGAGAGATCTGTTGCTCCTTCCCCACTTTCCACCCATGTGAATTCAGAACATAGCACCACAAATCAGCTCTAAGTCCAGGGCTTCAAAACATACTAAGGTAAACATCCCTACCGGGGAATTTCTAGCCTTTGATCTGAGTCACCCCTTTGGGGAGAGCCATCACTAGTGAAGTACAGACCATACAACTGTCCCTCTGTGTTTTTTCAAAAGTTTTACTGCACCCTTCATAAGTAATAACATTTTTATCATGACCCCATACACATAAGACACACCTATATATCTGAGTCAAGTTTCTAAGATTAATACTTAACTTTTCCTGGGTGCAGTATACTTTCTTTTCTACTCCATTTTAGTAAAAGAAACACTAGTCAACAAGTACTAAGTTATGATCCACTGATGGGCCACAATCTACAGTCTAAAAAGCATTGGTCTAGATTGAGTAGATCTAATAATTGCTTTAGTACTGTATCCATATATTTGCTTATTGTCCATCAATAAATTCTAACCCTTTAAGGGAAGACAATATTTTGCTATTCTTTGAATTATCCTAATTCAGATGGTTCAACAAAGGTAAATGTTCTGTATACTCTCTGGCTTGTAAGTTGACAGTAATTTTAGAATGCGATTTATTTCTAGATAGCAGAAGGCTTTGGACTTTGTCTCATGTGCTAAATATAACAGAATTTTTTTAAAATGGAAGATCATTTTAAAGTATCTCTCAAACACAGGTATTAATGCTTTGCTTCAGCTATTACAATCCAGAGCAGGAAGAGCAACCACCTCACGCCCTGCTGCTCTGACCCCCTCTTACTAATAATACTGCTCCTTTACTAAACTCCATTGCAGCCTTCAGTTTCTTCCTCTCTCAACCTCCAGGCAGCTACCAAAACTAGACCTGCTGTGTAAGTTCATTTGGCAAGTATTTACTGAGAGTGTGCCAGGCATTGCTCTAGGTAGGGACAGGCACAGGGGGAAAAAATGCAAACACCTCCCCTCATAGAACTTAAATTTTAGTAAGAGAGGCAGCCAACAAATGATTAAGCAACTGGCACTCATCATTCCAGGCAGCTTCATTCAAAGTGCTTTAAATAACAAAGGAAGGAGAGAAGGACAGAGTGTGATGGTGGAGGGGGCCAAGAGCTACTTCAGAGTACGCAGGCAAGGCACATGGATTGGTCGGGGTACTCATACAGAGAACAGAATCTGTTCAGCTAGCTTTGGAAGATCTACCAGGTGTTAAACATTTTACAGATTGCTGGAAAGACTGAAGAAAAGTCAAGGTTAAATGCCCAAGAAACACTCCCAGAGGCATACTTGCCTCCTCCAGGAAAATGTCTGTCTTACACACCTCACAGTTGTGCCTGAGACACTGGAACTCCAGCAGCAAAAGAGGGCTTTTACCTGTCCAGGTTCTTAAGGGGGAACAGATCCCTGTAAGAAAAGGTGTGCCCGAGCAGGCCCCTGCCTGATGAAGGGGAGTCAGAGAAAGGAAGTGTTCCAGGTGGGCAGAACAACAGAAAGGCGGGCAGTAGAAATGAGCCAGTATAGCCACAGTGGCATGGAGGCCAGGACGGCTGAAGCTTGAGCAGCAAGAGGAAATCTGGTAAGCCATGAATGAGGCTGGGAGCGAGGCCAGAGGCCAGCTCACCCAAGCCCGTGGGCCTTGAGAGGAGTGGCGTTTCTGAGTGTGAAAAGAAGTTAAGAGGTGACACTACTTCTGCATTCTCCATGCCTGATCTAAGTCCATGTCTTAAAAACATTCACTCGGCTTTTAAATGGCTAAGTTGATCTTACACAGAAGTACACCTTTTAAAATGGAAAGAAAAGCCTAAAAGGCAATATTTCTCAATGTGTATGTCTCACAGACACAGAGCAATGTGGTTAATCAAGGATGCACCTTTAAAAAAAGAACCCAGACCTCCAAACTTAGAAAATCTGATTTTTCACACACGAAAACACATTCCTACAAAGGAGCAAAAATGAAAAGTAGCACTGAAATCGTCTTAAAGGGGTCCCAGTATCAAGAAGACTTGTTTCTTTCTCCAATATACAATTTAAAAACAAAACAAGATGATAAAATAAAAATAAAATCGCCAAAGTGAACTGTTATTTTTAATTTTCCCACCAACTTCCCATTCACAGTGGGCCTACTTTTGAACACAATTGAACCATTTAAAAGAATATGTCAAATTTAAAACACATTAGCAGGGAGAACTACTCATGAGTACATGCCCAGTTTGGCCACCGTTCACTCTGCCAGGACCATTTATTACTGGTTTGAGGTCACCTGTATAACTGTGGTTTGAATGTACTGTTTATGCTTTTCTTTTTTACAATATTGTTTTACATTTCTGAGCCCAAACACATTTTGCTCAGATTTTTAAAACAGGATGAAGAAACAAGGGGGGTGGGGGAATCAGTTTTAAACACATTTGCATACATACACTATTTTATGCATTTGTATGTTGACTTTAATTTCTTTTACCTTCTCCAAAGCAGCCACAATATTGATTTGATGAAGGGCCATTTTAAGAGTGTCAGAAAGAATAAAAATAAAACAAAACCCCCAAACATTATTTTTTTCCACACATATATTAAATCTGAACTAATCATTCTGTTTTTATTTCATAAACTTTCACCTGTTCAAAGTTCCCCATGTGCAATAAATTAGCAGAGGCAAGATCAGGAAAATTAAAAAAAAAATTTTTTTAAATTGTCCCATGGGGTTAGACTAAATGTCAAAGATGACCCTGAAGGATCCACTGTAGCCAACCTCCAAATGGCACCCAATGAGCTCTGCCTCTGGGGTCCACAGGCTCATGCCTCCCCTCCCATTTCTGTCTAAGTGTTTAACAGACTTTCTCCAAGTACCTCAGTATGGGAAGGGGATTTATTTCACAGCTGCTTCAGGATGCACCTTCCATGGTGAGCTCTGACTGTACCCTCTCTCTGGCTGCTGGACCTACCCTTTTGAGGTTAGCACTGATGGTAATCATCAGTTACACTCACAGCCTTTTATTTCAATCATTATTCCACAGGTCCACTCTCACTCACCTAGAATCCTAAAGCAGCATTTAACCCTTTTTTTCCCCTGTTACCATTACATGCTCAGATTACCTTTTCCCCCACAAGGAATCAGAGAATTTCTCACTTTAGTATGCTATTGTGCATGTGTTGGTTTTGGTTCATTCTTAAGGGCAAGTGGAGGCAGAGGGAGGGAAGAAAGATAATTTAGCTTTATACAAAAAACGGACTAGAAGGAAATATTCAAAACATGGATTACCTCTGAGCTACAGGAATGCTGGTACATTTTTAGCACTTTAAAGATTTGCTAAAATAAATGCTTAATACATGTTTTAAAAGATATAACAAAAGCACTTATTTTATCTATTTAGAAACAGTCTCGCTATATTGCACAGCAGGCCTTGAATTCCTGGGCTCAGCAATCCTTCCACCTCAGCCTCTGGAGCAGCTGGTACTACAAGCATGTGCCACCACAACTGGTTATCTTAGGATAAAATGTCTTAACAGAAAGCAAATATGACTACCACACATATTCAAGTACTTGCTGTGCTTTTGAGAAGAAGCTTTTCTAAGACCTGAAATACCATATTATCTGAAGTAAAAGCCCTAAGAACCCTCAGAAGACAGCATATGGTCAGAGAAAAACAAGGTGATAAGAGAATAAAGTAGAAAGTCAGGAAAATTTCCTAATGCAGGATAGAATAAAAGTAAAGGGATTTTGTGAAAACAAAACAAAGAACAACAACAAAAAACTAAACTAAAATGAAAAATCAGTCTAAAAGAGGAGGCAAGTTAGGTCTGCAGAGTTCAACACGGGTTCAGACTGTGCAAAACAGATGTCACAGAACTCAAGACGCCACCTGCCTGCCACAAATATCTGTAAAACTGTCAGGCAGCTGATGTCAAGATGTTGTGAGAATAAAGGATTAAAGCTTGTCAGTGATAACAGTTATCCCAGATCAGGAGGACAAGGCTCAAATGAAAGAGCTAAGGAAGTTGAAAATTAGGTGGCTGGGGTTCCCGATCCAGCAGCCTGCTTCAGAAGCATGCTGCTCTGTGCTGGCTGATAAACAGGTTTCTAGAAGGCACCCTGGAAGAATGGGAGGAGTGCACTCCACCAAGACTGTCAAGTACAAAGTCTGATGTGCAGCACCAAGCTGCTTCTAACCAGGACATATTTTGACTTTGACTACTTTATGAAAATTTAAAAATCTGAATTGAGTTTCTGCTTGGACAAACTACTAAATTCAGAACTTATTCCATATTTTAGAACTCCAGAGGTTAAAAAAAAATAAATTTTCAAGCCATATGAGCAACAGTGGTGAAAATAAAAGGATAAGTCAAATATATCTTTTTTATTATGTGGTACTGGTTACCTTGTTTTAAAACAACATCCTCATTTTATATAAAACTAACAAAATGTATACACAGAATCTCATTTGGATAAGACTTTAAAGTCATTTAGTCCATACATTCTTTTAACACCTCCACCTGCCAAATTTACACTTGCAGGTCAAGGAAATTTGATTATTTACCAAAGTAGTGCAATCTATGGACACATCCAACTTTGAGAAGGTCTGACTTGATTGTTCTGGGTTATTTTATTCCTAATGCTAAAACTGCCCATTTTTTATTATTTTAGGATTAGTTTCATTTAACCACAATAGTTTTTTGTTGTTGTTTTTTAGGAATACAGCAAATTCGATATGTTTTTGTTTGTCAAAGACTTAAGATAATAGGTAAAATAAGTATTTTGTATATTATGAACTATATACTAAATAAGGATTAAATAATGCAAATCTTACCTCTTCTATTGTAGTGACAAAAGTATATTTCTCTCATAGAAACTCAGAAAGGAAAAGATACATTCTTGACCTCCATGCCCAAAAGTATAAAATAGGAACCCACAGGAAATCATGGCCATCCCATTATGACCAGCTTCATTAAGAATTACTACCATTATCTACTATATGGGGAACTCACATATGCAGAAAAAACCTTCAGACATAATCCCTGAAGGAAGAAAAGTAGGACTGAAAATTCGACATAAACTCAAAGCTCCTGCTTTGGATACAAAACATAACCATATTTTGTTGAAGTGGAGTTGAAGCGCATGGGTACATTCCAATCATTCCTACCAATGTGAACCACTAGATGTTTTCTGGACTACATGTTTTGGCACATTTGCATTCTATGAGCCTCTGAAGACGACCCTTTAGGTACTCAATACATTTTAATAAAATATCCAGGAAAATAGTACTATTTTATCATGTAAAAAGGCAAGTAATATAAGAAAAACTTTTAAAAAATCCCAAAGCTCCACATATCCCTAAACTACCTGCAATTATATGTGTTTACAGCAATTAACAGCTGGCAAGAATCAGAAGCTCTTGAATACAATTGAAATAAAAAATATATACACAAAGTGACCAAAAAGTGAAATGAAAGCAAAAGATTCTTAAGAACATACTGAATTTGCCAGTAAGATTAAAAGAAAAAGCCAGTCTTTACCACAGAATTCTCCTCCCTGCCTGGCCACCCCCACAGTGCTCTGCAGATGGCACGCAGTCCCTGTCGCAGGAGTGCAGATGCACTCGCTCGGTGCATTTTAAACACACACATAATTACAAAGACCCAAGTCTTGGGGGAAAAAAAATGCAGCTAAAAGGTCACTTTCAAAAACAGCACCTCATTGTTAGTGGTGATGTTCTAAAGGTTTTAATTTTTCTAATTATGTATCACTCTTCCCCAAACCCCCAAATTTAGGGAAACCAAAATGATCCTATATTTAAAAAGAAAGCATGAAGATAGAAATATTCCTCCCGAGGGTAGAGGCTTCATCTGCCATTGAGGATAAGGAGTTTAAATCACAGTCTACTGGTTTTCTTGGCTTTGCAGCAGAGCTCTTTGTCCATACCCCACTGGGAGCAAAAGTCCTCTCACCTTGAGAGCCGGGATGAGGCTCCATTGCCATCTGTCCTGAAGGATGCCCCCTCAGCACTCCATCAGCTGGCAAAATGAGGTGTGCTTACATTTCTGATGCTGTTTTGTCAATTAATCTTAATGGTTTCTCTTTAAGGATCAATTATTTCTGGAAAAAGATCTACCACAGTTCTGACAGGCTTCCCAGGGGACTGGAAGGAACTGGTGCTATTTGAAAAGATTCTCCTTGAGATAAGCTTAGAAATGTCTGTCCGGATGAAGGAGCCCTGCTCTAGCTCACTAGGACTAACACACAGGACCAGAGACTACAGTGTTCATACTTCCGTTTCCCCTCCAAACTTCTGTGGCATGGGTAGGACCCCAGAAACCCAGAAGTTTGACATTCAATGAGGCAATAATAGAATGTCTCATTTTATACATGAAGGTGATGCCGTGGGAGATCAGGCAGCGTGCCCAGGGCCAGAACTAGGTGTCCAGGGAACCGCCTGGTCTTTTGACTCCTACTCCAGGAATCACCCTGCATAAATAGATATCATTCTGGAAAAACATGTCCTATCTTTATACAGAGCAGGAGGGAGGCCTTTAATTTACTAGAGCAACTATTTATTAAATGGCTCCCAAGACAAAGACTCATCTCACTTCTTCACCCAATAAAATCCAGCCCATAGACAACCGCAGTCAGTGTTTAGTCTGTTGAAATCAAAAGATGCTGCAATTAGAAGTCAGCTTTTTAAAAGTCTACAAGTCACCCAACGGCAGCACACACATTATTCCCACTGAAGGGACAAAGATTTTAAGTAGGTCACAAATAGTAACGCCATGTAATTTAAAGTGTGATGACTAACAACACATTTTAAAACGGAAGCCGATTTATTGTTATAATTTCTAAACTAGTGCAGACGGAGACTTTGGTTTTTGGGTTTTTTTTTTTTTTTTTAACAGTATAAATTGTATTTCAACTCCCCTTTCTCCCAGAAGCAGTATTGAACTTAAATGTCTACTAGATCAGTGGGTGGAAGATCAAAGAACATTTTTAAAATTTTAACTTTACTACCCACAAGGACGTGGGAGTAATATGTCAGTGGGACTAAAATGTATGTGACAGAGTCTTAGAGATTCCCCAACTCGACAGGAGCAGGATGTTCCCTCTTTTAAAGCAGCAACACTCACTCTAACCTTTGGTTGGTCTGCTTTTTAGAGCTGACAAAGACAATAAAGGAGTTAAACCACAATCTAAAAATGTACCTGTTCTTGTGTGTTGTATTTCCAGCACAGGCAAAAACCCTCAACACAGGTGATAATCTCAACATATATGGCCTTTTCAGGTGTTTCTCATCAGCTGGGTAATACATGAACCACAACAGGGATAAGCTTATCTTTTGAAAATGGATAAATAGTAAGTTTCTCTCCATTTCCTCTCCCCTACAGGTACTGAAATTTAATCTATAAAAACAGACATCAATCTCATTCCCAAAGCCTAAAGTCAAGGAAGAGGAAGTAGCAGCAATCCAGGATGGGCCAAGAAAGGCATATTGACCTTCTTTGTCCCAGGACACTCTCCAGCGATCTCTGCCCAGTGCCACAGCTTCTCAGTAACGAACACAACTCTGCAACCTGAACTCGGGTCTGCCATCCCTACTCACCATCGGCCACGTTCCCACCCATCTCCCATATTCTGCCATCTTCTAACCCCTACCTCATTACCAGAGGCATCCCTCCACTGTTCACTTTATCTCTCTCTAATGCTCATCCATTTTCATTGCCCCCAAAAAGCTTTCCACTAAACTCTGGCTCTCTGAACCGTTAAGCATTTATTATGTGAATCTCATAATAAGCATCAATTACAAAGTGTTGGTGTCTTTTGCTAATTGTTCCATACATGGTACTGGTTGTGTTTCCCCACTGGAATAGCAAGATTCAGAGCATACACCATAACTCACTACTTTTAAAATGTTTGCCATCATATTAATATGCAAATAAATTGACAGGTGCTTGAAGAAAAATAATGCTCCCCTGAATTAACACAGGGAACTCCTGCCTCTCAGGAATGGCCCACAGTATTTCTTCCTTTGGCTGTGTATAAACCTGGAAGCAAGTGGAAGATATATGGCTGAAAATTACACAGGTTCTCCAGCTCCTTTGAAAAGACCAATATAATCATCAATATTACTGTTGTTGATATTCATCTTCACAGAAAGCCAAGTACCATACTTAACACTTAGGCATGAGCTGTCATGCAAATTCATCAAATCCCTTTGTGTATATATGAATGCAATTTTTCTTTCATTTTTTGGATTTCATTATCCAGTGCACTTTCTTATTTTACAGAAAGCATTAAAAAGATCCTCAGTAGCTATTTTAATGTAATCCAAGTTAGTTCCATAGGCATTTCTGTACTGAAGATTGATGAAATGCTCAGCATCTAGCGACATGCTCAAAGAAATACAGACAACGACAGAGTTCCCTTTCTGCATCTTCATTACCACCTCTCTCACAGCTGCACATACCAGCTCAAGAGTTCTTGGGGACACTGCACTGTTTATGGAAAAATGAATTTCGTAAGCATAAAAATGGCAAAGGACAGTAGGCCTTTATAAATAATCAATGAAAGCCAAGTACATAAAATTATTTTAACAACACTTTTTTTCCTTCTAACTTGATTTTCTACAAAGAGCTGATTCTCCCACACACTGTCACTAAGAACCACTTATTGATTTGAAATCTCCTCTAATGTTCCCTGAAGCAGAAATGCATGTGACGGGAATTTCTGTTTCTACACACATCAGAATACCAATGGAAGCATCCTGTGGCCACAGCAATGACATGCTCCCAAGACACTCTTCTGAGAATTAATGATAATAGACATAAAATAAATGGAAACACTGAAAAAAAATATGAATCCAGAGTTTGAGTTCTGTAGAGACAGGTGAGGGTTTAAGAATCATGTGGAGCAGAGGTCTGTCTGGGCAACTGAACAAGTACAGGAGACATGCCCATTACCAACCCTGCTACAGAGGATTATCAAGAGAGGAAAAATGAGGCAAGAGCTATATTGGGAAGCCAGAACAGGAGTAATATTACAGCTAGAAATTTCTTGATAATTCTTTCCATTGGCAGGGTGGGATTTCTTGAGCGTGTAATTAATGGTTAATGTGAGGTAGGTGAATATTGCTTAACAAATTATTCTAGAAAAGAATGAATGAATAAAATAAGGAATAAGGAGATAAAATAAGGATTAAGGAAAAAATTTAACTAATAGGTAGCAGGAACCCCTGGGTGTGAGTGGGAAGTAAAATCCTAAAACTAGACATGACTACTGGAAGATGTAGAATGGGCAGGTGGGCTTTGTAAAGTTATAAACTCGGGGAAAAGAAAGAAAATCTATGTAAAATAAACTGTAAGAGACATAAGATATGGAAAGATAAAGGGAACTGAATTCTCCCATGATGGATATTATTGAACAAATCTAATTCTCTAGTTCTCCTCTGCAAATAACCTTTGTTAAACTTTCAGTGCAGCAAATGCATTCTATTTATTGGCTTCCAATCACGGTATTTCCTTTGTAACCCATGCACAGAGTAAGAGTCTACCACAGCCCAACCCAATCCTATCCATCCTTTAAGATCTAACTTCACACAATTCCCAAAAACTCTTTCTGTAGGAAATTCAGAAAACAATAACTTTTCTTTTGCAGTCAGCTGTGAGAGACTAAAAGAGATGATATAGGTAGAATCAGAGCCTGGAGAAACTAATATTATAGATTTCCTTGTTTGGGGTCAGAAGAAAGATGCAAACCAGGTCTTTCAATCACATTTTGTCCTTTTTCCTCTGGTCAACCAGGATAACTTGTGATTTCTGGAATTACTGGTGGGTGTGGGTAATGAGGCTGGCATTCTTTTCTATTTGCCTCTTATGTTCTATTTTCCACTCCTTGAAAGACTGAGGTATCTAGCATATAATCATTTAGTATATGTTCCAAAGTAAAAGACAGGGAAAAGAAGCAGAAGATAGAAAAAGGAATCCCTCTAGCATTAACCCTGGAAGATGGACTGCATGACATCTCCAAGGTTATTGCCTGAGAACACTGTTACAACTCCAAAGAAAATGCAATGCTGAGACACTGAGCGACTCCCCACAAAACAAGTTATAAAAGGGTGGAGGGGGGGAAGCAAAATTAGTGGCACCCATAGCAATGACGCAAAGAAAAGAGAAAGAAATGCCAAGCTGTAGCCAGGCAGTGAGATGTAAAACCATTGCTTCATGTCCCACCCACCTCCACACCCACTGAGAGTGCTGTTCTTGGGGATGAAAAAACAGCTTGAGGTAGCAACAGAGGAATCAATGCCAACCCAAGCTTATCTCTGAGCCAAGACACTAACCCCACAGTTCATGGCCATTCCTGAGAGAAGACAAAGCCAACAGGAGCAGCGATGGCTACATTTCTGCCCCTACTTGTCCACCACTTCTCTAAACCCAGAAAGGCCCTTCTGTGCCAAATCTGTTTAAAACATCACATGAATCACTGGCCTCTATTTCTTTCATGCATTTGCTGGAGACCAGCCTACACTGCCATCGATGAGCTATGAGATATTGCCAAGTAATAAGCACTCAGAGACATTAAGTTACTGAACCTTAATAAAAAGAATTTAAAGACCAAGGAATATATTTTCTTCTTCCACATACAGAAAAAGAAATATAACAGATCAAAAGATCCACTATAATTCCCTGAGTCTCTATTTATTTTGATAGCAATTGCCATATACCCGATTACTGTTCTTATTATATCAAAACATCAACATAAAAAAATTAAATGAGCTACACATTGGTCGGCTACCTAGGAGCCCAAAGCTCCATCCAGTCCCATGACTTCAACTCAGAAGACTGCCGAACACTAATCCACAACTCTCCTCTCACCTGGTGTCCACCGGGACACAAACATGGTAATAGCAGGGACATTTATCACCATGGAACACATTTAAAAACCATCCATTGAATGAACCCAAGTCTGATAAAATCTCAGACTCAATGTAGGCAAAACATCTTTATTTCAACCAAATCAAAACCACTGTCCTTGTCTTTCACAGGCCCCCATCACTCTTCTGGACTCTGAACCTAGAGTCTTAATTCATCCCTCAAATCCATTTCCTCCATTCAGACAGTCCATCATGTAGGAAATTTTCTTTAGAAGATACAATGCCAAATTTAAAAAATAATAAGAAATCCAAACACAAACATACCCCACAAAAAAATTCTCTTCTACTCATCTTTACCAAGACCCTATTCCAAGTTGGCTATCATTATCGCTGGTTTGGCAATCCTGACAACTAGCCTTTTTACTTTGTTTCTACAGACCAATTACAGACTAAAAGTCTCCTTTTCTCATAAGCTATATGTACTTCCCCATTACCCACCTACTCTCTGAAGTTTTTCTCTTTAATGTTGACTTTGTGAGAAATCCCACCATAAAGCTGGCCTCCTCACTGCCCTTCCAAGTCCACTGATCTTATATCCTGACTTTTTTTTAGTCCATCTCTATCCTTTTAGTCTATTAGAAAGCAAATTCCATGAAGATAGGAGTTTTTCACTGTTAAATCTTTGGTACCTAGCATAATATCTGAAACCACTTAGGGCCTCAAAATTCATGCATTCACTTTCTGGATGAATAAATGAATCACTTCAAGAAAAAGAAATAAATGGAAGGGAAGCAAGAGAGTGAACGTGTCAAACTTCCTCCATGAAGGAGGAAAATTAAAGATTAAATGTTTAAGTCAAGTCCCCATATTCATTAATCACTTCTTCATTGGGGTCTGCCTTCTTTGGTTTTCTAGGGTGCTTCTACACCAATGATTTAGCATTTAAATACTCATTCCCAGAATACAATGCATAATTGAGAAGCCTCTGTGTTAGGCACCTGAGACACACCAAGGCAAAACAGACAGACGTGGTCTTAGCCTTGTCCAAACTCACGGTCTAATAGTCATTGAATGGTTTGGTAAAAGCCAGATGCCACTGGTGCATGTAGAAAGGGCCCTTAATCTGAATTTCAACAACAGGGAAGGCTTCCCAGGGGATGGGACATCTAGGGGAAGATTTGAAGGGTGAGTCTAAGTCAGCCAGATAGCAGGGATGAGTGTGCAAGGCAGAGGCAAGAGAGTAGGAAAACAGGCAAAGAAGTTCTCCAAGTCTGGAGCACAAAGAGCACAGGAAAGAGCTGAAGCTGCAAGGGTTGGTGAGGACCATACCCCAAAGGGCCAAAGATCACCCCCAGCAGCAGCTCCAACTGATAACATAAGAAGTAATGCCTATGTTAATTAGCTTGAGTTAGCCAATTCGCAACATATACATGTGAATAAAGCATGCTGTATGCGATAAATATGCACCATATTTATATGTCGATTACAAATGTTTTTTTTTTTAAAAAAAGAAGCATGAGCAACTCACAGTGAACATAAAACGGAAGCTGGGAAAGGGCAAAGGAACACATCCATTTCAGTCTAGAGAATAAATTCTTTGTGTGTAAACAAAGACTGAATCTTATTTTTCTCTATCCCAAATGTCTGTTCCAATAACTGTTGATGAAAACTGATTTTTCCTGCCCCTTTCCCATCCAAACAAAAAAAGAGCAACTTCAAAATTGAACAGACTGGCAAACAATTTTAAAAGCAGGTGATTTCAACTATATGAATCTCATTTATTTATCTAAGTTTTTATTTGGGTTTTTCTTTTCTTTTCAATCTTTTGCCTTTTTTCCCCTTTTTGAGCCTCTGAGCTTCCTCTGCTAGTCAGCAGAGACTTCTGAACTGGACTTCCTCCAAAATCTACAAACTTATAAATTCTTATAATTATCATGCATTCTATAAAAGCTTAAGCAATGGACTGAGGAAACAGCTCAAACTGGCTCTGATTTTGGTTTTTGTTTTGAATCAAATTAACTGGCTCCTTTAAACCATAGCAGTTCCCAGCATTAGTCCATTTTCAATACTGAGTTTTAGCCAAAGGTAGTACCTCATGTAAGGCTGTCTTGCCCCAAATCATTTCAAGATGAAGAGGGCCATGTCCAGACTCATGCGGCACACCCAAGAACATGACATCACATCAAATAAGTGCCCGCCAAAGATGAAAGGAGTAAACAAAGTTCCCAAGACAAAAAAGGAAGCCGTTTTTCAAGTAAGGGGTAGATTTTACATGGACAACTTTTAGTAATTGTGTATTAGGAAATGCTACCCAATCTCTAACTCACACATTACCTATGAACAATTTCTTTCTCTAAACTGCTTGTACTCTAAACTGGGCCATCAATGAAATGGGGCCACTGTGAAAAACTGTAAGTGCCATTATGAAGGGGAAATGTTTCACATCCCCATCTGTAGCCACTACACAGGAGGGGAAAATAAATCCCCCTGCTACACCTTCCTGCTGGGGAACTTAACTTAGTTTTTCTTAGTAACGCTCCTACAATGCTCTGAACAATGTTTCCAGTCAGTGAAAACTGTTATCACATGCACTGATTTCCTTTTGTTAAAAAAGTGAGACCTAAATTTTTTGGTTAAAAAAGAGAAGTGTCATAACAAAAAACACTCGCCCATTTATAAAACAGGGGAATTGTATGGCAGATTAGTTTGACTTTCAAAATAAATGCATTAGCTGATATATTGCTTTTTTCCCCCCTAATTACAAGTAGTATGTGTGTTTTCCCCCATGTTCCACTTCTTTTAAGATGCTCTTAACATGAACCTTTGGAACAGTCCTAAAAACCTGTGTTCACCTGACAACCACACAATAATGAAATGAGAACCTAATATTTTAGGGATGAAGGTGCATGACATAATCCCCAATCCTGCCATCAGTTCTTATCTGTTCATGTCAAATATTTCTCCAACTGACAAGGGGCAAGTACTCCCCAACACACACACACACACACACACACACACACACACACAAACTGAAAACATTATGTAGCTTTGATCTCTTTATTGTGGAGGAAATGCCAAAAGCCTTTTCCACATGAATATTAATTAATCCAACTATGCATTGTATTTGGACTAGTAATCTGATCTTTAACAAAGTAGACTCTTAATATCTTTGAGGAAAGAGAAGAGGATATAACTAAATTGCTACATTTACTGACTTTTCATATATTCACTCAAAAACCACTTACTGGTCTTCTCTCTGCCAGATCCTATATACTGTTGAATGTTTCACCAACATTTTTGGCCTCTACCATAAGAATACCAGCTGCAGGTTTCTGCCTCAGTTCTAATAACCAATATGTCTCCCAATGATCCATGGGAACCTTCGCTTCAGAGGTTGGAATATGGAGCCACCATTTTTCAGAAAAATAAAATGCAATTTAAAGAGACAGACACGCTAGAAATATGTTAAAAAAACACTTGAACAAATACATAAAATAATGTTTCAGGGGTGGCAGGACGGCAACCCAAAAGAAACTCATTTGTACCCAAGTAAAATTGAAATAATATTTTTAAATGAAACTAAAAAGAGCGTCTTCCTAAAAAATCATTCCTTTCTCTCTAGAAAATTTACCCCACAACATACCATTTTCCCCCCACCCGCCAAAAAAAAAACAAAAAACAAAAAACCTTGTTCATCATACAGTGAAACATTTATTCTAACTTCTGAACTCTTTTATCAATAGTAGTAAATAATGACTGGAAGATGGGAAATGGCTAACAAACCATCATGGTGAGTTTGGTAAGAACTTGTCAATTAAGAAAGGCACTTTAGAGCCCACAGACTCTTTCATCACAACAATTGATCCTTAGAATTTACTGCCCAAGATCAAACATGATCTTGGTAAGTCTTTTTTAATCAACTGTTTAGGACAGTTTGAGGAAAGGAATTGCTAGGCAGAAAGACAACAGAGAAAACAATAAATCTTTAATTTAAGTAAAAAAACTGACAATAAAATGAGAAAAATAGTACCCTGAGCTTTCAAAGGAAATTGCTTATAGAAGCTGATACAAGAGACTTCAAAACAAGCATTCATTCTACTCAGGAAATTAAAAGTTGTATATTTAAAAATGGTTCCAGATCCTTCCAGAAAGTTTTAAATAAAACTAAATAACCACCTTCTAAGTTTTCCAGGGAACACTTATAATTTTAACAGAGGATTTACATTGCAAAACTCTCCTTGGATTGTCTTGGACTTTGCTTTTTAAAATTTTTCTAACCCAGATGCTTGTGTGTTGCTCTTTGTCAGTAAGTAGGAACTACAAGCTATTCAAGGAGGCTGAAAGGCGAGTGTGGTCTAATCTGGTGGCAGGAAAAATTCTTTAGAGTAAATAAGTTTTTTTTTTTTTTTTTTTTTTTTTGGAAAAGAGGAGGAGTAATTTTCTGGCTTCTATGTACAAGTATAAGAAACTGAGAACCTCAGAGAGCTGTCCTCTCAAGGTCATCTGGGCAGACTGATCTGCTCCAAATGAGGACAAAAGTAAAGAATGCTACCAACATCTGCAAAGCAGCTGCTGACAAATGCTTAACAAATTCACATAACAAACTACTACTTATCAGTTGGTAGGTCCCTAAGCAATCCAGGATCATAGAATTATGTGGATAAACCATGTAGAGATATGGGAAAAGAAGGAAATTTTGGAAGACACAAATCCTGCCTCAGTAATCTACTGCTCTACAATTAGCTAACCAAAAGTCAGTAACTTAAAAAAATAAATAAATCACCATTTTTATTTGCTCTATCATGTGCAAGGGGCAAAATTCGGTGAGGGCTGCTTGATGCAGTGCCACATGTTAGCTGGGCTCTCCTGGGGCTGGAGAATCCAACATATTCCAGTCCCATGCCAGTTGTGGTGTGGGCTGCAAGCTTGGGCACCTTGGTACAAAAGGCTTCTTTCTCCAGCAGGACAGCTTGGACTTCCTTCCTTACTTGGTGACTCAAAATGCTAGTCCTCTGAAGGCCTACAAGTAGCACAATGTCACTTCTGTCATGAAAGTCAGCTCAAATTTCAGGGGGAGAAAAAAAAAATTTTTAAAAGCAGTCATGGAACAGCACATGCATATAGGGATAGAAAGAACTGCAATTGGCTGTCTTTGCAAATAATCTTATCACAAACCACACTACTAGAAACCAAAATAAAATAGGAAATTAAAAAAAAAATTGACCAGGATTCAAGTGCCTTTATTGCCAATATACCCATGTCTTGTTCTTGACTCTTCACTAAATGATCAAAAAGAAAAACAGAATGAAAGCTGATGTATAGAATATTGCTGTAACCTTGATTACAACACCTAATTAAAATACAGAAACCAAGTCACCACGAGTCTCTTACTACTTCTTTTGGATAAACATATACATTTTATACAAAAAGATACAAAGAGGTGATACCAAGTAAAGAATATATAAATTGTGAGAGGAGGGAGAAAGTTCTTTTTAAAGAACTGGAAGTTCTACTTTTTAGGGTCATACTTAAAAGGTCCATGTGCTAACGTATCTTTCCAGAGGAAATAAACATGGTCGAAAATAAAACTGATAGATGAAGGCAGTAACAGTAAATCCTGTGCACAGGCAAGTTCCTCTTTCCTGAGCCAAGTGTAGGGCTGAAGAATGCGAGCCTCCTCCTCCTGACACTTCTATGCTTTGAGGACAGAGAAGACTGATCTGATGAGCTTGACCTTTGACAAGAAAATGACTGGCAGATGAACTCACCCTGCAAAGTGGAGATCTGATGAGATCACCTAGTCCCCCAAAGAAGTAGCCCAGCTGAGTCTGGGCAAAAATCTTAACGGATAAAAAGAGGCTTATCACTTGTACAGAATGTGGGCGAATGTGTCATGTCATCGCAGCTTCCACTCATTTCCTGTCTGCATTCCTCCACTCTCTCCTTGACAGAAACCAAAAAAAAGAGTAGCATTTTTCTCCCAGTTATAGATGGTAATCCTATCTAAGTTTTAAGATCATTTCATCCCAGCAGTACCTGTAATTTAGTAGGAAAAGTTTCGAAGCCTGCAAATCATTTAGGACAAAACGAAGAAGGTCCAATTATGGGGAAAAAAAAAAAGAGAAAATGAAAGAGCAGAAAATCCCTTCATATCAGACCACACAGGAGACCAAACCCAAAGATAAAGGGAACTGGGAAACTGCTTTTTTTTTTTTTTTTTTTTTTGGCTGCCTTTTAAATAGAGATCCCTACAGTTAAGTTAGCACTTAACATATCTACAGGTGTGGAGGTCTACAAGCTATGAGGCCTAAAAACATAATTTCATTTCATTTAGTGTTCCTTAAGCGGCTGGATAATACCTTATATTGAAAAACATTGGTTCCACGTAAAAAGAAAAACAAGAAAGATCACCAAACTTCAGAGCAGAAAAGACTTAAATCTCGGCTCTCTTTATAACCCTTAGTAAATTAATCTTTCAAATTCTAGTATTTTTCATCCACTAGAGATGAATAAGATTTTTTCAATGGGTTGCACTTTAAAGGTTCATTTAAAAATTACATGTCTGAAAAAAAAGAGAATAAACTGTATGAGAGATTGATTTTTTTATATACATTGGGCCCCCCAAGTAAAATTCCATGTTTTTTTCCATCATGGAAAATGTACATAATGTGCAGTCAGAACATAACATTTCTAGGTCAGATTTTGCTACTTACTGGCTAAATAATCTTGGATACCTCTTTTTTCTTCCTAAGTCCTACGTTCTTAATTTGATTTATTTGCTCAGAAAACCTAATTGAGCACCTACTTTGGCACTAACAGTAAACATAGGACATCAAGCCCCTCACCTTATGGACCTTATAGTCAAGGGGAGACAGAAAAGAAACAGTGCCAGGTAGTGTCAGGTTAGAATATGTTCAAAGCCCCCTCTAATGAGTCTAGGAATCCATGGCTATAAATATGAACATCAACAAAAAGGAAGCTCACAATTTCTTAACTCTGATGTTTTACAAGGTGTTAAAGCATTCTTTCGAAAGCTGAAATCAAAAGATTTCGTAGAACAGCCACATCATTAGCAAGAGCTTTTTGTACTTTTATAAAAAGCAATAGTCCTCAATCTGCAATGAAGACTTAAAATTCTACTGTTAAAGGGAAACTGTGTTATTAGAGAGAAAATCAGATCTTCATATTAAAGACTGTGCCCTTCTTCATACTCCTAAAACCTGTAATTTAGGGGGTGATCCTGGCACAAATGCACAGGAGTACTCAAGCCTTGGCACTCAGTCAGGAATGATGACCATGGTGCTCACAGGACTGGTTCAGAATAATACACTGAGCTGGCGAATGGACTGCAAATGAGCACAAGCAGATTCACAGTGAACAGAAATGTCTTATTCACAGCCTTTACACTTTATTTTACCAATCCCACAAACATATCTGAAGCTAAAATAATCAGTTGGAGGGTAAGTTCTACAATCACCATTTTTCTCTGAAATGTTTCTTTTCCCCTGAAATGTGGTTTGTACTTGCAACCTCCAGAATCTGAGCATGACACAAAGGCTTGAGCTTTTAGAATGAATCACACAGGGGCTAAGAAATAATATTCAGAGAGCTAGAATCAATACAAATCTCTCAGGCTGGTTAAACTGTGAGGACATAAAGGATTACTGGGCATCAGCGAGGGTTTTTAAAACGGCTTTTTGGTGATATATAGTCTGAACATGTCTGAGTCAACTGAAAAAACACTCGTCTGAATAATACAATTATGTTTTAGAAAATGTTTTTGGCAAATTTAACAAAGATTGTTAAGAATAAAAATCTACCATAAAGAATGAATAAAGGTAATTTACAATTAGCATACAAACCGTTTTTATGGAAAGTAGCTTCTGAAGTTGCTTAAAAAAATCACGCAATTATAAAAATTTGAGCATATTATAAGCATAAACTTTATATAATCTTCTGTGGTCCCCAACTTCTATTGGACCTCATGAGTCATAGGGTAATTGGAAACTCTAGCATTCTAGAATTCTATGAAAGTCTATGGGACTTAGCCATATATTCTCCCTAGACTTTCAGATGATGAATGAATAGAATCCAAATGTCTTTATTATTATAAAATATTTTATTATTTAAAATAAAAATCCAAACGTCTTTATTATTATAAAATAAAAAAGATTAATTTCATGTGCAAATTCAGGCAAAGGTATCTATGAATTAAAATAAATGTACTTGTGGTCTCATTACTTTAGAAACTGATCTAAAAAATGTAAGGTTTTGTTTGGGTATACTGTTAAATTTATTGGTATAAATATATTATTAATTTCCACAGAGTAAGAATTTGGAACTGGCCAAGATATTTAGAAATCAACAATTTGCAGGTGAAAAAAATCTCTACTGAAAGGCTAATGGGCAGCAGGCTCTGGAGTAGTATGCCTGAGATCATCAATGAAGGTTAGATGTCTGCCACCCATCATGAAATCAGAGGTAAGATACTTGCTCTAGTCCTTCTTTTATTCCATTTTATCAAAAAAACATGTGTTAATATATCTAGACACTAGAATGAACCTGGCATGTAGCAAGAATTCCAAAGTGGTGGGAATGGCATTCCCTGTGTTTCCAAGCAGATGCAGCTATGGAGCATAAACACTTCACCAAAACTCAGGTCTTTTATTAACCATACCTCAGCTAAGGTTTGAGAGGTGATCAATCAAGATATACCTCCTCATTCCCTCCTCTGACCACCCACAGGTCTGTACTCATCCCTAGATAAGGACTTCACAGACAACAGGAGATTATCCCCAGAACCAAACAGGGTGTTGATATGGAAAAACTTTCCCAAAGAGCAGGAGATGAAAAACTTAGGTTATGTTTTGGCTTTGGAAGAGATAACTTTGCTGATTATCTTCAAGTATGAAAAGGTCATCAAATAAATGGGAATTACACTTATGTTTCTCCAAAAGCAAATTTGGCTATAAGAATAAATTGAAGACTCAACTATTCCCAGGGTAATGAGTGTTTTTATCACCAGTGAGGTTAACAGAAAAAAGACAGTGCTTTTCAAATGCAAAGATGATTATGCTAAACCCAAGGCTGGACTAGGTGACACAAAAATCTCAGTTAAGTACTGAAACTTGCAAAGTTCTGCAACATATTCTGCTGTTGGGTATTACTTTCCCACTAGAATCACCTGGGGAGCTTTTGAAAATACCATCCCAAGCTGGGAACAGTAGAGCATGAGTTTAAAGCCAGCCTCAGCAACTAAACAAGGCCCTAAGGTAATTTAACAAGACCCCGCCCCTAAGTAAAAAATAAAGGGGGCTGGGTGTGACTCAGTGGTTAAACACCCTGGATTTCAGTCCCGGTACCAAAAAAAAAAAAAAAAATTAAAAATCCCAGATGGATTATAATCATATTTTTTGGTGGTGGAGGCTAGGCACAATTTTATCTTGGCTTTTTTCTTCTCCCATGTAGTTCTAAACCATGTATTAGTTCACAAATGATGAAGTTAGGGTCTGCCATTAGAAAATGGTGGCACTATAATTTGAACCTAAGTATTTTGCTTTGCTCCCCCACCCCCCTGCCCCGCATTGGGCATCAAACTAGTACCTCTCACTCTACACTCTGGTACTGATCCATAACCCCTAATGTCTGCCCCGCCCCCCCCCCCGCCCCCCACACACACACATTTATTTATTTTTTCTTGCAGTGCTGGGAAAGGAACCCAGGGCCTCATGCATGTTAGGCAAACATGCTACCACCTAGTCACATCCCCAGCCCTGTCTGCTATTTGCAATACACTACTAAATTACTCATGAAGTACAAGGCTTTATACTGAATTTAAGACTATACAGATCAGTTTTGCAGATAAAAATTTAAGGGGAAAAGTATATGCTTAAAATTTTTCCCCCAGAGTACAGATTTTCTCTAGCCTATTATTCACTTCCTAATTTTACAGCCATATCATTGAAGGTTAGTAGAAAAGACACACAAAATGAATCTTGCATCATGAGGTTTGCTTTCAGCTTTTGTGCTGACCTACCTGAAACAGATTTCCTATTGTCTGAGCAAGGTCCTTCCCTTGTACAGATCTTTGTCAAACAGCTTATGGGCACAGGCTCCCTCTGACTTGCACCCATGAGAAACTGGTGTAAATGCCTTTTCTTCTAACAGGTGGGAATGACTGGAAGCCATCTTTGCTTATTTTTAAAAGTCATAGTGTGAGACTGAGAAAAGAGTAACCGAATGGGAATTAGGAAATCTGAAAGCCTAAAATGAGGTAACAGAGAAAGACCAGCAAACTCAGAACTAAATGTTAATGATTTCACAACTTTCTGGTAACTAGTTTTTCATGCCATTTCACATTAGATGCATCCTGCTGGTGGGAAATCCATGGTAGTGGGAAAGAAACGGCTTAACTCCTCTCTATTATCTTTTCCTATTATGCTAACTAGGGCCTTGAACAAAACACTTACCTCTCTCTGAAACTCCTTTACTCACTTGTAAAATGAGAGGGGTTCATTCAAGATCACCTTAAGGGTGACTTCCAACTCTACTATGATCAGATAACCTCAGAGTTGTCAAGATGAACAGGGCCAGTCTATGATGTTTTTACTGTATACTGTCTCTTTCTGGGGGCACATTACCCGATGATACTTTCCAATCTGCATAGTGACTACATTATAAAGACAACCAACTATACATAATAAATAAATATTTAACTCTGAATGCACGATTCATATGGTGAACGTGAATTCCATCACAGGTTAAACCATGACGTGAACAGGTATGAATGCTAAGTCACACTAACCACTGCCATGAGGATTCTACCAGAGATGGGAGTATCTTACAGGTTTGGAGGGCTGGTGATACCTTCAATAGACTGACCATTTTCCAGAAATACTATTTTTTGGACTTTTGGGTTTGCTTAAAAAGATGTAAAGAAAAGTAAACTATACTGAAAAACAAAATCCCTCAACCCTTTCTCTCTCAAAACAAAACAAAACAAAACATTCTTTAAAAATACTATCATTTTATCAATACTATAAAAATACTAATTTTTCTAAAATTGCATTTTTAATTTTTTCAAGACAAAAAAACTAAAGATCTCCCTCCTCCCCTTTAAGACAAACCCTAGGCATTTAGGTATAATTTGTTCAGAACAACTTGGACTAATAGTGGTTGAATTAATAAACATTTATGATTCAGAATTCATTTTGGAAGGCAAACTAGGAAAAAGTTAAATGGATAAAAATTTAGTGACAAATATCTTTAAGAAAGAAGACTAAGCAATTAAGGAATTAACTCAGACTGGAATATCTCAGCTATAATTGGTAACAAGAAGGCATATGATGTGCTCATAAGAAATAAAGACTGCAGAAGAGTAGGACATATAAGAAAAAAAGTGGGTGTTCCTATGCTTAATTATTAGTTATAGACTCGTTGCTGAAATATCAAGGGTATTTAAAGAAACAAAGGGCCAGGCAAACCTGAAAAAGATCAAATGTAAATAAACAGTGAACCATAAAGTATTCTAAAACATCTGTGTTTTATTATAGGGTTGAAAATAAAGAAGGGGATTATATACTTTCAAATCTATTTTTTAATTCCTCTTTTTATGTTTTTGATGATCTAGAAATAATAGGTCCACATACAGTATTTTTCACTATTAAAATAAGGTTATAGGACTCTTGTCCTTTTTTTAGCAATCAAAAAAAATAAACCAAGCCTTTAAATTTTATTGCATATTGACAATTTAAAATTGTACATATTTATGTAACATCACAATGTGGAATAATTAAATCAAGCTAATTAACACTGATTTATTATGATGAGAACACATTTGAAATTCACTTGGTCTTTTGGCTAAGATCAAGCACAGTACTTGTTTTTATCCTTTTAAACCAGATATTTTTTTTTTAAATATAAAGAACTAGATGAAAACGTTACTAGTTAGCTTTAGAAAATAAATTATGTCCAAAAGAAATTTCAAGAGATCACCAATAATTTAACATCAGATCTAGGATAACAGACTTTTGGTTGCTTTCTTTCTTGTTCATGAAGAAGCTCATAGGAAGAAGACTGCAAGAGGTGAGCCATCAGCTGAAGGCTGAAGAGGAGGCAGGCCAGCCTCTGGGAGGTCCTGGGCTACCTCAACTTCTGCTGTCCACGGAGTGTCCCTGGACCAGCTCCACATCCATACAGCATGGCACCGCTCCCTGTCCTCTGTTCTGCAAATGGCCTGCAGAACCGGACACTGACACTGGCTCCACGTTGACAGCGCCTGCTGTGTTAACGCAGCCTGGATCGCCCCCACACTGTTTTTACTAGTGCTAAGTTTTGGCAGCCTACTGCCTCTCTCCTCAGAATCCGACCTCAGCTCCATCCCTTTCTTTTCCACTTCACTTCCCCTTGTCAATTCTGACAGCTTGCAATGACCTTCTCTAGCTATGAGGGGGCAAAAAAAAAAAAGGCTTGGTGTTTCATTTGTAAAGTTCTCCAGGAGAATACATCAGGCCCTTAAGTCCCATTTCTATGGGCTTTTTGGCAGTTAATTCATCGCACTACTGTTGCAGCAGGGCAAGTGTGACTGGCCTTGAAAAAAGTCTCTACCCCTCTTTGAGCCTACTCTCAGTAGCTCCTCGGTTTCCTCTTCTAAGAATTTCGGGATACCAGCCTATCTAGATAACCTTTATATTATCTCCACTTCCAATAGAAGTACTATTACATTCCTATTATTACAAAAACGGCCCCAACCAGGCACCTGAATCCTAGAAGTCATCCAAACATCCCCTTTCAGCCATCCTTACATCCAAGTGAACGAATTATTCCCTCTGCCCCTGCCACTGTGCTTCCTGTCCTCCCCAGCTTCACTTGAGCACTGCCTCTGCGGAGCCGGCTTTCACCCACCCACATCTTCCAGCTGTTTGAAGCTCAGCGTTGGCACTTCAGGGCTCTCCCAGTGTATCCTGGCACTCCTGAGTGTGAATTCACTTGGGCGCCTCCTGAAAGCAAAAGGCTTACTACCCCTCCAGAAAGATGTCCTGGCACAGAGTCAACAAGGAATGAAGGAATAAAGGGAACAAAGATTTTCAGATCCAAATATTCAGGGGGATGACATAATAGTGTCTGTTGTCTGGTTTTTAAGTCTCAGAAAGTAAGATATTCACTAGGATATAGATCAGATAAAGTAGGGTGGGGGGGAAGGGACAAAGGTCACTTATAGGGGTGGATTATGGGCCAGAGGATGTGCCACACATTCCATATATGAAAACCTCAATTAATCCTTACAGCTGTCAAAGACGTGTCATAACAAAGTGCTTATGGAAGTAATGTCACCTCCATGTGCAGAAAGGAGCTTCATGACTTTGCCCAGTATCACAAAGGCATAGGTGTCAGGGACAGAACTCTAACCAAATAACATGACTGTAAGAGTCCACTGTTCTTACCCTAGAGCTTGTTACTATCATGATTCCAACTCACGTAGACCATGTGAGCAGCACCTACTCAATTTTATTCAATATTAAAATGCTAAAATTTAAAAAATCAAAGTATTTGGGAAATAAGTGGGGAACCCCACCCACCCACACATACATACTGCAGGAACACTATTCACCTATACCCCCTCTACTCGCATGCTGGCTGTAGCCACATTACATCAGTACATCCTAAAGCTCAACCCTCGGACTCTCCAGCAGTATCAGCAGCATTAACACTGCATTGTGGGATGCCTTCCTCCCTACCTTGAGCTCTCCAGAGACTGTAATATGACAATATGGGCTTCAGTGCACTGCATCTGGTTTTATTGAAAAACAAAAATGTTGTGTCATCCACTATACCTACAGAATAGTGACGACTGCAAACAGGGAAAAAGGCAGAGAGGGCCCTGAGGACAAAAGAACCCGAGTGAGATCTACATGATTTTAACAGCAGGTCAACCAGTGCTGCACATTTCAACAAAAATGTTTAAGGAATCCAGGATGAAACGTGTGTAAAAACACTACCATGAGTCAAACGAGGAAAATAATGCTTTCAACATTTTCACTTTTTTTCCTTGGAAAGCTTTGGTGATTCAGATTTGAAAAGATTACAATAGGGAAAATATGTAAAGAAATCACAAAGGCAAGAGAAAAGAAGAGCATTTTACATTTTTTTCCTTGGGATGGTCTTCCTACATCCTTGACATACATTTCTTTTTCATCCTAGTTTCACCCCAGGTCCACACTGTGGTCCTTGTAGAAAACTAGCATGTCCTAATTTGAGCATTATACAACGTCTACGTGTATCAAAGTACCACCTGCTATTCCATAAATATGTACAATTATTATGTGTCTTTTTTTTCTTTAAAGGAAACCTAATATAGCCAAAACCCACAAAGATAGATGGGCCTTAATCTGCTGCACAGATCTGTATCCACTTAAGTCAGAGTGGCCAGACAAAGGACCATAGCATTATAATATCAAAACACAGGTTTTGACACAAGCATGGTGGGGGGTGGAGGCCTTTATAATAAAGAAAGTTGATTAGTCACAGCCAAACTATAAGCACATTCTTTGAAAATATACACTGTTACTTACAGAGCTATTTCCATGTATTCCTGTGTGTAGCGTGGTAATACAGACTGCCTATGAAGGAAATCCAGCAGTCTGGCTACCCTGGACCTCCGTAGCTGTCAGTGCCTCACAGGCCAGCAGCACTGGACGTCGGAGCCTCTCTAGCCTCAGCCTCACAGACACAGCACCGTTTTGGTGCTCTACTCCATGTTTTGACCATTCAATGGAAAATCACCAGTATTATTTATTTCTGGGCAAATTCTACAATTTAGGCTTTGGGGTTTATTTCCCATCAAGACAAAGAGCAGATGGCACCCATCCTGGCGATAACCTCTCACAACCCACAATTACACTCAGGAGCATTAAGTCAATTTTCTAAGTTAAGTCCCATGTTCTGAAGAATTAGAAGCATCCACCAGTTTTAAGTGGCTGAGAGCAGAGCAGGGTCTCTCGGGCCTTCCACTGTGACAGGCAAGTCAATGACCTTGGAGACTAGCCAGTGCCTTTAGCCTGACAGAGACAGTTTTCATTAGTTATTTTTATTTAATAAATACTGATAACAAGCTTCTTTTAAACGTTTCTCTGTATATTTCTCTAACTGCATACTTTTTGGAAAATACATTTTTAAATGTTTTATTTAGAAAGTATACATTACCTAATCTGTGGCATCCTCAACACAAGATTTACTACATTAGTGTCTACTCTTCCAGATTTTTTAACAAATGGGATCATGCTATAATCAATCTTGCATTATTTTCCCACACTTATTCCCTTAAAATAATCTGAGTACAAAAATTTGTTATCAAGTATTTATTATGTGATAAGTATTAACCCTCGGGGCTTCACATGGATTTTCACATTAACATCCATAAACAACCCTGAAGTGGATTCTATTCTCAATTTACAGATGAGGAAACTGATGAACAGAGGGAAGAGGAATTATTTTCCCCCAGGTCACAGAATTCATTCTTAAGTATCAGGGATGGTTTTAGAACACAAGCACCCTGAACAGACACTGTGCGCTCCTAAACCTTTGTCTTCACTAGAATATAAGCAGCAGCACATGTAACTGTGTGTGGTATTTTTTGCAGCTACGTTAATTACGTGAATAAGGTATACCTAACCTTCTCGGACAGACATCTGCGTTACTGTTTTTTGCTATGGCAAACAATGCTGCAATTAATTTCCTCATACACATATTTGTACACGTAACTAGTATCTTTTTCTTTTTAAATAATTTCAGACTTACTAAAGTTGTACAAGGAGTACTGAGGTCCTGTCCACCTTCAGCCAGCCTCCCCAATATCAACATCTTGCATAACCATAATCACCCAAACCAACACATTAACATTGGCCCAGTACTCAACAACAGACTGCACTCATATTTCACTAATTTTCCCACTACTACCCTTTTGCTGTTTCAGAACTTTAATATTTCTCAAGAGGAATGGTCAGTTATTCTGTATAACATAGCCCAATTTGGGTTTGGGTGACATTTTCTGAATCAAGGCATTTTGGGAAAGGATACTGAGAGGAGCCTCTCCAGATGCTTCCTGGGGTCCAGATCTCATTGCTGATGATGGTAACCTTGACTGCTCCATTAAGATGGATGCCCACAGGTAAAGTTACCATTTCCCCTCTCATAATTAAGTATCTGAGCAGAGAGAGATATGCAACCATCCTGTTTCTCCTCAAACTTTCACCCACTAATTTTGGCACCCATCAATGGACCTTATGTGCAAAAATAATTGCTGTGGTATTTGCCTAATATAGCAGTATTCTTTCTTTTTACATTTATTAAAATTCTTCTGCAATAAAAAGTTCCCAGTTCCCCCATTTACTTACTCAATGGACATTTATTTAACTCTGTGGGTATAATCTAATACTATATCATTTTCTTGCTCAAACTGTTCCATCTTTGGTTATTAGGCTCTCCTCCAGATTGATCTTTTGGCAGCCCTATCTCCTTCTGTTGGGCAGTCCCTTTCTTTTTGGCAACACAAGATGTTCTAGACTCATCTTGCATTTTTCCCTGCTCCAGCACTAGACCTTCTCTCCAAGGAGTCTCGGCTCCTTTTTCTAACAATACTCAGAAAACAAGGTCTAGATACTAAGTTGGTCATTGCTACTGAGGTGTCATTGCTTCTAAGTTCTCTTAACAGGCAGAACCAGGAAATACTAGCCCACATGTGCACCCCCTTCTACATCTGTGTCTACCTGTACATTAAGAATTGAGCTCATGCTAGAAATGGCAACTGCACTTCAGTGTCCCAGGGTCGTGCCAGCCTTCACTCTCAGGGAGAAAGCATGGTGCATCTGTAGTGTTATCTTCAGCCACACAGTGTCCAGTTAAAAATATCACTCTTGAAAAATGCTTACGGTGTTTTTTTCCTTCCACTTCACTATAATTAGAAATTACTTTATTTGTATTTACAATGAAGTTCATGTTATATCTCAACATGGCCAGTCAACAAACTGACTTCCTCCAGCAAATCAGTCAGGACATACTCAGTGAGGGACTTGGGGAAGGAATGCCCCTGAGCATGGATGCGTCTCTACACCTGTACATGTGTGTGTGTATGCTCTATGCACGTGTAGCTTCAGTTTTTAAATAGAAGTGCTCCTTTTGCTCAATGAAAATAATGTGAAGCTTAGAAACCTGCTAATTTGGGGAGGGGGGTGCCAGAGATTGAATCCAGAGGTACTTAACCTCATCCCTAGCCTTTTTTTCCTCTCCTTAATTTGAGACACGGTCTCACTAGTTGCTTAGAGCCTATCTAAGTTGGTGAGGCTGGCTTTGAACTTGCAATCCTCCTGCCTCAGCCTGTCACTGGGATTTATAGGTATGCATCACTGTGTCCAGCTAAATCTGATGATTTTAAGGTTGAAAGGCCTTCCCAAACACAAATATTTCCCTCAAATCTCCATTTCTTAATGCCAAGTTTAAAAAGGAAGTTGGAGTTTGGGCTTTCCAACAAAATGTGTGTCAGTACCAGTAGAAGTGCTGACACCATGATCTGGAAGGTTACACAGGAAGAATCCTTATAGTAAGTTTTTAATTAAATATTACAAACAAATTAAATGTTATAACACAGCATGTGAAATTATCTAAAAGGGCTCCTCAAAGTTTGGTTTTACCATTTTTTTGAAATCAATTTTCCCTAAAGAAACTAGAAACATGAGTAATTGATAGGGTACAATGGCATAAAAATACATCCTCAAAATCAGCAGCATCGTAGGAATAAAAAAAAACAGAAGACACACCTTGGCATGTTAATGTGAAAAATAAATGGAAAATGAAAAAATCCGAAACAGGCCCTGAGGTCTCTGAATATGAGACGGAGGCAGGCGATGGCTTCATGGCAAAGGAACAGGGATCTTCTTTTGCAGGAGCCGAGTGCCCAAAGGAACCACTGTGAAAATTACTCTGCACCAAGGTTTGCTCAGAAGGCAGCACCAACTCCAACAAAGAGCTAATTCTCTTCTGCAAGCCAGTGAAAAGCCAGAGGAAGACAGGTTGGTCACCAGGTCCAATACGTCAGGTTCGAGAGGAAGGTGTGAAGGAAGAAAGGAAGGAAAACAAATACCCAGGGGATGTGAAGGTGGCCTTGGAAACTCAATGAAACGTGTAGCATGCACCAGAAATTTTAAGAGCAAAACGTGAGCCACCAAAGGAAAGTGAAAGACCCCCTTGGCTTTCTGCCATGGACCTTCCTGTCTCCATTCTGTTTCTCAGATCAGGCTTCTACAAACACCAGCTAGCAGTGCTGGTTTCAATATTTTAAACCTAATGTATATACCCCTTTAGAAGATGGATACAAACAGCCGCAGGCAGTTTGCTTTGTAGTTTTAAAAGGTTGGCAGGAAGTATTCTGTGACTTTTTTTGGGTATGGATGTGTGCCTTTCAAAACAAAAAGACACACATGATCCTTTTTAAAAGCTTACAAACAAACTGGATAAAAAGGAAGATAGATGACACAAAGTAATGTTAATAAAAAGGTTCTTCCTTGATGTGGAATTTCTATAAAAATCAATGGTGATATGGCTACAATTTGCAGACACCAGAGAGAAGCCACATGACCTCTGCAGCTCCCCACATGAGCTAGGTCTGTCCCCATGTTATTACACCTTCCAAAGCAGCAAAATCCACTAGAAGGCAGTCAGAGACCACTCCCAGGAGGCAATATAAAGAGGAGTATATTTTATGTAAGTCCACATTTCCTGATTTGTATCTATAAATTTGGAATTTTGAGAAACTTAAAAATATGGAAATAACTTTTAGATTTTCACATGTAATTCTACTCAGTTCTAATGGTCCAGGAGAAGGCACACACAAAAAAATGTCACATCATAAAACTGCCACAGTCCTTTAAAAATGGTACTTTTGCTCATGGAATGATCATATACTTTTTGACATTCCTATTTTTCTACTTTAATGTTAGATAAGTCTGACTTTATGCTACCATGGCCTGTAAATAATAATTAACACACAAGGAGTGTGCTCATGGGTAAGGGATGTTCTCAGTACATCACACACTGTCACCCTTTCTCTATCCTCAATGGCATTTAAACTGTCACCCCCACCCCCAAGTCTCTCCCATTCTGGTGCCACAGCATATCCATCAGCACTGACTTTAAAGACATGGGAACGTGGCCATCTTGAAGGTGGTTTTCCCAGACCTCCCCAGTTGGAAGACATTTCTCTTTATTCTGAAAGCTCTCTGCATTTCACATGTAATTCTATACTATCTGCAGATCTACAGATGCTGGCCTCCAAGATTATTTAATCAAATTTTACCTCTTTACTGCTAGGAGGGAACTTGGCAGATGGAATTAAGGTTGGAAATCAGCTAACCTTAGTATAGTGTAGTCACCCTCAATTAACCAGGTAGGATCCATGTAAGCAACTCTATACACCCTTCAAAGCCAAAGAGGAAGGCAGAACAGTCACTTGGTATATGCTACACACACAAGAGAAGACCAGGAGAGCGGTGAGGCAGGAAGGGGCGGGAGTCATCAGACAGTTCACCACTACTGGCTTCTAAGACAGAGGAAGAGGACCAGAGCCCATCTCCAGAAGCTGAGAGGACCCCTGGGCCAATGACTACCGAGAAAAGGGGGACCTCTGCCCTATGATCAAATGAAACAGAATTCTGCAAACAGCTTGCATGCACTTGGTAATGGATGGCCTTCAGAATCTTCCCAAAGAAATACAGCCCTGCCTAAGCCTTGACTCTGGTACTGTGAAACCTGGAACAGAAAAGCCAGCCAGCCAGCCAAGCCAAGCCAAGCCAAGCCAAACCTCATACCTACAGAATGATGAGACAATAACTCCTTGGTGTTTCAAGCCACCACTAAATTTGGGGTAATTTGTTATCATAGCAATACAAAACCAATGAACTAATAATACTACTTAATAGTTCAAATCTCATTAGACCATCAGAATACTTGAGGAACTTTTAAAAATACCTATAGGCTGCATTCCTGCAGATCACAAATTGCTGAAAGGGAAGGGTGAGAAGACAGAAGACATCAAGCTTTTGTTCGTATCTCCCCAGTGATATTTCCCCTCCCACTTATGAACATTAGCATCACCAGAGAGGTCCTGCATGCCCATTCGCAGGAGACGCCCATCCTCACATCCCCAGAGTAAACCACTGTTTTGATCTTTTCCCCACCATATATTAGTTTTGCACCCTCACACTTCATATAACAAATTCACTGTGTAAGGCTGCTTTCCCTATGACATGTTATTAGCTGCTGATTCCTTTTCACTGTTGAGTAGGCATCCCCTGCATGATACACCATACCACCTTTCTCTAATCACCTGCTGTTGAGAATCTCAGTTGTTTTGAATTTGAGGATATAAAGAATAAAGCTGCTATGATTGTTCCAGTAAGATATGTTTTCATTTCTCTTCAATTGCTGGAATCACAGGGCATGTTTAGTTCCACAAGAAAAGGCCAGATCTTTCTCCAAAATGTACCATTTTAATAATTTTCCCTGTGAGTAAAAACATTTTACCTATTTATCTCTTCTTGCCCAAAATGATTTTAATGTAAAGCCAGAATTGAAAACTACAATTATAGATTAAAAAATCCTTCAGGGCAAGACCCACGTCTTACTCACCTTTGCTTCACCCAGTATATTTAGCTCAGCTTTTACCAAAGCAAGAACTCATGAATCCTAGTAAATTTCATCTTACTTTTGCCAACACACAGCAAATCTATTAAGTATGCCTTCTAAACCTAAAAAACATTTAGCACATAATTTTGAGGAAAGTATTTCATAATGAGTGTAATCATCCAATATATATTCTCTACCAAATTCTGAGCTATGTGAGGACTGGCCCTGCTGCCTTCCCTTGAACTCAGTACTCCGAAGGGCCTCCATGAGTGAGCAGTGTGCTTTGAAGAATAACCCTTTCTCCTAAGTTTTCTTTGTTTTAATCAAAACAATATTGCACAAGTCTGCACTCTGGAAAAGTCCAATCTATGGCTCTTAATAACTGGGGAAACAAAGATCACTCAGAAATCTGATTAAAGATATGGATCTTCTCTCTTTAAAACACAGATAAATCTAGGTACACACACACACACACCCAGTTTTGCATACAGAATGTCTCACTATTCACGCAATGCTCCCATATGCTATTCATGGTTAGAATCACTGCTGCAGTGTTTTTTGTCGAACATCTCATTTGTCCTATAAACTACAATAGGTTCAAGGGGTGCTATGACCAACAAGACACAGTCTGTCCTTCATGAACAGAGGCAAGGAGATCTCACACAAGTGACAGGAAACATCATATAATCAAAATTAATATGGTCTCAAAATCCATAACTCTATTCAAAGATTTCTTTTTTGCCCAAGCCATAACCCATGACTAACAACCTGAAATGCAAGTAACTCTTCAATGTAACTTGGGTATACAGATTTACCTTTGATTTATGTTTCTGGGAGTAAAAGAAAGAAAATGAGAAAAGTAACAACTTACCCATATCTAGAATTAAGTGACTTCATGACTTAAAAAGTGACTTTCCCTAGAAGCACGTACTGAACTGAATTTTCCAATGGTGTACAAATGGACATCTTTCATTTTACAGGGAAAAAAGTGTGAAGGTCACAGCACTGTTTTCAATGGTTCATCTGGGAGGTGATGGGGGAGAACTGCAGATACATATGCCTCCAACCAGATATAAGATGGTATGCTGTGAAGGGGAAGGTTCTTGTATCTGCATTATCCCCCAAATAATTTCACATAAAGTGTGAATAAATATATGGCTTTGGCTGTTCCTAAGTGAGCAATATTTCAGGAAAATGAAATATGCTGTTATCTATAAAAAATTTGAGGGCAGTGTAAACAACTAAACCAAATGAAAACTTTAAAATGCAACCAATCCTTGGAATCCACTGGGTATTGGTTCCAGGAACCAATCCCCACTCTCATGGATACCAAAATCTGAGGATGCTCAGGTCCTATAGATACAAAGGTATAGTATTTGCCTATAATTTAATGCATAACCTTGCTTACTTTCAATCCTCTCTAGATGGCTTACAATACCTAATACAATGTAAATAACTGTTATGCTGTATTGTTTTGGTAATAAGGAAAAAGTCTATACATACTTAGTACGCATGCAATTTTTTTCCCCAGGTACTTTTAATCCATGGTTAGTTGAATACACAGATGGAGAGGGTAGAGTGTAATAACAGTAGAAATTTAACACTGACAGAGAATGGAGTTCAAGAATGGTTTGGGGTAGAGAAATGAACTATTCTAATTAGTGTATTTTCTGATTGAAGCTAATTTATTTAAATGCCAAAGTCTGTATAAAATAGTTTTGTTGGCAATCTCTCCAAATCTCTTTCACACTGCCTGTCTCCTTAATCAAACTAAGTAAACATAATGTAACATTTCTGATGACTCACTGAGACCTTGCATTGCCCTGCTGAGCTGTAATGCAGCAGCTCTGAGAAGCCAAGGACTAGGACTCTAGGCTAGCTCACCTGGCCTCAGAATAGCTCCAGCTGTTCCATTTAAAGACCTCCTACCCTTTAGGTTTATTTTCTCTTCCCCTCATTATCAAATGACTTCTGCTACCAACACATACCTAACAACAATGCCTGCAACTTCATCCATCTAACTCATGGTCAAACTGAGAAAATAACTTTCTTCAAAACAGCTTCAAGTTGAAACAACCTAAATGCCTGTGTTTTGTTTTAGAAAAATTAACTGAAGCGGGGCATAGTGATACATGCCCGTAATCCCAGCAACTCAGGAGGATGGGACAGGAGGATCATGAGCTCAAAGTCAGCCTCAGCAATTTAGGAAGGCCCTGTGTCAAAGTAAAAATTAAAGGGCTGGGGATGTTGTTGCTCAGTGATTTATCAATCCCCCATTCAAAGGAAAAAAAAAAAATGGAAGAAAGAAAAATTCATTGGAGTGGCTGTTATCTTGTCAATGAAGAGCTGGCTGAAAGACAGCCAGAGCCTAGTGCCCTGTCCCATCCCCAGTTGTCAAGCAGCTGCTGCATGATACTGACACTGACCTGTGTCTACACACACACAGTTTACAATATGCCAAGGAAGAGATGAAGGCAAAAAAACAAAAAACTGATTATTATTAAATAAGGCTCTAAATGAGGGTCTGTTAAAATGTGAGATTAATGACATATACTCTGTAACAGCCACCTATCCTATCTATTTATTTTTATTTCACTTTTATTTTGCTTTTTGCTCATTTTCACCTTTTTGAGTCATTTTCACACAACTGATCTTTACATAGTGAAGTACAACTACAATCACAAAACACACTGTCTTCCTTTATGAGATACTTTAGCTATACAGCTACCAGCTACAAACACTTCAAGTTAAAACTGTTCCTCTGTTCCTTAATGAAATCCACATTTAGGACAACATAACTGCCATGATAGCCCATTAACCCTTGGATCCCAGACCTGTTGAAAGAACATCACTCCTAAGGAAACTCCCAGTCCCCTCTAGTATACATCATGAGCAAAAAAAGAAGATAGTTTAAAGTCACTATGTAACCAGTTAAAATTGTACCAATTATACTCCCTTCATGTTTTAGCCATAGCAGTACCAATTGTGATGGATTGTGCTATTTAAAAAACTCCAAACATACAAACATTCAAAATTCTACGGATGCGTCTGAATATGCAATCCTGTAGCACTTCTTCATGATGACATTAAAAATAGAATCTGTCTGGGAAATCATTAATATTCCATTACAGTACCCTTAACGATTACTACCACCCCCACTCAAACTTTTTTCCTTTTGGTTAAAAATCTGTTTGTACTCTTTAAGCAGCATCTGTTCTGTCAAAACGTTCTAACAGACTTCTTTGGAGAGATTTCTGTTTGGGGGGGGTGGGTTTTAAGCAAGAACATGATTTGTGGATATTCAGCTACTTCAAAGTATTACCCTCATTATCGTCACCATTTTTCATTCAAGGTCTAAACCACAGCAAAGGCAGCATCATTATTCTGCCTGTGATGATCCCATGCCTGAAAGCAAGAGCACGGTTCCAGACCTCCATGGGGAAGGCAGAGGCAGAACCGCACCATGTGCCTTTTATCACATAACTCAGCTTGATTTGCTTTCCTGAAAAAAAGACAGCAAGAGTCCATATTTTAACCAAAACCTTTAAAGCTTTCCTCTTATAAAGCTTGCTAACATAGCTTTTCTCTTCAAAGGCTCTCCTGCTTATACTAGGATAAGCATCCGAGCCCTTTCCTCCATGGATACTGTTGCTACCAGGTTTCCATGACCTTCTCTGGAGAGAGCTCACCTACTCTAGGCAACAGTTGATGCTCTTTTTATAGCTACACTTAAATACCACCCATAAGTTCCTATTTTCAACTACATACTCCGAATATAACTCAGATCAAGTATTTTTGAAAATTCACTTCAGGCTTTTCATTTATAAAAAGTTTAGACTTGTTTCAGACTGAGGCCTGCTTCTTCCTCTCAATCGAGTCCTTTGGGAATAAATAATCTTCTGAGAATGCTGCTACACAACAAAAGCAATATTCTGGGATTTAAATATGAACATTTGCTAGTTTCACTGTTAGTACATGCTTCTTTTCTAAACCAAAAAATAAATAGGAAGGGTCAAACTTAAAAGATATAATTTGAGTTTACAAAATAATAAAGAATATTCCCCCAGTGCTTTAGATTGAAACAATCCTTTAAAGATCACCTACAGAGCTTTCCAACTTCTTTTGTTGCCAAACATCATTTTGCTCCAAAGACATTACATGAGGGAATTTCAGCACAACGGGAAAACAGAACAAGCAGTTTTAGACTCGGTGGAAAGGGTGGAAGGAAGAAGGTGAACAGTGGACCCAGGGAGCTCCATAAACCTAAACTGAAAACTGTGGGTGCAGGCCAGATATCTTATTTTACAAATGAAGAAACTAAGGCATGAAATGATCACCCTGAGGTTTTTATCCCTAGTGACATCCACTAGAAACACTCAGGCGGAGGGCCCGGAGACTTCCGTAATATTGTCACAAAACCTACTTCATTCTAGTTGAGCACAATACACCTAGCACTCAATGCTAGCACTCAATACACCTCATGTCATTTAGTTCCCCAACTGTGCTTGGAGGAAAGTGTTGTTATCGCATCTTATGCATGGAAGAGCTGAGTTGCCTGGCCCAGGCAAAGTGCTGGGCTTGCTCTCCAGATCTACCACTGTTCATGTCACACTGCTACAAAGCCCCCACAGTTATGCAGCCTAGCAGATCAAGCAGCAGTAATGGGGAAGACAGAATTCAAGTTTTTCTCTTTTCTTTCTCTTCTTCTCCATGCAGCTTAGATGGTAAGTAAAACTGAAAGGACAAAGGGGCAATCTGAGAAAAGAAGTTAGCAACAGAAGCTCTAATGAGCAGCTTGAAATAAATCAGTACTTAATACATTTCCCTCAATACTGTCACCAATCCCATCCAAGCCACCACCCCTTCTTGCACAGACAACTGGCACTTTATTATCTCTTCCACTTCCACTCCTCCTTCAAACAATTCTCTACAACACCTGAATGATAGACTTGTGTCACTTTCCAGCTTTGAATTATCTGAACTAAGCATTGCCTTTTCTTAACATACAATTGTTTTTTAATGCTGCTACATACTTAACACCTGAGCTATTTATCACGGTATTCGGTACTTGGATAAAATAAGAGTAATAAAATTTCATTAAGATCATTTTAATATGATGCCTAACCCTCTGGTTGAAGTTGCTCCATTTGTTGTTTTGTTTCTTTAAAACGGACCCGTTCATTATTTTTTCATTCAAAATTTGATAGGATCTTAGAATCAAATGCAGTGGTTAAGGAATAATAGACTCCTTGCAACTTTACATTGTTTCTGCCAATGCTACCATTTGTAAAACAATAGTATAATATCCCAAATAGTAAGACTAATAAAATCTGACCTTATTCAGTTATGCTTCTGGCTCATTGATAATCATCAAAGCTAAGATTCAAGGGGACAGCAGAAATGTAGAGGAGTGAGGAGAGAAGGAGAAAAGAAAGCCTCATGCTGCTTCAGGTCAAGCTCTGGGTATAAACATGGAAAAGTGGGGCAATTGTCAGTGCTACATTTTCAACCTTCTCCCTGGCTGAAAGTCAAACAGAGGGGCAGATGGGACTTGGGGAGTGAGCTGGGCTGGCTCTGCTCTCTCTTTTGTAGGAGAGTCCTACAGTTCTTGCTGTCTTTCTGTGTAAATAGGTCCTTTTCAAAGTTTAAACTTATAAAAAAAAAATTGCTGACCTCTAAATATTTATAATGGATGATTGATTTTTTGTTGTTGCATATAGCTTAATACAGTTACAACTGATTATAAATCCTAATGATTATGAACCTGTAAAGTATAACTTTATATTTCCTAATTAGGTTTCTTCCTTGTCCAACAAGATTCATTAATCTTTATTTAAAACGTATTTTTCTTTGCTGACGTTCCAAGGATGTTTAAATGCTACCTTTCTGGCTAATTTTTCCACTATTTTCACAAACTATTTTTCCTTAAGAATACCAAAAAAAGAAAAATAAAGAAAACGAAAATTACATTTAAAATAAAACATAGCGCTATCAGTTATGTAGACATTTAATTTCAAAGTTAAAGAATGGATGCAGATAGCATATATATTTTTGGAGTCTTCTTTTTAAAGAATCTTACCAAAAATCCTGTCCTTTGAGAAAGTAAGGGAAAACAAATTTAAATGAGAACTTTCAATGGGATTCTAACCAATAAAATACATGTAATAATTTAATTCACAGTGTTATTTATCATCCCAATAATGGATGAAATATTTGAATACCCAGAGGCCTACCATACTGATTTTGATTCACATCTTTTCTATTTAATTGGCACTTCCTAATGTGCATGCGCACGCACATACACACACACACACCACTATTAATTACAAATTAGAGAATAAAATAACTTTTGTCCGTGCCTTAAGGCAATGTAAGCTAATTTCAAATTTAATATATTTCCAAGTAAAGGAAAAAGAAACAAGTCATTTCTACAATAAAAAAAAAAAATCTAAAGAATACTCAAGTCAAATCCTTCACTGCAACAATTATATTAAAGGATATGGTTTGGACACAAAGTGTCACCCAAAGACTCTTGTGCTGAAGGCTTGGTCCCCAATGTAGCAATATTCAGATGCAGAGTTTTCAGGAAACAATTGGATCCCTGAGGTCTCTCATCTCATTGGTGCATTAATTCACTGATAGCTGAACAGACTCTGGAAGCCAGCGGAAACTACACAAGTCAACCAACAAGGGACTGAACTCTTAAACCATGAGTCAAAACAAATCTTTTCTCTTTTAAGTTATTTTTGTCAGGTATGTTGGCCACAGGAATAAAAAGCTAGCTATCACAAGTATCATATTGATTAGTTAAAATTTACTTACCTGTTTAATGATTTCTAGCAACACTGCCTTTTACACCTATTTGTATTTAGGCACATTTAGGAGGATGTATGTTTTTAAACCCTCTGCAAACTGCGCTTAGTTTTGATTCGTAATTCTTTGTTAGAAAAATTCTGAAAAGTCTTGGGTGTTTTGTTTTCTTTTTTCCATCCCCTGCATCAATCATTTTTAAAAATTAAAAATTATTTTTAAAAATTAACAAAGAGATTGTTTCAACTAATTCCTTCTCTATGCCCCTTTGGGAGCTACTGAATTCAATTGCTACTCAGGGAAGGAGGGAAGGGGGATAGGGAGTGAAAGGGAGGGATGGAGGGGGAGGAAAGGGGAAGGAAGAAAAGATTTAACTGACAAAAATATTAAAGATAACATTATTGGAACATTAAATGGCAAGTGAAAATAGAAAAGTTGAGAGAGAAAATAATTATGGCTTCATGATTCACTGTCAAAATCTTCAGTCTAGATGTATCCTCAACATACTACTGTGAAACCAATAGATGCCCTTCTACCCCACGTGTCTATGCCATTGCTCAGTATCTCTTTTCCTCTTATTTCCCATCGTTTCTTCCCTTCTGCCACATAAACATTTTAAAAATGCACATTTCACCTCTAAATATTCAAATAACTGAAAGCCATCAAAGTCCATTGTCCACCCTGTATGTAATAAGAGACAACCACCGGAGTTAGAAATGAAAGTTGAAAAAACAAATGCGGCTTTCCTGTGAAATTCAGAAGAAATAAAATTTAGGGAATGGGAAGGCAAAAGAGCAAAGTGCTGTTTTGAGCATCAGATAAAAAAAAAATTTATGTTTTTTTAAATGTTTATCTAATAAAAAGTTGCATAAAATGTGATGTTTTGATTGTATACATATATTATGGGGAATGATTGAATCAAGCTGATCAACATGTGATGAGAACATGTAAAATCTACTGGTAGCACTTTTCAAGTATATAATACTCACCATGCCAGACATACAACAGATCTCCCAAATTTTATTCATACCAACTAATTGAACTTTGTCCTCTTTTAACAACATCTCCCCTTCCACAATTCCCAATCACTGGTAACCTCCCTTGTATTCTTTGATTCTGTGAGTTCAACTCTTTCAAATTCCACATATAAGTCAGATCATGCAGTATTTATCTTTCTGTGTCTGGCTTCTGACACTTAGAACAATGTCCCTAGGCATATATACATTGTCATTAATGACAGGATTTCTGTTTTTAAAAGACTGAATAGCAAATATTCCACTGTGTATACACACTACACTTACTTTATATATTCATCCACTGATGGGCCTTTAGGTTGATTCCATGCCCAGGCTACTGTGAATGTTCAAAAAGCCTATCCCACAGTGTAACAAACTTCACAACATGCACATGATGGAAAACCTATACCTCCCAGTTCCTTGGTATCAACCCCTGATGAAATTGGACCGAAGAGTCCTCAGGCTAATATCAAAGAATCTAAATGAATTGCTCTGAGCAGTACCAACAACTCCTGGTCCTGACCTTTCAAACCCGTGCTCTCCAAATGGAAAAGACACAAGGCAGCAAGGAGACCTAGCAACCCTTCTTTTTCCCTAGGATTTTGAGTTACTTCGGATCATTTATGAATGGTCTGAATAGAGATATGCTCTGTTATCATTCCAGGATTATCTCAGGGTCTCAAAAGGATAAGAACTAGTTTTCTTCCTCAGATTCTTCAAGATTCCAGGACCAGTCCAGGCACCTCCATTGTTGTAACATCAAAAGAGAGGGAAAGGCTTAGGAGAAAGACTAATGGCAAGGTAAGGAAAATATAGGGTTAACCAAGGTTCATTTTCAGATAAATGTCACAGATGGTGTTTGTCAAAGAACAGAGAATAGGTATACAAAGAAAGCAGAATGCTAAAAAGGGACATTGAGTATAAGTCTTGTCTAGTGGCACTAATCTGTCTTGTCCCTAAGAACTGAATGCAACCTTAAGTCCAATACTGCAAGAAGGAATGGGGGGTCCCATTCCAGCCTACTTGGAGCTAAGTGATGAACAAAGTATTAAAAATACAATAGCTGACATATAACTACATAACTAAGACTCTAAAGTCTACATAACTACATGCTAAGACTCTAAAGGCTTTATACAAATTTTTATACATATATAAATTTAACTAATTATTAAATAAATAAGGTGGGAAACTAATAAAACCTCCCATTTCACAGATGAGAAGAGAGGGAGAGAGAATTTAAATAAACTTGTCTACAGTCCTCAGCTATTAAGGGAGAGCCGAGTCAGGATAATTCTCAAGCCCATAATCTCTTTCATACTATGTTGTCTCTCTTGAAATTCAGCCTCCAATTCGGAGGTGGCCTATATTTTACATTCTCATCCCTCTGTAGTCATGTCTTTAATAGTTTTACTATTTCCAAGAGTCTCAGGAATGTTTTATTAAATCTATGCAGAACCTCCCTTTTCTCCTCCTCCTTGCCCCAATGATGCTTGAAGGTGAACCATGTCCAACTGCTGAGATGGGTCAGGGAGGGGCTCTGAGTGATCACACTGGGCTCTGCCACCCAATCTTGCTGCAGGCTCTGCTGGATTGGGGCTTCCCTGAGACCTCCACAACTTGGAGGCAGATAGACAGAGGCTCCTATGGTCACAACAGAATGTTTATGGTGGCAGGAGGCAAGAGATGGAAAAGAATGACTTACATAAAAAAGGTGTCTTCCACCTCCATATCAAAGGCCCTCTCCAATGTCACCTCTTCCCAGCCTTCTGCTTTGAGGAATATCAATGACATTCTGTCACTGATTTTCTTTTGGTACCCAACTTAATTTCACTTTGGATTGTAGACAGAACTTATACTTAAAGCAACTTAGGGAGAAAAGTTCTTTTTTGCCAAAGCCTTCAAATATGTTCAAGTTATTTATGTCAACAACGGAAAACGCAGTAGCTCGTAACCTGTAAAACAGGCTCCATGTGTCATCTCTCTTTTTCAATGTAGTAAAGCAAAACTTAACTAAATTCTCCAAATTAAAGGCTTAAGGCAAAATTTCCATTTCTCATACATTTAAATATGTTATGGCCCATATACTTAACTATTTCTATTAAGACAAAACAATAGTGTTTATGCTTTTATGTTAATTTGGAATAACTATCCATTTTAAGGGAGAAAGTCTCCCCCCACCACCACCACGTTTCTTAGTAGTCTATGGTCTCTGAGAACAGGTATCCTTGTAGTTCCCAGAGCTTCTCCAAGTTCCACACCACCTAGGGAACACCATGGACCTTCAACAAATGTCCCTAATTATGTTAACACACAGAACAAGCTTTAAGCTCAAATGTTACTTCTGGCCCAAAGAAATCTGAACAGGCATAAATCCAAATGCAACCTTTGATCCAAAGAAATCTAAAAGCAATAAGGTCATTAAGTAACAATAACAACCTCAATTTAATCAATGGAAACAAACATTTTCTGATATTGAATCTAGTAGTTATCATCTATTTTTATGAAGAAATGTAGTAAAAGTCATCCTCCTTCTCATTTAAAATACCTGAATTCATGCATGCCTATAATTTTTGTAGGTTAGGAAAGGTGTGCAGGAAGAGAGAAAGAGGTTACTCAGAAACCTGGAAGATGATACCAAATGTCTGTGTTTCTCTATGTGAATGCAGCTATTTGGCATGTAAACATACTGTCCCAAATTCAAACAAATTTCATCCAATAATTCATCTCAGCAGCCAATTCAGAGACAACCCACCCAAAGAGGAAGGGGGAAGGGAAGTGGAAGAGAAAGGGAAAAAAGGACAAAAAAAAGGAGCAAGAAAGAAGGGAAACAATAGAAACAAAGAGAAAGGAAGAACAGAGGGAGGAGAAGGGAAATAAATCACATTCCACATAGTGAAACAAAACAAAAATGGTTTAAAGGAAACATTTTCTTGACTGAATTCACAGTAAAAAACCATTCCTACTAAAAGTCAAAAATCCTCATCTTGAGTGGGTAAATGGCAGAGGTTTGCTCCTGAAAGGGAATCAATACTTCATTTGACAATTTCCCCACCAAATGCCAGTATCATTTCCAATGTCATTAGGCTGTCATGCTCCCACAGTAAAGTAGTAGTATAACACATATCTTTACCCTGGGGTTTAAAAACAATCTCAATTGTACAACAACACATCTTTGGGCAAAAAGTTGGCAGGACAAATCACAGGACATATGTTTACCCAAGCTGAACAGTAGCCACAGAACTGTACATTAACTACACTTGGCTTTGGACAGCACCAAACATGCTCTAAAGCTACCCGAAAATTTATCTACAGTCAGCAGGTTACCCTAAGTCTACCACTAAAATCTAAAAGCTTTCCTGTCAATTTTCATTTCTGACATAAGTTGATAAAAGCCTCACAAATCCTCTATCTCATAGAGACTCCATTACTTTCCTTGCTAATACACTAGAATGAAAAATGACTTGTTAACACTGTGTAACTTCATAGCGTATTTATCACATCACAATTCTGCACCTTTTATTTTCAAGCCCATTTGAAAGTTATGTGTGTACTGTTTTAAAAAGGCTAGAATCAAATAGACATCTATAAAAACCACATACTCAACATTCACATCTTACCTACAACTTTAAAAATATTCATATTCATTATCAATCACTATTATGTATTTGATCAAATGCACATCTTATTTATAATGCTGAAGAATGCATGAATTTTAAAGTTGATTGTGTTTTCTCCTTTAAAGCAATCTATGAAAAACTTGCTGATTGTTAGCAATAATTAAGCCGATTACAAATAATTTCGGCATTCTACAATTATCAAAATTTAATTTAATCTATTTCCAGAGACAACCTGAGTGGCTCTGAGACTACAGGCTGAACACTGTCAGAACTGCTTGCATTATTATCTTATAAGAGCTTTTCTGTTTCCATAGTAAACATGCCTTCCTGACCTTTAAGTTCTGAAAGTATGCTTACAAATAAATCAAACAAAAACTGTCCACTAACTTTTTGTATTACCAACTATTCCAAATCTACTTATTATTTCAGTATATGATTAAAATGTGGATCTTTAGGATTATCCATTTAAGAGTACTCTATAGCCTGAAGCATGAAGGCCAAGGCCCAATAGAAACATCACCAATAAAATCAAAAGCATAAAGCAAAATTCTTAAGTGATCCTTAGCATGTTTTGGAACAGAAAATAAGCAGTAAATATAAACATAAGCATAATCTAAAAACAAAACAGTCCCATACTTACTTTTAGCAGATCCTTGGAGAATTCAACACCTTCATTTATCCCTTGGAGGTTTGTAATAAACTCTTGGCATGTCATCTTCTTTCCAATATTCTGGAATAGAGGCAAATAATATATAATGACATTTATGGAATTAAGATTAATGCTTAAGTAATTAAAAAGCAATTGATTTGGTTTTCAAAAACAAATATATATACATACTAATACATGTATATATACATATAATACAGTTTTAATACGCAAGGAAAAATATGGCCTATTATGCTTCTAAAACTGTCATTAAGCATGTCAAAGAAGATTATGTCAAGCCCTCATTTTAACTCAGGAAAAAAAAAAACCTTCAAAAACCTATACTACACTCATAATAATGTAGGTTTTAATTTTAAAATGTAGGAAAAAAATGACATTTCTGAGCTAAATTCCGATAGTTACTTGTATTTCCAAATATTGTCAAAAACTGTGAAGGATCTGAGATCCTCAGGGGAAATGACTCCTGGGTGAGACACAATATTTATATTTGTAATAGGAGTAGCCGGAATATTAGCATTTTCTTGATCTGGTTCCCTGAGCCCCAATTCTCGAGCAACTTGAATAGAGTCAAATGCTATCTGCACATGCAAAAGACCCCATTATAAAAGACAAACCCTAAGCTCCAGGAACTGAAATATTTGATAATGGACAATAAGTATGCTACCCCTTCACTCTAGATGGAGGCACCAGCTCTATCTTTCAAGAGGGTAAGCCAACCTGACCAATGCTCTGAAATCATTATATCCTTATAAGCTACTCACTAAAGAAACAATCTTGAAAAAATAAAGAACCAGAGTAAGCAAATCATCTGTCCATAAGATGTTCAAAAAAGTGAGTGACCCAGAAGAAAAACCACAGGAGGATACATCTACCAGTGGCCAACTCGAAGCCAAGGCGAGAAGCCCCAGGAGAAACCAAGCCAACCAACACCTTGATCATGGACTTCAGTATCCACAACTGAGAAAGTACAATTCTGTTGTTTAAGTCATTCAGTCCATTAGCTCTGGCAGTGCAAGCAAGCTAATATATATGGGAGAGAATGTGCAAGCTTTTTTGCTTGCTTGTTTTCATAAATAGGTCTCACAGAGATAATGACATTTGCATGAAGACCTGAGGAAGGGAAAAGAGCATAGAATATTTAGGGGAGGAGCATTCTGAAAGGAGGAAAAGCAATCCTCAGATTCCTGAGTTGGAGAAAGGTCTGTATGGTTTAAGACATAATTATTAGAAGATGAGTTTGAAAAGGTGTGGAATAAGGAAATAGTGGTAGAGCCTGTAACAAAGATTCTCAAAGCAGGCAGGGCCATATTGTGCCCTGTGGGGATGTTCTGAAAAATTGTGAGGACATTTTGACATTAGATTGGGGTGGTACTACTGGTCTTAAGTAAATTTACAGTCATCCTCAGGATAGTTCTATCTAATGAGATATTTTCCCACATTCTATGTGACTTTATGCCCTACTGCTCATTTCAGATAATGAACATTTTCCAAAATTTGACTGTGGGTAATGGTTACACTCATCTGTGGATATACTAAAAAACCCATTCTGAATTGTATACTTCAAATGGATTAATTGTATGGCATGTGAATTTTATCATAATAAAGCCATTAAGAAAAAAACGGCCATATAAAGGATAAACTCTGCATATTCAAACAACTGAATACCATATAGCATAAAAACAATCAAAAAATTTTTAAAAGATTTGTTACATGAAATATGCACAAACTCAAATATAGCATGGAGTGAAAGAAACCAAATACTATAGAGTACTTATTGAATCAATTTCGTGTAAAACTCAGGAACATAACAAAACTCACTTGTGTATCTAAGGTAATGGCTATATTTGGGGAGAACTCTGACTGGGCAGGGGCATAAAGGATGCTTTTAACTGTTTATATCTTGATCTGGATTCTGATTGTCAGGGTATGTTTGTGTTAATTTGAAAGCTTACTGAAATATATTTACAATTTGTGTACTTTTTTCTATGCTGCACTTAAAAGTTCATTTAAAATTTTAAAAAATCTAGCTGTTCTATAACTTTCTTATTAGTATGCATTTAAAAAGGACTAAAAGGAAAAAAAAAAAAAGTGAGTGACCCATAGAGAATTGTGCCCCAGCATACTTCCAACTTGACTTAAAGATAATAAAGTTTAATGAAAGAAAATCATATTCATGAACAAAATATAGTTAGAAAATCTAAACTACAAAGACAAGACAAACACAGTGACAAGGAAAACTAATAAAACTGGTGTCACAGAGCTTTATCTCCTAAGCTAATTAAGCCAAATCAACCAGTAGAAGCTGCCAGTCATGAAGGACACATTAGTTCAACCTGGACAGCAAGAGAAATGTGTCACATGAAGGAGAGGGATGTACAAGAGGCATAGGCACAGCATCTCTAGCAAAATGTGGTCCACATTAACAAAATCTCTAACACATTCACATCCCTGTATAGCATATCCTCACAAAGAGGTTTACTTTCCAAGGCTATTTTATCCATTTATAAATGATGAAGAGTAGGGCAGAATTTAAAAAAAAAAAAAAAAAACAGGAGGGGGTGCTGGGGATGTAACTCATTGGTAAAGTGTCCCTACATTCAAACCCCAGCATACAAACATCCAACTTCAACAACCACCCAGGCAGCATATTCTTGGAGATAAAGACTTTAAAAGAGATGTGCTCAAGAGGGGCTGCCTTGAAAGGGAAACCTTCCCTTTCACAGCTGCCTTTCTCCCAACTCTTAAAACTCCTCAGCCCAACCAAGCTATCTAAACACTGTGTGAAAAGTGCTAAAACTTTTGTGTTGTTAAAAACGTGCCTCTTCCATCAGCAAGGAAGGTAAAGACTTCATTTGAAAAGATGGAATGAATGATTTGAGATGGAGATCTGATTTTGCCAAAGAACTAATTTGGTAGAGATTTTCCATAAATTAAATCTACAGTTCCAAAGTTTTGATGAGTATTTAAATCTCAGAAATGTTGTGCAATGATATATTGGGGAAAAAAAACAAACTCAATTTTTTCGATCCTTTTAAAATGTATTAGGTCAACCAAAATGCCTCAAGGTAAAAAGTAATAAGTATAATCAAGTCATTTTGATATGACTTGGAAAGGCCTTTTTGGATATAGTCCAAGGATTTGAGAAGATGAATGAACAATAACTAGGCAGCAAATTCTTTTCCAATGCTTTGCTTCTAACAAAATTAAAAAAGAACCTCCCTTAATCATCCGTTAATCACCAAAAATATTTTAATATGATTTAAGAAATTCAAATACTAATAACATTAACTAGTTTTTAACCAAGTGTGCATTAATAACAATTATTAAATATAAATTATTCTAGAAAAATGTTTTTAACACTTGAAATTTTATTTAAAAAACCTTTGTTTCCATTTATTGCAAATGTGAATTGAATAATGATCATATAAGACTTCAAGCATAAAAGCAGAATACACAAGAGTGCACATTTAGATAAAAGCAGACTGAGAATACAAATATAAGGAGAAAAAGAATGCGCTAAAATATGATTCCTCAGATGGATTTCTGGGGGAAAAAAAATCCTTCCTGGAAAGGGTTCATCATGCCAGTTGCCATTAAGAACATTTGTGACTCACAGAAGCAGGTCAAAATCTCAACACTAACGGGAGTTGGAAGAGGTTGATCACAGCCCCCATGAAGGTGCCTGAAAAGTTGAGGACGTCAGAAGAGGAAAAAATGACAGAGGTGTTTGTACAACAAGAGAACTGGAGTTAGAAGTTAAGATGGGCCTGCATCACTCCAGTCTTAGGAAAAAACTTTAAAAGGAGTTTGTTCTTAGGCGAATATGTCCGCTTCATCTAGCTTATGGATGAGCAAAGAAAGTGGTTTCTTGAGATGAAATCTACTTCCCATGAAGATGTTATAAACACTGCTGAGATAAAAGATTTAGAATATTATATAAAGCCAGCTGATAAAGAAACAGCAGGGTTTGAGAGGACTAGCTCCAATTCTGAAAGGTCAGATGCTACAGAGAGGAAGAGTGAATCAGTGCGGCAAACTTCATTGTTCTTACCGGAACGGTCGCAGCCATCTCGTCCTTCAGCAACCACCACCCTAACCAGCCAGCAGCCATCAACAGGGGGCAACCTTTCCACCAGCAAAAGGAGTTTGACCTGCTGATGGCTCAAACAGCCATTAGCCTTTTTAGTGTTCTTAAAAACACTAAGCAAAGCATCTATGATTTTATTAATAAAATCTGTTAGACATGATGCTATTACATACTTGCAGTATAAACAGAACTTTTGTATGCATGGGAAACAAAAAAATCTGACTCAATTTAATGCCACACTAGCTCTATTATGGTGGTCTGGAACCAAATGATCTCTGAAGTATGCCCATATATAATCCTTTTATAGATTGGATTATGTTTGCTTTTTAATTTTTACACAGAATATTCGTGTTTTCTCATGATCTTCTGTCTGGTTTTGGTATTAAAATAATACTGTCCTCACAGAATGATTTGGGAAGTGTTCCCTTTACACTTTCTGAAGAGTTTGTAAAGAACTGAAGGTAAAACCTCTTTAAATGTGTGGTATAGTACACAAGTGAAGCCATCTGATCTTGGGTTTTTCTCTGTGGGAAGCGTTTTCATTACTAATTACAACATGCTAACAGTTCAGATTCTGTTTCTTCTCAGGTTTCGTCAGTTTCCATCTTTTATAAAAAACTGTTTCACCTTGCTTTGTTTTGATGACACAATTGTTGACACTATGCACTTAGAATTCTTTTACTTCTACAAGATCAATAATAATGTCCCCTTCTTATAATACTGATTTTAATAATTTGAGTCTTATGTGTGATCGGTTTAACCAAATGTCAACGTTATTGATCTTTTCAAAGAATAAACCTCTCGGCTTTCCTCTTCTGTTTCATTTATTTCCACTCTAACTTCCTTGAATTTCACTGGGTTGATTTTGGTCTTTGTTTCTCTGTTGGTTAGACCGACTTGAGTGCATTCTTTTTTTAGCATAGGCACTTACAGTAACAAATTTGCTATTTAGTATTGCTTCAGCTGCATCCGATCAGTGTGTTTTCATTTCAAAATTTTTAATTTGCATTGTAAAATTTCTTCTTTGACCCATTATTTAGGAGTATATTGTTTAACTTCCACAAATTTCCTTTTGTTTTTAATTTCATTCCATTGCACATAGAGAACAGACTTCATATATTTTAATCCTTTTGGATTTGAGACTTTCTTGCCCTACTTTTGAGAATATCCATGAATACTTCAAAGAACACTCTCCCTCGTTGGGTGAAGAGTCAAGCAATTTCTATGGGATCTAGTTGGTTTATGGTGTTTAAATCTTCTATTTCCTTGTTGATATTGTGATCATTGGTTTTTGTTTTTTGTAGTGCAGGGAACTGAACCCAGGACCTAGGCACTGAGCTACATTCCCACCCCATGAATGATTATTGAATGTATTTCTCCCTTCAATTCTGTCGATTTTTCTTCATGTACTTCACATCTGTCTTATAGGCTTTGAGGGGAAATAAACATTCCCCATACTCACACACATAACTCAGCACAGTCTTTTACTCTGGTCACTAAAATGTATGAGGTTTTTGCCCACAAACCACCAGGTCTCCAGCAGACACTAGCTGGCTATCCTATCATTCAAATTCAATTCTGACACTAACTGCTGATAGCGTGAGATCCCACAGGTTAAGCTCTCGGTATCACAAGAGCCCCTCACTTCAGATGCCCATCACGAATAGTTGTCACCTATACTTCTGATTATGTATACACAGGGATTCTGATTACCCACTCCTTGGGTTCAATTAATTTATTAGGATGGCTCACAGAATTCAAGGTAACAGTAATATTTACTCCCTTCTTTCAAAGGATATTACAAAAGATACAGATGAACAAACGAATAAATACACATGACAATGTATGAGCTTCTCTGGTGCCTAAGAATCCTTGACATACAAAATTAGTGATTAGAATTAGCTTTATCTATAGACTATACTAAAATATAAAATTCTCAAGTCAATCTAACCAATTGAGGAACAAAAATAAAGACCAAAATCAACCCAGTGAAACTCAAGGAAAATATAGAAATTAAAGAATAGGAAAGCAGAGAAAAATCTGCATCCAGAGGTTTATTCTTTGAAAAGATCAGTACGTTGGCATTTGGTTAGACTATTCACACAATAAGCCTGGAGATTTGAAAAGGCCTCCTGGTATACTGAGAGGCATAGAAATGGTACCATAAAAATCAATGCTACGTTTCCAATCCAATCTGAGATGCTACTGACCATGACTCTCTGGAACACTGAAAAGAGGTGGCATCTTTTTTTTTTTTTTCTAGAGAGAGAGACAGAGAGAGAGAGAGAGAGAGAGAGAGATTTTAATTTTAATATTTTTTAGTTTTCGGCGGACACAACATCTTTGTTTGTATGTGGTGCTGAGGATCGAACCCGGGCCGCACGCATGCCAGGCGAGCGCGCTTCCACTTGAGCCACATCCCCAGCCCAAGAAGTGGCATCTTAATCAAACTTAAAAACAGATGCAAAATGGAGAACCCCAAAAGTGCCAATTCCATTTGAAACCTCAAAATAACTGACAGGTCCAAATCTTGAATACTTGACTAATCAAGGTATCATCTTTAAATAATATTAGTCAAAAAGTCAAAACACCCAACTCCTGGAAATTCACATGCCTTGATAAATTGAAGGCTGTTCTCAATTTTGATCATGCTGTCGTTTTCAAATATACTTTCTTAAAATAAAAAGGAGCTGTTTTCTCTAAAAGATATATCAAATGGCTTTTGGAGAGAAATTCTTTGATGAAATTCTGAAACAACTTAACCCACTAAATCCCAAGTTTTCAATTCTGTGAATATTTGGGGGAGGGGTATACTGGGGATTGAACCCAGGGATGCTTAACGACTGGGCCACTTCCCCAGTCCTTTTTATTTTTCACATTGAGACAGAGTCTCACTAAGTTGCTTAAGACCAAGCTGCTGAGGCTGGCTTCAAACCTGCTGTCCTCCTGCCTCAGTCTCCCAAGCCACTGAGATTATAGGTGTGCACCACCATACCCAGCAATTCTGTGAATATTTCAAGGAAATAAACAAACATGCATTAAAATGGGTTGGAAATCATAATCTGGAGATTATGTAAATTATAATACTACTAATGAATATTGTCACTAATCGTTCACCTACTGTTTTTCTCAAAAGAACTACATTTTCAAAACACATATTTATTTCAAAATTAACATAAGAGGAGTATTTGTTCCTTAAGTTTTTCAGGTGTTCTATAAGTGAGACAGTGGCATGTAATGGGTTATTTGAATAAATTTTTAAGTAATTTTGAGCTAGAATTTTAGATAAAGAGGTTACTCTCAACTTGTGTTTCGGGGAGAGAGTATCCAAATTGTAGACATTATTACAGGCAAAAGTCTAAAACAGATAAATTCTATGAATTTCTGTAAAGCACTATACAGTTAATAACTTAGGATTTGCAAACCGCAAAGTCTGTTACAATTATTCAGCACTGGTGTTAGTGTGACGATGTAAACAATGTTAAGTTTATTAGAACTTTGTTCTAATAAAACTATTTACAAAAACAGGCTTCACCTCCATTTTACCTATGAGCCATACTTTGCCCAACCTTGTCTAAAGAGAAAATTGGAAAGAAGTAGCATTGCTATTGAGGACAACATGAGAGAACATACCAATAGATTACACATCCTGTTTTATCTCTTAATTTCAGGTTTTTTTCCTTTGTTAAAGCATTTTCCCACCCTACTAAAGAACTCACTCCCAGCTGTCCTGGGCAGTCAGAGCGAACACTGGAGACTTTCATTCTTAGCAGGGACACCCAGAAACCATACAAGCTCCAGTCTACAATTCAGCATAAGTGTGATCAAGTCTTGGCTGTGAGCATGGCTTCCCTGACCAGTGAGGAAATGGAACCTCCTACAAAGCTCTGACCAAGGCCTAACTTAAACCTGGTGGGTCCTAGGGGGAGCTGCCAACAAGGCCAACTTTCTCTTGCAAGGTGGACCAGAGTTATCAATGACTTAGAGATTGCAGAATGATCCTATAATTCTTTATTTTTCAGAGTGCAGGATCTGGAAGCTTTGTGGAAAATATGCTTTCGGAGAAACTCAAAGCTCTCATCATCCATTGGTAAAATCTGGCTTCATAAATCTCGGGATATTAAAAACACAGCAGGCATACCCTCCCACATCGCAATTCCACCTCCTCCAACATGTTACAATAATGATGAAAAAGCATACTACTGGTGTGGTAATTACTTCAGTTGTGCAGCTCTGTTCAAAGCTCCGTTCGCTTTTGTTTTCTATGCTTCTCTATCCAATAAGTGTGATTATGTTATGCTGCCCTCAGGTGTCCACATTTTTATATGCATGAATACTGGGCAAAGTGGGGTCCTTTGAAATATCTCAAAGCAGGAAGCAGCAATATTAAAAGTGTTTTTTCATAAATGTCAACCACAGAATTCATTTAAAGTGGTTTGAGGTTCAACTTTTAGGAATATTTGAAACATCAGTGGGATCTCCCCTCCTATAATACATTGCCATTGAAAGAGGACTGGAAGTGGTAAAAAGACCAAAAACAATTATATATTCACACACACATGTATATATAAAATGTATATTACCAAATTCACATCTTCATACATGTATTCTGTATAATGATGAGGGTCTCCTTTCACCATCCATGCTATTCCCCTTCTCCCTCCCTTATATATAATCAGAGATATGATAAATTATGGTACAATGGTATATTAAGAATTATAATGCAAAAATAGTTTTAAAAAGAAAAATAAATGTATATTACGTATATATTATATAGTATATGTAAAATATATGTGAACAATTATAAAATGTTTACTACATGATACTAATATATAATTTATAATATACAACATAAAATTTTCAATTCAAAATATATATATATATATATATATTAGAATTGAAATTTTATCCCAGCACAGTGATTCTCAAAGTATTGTTCAGGGATCTTATTCCACTTGTTCATGAGGTCAAACCTCATTCTTTCACAAGCATACAGTTTCATAGGAAGTACATGATACTTTGTAACAGAAATGCAAATGTGAGACTAGTTATCTTCTACTTGGTCAAATATTTAAAAGATTTACAAAAATTTTAAATGCTATTATTTTCACTAAATTTTTTTACTTTGGAAAGTATAATTCTTGATTATAAAAACTATATTATTCATTTAATGGATTTTAGTGATTTAATAAGTATGGGACTTTATCAATTTATACCAAAAAATCTTTTTGGGATTCTCAAAAAATTAAGAATATTAAAGATACCCTTAGAAAACGTCAAGCTTTGATCTAAGAGTAGATTCTATAAGTTCTTAATGGAAAGTATTTCCCTTAAAATTTGAAGAAAAACAAAGACTTGCTAAATTTTACTTTTAATTTGATTGCCATAGTAAAACAGGCACTGAGTCAAGAAATAGTATTCAAAGTGATATCTTTCAGTCACCCTCTTCAACCTTATGCCTTCTCCCACCCCAAATCATTTTCAGGAATAAGGGAGAATAAAATGACTGTAATATTCAGTTAAACCTGCTTTTATCACCTACTAATGAACTATGCAAATGTGAAGAAGCTTGCAATGATAGAAGGAAAAGGTACATATAGTGATGGAATAACACAAATGGGATACCGTGAGGCCCCTAAGTGAACCCCACTGATGTAATAATTCCCATGTAGGAACCTTTCAAAAAGCAAATATAACAGGAAGAAGGATAGATGGAGGATACAGGGAGGGATTGGAAAGGAGGAAGAAGAGTAGGCATATATACACAATGGAATATTACTCAGCACTAAAACATAACAAAATCATGGCATTTGCAGGGAAATGGATGGCATTAGAGCAGATTATGCTAAGTGAAGTCAGCCAATGCCTAAAAAACAAATGCCGAATGTCTTCCTTGATATAAGAGGGGCGACTCAAAACAGAGCAGGGAGGAAGAGCATGAGAAGAAGATTACCATCAAATAGGGATGAGAGGTGAGAGGGAATGGAAGAGAGAAGGGGAATTGCATGGAAGATGGAAGGAGACCCGCATTGTTATACAAAAAAAACATGTAAAAAGCACCAAAAAGATTTAAGTCTTCTTTTACTGGTAGCTCAAAAGAGCAGGAGTTTGTTCTACTAGAAATTTATATGTATGTTTAACTTGCATGTATATTTTATATTTAAAGATTTTAAAAATAAAAGATTACTTACCAAATTAACCCCATGACCACAAATATCTACCTAAACATTTAAATAAATATCTATCCTAAGAGAATATACTCAGACAAGAAAATGAAAATCAAAACTATTGCTAATATGATTAACCATGCATGTATTTTTTAAAGCAGGTACTGAAATGCAGTACTAAATTTCACCCCAAAAAATATATTTCAAAGCTGTGTTTTTCTTCCTGGTCTAGTTAGCAAGGTTTAACTACAACCCTACATTAAATCAAAACATCTAGCCAGAATTTTTCCACCATAGCCTTTCAGTAACCTGCTAGCCTTGTCTCCAGTTAAATTCAACTAATGGAGGCGCAGCCCTGCCAACACTATTATAGATGAGTGGCTTCCACCAAGAACCTGTCTCCTTCATCCCTGATCCTTACCCAGATGGCATAGAACTAGGAATGGAGTAGGAAAACTATCAATGTTTGTTTAGTGCAAGAATACATTTAAAAGATAGAAAAGCATTCCAATACGTAACACGGAGCTACTTGTTAGAAGTATTAGTATACATTCCCTCATTTTATTAGTAAAAACATTAGCAGGCCAAAGGCCATTCCAACACTTTTTCATTTTGAATCCTTCTTTTAAGGAATGATGCAAAGAACAGCCAATATAAGTTAATCTCCCAAATCAGCCCTCCCCCACATAAAGCATGAGAACAACCTGGTCAGAGCACTTCTTAGAAGAGTCATGCTGCTGGACTGCTATTATGCCAACATGGTAAGGAAGGAAAGGAAAATGATCTATTAGTTTACTCTCAACAGGATTATTCTGGCATTGGATTAAGTATGAGCACGGATGGCCTAGACAGTAGCATTAAGGGAAAGAAGCAGAGATTAGAAATAATTTACTTCATCTTCTAAATGATTTAACTGTACAGGGGCCATGCTGCTAAGTCAGACACTATTACAATAAATCAGGCAATCATGATGCAAGAGAAGCTATACCCAGAATTATGGATAAAAACTTACCACCTAGAAGGAAAATTTATTTTTAAAATGAATCCAGAGGGGAAGATAAAAGAAACATTTTCATATGGTTAGTTCTTTTAATAGCTACTACATATCAGACATTAACAGCATGCACTGTAAATAAGGATTTAAAAAAAAAAAACTAATAAAGTCTAAATAACACATAGTCCTAAGTATATAGTATAAACTTTGAAAACCAATTATCACCAAAATCATGATCCAAAAGATAATATATTTAATGTTATTTATAATTTTCTCCCAGTTGTATCAGTAATTTTGCTACCCCAGCCAATTGATAATTATTTGTAAATGAAACTCAAGACAACATTTATATACACCATCTTTTTCATTCCAAGTGCATTTAACAACAACAAAAAACTAATCTTACAATTCCTCCAAAGTTGCCTAAAGATAGGAAGAAAGCAAATAGCCTAGATCTGTACAATGAACCTGTGAACCATAGATACTGGGTTGTCTAGAGCTTGCCTGGACATTAACCACGCTAAGTTATCTAAATAAAAACCTTATGCTTTTATTTGCTGCTATATTTCAAATTATTATAATAATATTTCAAGATATTATTAAAGCTATATGAATTTTTTAAAAAAAGCAATGTTGGATTTAATAGAAATGAGTCCCCACAAAAATCAACCTATAAAAAATTCTTTGTGATCCTAGACCCTTAAACAAAAACTGAACTATTACTAGATTTTCTCCACCCTTACACATCTTCTCAGTCAACAGATGCTATTGTTCATATACTTGTTCATATATTGTTCATATACCTGTCATATACTCTTGGGACTTCAAAATAGCTAATGTGAAAAGGACTCCTCGTGTAGGGAATTGGTGGGTTGGTCAATGTTGTAAGTGGACAAGCATACTCAAAATTATCTCCCTTGGCCAGAAAGTTAGGTTAATAAATTGAGGGGTGGACAAGAAAGAATGGGAAGGGTCAAACTGATAACACAAAAAGAGCAGAGAAGAATACAGTAAACACTTATTTGTCCCCCAACAATCCAGAGTTTGGTCATCCTTTCAATGAGCTGAAAGAATGTCCAATTCTAATGCTCGGTTCAAGGCTCATGCTGTGGGAATCACAGTGCCATCATTTCTACATGATGCACTGCAGACTACTATCGAAGAATGCTCCCTGAAAACACATCTGTATTTGCAGTCTGTGTAATCTCTGGACACAGTTCAATTCTATGTGTCTTCATACCATTATCATAATCCACCTCTTATAAATTGTGAAAGGGACTTCAAAGTTAATAGTTTTGAGATTTGTGAAGATGTTAAAATTTGATTCTACCAATACATTTCCCCTTTATCTCACTACAGGGCACTCTTGCTCCACCCCAGTCCTCTCTCATTAACAATTACTCCAACCTAATGGTCCTGTACAGCTCCATCTTGCCTCTTTTAAAGAGCAGCATTACATTTCAAGTAAGGGAACTATGTGGCTTTTTGCAATAGAACTAGTATCTAAATAGCACTCTTAGTATAGATTTCAAAATATAAATTATTTTTCTTCAATTCACATAATTGATTTTTATTCTTCAAAATAAAGGGATCTGGAACTATGAAAGAATTTTTGTTAATAAACATACATATTAATATATATTTTTACAGTTCTTCTATGATGTGAAGAGTTTAAATACATTTCACTTCTATAAAAACTGAAATTTTATCTAAAATTGTAAATTTAAGAAGTTTATCCTCTGTTTTCAATAAGATGAAAAAGTAATTGTTTTGATACTTTATTTTTGACATTTTAACTCATTAAAAAAAACTAGATGAGCTGAAATGTGCAGAAAAGGCTGAAAGACTTGATACTGTATTTAGTGAAAACCTGAATGATATTTTCAGTTGTGATTTATTTTTCCAACTTTTTGTATTACCATAATACCCAACCAAAAAGCAAAATAAAAACAGGTAAAACCGCTGCCTACCACATGGTGGTGAAACAAGATACAGAGCAGAATTTACTGCAAAAACCACTCAGCACCTGGACAATATGGTATGTACTTATAATTATGCTCTGTGTTAGCATGTAAAATAATTATTTCTTTTTTCAAAGATTTACATTTATCAACATGCCTTGGAAACCATATTGAGAATAAGATAAAGTGGGCATAGAATGTGTTTGGATGCAACAGCAAAGATAAGCCCATGATACTCTTTCCAGACAGCTCCACAAACCTACACTTACGTGGCCATGTAGATCAGTGTTAAGAAGCATAATTGCACAGGTAAGGCAGTGGACTCCATCTAAAGAGAACAGAAACCATAATTCAGTCTTTACTGTTGGACTTCCCCTCATTATTAAAATAGCATACACTAGTAATCTATGGAAAAATACTACGCTAAATACCACTAATCACATTTGTTTTAGGGGGTGGGGGGAGGACCGGAAAATTTAGAAGAATAAATTATAAGAAGGACCTCAATGACAGAGTTGGATTCTACTGATTAGCAAGTTATTCCAACCTCTCTAGAGGAAAGTTGACACTACATATAGAAAGCCTTGAAGTAGTGTCCTTTGATACAACAAAATTACTTCCAAGCTTTTACACTAAGGAAACTATAAAGGATCTACATAAAGTATGAAGATAATCAGAGAAATAGCTCATGTCAGAAGACAAATACGAACCTCCAAAAACACAATTCTGTTATGCTGAGGTCATTAAAAATGTTCTTCAAATACACAGATTGAAATGGAAAGAAGAGTCAAGTTTCCTATTTCCAAAGAGCAAAATTAGTTGTTCTCCTTATTCTTGTCCTAGTAATTCTCAATCCAAGTGTAATTGATATATCAGTTTCTTTAAGATGCAGTAAAAAATCTTATGAATTTATGCTAACTGAAAAATCATTCAATGAATTCATAAATCAAAATTGTCTTTTGAAAGTATGGCTTTCAGTACAGAAGGTGATTTCTGTTATCAATGTCTCTAAGCAGACACTATTAATTCCCCCAAGTATATTTACTACAGTTCTATTTTATTATCACAAACACACTAACACATTTAAAGCAAATTCCTAAATTATAAAACTCTGCAAACTCTCAATATTCTTATCAACAGCCAATGGAGTTGCATCTTGCATCTCTTTCATTCTCTAGTCAATGCTGAAGAACAAAGAAACAAACAATGCTGAAGAATAAAGAAACAGTAATAACTGTGCAAACAAAACCAGTTTATAGATAGAAATGCAACCTTAATAATCAGTTAATTAACTATAGCTGCAGCCTAGGAAACAGGAAGAGGCAGGAAAGCAATCACCTTGGTCAACAGTTACTAGTCTCTATTAAGAGAATTATTTTTTGAACGTCTAGTCTCATATTTACTCCAGAATTTCTAAGTTTGTAAGAGATAAATTGCTTTATTGCAGGAAGTGAAATGGAGAAAAAGAACCTCACTTCATAAGGGAGGCAAACAACAATTTAAATATACTTTGTAATAAACAATACAACGAATAAACTCATACTTCATCAAAATTATAAAGTTGGTGGTCAGTGTTTATATAATCAATATGAAAGAGAAGCACCAGAGATACACCACAACTTTTTCAGTCAACTTTATAAGTTGTTTCCAAAACTAATCACATGTGTGTTTTCATCAAGAAGTGTAGAGCTCAGGGGTATGAGAAGAAAAAATAAGAAAACTGGCATTTATTACGTGTGTTTTCTATGTAAAATCTCAAATGACAAAGCTGAGCAATGTGAAGACAGTATCCTGTCACACTGCGGACTGGAAAATAGGGTTAAAAAAAGAGGAAAGAATATCATGTTGCTTTTAAGAAAAATAAATGTAATATGAGAAAATAAGAAAGTAGGAAAGATAGTAGGAAATAAACTAATATGATTTTGATTTGATATTAAATATGATTAAAAAATAGACTAAAAGGAAGTAAATTAGTGTTCATATTATTTGTTTCCCTAGATGGATCTACTTAGGTGATCTTCCATTTACTTCTGTATAATTTCCTTTATGTCTACATTAAAATGTAATTTTCCTACTAAGGAAAATAACACCATCATTATAAAAGTAAATTCAAGGATTTCCAACAGATTACCTTGTGAAGCAATTGTATTTGGGTTACAAGAGAAATATCTATTGGAGAAGTGTATTAAAACTCTTTCTCGTTCTTGAGTTTCTCCCACAAGAGAAAAGGCTTTAAAAAAATACCTAAAAAAAAAAAAAAAAAAAATGAGAAAAAAACTTTAGAAAATTTACCTAATTTTTATATTAATTTATATTAACAGAGAAATATTATAATATTATAGTTATTATAATATCAATATATTATAGGAATTATACTTATTTCCACAAATCTCTTATCAGATGATAATTCAATATAAATTTGCATTCATATTTATAGTCCACAACATGTCAATATAAAAAGTGACAGGGTAATAACAAGGTAGCCAATACATCAAATAAGCCTGGAGAAGGTGGGTAATTTCCCCCATTATGACTGCCAAGTAGCCAGTTGTAAAACATCAGATAAAACAGGACTCAATGCACAATCATACAGGCTATGTTTTAAAACTCTGCATATATCAGTGTTCTTTTGTCATTATACACATGACTGTCATCTCCACTAACTCACCACTTTAATTACAATTACATTGCTTGTATACAGGCGATTTGTTAATTTTGGCCATCCTCACATTTTACTAATTTGATATGAGGAGGAAACTGGGAAATAAAACCTTGATTTATTCTTTAAATAAGGATAATCTAAACCAGTTAACTATGATTTATTATTACAGATTAATCCTTCATGACAATGTAGATATATTACCCTATATGAGGATGAGAAATCCTTTAAAATGTTCCAAAGAATCCATTGTAAAAAATCATAATGAACCTTATTTCTATGAAAAGTTTGCCTTCTTTTCTATTAGAAATTTACAGTTTGCAAATATGAAGTATGCTGATCACGTGAACTTTTCATTTTTTTTTTTGAACATGTCACATCAGAACACAAAGCCATATACAGACCTTCCTCCACTCCCCACTGTTCATTAGAAAACCTACAAGGACCTTTGAGATTCATGGAAAAACCCAATCGATAATCCAGTCCCCGTTTCACCTCACAGGCCTCAGCTTCCCGATTCCTGAAATCATTAGGTATCTTGGAACTTTTCTAGGCCCTGGTATTTTATAAATAGTTTATAAGATTAAATCTTGGTGAGTTTTAACCTTCACTATCTCATAAAAACCTGCAGTACAATGTGATGTTAAGTGAGAATCATTGTGTTCGTTGACACCTTCAGTTGAAAAGGTCAGAAAAAGTAAATATTGTTAAACACAATTTTACAAGTACTTTCTGCCAATTATGTTTATGTTTCTATTTAAGAGCTTATTCCAAAATGTCATCTTAAAAGACTATCTGAATATTATAAGCAAATAAATGCTTAGGGAAAAAATTCTGTAATTCTACAATCTGTAAACTTTCGTTTTTTTAAACTGATCATTCAAAAATCAAATTCCCTATTCAAAATAATTGAATATAAAATAATTGCAAGCAGGTTCTCAAAGAGCTATCTGCATACCTATGTTCGCAGCAACATCATTCACAATAGATAAAATGTAGAAAACAACCCACGTTTCTATTTGATGAATAAGTGGATATAATGGATTCTTACTCAACCTTCACAAGGAATGTTACAACAGAGAAACCTTGAGGCCATTATGCCAAGTAAAATCAAACAGTTACAAAAAGGCAAACCCTGAAGATTCCACTTATATGATAAAATCAGAGTAGCTGAAATCAGAGACAGGAAGTAGAACAGTGGTTTCTAGGGATGGGGGAATAGAGAAATGCAGTTATCGTTTAATACGTGTGGAGTTTCAGCTTTACAAGATGTAAAGAGTCATAAAGACATACAGTCACACGACGTTGTACATTTACTACCATGGACCGTATGCTTAAAAATTGTTAAGATGGTAAATTTTGTCATGTGCAATTAACTGCAATTTTTAAAAATTCAAGAAGAATCTCCCCTCCTCCCCAGATTTGCTTTACCACCATTCTTTACCGTATCATTTGGACTTGGGCTTATAACTAGATGCAGAATATCAGTTCTTGCATTATCTCACATAAACATTTTTCTTAATCTGTTTCATTTAGTTTCTATAATAGAATCTAAGTTCCCAAAATTAGAGTGTTAAAAAAGTAAATAACCACACGACTTTCTAAGAATTTATTTTTGAGGCAAGAATAGAAGTGATGTTTAAGCATACCTGAGAGACTGATCTAGGGTCATTCCTGTAAAATCAAAAAACTTCAGATATTCTTCTGCAACTAGTTTGCTAAATTCATTGCTATAAGAAAACAGAATAGAATTGGTTAGTGAAATGCAAACTATTAAAATACACACACACACACGATCAACTGAGACACCAGCCTTGGGCCAGAACGTACTTCTTGCCGAGGTGTTTTGCGACATCCGACCTTTTGAATCTGTCTAGTTGATAAAGGCGTTTGGCTAGTCGTTTGGCTGCTTCCAAGTTGCTGCTGGTACCGTTACTGAGACTTTCCGCAGACTCCTTTTCCAGGATTTCTGTGCTCCCCATTTCAGAATTAGCCACTAGTCGTGTTGATTTCAACCCAGCATTGCTATAAAATTTGATTTAAAAAAAAAAGGAAAAGAATTTTTCTTATTGGCCAAAAAAAGGAGAAATATCTGTTAAATTAAAATATTGAAAAACCAACCAAATAAAAACTATTTTTAAAATGGTTATTTTGTTTAAATATTCATATAAACATTTTCCACTGCTCTATTTCAAAAGACTAAGAAGTGATTGCCTAAACTCTAGATGAGAGGTTTTTAAAACTTTTGTCTCAGGACCTTTACATTTTTTAAGAATTGGGGCTGCAGGTTATAGTTTGGAGGTAGAACATTTGACTAGCATGTACATGAGGCTCTGAGTTCAATCTCCAGTATCACAAAAACACATTTTTCAAAGACTCCAACCAAGCTTCTGCTTATGTTGATCATGTCTACTGAGATGTAGCATATTGATAATGAGAGCAAAAAATATTAATTCCTTTAAAGTAAATAAATGCACTTCATGTAATATATATTTCATTTTATATAGCTATTTTCCCAAAAAACAAAACTTAATGAGACAAAGGTTTAGTGGTTTTCATTTTTTACAAATTTAATGGTTGGCTTATTAGAGGAAAATTGAATTCCCAGAGTCATTTCTATGTTCAATTTGTTAACATATTATTTTGATTAATGTATATTAAGAAAGTCTAACCTCAGAGACATTTAGGCAAACTAATAAGTAGTTTAATATTCTTTTATATTTGACATCAAAATAACACAAATGGAAGTTTCTTGAAAGTTTGCTGCAATCTAGAAATCAGTGTACTTTTTACCCTCTTACATTAAAATCTTCAGAAAAGTCTTCTAAGTTTTGGGAAGTTCTCAAAGTTTTGATCAGAGAATATACGTTTTCCAGAATTTAAAGTTTTGATCAAAAGCTTAAATTCAATCATTGGCTCCAAATAATATTGTCAGTTATTTTCCTTAAGTGATAGGCTTGTAATCAACAGTTTGCCATTGTTGCAAGGCAAAATGACATTCCCTGAGGACAAGCAGAAGTTTACAGCCCCAACTCAAATGACAAGAGTGCTTCTCCTGAAGACAAGGGTCAGAAGCACACATGGTTTGGTCCCATTTGCTCATAGGTAAAATTAAAACAACGTAAATTCAGATTTCAAAATGTAATAAAATTAATTTGAGGTGGCTCCACCAAGGACATTTTAAAATGAACTGGCCTTTTTACTTTGAGAGCCTGGCAATGAAGAATATGACAACAACTAGAACAGTCTGGTGCCACGGCCTTGATTTCTATTTTGATGCCCACCACTGCTGTCACACAGTACAGCAACAACACAGTGAAAAGGAAAACACTGTGGTAGCAGTCGATGTAAGTTTTGTTTTCATCCTCACACAACTCCTGAAAGAAGCCAGCTCCACAGGCCACATTTTGAGAACCTCTGACTGGAGTCACAAACCACAGCTTGGGCTTTCTGAAGAGGGTTACCTCATGGACTCTAAACCAATGAGCACAGAGTCCATTTCCAAATGTTCATTTTCACCTGATCACAGTCATGTTCATAAAATGCTGATTAAATGGCCTTGCAGCACAAATTACCACAGACTCTAAATCAGGGAGTCCAAAGTTTCCACAACAAACCAGACAGCAAATATTTAAGACATGCAGGCTATCTCAGGTCCCCATCTCACACAACCTTTAGAGACTTAAAGCCATTCCCAGCTGGTGTGAACTGGGCCCATGCACAGTAGCCTGCAAGCCCTTGCTCTATCCCACTGTCTTTAACCTGCCCCACTCTGCAAATACCTTTTACTGTGAACTAGGGCACTCTGAAGGGGGTGAGCGATGTTGATAAAAGTCATTACATCATCATAATTGTTACAAGGTTAAAAATTTTTTTATTAAACAGTACTGTTAAATGGGTATGGTTTCTTTTCAGGGTGAGAAAATACCCTTACCATGGCCTAAGGGTGACATTAAATAATTCTGTATATATTAAAAACACTGAATTTTATACTTTAAAAAAATCACTATAGTATTAGAGCTTTGACACAATTTTTTTTTTAATTTGAACTTCATAGGTTTTAAACTCACAGCATGCAAGGATGAAAATCACTACAGCAAGAAAACATTTTTAAGTAGAGCAGGTCAATCTCTATCTTGTCACATATTCTACTCAATTTACAATTTCCCATTTTCCACTGCTCTTCCAACAGGGTGGTCTGGCAGATTTGCTGTCACTGAACAGAGCAAGGCTACTGCACACCAGTTGGGCAGAGCCCATAAATATTCCCAACCACACCAATTTGAAGGGGCTGACTGTCCCCAACAATGTCTCTCCAAGTACACCTTGCACTTCATCAGTGAGAACCTGCCAGCTGCCCTTGCAAGGGGCTGTGATTTGGGGAAAAGAGGAGCAGGATATCCCAGATTGCCTTTCAGTTAGATATAACTATGTGAAAATTCTGTTCAATACACTTGTCAACTCATATATTCACCACTGAGATCACAGAAGAAGCTCAGAGTACAAAATGGAGGTCTATCCAACCCATGCTATCTTATTTTACTGCAAATACTAATAATACTTTTTAAAATCTACGTCAAATACTAAACCATAGTCAATTCCAAAACAACTAGCATACAAGAACTGACCCAGACCAATCAAGACATATTGTAACCCCCTTAAACATTAAGTCACTTTAATTTTCCAACAGAAAATACTTCAATTACAATGAAGTGCCTAATTGTGCTGAAGTCTTCATGAGAAAGCATGTAAATTGTTTTCATCCAGAATCTACCCCTGTAAAGTTTAAAAATCAGCCAGTTTTGTGAAAAACTAAATATTTAATTACATACAGCATATCTGTAACAAGTAAACTTAACAGGAGAAGTTTCATGTAAAGGACATCATCACAAATTGCCCTTTTCCTTCTTTTTACACCAAGAATTATATCAGTTATAATCAAGTCCCTTGTTTTTAAGATTAAATATATATCTAACCCAGGAGTTGTTTCCACTTAATCCTTTTCTCTCTATAATGGCTCTCTTGTAGTAAAAAACAAATGTCAAAGAACGAACTTTCTTCACAGTGAAACTGCCACTTATTGCTCATTTCTTAGGGCAAGTTCATGGCATACATTCAGCCACTCCATAAAAGCAACATAATCACACCAGATATATAGTAATGGACTGATTTTGTCCAAACACAAGAAGTTGATCCTAATTAGCATATATGAAGAATTTACTCCTCAAATCCATGCCTATTTCTCATCTATCTCATCCTATATATTTGCCTCTTCCTTCTACTAGCTTGCCCAGCGCAGTTAATTTCACTTTTTCTCACATGCACCAGAGGATGTGATTTTTAAAATCCATGTGCATGAAATATCTCTGGATCTTTAGAAAATCTTCAGCAAGAAAGAGAAGATAAAGAACAAAGTGAGGGCAAATGATTCCATCCCTAGATGATTTCATTCTCTCCTATTTCACAACTCATGATGCTATTAGAACAAAACAGAAAATGCTCCTCTCAAACCAACACCTGGCAGTGTGGGAGCCTACAAACTCACCAGCAGCAACATAGAAACCACCGAATAGCCATCACAGCCCCTAGGGTGCGTCGAGGCCATACTTCCTCTCCTAGGCCACTTCCCAGAACTCGGGTCCCAGGACTCCAGGGTCTGTATCTACCCAGCCTTCCAAGGCCCCGGCTCCCTGTGAGGTCATGTTACTATGACCTCATATTCTCAGCAGAGTGTTTACTGTTGGGGTTTCTGTAATGTTTTTACAGCCTCAATAAAAAACAGAATCTAGAACACAAGAGCCAGTGTCTATCAAGGGAATGAAAAACAATGCAGCTCAGCCCTGTGCACACTTGATAAAGCGACTGGATGACCCCTCTCGTAGGGGACAACACCCCCTTCTGTTCCCCTGAATACACAAGACACTGTCCCTCTAGTCTGCTGAGTATTATTAGATGCTTTTAGTTTAGATGCCCCCTTCTTTACTATAGTTCAATTTTATTTCCCCTATTTTTTGTATTTATCAAATAAATTCTCATAAAGTGTCATCCCTATCATCACTAAGCAAAGAAAGAATTTTCCCCCAAATTCTCCTTGTGTTCTAGGAAATGCTCTAGTGGAGCCTGGACTTCATACTTCCAAGTAAAAGTGGTGACGCTCATCCAAACACTCCATCATCAAATGGGGGTCAGATTGGGAGTCTGATCATGAGGCTTCCTCCTTAAAGACCTCTTTATCATATCAGATTACCACAGTTTCTAGATAAATACCCAGTTATTTGAATTTCAGAGAAGCAAAAAAGAGTGCTCAACAACAAATACTGCATGAAATACATTTATGCTAAAAAGTTATTCACCATTTATCTGAAATTCAAGTTTAACTGAGCATCCTACATTTTAATCTGGCAACCTTATCTCCTGAAATATTTGTTCTAAATGTAAAGAATGTCAATGAAGGTGTTCCCTGTAGACGGGTATCCTGTTTCACCGATTCCTTCAGTGTTTGTTCTGACTTGCTTCTGCGAAACATTTTGTACCTCTAGTCTTTTTCCACGGTACTGGTGCCTATAATCTACCGATCCTTCTCTAACGTCCTCTTGCATATAAAAGGAAACCTCTCTTTTCTTGGCATTTTCACTTCTCCCAGGCTGCCTACTGCCACCATAAATGTGATGATATACCAACTTCACCAAACTCCTGCTCAATATAAAACTTCGTACTCTGCGGCACATTATAAGGTCCTATTAAAGCAGACCCCAATTTCTCTTATATTCATCCTCCGCCATTCCACTCAGGCTTGGGCCAGAGAATCACAAGCTGTTCACATGAGTCTTCCCCATGCTATTCCTTCTGCTGCTCTCAACACCCCACCACCACAGCAAACTGTGCAAACCCTCACTGACCGTCCAGAGCCCAGAGGTCAACAGTTTAAAGACCCACACTGCAGCCAGCACCTTTATTATAGTACTGCCTTTTAAAAACTCGATCTCCCTCACCTGCCTTGGATTCCAGTTTGCATCTATACCACAAGAACAGGGTGAAGTTATTCACCTACCTGTTATAAGAATGCAAGAGCAGAGCATTCTGAGCCCTACTTCCTCCATCCTCCTCTAAAGCATTGCTATCAATGACACATGGCACCAACTTTCTAATTATGAGTAACCCTAGAACATTCTGGATAAACTGATAGTAGTTGATCACAAAAGGCATGTCTTAGTTCCTTCTTTGAACTTTTTTTATTCTTTAATTTTTTATATAATTGTGGTAATAAAACTGCAACAGAAAAAACTAGGTTCATATATCAAAGCTATCTCTAGCCTGCATTTATAAAGTGCACCCTGAGAATTGTACATAGAAAACAATAGTCACCTTCAATTTTATACACAAGCAGGCAAGGGCAAAGGGCAGGTCAGGAGAATCCCAAATGATGTGTAGAAATGACTTCAGCTGTAAGTACAACGACAAGACAAGGGAGCAGTGTGACTGCTTTGCTGTTCTTCAGGTCGGAGACAGGGACACAGAGCCCCAGAACCAACAGACAAGAAAGCCAGCCTGAAGCCATCATCCTGTCGGCTGGAATGAAGTCAGTGAAGGAGAATTCCACGTAAGTGAGATACACATACACAGAACCCTGTAGAAGGGGAATCCTGTTGACCATTAGCATCTATGGCTTTCACCTCCCAGACCCTGCAGAGAAGTGAAATGTAAATGAGGAACTAGTCAAAACCACCACGGCACCTTCAGGGTGCCACTCACCTAAAGGCTCTAGCACAGCTTCAGCATGTCCTGTGCACCAGCCGCCAGATAAGATGGTCCCTAGGGTGCACTTCACAGTCATACAAGTCAGCAGCATGTTCCATTTTATAGATAGGGGAACTGAGGCCAGAAACTCGCCATGGAGAGTGGGACTGGGCTGCAGAACCCAAGTCTTCACATGCCCCCTACTGGTCATTCTGCTGCTAGTCAGCTTCTGGGTGGCCTGTCTTTACTGACTGAACAAACGTTTACTAAATCACCTATGACATGAAGGCAATGTTTTAGGTGCTTGTGGTACTTCAACAAAACAGAATAAAAATGTTTTATAGCAGGGAAGCTAAAAACAAACAATAAGTAATAAATATGTTAGAAGGTAATATTTGCTATGAAAGGAAAACAGAACCAAGAGGGATCAGGAGTCCAGTTTAGGGATAGGGCAGGATACTTTTTAATACATATCCTCATTGAAAAGACAATGTTTCAGAAAGAGGCAGCTAGCCATGACAAGTGAAAAGCATTCCAGGCAGAGAGAACCACCGAGACAAGGTTCAAAGGCTCAGCACGCAGGCTGGGTGCAAACAAGCCAAGCCAGTGTGCCTGGGCCCAGGAACAGGAGAGTGTTCAGAAAGGGTTTGGGGAAGAGTATGTGTAGGGTGAAGGTTTCCACATCTTGTCAGTCCACAGAGCCAGTCTAGTGCTTTCTCATGACTCTCCAGGCAAATACCCAAGAGTTCCACTATTAACAGAATTAGAAGTATTTATAGATTACAGATTTACAGTCATACAGATGTATATACTACTTCATAGATTAATAGTATACATTTACTAAGTTATTTGGACTTAACAGCCATTTGAACAAAAGATGCATATAAATTGAAAGAATATATTTTTCTATATTACGTAACCACAATTACTTATCAATACATGTGTGAGTCTATTGGTGACCACACAACTTCTCACACCTTGGCTCAGACAGGAGACTGACATTCATTTTTTCACCACTTAATTTTATATCATGGCAACTAGTGAAAATTCAACTTCATAAAAATATGTGACCAAAATAAACAAGACACAATCTAATGCTGAAACAACCTCAGTCATGTGCTACACAATGATCTTGGTCAATGACAAGCTGCATCACATAGCTGGGTGTGCAGCAGGCTCTGCCGTCTCGGTTTGTTTAAGTACACACTGATGTTCATGCCACACAATCCCCAACAAGATGTTTCTTATAACACATCCCTGTGGTTAAGTGATGCCTGACTGTGCCTTGACTAGTCCTCAATACTACTTCAGTGGACTTTAGTAGATCTATTTCCCTTGAAAGTACAGACACCCTGTGAGTTCACTGCTAAGCCCAGATATGGCCACCCTTGGGAGCCACTTGGTGGTTCAAGGCCCTGGTACCACTATGAGGACTTTGGTTTTTATTCTGAGTAAAGTGGCTAATATCGAAGGCATCTGAGCAGATATTTAAGATTTAATTCATTTTTAAGTGTGATCCTTTTGTTGCCTTGAATAGACTGTAGACAATGGGCCGAAACCATTTGGGAGGCACTGCAATTCTCCAGGGAAGAGGTGACTAGGCAGTAGCAGTGGATGTGGCTCCAGGTAGGGTTGATAAGATGATTTGCTAACTAGTCCTGTTGTGAGGTGTGCAAGAACAGAAATTAATGTTTCAGGCTAAGCAACCTGAAGGGCAAAGCTGCCATCAACCAAGATGGAAAAGACCGAAGTCTGCACAGGTTTGGAGGACAAGCAGTTCAACTTCGACATGTTAACTTCAAGATATGCATCGGGTACCCAAATACATATGTAGCTATGTGAAGCTTTCAGAAGAGACATGTGCCAGGGCCTCACTACAGGGTCTCAGTCTGCCAACTGGGGAAGACCCTGGCTTCCTAAGGCCCAAGATGACTCTGGCATGATGTCAAGATTCTGAGTCACTCCTCTAACCCATAGATAACCGCTAGAGGTCTCAGGAGAGGGAAAGGTAATAATGTTCAGGCTGGGTTTTAACATTTCTGCTTGGAGCATGGAGGGAAAAATGCAGGGAGACAGAGGTGATGGTTTAAAAACCAGCTGGGAAAGGACACTGAAATAGTGTGGCCAAAACAAAAGACCCTGAAATGAAAGTTGGAGCAAATATAAAGGAAAAGCCTGCTTTGCAGAATATTTAGAAGATTCAAACATAAACACACACACACTCTCACACACACACACACACACGCAATTGAGATGTGTAGAGCTGTGTTCAGAGAGGGTAGAAGGCAATCTCTGACTTAGAACCTCAGTAGAGTGTGAGCCAAAAACCAAGAGGATAAACACTTAAGAAGAGGGGGGCTAGAGTGTGCCCACAAAGAGAAACAGGTGACAGAAGGAAAAACAACCGTTAGTCTGTTTCAAAGATAGGCTGAGGGCAAGGGGTGCACAGGTTATCCAAGCAGAGCCGACCGGCATCTGTTCCATCACACCTGCAGGAACTCAGCAGAGGCAAGGATTCAGTCCGCGCTGGGAGACAGAGTACCTAGCTATAGCATTGCACATGACTAAGGAACCTTGACATGTGCCAATACAGAAATGTGTCTAGCGCCATCTTCATTCTTCACAATTCACTTCACCAAAGGATGGGGTGGGCCTCCACTGGCTGGGAAAATTCCTGCATGTGAATGCCTGGTTTGCCAGAAAGTGACACCAATTAAGAAGATGCTAAACAGAAGTATCTTCTAAAGAGCTCTGGTTAGACTGTCACAGTTCAAATGCTGGCTCCACTGGTCCCCAGTGTGGGACCTTGGATAAGCTCATTATCCTATGAACCTCACTTTTCTTCAGGTATAAATTGGAAATAATAATCCCAACTTCACGAGGTGCTGTCGACGAGATTAAATGAAAAGATCCACGTAAATGCTGAGTGCAGTGTCTAGCAAGGAGAAAACAATAAGTGCCAGCTGCCAGCATGAATTTCCATCACTTCTACTCCTCACACCATCAAGACTGTGCTTGGTTATTTTGATCATCACGCGAAATAATACACCTGCCAGCGTTTTAGTAATTATAAACCACTACACAAATGCTAGTCGGCATTCAGCAGGAATTACTACTTTATTTACAAGGTCAATTGCTTCACACAAACTCATGTTTAGCCTTCTATATGCCCTAGAAGAGACTGCTACGTACTTATGGTTGAAAGCTGCTTATAAGAGTTGCTACTTCCCTATTTAGCACCATGGTCAAAATTCAGCCTTTGCCACTGAAGAACCTCCTTTGAGTCTCACCTGGAGGTCTTGGCCCCTCCCACTCCACATTTTTTAAACCTCTCATTTTCTCCTTCCACTCAGTGCTGCATTCAGTTTTCCAGAAGAGGGCACCAGTGTGCTAGGCAGTGGTGAAGAAACAAACTCACCAACTGAGCAAGACAGGCTGTGTTCGTCTCTGAGGCTCCGACTTCCAATAAATATTTGGATTGGACTTTTCAGCTTCCTAGAGGTGCATACTTCCCTGGGAGTGTGATCTGAATGATGCAGATTTTCAATTTTTTTTTTCCTTTTCCTATAGACTAAGTTGTACTCTTCTGAGCTCTCAAATGAGAACATTATTGGTGCAATATGATCAAGTCAACTTTAAAAAAAAATACTACAATAATTTGAAATGTATAATTTGCAAATTTACCCAATGTCTAGCTTGATAACTAAAAGGAAAAAAAAATGATGCGGAAATGTTTATATAGTCATTACTTGCACAGAAGCCTCTTTGTGCAGAGAGGAATCAGTGAATCCCAATTCCACTGGTAAGAAAGGGAGTATGAATCACTTGCAGTTTGACTGACTCTCCTGAAATATTCTTAAGATGTTATTGGTTATTCTCTTCTGTCCACATTTGTGTTGGCCTGAAGATGTCTTAGTACAACTCATCAGGCATCAGAAGCTGGGCAGCAGAAATACGAAGAGGCTAACAGAAAGGGTCCAGCACTGGCCAGCTAAGGAATCTAAGAACTTCAGCATAAAATATCTGCAATGGATCCTCCACAGGTAGGCAATCCTCACATGGATAATGGCCACAATTTTATTATTGCAAACAGTTTGTTAAATAGCATACCTATAGGAATCTGCCCTACTTCCTGTCTGGCGCAGGTAAACGCTGCACCTAAAGTTAGTCAGGATAGCTTTCTACTCTGCAAGAAGTGCCAAAGAAGTGGCCAAGTTCTAATTCAAGTTGAACTTTTTGTTGTGCATTTTTAAAATGTATTCTCAATCCCTGCTAGAAGTCTCAACTTAGAATCTTTCTTTTTAATGTAACTTTCTTGGAAATATAAACCTTTAAGGATAAACAACTAAAAATTAACATACTAAATATTAGTATCCTATCCCTAAATTAAACATTATACACACTCAAATATACACTTGTAAATGCACATTTATTTTGATCAAATAGCCCCCCTTTCTGGTTGGGATCCCAAATGGCATACTAGTCCACCCAGAGGATGCTAGAAGAGTGCTGCTCTTCTGTTGCCCCCACCCCCTTTCTCTCCTAATTCATATCTCCTAGGGTACAAATAACTTTCTGGTTATATATCATCTGATCTTAACCATCTCTATGGTGAATTCTACCCACTTGCAATTCTTATAATGTCCTTGCCATCCTGAACAGGCTCTGCTGCACTCCTTGGAGTGCTCAGAACTTCAGGTGTGCTCTGTAATGTCCCTTTCTGGCTGAAGCATCCCCTACACACTTGCACTCTGCACACTGCCCAAGGTTTCTACCACAACAGCCTGACAGCAAATCCTAATATTGAGTTTCCCCCGTAAGCCAACTGATTTAACTAATCTGTATCTGAGATTAAAAAGATTTCTTGGATTTGCTTAAAATTTTTGTAGGGCATGTGTGTGTGTGTGTGTGCATTATTGGGGATGGAACCTGGGACCTTGAGCAGGCTAGGCAAGCACGCTATTACTGAGCTACATCCCCCCCCCCCTTCCCTTAAGTGCAAATTCAGAGGAAGAATTAATATCCTAGCTAAAGGGCAAGCACCAGATCATTCCATTAGGAAATACAATCCTATCCCTGTCCCTTCTAGCTTTCATTCTTTAAAATATTCCACCTTATCCGGAGGGATCAAAAGGCCCATTCTGTCCTAGAGCTGTGGGAATAACAGGGCACTTTTCCACTCTTTTATTACCTTTGTGACTGGGTTTTAAAAAAACCTCCATAAATATTTTTGTGATGCTATGTAGAAACATTTTTAGAATATTTACTGTGCTTCATACACTATTCTAAGCACTTCACATTAACTCAGCCTCATTGTCCCTATCATTCACATTTTACCAAGAAGGAAACAGAGTAGTTAAGAAACTTCACCAAGGTCACAGTGCTAGTCAGTGGTAAAGCTGGGACTAGAGTGCATGCTGGACAGCTACAAAGTGCCAGCTCTTAACACAGCTGGGTGGCCTTTCTCTTATTTACAATAAATAGGTTATACTTCAAGCATGACTTCTGCATATAGAAATGTATCTACTTCTTAAGGTCATATGATTAAATGTGTTAGTTTGACTGCACAATTAAATGTACACGCCAAATCTGCACAAATATTATATGCTGGGCACACTTCTAAGAGCTAGGAATGCAGCCCCGCCCTTCTGAAGTTGTACCTTCTAATAAAAAGGGACAATAAATCAACCAGAAGGCGGTCCTCCCTTTAACCTTTCTATGAGTATTTGTTGAATACAGCTGGCTCGTTCCCATCTACAGGTTTAGTACCCACAGGTTCCATCAACCAGGGACTGAAAATACTCTGGAAGAAAAAACCTGCATCTTCTCTGAACATGTACAGACTTTTTTTTTCCCTCTCATTTCCTAAACAGTGCAGTATAACAAGCATTTACACTGTATTAGGCATTATAAGTAGAGATGATTTAAAGTACAGGGGAAGTTACGCACAGATTATATGCAAATATTACACCATTTTATATCAGGAACTTAACCACCCTCAGATTTGGGTATCCATGGCGGGTCCTGGAACCAGTCCCCCCACCATTATAGGACAACTGTACCTGAATCACAGTTAAAATATTAAAGCATCAATAGACAAGCAAAAGCCTTGCTTACCTTCAGACAGTGGTAAACGCCTTAAAGATAAATGCAGCTGGGGAAGGAAGTGGGGAGCCTGGGTGGGAGCTGCTATTTCATTCAATGCATGGAGAATGTTCCAATTGACTATAAAACTGAAGAAACTAAGAGAGTCTTGCAAGATACCTCCAGAAGAAACACAAAGGCAGGACCATGTTTGGCAAGTTCAAGGGTCAGCAGAGACTCCTGCACAGCTGCAGAGGAGCAAGCAAGGGGCAGAAATGGAGTTGAAGAAGTTGCAGGGTCTGAATTCACTTACAATTCCAAATAAGTCGTTTAGAAGCCCCAAAATCAACTGCCAGGACCCCAACATCCATTGTCAGAATAGGCAGCACTTACCAAAGGCGATGTCTTAGGCACACCTTAGCTGTCAGCATTAGTGGGCTCTTCTCAGTACCTCCTCAACTCTTCCCCAATCCTCAGTAGCATCTAAGGACCGAAATCCGCCTCTTGCCTAACCACCATGCAGCAGAAAGATCCGTGGCACACTCTCCAGCACTGACCCCAGAGGCTGGTCTGACTACTGTAAGGCTGAATCCACTAATCGCATTTCTATCACAGTGCCTTGGACAAAGGCCAGCTCTTAACAAGTACTCAAAAGGGTCCCAAATCAAATTGCAGCAAATTGAAAAGTTAATGGCTGTATGTTAAAAATCAACACATCTAAAAACTTCAGTGGATGTATGAAGATAACTATTAGGATGTTTCCTCTCATGAACCTACATAAGAAGTGGAAAGTTTTGACCAAGTTTTATTGTAATATTCTCATTATAGAATCTAGATAATCTAACCAGTGGGAAACGTTTGCCAATGAGGTCACTGCACTTTCTCTGGATGTTTTTGTCAGATTCTAGTTTTTTGTTGTTGTTTGTTTTTAGTGTTGTTTTGTTTTTAAAGATTATGTCTCCCTAATATTTTACAATGGGGAGCAAATGTGACAAACAGACAACAGCAAAGTAGGCAGAACGTAGGGTGAGGACTGAGAGGAACTTTGATTTTTAATATTTGTATGTAGAAAAGTAAAGGCATGATTACTAAATACAAAGATGAAATACATTAGTTTGTGTTTTGGTTTTTAAGTACCGGGTACTATCCTGAGTACCACAAAAAAAGAAGAAAAAATACCATTGCCAATTTCTAAGCTTGGAATGTACCTAGGTAACTACTTTTACACCAATTTCTTCCTATCTACACTACTATATTTTAAAATAGTTACCAATTTTTAGGAAACTATGTATCATCTTAGTTTGTGTTTTGATTTTTACACTACAACTTCCTAAAATCAAACCACCTGCAATGGGAGGGGGAAAGAGACTTCTGTTCATTGCTAACTATAACTCCATTTTAAAGTAGTCTGGCATTTTTAAAATTAAAATCATGTGATTAGGGAGGTAGAAAGAATTTAGTGACATAAGCTGGAACAAATTCAGTTATCGAACACGAAACAGGACAATCTGCTCTGCAAACAAGCTAAGAATTAAAGGGATCCAGGATTTAGTGGTGTGCTTCCTCCAGGAAGATCAGAAGGCCTTTAAAATCAGATGGAAAGAAGGGATATCTCATATTCTGGCTTCCTACCGCATGACAAGCTCTTTACACATAATCATCTCTTTTTAATGACAATCAGAACTTCCTAGCCCAGTTTCCTCATGTAAACTTTTAAAAGGCATCCCTCTGGACAGATGAATTACAAAACACGTCCCCCTTTAATAAATGTTTTAGGGGGGAAAAAAATCCTTGCCAGGGTTTATATCTGAACAAGCAGAATTCTACTTCTTGAAGATCCTTGAATCAGTCCAGAGAAATTATTCTGTAATTAGGACAATCACCTACCTTTAGGCTATGTGGCATTAAGAAAGCAAAATGCTGAACTTCCAAGCAGCAAGCACCCAACAGCTCAGTCTCACAGGAAAATAACAGATGACCAGAATAGGAATCCTGATTCCTGATCCAACCTTTTTTGTCCACTGTCCCGCTGTCTGGAGCCAGAGCTGACCAGGTAAATAGGCGGCAAAGTCAGCATTCCCAATCTCAATTAATTTCTTGGTAAGTATTTTTCAAGAAAACTAAAAAGGACAGAGTCCAGTCAGGGGAAAGGGGTGTCCATCCAAAGGTTCAGAAACCTAGTAAAGATACGGATGGTGTCAGAGGCAGTGCAAACCAGCTTGTACTCCAAAAGGTACTCTTCAGAACCAGACTATGAGCTGCTCACAAAGGGAGGGGCCACCAAGAGAACCAGAGACACTACTGAACAAGACCCCCCAACTACACCCCTCCACTGGGTATCACAGAGATGAGGCAAAACTATATATACAAATACTTGCTTCATCAATGCCTACACGTATTTCTTCCTTCCCATTTCAAAGCTTCTGAAATGAGGATGGTTTCTCATGCAGCAAGCAGCGTAAACCCTGTCAGCCAGGTACCACTGGATGATGTTCATTTCTTAGGTGTGAAGGAAAATCTAGTCTTGACAATTCATGTTCATGATGCCTTCAAAAGGATTGTGCTATGAGTTGGTATTATGTATGCAAAAAAGAAACTAAAACAAGTCTTATTTTGTATGTAAGAATCTGGAAGTTTAAGAATTAGCATTAAACACTGTAAGTCTTGAAAAGCATTGCATGATAGTTCATTGGTACCATATTATTTCCTGGCAGTAAACTCTTGATTTATCTACCCATCACCAGCATCTCAGATTTTAAAAATGCTATACCAATTCACTTTTACTAGCTGCTTTAAAATTCCATTTTTTAATTTACATTTGATTTTTAACAAGACTACTCCATTTCCTTATTCATTTATGGATTATGATAGTCAAGCAATGGTGGCACACAGTTCTTTGCTTTCTACCCCTGTTTTGGGCATCCTAAGTTATTTTGAAATTCTGGTTTTTATTATTTATTTCTAAAGATTTATGGACAATTCCTTGAACATTTAAAAATTCCATTGTAGCCAAATTAGAATAAGTTCAAAAGCAATATCAAATGTGAATTTGATATCAACATACCTTATATATAATCAGAGATATTATAAATTATTGTATAACGGTGTATTAAGAATTGTAATTCAAAATAATAAACAATAATGAAAAAAGCAATACTACTGTCCTTAGTACACTAATACATTTGAGATATTAAAATTCTACTTCTCCATTTTCAAAAATAATCACACAAAGTTTCTACAACACCACCCTTCCAGGTTCCTTATCAGAGAAAACAGAAAATTAAGCATGTGAATTAGTTAAGATCAGTATTTATAACCAACATTACATTTAATTAAAGTCAAATGAAAACTTTGATTTTTCCTAACAAAATGATTGTTGCTTTTCTCACCCTTTGAATAAGTTCTATGAAAATCAAGATTATTTCTCCAGCTAATTCAGATACTGCTGCAGATAAGATGAAGTAGCCATGGTACCTTAAGTCTAAACTTGTGGCCTCTACCCCTCCCTAACATCCCCACCCCCCGACTCCTACCCCTATATACACACCAAAGCTCAGATTCCAGAGAGATTTTGAACTTCTACATCCTTGGCTTGAGGCAATTATCTTTTATTTTCATTTGCAATCTAGTCCATCATCTTGAACTTTATATTGTGAAGAGAGGCAACCAAAAACAAAACCAAGTTTCCTGGAGGACAAATAACCTCCATACTATAAGAAAATACTAAGGGCAAGCAATCCGAGTGTTCTGTAATTCCTCAGCCCCACACTGCAGCAAGAACACGCAAGCCCTCCTCAGGTAAGAGGTCAGACTGAAGGCTAGTCCTTCAGAAGGACGTGTCCTCCTTACCTTGATGAAACCTGGGGGTGGGCTGCTTGTGGCTGGTTCCAGGTTTTGTTTGCTGACTATTTACTTCCACTCTACACAGAGCACAACCTTTACGAAGCACATACTCATGCTTCTGCTCAGCAGTTAGATACACACAATACAATGCTTTTGTACCACAGAAACCTGGCTCACAGAAGGGGCCACAGGAAGATTGCAGGTGCCCCGAATCCAACCCATGGCCCCGGCTGAGTAAGCACTAGACTTACTCAGAGAACAAAAGCACACATTAAGAAGCTCTGACCCTCTGTGACTATTTAAATGGAAGTCACATGCAGGGCCCTATAAAGATCTGTCCTCTCCCATTCCAGCTCCTCAAAAGGCACCAACTGGGGCTTCCTCAGAGCAGAGCAAACCTGTGTGTCTTCTTTTTCAAATCAGCCCACCTGCTGGATGCACTCCAACACCCCTTCACCCAAGCAGGGGACGAACATCCTTAAGAGCAATATTCCACCTCATAGGACTAAATCAGAAACATCGTCAAACAACTTTTAAAATGGCGAGAGCCAGTGATCTAGCTGTGATGCCCTGTGTCTGACCGTCTCTCCTGTGCCAGTTCTCCCTAGTGACAGTCTCTGCTTCCTGACCTACATGCCGCAAGGTGTCGGCGTGAACCACTTAGCAATTCCCTACCTGCAGCAAGATGCTGTGTATCAGAGATGGACCTAGAAAAAAGCTTGCACTCACATTTTGTGACTTTCAGAGAACATGAACACTTCAGAATGAAATTCATCATGGAAGCATAACATGCTGACCTCATGAGCATATATTGACCCCATCCATTTCTCATCTTTCATTAGAATATTTGCTTAGCCATCCCACTCCCGGTACCACCCAACGCCTCTCCAGCCCATATGCTCACTTGAAAGGGAGGAATCAAGGCAAACAGCTATGCCAAGTTTTGGCTTAAGCTTCAGTTTTTCAATTTTATTTATGAGGTATATAAGTAATATAACTTAAGTTGTAGAAACAAAGAGAGAGGTAGGCAAGGGGACAAAAATTAAAAAAAAATAATAATAATAATCACGCCTATAGCTGGAAAAATGCCCAAGAAACCACAATGAACCTACCAGTCTGGGACTTCCACTTGAAGGATTTGCTCCTTCCTTTGGAGTCAGTAGAAAACAGAATTCACTGTGGCAGCATTTTTAAAATTCATTTTAAAATATCTCCTCAACTGTATAGTCAAATCACTGAGACAGTGCTGGTTTCACATTCGGAATTCCTATCATCAGAAGGAGGGCTAAAAGAACCTAAAAACCCCCCAATCAATTCACACAGGTCCCACCAGAAGCACTTTACCCCAGATGCTTGAAAGGAGGCCAGTGTCAGTAATAGCAAAGGTGTGATCCTCCCCGTCTCCCATCCACCAGAGGCATCAGGGTCCTGTTCGGCAGGGGATCAGACAGGCACAGGAGATCCTAAATCCTGCAACTGGCTACAGTGCAATGTCACCAACTCCAAGTCACCCAAGAGATGACGTTTTGGCACCTTGTCACAGTGTTATCACATGCTAGTCGCTTCATAGCAACCAAAATACTTCCAGAAGTAACCCGCATTGATACTGCTGAGAACTTGCCAGAGGTCAGAAGCAAGCTCATTATTACACATGCACACATTACTCTGTTTTCCCTCCTTACAATTACAGACGGTGCTTACACTAAACACGCACACAACCCTACCTGTATTCACAAATACCTAATACTCTGGGAAGAAGACCTAGAAAGCACTATAAAATTAAAGGAAGAAAAATGTAAGACTCAGAGGCTAACTTCCCCACAGATACAAAGCAGTACTTGAACCATTCCTACCTGTCTTCAATCCTGAAGTACTTTCCACAGTGAGCGATCCACTGTCTTAAAACAGATCTAAATCAAACCCAAAGAACATGGATTTGAAGGCTCTAACAGACCTCCAAATTATGTTCCCTTTCTCAGCCTCAAGTTCCTCACCTACAAATGATGCAGTTCAAAATATCTGCCTTAAAAGGTTACCATGAAGATTACTAGATAAAAATCAGTCACTCAAATAGTTAATTTTTAAGATTTTAATGACTTCTGCCCCCCAGAATTCTTGATTTTGCAAAAAAGAAATAGAAGAAAATGTCCCCTGCACCTCCCCTAAATAGATTCAAGGGCCATCTATTTATCAGTGCTTAAAACACACACTTTACCATGTACAGTAAATGCCACAAAGAAATTTGTTGTGTTTGGGGGTAGCGATTAATAAAGTGGAGACAAAGATGGCTTTTTTGTTCAGTACCTGACTGCAACACAGATACCCTGAAGAGACTAACTAAACTTCTAAACATAGCATCCGTAACATCCAGCACATCAACCCCATGTGCCAGGAAGTACAGGTCAAACATCACCCTTTTACCCCCACAAAACCCTAGTATTTCAGGCGCTGAAACATTAGAGCTATTAAAAACACACTCATGCGTGTGCATACCCCATCTCTTTTAACTTGGCGGCAGTTCTGAAACTTACTTAACCATGAACACTTCTGTGCCAGAAACATCTATTAACACCTACAGAAAAGAAATCTGAGACCCCCACTTCACTGCCCTGATGTCGTATCCTAATGCAGCATATGACAGACTTATGCTGGCAATAGAACTACTTAGGAAATTGGTGAAGGTAACTTTTCCAGTCCCATCTTGGACCTAAAGTTTTAGAACCAATGGGTCAATTCCATTCCAAGAAACATCCCAGGCTATAACAAATTTAGAGAACTGCTGCTGAGGTTCAGAGTTGCCAGTTGCCTCTTGTTGCAATGGATGCTGCCACTCTCAAACTTCAATGTCTCTGAGAGCAACATCAGTTACTGAGCATCCACACCCCTTGCTGGGCACAATAGGAATAAAGAGCAATATACAGCTCCCAACATTCAGGATTTCACAGCCCAGGCAACAAAGAGAAACTCTGTTCAAATAACACAAGCAAGACAGAAACAATGAAGCAGCTAGTACTTTACCTGAGGATGTTATACCAAAAGATGGCACTTACCAGACACACAGAGCTGAAAGAAAGGTTCTCCCAGTCCAGGGAATGGTGCACAAAGGCACAAAGTTGTAAAACCACCACCACAGGGCTCGTCCAGGGCACCGACATAGGCCGGTGTCACTAGATTACAGAGTGGAGAAAGGACAGCAAGAGGTGGGTGGGGGGTGCTTAGGAATGGAACCAGAGGAAGATCAAAAGTGGATAAGAAAAAAAATCAAGTCTGAGAGAGATAACTACGTGACCTTATGGAAGGTGTCTAGATGAAATGAGTTGGAAGTTATAAAGTGCTTAAAACAGCATCAAGGAAATCAGAGGGTGAGACTGAAGATATGGGTCCACTTAGAAGATCACTGCCAAATCCAGAAGAGACGAAAGAACTCCATGCAAGGTATGAATACAGAGCCGAAAGAGCAAAATGGTAAGAAAGTAGTAAGACTGGTACAATTTGGCGATCACACATGGGACCCTAAGGCAAGGCAGAACTGAGGCAGACTCCAAGACTTCAGACTTGGACAACGGGGTGGATCAAGTCAGCCAGCTTTGAACCAAAATAAATATGTCTGTTTTAGGAAGGCAGTAGATAACATGTCTGACTTTAAGAAACCCTGATATTTCACATAATTAAATCACTTGGGTCTCATACACTCCTTGTAAGGTTTATACTTATTTTACAATAAAAGACTCAGAGGCTAATAAGATATTCCTTAACTCACATAATTAAAAGTTGCAGGCAGCATAACCATAAGCCAAGTCCTATGACTCCTTGGTTCATGGTAATTTCCCCTTCACAGATTTGCCAGAGGAAAGATCATTCTCCTACCCTAGCTTTCTACTTCTTCTAAAACCAACTATAGAAGCCATCAAAAATTCCTTTAAGAAATTAGTTTTTGTTTGTTTTGCTGAACTGGGATGCTCTACCACTGAGCTACACCCTCAGTCCTTTTTATTTTTGAGACACTGTCTTGATAACTTGCAAACTGGCCTCAAATTTGCCATCCACCTTCAGCCTCCTACATAACAAGGATCACAAGCATGGGTCATTATGCACAGCTTATTCTAGCCTATAGTTGCTGGTTTTTCCATTGAAGTCTTTGTGGTATCTATTAGAAATGAGAAATTCCCAAAATGCTTATTATTAAAAGTCAAGTCCATTCACAACATTATAACCACTACCAAGTGACTATATTCAAGCTTTGGTAACAGAAGAAAGACATTCACAATTTTTTAAAGCCTTCTTTTTGAAAAGGGCATTTTTCTTCACTAAAAGGCAAAGTGCCTAATATTTAAAATAAACCAGCAGATCCCATATTATAGCAAGACTAAAAATTTTACTCAAAAATAGAGGCAATGGAGTTTTATGATTACATAGCAACCTGGAAGTCTTTAGATTCCATCAATCACCAACAGACTTTTACTCTCTTCTCTCTAACCCAACTCCATTCTTCCAGAGTTCTCCCACAGCTTGAATGAATGTCACTGCCTTTCTCAAAAACATCCTAGTGCCTGCAGAATCGTACCTCCCACCCCGTTGCTAGCACGGTGCTCTCAGATTTGCTCCAACTGGCTGGTCAAGTCTTGAATCCAATTCCCCACAATTTCCCATGTGCAAAACGCAACCCCTTTGCCCATGTGAGGGTTTCCTGAGTTCCGCAGTGTCCTTCCTTTCCAGCCTGTGAAATCTATTCATTCCTCAAGGCTCAAATCCAGTGCCTCTATCAAATCTATCTAAAGCCATGACTGATGTCACCTTACAACCCACAACATCTTTCTTTGTTAACATCTCCAACAGAGCACTTCTTTAATTCTATGTTGAAATAACATGGGATGATTTAAAAGATGCTCCAAAGTTTGAGATAATTTTTTACGACAATTTTGTAAGCAAAATTTTAAAAGGCTACCATTTCATAGAATCAGGCAGGAAGAAAAATACAACCCCTTTTTCCCCCCAGAAAGCTCTGGAGACACCAAATCTTAGTAACTTTTACAGACTGAAAACCTCTGAATCCCAGGGATCCTCAAGCTCCAAGGACATCACAGCCTTTGGGTTTTGTAAGTGCCACTGCTGGAATGTGCTCACATTCTGTGGGGTGTTTTCATTAAAAATGCTTAATGGGCCCTATCCAAAATAGACACCCATGGGCGAATCCTGCCTTAGAGCAAGTTTTATACACCAAAGTCCCTGGGCATCTCTTTTAGTTATTTTCCCCAGGACACAAAACAGATGGATAATGCCAATCAGTTTAAAAAAAAAAAAAAAAGAAAAGAAAGAAAGAAAAGAAAAAGTAACAAAGTATTTCCTCCCATCCAAAGCAGAGAAACAGATTATTTATATATTTCATAAGTCTTAGTACATTTTGGCTACTCTATCAGCTACTTTCATTTGTTGACTTTTGGTCCCCTTATTTAAAAAACAAAACAAAAATGATTAACTGAGCAACTCCATGGTTGCCAAAGGACATAGCAAGAGTGCAGCATGACCAAACTCTGCCCCTTCAGGGTACAGCTGCGGACAGTGCCCACTTCCTGCTTTAGGGTTTCCTTGATTACACATCAGATTCTCTGAACCAAAAACATCTGAGGACACAGCATGATCTCTTTAAGAAAAGTTGCCATTTTCAAGTGTAGACAACTTCTATAGCAGCCTCTGATTGGGGAAAAAGCTACACTGAAACAATCCTAAGTAGCAACATGGAATCAGCAGAGACACAGGACTTCCCCTTAGGTGGAGGGCAAGCAAAACAAGTTAGCCCATTAAAAGCAAGGACATAGGACCCAGGTCACCTTTGTTCAAATCCAGTCTCTAATATTAGCCAGTTGTGTGTAATTGGGCTACTTTCTTCATTTGTGTACTGCCATTTGCTCTTCTATAAAATGGGGTACAAGTGGTATCTAAGTCCATACAACAGCGTGGCTATTATTATTACTCCAACTCTCAAACTAAAAAGCTGCCTGACCCCAAGCAAGTTGCTGAACATCCCAGTTTCCTCATCCATAAAGTGAAAGGTCTGAAACCCAGCACAGCTCTAGAACTGCCTGAGATTAAATACGGCACCAAGTCAACCCACTCTGCCAATACCAATCTCAATGTGCTTAATATGTTATTGGTCATGGAGCAATTTCACATTAAATCAGCTCTATCACTATTTGTTTCTAATTCTGCAAGTTCAATATCCTTAGTAAAACACATTGAACAAGTTTTCTCATAAATGATACAGAAAACAAAAAATTTATTTATTCAATCTTCCTGTTCACAGCCAGTTCTGAGTTCAAAGTCTATAATTTGTTATAACAGAATTAATGATAATACAAAAAATAGAGATATGGGAAAGAAGCTAAATTTACTATGCCTTGAGAAAATTTCGAAGTATAAAATTTATTCACATCTGGAAATAGTCTTATTAACTTGTACCATCTAGGTTCACAAACGCAAACCTTCCTTTCTTTTGCCAAGGAAACAGCACCAAATAGTAACTTACTGTTACTGGGGAAGGAGCTATGCTGAAACAATCATGGTTTCTTTCTCCTACTTTCCTTTTTCCACTAGCTTTTAAAATGTGGTCTTTGTTATAGGTGGAGTTCCTGAAGTTTATGAGCCAGCTTGCCATTTTAGATGTTGTTAAAGCTCAGTGGATGCATTACTGCAACTCCGAAGAGCAAAGAAATTAAAGGATAAAAGCATAAAGCACAGGGTTATATTTTCTTCATGCCCAAGATTGTTACAGAGTTTATCTATGTGTAAAACTGCCTTTCAAATCCCTCTACACTCTGCACAGCTCCAGTTAGCAGAAGGCAGGCCTGCCCTTCAGCATGTGCATTCAGAGCCAGACACTGCTGAAATGCTTCAGGCATGGGCACACAGTGTTCTTGCCCCAGCTAATCAAGCTGGCTCCCTGCAGTCTCTCCATCACTGATAACGCGTCAAGCGCTGTCCTCCATCCCTTCTTAACCATTAATTGAGGAAACGTTTAAGGGGTGACTACTCCTGTGTCAGAACAATGGTCATCAAGATAGATGTGCTCTTCTGTGACTGCAGTTCCAGGTTAACAATAAGTAGCCATGAAAGATGATTTTAAAGAGCAATTATAATGATGTTATTTTTAAAATACAATTTGCACTAGAATCATGCAGAACAGAAAACCTGGTCTAAGGAAATCAGCCTTCTTGAAAAAGTGACACTGGAGCTGACACAAGGACCAGGATGTTAAAGCAGGGGTAAACAGGAAAATCACAGGCTGGAGTCAAGGCATTTGAAAAGCAGCTATAGCTGACGGTTATGGGATGGAGGTAAGAAGATTTGTGGAACACAGAACAGGCAGAATGTGAGGCTAGAGGTACAGCTGTCTCACTGCAAAGGCCTCTGTGGACATCACCATCAAAACCCTTTATTCCATTCTCAATAAGGCCCATTTCTCATAATTTTCTAGTATCAATTACTAGAAATTACTAGAAAACAGTCAACTAAATCCATGACATACTACACTAATTGGTATAGGGTGTTAGGGGAAGGATAACAGCAACTTCTGGAGAGGCAAAGCTTTCTTTCACAAGTGACATGTCCAAGCTCCAATACCAGCAGTGGATAGATCACTGGGTCAGGATGGATTTTCTAACAGTTGATTAACCTGTATTTGCTAAGTCACAAAAGCATTCTATCTAGTCAGAATAACTCATCAACAAAATGCAACAGTATAAGACATGCACACCACATTCTAAAAGAATCATTTTCTTCATTCTAAAAGACCTACCATAGTAAATTAAGAAAAATTCATGAAAGAGAAACAGTACAAATAGTAACAACCACTGGCATATGGATTCTCTATTCACATGTAAAGCCCAAAAGTATTAAGTAAAAGAACTACTAAGGTAGTTACAGAATAAAAGTAGAACAGCACTAATAAACCTTAAAGGAAATAAATAAAACTCCACCAAGAATAAAATGTATAAAGTAGCTAGGAATAAAGAAAACTATAGAACTAAAATAAATAAAGCTTTAAGAGTTTGCCAAGAAGAATAAATTTGAACTAAATAAACACTGATGGTTAATTTTGGTTGTCAACTTGACTGGATTGTGGGATGCCTGGAAAAAAAAAAATCCATGAAGGGTTCTTCTGAGCATGTCTGTGAGGAGAGACATGTGGGTCAGTGAACTGAGTGGAAAAGACCTGCCCTCAACAAGGACAGCACCACCCAAGAAGCCCAGATGGAAGGAAAATGTGGAAGAGGGGCAGCAGGTCAGTGCACAGCCTACCCTTCTTAAGCAGGTGTGGGTTTTGCTGTAGTTGCTGGAGGTTTGTTTGTTTGTTGCTGCTGCTGTCACTTGCAGACACCACACTCCAGAGTCTTCAGCCACTGAACAAAGCCCTGCAGAAGCAGCAGCTCTCAGGGAACTTCCAAGGCCTTCGGCCTCACACTGGGGACTACAACACTGGTCCCTCCTGTTCTGAGGCTTCTGTGGACTGAGCAGTTACCAGTTTCCCTGGCTTTCCAGCCTTCAGAGGACCATTGTGGAACTATTCAGCCTCTGACCATATAAGCGACCTAATAAATCCCGTCTTATAATCATACCCATTCTATCAGTTCTGTTCCTCTGAAGAACTTTGACTAATACAAACATTATGCTCCTAGATTCAATATTTGATTCTTTCCCAACTCCCACTAAAATGTAATAAAATTCAAGAGCAACATAAAAAAATAAAACCACGAAGAACTAGAAGAAAAGCTGAATGCATAATTTCTGTGTAGAGAAGGTGATTCTATCCTTTATAAATAGTAGACATCATGACTTAACTTTCAGATTTAATTAGATGAGAACACTACCAACCAAAATTAAAATGATAAATGGAGAGAAAAACACTTAGACAAACGACAACACTAACCTTCACATGTAAATGATTTGGGGGTACTCAGAAAAGAAAAATCAACACACCAAATCAATAACTAGGCAAGATTCTTCCCTGAACATTCTAGTCACTGTGCCCTGGCTGGAGAAGCTGCTTCATCCACAATTCCTGGAAGGAACAGAACCCAGGTACCTCATCCTCATCCTGATCTCAGCTGATAGGAGTGACCACCTGAGAATCCAAGCCAACACACCACTCACCCCTAGAAATCTGGGACACAGGTATCCTTGGCACTTTGACTATAACAGTGAGCCGCACTGACAGATCATATAAAGTAGGAGCTCAACTAAGTGGCAAGGCACACCAACAGCAGAGGAATAAAGAGTTATGGGAAAGAAAAAGAAATACAGTATACAAAGAAAAAAAGGAGGCAGAGATGGCAGAAAGGAGCAGGCCCTCCAGGTCTGACCATGGGAGCCTGCCTGCCTTTTGCCTTCTGTCCTTGGACATGAGCCAGGTGCCTGTGCTATCTATCCACAAAAACTAATTCAAGTAGGTTTTCAGTCCACAACAACCAGAGCCTGGAACAAAGCTGATGTGAGCAAGCAATAAACAACCACCAAAAAAAAAAAAAAACCAGATGAGAACTAGATGTGTGGAAAATGCTCATCCATATCAAAGAAGTGTGAGCCAAGACATTCAGAGTGCTTTGTCAGCTGTCAAACTGGCAAAGAAAGAAATAGTTGATAAGGCAGAGTGAAGTGTGGGAAGAAACGCACTGGAGACTGAAGTTCAAACTGACGAACATTCTAGTTTCAATAACTAGAAACGTGCATATCCCAAACAGCAACTACACTTCCATGAATTTTAAGGAAATAATCTCAAATGCACTACTCAAAAAATTACTTGAGGGTATTTACTGTAGTGCTATTTATAATAAGAAAACAGAACAAACAAAATGAAAGATCACCTATCAATCAATATTTCTCAAACACCATTCATCACCTTCATAACTGGCAAGCCCTCTGCCCCATGAGTTGATTGACTTAATATTCCTTAAGTCAGCTACTGATTTTTATTTAACCTACTCTTCAAATATTCACTGAGTGCCTACTATGTGCTAGGAACTGTTCTAAGTGCTGGAGATTTAGCAGTGACCAAGACAGACAAAATCCCTGCCCCTGTGGAGCTTTCATTCTGGAGGATGCATGATAGTACAAAATAATGACATGCCTAAGAATAAAAAATAAATAAGCAGGCAAGGGGAATATGAGGCTCTGCGGGAAGAGACTTATAATCTTAGAGTGGCCAGATAAGTACCCCCCAGAAAGGAACCTTTAAAATGTGACATTGGGGGGGGGGGGCAGGTCAGGAGACTTCCTGTAGGAAGAAAGGAAAGAAAGCAAGGACCAGATGGAGACAAAGCAAGTCTAGTGTGCTCAATGGCGGGCAGAGCCACGCAACTGGACCACTCTGAGCAGGAGGAGGAGGAGGAGGAAGAGGAGGAGACGAGGTCACAGAGGTATGGGGTGTGGACAGGGGGTAGATCGTGCATGCAGGGATCTATAGATCATGCTAGGGACTGGCTTTTCCTCTGGGTGAGATGGGAAGCCAACTAAGACTGAAGTAATATGCAGCAAAAAAGATACAATAAACCATGGTGCCTTGGATCACAGTGGCATCAGGAGTGGCAACAGAGTTTAATTATTTTGAATTGTTTTCCATGTGTTTTAGAGAAAGAGCTGCCTAAACTGCTGATATGCTGGATGCTGGAGACCTAGTGAAATTGCCTAATGAATGAGGCCGGATACTCCCAACATTTAAAAGTCTTTCAAAGGAACAGTAACCACAAAATCATATGTTCGGTGTGCTGGTTGTAGTTTTATAATGCACATTAGAATAAACATATAACTATTAAAATCAAACATTCATATATTCCCTATTATTATCTCATATATGACAAATGGTGTTGTGAACCATACTTTGGGATGCATTTATGTAACTTGATACTTTTACACCATAGAATACCAGACAGGCAATAATCATATATATTTTGTCTCTGTGCACATGTACATTCAAACATACACACATACTCAAAGGTTTGAAACATGTACACTGCAATGGTAACAATACTAATTTCTTGATGGGCTAAAAAAATTCACTTTCTTCTTTGTACTTTTCCAATTGTCTTCAATGAACACCTATGTCACTTCTATAAATCAAATTTGTTTTCAAGTTTCAATAATTTTAAATATGCATGCACACCTTGTTCAAATCAAATTCTTTCATTTCTGACTGGATCTGATAGTAATGCTTTTAAATATATATACAGACCATCCAGAGGGAGAGAAAGGAATGAGGACACAGACCTACAAAGGCAGGGAGGGGTGAGAGGAGTCATGCTCACAAACTAGAAACAATCTCAGTAGTTACACACACACACTTTAAAATCCAAAGGACAGCATACCACATGTAAAAATCAAGATCCAGAAGGTGAAAGAATGTGAAATGCTTTCAACTAGCCATGACCAGGCTTCTTGGCTACTCACTGGCCAGGGGCAAGTCCCCACCGAGGCTTCACTGCTTTGTGATGAACACATCTACTGGACACATGCCAATACTATGACACTGTATCTTCAAATCCTTCTATGTAAATGTCATCCAAAACAGTACCCAGGTAAACTAAACACTGGCATGCATACACAGAGCTTAAGAGGAGTGAGCTCAATAAAAATCAGAATGGGCTCTAAAAGAACTCAATTATGCTCCTCCTCTCTGTTCTAATGATAGTATTTTCATAGATAACCAGAACTGCATGGAAGTTTCCAGCTCACACCATTTAGTTCTTTTTTTTTTTTTTTTAATATTTTTTTTTTTAGTTTTCGGCGGACACAACATCTTTGTTTGTATGTGGTGCTGAGGATCGAACCTGGGCCGCACGCATGCCAGGCAAGCGCGCTACCACTTGAGCCACATCCCCAGCCCAACCATTTAGTTCTTGATGCTTTATTACTAACTAGCAAAAGACCATAAATGTACCTCGTCAATCAAACAAGAGACAACCCTAAAATCACTCTGGTCAGCCCCAAGGACTTCATAGCTTAAGAACAAGGATGTCAGGGCTGGGGTTGCAGCTTAGTGGTACAGCGCTTGCCTCACATGTATGAGACACTGGGTTTGATCCTCAGCACCAAAAGTAAATAAAGATACTGTTTTTTAAAAAAAGGAACAAGAATGCCTTCACAGTAACCTCAACCAGATCCACACCTGGCTTTATCTGCAAGACATCATGCTGCATGTCAGGCAGACAGCTACTGGGGAGGGGAGAGTCACTGGAAATGAGATAATAGAGGACTGTTCTAAATAACTGCTGCGTACAGACACTGCCCTCCAATCTCTCTAGTAAAGAGCATAATTATAAATGTTCTTAGGTTATCTCATCTATCAAGTGAATCATAAGGCTTAACGAGTTAATAACACAGTGAAATCATGCCGTGCCATCTGACACAGCTCACACCTAAAATCACCCACATCCCTGAGCGGGGTTTCCAATTTCTCCAATAATCTTCAAACAATCCAAGAACTAAGTTTTGATAACATAAAGAGCTATAGCTTCACAATGTGATCAAGAAAATCAAGCATGTAATCCCAGCAACTCTGGAGGCTCACACAAGAGGATTGCGAGTTCAAAGTCAGCCTCAGCAAAGCAACTCAGTGACACCCTGTCTCTAAATAAATTAAAAAACAGGGCTGAGGATGTGGCTCAGTGGTTGGGTGCCCCTGAGTTCAATCCTTGGTACCAAAAAAGAAAAGAAATTCAAGTATGAAAAACTACCTAAAGGTCACATCACTGTACCACTCTTGGCAAGTAGAGAACATGGGTTTCCTTGAAAGGAAACAGTCTGACCCTCCCGCCTTTGTCTTTCCTGCTCTCTGAAAACATTTTTGAGATTAGCAAATCTAAATATCATTATTCAATATATGTATCCTGTCCTTAAAAAATGAAACAAAATGAGATGGAGCTCGGGAAACGTTTAAATACATGCAAACCAGAGTTAAATTTAAAATAATAATTTTTAAAAGCCCCAATGTTCAACAAAAGCAAGTCTACAATGGCTCACAACCTACTTCACTGAACTGCATTTCCAAAAGCTTTTTCAAGGAGGCCTTGTTTGTTTCTCAGTAATCTCAAGCAGTCTCTAAATACTCTACAAATGCAAAGCCCTAGGAAATGGGCTTATCGTGCTACTGGAGAGGCAGACAACTCAAAAGCAGCATCACAGCAAGCAGAAGGGAGAGGCCCTGGAAAAGGGAAACAAATCTCAAAACACCACTTCCTTTCTCTGCTCTTTTAAATGCCAGGCTGCTGTTCCTCCTCTTACCCAGAAGTGCAAAAGCTTCCCCTCAATCCTAACTTGAGAGTATCTGTACCACTTACAAGTGTTCAGATGGGTTAGTGTGTCACTTTCTGGCATAATTAATTCCTCAAAATTAGACAGAAAAGATATTTTGTCCACTGAATTTATAGACACAAGCCTAAAGTTCTGAGCATTTTGGTATTTTTAAAGGAAAATGCTTTTCTTAGGCATGGAAGAAGAAAGCCAGCATGAACAGTAGGGCCAAGTTCTTCTCTGGAAAGAGCTACTGTCAAGAGCAAAGTTTCCAGGCTTCTCCTTCCACCGACTAGCTCCTCCTCATTCCTCTGGTCCTTTAATGGTGGAATCTCTGCTACAGCCTGTGAAGAGGAGCGAAAGGTGCTGGCCAGCCACAGAGCAGGAGAGAGACTTCTGCAAACGTACCCAGGAACAAGGGTTGCTCACCCAGGGAAAAGCAACAGTTTCCTCTGATGGCTCCGCAGCTCTGGAATACTCCCCTCAGTGCAGGCATCACCAACACAGGTCAACTCAACCCTGGCTCCAGCAGAAAAGGCTCATCCCCCAGTGCCTTACTCATCCCACAGAACAGGACTTGAGCTTGGCAGGAGCTCTCCCATGACACAGTGATGACACATAGCAGCTCCACACTGTGCTTTTCCTGCCTCCCACACAGCCAATGGCCCTGCACTGACAGATGTGGTAGTTACTTAGCAACACTTTGTGGTTACCTCACCCACCTCATTCACAGAGACAGACAATGCAGTGCCATCCTGCCATAAAAACTTCTCTTCTCCCACATATGGCAATGCCACATGACAACTTACAGTGTTACATGGAGGAACAGAATGCTGGCTCATGCTTAGTAGAAAAGAGTCAGCCCACTGCACCTTTAAGGATCCTACTGCTAACCCCTTTGTCCTCTGGCCTTGAGCAAAATTACTCTTTGGTATTTCAAAGGAAAGTGATCCCCCAGTGCATACGCCAGAAGAGCCAAGAACTTCAGCCCACCTGAAGTGACCCGCCACATCATTCTGCACAGCTGAGTCTCATACTCAGTTGCTCTAAGCCAAGAAGCACTAAGCCAAACCAGATCCACACACACACTTTGGCCTCCCAGAGATGGCCTGGGAGTGTTATACACACTCCACTCACCTTAAACCAGCCCTCGTTGGACTGCCCAGGCTGTCAAACCTTTCAATGAGATTCACAATGGACTCTAATTTCTCTTCATTGTCATTACAAACATTCAGACCAAGATGATCATTAACATGTATTAAACACTTCCGGTGTTTCATGTGTCTTCTGAGACTTCTACAGGTAGGAAAGCCTTTAATCTTCACAACCCTATAAAGCAGGTGTGTCCACCTGACAGACAGTGGAATTGAGGCACATGGTAGCAGCCAGACGAGCTGGAATGTGCATCCAGGCAGCTTGACCGCACCTGCTCTACTGCTTGTGGCACCTCTGGTCTGAGGTACCAGTGTAGTGCAGCAGATTCACCAAGAGTGGTCAGATAGTGATGACATTCTGTAACAGCAGGATGTATGAAGAAGAGTTTAAATCTTGTTCCAACATCACCATTAACTGTGTGATTTCAGATGATTCTCCCCATTTCCTTGGCCTCAGTATATCCATCTGCACAACGGGGGGTGGGGGTGGGGGGGTATGACTAGATGAATGTGTCTTCCAACTCTAAAATTCTACTAGTTTACTATACCTGACATGGTCATTAGAATACTATGTGCTATTTAAAAAGTACTGAAACAAAAACCTAAATAGAGGATAGAAAATCCAGTGATTTGTTCTGTAAAAAATCAAGTTTACAACCAAAATTGCTTGGTGAACCTGAGGCCAGCAGTGACAATTCCTGCCAAAGGCTGTTAGAAAGTAGTCACACTAACTGGTTGACCTGGTAGACTTGTCCTACCTGCTATGGTCACTATGTGCACACACGCTCAGCTCCATAGGGACAGGAAGGGAGAAACACGTTATGCATTCTTAGTGAGGACAAGGGCAGCATCCTGAGGCCAGAGTGGAGCTCAGCACCTACCCCATGTAAGCTTCTGAAAAAAAAAAGCTCCACTTTCAGCCAGCTGATAAAAGTGGGAGCTCTTCTTTACTTTAAAATGTGTCTCTTATTTAAATGCACACACCCAGATGCACAGTTTAAAAACCCCTATGGGGGAGCCGCCACCCTTACTTGTCCTGAGGAGAAAAGGCTCTCCAGACACTGTGTGGAAGAGAAGTGTGCAACGTTCAAGCTGGGAAAGAGGAAAGACCTGGAGAGCGGGGGTGCTTTTCTGGGCTGCAACTAGTCATGTCTGGGTAACTCAACTATGCTGAAGATGGACAAAATTCTTTGAGGTTTTACAGCAACCCTCATCCACTAACGGGAATGAACCAACCTCAGGAAGTAGAGTATCCCACAGTGAACCATACCACCCAGGAGAGAAACCCTGACTGCGAGTATGAGGGCAACAAAATGAATTTAAGTGCATGAACTAACAAAGGGTCTCTGATCCCCCTTACTTTCATTAAAACCTGTTGTGGGGCTCGGGTTGTGGCTCAGTGGTAGAGCACTTACCTAGCATGTGTGAGGCACTGGGTTCAATTCTCAGCACCACATATAAATAAGTAAAATAAAGGTCCATTGACAACTAAAAAACAATTTTTTAATTAAAAAATAAATAAATAAAACCTATTGTGTTTCCAAACAGAATATTCAAGACCAATGATGAGGCAGGGAAGAGCTGAGTGAAATCCTGTCCACTGGCCACAGAAGCAGAAAGTGGTGAAAGGCACTCTGCTGTTTCCAAGGCCAACAACTTATAAGACTTCACCATCTTCCTCTGTTAGCCAGAACACCAGGAAGGAAGAAGTACCTGAGCTTTCCACCAGACACGACTCGAGTCTGCTGACTGAGCATCGCACAAGCTGGCATTTTTCCCACAACCAGAGCAGCCCGGACCAAATCCACGGCTATTCTATACACTATGTGAATCCCCATAAACCCAAAGCAACCCACGCCTGCACAGTTCCAAAGTTACACACCATTTTATAGCTCCTCTGTGTTACAACTCCTTAGTGGTATAACATAAAAATGCTCTCAGCGGGGGCTTGAGGAAAAAATTGCTTTTTTTCAGAGCAATCTGGATGTTTTGTTTTTAGGCTCTCACAAAATTGTTTGGTTTTAAGTAATATTAAAACCCTGCTCAAAGGTGTTAGATGCGAGCATGTTCCAAAAAACAAGGACACCAGGACATTGACTAAAGAAAGCCTCAGGCATGTTAGGGTACAAGGACCAGCCTCATAAGTCCCCTCCTACTAGGACATGCAGACACCAAGGCGTCAATTTTTTTTGAGCAGAAATATATACCTTTTCCTAAAATTCTAACTTATGTAAGGAAATACTCACTTTCCATATGTTTTCTACAATGTGCCACTCAAGAGGCCTGTGTCTCTGCTACAGCTGTTAAACAATATAGCCGTGAGAAGGGTACAGGGAACCATCATCAAAAGCCACTACTCTTAACAGACAAGTTGCAACAAGAGGAATCAGAATCACTACACCTAAAATCTGAGCCAGATTGAGTTTCTCCATGTTCTCCTCCTGCCCTGCTTTCATATAATGAAATAGGAGGTATTAGGAGGATTCCTGCTCTCAAGAGAGATGCTGCAGAGAAGCCTGTATCCCATGGGCTCTCTCCTCTTCTAACAACAGCTTCAAGATATAAATTCAATCTTTACCTGCACCCTGGACCCAGAGGGCACCAAAAAGAATATAAAGTACAGAGGAGGAGAGGAAAAGGCATGAGCATGTGGTTCTATCCACGGTTGCTCATCTGAGCTCTGTGACTACGGGAAACACAAAGAGCATGGTAAAACAAGGGGTGTATCAGGTACTGGTGAGGACCAGTGACGACGACAACATCCGCTGTGCACTGACTATTCCGGGCACCGTGTTAAGCCCTTGGTATGCACCATCTCAGCTGGTCCTCACAACCCTAGAAAGCAGACATTACTGTAACTGTTTACAAAGAATTGGAGGTTTGTTTCCTGGTTCTCTTCCAGGGGCAATACTGTAAGAAAATGGTCAAGTTGGACTAAAGACAGATACCCCAACAAACGGCATCCTAACCATACTAAAGATTCTACTTACTACACAGAGTCCTGGATGTCCAGTGGTTAGGTTGAGGGAATTCCAAATTTTTAACTATGGGAAGACGCTCATTACTACTCTTTAACTCATAGAAATTACCCATAATCATCTAAGAAGCATATGTTCCCAGAAGAAAAAGAAACAAACACAAGAGTTCTCATAATTATTCTTTAAATATGAAGATATCAAAGAAAGGGAGGAAGTTCCCCTCCTCCCTTGGGGCCCCTGAGAAATCAAGAGGTGAAAGGATGAAATCTTCTACATTTTTACATCTTCTCTAAACTAGTGCATGTATACATAAATAATTTGAAGTGGAAGCACTCGTGTCTCCATGCAGTGAAAACTTCCCTACCAGTGTTAACTATTAACGCCCACCTTTCCTCTTTTTAGTTCAAGGCCTCATAAGTAAACAATTTAGAGTATACTTTATCTTAGCTAAAAAAGATCCTCCTCCTATCTAACATATTTATAGCTCTTACTTTCTGTATCCTTAAACCCAAACCACACTGAGATTGAATCACTTCCACTGATTCACTGATTTCTGAGCTAGGAAAATTTGTTTGCAGTTTCAACCACAACCTCTACCCTACTTTAAATAGACTGCACTGCTTTCTCTGGGAAAAACATAATTACTAGAAACATGAGAAACACAAAAACTAACTTTTAAGGGAAACTATTCACTAACAGGGCTCCTTTGCTGTGGAAGATTTTACTCAGGAGAAAAACTGTATAGCCGAATTCTAGAATAAGCTACTGTCTGTAGCATTTACTCTGGGTATAAAGAAAATGACGTCATTCCAGGATTTGGGATCTGAAACAACTGTTCCATACAAAACTGGCTACAATGACCAGTTCATGCTGCATTGATGGGAAAGGCTCCGAGCTGAGATCTAGGAATGTACAGCCATGGATGGCTCAAAGCATGTTCCATGAGCTCAAAATCTGGTCTACGTTCTCTAAAATATTATTTAAATAAAGGCACAAGAGTAACTGTATTCTAATAGGGAAAAAAAACATGAGGTAAAAATATGGGATTTTGTATATTAGAATATTTCTTCAAAGGTAGCTACCAGCGAGTTTCATCATTACACTCGGATTTGAGATTACATTGCTCCTGGAAGTTTGCAGCATTGATACAGATGCTATTTTGAGGAGAAGAAGAAGGCGGGTCACAGCAGTAGAGAAACCTTATGACCTCCTAGAGTCGACAGGGTCCACTGAGCCACTATAGCAGGGGCACTATATCCCAATGACAGTCCTCTGTGTGCCCAGATTCAGTGACATGAGGTGTCACTTCCAGAGGTACCACAAGGGGCTCAAGAGACAAACAGTTCCAAACTGGTGCCCTGTCACCACATCAAGACCGCATTGACTGTGTCAGTCACAGGATGGGGACCCTGAGCACTGTGACTCTTTCCCATCCCTGTGACTGTCCTCTCCATCCCTGCTGCCCACTGGTGAAGTTTCACAGACCTCATGGTACCAGTAGAATCAACTAACCACCTAGTCTAAGAATTTGACCAGAGAAAATACTGAAACTATCGTCCTGAAGAAAAAAATGCATAAATGAAATCCTTTGAATCTGTTAACCAACAACAGAGAACGAAATGCATCTGTAAAAATCCTCACTCATATTAATCCAGTTCACTTAAGTCAGTGGCATGAACCTCAATCAAAGCATTCTCCAGGATTAGAGAAAGTGGCATCCTACAGTGGAGATGGTGCATTTTAAACTTGAGGCAATTTGCCAAATCCAAAGTTGCCCTGTGGAACCAAAGGAAAGAAAACAAAATTTTCAAATTCCCTCAAGACCACAAAATATTCTCCAATAAGCAATTTAACACATGTGCTGAAACATTATCAGAAGGAATACAAATGTTTTGATTGGTACTGTCATTATCAAGAAAGCAAAAGCAAATAATTATCTGAAGAAACAAACATTGATGCTCCCTTTGCTAACCCCCACTTCAAGTTTCAAGTGCAAAATTTCAACCTGAAGGCCAACAGATGTTAGTACAGGCTTTGGGACAATGAATGTCCTTGAGGCTTCTGCAGAAGAAAAAACAGACACAGAAAAGTAAAGACTGGCAGAAAAGTTTACAACCCTGGAAAGAGACATTTTCTTTGGAAATGTAGGTAGCTGGAAAGTTCTAGTGCTGAGGTAGGGAACTCGGAGGGGGAATCTCGATCGTTTCTGGGAAGTTGTGCTCCTTGCAGAAAGTGCCAGAGACTGCTTATGCCTTGATAAAGTAATGCCAAAATTAGCACACGAACAAAAAGGAACAATCAATTTTAAAGCACTTTGTGGGACCTGAACTTAGTGCTGCCCCAATATTAGAGCAACCTCTGCCTTTACAGAGGTTTCAGGCTGTATTTAAGGTGTCAGCCCAACCCAAATGGTCAACTCCTCTTCTCTCACTGTACTCCTCTCTAGTGGTCTTGCTAAAGAAGAGGAAAATCACAGGCTCATGACATGTTGGCTCTGGGAAAGGCCCTACGGGCTGCCTAGACTTACCACCTCATTTTAAACAAGAGACTATCTCAGAAATGGGTGACATGCCCAAAGTCACAGAACTAATGTGAAATACAAGAAACACTCCTGGCACCAAACTGCTAAATCTCATGCTCTCTTCTTCAATTCTAAAGCATGAAATCATTCTGCTAAGCATAGGGTCTGCCTACAATATTCACAGCCTGGAGAACTAAGAATCAGAAGAGAAATATGCGGCCTTTTACTTCCTACATCGTCTTCAGTTCAGCCGCGTGGCTCAAACTTCTGCTTCCTTGTGAGAAACAAGGCCCTCTGAACAGGACTAGAGAAGATGCAACCATCAGTCACCTACCTCATGGAACACTATCCCTGGGTTCACCCCAGAAAAGGTAAAACCGGGGCTTCACAACGAGCATTTCCTATGGGTCAACTCAGAATGGGGAAAGGTATCTGGTGGGTTCTGCTTTTCCATGAGAGTACAGTGAAAAACCTCAACCAGTGTGGGCAGTCCACACGAGACCACAGAACAGAAAATGCTTTCCCCACTCCACCACCGAGCAAATGAGAGGTGCAACTGCTAACTTTCTTGTGTACTCTACTGCTCTAATTCCAGTCTCATTGTTTTTCAATTTGTTCTGCATATAAGACCCTAACTGGTCACAGAGAGCTAATGGAAAAAGGCAGAATCTCATGATTTTTTTTTTTTTTTTTTTTAGGAGTAATGGATTTTGGGAGTTGGAATATGCCATGTGAATTATTTAAACACTCCAGATGAGTATATGAAAGCTTCAGAGAGAAAGAGATCAAAAATTCAGGACAGATAGAACTAGAGTCACGAGCCAAAGTCATTTGACCCCCAGCAGAATGCTATGACTAGTGTCACCATCAGCAGACTCTAGGCCACTGCACCTATCTACCTATGACGGTGAGTCTAATATCCTCAGCATCACACTGGCCTCACACATCCTCCTGGGATCCTCAGCATCACACAGGCCTAAGACATTCCAAGGCCACAGCAGCATAACAACTTAAAATCCTTATCAGGCACTAAGGATGCTCAGCAAGATAGACTAAAGCCAAAGAAATGATAAGGGACACATAAGTACATTTAAAAATTCAAAGGTGGGAATCCATGATGACTGAGCTATTCTACACAACAGACAGGAAAGGTAGAGGAGCAGGGAGCAGCACACATGCCATCAAGAGAGCAGTGAAAAGAACCACATGACAGCACTAAGAAGATAGCTACTGGCCATGTAATACACAAGATCCAAAAGGAGAAAGTCCAAGTCCTGCCACTTCCTTTACCACTCCTGCTCTGAAAGTCAAGAAGGCGATATATCCAATTCAATCCAGAACCAAGTGGACGAACAGTTACATCAGACAGCCTCCAGGTATGTTTTCAAAAAACTGAGTGCAACCCAAGATAAAAAGTACTCCTACACCATCTAAGGGCAGGTGGATTTCATATTGAATACATACCAGATGGGGATCCCCATCCCTGGTCAGCAACCCAGCTCTGACAAATGGATCTCTAGCCTCTCTGAGTTTGCCACATGGCTATGTGGCCCTGATACCTCCCAAGAAGACCTGGGTGCCACAGGAGAAGACTGCCAACTCGGGAGATGGCCAGCTCCCACCGAGGCGCCAAGCCAAGCACAGAACTGAGAAGCAGCAGGTAACAGTGTTGGTGCTTCAAACTCCAGAGACTGCAGCTCAAATGAAAGTGCTGCCTGTGTTCCCAGGGTAGATGTTTCTGGAAAGGGGGTGTGGGTGTGGGTGTGGTGGTAGCTACCTGGGTTTTTTTTATTCAACCTAAATTTCCCAGGAAAATATTTTCTTGCTACAAATAATTCAAGGAAGGAGGAGAGGAGAAGGAGGAGGAAGAGGAACTTTCAAAGGACTAGATGGTAAAATTTCATATTGCTAACTGAGGAGCCCTTAGAATGGCCAATAAACTCACCCTGGGTTTGGGAAGAATGCACAAAGGTGGGACCCCACAGAGAAGGTGGGGAAACAGCCTAGGCAGTTTACTGTTCAATAAAAAGGTGGCAATCGCATTCTTTGGCTGTGTTTCAGGTGGATATTCTGTGGTTCCCTCATTTTCAAGCTTTAGAAAATGCTCAGCTATGCAATTTCCACAACAAAGTCAAATCATGAGTGTAGTCAAAGTCACAGCAGAGGATGGACACAACAGCTTCCCAAGGTCAAGATGCCAGAAAACACAAGGCCAAACCCGCCTTGTGTCAACTCAATCCTTAGGTATATATTGACTGTCTAAGCCCATTGGCCATACCTCCACCTCCAAATCTGAAGCAGCACTTACACACCTATCAATTAAGTGAATAATGATCTACTGGTTATGAAATGCATGCAAGGTAAAATGGTTGAACTTAGTGTCAAATCCTGATCAACAGAATCACCACAGACACTGCAAATGAAAGGAACTACAACAGAGACGACTCCTACAAAGGATGGTCATACACCCAGGCTGCTCAGGCAACTACAAATCCATGCTCCTCTTAGGACCTCTGCCTTTTGAAGCCATGACTCCTAGAGTTCTTTAGATGAATCAAGGACATTTTTCCATGGGTCTCTAACACCTGGTCTGGCTGATAAGGGCTAAGGGACTCCTTAACATGCACAAGTTCCAGAGGCCAGTGACTTAATCTCTCCTCACCAGGGCCATTCCTGAGCCTCCAGGATAGCATACCATAAAGGTCACTTTTAACTGCCCTCATGCTTATCTTTTAGTAGTGAAATACTGAAGAAGTACAAGAGTTTCCCTATTATTCTCTTCCCTAAAAACGCAGTCTTGCTATGGGTAAGCCAGTGTCCACACGTGATGAATGTGCTCCTCTGCTCAACAACTTGTAGATGAAGAGCTCCAGGAAAAACCAGGATGGAAGCCTGGTTCTGAGAACCATAACACAGCAACGAAGCATATCAGGCACGACTGACAGAAGACCCTTCCCCTACCCGCAGGGATTACCGCCTCAAGCTGGAAGATCCTTCAGTCTTCCTTTCCCCACAGCAGGCATCTCCACTCCAGCCACCAGCTGCACAGCACCCACTACACCTTCAGGTACTCTCAGCTCCATGAAGGCTCACAACAGGTGAAACCAGAGGCCCTGATCAAAGACCATCAGCCCTGGGCAACCTCAGGGAGGACTGATGTCAAGGTCAGGGGATCACCAAGGTGGTCTGATTCTCACCTTGAACACCCTGGTCACACTTAAAAATTTTCCATTACATTTAGGTCTCAGAAGCCAACATGGCATCTCAGTTTTATGTGGAGTCTCATTGACTCTCCTGCTTTTTTTAAAGAAAAATTTCCTGAGAAATTTAAAAGAGGAAGAAGAAGAAATTGCCCTATGAGATGAAGGCTTTAAGAAGGTTAAGGAAAGAGAAAAGGTAAGATAGTCATCTCCTTTCCACACACAAAGGTCTTTTAGTCCAACTCCTGGGAATTAAGGGGTGAAGAGAAAAAGTGACTTCCCAATCTCATAATCAGTAGCAAAATTGGTCCAACCTATGCTCTTGGGGATCCCCCTACTGAAAACCAGGGCCTCGACAAAGAACCAGCTGAATAAACAAGAGTGGCTTATTTGAGAACATTCTGGGAACAGAAACAACATTGCCCTCCTCCCTGTTACTAGGCATATCAGCAGCATCCAAGAACGGATGAGGCAAAGGCTGGAATGTAGCTCAGGGGTAAAGCATTGGCCTTACATATGTAAAGCCGTGGGTTCAATTCCCATGCCCAGAGGAGGCAGGGGTGGGAGGGTGGAGATGAATCAAAAGACTGACACAAAGAGTGAGACAAAGTCTAAGAACACCACTGGACAGCTGTCCCCCTTCTCCAAAGCATAAACAGTTCAGTACACCTATACCAGATGCAAGGACAAGCCACTGTGTCCTTTGAATAATCCAAGAAGATAAACCCATGGAGATAGTCCAATCTAGCACTTCCACATGCATTACTTTATTTCACTCTCGAAAGATGTCCACTTTGCAAGAAAGGAAACTGAGGACCAAAGAAACTTGGCCAAGGTCACACAGCTGGTAAAGAAAGAGCAAGTCTGGAAGCTGAGCCCACATCTTCCAAGTCCATATTCAGTGTACCTTCTAGCTGATCCCCACCCTGTGCTGTGGATGACAAGAAGCCAAATACAACAGCAGACCAAAAGGCTGACTACACCACACCCTCAGGCTGCTGAAAGATACTAACAGCCCTGCTGGAACTCATCACAGACTGTCTCCCCAGAACTTCAAGACAGGGGGTTTTCAGGGCTCAGCCCAGCCCTCTACTCAGAGCTCCAACCCCTGGTCACCCTGCAGAAACTCTGGGTGGATCATATGACCCACACAGCGTGGCTAGGGCAGGATGTGTCAGATACATTAGGCTCTGGGTGACACAGCCCAGCTGTGAGGCGGCTCCCAGACATTCCAGACCCTGCAGGACTGCAGGGAGGAAGCAAGCTGTACAGAGAGCTGGCAGACCCGACAGAACTTTCCATACCACATTTGTACTTTCGCACCACACGACAGTTTCAAATCAAGTTCCAAAGAAGAACTGCACAGACTATGCCTTGCAAGGATACACTAGGAAATGCCAACAGAGGCTCCCTTGGGGAGCGGGATTGAAGGGACCTCAATGTGAGGTACCTCAGGCACCGCATTCCTTTCATAATATTTTTGGAAACTGAACTGAAACTAAAATTTAAAGCTATGAGGATTACTGGAAAGTTATGAAGGTGAAAAGAGAAACAGTGTAAATTACTAACACATGAAAATTATTTAAACCAAAATTTCAGAAACAGTGATGAGGCATGAGACCTGTATAAGGCACATAACAGGGTGTATTTATTTCCATACACTATTTGTATGGGACCTTCCCTTGACCATAACAGGAGAAATGGAGCTGTTTTTGGAGGAGCCAGAATGTGTGTAATACTGACTCTGTGCCAGATATTTTTACATATTATTATTACCTCAATACTCTGGAAACGATACTATTATCCATAGTAGCTGACGAGGAAATAAAAGCTAAACTGTGACACAGCTGCACAGCTACCAACTCCTGGAGCAAAGAGAAAGGGCGAAGCCACAGCACTGGAAGAGTAACCACCTCCGCGTGCAAAGGGCAAGCTGCACCCAGGGAAGGGACACCGAAACAGCGGCCAGCTTCTGGCAATCCTATTTTATTCCCTGTGTGGGTCGCACACCACCTCTGAGGCACATAAGCAGAGTCCTCCATACTCAGGGACAACACTGGCATGCCATCAACAGGCCTGGGACACACTGCAGTCTTTACCAAGTGTTGATGATTTACACTAACAGACCATTTTCCCCTTCCAGCTCCCCCTGCCACCCAACGGAGCCTTTGAGAGATGGCTGGCATGGGACAGGGAGAGGAGTGCTACCTGGAACCGGGGGGTGAGCAAATCCACAGCTCTCATCTCATCACCACGCTTCTCTAACCTCTAGGTGCCCCTCATGTGCCCAACATGAGAAAGCACAATTTAAACAGAATGCTGATGTTTACGGGGTTTTTGATCAGTGCAGAACAACTAGTCACTGCTTCTGTGTACAGCACCTCAGTCAATCTTCCAAACCTCATGTTAAGCACTGAGGCCATTCCTACTGGACAGGAATCGGCACTTCAGAGTGGTTCCATAACTTGCTCCAAGACAAACTGTAAAAAGTAGAGGTAACACTGACACTTATTGGTCTAGGACTGCTAAACATTATGCTTGTGCCTCCCATAAAATATGTTTAGTGCCTTCCCCCCCCCCCAAGTATTCTACTTGTTCTTTATGATTAAAACTATGCAACAAAATGTTCAAACAGAGGAGGCAAAATTCTTACACCAATGAACTAATGAGACAAATGACATTATAAAATATTGGAAATATGAACTTAAAAATCTATAATCAAGAAATGCCAATGTAACCAACACAAACAGCTATTTCAGAAGCAGCTAAACTCACTGGGTCTTGAGTGTTCATGAATCCTTTACTCCCAAGCATCCTGAGAATGGATGTGGTATCAATGGACTCGGCTTCTGTCCCTTCTTTAACACTGATGATCTCCCCTGTGCTCTCCAACTGACTGGGTCTCTTGGACATGAAAATAGATCTTCCCAGAGATAAACTGTAGAGTTGAAATTCCCTCAGCTCCAGGAAGAAAAACCTCCCTCTGCTCTTCATTAGGCTACTTTGAATTCTAAGACAAATCACCTTGCCATACTAACAGCATGGCCAACTTTGTTCTCGGAAAGGAAATAAGAATGACAACCCCAAGAAGTTGCTAAAGTGTTCACAGTCCAGGAACAGCACAACTCCATCCAGGGAAAAGCTCATCTTGCATATGTTACAGACCTTGTGATAGATAACAGCCTCTTCATTTGTCAGCCTTACTAGGAAAATAATATATAGGAATAATCATTCTATTAAGTTTCTCCCCAAGATCTGAGCACAATGTTTTTAATTTGAAATTAATTCTTTTCAAATCTAAGGAATTCTGTATCACTACAGTTATCCACAATCCAGCACTGCCTAGGACCAGACAAAGACAATAAACCAAATTCCAGTTACCTCTGTCAGCAAGCAGTCTGCCCATAAATTTGTCAGGAACACGAAGAGCATTCTCCGGTTCCATCTGCTCAGCAGACTTTCATCTTCTGCAAGGGCTCTTTTACTGGACTTCTAAAGCTGCTTCTGTGGTGAGCGCAAACTGCTACACACTGACTCCGCAGTGACATTCTCCCAGAATGCCACTGTATCCCTCAGGGGCTGCGGGATAAGAACTTGAAAGAAGTTGAAGGAGGACTTCCCTGCTCCCTGCAGGCCACCCCTCTCAGCAGGCGCTTCCCTCCAACAGACCTGCTTCAAAAGTCCGACCCAGTGAGGTCACACATGACCTCACAAACATCCCGCTTAACTCTTTAAAAGCCAGCCACAAGCTCACAGCCAACAGAAAAAGCAGCTGTCTGAGCCTAACTGGAATGGCTGCTGTTTGAAGAAAGATGTTTGTCCGAAATCATTCAGAGAACAAGTAACCACAGCATCATTTTCCTTTAAGAGCTCTAAGGATTTTGAAGAACTGTTGAAGACCAGTTTCCAACAGCACACACACGCTGGCCCTACAAGAATGACTGCAATAACCCACAAACCAGAACTTATTATGTGATGCAAAGTTTAACCATGTTAAATGCACACCTAATCTTAGGTGACTTTTGTTTTCTAGTCTCATTTCTAGTTTTGTTTTTCAGCAATGGCTGATAAAAAGACATCTGTTGTCCCGTTGTTCAAATCCTACTTCACACAGCCCGAAGCAGAGGGGACACACTCACAGCTGTCAGATACAGACAACAGCTGCCACTGAAGCATCTGAAAGAGCAGGGATAACAGGAGTTGGGTGGTGTGACCCAGACACAGCCGCCAGACCCAATTAATGGATAGCAGAGTCCACAGCAGTGCCCCAGAGGGGAACAGATTAACTTCAGTTGCCTTCTTTGCCAAGATTTTAATTTGGGTTTCTGGTATTTTTGTTGAGATGTGGGAATTATGGGGATCAGCAGGTAAAAGAACTAAAAGTTACCTTATAACCAGAGCACATAAAATTATAGACAAAATGTAATATGCCCTGGTTCACCAGAAAATGATTATACTTATAACACAGCAATTTTATTCCTAAATATAGATCTAGTCTTAGGACACTCTTCTATATGTGCACAGGAAGCCACAAAGAAGAACATGGGCACGTTACTGCACTGTACGAAGTTTAAAAATACAAGTCACAGCCGGCTGCTGTGGTGCCCACCTGTAATCACAGCAGCTCAGGAGGCTGAGGCAAGAGGACCATGAGTTCAAAGCAAGCCTCAGCAACTTAGTGAGGCCCTAACCAATTTAGTAAGACTGTCTCTAAACAAAATATAAAAAAGGGCTGGGAATGTAGCTCAATGATTAATCACCCCTGGGTTTAGTCCCTGATACCAAAACAAAAACAAAACAACAACAACAAAAAAAAAAAAACACAAGTCACAGCCAAAATGCTCACAAATAGAAAAATAAAATGTAGTCACACATAGTGAATACTATACAATAATCAAACTGATAAGCAAAAGCTTTTTAAGTTATTAAAAATGATTTTCAAATGTTGAAGTAAAAAGTGTTACAAAGGGAAACAAGAGTTTAGTTCATTAAGTTAGTTCATGAAGTTCAAAAGCACATTAAGTGATACCATGGTTATGGCCACACCCCATGCTGTGGTGATGTATATCAGCACATGGCTACCCTGACGGAGGGAGGGAAGGAGGAACAGGACCAGAGGCATTCACAGGAGTTTGCAATTCATCTGTTTTCTTAAGTGGGCTGGTGAGGTCACAGGTGTCTATTATCATCTGCATTTGCTGGCCTCCCTCAAACATTATGCAGTTTGAAAACGTCAGCTGCTTAGTGGCTCTCCTCACCTGCTCTGGCTGCCAAACTAAGAGAATAGGAGTCAAGAGGTCTTTAACTCCCTTAATTCCCAACTCTGAAAGTCCCCAGAGCCAAGCAGCTGCCACCAGTTGTACCACAGTTGGGCTCCCTCCCTCTGGAAAGCCACCCTGTCCTACACCCCCACACACACACCCATGTATGCCCACCTTGTCCTGCAAGGCCCACTTCCAAGAGAGCCACTCTCCCAGGAGGGAGCCCTGCCTTGCTCCCCAGGCTCTGTACTGGAGTCTGTGAGGCGATCCCCCTTCCCTTTCGGAGTCACCCAGGCATAGCCAGCAGCCAGCTCATTAAGCTCTTCATTCCACAAAAAAATGGGTGCCTGGTGTGTATCAACCCCTGTGCTAGAGGTTCTCGAGGCCCAAACCCAAGACTTAAGGAGTCTTAGTTGACAGCCTAATAAGAGGGACAGGCCTGTCCCGACTAAACCTCATACAAAATCCTAAAACAGTTGTTAAGTGAACGCCAAGAACCAATAATAAACTTTTACGATTTTGTTTCACAATAATGATTATTCAATGCCTCGTTTTTCCTGAAGACCACAGTATTACTCTTGGCAAGAAAATATCACCTTGTTTGTGTGGAGGCGGGGCTGCTAAATAGAGTCATTAGAAAGACAATAAAAAGCTGTCATTGTGACTCCTCACCTTCAGTCATCTAAGGCTCTTGGAATTTTTATGAGCTACTCACAACACCTGAGGTCCTCCCTCCACCTGCCAGGCAGACCCGGTGGCTCCGAAGCAGCTAGAAGGACAACATGCCCCTGAGGGGACCTGGCCAACATTCCTGGGCACTCATTAGCACAGGTGGCCTGCTGTCCCTTTTCCCATTTAGGGAAATGGAGGGTGGGAGAATTGGCTCAATCTGAACCCAAGCAGCCTGATGGAAGAACCCTCCACTGAACTGTTTGTGGTAGTCGCCTCTCCCTTCGCCGGACAAAACCCCTCAGATGATCAACTAAAAGGCAGACAGTGTTATCTGGCTCACTGTTCCAGGGTTTCAGTCCATGGTGGCTTGTCCCTGTCACTTTGGGCCTGTGGTGAGGCAGCACATCATGGTAGGAGCCCGTGAGTAGAGAGAAGATGCTCACCTCAGGGCGCCAGGGAAGAGACAGGGAGGGAGGGAGAGGCCAGGTCCTGATATCTCCTCTAAGGGCACGCCCCTATGACCTCACTTCCTCCAAGTAGGCCCCACCTCTTAAAGGTTCCACAACTTCCAATACTCCCCCAGGCTAGAGACCAGGCCTTCAGCACAGGAGCCTTTTAGAAACGTGTAAGACCCACACCACAGCTGGGCACAGTGACCCACGCCTGTGATCCCAGTGACTCTGGAGCACGAGCCTGGAGGATCGCAAGTTGCAGGCCAGCTTGGGCTTTTTTTTTTTTTTTTTTTTTTTTTTTTTGGTAGTTGTAGATTGACAGCATGTCATGTCTTTATTTATTCATTTTTATGGGGTGCTCAGCGCCTCACACATGCTCCGCAAGTGCTCTGCCACTGAGCCCCAGCCCCAGCCCCCCAACTTGGGCATCTTAGCAAGGCCCTAAGCAACTTAGTGTCTCAAAATAAAAAGGACTGGGGACAGAGCTTAGTGATAGAGTGCCCCTAGGTTGAATACTCAGTACCAAAAATAAAAAATAACAATACTGTTTCCTAACAAAAAAGTCAATCCACCCCTGTATTTCTAGTACCCTATGTTACTACAGCAGAGAGGCAAGAAGTCAATTCCAGGCCCACAGCCAGGAATACTCTGCTTTTAAAAATCTCTGTTAGGTGGGCTCTCCCTACCACAAGCACAGTTACCTTTAACAGGCCTGCTGACCCAAGACTGCAACTGTGTCCTCCTCAGCTTTGAATTCTGCCTCTAGCCAAGTTCCAGTGAGTGCTTCTCAAACTTTTGGGACTTGTGGAATCCCCTGGGAATTTGTTAAACTGCAAAATCTGAGATGCTGTAGTTTTAACAAGGTCCATGCTGATGTCCATGCTGTTAGTCTGAGATGGATTGATGGATTTACTGGGCTGCAAATCAGAATCACTGCAAAGTCAGGGATGCTGTCAGTGTCCGGGAGTCACTCTAGACCCACAGAGTACAGAATCTCCAGAGAATCAGAATTTGAGAGAAACCCCCACCTAAGTCTAAGAACGTCAAGTCTAAGAATCACTTTTTGTCAGCTTTATTATACAAACATGGTCCATGGACCACAGTTGTAGCTTCTCCAACTTCAGTGTATATATATATATATATATATATATATATATATATATATATATATATATATATATATAAACCACCTGCATTATCTTGTTAAAATGCAGATTCTAATTTAGTAGTTAGGAGTGGGATCAGAGATTCTGAATTTCTAACAAGTCCCCATGTGAAAGCTATTAGGTAGCAAGATGATGAGTAAAAAAAGGTCAGAAAATTTCAGTAGTATGTGTGCATTTGATTTATAAAGCTTTCCTTTCATAATTTTAGATGCAGAGACTAGCACATGGAGGTTCAGGGCACAAGAGGAAGGAACCTGAAACAGCGTGTGAAGCATGGGGATTATGAAGCCACAGCATGTTTCTAATATTGGTTTTTATAGAGTTTAATATTAAACTTCAGTAGCATCAGTGAGAAAGATTCTAGTCAACTTCCCCAGCACCACCACCACAGCCTGTTGCTGGTGCTGAAGATGAAGGCCCTGCTGGGAGTTGGAGCCAATTCAACATGGACCCTACCTCTGCTCATAAAACACTTTAAGAAATCAAAAGGAAACACAGGATTAAAGCACTGGAAACATGCCCAATGGAGTTTCATGCAAATTTGTGGTTCTAGGTAGAATACTTTCAGAGAACTATTTACATGGGAAAGACCCATGACTTTTTCCCTCCCCAAACCAAGGATCGATGTATAACATCCAGGGACATAAACCTGATGTTAAGTGACCTCTGCTAAGAACAATGTTGTCACTTCTCTAAAAGTTAAAAATTGCCCGGATGTATGAATAACAAGGCTGCTGTATCTATCATCCCAACCAATTAAAACACTAACCACCATTCCAGTTTTTACTGAAGGTCATGGTTTTCCTTGTAATAATTTATGCTCCCAATGTCTGTTATCATTTGAGGTCAGCTTTGATAAAAGATCACCCGGGTAGCCAGCTCCTTACTAATCTTCACCGCCAATGTCCACGAGCACCCATGGAAATATGGTTGGTTGTTTAATGTTTAAACCACAGAATCAGAACATCTCTGAGAGTAAAACTAGTTCAAATCCAGGACCACTTCCTAAATCATCACAAATTTATACAAGAGGCACCCAACAAATGGACAGTCCATGGCCACCGGAGCCAGGGCCATGTGAAGGCCCAGAAAGAACAAGCAACAAAGAGTGCCCGGCTTCCCCATGGGGGTCCCTGACATCAGCCTATGGTGGAGAAGGGAGGCAAGCACAGAAGAGAAACTGGCTTTTCAGGGCAGACTGTCTACAAAACAGTGTGAGGAGCCGCAAGGGCCCGGGTGCTCCTCTTTGCTGGGTGCGGGCACCTCTCAAGCCCACCCTCAGCCCACTCCCTGCCCGAGCGCTTCTTCACTCTCACAGCTGCAAGCATCATCTGGGAGAGGGGTGACTTCAAAGTCTCTCCAGTGACCTTCGATGCTACATTCCCACTACCCTCCATGAAGGACCCTCACACTCCTCAAATCAACCTACTTAAAGCTGATCTCCGAGATGTTCTACAAACCCCCCGTCTTTCCCCGATTCCTGCCGACTGCCTCTGGATTCAGTAAGCCAACCTGCTTGAAATTGCACCAGCGGTTTGAGTCAGCCCCCCACATCCTACACGTAAGACATGCACCAAATCCTTGTGTCTTAATTTTTTTTTCCTTTACCAGGCTTTTTCTTTCCTAATTCCTTATTATTCCATAAAGTATGACCTAGACCACTACAAAGACTGTGAATAAACTGAAGGTGAATGAATATTCCCTGACTAGAACTTAGCAAATCCTTCCAACAAAATCATAAGAATTGTAAATTGGTTGGAAAGGTTATTTCCATTTTACCGATAAGGATCAGAGTTTCAAGAATGAGACAACCTACCCAAGATCAAACTGCCAGTAATCCACATGTTAATTCCACCTACCACAGTGCATTGCACTCGATAAAAAGGAAGTGATGTTTCAGGAAGTCCAGAAATAAGTGTCTCAGAAGGGTTAGGGCTGGGAAGGCTGGGTGCCGAGGCGGGTGGCAGTGCGGATGTTCAGGGAGTGGCACGATGGCTCCTCCTCAGGTGCTACTGTTGCTGCTAGTCATTTCATCATCATCTACTATGTGCCAGATATTATTAGTCGGCTTGACTTTCTTTCCTGTGATTCACCTCACTTGCCCCTCCCTCCTCTATGTAGGTATTATTAATTCGCTTTTGCACTTGGAGAAGTTCCCAGATTTTATGTATTTACTCACAACTGCTCACCCAGTAAGTAACTGAGACAGGACTCAAAACCAAGTACCACTGTGGGTGAATCCTAATGGAGTCCCCACCCCACAGCACTTAGCAGGAACTCCTCTATGGTTAAAAAAAAAAAAAAAATCAAAATTCACCACTACATCCACTTCAGGAAGCTAGAAAGAAAAAAACAATGAGACCTTCCTAAACCACAGAAGAAAAGAATTAAAGAGGTGAACAGAGCCACAGCAGCCCACAGTGAACCACGAGGCAGCGCAGCTTCCCGATCCTAACTACGGAGAGTCGGGAGCTCCCTGGGCACCCAGATCCCTAGAGACAACGTCACGAAGTCAAAATAGTTTCCCTGTCATCGGCTCAGCTAACCCCACACTATTTTATTATTTATATGGTGTATGAAAATGTTTTTTTTGGGTTTTATATTGGGATGCCAGAAAAATTTCTGAAGTCATACTTCCAAAAACTTTCTGTGTGACTCTTTATTTCACGCGACTTCTTCCTAAGCAGAAAGGCACGAAGGAAAGAGACAAACTGAAGACGACAGAGGATCCTTCTGAACACCAGCGTTCCATGTGAGATGGGGTGGGGGAGTCAGGAGGAAGGCAGAAAAACCACAAACACCAAATTCAGAGTGGACTGAACACTTGAAGCACTTTCCTCAGGCCTGTCAGCTGCACACAGATGCAATCCACCCCTTCCCCGAACTCCTCAGTATCTGAAGGAAAAGCTAGGAAGCGGAGACACAGAATCCATCTACTACGCGGAAAAGGTAATTTTAAAAAGCAGTTTTAAAAAGCCAGAAGAGAAGTTCCTGCCACATGACTGCATTTGCTCTCCTTTCCTCTCTGTCCAAACCCAAGCTTAAAAGAAGCTGACAACATTCGGGTCTCTGTGGTCACAATGACAACAGCCGTGCCTTATGGTCTTTGGGTCAGAACTTACTGATTGGAGTTGTGGTCCTCAGCTGATAGGCAGGCAAAAGAGAAGCACCCAGACACAAAGGAACCCATTGGAACACAGACAACTGCAAGTCCCTATCCTTTCTAATTTGGGAGCCATGTGACTGGACTTCACACAGCACCGCTGACCCTGGGCAGCCTGAGTGCCTGTAGTTGGACCACAAAGGGAGGAGATGTTACTCTTTGCCCCTTCATTAAAATATTGTGTTACACACACAGCAGGGCAAGCTGTCTACCGGCTGACAGGCAGCTCCTTGGTAAACGGTCCATCAGTCTCGAGCACCTGACAGAATCATTTCTGTCCAGACTGATTCCAAGACTTTTAAAGAGGCATTTTATCCTTACCAAGAGTGATCCATCTGATATCACAAAGGTACACACTGCTTTAATCAAAGATAGATAGTGAGATAAATACTCAAAAAAAAATGTTCTTCCCAACCAGCTATTAGAATAAAATAGATTTGGAATATTTTTTTTCTTGGACTTAGGGTAGGGACAGAAGCAGGAAACAACTTGATCTCCCTATAGCTACCAAAGCACAGCTAACTCCAGATTGTATCTGAAAGAGGATGTTCCAAAGTGCTCATCGCAACTCCCCCGATTCTCACCTTTCTTTAGAGTAGCAAAGGAACAAAATAACATCAGCACATGCTCAAAAGAAATCACTGTCAAATACTGCCACTGAAACAATCTTTCATGACAAAGTAAAAAAACACATACTAAAATATGAAAGGATTTAAAAATATTTCCAAGCAATACCAAAACAAATATTTTTGCTGTTGCTGTTGTTGAAGGTATTTGGTCCTGTTTAGGATCCATCATGCAATCATTATCAGTCATCCCCTTGATTGAAGAGCTCAATTCAGCACAGGTCCTAAGAGCATGGGCTCTGGAGGCTTACTGCTTGGGTTCAGGTGCTGGGTGTGCCTCTTACCATTTGTGCAACCTTGAGCAAGTTATTTAACCTCTCTGTGCTTTAATTTGTCTGAAAAATGAGAACAGTAATAGCTTCATTCTTTCTTCCAGCTTATTAAGAGACTTAAAACACCACAGCTTTACCAAATAAATAAAACCTGTGGGCCTCAGGTTTTATATAAAAGCACAATTAGAGACTAGGCTAAAGTAATCTTAGAATATTTTCTACTAGCTAACAACTAATACTGTATACATTAACATCAATTCAGATGGGCCTAATTTCCTTAAGTATTCTACTAAATATCAAAGGGCATTATTGGGGGATATTCAGTCTTATTGTCCTTTCTTCAACCCTTCCTCAGAGTTCATTTTAGCCCATGTGGTCAGACCTCAGCCTAGGACCCAGGAATACCAGAGACCCATGAACAGAAATGGAGCACCCAGCATGTCAGCTTGTTGTATTGATCACCTTTCTTTTGTAAGTATTGTACTTATTAATAAAATTGGATGATATTCTTTTCCTTGAGTTCGAGCTGACCCTCAGGACTTGGCTGAGGGCAATCAATTACACTGACTACTGTGCAGTCAGCAATCTAGGCTGGATTTCCTCAGCAGGCACAATAACTCAAAGCCTACTTCCTTACCTCTGCAGAGGGATGTTTTAAAAGGCTGCTCATTGATTGCTTTAAAATCTTATGGAAACAGGTTTATTAATGACTTGTTAAGTTTTCCCTCAAACTCAACAACACGCCCCGACCACCATCAAAAACAACCACCAGTGCTGGGGGTGTAGCTCAGTGGTAGAGGCCTGCCTTGCACCTGTGATACACTAGGTTTGATCCTCAGCATCACATAAAAATAAAGACACTGTGTCCATCTACAACTAAAAATAAAAAAATACACCAACCACCACCAGCGCTCCAATTAAAACTTAGTTTCTTGAAAAGAGACCAACCCCAGTTTCTATTTCTGAAGACACATGGCATGAACAGAGCAGATGGAAAGAAACAGTAATGACATTAAAGACCAGGCACCGAGAGCAGCGAAAGAACCAGGTCTAGGCACCAGGTGACTTGAACTTGTGCAAAGGCTCCATCAGTAGAGAGTCATGTGACTTTGGGTAACTTTTCCCAACAAAATGGGACACAGATTCTTTATCATAGAACAAAGTCAAGGGGGAATGCGGGTAGGAATGAGATGGACATCATTACCCTAGGTACATGTATGACTGCACAAATGGTGTGACCCTACTTCATGTACAACCAGAGAAGTGAAAACTGTGCTCCATTTATGTAAAATGAATCGAAGAGCATTCTGCTGTCATGTATAACTGGTTAGAACTCATAAATTTAAAAAATAAAAAAGATAAAAAACCCAGGGTCATCTAAGACCCTTTCAAACTGTACTTCCTCAGCCCACAATACTAACACAATTCTTCTGATATTGCAACTTCTCCAAAACACCTAAGAAATGGGGGGGGGGGGGCGGGTTAAAGAAAAATACGAGACCTTTTTAGTTCCTTTAAAACTTTTTAGGATCATTCTGTCACACACACACACACACACACACTTTTAACCTTAACATAAACATACACCTCAAAATAAAACTTCCTTCACCTACAACCACTTACTATCTTATGTCAACTCAAAGGATACAAAATGAGGAGTCCCGTCAAGCTGCTCTGTCCACATGGCTGCAGCCCTGGAGGACCAGGGCAATGACCGCCAGCCAGGAGACCTGGAGGACAAGGGCCAGGGCTGATGAGAAGCAGGCTGGCTGGCCTCTGAGGTACATCTCCCACAGTGTTAGAATTTGGACTTTTATCACTGGCGAGGTATCACGGCCTGATGATGCAGGTGACACAGCTGAAACTTCATCTCCAGACAGCCTGAAGAATTTAGGCCACTAAATCTTAGGCTAAAATACTATGACCTACTCCAGGATGCTAAGGATTTGACTCTGTCCGTGCTAATGCCCCGCACCCAGGCTGCCCAGACCATGGCCGCTTCCTGTTCTCCGTGGCTGTCCTCCAGTTCCCTCCTGTTCAGACACTACTCGCCTCATACCTTCATGGACACACCTTCCCTGTGGCTTCTGCAGTAAACCTCTCTGCCCAGACCACCTCCAGTTCCTGACCTGGTTTTGATCAGATGTAAACAGCTTCCATTCACCCTAGAAAGTCGGGTTGGAACTGAGAGGAAATTATCTACATGCCTGTCACACAGCACTCTGTCACAATTTAGTCACCAGGGATGATGAGGAAGCAAAGGACTAACTTGTCACCCTCCCCTGGGGAACATCCCCTCTCAAGGGTGCCTCCAGTTAGAATCCCCCACTCTCTGACACATTTCCTTTTCAAGGATTCCCCACCTCGGGACACCCTCCCCTCTGGGACCCTCAAGGAAACCCTCAGAGTTCATTCCCCTGGGGGACCCTCAGAGAAACGCTGTTTTGAGGGACACACCTTGGGGACACCCTCCACTCGGAGATATAGGAAGTCTACACTTGGACTTAACAGATGCCCAATTCAGAGCCAAACATTTCCTCAAGCCCCTACTTATACCAGGCGCTGTGCTAGGTGCTCATCCATGTCAACCCTTTCAATCTCATGGTCACACCACACACAGGGTATCAGACCCCATTTTGCAGATAAATAAATCAGCCTTCAGAAAGAATAAGTGGCTTGTCCAAGTAATTCAGACCCGAGTCTTGGGCTTCTGAGACCTTCTTTTCATTCTCTGTGACCCACAACCAACACCCACAACCAATTTCACAGGAGAATGCGGAACTACAATGTTACAATGTACCAGCCTTGAATTTGCTCATCCAATAAAACACAAACCTATAAAATAGTTACAGAAAATGCCAACACAGGGTCAATTGTTCCAAAAGAGATTTGCTGAATACCTGTAGTACGCATACTGACTTTTTTTTTTAAGCACTGATTTTCTTATATAGCTTTATCCCTATTTAACCTTCCTTCCCTCCACCACCACCTAAACACACAATACACACAGGGAAGAAAAAAAAAACATCAAAACTAAATTCATAAAATGTATAAGGTTTAGTGTTCTCTGACCACTGATGGAGATGCTAAATGAGAGGCAGATGACCTGAAAGTGATGGTTAAGAAAAAAATGAAATGCTAGATAATCCACAGCTGCAGAAGGAATCCCTAAATGACAGGGGATGGTGCACGTAACCGAGATAATCTGTCATTTTACCTCCCAGATGGACTTCAATCCTGAAGTAGAAAATAAGTATTTACAGACTTGCCAAGCATCAGCTTTATCAAGCATCCGTATCAGATCCTCCCCTCCATCTCAGGAACAGGTAGACAGCCAGACAGAACAGGATCTTGGGGAATAAAGGGCTAAAAGAGTCTGGTGACCATCAAACCCAAATCCCTAGGCATACAATCAAGGAATCTCTGGACTAACCCAATGACCTGCTCCATGTCACCAAGAAATGCTGGTGCAGAATATAGCTCTTTTGTCACAGTAGAGGCCACTGTCAAGCCTCCTGGCCATCCACAAGCACTTGCTAGTATCTACACAAGGTAATCCAGGGAACACCACAGAAGAGAAGGCACACAGCTGGCCAATTTGGCAAACCACAAAGGTGTACTGTGCCAGACCTTAAAACCCAAATTACTTTTTACTCACATCATTTGCTTATATCCAGTGAAACTGGCCCAAATGATTTTGAAATATAGTAGTCCACATTCCTATTTCCCAAAGAAAGAACTCTACAAACACAGCCACCACAAAATGAGCGACAGTGGGTCTGGTACCTTCCCCAGAAGGCCATCTCCGGGGGGCCTTTCATGTACATGGAGTCGCTGGCATCATTCAGCCCGTTGGTGATCCCGCCAGAGTAGCCCAGGACGATCCCGCCATCTGCTGAGACACTCAGGACATCCTGGTGTCCTCCCGCTGAGGTCCTCTCCAAGAACTGACCCCCTTCTTTAATGCGCTGCTGGATCATTGGCGTAAGGGGCATCTCAAAGCTGAAGTAGCTATCTGGCTCCGAGTAGAGTGTCTCCAGCGACTCTGCACTGTAGTACAAAGAAGTGTTGTCCAAGATGGTCTCAAACTGGGAGCTGTACACGTCAGTGGAGTCCTCGGTGTACCCTGGCCCAAGCAGTTCATCATCTTCGCCCCTGAGGTGCTCCTCCTGCTCCAGGATCCTAGAATGAAAATAAGAGTAAAGAATTTCAATACTAGGTGATTGTGGGGGGGTTGCACTGCTGGGGACTGAACTCAGCAGCACTCGACCACTGAACCACATCCCCAGCCCTATTCTGTATTTTATTTAGAGACAGGGTCTCATTGAGTTGCTTCGCACCTCACTTTTGCTGAGGCTGGCTTTAAACTCACGATCCTTCTGCCTTAGCATCCCAAGCCTCTGGGAGGATTACAGGCATATGCCAGCACGCTTGGCAGGTTAATTTTTTTTTTCTCCTTCAACCTAAAAAAACATGATGTTCTTCTGTAGGTATAGCTCATATTCACTGAACTTGTGTGTTAACCACATTTAGGTTTTTTTAAGTTTTTGGAGGTTCTGGGGATTTAACCCAGGAATGTTCCACCAATGAGCTACATCCCACGCCCTTTTTATTTTTTTTATTTTGAGACAGGGACTTGCTAAGTTGCCCAGGCTGGTCTAGAACTTGCAATTCTCCTGCTTCAGCCTCCCAAATCACTGGGATTACACGTATGTGCCACCATGACTGGCTTAACATATTTAGGAAAGAAGATACGAAACACATTTGGGTTTAAAAAAAAAAAATTTAGCCCACATGTGACTACACTGTAAATAATTTAATAAAGTTTCAAACCAGTTTCTTAATGTATGAATGCATCTGGTCCAATGAATATTTGCATAAAATATTAAATTCTCAGCTATGCTCCAAAAATTCTGACCATATACAACTACCATCATTTTTAATTATGATAGAAGCAGATAAACATACCATGCAAACTTGATACAGTAAATTTTCTGAAAAATATACACTAAACTGAAAGGGAAGGTACTGGGGAATAAGACAGATCGAATTGTTATGTACATGTACGAATATGGCATAAGGAATCCCTCTTTTAGGTATAATTTTAATGCAACAATAAAAATAATTTTCTAAAAATACACTAAACTTTCATCAGTTATTAATACTTTCTGATTTAAATAAAAACAAATGTCCTGGAAAGGATGACTTGAGCAGAATCCAAGGGCTGCCCTCTGCTGACAACAAAGCCACATTGCAGAGAGCACAGGTCCAAAACTGCCCCACCATGAATGACCTCAGGGACATAGTAACTTCAGGGCCACCCAAAGAGGCTAGCAGCAACTTACAGCTGATAAACTGGGTGGGACACTGATTTTGACAGACAAATATGAAAAATACACAACATGTTTTTCAAATATTAAAAATGAACGTCAGTATTACTAAATGAAGTTTAAAACTTGGTGAGGTGGATCAGTAGTAAAAGCAGGAGGTTGAGCCAGAAAAAGGGCTGAGTTATATACAGCTCCATGGCAGAACTTTTACCTAGCAAGCGTGAGGCCTTGGATTGATCTCCATCATGCGGGGGTGTGGGGGGGAAGACAAGAAAAACCTGGGGCTTAATTCTGGCTATGCCAATTACTACTATGTCACTTTTTATGCAACTTTACTGAACCTCTCTGAGCCTCCAATTCCTATATATAGGAATAATAAGTAGAAATAGGAATTATCTATTAAGTATCTCATAAATAATCCATAGTTCTGGTTATTACCAGAAGACAACAATGCAGTTGTGCATGTTGTGTTTTAAGTTGTGGAAGGTCCACCATGTACCAAATTCTATTCTGGGCTTATATCTCGTAAGGTCTTCCCACTGACCCTGGAATAAGAGACAGAGTTCTATGCAGATGCTCCTTCCCACAGCCTGGCTAACTCTTATTCATTCCTCAAATCTCAGCTTAATGACCATTTCCAAAAAAGGGCCTTAGCCAAGTCATCAACTGAATGAGCCTCTCCCCATCCACCCAAATTATTCTGACGTGTCTTTGTTGTTTTCCTTCATAGTACCTAGCACGATTTGTGATCCCACGCTAATTAATGTGTTTACAGGAAAAGTGTTTTTCCTCAGTGGTCAATTCCATGAGAACAGTGACCACAGACTCTATTAATTTTCAACATTCCTTTACGCCCTGCATCTCACAGGGTCAAGGACAGTAAACAGTGGGGAAATATTTGTGAAAAGAATGGAAGGAAAGAGAAGAAAGAATGAATTAATAATCTGAACATAACTACACATTCTGACAGGAATATAAATACTAAGCCATATGCCACGTATCGAGGCTGGTTTGAGGAAGCCCTGGAGATTTTACATGCTAGGGGTGGGAGAGGATCCTAATGGTCTTCCCAAAGGAGCACAGGTCTCAGCAGATGTGTTAACTGCAAAGGAAAAGACATCTCCTTGTATAGAACAAACACAAAACTCAAATCACAAAGAACACTTCCCGCTTGACAGAGATGTGCTCCTACATAAGCTCTAACACAGGTGTCATGAGGGCTAACAGGGTCGAGGGTGCACATTCCAGTGCAGTTCACAGCAAATGACTCTACCCAAAGGCACACAGGTGGTCAATGGGTCCTGTTTTCCATTCATCCAAGCATAGAGCTGGTACGGATCTCAGAAATGTAGACCAGGATGAATATCATGCAATACCAAGTTTAGACACCAGGGCCACAAATCAAAACACATACTACTTGTGAGAAGAAGGGAGTCCCATGTGAGTTCCACAAACAAATGAATTACAGAGTCTTCGTCTGCCCTTTTGAAATGTGTTCTCTAAACATGGAAAACTCCAATCCAGAACTTCTGGGTTCACATCTGAAAGCAGGCTGCATTGTAACTGGTGTGCACTACACTGCAGCCATTGGGATTTGTACCCAAGAAATGGCTGAGTTAAGATACAGTGACTACATGAGATACAACAAAAGAGTCTAAATCTTTTCACACTGTTTCAAACAACTATGGAGTGCTTTAGTTACCTTGATGCTGAAAAACTCAAAACCTGATGAATACAATACAATATCAGTGAAATGGAGTTGCAAAACTAAGGGTTCAACTAAGAGTTCAATGGTCTCTTCTGAAAGTTTGCCTGGTCCATGCCTAATGGACTTTGTTACAAGATCACCTTAATGTCCTATAAACTTGGAATCTAAGAAGGGCCTAGCTTAGGACACCTTCTCTTTCATTCTATGATGAGGAGGATCCAGAGTACCACAGTCCCCCCTTATCTGCAGGGGACACATTATTCCAAGACACTCAGCAAATGCCAGAAACCAAGAATAATATTCAAATTCCAAGAATACTGTGTTTTTTCCTAAACATGCATACCTATGATAAAATTTAATCAATAAATTTAAGCACAGTGAGAAACTAACAATCATGAAATAAAAGAAATTATACCAATATACTATAATAAAAGTTATTTAAAACTTGGGAATTGCTTATTTCTGGAATTCCCCATTTAATATTTTCAAACCTCAGAAAGTGACACTTGCGGTAAGGGGGAACTGTGGTACTCTGAGTTGAGTTCTGTCAAGCACAGGACGATGGCTTTCTCTAACCAGGCATCACAGACAGCAAGGTGACTCTGGGAGCTCACCTTCCCTTGTCTCTCTCCAGCTCAGCTCTCTTCTCAAGATGTTGTCTGTTTTCCTTGAGGAAGACTTCATCCTCGCCACTCTCAGCAAGAGGCACCGGGGAAAATCTCCCTGAGCTAGCGCCAGGCCTCTCCGAGGGGATTTTCCAGGTTTCATCCCAAACACGCTCAGTTACACCAGCTGAATGGCAGGAAGCAGCAGCTGAGATGAGATGGCTTGGCACTTTGGAAAACTCTTTGCTTACAGGAGAGGCTGTCCTTGCCGGCAATGTCTCAAAATCAGCAGGAGCCTGTGTCTCTCTCTTCCCTCCTTCTGTCCACAGTATTTCCACCCCTTGAAATTCCACATGCTTGATCCGGCCTGCACGTCCCAGGGAGCCTCGATCACACCCCCCTGGGTGCTCTCTCCTAGCATCAGAAATCTGCTCTTTTGAAAAGCCAACGCTGACTGCAGAGTTATCGGTTACTGCTGGGCTCCGCAGGGAGGACACGGGATAAGCTGGCTCGGACGCACAGAGAGCCCCTTTTCTCCCAGTAGTAGTTACTACCCGGGGAAGCTCAGCTTGGGTCTCTCCTGTTAATAGTGCAAGTGCAGTCAGATCTTTCTGGATGCTCAAATAAACATTTTCCTCAGTCGTTCCTTCAGCTGGAAGAGGTGTATCTGGTGACGGTTCCTGGCCTGCAGAGAAGGGCTTGGTGGCTCTCTGTGTTTTATGACTGGCAGTGTCCAGCTCTTTTTCCACATGCTGAAATGAAAAACTAGAAACAGCATCTTTGTCCAGTACCTTTGTAGCCTGTAACGTTCCTGAAACTATTCTGGCTTCTGTGTCTTTCAGAGCAGAAATCAGAGAGTCAATGGATTGTAAACTTTGTTCCTTGAGGTGACTTTGAGAGGGGGCTTCAATGACATCTTTTGGTCCTTCCGAAATACTGTTGAGCCCAGAGCCTTGGCCAGCAAGAAGATGGACCCCCCGTGGCCCTGGCGGGTGGCATGGCAGAGACTCTGCATCAAACTCCAAAGAAGCTCTCAGGCCTTCTCCGCCTTCTTCCATGGTCCCATATTCTGGAAATTCATTTGTGACATTCGGTGGGAGTAAAGTGCTTCCTCCATGATCACCTGTGAATACAACAGAAGAGAAACAAGACTTATTTCTGGATACCAGGCTCCAGTATGTGTTCATCAGTATCCAACATTAGCACTCGACAATACTTAGGTATCTGATTCTTGCACTGCGCCTCTTTCCAACACCCTGTGGCTCTCATACTTTATAGCCACCCCTGCTGGCATACATGCATGTCACAGCACAGGAAGCAATCCAATGACACATGCCATACTTAACCCTGCTTCTGATAAGAGTCCCATGCATTAGCATGCAGTAACTCTGCTACTTCATGGGCAAAAATAGATTAAAATGAATAAGTGTCATCTTCCAAATACCACTGGGGATAATCAAACAGCCTTATGAATGTGCAGGACAAGCTCTGAGACAAAACCTCAGAGGAAAGACACTATAAAAAGTCAGTATATTTTCTAGCCAGAAGTCTCTCCATTCCACTATGCAACTTCAGTGGGAAAGAAAATGCTTTCAAAATATCCCTGAAGAAAGAGAGTGCAGCCAACATGGAATAGGAAACGGAAAGTTGAAAAGACATCTAGGATCCCCAAAGCCCAGACTTATCGTTCAATTTTTTAATTGATAAATGAAAGTTATATGTATTTATGGTGTCCAACATGATATTCTGATAAATGTATACACTGTGAAATGGCTAAATCAAACCAATATATATATCCATTAACTTTATATCTTTTTTGTATGTGGTGAAAACATGTAAAATCAAGTCTTAGCAACTTTCAAGTGTGCAACACCTTGTTTAAAACTTCCTGGTTAACAACAGATCTCCTGGATTTATTCCCTGCACCTGAAAATGTACATTTTTTAACCACTATCTTCTCAATGCCACCCCCTCCCTCTCCCATTAACCACTATTCTACCCTCTACTTCTATGAGTTTGACTTTTTAATAATATTCCACATGAGATCACCAACTGCGTACAATTTCAATATTATCTTATGCAGAACCGCAACATATGAAGCAGAGAAAACAATATTTAATTAGGCTACATTTATTATAATGAATCAAATTTACATTTTCCTATTAAAACGACAAGTCAGCGAGAACTGAAAATGGGGACACTGACACATAAAATACTTAAATTGGGGGTTTACAGATAACAGTTATAGTCTTTTCAGCCTCTCCTGAACTGGGTTTTGGTGACTCTGTATCTACACTAGAAATACAATATACTCACTTCTACTTTACAAAGGAGGACATCTGTTGCTGTTAAACCACAACAGAGTTACAACCTTCTTAGTTATTGAAATACTTCATATATGTACAAATAAATACACTGAAATGGCATGAGAGTCTTAATTTAAGTCATTAACAAAACAAGGTAACTTGAAAACATGACTTAATACGTGGTACCCTCCACGTGTTAAAATTTGATAAATGGTAACAACACACCTGAGGGTATATGTTGTTTCATATGCCATTTTCTTAAATAATTTGAAATGTAATTTTTAAAGCTAAATTGGAATCAAGTGTTGATGGAATCTAAGAAGCACTTCAGCATGTCACCAGACAGAACCAACAGCTATGGCATGCTGAAATTTTTGAAAAGGAAGCAAATTCTCCAACAATTAATTTGAAAATGAAGACATGTAAAAACAATAGATGGTAGCATATTAGCATTTATTTTTTCAGTGCCAAATATATTATTAGTACCTCTAATTTTCCCCCTCTTAAGATCCAGTGGGTTTTGGTATATTCACAAAATTATGTTAAGTATTACCACTATCATCACAGAACATTTTCAATATCCCTAAAAAAACCTTCCAAATCCATTAGCAATCCCTCCCCATCTCACAACTCCTCAGTCCCTACTAAGTACCAATCTGCTGTCCATCTTGACGGCTTGTGTATTTTGGATACTACATATATAATATACAAGTCAAATAATATGTGCCATTTTGGGTCCAGTTTCTTTCACTTAGCTCAATGTTTTCAAGGGTTATTCATATTGTAGCATGTATCAGAATTCCATTCCTTTTTATCACCAAATAATATTGCATTATATGTAAATACAACATTTTCTTTATCTACTTATCAATGGATGGCTATTTGGGCTGTTTCCATGTTCTGGCTACTATGAATAATAAATTTGTATATGAGTTTCTGCATCTAAATATAACTTCAATTCTCTTGAGTAAGTGAATTTCTAGGTCATTTGGTAAATCTATGTTTAATGTTTTCAGGAAGTGCCAAATAGTTTCCCAAAGCAACTGCTCTATTTTATATTCCTACAGCATGTCTGAGGGTTCCATTATTGCGCAGGTTAGAGGGTATAAAGTAGCATTTCTCTGTGGTTTTGATTTGCATTTCCCCCAGGGACTAATGATATTGAACATCTTATCATGTGCTTATTGGCATTTTTGTGTAGCTTCTTTACAGATGTGTCTACTAGGATCCTTTGCCCATTTTATAATTGGTTTATTTGTCTTATTGTTTAGTTGTAAGGGTTCTTTATATGTTCTGACAGAGGTTCTTTATCAGATATATACTTAGGAAATACCTCCCATTCTGTGCTTTGTCTTTTCACTTAATTGATGTCTTTTGAAACACAAAAAACTTTTAATTTTGATTAACCCAACCTTACCTATTATTCTTTTGTTGTTTATGCTCTTGATGTCACATGTAACAAATCACTGTCTAATCCAAAGATACAAAGACTTACTCCTGTTTTCCTTTAAGAATTTTACAGTGTTAGCTATTACATTTAGATCTTCGATCTATGTTCTAGTTAATTTTTGTATATGATGTGAAATAGAGATTCAACTTTATTCTGTCACATGTAGATATCCTGATGTCTGGCACTATCTGTTGAAAAGGCATTCTCTTCTCGTACTGACTTGCCGTTATACCCTTGTAGAAAAATCACTTGTTAATAAACGTAAAGGTTTTTGGGGTCACTCAATTATACTGCACTGAGCTAGATATCTATCTCTACACCGCGTCTCTCTGTCTCGATTACTGTAGCTCCAAGTAAAATTTGGAAGTAACAGTCCTATAACTTTGTTCTTCCTTAGTCCGGTGATGATGGCCACTCTAGGCCCCTCATACATTCTGCATGTATTTTAGGATCAGCTTATCAGGCAGCTGAGATTCTGAAAGGCACTGTAATCAATCTATAGAGTTCTGGATTCTTAGCCATATTCTTACTGTATCTTTAGATCCATGATCAAGGACTGTCTTTCCATTTATTTATTCTTCTTTCTTTCAACAGTGTCTTGAAGTTTTAAATTACAAGTTTTGGATTACTTTCATTAAATTTATTCCCCTAGGCATTTTATTCTTTTTGATACTACTAACAGGGAAGTTATTTTTTTTTTTTACTTTCATTTCCAGATCATTCATTTCTAGCATAAAGAAATAAAATCTATTTCATTGATATGTTGGCCACAAACCCTGCACCTTGATGAACTTGTGTTTTAGGTCTAATAGTGTTTTCATAGATTCCTTAAGATTATCTACATACAAGATCATGCCACCTATGAACAGAGGTGGCTTGATTTCTTCCTTTCTGACTCCAATCTATCTTTCTTATATATTTCTCTCAGCTCTCCTCTCAAATATGCTGTACCATTGCTTCCAAAGTGAAGGAGGGGTGCCGCACACATACCTTCAAGAGGTTCTCTTTAATTCTAATATATACTGGAAATAAAACTGCCCACTTGGACACTCTCTACTTTCTAATCCTCTGACTTGCTCAACCTCTTTTTCCCACCTGACATACTTCTTCCCATCTCAGCATGATCAGTTTTTTTTCCCCCACTTTCCAAGGCCTAATTCCAATTCCCTCTCCTTAACCGGGCCTTCCCTCAACTTGAGAGATATCACCTTTCCTCCTTAAAAATGGCAAGAGCCTTTAGCTGTGTGTTCTGTACAGTACAAATACGTGAAACCAATGAACACAGTCAGCTCACATCTGAAAGCTTCAAAAGACTACAACTTCTAACCCATCGTGAAGCGTTTAGAGAAAAACAACCACAGTGACCACCAAAGCCATGTACATACATAACCCCAAAGCACACCGCAGCGAGATTCATTCAACGATGGGAAGAAAGGTTAAGCCTCATCATGAGGGAATCCACTGTGTGGACTGGTTTAAACTGTCATCTACAACAGCAATGAAAATAAACACTGGCCCAGAGAAAAGGAAATTAAAGACAAGAGAGACCTCAAAGAAACTAACTAATTCTTGTGCCCCGTATTTTAAGACTCTTTACTGAGATGCCTCTTTCTCAGGGACGGCAAGTGCATCCACTGTGGGCAAATGCTTGTGCTCCTTGACATAACAGTTTGACAACTTGTCAAACCAAGAGATCAGACAAAAGGGAGGGGCCAAGGCAAGGCCCTGCAGGACACCCCACTGGCTTCCCATCTTATTGCTCCTCTGGTCTAAGTTTACTGCTCTTTTGAAGTGCTAAGGAGTTTCATTTATTTTATCAACTAGTTGAGGACCAGCACAGACAGACCAGGGGAAACAAATGCTCCGAGAGCCTCAATGACCTGACCAAGTCGAGTACAATGCTGTTCAACACAGTATTATATCAGAACTAAGGGTCAGGAATCATTCCTGGTCTCCTGTCTCTCAGCAATAAATTCATGGGAAAAACTTGGTGCTGCTGAGTTGTAAGACCACCATTTCCAACAGCAGCAGCAGCAGCAGCAGCAAACACGATACACAAAGTCTTCCAGCGGCTGCTTCAGTGTAGAAGCAGTCTTCATGGTCATTCTCCCTCGGCTGGAGCACATGTCACAGAATACAGAGCAACAGCAACCTTCTCCACCAAGCACAGCACCCCATCACACGCAAGAGCAGTTTATTTTTGCTGTTTGCATCTCTTGTCACCACTTGAACTATATTAAACGACAAATAAAATCTGCGAAATATCAATCCCAACCCTTTACTTAGAATTTCTGATTTGCTCCTCAGAAGTCGTTCCTTTGGAACTCCCTCTACTAGGGTGATTATATTTTAAAAAGAGCAATTTTTTTTTTTTCATTTAAGACTTTTTTCTCTCACCGCCTTTCTAACAGGGTCGTGGATACTCCAATTCAAGGTCCACTGATTGCCAACTTCATTCATTCAGCAAACACTGACTGCCTACCTGCTATGCACTCAACACACAGGATCCAAATCGGTGTTGTCAGAGCCTGTCAACTTGGCATGTTACAAAGACCACCTTGGTAGCAAGGGAAGGACGTACAGGGAGAGGCTTACCCCAAACCAGACTCAGGAATAACCACTGAGGCTTCCAGCAGGAATGCAGGCAAAAGCCAGGGAGCACTGGGCCCAGAACAAAGGCAGAATGGACAGAGCAAAGGAGCAAGTGTTGCTGGGCCCCCAGGACACCACTCCAGCCAGCATCCACACCCATTCCCACGTCACCACCTTCTCAGCCCTCCCTAATTTCACTGGGTTTCCACCGTGTTTCCGTGGCTTAGCCTCATCCAGCTGTGGTGGGTTCTTCCCGCCTAACTTGTTACCGTGTCCCATTTACCTTTCTGTCAATCTCCATCTCCAACTAAAGTTTAAGAATCCAGCTCAAAACATTTCTACTCCAGAAGGCCTTACTGAATTAGTTCTGCCCAAATTTGGTCTCATATCTGTGACAAAAGGGACTTGTTAAGTACAAAAAAAGAACTTCAGCGCTTACCTAAATATAAACCACACACTAGTAGAATGTGAATTAATGAATAGTTCATAGCTAAACTGCATTTCTTCTTCCACTTAAAAGAATGGAAATGTCGTCTGAAGTATGTGGGCAGAGAGGAGGGAAGGGTTTTCACACTTGTGGAGAATATATACTTGGGCGGGTTCTTTAGAAGTTGGCCTTTTCCATCAGGGATCGGATCTGCTGCTTTGTGCATCTGATCCGATTCCTAACAACTGCTTCCTGTCCTTTGGTAAAGATGCTTTTCTGTAATCAACTATAAACCCACCAATTATATTTTTTTAAGATTTTTTTCCTTTGATTCAATATATTGAGGGAGAAATGGGATACTTTTGAATGCTAACAAGATCAGTTTTAAAATTGCTTTGGGTTGGGTATTAAAGAGCCATCTGTTTCTGCAACTGCAACTCTGAGACAGGACTGTAATAAAATGGAATAGAGACATCATTTCTTCAAACCATGAGGAAATGAGCCTGCTTCACAAGACTGGCTGCACAGACCTTTCTAAGAATGACCCTGTTTGAGAGCCAGGAAATGAGACAAATTTTCTTCCATCCTGGCTAGCAGACTCCTTAAAAGAAAATGGCTCAAGAAAAACAAAATAACAAATATTTGCAACCTCAGCCATTAGCTGAATATGTTTATCACATAATTGATTCTGAGTAACTGATACAGATTACTCTGATAATGTCATTTTGACACCTAGATTCCTCAGAAGAATCACCATGGATTGATTGTACATGCATACATCTCCTAGAACCTGGGCCCAGTGGTTTGGGGAGATGTTTTTGTTTGTTTTGTGCTGTTGACACTAGAATATAAACTGCAAAAGCCAAGAATGTGGCCCGCTTCTTTTATCACTACATCCCCAGAGTCTGTAATGCTAATACCTAACAAAATGAATGCTTTTGTTGAATCAATCAAGTAAAGTATGTTCTATCACAACAGGATGTCAAAGAATAAGAAACAAAAAGAAGAAGCTTCCTTAAACACAAGCAAGACACTACATGTAGGTGCCACCCAGGTTCTAGCCCCTGCTCCCCAATACAGGCTTGGATAGGTGCACTATCCCAACTTCAGAGCTCGCTCTGCCAACATCTACGGTGCACTGCAGAGCAGAGTAACAGACAGGACCAACCTGCCTCTCACCATCAAGGAGCTTACACCCAGTAGTTCCATCTATGTGCACTGTCTGCTTGCAAAGTTTAGTAGAGGTCACAGTTGTAGAATTCAGCATGATACTACAATAGGCTATTACTATTAAGCATAAATGTTTCAATTGATTATTCTCTAAACACTATGCTGGTTTCGTTCGTTCGTTTGGATTTTTTTTTTCCCTTGGTACTGGGGAATGAACCCAGGGGTGCTTTACCACTGAGTCACATCCCCAACCTTTTTTATTTTGAGACAGGGTCTTGCCAAGTAGCTTAGGGCCTCACTAAGTCACTGAGGCCGGCCTCAAACTTGAAATACTCCTTCCTCAGCCTCTGAGCTGCTAGGATTATAGTCGTACCCCATCATGCCCAGCTATGTGGCTACTTTAACTAATTAAAACTTAATAAAACTGAAAATTAATTTGTGCAGTACTCCATACTTATATAACTAATGCTTCCACACTGCACTCAGACACAGAACATTTCCAACATCAAAGAAAGTCTGGTTTGGAAGTACCTCCTAGAGCCTCCTTATGCTCAGTATGGCCTCGGAACAGAAGCCCAGACATCCCCCCAGGGGACATGTTGGAAACACAGGCTCTGGCCACCACTCCACACCGTCTCTGTCAACATCTGATGGTCTCTAACAAGAATCCCAGTTGACTCTCACACAATAAAGAATGAGAAGCACTGACCAGAAAACTACAATGCCAAGAAGTTACTCTTACAACCCATAAATGGTTACTTTCTATTCTGAAGATAAACCCAAGTTCCTACCTCTTAACTGAAAGGTCCAACTGTTCAGACAGACAACTAAAGAAATTTCCAAGAAAACAATCTCTAATTCCTACCTAGAGAAAGGCTGAGCCACTCTGGTCTGAGTTTGCACTCTAATAAGCAAGTGCCTTGGGATCCTCTACAGAAAAGAAGGAGAAAGGCCTCTATCGTAAGGTGACTCCTGATTCTACAGCTCACCACCAATTGCTCTCACCATGATAGCCAATGACTCACACTTACTCCAAAGGACCATAAAGTGCTAAATTGTAATTGTGAACTTGACCCTGGTATAAATCTGTACATTAGCATCTGGACATGGTCTTTAAAAAATTATATCAGTGCTTAAAAGAAGAGAGCTGAGGGAAAGGTAAGGCTTTCCAGTTTTTAAAAACCAGAGTATTTTCCCAGAGTGTAAAATTCATGTTATTAGATACATTAAGTGCATCAGCAAATTCAGTCTGATGAGGTACTATCGAGAGTGCACTAAGAGACTATAATCTATTTTCTATGAGTTTCCATGATAGTTGATATGATTTTTGATCCTTTATCAATAATGGCTAACCTAGCCACTAAAAAAATCTGTGTTTTCATGTGTTTGTTCCTAATGCCCTGGGTGCTGTTACCTAACAAGTATCAGTAAACACCTTAAAACTTACCCTATCAGCTAAAAGAACTGGAGAAGTATAAATTCTTACATTACTTTAACACTGAAAATCTTACAGAAACGACTTAAAGGCACACTCCCTGGACCAATATATTAGGAAGGAACTCAGTCCCAGAAACAGGAAAAAGAGGGACAATTTGGCCCCGTGAGTCTGAAATTTCATTCATCAATAAAAGGAAGACAAATGCCCAATTTACAAAGTAAACACAAAAAGCAAGACTTGCAGGGTTAAAAGATCTCAAGTGCGTATCACCTATAAGTAACTAAAACACTTAACTGTGAAAAAAAGATCAACAAACTGCTCCAGCAACACTGATTCATGGACCCCATTTCCAATGCAATCGAAAAAACTGTATTAAAAACAGGTGAATACTCTAATCAGTTTTGCCCAGGAATAGAATACGTATTTGGTATGATAAAAATAACAGAAAATGAGTATGAGTAATGAGAATTTGCTACATGACTAATCTAAGTGCATTATATTTTGGGAGACACTCTTTACCCCTAATAAGCCACATTTTGAAGAAAGCTACAGTACAAAGTTGAGGACGCTGCTAGCTAATGTCTGGACACTGACTAACTCTCTAAAAGCAGGCATATTATTTTTTTAATGCACTCTGAAAGCCAGGAAAAGGCCTGCCAACCACTATGCAGGCTTTTACATGTGCACACGAACAGAGAACGTTCCAGTAATTGGACACTCTTCCCTGGTGATTAATAGTTACAGCTGTGCTTACCACCAACTAAATTTCACATACTAATGATTCAGAGCCCATTTCTACTCATTCAGTTCCAATCCCTGGAGGAATGACAGTAGCTTACCATTCCAGCCAGTTTCGGAGGAAGCTCTGTAAACTAGGAAGCAGCCCTACAAACAGCAATCAAAGGGTGGGATGAGAGAGGCATGAACTGCCACGAATTTTCAAGCCAAGTCCCTGCAACTGGGCTGAGAACCCTGACCCCACGCGGAGAAGAAATGCTAACCCAGGATCTGAACTTGGGCTTATCTTCAAAATCACTGTTTTGTAAAGCTGCTCTCCTTTTTTCAACCCGTCAGAATTCCGGTTTCGTGTCTCCTCTACCTCTCATGATTTTTTGTTTTGTTTGTTTGATATCCACGCCTGCGCTTCTTCTGATCAGAGCTGCTCCTGAGTTCATCCACTCTGTCCATCTTCTACTACTTCTTCCTGCTTAGGAATCCGTTCTTTTGAAAAACCCAGTTTTAATATTTCCCTCTTCACTGACACCTGGGGTTTTACTATATTTTTAAACATGAACAAAGTTTGCACTTTTCAATAACTCCATAGCCTCACTCACACCTGCAGGCTTTCCTGCTAAAGTTAATATAGCTGTGGTTCTATTACTGCAGCTTGTTTTGTAGATAAAATATTTTGTGACATAGTTTACTATTTAAGAAATTAAAACTGATGTTGCAAAATCCTATCTAGTTCTTTTAAAAATAGTGATCATGAGTGCCAGGCAGCTGGAGTTGCTAGCAGGGGTGATCCACTAGGGCTGTGGGCTTCCCTGACTGCTCTCTCTCAAGATAGTTGTGGGGGCAGAGGTGAACAAGCAGCCTCTCTTGGCCACCAGTTTCTAATAAGCCTCATCTGAGCCACATTCACCATTAGTAGTTTTCATGCTCAATAAGAGACTCACGGTTCCACCCAGGATTCAGCCTATGAACGGATGAGAACAACTCCAAATATATCTACAACGGCAAGTTCTACAGAAAGTTGAAAGTCAGTTTCCCTGAGAAATAAATCTGAAAGTACCATAAAAGTGACACACAGGAAAGACACACTCCTGCATATAAACTGAGGCATTAAAATAGGTGTTTATAAACTTCCGGCAGAGACCTGACCTCAGCATCAACACGGCGTTTATAGAACATTACTGATGCCACCACCCCATTCTCCTCCAGGCTGTTCAAACACAGCCAGCCCCAAGCACGCAGCTGAAAAGAAGTGTGGGTTCTTTAAGAGAAACTCCTCCCCTATCCCACCCAGCACCACAACATGATGTCGTTCTGACACTGCAGGGGTAGCCTGTTTTCCCTCTTTCTGCCTATATAATACATCACAAACAAGGAGCAGAAATAGGGCAACAGAATTCTGTGTTCCCAGAAACGCCGGAGGGGGAGGGTAAAAGGAAGTAAAATTACAGGTAAGGCTAAGATTCTGCTTTCTATTTAAAAATAAAAATTCAGGTAAATTCAATGCTCAGATGCTAAAATACACATGCCAGGGTGAAGCCAGGTGAGGCACTGGGCAGAGGCCTTTAGAGGGCAGGTGGCATCTCTCTGGTGATTGCGGAATTGGACACGAGTTGGCGGGAGCATCCCTAAATTAATGCAGATGCTCTTCTCTAAGGCAGGATTCAGCAGAGCCCGGGCTGGCCAGCCCCAGGAATCTCCTACCGGGACGGTGGGAAGACAAGACTAGCAAGCAAAAAGCAGTCAATAAAACAGAAGGAAAATGTCACAGCAGCATTTTACAAGAGATAGAGAGATAAAATATATATATATATATTCGCCTGCACAGACCTACAAATAGAGGTTACTCACAGAGATTACTGTAGCTCCAGCAGTTACCCATTGATCATAGCAAATGCCCAGTTCATCAGTTTAACGCTTGAGAAAAGTTAGCTAGAAAAGAAGCAAGCTAACGCCAAATATGCTGTTCTAGTCAACTGGAAGCAAATTAGTTTCAAATTTCCTGGCAGCCCCTTTTGCCCTGCTCTGCACACGGTGATGTCAATGGAAGCACTTTGAGCACTTGGAACCCGAGCCGAGAGGAGCTGCGCCTTGGTCCCTCTGACAAAGGCGAGGCAGCCTATTCTCTCACTTGCTCTCCCTCTCTGCCTCTGTCTCTCTCTACCTTGGTAGCTTACCGAAAACAGCCACCGTAGGGCTTTTCTATAATTGTGAAAACTACTTCCAAGGAGATAACTGAGGTGCCGGGAGTTAGCTTTAATGTAACCATTTCCCTGGTGCAGCAGCAGGAAGCCCAGGAAGGCTCCGAGAGGATTGTACCATCCTCGGTGACATCAGAGGTGGGGCTGTCATCCTAGTATTATGCAGCATTTTCTCCGATGCAGGGATGACACATGTGAACGGAGACGGGTAGGTTCCCTTTAAAAGGGCTGAATTCTTATATTATTTAAAACAGAAAAAGACAGATGCAAAATCACTGTTCATAAGCTGCTGTAGAATGACATAAATCCTGCAGTGCCGGTCCTCCTGTCTCTGCTAAATGCCACTGCCATCTAAAGTCAATTTTACTGATGATTATTACTGTTCCTGAGATAAAATTAATATTTAATGGGTAATTGATAGTACTTGGGAAAAGATTCAAAGTACTAGGAAAAGATTCAAAGACATTAACATCCATTTTTTTTTTAATGACGGTATAAACTTTTACATGACTAACGGTACCCATGGAAGTAGACAATACTTCTAAACCACAATCTCAGTACAAAAAACAAATATAAAAACAAATGGTTACATAGATAAAAATGAGGCTGAAAGCAGCACAAAATGAGTGACATAATATTGCTCCTTGGTTCTGGAAACAGCTGTTGAAACAAACATGAAAAATAACTCGGCTTCTACAACTTCAATGTCCCACCCAGCACGAGACGCTCAGGCTGATAATCCAGCAATGCACGGTTTTTTTCACTCATTCTGTACACATCTGCTAAATGCCCAAGAGGTGCTAGAAAATGTACTTGGTTTAATTTAGAGTGCCCATTCCTGATGAACAATAATCTAATCAGAGCAGAGAACGTTTGCTCGTGTGCCAAGCACTGCACCAATCAGCTTTACCATACAAACCCATCCGTTCCTACCAGCAGCCCTGTGGGATAGCTACGATTACAAAACCATTATTAGGCAAGGTTACTAAAACATAAAAGAGGTGCATGACTTGTCTAAGATCACATGGTTAAAACTGGCACATTCAAACACAGGCATGAGAACCCCCCCCCCCAAATCCAGCTTCTCCACTACCAAACTGCACTGCCTCCCAAGGGCTTCTCTGCCAAGAAAAGAATTCTCAAGAAGGAACATAATTTTCAGGATTTAAAACCACAGCATGCCAAATATATCCATGACTCAAGAAGAATGACCCAAATATAAAGGGATAAAGGTTAGAGAGTGCACCCAGAGAAAGTGTACCAGGAGAGTCAAAATAGAACCCAGATAGCAAAGTTAGTGCTAAAGCCTTGTGTGACACTGCACCAACATCCTAGAATCTTTCAGCTTACTCTCCTTATCTCTGAGCAATAGATAATAGATGTTTACATTATGTTAGATCAGTATAACTATATGACTAAAGCACATGCTCTGGACATGTAATCTGGACTCCATCATTTTTCAATTATGTCATCTTAAACAAGTTACGTAACCTCTATAGTCCTCAATTTCCTCATCCAAAAACTAGGAAAAATAATGGGGCTATTCTGATTAAATAAATTAAAGCAAATAAACACATAAAGCACTCAGAGTAGCTACTAGTACAAAATAAAAGCTCAAATTTTATTATTTTTATTATTATTATTATTATTATTATTACTATAGCTATCATTACTTTCAGCATTATTACACTTTTTAACTAAAACTGGCGGCTTCTTCCTTTTTCAAAAACCTCGCCAAGAAGAGCTGCTATATTTTCAGAGTTGGCTGGAAAAGTAGAAAGGTCAACCTTTGTTGGCTTTATACAAATATTAACCAATCCACGAATTGCCAGTTCCCAAGGAGATAGAAACTGAGCGTGCCTTCTAAGAAAGGTCCTTCCTAGGGGGAGAGAGAGGCAGGCACTCTTGACCTCCTTCTTCCCTAAGCCTAAACTACAGAGGGGGCGAGAGCTGAAGCAGCCATCCTGCACAGAGAGAAGCCCATCAGCCAGCAGAGACCTCCTACTCCCATTTCTTTTACAGTGGAGTGAAATAAACCTGTAGGTCAAGTGATTCATTCAAGTTGCCTAGTATATGCAACTTACATAATCCTAACCGATGAACATTTAAAGGCCACAATTTCCCTATGGCTTCAAAAGGCTAACTTGAGGACAACGGGCTATTTTATTAGGGCTTTTCTACTGTTACATCCTCTGAGCCTGCATCCTCTCTGATGCCAAGTCAATGCCAATGGATAACCATGTGGGAAACAAGAAAAAGCAAAGCACACTGCTTCTCCAGGCCCCACATCTATATTGTCTTATTATAACAAACAGAACAACAGAGGTTCAGTGTGAAATGCTCCTCCTGCATCTCAAACTCTTCCCATCTCTGGGTAGATGCATTCTTTCTAATCCACAAGCTATTGAGCTATTGTTAAAAGCAGGGGAAAGCAAAACTCCAACACATGATGAAGGAGATGCTTAACAAAGCTACTGTTGTTACAAAGGCTGTGTAAACATGACGGTCCCCTCACACAACTGCTGGTGACCACAGGAAGTAAATGCCTGTACTATGCCAACGTCTCTTTTCCATCCAGCAGTTCATAACAGCTTCCACTGTCCCGGACTCATCATTTCAAAAAGTAAAGCTCAAAAAGTAGGTTTGTCCCATATGCCCTGGTCTTTCACAGACACTCTGCTATACAGGTGGCACAGAAGCAGCACTTGGTTAACAAACAGTGCCACCTCCCTCACCTGTCTGGTTTTGAGTTTGCACTGACTATATTCTCTTGCTTTCTGTATTCCTGGTGCTCTGGCATTTGTGTTTTCTCCAAAAAGCTCCTTGTTATTCAAAATAAACAAAAGAGCACCTCTAAAACAAACTTAAGAACTTGGACATATGGCCATTTCCTTCTTTTTCTTAAAAAAAAAAAAATCAGGAAAACATTCTTAACTTTGTGATCTGTAAGGTATTCACTCCTTTTTGTGAAAAATAAAGAGATGGTTTAAGTAACCTGGCCAATACACAATTAGAAGATAAGGAGAGCAAGAAGTACACTCAGACCACAGCTCAAAACAAGAGACGATATAGTTGTCAGTGAATGTGTGAGTTTGCTGAAGAGCAGAGGGAACAAGGAAGCCACTATTTTACGTTAGACTGCAATGCACTTTTTATCCTAGTACAGATTGAGCATTTTAAGGGTTTTTTTCCTTGTTGATTGCTTCTGTTAACTTATTTCCAAACATATTTATTTCCTATTAATGTAAGCCATATTAACATGCTTAATGACCACAATGTACCGCTAATAATGTAATTTAGTTCTTATTGAAGAGTCTAGTCATTTCAAATATTATCCTAAGTAAATTCATACACTGCTAACTGGCTAATTTATATTCATCAGCATGTAATCAAATGACAGCCCATGAAGTCAGTGACTTGTATCTGTTTTGAACACAGTTATGTCCCTGTGTTACTGAGACCCCAGGAAGCATACATGTCAAACTGCAAGGTTGAGTTGAGATGGCATAAAATTCAGGTAGCCTTCAAGGGGAAGGAGACCTGCCATGATCCTTGAGAAACTGCTTTCCTCATGTCCTGGGCCTGGAACAAAATCAGAACCCAGGGCTGCTAGGATATCACTGGAGCAGAAAGCAAGCCGAGGTGCGGGCAAAGGGGCTTGATCTGTGTAGTGGAGATCTTCATATACCCAAAGGCAAAATGAGAGCGAGTTCTCAAAGCAACTGAATCTTCCAAAAAGTAGAAAAGTCAGTAAGCATCCAAATGACACGGAAGAAACAGGAACTAGCCCAGAGCCCTGCAGACTAAATTTATCAAGTGGATTTCTGCTAGCCTTTGGTTAAACTGGGATCATGATTCTCTATTCTATAAACACTTATCTTGGCTGTTTTTTTTTTTTATTTTCTCTCTTTCAGCAATTGAGATTCTCTTCAAAAACTCCAGTCCTGTCTCAACTCAGAGCACAAGGCCATGGGGCACCTCTCTGCAGAGTCCCTAGGTGCATCCGAGTGCTGGATGGCAGGGAGGGAGGCAGGACACAGCATGGAGCCGAGGTATGGAAGGCTGAAGAACTGCTCTCAAAACCGCTGCCTGCTGGCTCCCGGGACAGGGCACTGCCTTGGGTGGGTTCCAGCTCTGCCGCCACTGGGTTCTGCTGCCTGACCTATGGTGCTTTTTCCCACCCCTCTCCTTCCAGGTGCGGTGCCAAAAATTTGTTCTCAGCTTCTACTCTGCTCACTTTTTATTTTTTGCCTTATTTTTTTCTTTCCACATTTCTTTTTATTGGTGCATTACAATTGTACATAATGATGGGCTTTGTTGTTGCATATTCATACATTATTCTTTGCTTTTTACAAATCACGAGCTTAGAAAAACTATCGGCCCACAGACAAGCTGGTGGGTGGCTCAAGTACTCCAAATGAGAGCTTTAAACACGCAAAGTGCCTAAGACAGTGCCCCCCACACAAGAAACATTCATGAAGAACCAGCTGACCTTCCCGCTGCTGCTGAACCAGCTTTTGCTCCACTACTTGCCGTGTGATTGGCAGGCAACCGCGCCTGGCTTTCCCAGCCTGTTGTGCTCACTGAAATAACACTTTACAATTAATTTCTCAGTGAAATTCAAGTAATTAGTAACTGTAGGCAAATAACACATTTACTTTAAGGTTGTTTGAAGATTAAAGCTGACAGGTGTCACTGGAAACAGTACATGAAAACCACAAAATGACTTTCAAATGCAAGGCTCCAGGCTGATAATCACTCTACACTGATGACTTCAGGCACCACTCAGAGTGACTGCCGTCCCTGAGGATGACTTCAGATGACCTGACATCTCCCTGAAGCTTCGACCTACTCCCCACTTCTTATGAGTGGAAAGAATACATCAGATGGGGATTATTGTGTAGGAAAGGGAAAGATGTCAATGATTGAGTCAGTGCAGAAGCAACTGTGTGAATAAGCAGTTCAGACATCTAAAGCAGTGGTCCAGATGTGGACTGGGATAAGAACAGGGAGAGAAAACCCTAGATAACCCCAGGTCAGTTGGGTTCTTTAAACTACCAGAGTGAACAAAGCCAAACACAAAAGAAATCCTACCAAGGGGAGCTGAAGTTCTCAGAGCTACACCTGCAACTGTCTTGGTGACAGGACCTTTACCTTATGATAATGACAGCATAATAAGGACAAAATGCAAATTAAACTATAACTGGATGCAACTCACACCCAATGCAGTTAGCTCACCTTGTGGGAGATCTCGGGAGGCATCCAGAAGGGGCATGTGTCTTGTGTGATGGATGAAAGGAAAGAATCTGCACTTCGCATGGAGAGTGAACTCAAGCCTGTGTGCTCAAGAGAGCTCTTGGTCCACATGGTCAGGTCGTGGACAGTAGTAAGCCACACCGATATATACCCACGGAGTCTCGCCATGAAAGGTACCCCAGAAAGGAGGAAGCCTGGCCAAGGACAGATTCTTACTTTTCCTGGGGTTCTGTGTGAGATCTGAGCTATTAGGGCAGCCTATCTCTGAACTGTGCCCCTGCTCCTACATCCCCTGGAAACTGGGGTCTGTGCAGAGAAGCAGAGTCAACACCTCCTGCCTGTATGGAAGCTGTTCCATGTCACATATTAAAGGTGCCAAACTATATTGATTGTCTTCCTGAAAACTCTGCTGCTGGTGAATTCCCGTTTCAGATGCATCATTAACATCTCCTGTCACTTCACTGCCATCAGTCATCATTTCCCACCAGATCTGAAGTCACCAAGATAATCATCCTTTTCTTAAAGTCCCATGCATCTTTGCACTCATACTCCTATTACCATCTTTTCTCCAGAGCACATATATTGCTTTGGAATTAGCGGTCCTCACCAGTCTATCCTCCCCAACACTAATTCACACCCTCCAATCCATTTGAAGTGATTTTTGTTAGATTAATGCTCTAAAAATATGTATTTTTAAAGTGCTGGGAACTGAACCCACAACCACATGTGTGCAAAATACACACTCAACCATTATACCTCTTACCCTAAAACTTTACTGCTGGAACTGCTGTCACCACTGTCTAATTATGTGGCCTCCCTTTCCCCAAAACAAAACCGAAATTTTAAACAGATTTCCAATGTAATTATATTAAAGCTGTCATTCAGCTCAGGGGTCAGCAGCAAACGCTTTCTGCAAAGAAACAGATAATAAACAGTTTAAGCTTTGTGGACCACAAAATCTCTATGCAAACACACAGCTCTGCCACTGTAGCAAAAACAGCCACTGACAATAGTAAACCAACACAAGCTGCATTCCAACCAGACGTCATCTACAAAGACAAGAGGAGCAGGATCTCGCCCAAGGGCTTAGCCACCAACCCCCTGCTTCTGTCCCTCCCAGGAGTCCTTCAGCGATTGGCCACCAGCTCTCCTTACTCCCTTACTACTGTCTGGACAGCACTGTGCATTAAGCTTTTCTTTTGACATATAACAAAGCACACAGCACATAAAGTTAAGGACACTATAGGAAAGGTACCAGTTTTACCAATTGAAAAGCTATTATTGAAGAGCTCTGGCTGGGGCTGGGAGTCAGGCTGAAGAATCCTTGCTATTCAACACTAACTCAGTGTCCCCTGTGAGTTACACTATCACCTCTGACCTCTGCTTAGTTACTCCCTCCTCCCCAACAGTGACCTCTTGCTCCCTCCAGGCCTCACTCATGCTGTGACTCTCCTTCTCTTTTACTCACAAAACACAACAGCCGCACTGTCCTTGGGGCCTTCACCTTACAAGATTTCATACTGTCTTTCCCGACTTACTTTCTATCACATATTTCCCATCTCCCAGATAACTACCAGAGTGTTCTGAAGTTAAAAGGCATTTTTTTTATTAGGATGATCAATGTTAATATCCAAGACAACCCATGGATACATGAACATTAAACATTTTCACCACTCCCCATATTCTATCGGTGACGATGACGGCCAGTGGTCTACTTACAGTAAATGGAACATTCTTCAAACTGCGCTAAAGTATAATCAATCACTTTCATGTAGTCAGTATGAAATGTGTGTTGCAAAACCTATTAGGAAAACATTTATTCAGTAATTAAACTACTTAGAAGAGGTTGGTTTTTTATATATTTATTTTTTAGTTGTAGTTGGACACAATACCTTTATTTTATTTACTTATTTTTATGTGGTGCTGAGGATCTAACCCAGGGCCTTGTGCATGCTAGGTGAGCGCTACAAGGCTGAGCCACAGCCCCAGCCCATAAGAGGTTATTTTATAGTAAACACCTCGACAGTATAACTGATTTGGGAGAACAGTCATATTTGTAGAACTAGAGACACATAATCCTTAAACTGATTTTTTTTTTTGTTACCCAGATCTCTGATAAGTAGTTCTTTGAGAAAGCTTTGAATCTTCTCCCCATTCACACACACAGAGTGTCATAGATATTTCTACAAATTTTGCATACAGTTTTCTGGAGGTTCATACTATAAGTTAAAAAATTGCTTCAGATGTCTTTATATTTGCACCTATTCACAGTTCTGAGCTGCCTAATGAATTTTAGTTCAAGGCACTCAAAGAAATTTCAATAAACTAAAGAATGTGGCAGTGGCAGTATTTTTCATATTTATTTATTCATTCATTCATTCATTCGTTCGTTTGTTCATTTATTCATTCATTCCAGGATTGAACCCAGGGGCGCTTAACCACTAAGCCACATCCCCAACCCTTTTTTATATTTTATTTACAGACAGGGTCTCGATGAGTTGCTTAGGGCCTTGTTGCTGAAGCTGGCTTTGAACTCTAGATCCTCCTGCCTCAGCCTCCTGAGCCACTGGGATGACAGGCATGCACACGGCAGCAGGCATTTTATCTCATTTTTGTGTAGCATGTATTATTCATACACGTGAAGAGGGTGGCTGTGGGGCTTCCACACCACACCACGTGCATACAGCATGCAGCGATCAAATCCAATCTCCCTTTGTCACCTCCCCCACTTGTTTTTAAGTTTCATACAACAAACTATTATGCCCAAATTAAAAGGAATCACAGCTCCTGGATAATGGGAAAGGAGAAAGTTACAGCTAAGAGTAAATGGATGAGGAAGAGTACCCATAGATGCAAGGATTTCAACTTCTTATTAGTGCTTGCTAGAAAATCTCCCAAGGGCTTAGAGACATGGCCAAGGGTGTGACAGGCAGGGGCGCAGGAGTTCTGCCCTCCTGTTGCTAAACCTCCAACCTGAGCAGTGGGGGTCTCCTACCCTACACAGCAACTCAGGCTGAGAAAAATCAACAGGAGTGCTAACTCTGCAATCTCTACAAAACTCAAATTCGGGGATGCAATCAAAGAGTGAGCTGCTAAAATAAATGCCAACAGCGTAACAGGGCTTCAAATGCCACAGCAGACAATCGATTAATAGTTGCTTGGATTAAAATTTCCCCTCACTTAACCTTTTTGAATAAGTCAAATTTATTAAATGCATTGATCAGTGGGATTGAATTTTTATATCTTTTGCACTCCGCGTTCAAGAATAAAAGCAAGATATCACAAAAAACTAACTTTCAAGTTTTCAAACTATTGCTAAAAATTGAAAAAATGTGGGTAAATCAAAGGACAAAGAATTGATGATGGTAAAATCATTAACACACATCACAAAAAAAGTAAAATACCGACTAGCAAAGTAGCACACACCTTTAATCCCAGCAGCTGAGTCAGGAGGATTGGGAGTTCAAAGCCAGCCTCGGCAACCTGCAATGCTCTTAGCAACGCAAGAGAGACTCTATCTCTAAATAAAAATACAAAAAAGGGCTGGGGATATGGCTCAGTGGTTAAGTACCCCTGGGTTCAATCCCCAGTACCCAAAAAAATAAAAGTAAAAAAGTCAAATACTAACCAAGATAACCAGATATAGTCTTGGTTTCACTGAAAGAAAAATCCTATCAATGAATTAGTCCCCTGTCCTTAAGAAGGGCAGGTTCTTAAAAACAGAGACAGACTCAGGTATAAGGACAGCCCCTAAAAATGGGTAATTGGACAAATTGAGAAAGATTAAATTAAGCTTCTCAAGAATGTCCTTTAAAATGCCACTTTGGGATTGGATATTTAAAGTCTCTTATCTTAATTCACTTCTCCCCTGGGTCAGTACCCAACTGTCGCCCACATCTCAACAGCTTCTGGCCCAGCACCTCTACCCAGGTCGCCACCCATTCAAACATCGCCTGCCCCTCCAGGTCAAGAACAAATGAGCATCCCCCTGGGGGGCTCTGCTCAGTGCGCCCCCCCCACTCTGTTCTGCTCCCGTGCTCCTCTCTGAAAGACGACCGCATACTCCTGATTTCCCTGCTGACCCTGATCTCTAACAGTCTGTCTCCTTATAACAGCAAAAGTCTGTTTGTGCAGATCTTTAGCATGGAATTAGTCATCTGTTCATGAGATTTGTACCAATCATTTGGCAGTAAATTACATATCATCTTCTATTTAATGGTTCCTGGCATGAATGTTGTCTTGCTTATAAATTCATTAGCTCTTTCTAAATAATGATTAGCAGTACTGGATACACAGCAAATAATAAATATTTTTAGAAATCAATTGAATATATTAAATCAGAGAAAATTATTTCCTTCCCTCCCCCCTTTTTAAACTACCTAAATTATAAAAAAACAGAACTATACAAAACTCAGTTCCCAACAAATTCTGGGAAAACTGCCACCACAGGAAAAAGAAAAAAAAAAAAAGAGTCTAGTCATTTTTCCTTTAGAAATAAAAGTTTCAAATAAGGTCTCACTCTTCTTTATTTCTACCCTTTTTAACCAACACTAACTCAAAGTTCACTATTACAGTTGTCCCAAGGACAACTAACAGCTCTGATTTCAGGTACTTAACAATCCATTATCTGAAGGGCACACACACAAATTGCTTTTTCCTAGTGTAAGCAGGTTTTGCACTGAGCCACCCCTACTCATTTGCAGGGGAAAATAATTCTGTAAAATAATTTGCAAAGTTCCTGATATACTAAAATTAAAGATATCTAGAGTCCCTAAGATTTGACCCTGGCCTCCTTAATACCACTGTTTTATTAAATGAACCAACTCTCACTAGGGACTTCATTATAGGAAGAGCAGAGGAATACCAACCACAAATTTAAAAAAAAAAAAAAAAAAAATGTTGGGGGAAGATGCAGATAACTCAGTGGACAACCAACACTGAGTGACCTACACTGAGTGTTGGTCTTGCTTCACTGTTCCTTTGTATTTTTCCAAGAAATCTGCCCTAATTCTGCAATGGTGAAAGTAAATAGAAATCGTCCCTCGTGTTTTGGCATTTATGTATTTTTTTTTCTTCTCTCATATTACTGGCACTATGATTCCTGTCTGCTGGAATGGAGGGGCTTTATCTTGGGATGCGGGAGGTTGCTCCACAAGGCACAAGTGGCAGGCTGGGGGATCCACCCTGAGACAAAAGAACTTAGGTGAGATATATATATATATATATTATTGATTGATTGATTGATTGTAGGAAAATATATGCCTTCAAGTGGTGTCTGACCCAGAAGTCCAATAAGTAACGCAGATAAAAGAAGGTGGGGTTTTGGTTGAGTGGGGACACCACCATCTCCTGACTCCTTTTTTTTTCTCAAGAAGACACAAAAACCTGGGTTTAAAAATTCTTATGGCGGGGGGGAAGCCAGAAAAGTTTAACAGTAAATTCAATGTCACATCACCAATTAAAAACAATGTCAGGACAGCCCCCGTTCAAGGAGAGTCAGCTGAATGGCAGTGGGCTGGGGCACCCTGGATGGATCCTCTGGAAGGAGCAGGATATGCTGCAAAGACAGCCTCTGGGGTCACACTTGAGCTGCCACGCCAGTGCCAGCTTGCTGGGTCACGTCAGTCATAAACAGACCCTGAGAAACTCCATCAGAAGACCCTTCTGAAGTTCAGAGAACGACTAATATAAAAAAAATACCTCTCTTATATGGTGGCTATGTAAAACGTTCATTTCTGTTTACTCTGTCTGATCTAACAGCTTCTAGGCAGCATTTTAACTTTTTACAATTCATATCTCAGAGTTTTATTATAAATATATAGACACAGACAGAGATCACTAGTCAACATTATCACAAAGGAGTGGAGAATCCAAGTCTAAACCCCAAAACTAAGAAAAATATCAGCCTACTTGCTAATACACAGCAAAACAAATGCAACAACCAAACAACTGCCAGTTGACAAGCGGCCAGTCTAGAATCTTCCACATTAAATCCTTCAGTTACTACATAGCCAACTGTACTCATTTCTTCAGAAGTTCTTGACAAATTCTCACATAAGGAAAAGAGCAACGTTCCAAACCAGGTTTCATACACTATTTTAATGCATCTTGTATTCAGGGATTATTATTTTCAGAAGTCTGCAAAAATGTCCATCTGAGATACAGTTAGCTGGTTAACATTTCTGCTTTAAAAACTGGAGTGTTTTTGCCATGAAACTTCCAAATCTTTATTTTATATCACAATGAGATTAAAATAAAACAGCATATTTGTATGTAAAACTGGCATTTTACTCAGTCTGCATATTAAACTATGCAGAAAGAACAAAAGCATATAAACTATCCTCCAGAACAAATCTGAAAGAAATCTGCTAGCAGGAAATTCTTACAGCACCTGATGTTCCCAAAAGGCTACTAAAAAGTGTCACAGCTCAGCCCACCAGGGGGCAGTGTTGCCTAACTATTACAGAATGCGGTGGGAACAAGAATAAAACTGTTCTTCCTAAAAATTTCTGAGCTTTTAAGCGGGGAAGAAATCATATTCTTTGAAGGAAAACCTGGAAACCTGCCATTAGAGATTTGTAATTAGGTTACAAAATGACATCGTGGTCTACTTCTCAAAATCATTTGTGCCTGTGAATTTTTCATACCTCTGAGTCTAGGATTATCCTAAAAGGAATGAAGACACTCTTATGAGGTCCCCAACCTGATCAGGACCACTTTAGCCCTGGTCAGATCCCTCAGCCTCACTGGCAACCTGATGCTAAAGTACAAAGAAAGGGGATCAGTGAGCTGGGACCTGGTGTTTCAGCACAAATCTCAAAACCTCCTCATAATGGCCCCTGTTTAAGTGTCGACCCACTATCCCCATGAAAACACTCTTGCAGTGTAGTAAATATATCCAGAATTTTAGGTTGAAATATAGTTACTTTCCTGACACAGTGACAAAGGCCCAAAGTGGACCCAGTACCTGGAGTGATTTTTAAATCATACTATCAATTAAAGAAAAATATTTGGCAGGGGTCTGGGTATAGTTCAATGATAGAATGCTTGCCTAGTATGCATCAGGCCCTGGGTTCAATTCCTAGCACTGGAAAAAACAAAAAAAAATTTTTTTTTTTTGGTTTAATCTCAACAAATGAACGAAAGACTTAACAATATAACCTGAAACTAAAAACTACTAGAAAAAAAAACACAGGGAAAAAAATCTTGACATTGGTGTGGGAAATTTTTTTTTTCCAATATTTCACCAAGAGCATAGGTAAAAAAAAAAAGAAAAGCAGGATCACATCAAACTCAAAACCTTCGCACAGTAAGCAAGAGTGGAAGAAAATATCTACAAACCATACATCTCATAAGGGGGTTAATATCCAAAATATATATATGGAATTCAAACACTCAATTCCAAAATGATAACTCGATTAAAAATGGGCAAAGGACCTGAATAGACATATCTCAAAACAGACAGGCAATGGGTATGTGGAAACACGTTCAACACCACTAATCATTCAGGAAAAGCTAATGAAAGCCACACTATGACCTTATACCTGTTATCAAAATGAGAAAGAGGATTAAATATTGGAAAGAATGAAGGAAAAAGGAACCCTATATACACTGTTGCTGGGAATGGTAAGTCAGTACAGCCATTATGGAAAACAGTATGGAACTTCCTAAGAAAACTAAAAGTAGGACAATCCTGTAATCCACCAACCCCACTTCTGAGGCTATAGTTTAACCAACTGAAATCATGTCAAAGAAACATCTGCAAGCCTGGGTCCACCATGGCACTGTGCACCACAGCCAAGGCAGACCCACCAGCAGAGTGTCCACCAGCAGACGAATGGATGAAGAAACTGTGGTATGTGTGGACACACATACATACGTCAACACACAATGAAACACTATTGGCCCTAAAAGGAGGAAAGCTTGTCATTTGTGACAACAACATGAATGAACCTAGAGCACGTCGTGCTAACTAAAATAAACGAGGCACAGAAAGACAAATACCACCATATGATCTCACTTAGACACCTGCAATCCAAAAAAGTAGAGCTCACTGAAGCAGAAAGCAGATGATAGTTATCTGGGGCTGGGGCAGGAGAGGCGGATGAGAAAGTGCTGGTCAGAGGGTGCAAAGTTTCAATTAGGATAATTAAGTTCTGGAGATGGTACTGTAGAGCATGGGAACTCTAGTTAATAACAATGCACGATACACAAAAACAGCCAAGAGAATAAATTTAAATAATCTCACTACCAAAAAAATGTGAGACACCAAAAATTATGTGAAAGATGTTCATTGACTTCATTTAATCATTTCACATGTGCATCAAAACTTCACGTTGTACACCATGATATGCCAACATACATTTTTATTGGTTAATTATATCTTAATAAAGCTCAGGAGAGGATAGATTTAAAATATTTTTTAAAAAAATCTCTCCCGTTTGACACAGACCTACACGCCCATGTGCCCAGATATCTCCATCTGAATGTGCCACGGGCATCCCAAAGCAAAACCCAAAAATGTCATCCTTCTTCCTCCTCACCCCCAAACCTGCTCCTTCCTGAAAATTCTGCATGTTGAAAGGCACCCCCATCCATCCAGCAGCCCAAAGCTGAAGCACCCTCAACGCCTCCCTTCCACTCACCCCAATCCCACCAGCTACCAACCTCAGCACCTTCATCTCTCTGCACAAGGCCCCTTTTCCTATCTCCCCTGCCTCAGTTCAGCTCCCCCCTGTGTCCAGTGCATTCCTGTCCTACTCTGGGAGAGATGCAGGTGATCTACCCCTTTCCATTTCTCCTCTTCCCTTAGTAAAAAAATCTCCGGTTTTTAGCTGGCCACATGGCCGCTGGGAATAAAGATTGAATTTTCATCTTTAAATTACAATTAGTGCATACCCCTTTGCCCTTATAGTTCCTTTCTTCCTCTTTTCTGCTCTCAGGAAAGTAGCTAGAGCTCAGAGGAGGAGAAAATCTCAAGGGATGGCAGACCAACACTCCCCAAGTAGCCAGGACCATCTAACACTGTGAACCAACCCGAGCTCTGAATCATCTATCTAGATTTCTTTCATAGAAGAGAACACATTTATCTTATTCAAGCCAAGGGGTTTTGTGTGTGTGTGTGTGTGTGTGTGTGTGTGTACACGGTCTCCAACCTCATGTCTCCATAGCCACACTCCTTCTCTACATTGCTTTTACACTGACTTCCTAAATCCCAAATATGAAGAATCGATTTGCGATTCCTTTTTAGAATCAATAAAAGGCACTCTGTCAGTGACACAGTATGACATATTCCTAATCTGGTCCCTGTGTGCCCCAGGCCTCCTGCATTACTGCAGCTAATCTCAACACGCCATGGTTCGCACAGCTTTATGTAGGCTCCGCCACTGTTGACGGTCACTGTCAAAACAGCCTTCTTCCAGCACTCATTCTAATCGGTCCTCAAAAACTCTGCCCAGGTAGTCCTCTTCCAGGAGGTCTTCCCTCCCAGCTAACTGGGGTGCCCTCGAGAGCTCCCCAAAGCCCCCCAGTTCTTACTTCTGCTGTAGCAAGTTATCATATTCTTTAGAACCATCTGCTTCCCCAGCCAGCCTTTGCAGTCAGGCGGTGCGCTTCCTCTCTATTTCCAACACGGCAACTCCCGGCAGGTGTTGGTGGCACATTGAGAAAGTACACACCCCTGGGAGTGCTTTACTTATATAGAGGAAGCTTCTGGCATGCAATACCAGACAACAGATGAAAATCCAGGCCTCTTGCTTCTTGTCCAAGGCCTATTCCCAGTACCTCAGCATTTCCCCAACTGAGTTCCTACAGCGTCTATTTAGGGAATGTTAATAACATTTGTAAACTAGGCACGGTGGCACATGCCTGTAATCCCAGCAGCTCGGGAGGCTGAGGCAGGAGGATTGCAAGTTTGAGGCCAGTCTCAGCAACTTAGTGAGACCCTAAGAAATTCAGTAAGACCTTGTCTCAAATTAAACAATAAAAAAAATTTCTGGGGATGTGACTCAGTGGTTAAGCACCCCCAGTACCAAAAAAAATAAATAAGTAGTGTTCATAAAGTGTGGGCCTCTCTTGATTTTTCACTCCTCCAACATCTAAGTCTCCCATCCTCCCCTCGGGCTCCTTTCTCCTGGACGCTATTCCACGTGGATGGCCCTGTCCCTTCTCAAGGCTGGTTTCTACCATTCGGCCTTCAGACCCCAGGCCAGAGGAGACCTAAGAGGACTCCCCACCCCCATCATGCTGTTTTTGTGGCTTTCCATGGCGCTGAGGATGGAACCCAGGGCCTCACCCGTGCAAGGCAAGTGCTCTACCGCTGAGCTACGCCCCAGCCTCCTCAATACACTTAATGATCCACTAAAATGTGGCTGAAGATTACCCAGAACCCCGCCAGTCTCGGTGCTTCCCTTAGGTCTCCTTTCTAAAACGAGAGGTTCTGCCTCTCACAGTTTTTAGCACTTGTCTCTTTCTTTGTGACTTCCAAAGAACACCTGGAGTGGACCTAGAATGGACCTGCTTTTGAGGCCATGGTCCCTCAGAGGTGAAGTTGCTGTAAAAGGAGCCAGGTGATCTCTCCTTGGGCTTGGGCTTCTTGCTGCAGTGTTTGTTCTACCATCTCCAACGGGCGATCGCGCTCCTCGATAGAGAAAACAGGAGTTTCGTGTCTCGGTTTTATCTCAGAAATCTCTGACCATTCATTACCTCCCACGCCCGCAGAAAGGAGCCCAACCTTACCCCATTCTGTTCTTTTCCAGCCACTACCGCACTTACCCTTTAGAGCAGGACCAGAGTGGGACCCCAAACTCCCGGGAGCTGCATCATCTGAGGGGCTCGCTCCTGTACTAGAATTCTGGGTCACGCAGCAGGATCAGAATTACCAGGGAGACTTACAAGAACCTGAATATTTAACAAGCATCCAAGGTTTCAGTCCATGCCCTGCTTGCAAGGTAGGGCCAGGCAGGACTGGTGCAGCCACGGTCCCCAGAAACTGCCACCTGTGGCCCAAAGCCATCACCTTTGCTGGCTGTAGCCTATAGTACAAAGAGTCTCATTTCTCCGTGTGCCGGGGACAGAAGGGTTCACAGAGTTCCGGAGTTTCCTAGAGAACTGCTAACTTACTTGTTAGGTTCAAAACGATTATTTCATTTTCAAAAATCCCTTGGGCCAATCTGATGTGCACTTCTGGTGAAGATCCACGATTTTAAGAGAGCAATTCTCAACTCTCTTTTTTTCAGGGGGAAAAAATGCCATTTTATAGCAAAAATTTTGAAATGTCCCTTTTATTATCCTGAAGTAAAATTAATAAAATATGAAACTGTTCTAACTATAAAATTGAAAACAAACAACATAAATATAATAGAAAGGCAAAATAAAATAATCTTTTTAATTGTAGATGCACACGATATCTTTATTTTATTTATTTTTATGTTGGGACAGGTATCAAACCCAGTGCCTCATGCATGCTAGGCAAGCGCTCTCTCACTGAGCCACAACCCCGGCCCTAAAATGGTTTTCATAACATAAGTAATCAAGTTAGTATTACTGTATCTAAAGGTAGAATCATCCCAAATGGAAGCAAATACAAGCTGTGCAACTGGTGACTCCAAGCAGGAGGACAGACTTTTAGATAGGATATTCTGAAATAATAAACAATTTTTAGGAAATTTCCAAAAACTAAAACCAAAGGATAATCTTCTCTTGATTTGCATGGTAGTTCAAGAAAACTCCCTGATATTTAAAATCATGCAAAAAAATCTGTTTATATAGATATCCTAAGTATTTTTCCCAAACCACATAAATGTTCAACGACACAAAAACAATGCAGCCTGTGGAATTTTTCCTTGCACAATCCTGTCCCACAAGGGGTCGAGCTTGTCTGGCCCCTACAAATTTAAGACTGACCGACAAGGACAGATCCAGTTATGTGGGCCCAGAAACCTACACAATCTGGGGGAAGAGGAAGCACTTTAAAAGAAAATACTGATGGGTCCCCCCAAGAGCCTTTGGAGTTCCATGGCTTGGCCTCATGGTTAACCAACCTCCAGTTGTAGCTTGAGGTTGCAAAATGCAACGGGAATTACGATTAGAAAACAAGAGCACGAGTATAAAGTCATATGCTGGGACTTCAAACAGCTCAGGTTGCTGTTCCGAAGTTGACCGGGTCTCACTCTCACAAAAAGGCCCAATCTTGCTTTTCAGTTTTTGTCTATGTCTTTGTAGGTCGGGGTTAACTTTCCCCTTTGATTTTGGACGGCAGAGGCAATGTACTGGCATCTTTCCCTCCTACATTGCTGGGTCTGGCTAATGTTTTATTAAAAAATGGAGATTTTAAAAATTGGGGAGATTCATGTGAAATCCAGATGTCAAGCTCCCGTTAAAGAGTGTGACATGATGGGACACTGAGGGTGTGTCATCACTGCAGGGAGGAGAGCAGTGGTGCTTCTAGAGCGCAGGTGCCCTGTCACTGTCTCTGGGTGGTAGTGTGCCCTGCCTCTGTGCCCGGTCATGTTCTCCTCCTAAGCCCGCGGGCCTTTGGCCTTATGGCCTCTGCATTGCACTGTTATCCAGGAACACTGCAGAGGACGCCGCTGAACACACACCCTGTACAACATTCGGACACCTGGCAACAAAAATTTTGTCAGAGGTGTGGTGACACCTCAAAGACTCAAATTTACTCTAAAAGACAGTGCCTAAAGAACTCTATGTCAGTAGAAGACTAAGCCCTTCAATAGAAAACCTGCAAACAGGAAAAATCTTAAAATGAATCCAAATGGCTAACGAATGCATGAAACAAAGCTGGGCTGCAATTGCATCTGGCACAGCAAGTCTCTAGACACAAAATTTCTCCGTTCTCATTGATGCGTAATATTCCATTGCTGCTCCAAACTGAACTGGTCCCACTCTCAAAAAACAGGTTCAGATCCTGCTCTTCAGTGTTTGTTTCCTTGCTTGCTTGTTTTCTCTTTTGAGACAGGATCTCGTTAGGTTGCCCAGGCTGACCTCAAACTCCTGGGCTCAAGTGATCCTCCTGCCTTAGCCTCCTGAATAGCTGAATGGCAGGCACATGCCGCTGTTCCCAGCATCTCGGCTTTTCAACATTTGTTTAAAAAAAAACAGGCTAGAGATATAGCAAAATGGTAAAGAAGGTCCTGGGTCTGATCACCAGCAACACAAAAGTAAAATAAAATAAATACATACAGGGTGTGGATGTAGCTCAGTGGCAAAGCATCTGCCTAGCATTTGCAAAGCCCTGAGTTCGACCCACAGTTCTCAGGGGAAAAAAAAAAGGTCAAAAATAATTAAAATAAACAAATAAATACAACAATGAATACCAGTCTAGGGGAAAAAATGAATCTCCTGGGCAAAATAAAAATAGTGTCGTAGGTAGACAGTAGAAACAAGCTTTCAACAGGTCCTTCACACCAATTCCTGCATCGCTCCCTTGTTAGGTCTACGTATGAAACACTGAGCAGCTTCCAGGAGGCCACTGGGGCTCCTGGCACGACTCATCCTGCAGACACGTGGGCCCATGTGGAATAAGCTGAAGCACTAACTTATTATACCAAAAACCTCAGCCAGACAAAACGTTGACGATCCCTCCCTGGCCCACTTTCCCAAGCCAAGACCACTAAACACCACTTCCCATCAAGCTGGGCCTGTGGTCCGCTGGAGAAGCCCTGGCCAATAAGGGCCACGCATAGTGGGCAAGACTGACAGCTCACTGCATAGCACACACTAAAGCCATTTGTCTGCTTTCCATAACAGGTGGGAAGGAGGCCGGGAGTGGAAAGAGGGGAGCAAAATAAATGAGGTGTGCCAAAGATGACAGATCTGCGGCAGGACTAGCATAAAACATGAGCCACTAATAACTGTGGGGGGGGACAAAAACAATAGTCGACAAGGACCGTAGAATTGTTAGACTCGCCTTCTGTCCTTTTGTGTTTGTGGTTTCCCACGCCAAGGCAGGTTTTTCCTGAAGCAATGACCCTAAGAGGTTTCCTGGATCCTGAAGCAAATGTGAAGTTAGACTCGGGCCAGGAGAAGGGTTAAGCTTGAAGGCAGCCTTTTTGGCACCCTGGTCTCCAGGAGTTCTGTACGGCGGAATGGTGTCCGCCCAAATCAATAGGTCTCCATGTTTCCTTGGCACATTCTGTCATCAGGAATTACCCAGATTTTTCCTCACACCACAAGCAAAAAATAATTCCAAGTGGATCATTAATATAAGACGTGGAACTTATAAAACTTGGAAGAAATAAGGGGGTGATTCCTCTTGACCTCGAGTTACACAATGTTTTCTTTGATATGGCAACAAAGTCAAGTTATGAGCTGACGTCATGAACACTTTTTATGCTTACAAATGACACTAGCAAGAATGTAAAAAGACAACCCATGTCATAGGAGAAAATAATCTGCAAGTCATGGATGTCACGAGGGACCTGCACACACATTACAGAAAGACCTCTTACCACTCAACCATCAAAAGACAAATGGATTAAAAAACTAGCAAAGGATCTGAATGGCCATCTCTCCAAAGGTAGTACACAGTAAGCCCACGAGCACATAAAAGATGCTCAACATCATCTGTCATGAAGGAAACGCAAAACAAAGTCACCATGAGACACCACTGTCTATCCACTAGGATGATCATAATCAAAACGAAGACCATAACAAAACAAGTATTGGTGAGAATGTGGAGAAACTGGAACCCTCATACACTGCTGGCAGGAATGTAAAGGCATGCAGCTGCAGAAAACAGTTTAGAAATTCCTCAAAAGGTTTACCAGAGAATCAGCGTGTGACTCAACAATTCCAGTCTAGTATACACCCAAGAGAATGAAAACACCCGTCCCCAGGAAGACTGGGACACAAGTGTTCACTACGGCATTATTCACAAAAGTCCAGTTTGGGCAATTCAAATGTCCATCCAATGATGAAGGGATAAATAAATGTGGCCTATCCATATAATTATTATTCCACATAATATATACAATTATTTTTCCATATAATATTATTTCACAATATTATAACACCAAAAAAAAAAGGTATGGTATGCTACATACCATAGAGGAAAATGTTATCCTAGTTAAACAAAACACCATTCCATTTTGACGAAGTGTTTAGACTAAGTAAATTAAGAGACTAAATGGAACTCAGTGGTTGTGTAGAATGACTGCTAGTGGGGAATCTTTCCTTTTCAGGGTGAGGGAAATGTCCTACAAGGTGAGTATGGTGAACGTACTAAAACCCATGAATTTTTTACTTTAAATGGCTAATTTGGGAGTTCATAACCCACTTGAATCAAAGTGTGAAATATGATATATCAAGAACTATGTAATGTTTTGAATAACCAACAATAAAAATTTTTTAAAAAGGCTAATTTGTATGGTCTATAAATTATATCTCAATAAAATAAACTAATAATTTTTGTTTAAAAAATTATTCCAGATCACTATTGCAGACAGGAACACAAGATTCCCTCCCCTTCTTCTATAAGCCCTAGTAAAAACGCAACGCATGTATCAAAGAACATCAATTCCTAACTATGTGAAAAAAAGAGGAGTACAACCACAGGCAAGATAAAGGAGAAACTGCAATCCAGAACAAACCCAGAAGTCAAAGAGTCGACAGGTACCTCTGCCTGGAACGGGCGCAGAGCAAGTATCCCATCAACTAACCAAAACATGACCTAGAGATGAGCTTCCAGAGATGGCCTCTCCCTCCCGCCCTCCTACCCAGAGGCTGGAGTGCATGAGGCCCTGAGCATGGGTAAGGTATGTACCTGTCCCCTACCCACGCCAGCCACATGCCCCCACCTCGCAGATTCAGGCCAGCAGTCCTCTATTGAAAGGCAAGAACCCTGGAGGAGACACACACACTCCACACAGACAGAAAAGCCCAGCCATCTGCCTTTGGGAACTCAGATCTTCACTCTTGTACATGAATGAAAAATAAGCTCCAACAGACATTTGAGGAAAAAACAATGGCTTCTAAGAGAAATTCTAAGATTTAATAAAATAGAACTGACCCTGGAGGAGGCATAAATTCAGGAAGTAGAACACAATCTTAGAAAAAAAATTCTAATTAATTATTTAGGAGAATTAAGCAGTAATTAGATTATGTATGTGTGAAATAGACTACTGAAAAGAATATGGGAATGAGCACATGAAGTTATAAATACAAAACAGAAATTTTATTAGTAAGAATGGCTGATGCTATTTTAAAATAGGAGACAAAAGCCAGGCGTGGTGGTGCACGCCTGTCATCCCAGGGGCTGGGGAGGCTGAAGCAGGAGGATCTCAATTTTGATGACAGCCTTGGCAACTCAGCAATGCCCTAAGCAACTCAGCAAGACCCTGTCTCAAAATAAAATACATTAAGGGCTGGGGATGTGGCTTGGTGGTTCAGCACTCCTGGATTCAATCCTCAGTATTTAATAAAAAAAAAAAAAAGAGAGAGAGAGAGAGAAATTAAGGGACACAGAGACATAAAAGAAGAATCCAATCCAAGAGAACCAATATTCACCTACAGGGATTTCAGAAGGAAAGACTGCAAGATGAACTGAGGAGAAGCTAAGGGAAGATACTACTATGCGGGATCCACAGTGCCAGGCAAGAACGAGACTCACACCTCCTGAAATGCAAGAGCCCTGGGGAAAGCCCCACAGCATTCAGAAAGCAAGAGCAGATCACCCAGGAAGGAACCAACATCAGAATAGCATCAGCACCAACACATGCAAATAAGAGAGCCAGACCTTCGAAGTTTTGAAGGAAGTGATCCGAGCCTGGCTTTAGCTCCAGGAAAATAAGCAAAGAAGCATAAAAACAAAAGATTCAGACACACAAAGCTTTAGGAATTTTACCAACCTTGTAACCTTCAGAAAAAATTACTAAAGGAGATATTCTAGCAAAAAAAAGAAAAAAGAAAAAAAGGAATTCAAGAATGAGGAGTAAAATCCAAGAAGCAGAACATCGAATCAAGAGTGCAACATAGAATTTCAAGTCTAAGGAGAAGAGCTGTACAAAAGCCTAGAGAACTTTTGGTTCAAATTAAGACCAAATGTTAGACGATTCTGATGAGAAGCGCATCTTTAAGAAGAAAATGAAGCTGGGCCCAGCGGTGCACACCGGTAATCCCAGCAACTCAGGAGGTTGAGGCAGGAGGATCACAAGTTCAAAGCCAGCCACAGCAACTTAGGGAGGCCATAAGCAACTTACTGAGACCCTTTTTCTAAATAAAATATAAAAAGGGCTAGGGATGTGCCTCAGTGGCGAATCACACCTGGGTTCAATCCCGGGTACCAAAAGAAAAAGGAGGAGGAATAGGAGGAGGATGAGAAAATGAATCCCTGCAACAAATAATATCATAAAGGCATAACAACAATGAATTAATGAATCCTAACAAGATACTGCCCCTCCCCTTACCCCTGTACTTCTCTGCTCTGAGGAGCTGTGTCACCTTTGGGCAGTGGAGGTTGTGGACACGGAATCCACGTCTCTTTCACTTCACCTGCGCACACTACTTCGACTCCGTGCTTTGTACACGGTGCCGTCTTGTAATGTGGAGAGTGACTCTGCAGGAAGGACTGTGTATGGTCACAGAGCACAATCATAAATGCCGCAAAGCCTCGCAAAGCAAAGGCAAGGCGGCCAGAGGCTTTGCCTGGGAAAGAAAGCTGGAGGCCAGGGCAGAGCCCCTGTGGCCTCATTCCCCGTGAGAGTCACGAGATGACTGCTTAGAAGCGGCCTAAAACTAGTTTCAAATATTAATATTTGAAATCATAAATGTAACCAAGTTAAAAAACCAACAAAAATACAACTGTTGGGACAGGAGAGTAGACAGAGCACATGAGCTAGATCCCTCCTTTTTTGTTTTTTGGGTTTTTTTAGAGAATTGATAAGTTTATTATGAATGAGACAATTACCAGAAAAACCTTAAAAAACAAACCAAAAAAAAAAAAAAAAAAACAAAGAGTGAAAGAAAAGCAAGAGTGGAAACTCACTGCCACTAGGAGGCAGACCTGGGGGTGCAAAGTGGTACAGAGCAGCAGAGAAAAAGGCTGAGAGAGTCCACGGGATAAGTGACCCCCAAGAGAAGAGCCAGGTTGTAAGAAGAGGACTGTGGTGTTTCTCTTTGCCGTGTATACTTTGGCAAAGGTTGTATTTATTTGAAGTATACACATGAATTATTCTGGTAATAATAACTTTAAAGTTTATATCATTTTTATTTTTAAATAAGTTACTATTTGAAAATTAAAAATAAAGGCCTACAAGTGAGGGAGTCAAGGCAACTCAACCCCCTTCCCCTATTCAATCTGGTAACAGGTTTTGTTGAAGATGATTAATCACTCGGTGCTGAAGAGGCTGTGGAGAACAAGCATCCACACGTGGGAGAGAAGAATGCAAACTCGAACAATCTTTCTGTTCAGCAATCGGATAGATGGGAATTTCCATTTTGTTAAAATATAAAAATAAAAGCTGTCCCTAAGAGCCAGAATAATGCCTGGCAAGAGTGAGCACCTGACTATTTAGTGAACAGTAAAGAAATCTGTGTGTGCACTTTTAGTTGTGGAATATGCAAATAGCAAAGAGCTCAGAAGTCAAGGACCAACATGGGAACGCGCTGCTTGGACTTATGGGTGCTCTTCTTGCCCCTTGTTTTCACTCCTCTACAGAGAACACTGGATGAGGGGTGGGGGACTTATCAATAAGGGTTCATCAGTCCCTGCTTTAAATACCGGCTATAAATCCAATAGCATTGTACTTAACTCATCCAATGACTTTGTTTTTATTTCATTGTCAGTATTTTTTATTATCCATCCGTCTTACTGGCTCTTAAATATGCATGTCCCTCCTCTTCACACTCTCCTGTTTTATTGCAATGGTTTCTTCTCCAGCTTTTTATCTTTTAAGCAAAACTATTTGATTGTTTCAGATTGTTGTGTTATCTCTAGTCCTTGGGGCCTTGATTTCCCCCTGTGTGGTGCACGTTGATCCCCCCACTTTCCCAGGGAAGCTCTTCTTTTGTGCACCTGAGAATATCATGAGCTCTTCATTTTAGGGAACTTATTTATTAACATGGATTCTTACGCGTCCCAAGTTGTGTGGGTATCCCCAGGGAATTTTACGCTTACGTTAATAGTAACTTCTGAGGCTTCGCTGACCCAAGATCAGTTTTATGTCCATTTTTGGACATGGCACAAAGAGCACACCTGGAGCCCTACCCCACGGTGCTGCAGGTTTGGTTTGGGGTTTCAATCCACAGTTCTAAAAAGCCAGTGGATCAAGCCCCAGAGTCCTGCCCTGCCAGCCTTCAAGCAGAAACCTGGCTCTTCTAGCCCCCTTCTCATGGATGCCCCCAGTTTTGCACACACTTAATTCCCACTTCTGTTCTGGGAGTCAGGAGGCCATCGGGACTATTCCAGTTTGGGTAAAAACCCTTCCCCTGGCCCAGCAAGGGGTCTGCTCCCACTTCACACCTAGCCCCTTCTCTGCCTAGCAAGGGGCTTCCTTTCCTTTGCTGCAAGCTCACCTACCTACCGAGGGTTTTCTGTTTTCCCCTGTTCATCAGTTCAATCTGCCACATTGCATGACATCTCTGAAGACATCTAGCACTCACACTGAACAGGGGATGCAATAGGAATCACCTTATCAAAACCTTTCAACACTCAGACCATGAACTGAAATCTCTAACCCTGAAAAAATTAGAAATCTGGGCAATTATCAGAAACAATACATATCCAATCAGAAAGGATAAAGAGGTAGACCAAAAATTTTAAAAAACAACATGTAACAAGACTCAGAAAATACTAGAAACAGAGCTTGATCGTTCTATGAATGACGGAAAGCTACTTTTCTAAAATTCCATTACTTGTGAATATACTGGCAGAATATCACATTTAAAATTATATAAATGACTTCAAAGAACTTATAAAACATTGGCCGTGGACTGACACAGTCTTAAGAATGCAGAACTATACCTTTCCATCCCCCTCTCTTATTCATTCCACTTTGGATTTAAATTTCCATTCATGCCTTTGATATGACATTAACATCATAATCTTCATTCAAGAAGATTAACAATGATAAAATGACAACAAATGTTAAAATGATGACAAATGATAAAATGATTAACAATGACGAGCTCAACACGTGATTCCCAGCCAAAGACTCTGTGCAGGTTCTTTCTCTCCTGTCAGAGACTTTGTTTTTGTTGTTCCCAAGGTCAGAGCTCAAAGGTCTTCTCCTTTAAAAGAAAAGCCCAGTGCACACTGTGTATTAAACCAAGAACTCAGGGCTAAAGAAGAGAGTGTGAGTTTTGAAATGCACCATGCAAAATCTGCCACTTGTGCAAGTCATGTTCTCATTTCAGTCAACTACTTTCTTAAAAAGCATAAACACAAGATCCCTAATCTGCTTGATTTTCCAAAGAGTAAAAGAGCAGGCCATGAACATCGGTGTGCAAGTCTGCACAGGCATGATTCATTTCCCTTGAGCAAACAAACATCAAGGAACAGATAGCCAGGTAGTGCAAAGGACAACCAAAAGACACCTGTTGAACTTCTTAGGTGGTTTTCAAAATACTGAGCCACATACATCTCACCACTAGAGGACCAAGGGTTCCAGTGGCTACAAGTTCTTACCAACAACCCTATTGGGGTCTTTTTAATTCTAGCCATTCTAGGAATGTGCTGTGATGTGTCACTGTGATCTTAATTCCATCCCCCTAAGGATGAAATATGCTGAGCATCCATTCACATGTTTTCCTGCCATTTAGATATCTTCGCTGGAGAAGCGTCTGTTCAAATCTTTTGCCTCCTTCCTGTTTTCATTGGGCTCTCCACCTTCTTATAGTTGAGATGAAACAGTTCTCTGTATACTCTAGATGCAAGCCACTTGTCAGACTTCCAACACAAAATGTCAACAAACAGTTCAGAAACCCTGACCTGAACAACTCTGCCGAAAACAACATCATGCTTCCAGGAGTCTCGTACATAACAATTCACTCTATATTTTAAGGCCAGTTCTTAACACTGACATGAAGTATTTTTTCAAATCACATTCTCCAGAATCCATTTATATCTAAGCCCAATGAGCACCTTGGCTACTCATTCATACTCATGGCCATAAATCATCAGAGGCAAGATCTGTTCATACAGCACCATTCAGAGTAAATTCCCTCCAAAACAAAATAGCATTTTTTAAAAGCTTAGCACTTGTGATATCTTGAAAACTAGCCAGAGGCATCCAATCTTTACGGAACCTTAAAATATGACACTTTTCCTATGACTTCCCTGCTGGTTTTATCTTGCAATGATGGATCCTGTCAGTCCAGGTAAAGGTGGGAGATGGATGACAATATGAAAACAGTTCTTCCTTCTTCTTTGAGTATCTAAGTATCCAACCCACAGAAGAGCCCTACAGGTCTCCCTCAGAACCCATTTATTCTCATTTTATATTCCCACAACACAACCGTCTACAGCAAGTTTCTTTGGGGGTGGTGGGGAGGCTATGATTCCTAAACCCTGCCAGTCTGAGTCTGTCTTTCCACAGGGGTCTGCAGGATAAAACACCAAACACCAATTCAGAAGCGAGAAACCGAGATGATGGGCCCACATCTGCCAAAAGAGTTTGGGGGAGAGGGGGCAAGTTATTCCATTCTCTTGAGTCCTCAGTTTCCTCATCCATACACTGCAGAGGTGATTTCTAGTATTTCTTCCAACACAAATATTCTCCTAGCCTGATTACAAAAACTGGCTTCCTGACACCTAAAACTGATTGAGTCCCATGTCCCTATGAAGAGGTCACTGCCATGACCCCTATTTTACAGGGAGGCAATTAAGTAACTTGTCCTCAGGTACCTAACGAAGGCCAGGACCCATGCTCTGCCACTGCCACAGACACTTGGCCTTCGATAAACTGAGAGGAACAGCACATACTTTGCAGCAGCCCAATTAGTAGTGAAGAGTCCTTTCTGATGGTCTATGAGCTCCTAAAACACACACAAACTCTAAAAGGCAAATTTGGGGTCCTTTATGAAGTTTTAAAATCTCCAAACAACTCTGTAACCCCCGAGGGCACCATCTTAACTCACTCCATCCAATACCCTCATTCTATGGATTGCCTCATGGATAAGAGGACTGCTTTGGAATCTGGGTCTCCCAGAGGCTATCGGAGACCTTTTAAAGCATCTAAACTATGCACCTTGAGGCAGGTTCTTTAATAATCTCTGGAGTTCATTTTCTCCTCCTACTTATCTCAAAAAGTTTAGAAATCAATACGTTAGGCATGTAGGAGATTGTGTCTCCTGCTAGCAGTTAATGACATAAGGGTGACTCCGTGTCTCAGCCCCTCTGAGGCCCTTTCACTCTCTCACACACTTCCAGGGGTCACCTGTCCTCCCTACAAGCTGATGAGACTTTTACTCTTCTTCAAAGGCTTCCTCGACATTTCTTCTGGATTTTGACAGAGAGAGACCACCAACTTTGGCCATGCTAGTCTAAGAAGTCTATACAGAATGTACCTCCTGCTAAAGTGTAGTCCACGTGACTGATGTAGGAAAGCAACACCAATCACCCCAGCACAGCAACCCAGAGAGGAACAACAGGATGAGCAGGGCTTAGGGGCAGGGGCCAGATACTGTCACCCAAACCATAATGAATGTCAGTCTGGTTAGCCCTGGATCAGTCACCTGCCTCTAGCGACTTCCTGCCTTCTCACTGGAGTCGCAATTACCAGCTACTTCTCTTGCCCTTGCAAAGCTCCCAAGGCTGGGACAGCTCCCAGAACGTGACAAGAACTGAAACTGGAGAAGTATGGCCACCCGCTTCCTTCACCGTACTGATGAATGGATCATGAGAATGCAGAGCTTTGTTGCCAGCCAAGTGACTCTTACCAGTGATCATGGGGTTCTCCCAGACCTCAGCCAATACCGCCTGCCCTTGGTCACTGAAGCCCCGACTAAGCAACAGCTTGCAAAGCATCCTGAACTGTTTTCCCTAGAACCTGCCACCCACATCTCATGTTCAATCCCTGCTCAGAGGCAAAGTCTAAGCCCTGTCTCTCTACATCAGCAGCAGTTTCGTTGGTGTCCCTGGGGATCATTAACCAACTAACCTCTCCCTAACCTAACCACACCATTACTAGGCTATCAGGCTGCCTGCTGGGCAGCATTCAACAGTGACCATCAGGATTTCCATTTCTTCAAAAGATGGGGCAGTTTAAGGCACTGTCAAGAAAGAGCATTTAAGTTGCAGGAACAAGCTAACATCCAAAACAATCAACAGCCTGGTGACAGCTTCTAGTGCTCATTTAATCTATTCCCCCCCCCCCAAAAAAAAAAAAAAAATCTGTTGGAAGAAGTATGTATAGCACTCAAATTCCAACAGGAACACTTTCCTGTTTCCTCTACTACATACCTCTGTGGTCTTCTGAGTCTGGAAAGGGTTCAGATGACAGACAAATGCCCCATACAAAGGAACTTCAGGAACATATTTGAAAGAATTAAAAAGTGCATCATTTCTTGTAAGATATGAAGAGTTTTGTTCCAGAAGTCTATAGAAACTTGCATCTAGCTCCCATCCTATGGTAAGCAATAGCTTCTGCTGCCCCCGTTCCAGTTTTCAGATCAAGTACTCTTGATTTGTCTACCTTAAACACTAGTTCAGACATTTCGCCACACCTACCTGGACAAAATGCACCCTGCTCTAGAAAGCCCGATGTGACATGACTCCTTTCTAATTGCAATATTTCTGAACTCATCTCTCACCAATAATGCCTGCAACCCACCATGCGAGAAGTCTTTCAGCTCCTCAACTAATTTATACTTCCTGTCACTACACCCTTGCTCCTGCCATTCCCTCAACATAAAATGCCATCCCCAAAGCTCTATTAATATAAGTTCTAGGCATCCTTTAAGACTAGGTCACCCCACCTTCTCCATGAAGCCACCATCAGCCCAACTAAAAGTGAGCATTCTTTCCCTCTGGTCATTTATCAACACACTGCTTCTTCCCAATCACAAAATAAGCAAATACCAGGCAAGAACCACACCCTGTACTTCTTTGTCCCCTCCTAGTGCCCCACACACGTGACTAGCATGTAACACGTACTCATTAAGTGTACCTGCTCTGTGAATGCATGAACACGTTAACACTTGCAGAACAACATCACACCAGAAACAACTACCATCACCCACGTTCACCAAAGCAAATAGGAAACAAATTTTAAAATGGCATTTTGATTTGCCTCAGTATTACATACTGAGTTGGTAATGTAGGAAAGACTACTCAAAACCTATGAGTAAGAAAGAATCAATCTCCCCAGGAATAAGACAGAGCACTATAGAGACATGATGTTGTCTCTACATAGCTAGATAAAAACTGTGTTTTATCACAGGCAAAAATCACAACATGGCACTCTAAGTTAAGACTATGCCAAAGAGTTTTAAACCTTCTTGGCGTGACTATAATCAGTATGCTCTGTCTAAGAAATAGTGGCTAGGTGTTTCAGTGCCCCAAACTGCAAGCCCAGAATAGTCAGGTATTTAGACCACATGATAAAGAACACAAATGGCTATGCCATATGACAAGCATTGTAGACGTATTATGGAAAACATTCCCCTCTCAATTGGGACACTATGATACAAGCTGAATGAGTTTTAAAAATAATTTTAGTTGTTTTATATTATATCTAAAGGATCCCAGCTATTGAAGTGTGATAAATATTCATTTTAAGCTAAAAGAAATTACTAAATGGTGATGTTATGTTGCCTTCTTAGCATCCCCAAATATTATGAGGTTACTATATGATCCCAAGTAATATCTAAGATGGAACTGTACAGCTATTATTTGGCTTTTTCAACTGAAACAGAAAGCACTGAAGGTCAGATTCCTTGTCCACCAAAAACAGAAATCCAGGTCAGATAATGACATGGCTAAGGAAAATCAGGGTTGTGTTTCTAAACATCAGCCTCAAAGTCAGGGACACCAACACCAACACTATCGTCATCATCATCATCACAAATAACAAAGGAAAGAAAGACTTTTACAGTACTTGTTATCTACCAAGCATGGCTCTGAGATCTTCACATATCAACTTAACAAATCTCCAGAAGAACTCTGAGTCATGTGTCACCAAAATCCAAGTTGCAGATGAGAAAACTGAAGTTGGATAATTTACACAAGGTCGCACGGCTTGCAAGTTACAAGGCCAGACTCAAGCTCAGGAAGTCAAGCTCAGAGCCCAGGCTCTTCCCCATGTGCATCAGCTCTTACCCATGTGCATCAGCACTTTCCCACCTACATCCCAAGGTACGCTCACATCCCTGTTCCCATCAGCCTTCCAAAGACACACCCAAATGCTCTGAAAATTTGATAAAGGTATTTGTAGGTCTGATGTTCCTCCTTTTAGGAAAACACCTTCAAAAATGCAATACCTGAACTGACTAAAGGTGTGAACTGTGGGGTCAGGCAGGCCTGAGTAAAGGCCTGGCTCCACTGCATGAGTGATTCTAATGGTAAGGTATTATTTCAGCCTCCTCATCTGGAAAATGCAGATAGTACCAATGTATAAGATGATTGTGAGGATCAAATGAGATACTACATGCAAAGTCCTCAGCAAAGTCTGAGGCACATAACAAATAATCTAGTAAAACAGTTAGTACAGTTACTATCACTTGTAATAGTTCCACTTGTTCTAAATTTCCTTGTTTCTAACTGAAGGATATTGCTTTAAATTCTAAAATACCAGAATGTGATTACCAGACTACACCAGTATTGTTTTAACCAAGGATAGCCACAAAGTAAGACTTGCACTATCTGAAAATAATTGTATAAATATTTCTTAATAATACTCAATGGTAGCTGAAAATTAGTATCAAAAAATATCTCGCATGTGTGAGACCCTGGGTTCGATCCAAAGCACCACATAAAAACAAATAAGTGAAATAAAGGTACTGTGTCCAATTACAACTAAAAAATAAATATTAAAAAAATATAGTGATAAACAATGATAACTATGGAAAGGGGCAACCTTATGAGAATTAGTTAATTCCTGAAATTTTAAATATCAGAAGCTGAGCAGTCTTTAAACAAAGAAAATGACTTGAAATTACCGAGAACAAGCTACAAGAATTATATCCAATATCTCTGAACTCTACATATTTGGAATATTGTTTTGATGAATAATTAGAGCAAACAGGTTTCACTGAGACAAGAAAGAAACACAAGTGGAGAAAACGCACTCAGATATCGGAAGCACTGTGTTCTTTTAACTGGGGGAGTAGGTTGGGAAATACTTACTAGTATCTGGAGTCTTCTCTTCAGATCTGCCAAATAAAAATTCGTATTTGGCCTTGGCAACACTCTGGGAATGTGCTGATGCACTGTTAACCCAAACGAACGTCTCTGCCTGCAAATTGAGAACAAAAAAAGATGACATTAAAAATGCATCAAAAAAGTACATCGTAAAACAAAGTCACAGAGCACGATTAAGCACACACACAGCCCACACTTGATAGAATCTATATCACACTCAAAAGACAAAAAAAAAATACAACAGGGAAAATCAGCATACAAAACTAGACCTCTGTGATTACAACTCTAGAAAAAAGACATACCTATGAACATAGGGGAATATGGAAAATGCAAAGAGTTTGTCTTGGTTGTGGGGCACACTTACAGTAGATGTTTTAAAAATCAAGTTTGTTTTTGAACGATTAGAAAACTATATTTTATTTTTAAATGTATCGTTTCCCACGTGATTATAATTACCCAGTTCATAACAAAAATATTTCTGAGTGGGTTCTATTAAAGACACTAACAAAAAAAGTAGTCTCTCCCCAGAAGAGATCACTTTTTTTAATAATCAGAAAGGCCACAGAGCCAAACGGTGCCCAAACTGAACTGCCAAGCATCCCATTACACTGTCCTGAATTTGAGCATCTGCCCAGTGTCCTTCATAATTCCTAAAAGCCCCTTATTTGAAAGAAAAACTACAGAGGTAACGGTGAAAGCAGTTCATATTAGGATTCTGAATTCCTAAGGCCTCCTTCCTGGCTGCTCTGGTCAAATGCCAACTATCAAGAGTGCCCCCTCTCTCTGATCTAGATAAGAGAGATAAGGAAGAAATTTAAAAGCACAAAGAAATCTGAACTACACCAGTCAGAGAACCATTCTGCCTTTTTATTCTGAACTCAAACATACCCAGGATCCAGACCTCACCCACACTCTCTCTACTTTCTGGTTATGAGACGTCTTTCCTCATCAGTGACCAGCAAATTAATGGGGCTTTGCAGGGGGAGAGGCATGAAGGTTTCTATAAGCAACCAAGTAACTTCAGAGAAGAAAATCTTATATGACTTCTCTGATTTGAGCTGAGATGGCTAGGAACAGGGAAAAGTTCCACTTCATCATTGCATGGCAGGCAGGGTCATCATCAGAGAGCTAGCCTACACAATTTCAAGATAGCAATTTCTTAAAATAGCTCTACAATTGCATAATGTCCATAATGTGCAAAATTTATCTTTCTGGAAAAGGTACGCATTCTTCTTAGCATTAGGAAGCTAACAAAAACAGGCTGATTATCTTTTTCCCTAATAGAGAGAAAAAGTGAATTTTTTGACGTTTGGGGAGCTTTGGACTGGTAAAAGAGGAACTTGGCCAAGGGGCTCCCACCCCGGGTAGGAGCTAAGACCTACAGAGTGGAGAACCAGAGGCTGGGAAGGACGGCAATGTCCCACAGCCTGAAGGTGGAGAAGGATGAGACTACTCAGAGGAGAAAAGGCCCAGGTAGCCACAGAAGAGCCAGACAGTGGGCAAGATGACAGGGAGAAGAGCAATGCGCAGAGAAGTAGGGAGCAAACACACAGTGTGTCAGGCAAAGAGCAGAAGAGGAATTTTAATCAAAACCTGATGGAAAGTCACTAAAGGGCCTTAATAGGGTGATTCATTTACATTTTTAAAGATTATTCATTTACAGTTTTAAAAGACCTTATGGTGGTTACACAGAAAACGGATCGCAGTAAGTCTCAAGAAGCAGCGGAGACTCTAGTAAGGAGTCCAAATGAGATACCACAGACACTCAACACAAGGTGATGACACCAGAAACAGGCCAAAGAGGAGGAATTAAATATCTTGCATGCAAATCTATATAATTTTCTGATCAACTGGATTGAAGGAATGAATGAGGGAGTGGGAGAAATTGAAGATAATTATAATAGAAAATATTCACTCTCCATTTACACCCTGCAAGGCAGAGTTCTAATGCAACACACAGGGCTAGGGACGCAGCTCAGCTGGTAGGACACTGGCCTAGCATGTGCGAGCCCTGGGCTCAACGACCGGCACCAAACACAAAAATCTTCCCAATGTAAAACACAGGATCTCTCATCGAATGCTCCAAAAGTCCATGGATCCCCAACCCAAATCCATGAAGTCTAAATCCAGAACCCATGATGCTGAGGATGACTCCTAGGAATGTGGCTTGAGACACTGGGTGTATGTACTGACATAAGGGAGACCAGAGAAGGAACGTCATTGGCATCTTGGGTATGGGCTTCCAGGTAACCTCCCAAGACCTCACTAAAACAACAGAAAGGAACATGTTGAAGAAGAAGACATTCATTACAGTGGTGCTAGAGCAGAGGAAAGGAATGCCCTCTCAGAAGCAAAAGTTTTAAGCAATTCCAGGAAGACCATCTGTTGTCTTTTAGAGTCTCGATTTAAAGTGTGAGCACTGTTCTCTGAAGACAGCTTCTTCCTGAGTGAGTTCGTAACTTCAGGTCTACGGAGGGCCCATCAATAGATCTTACACTTTCACATTTGGATGAGGGAGGGGAAAAAAAAAATCACACCTTTATTCTCACTGCTGATGAAATTCAGCAATTCCTTTTTCAGATATAAACATCATCAACAACAGGGCTGGGGTTGTGGCTCAGAAGTAGAGCACTCCCCTAGCACTCATGAGGCCCTGGGTTCGATCCTCAGTACCACATAAAAATAAATAATTAAAATAAAGGTATTGTGTCCAACTACAACCAAAAAATTTATTAAAAAAAAAAATCAACAACAAATACCAGTATCAGTAGCTATAACTTTATCTCCAACAAAAATCCATTGTTTGCACCGTTATGTGACAGTTATGGCAGATCTCTTGAGACGTCATTCATACTCATCCCTAGATTAAAATGTGAGCAGTAAACAGATTCACCAATAAATTTTGTTATCATTAAAGAAATTCATGTCACAAATTTAATATTTTGGTAGCCAACATAGAGTCAGCCCTTCTGAAGGTTCTGCATCCAGTTTCAACCATGGATCGAAAATACATAGAAAACTGGTTGTATCTGCACTGAAACTGTACAGAATTTTTCCTTGCCTTTATGCTCTAAATACAGACTATAGTGACTATTTACATAGTATTTATATTGTATTAAGTATTATAATACTATACCATTTGACAGAAGGGGCCTGAGCATGCATGGATTTTGGTATTCTTGAACCAATCCCCCATGGATACTAAAGTAAGACTATACTCTCAGTTTCTTTTACAACTCTATGAATATTAGTATATGAATTTAAAAAGCATTACTTTGAAAAGAGATTCAGAGCTCTATCAAACTGTCAAAAGGAGCCATGGTACAATAAAGATGAGGAGACCTGCTCAAAAGCATGTTCCCAAACTGCAACTACGACCCATTCATGGCTTGTGTAATTAGTTTAGTGGATCACAACCAGATTTTAATATAAATGAGTTTATACATACATATATATTAATGAGCACACATTTAACAGAATAAAATTGAAAATACCAGAGTAGAGAGTACACAGCAAAATAAACATTGTCTTATAAAATTTCTAAATTGCATGCGCGTGTGTGTGTGAGAGAGAGCGAGAGTGAGTATGTGTGTATGAGTGTGTGTGTGTGTGTGTATTGAGTCATAATTTAAAGTACACCTCTCCCAAGGGTTATGGTCCAAACTAAAACACCTTGCTCTAGAGTGATTCTCAAACTTTACATGAATGAGCATCCCCCACAGCACTTATTAAAGTCCATGCTCCTGAGGTGCACCCCAAAGTTTCTGATTGAATAGATCCACAGTGGTCCTACTGAATTCTACTATATTCTTAGTACAATTGTCTAATAATTTTACAGGTGACATTGATGTTGCTGGTCCAGGAACCATATTATGTGAATCACAGCTCTAAACCAATGTTTCTCATACTTTATTGTTTATAAGAATCACTTGGAAATCTTGTTAAACTAGCGACTGAGTCACTCTGAGAGGGAGCCAGAGACTCCATAATCCCAAAAAGCTACACACAATCCAGGCCCAGTGAGTGGACACACCTGTAATCCTGGTGACTTGTGGGGTTGAGACAGAAGGATTACAAATTCAAGGCCAGCCTCAGCAACTTAGCAAGACACAGTCTCAAAATTTTAAAATAACCAGGGCTGGGGATGTAGCTCAGTGGTAAAGTACCCCTGGGTTCAATCCCCAGTACCCAAAAAATAAAATAAAAGACAAATGCTAATCCTCAGCTCACACCCTGCATACTAACTAGTTTTGCAGGTGCTAAAGTTGGAGAGTGAAGGAAGCAGGGTTTAAAGCACTCTTGCAGAAGAGAATCACTTTTTGAAGGGCTGATCTATCTAGGAGAAAAATACACTAAAGGTCTCCATGCTAACAAAGCACTCTGTATTTGGAAACCACAAGGAACCCTACATTGCCAACATTCAGGCCCAAATCAAAGCATGAATAATATTTGCCTGCCTCGCTAAACAAAATAAAATTCGTTCTGCTTACATGAGTTATTCTTACAGCGGTGAGCCCTGCTAATAGAGCTTGCTCTTCCCCTGCCAAGTCTTGTAAATCTTCACACATCTCTGCAATACTTTTTGCAGGTCTTTGAAAAATTATACTTGAAACAATCAACTTGATGAAAGTCCCACATAACTCGGCACTACATTTTCATATGTTCTTTGTGTTTGCCATTTTAAGAACATAAATCTCATAAGCATGGAATGGGCCTGGGTATGCAGCTTGGTGGTAGAGGGCCCACCTAGCAGGCACAAGGCCCTGAGTCCAACCCCAGCACAAAAAAAAGAGAAAAGAAAATTAAAAATGAACTGATCTGGACCCCAGACATGTGATCTGGATTTAAATCCTAGTTTTGATACTCTCACACTATCTCACACAAATGCTTCATCTTTGGACTTCAGATTCCCTGCTGATAAAAACTATTACAGGTTGAGCATCCCTAACTGAAAATCTGAAATTCGAAATGTTTGGGGCACTGGCACAATGCTACAAGTAGAAAATTTCACACCCAAACCTCATCTTCTGACAGGTCATAGTCAAAATGCAAGAGCATTTGTAAATTACCTTCAGCCCATGTATATAAAATGCAAATGAAACCTAAATGCTAATGTGGGGGTCTACAAATCTTGAGGTCCTATCTATCTTCCTACCTATCTATCTGTGTGTGTGTATGAAAATATTCTAAGATCCAAAAATATTCAAATTCCAAAATATTTCTGGTCCCAAGCGTTACAAAGAAGAGATACTCGACCTATACTTAAATGTATCTCTAAGGTCCCCTCTAATTCTGAAACACAGAGATTTTCTTCACACTGAACTACCACCACAGATACTTCACAAGAAGCAAACATGCCCTTCTTCCCCCTTGTGACAAGACTATAAATACTGGCATGATCTCCAACACATACCCTGTACAGACAGACACAAGCCCACCGTTAAGTGGACGGGACAAATAAAATCTCACCCTTACCTATGACATCCCTTTTCAAAGTGACAAAGAATTTCACTTACACTATCCAACTCACATCATGTTCCTGATTATAATCACCAATTTTATACACAAGAGAAACACGACGGATGTAAAATGATTTTTTTCATTAGTTACAAAAAAAAATGAAAAGAAAAATCAAGAGGACAAAGCAGAGTGTTACCTGCAAATTTCAGGAGTACAAATAAGTTCCACTTGATTTGAGAAAGGTAAGGATGGGGCCAGAGGCAGGAAGGGGGGGGTGGGGAGCTGAGTGTGGAACGCATGGCTGGAAGTCTGCTCTTTCGTTTTCTAATTATTTCAATTTCAAAATGATGTTCAGAGGATTTGAGAGCCTCTAAATCAGTCAGTTGAGTATTATAAAGAGCTTTGGGCCAGAAAAGATTAAAAGCTAAATTAAAGACTATGAAAATAATATTTCACAACTCCCTCAAAACGAACACTTAATTCCAATATTCACACTCCACACTTGATCCTGCTGAATCCCACATGACCCCATCACCCAGCAGAAGCCAGAAACTGGGCACGGTGCATGGATCCCCTCAAGTGCGAGGGTCAGGCACTACAGGCTGCCATGTGTCCTCCCAGGGTGCGCATGCTCAAGTCCTAACCCCCAGGACCTCAGATGTGACTGCATCTGGTAACAGGCTCTTTAAAGAGATAATTAAGGTAAATGAGGTCACCAGAGCGGGTCCAATCCATTAGATCTGATATCCTCTTAAGAACAGGAGAAACAACCTGCAGACACCTGGAGGGTAAGCCACTCGTCACCTAGAGGGTAAGCCACTTGTCACCTTGAGGGTAAGCCACTTGTCTGCAGTCCCTGGCAACAGAAGCCCCGTAAACTAACACATTAGGGCAGACGGCAATTCGTGAGGGCAAAAGGGAAGCTGTCTGGATCAACAGGTAGCTTAAGTCAAGGGTGGGGGCAGGGGTGTCCCCCTGCACCTGTCCACACTGGGAACATGGGTTCCAAGAGATGCAAAGTTAGAAAAGGTGGTGAATTATTCAATTCTAGCCCAAACTGGCAAGGTTCAGAGATGGGTGGCTGGAAAGATCCACTCAGGGAGACTGAGCAGGATCCCTGCTCCCTCAGTCCCACACTACCTTTTCAACCATGACGGCCCATTTCTCTTTTATATATTCAGGTACTGTATCAGTTTTATTGGGGAGGGAAGCATCAGTGCAAAAAAAAAAAAGTTTTTGAAAATCACTTGCTTATTTCTGAGTAAAACTGTTAAAAGCATTGTAAAAAGATTTTCTTATAAATGCACAAACCCACAAGAAAGAGAAGAAGAGGTACAGGACGACATTTTGTGAGCAAATGGTCTAATGATAACTGACCCCAGGAAAATGTGGAGAAAGCAAAGAGCTGATCTACTCCAGACCACAGGATACTCACAGCCAAGGAAACGGAGGCACCTGGTAAACTTGAGAAATAAGGAAAAAGAAAGACTCTTTCAAAGACGTGGCCATCCAGCAGTTAGCTCCCCAAATTCCACCTCCACTCCCCAGGTAAAAGAACAGACTTTTATTTTATCTAGCTATGACCCTAGACCTTTTATTGTTGGGGGTTGGGGGACAAGGCCTCACTTTGTTGCCCAGGCTGGCCTCAAACTTGAGTCCCTCCTGCCTCACCCTCCCAAGTAGCTGGGATTAGAGGCAAGTGCCACCATGTTCAAACAACTGAAGAGATTTTTCAAAGGACACCAGATTAACAGGAGACAGGATTCCCTGCAGGTTAGTGGTGTTCATATGCAGATGTTAAAATGCTTAGCTTCACACCTCCACCCCCAGCCCCAGCCCAATTTACAGAAGGCAGCACTCTGGAAGACAGGAGATATAAATGTGAGTTACAACTGGCCTAGGATTAGCCCAAGAAAGATTTAAATAGTTAAGTCAGCATCCACTAAGGACTGCCTAACCAAACCCTCCAATGGTGAAGGATAAAACTTCCAGCTGGTTATTTAGATCCTGCTACTACATTACATCTTATACCTTAATTTTCATGGCTATTATGTTTTTTGAAAATTACATGCCCCTGATTTTTAGAATGCTCTGCAACTTGGGTTTATCTTTCTGTTTCCTGGTGATCCAATTCAGATCATGCATCCTTGACAGGAGTATCACAGAAGTCATGCTATTCTTCTCTTTGCTTCCTAGCAGGTGGCACGCAATCTCGATTTGTTCTGTGACTGATCAGATTTGCTTTGATCGGTCACGCTTTTGCACTGTCAAACTGTCTCTCACTGTAATTAATCAGCATGCTGTGGCAAGATACTCAGAAATTATATGAATATCCTGTTCCTTACCAAATTTTCAACTTATGAATTTATTTTTATCAATATGAGCTGAATCTACTACATTATTCAATGGATTATAATTCACGACTTTCATCATTTTGATTTCAGCACAGAAGCTGCCCAGTTTGGGCTAGTGGGAGCCCCTTCCGCTGGCCTCTGTGTCTTTGTGACAGATGCCCACTATTCTCTCAGCACATCTGTACTTCTGATCCAACAGGATGTTTCCAAGCTTCTCTGGTATTTTTCACTCATCTTAGAATGGGCCATTTTTATTTTTTATTTGTTCTTTTAAGTTATATATGACAGTAGGATGTATTTTGGCATATTATACACACATGGAATTTAACTTATTCTAATTAGCATCTATTCTTGTGATTGTACATAATATGAAGTTACCCTGGTCATGTGTTCAAGAACAAGGATAGGAAAGTTATGTCTGATTAATTCTACTATTCCCCTGCCGCCATCCTTCCCTTCATTACCTTTTGTCTAATCCAATGAACTTCTATTCTTCCCCTTCCCACCCTCCTTTGTTGTGGGTTAGCACCCACATATCAGAGAGAACATTCAACCTTTGGTTTTTGGGAACTGGCTTATTTCACTTAGCATGATATTCTCCACTGTCATCCAATTACCAGCAAATGCCATTATTTTCATTCTTGCTTATGGCTGAGTAATATTCCATTGTGTATATATACCACATTTTCTTTATCCATTCATCTGTTGCAAGATACCTAAGGTGGTTCCATAGCTTGTCTACTGTGAACTGAGCTGCTATAAACACTGATGTGGCTGCATCACTATAGTATGCTAATTTTAGGTCCCTTGGATATAGACAAAGGAGTGGAATAACTGTGTAAGATGGTGGTTCCATTCCAAGTTTTCTAAGGAATCTCCATACTGCTTTTCATAGTGGTTGCAACAATTTGCAGTCCCATCAGCAATGCATGAGAATATCTTTGTTCCCCACATTCTCAACAATATTTATTGTTGCTTATATTCTTGATAATTTTCCATTCTGACTGGAATGAGATGAAATCTCAGTATAGTTTTTTTAATTTTTTTATTTGTTTAAATTAGTTATACATGATAGTAGAATGCATTTATGCACTTTGATATATCATACATAGATGGGATATAATTCCTAATTTTTCTGTTGCAGAATCATATTGGTCATGTAGTAATATATATATATATATATATATATATGAGAGAAAGAGAGAGAGTAATAATGTCTGTTTCATTCTACTATCTTTCCTATCCCCACATCCCCTCCCCGCCTCTCCCATCACTTCCCTCTACCCCTAATCTAAGGTAACGCTATTCTTCCCTAGTGCCCCCTCATTATTGTGAATTAGCATCTGCATATTAGAAAAAACATTCAGCCTTTGGTTTTGTAGGGTTGGCTTATTTTGTTTAGCATGATATTCCACAACTCCCACCATTTACTGGCAAATGCCATAATTGTACTCTTCTTTAAAACTGAGTAATATTCTATTGAGTATATATACCACATTTTTTTATCCATTCATCTATTGAGAGACACCTAGGTTGGTTCCATAGTCTAGCTATTATGAATTGAGCTGCTATAAACATTGATGTGGCTGCGTCACTATAGTATGCTAATTTGCATTTCTCTAATTGCTAGAGATGTTGAACATTTTTTCATATATTTTACCATTCGTATTTCTTCTTCTGTTAAGTGCTGGTTCAATTCCTTTGCCCATTTATTGATATGGAGGATTATTTGGGGGTTTTTTGTTTTGTTTTGTTTTTAGGTGTTAAGATTTTTTAATTCTTTGTATATCATGGAGATTAATGCTATATCTGAGGGGCAGATCCCTTTCTGTAGGTTCTCTGTTCACATTCTTGATTGTTTCCTTTGCTGTAAAGAAGCTTTTTAGTCAGACACCATCCCATTTATTGATTCTTGATTTTACTTCCTGTGCTTTGAGTCTTTTTGAGGAAATGGGTTCCTAAGCCAACATGATGAAGATTTGGGTCTACTTTTTCTTCTAGTAGGTGCAGGGTCTTTAGTGTGATGCTTAGGTCCTTGATCCACTTTGAGTTTTGTGCAGGGTAAGAGATGGGGGTTCAATTTCAGAATGAGCCATTTCTTTTAAACACAAAACACCTGGTTCCTATAGTGAAGAATATAATTTAGATCCAAGACCTAAACATTAGAAGTGCTCATTGGTATTGGGGTATAGCCATCTTGGAGGCCAGCTTAGAGGACAGAACTAGAGAATTTAAACCTCAATCTCTCTCTTACATTCCCCCCACCCCGCCCCCAGCAGTGCAGGAATATCACTACCCCCAGCAAAGACATCTATGTCCCAATCCCTGGTACTTGTGAATATCACCTAATATGACACAGACTTTGAAAATCTGGACATGGCAGGCCTCTCCAGGATTATCTAAGTGGGTCCTAAGTGCCATCACATGTGTCCTGAGAAAACAGAAGGAGAAAGTTATGTGACAGATGCACAGAAAGATGGACTCAAGAGAAAAGATGCTCTGCCCTGGGCTTTGAAGATGTAGGCCTGGCCCTGAGCCAAGGAATGCAGTTGGAAAAGGCAAGAAAACCAAGTCTCCGCAGGTGCCGCAGTCCCGCTGGCACCTCGATTTGAGACCCTAAGACTCCTTTCCGACTTCCTGCCTCCAGAACCATAAGAGAATAAATCTGTTGTTTTAAGCCACCGAGTTTGAAGTATGCTTGTTCCAATAGCCAAAGGAAACTGATGCAGACCTAGAAAGATGCATACAAACAGACATTTATTTCTGCATCTATTTCATAAAACGCTGTGAGTCTGCACTCCTATTTTCCCCTAAAACACACTTCTGCGGCTTTCAAGTGCCAATGAGTTGCTAATGAGATAATCACAAGACCAACATGTAATCTGCCTTTCCACCTAGGCCGGTCCCTGTTAGTGCAGCTCATGCAAATACACTGTGCTCCTCTACTATAATTAAGACTTCCCATTATAATTAAGAAATTTCTATTGCCTAAAAACAAAACTGTTCATTCTTTCACTTTTCCTTGCCAGAAAGAGGATGATTCAAATCCTAATGTGCATTTTTCCCTTGGAAAATATACCTGACAGTGCCTACATGTAAACAAGTGGACAAGCTACGGGGGGGCTTGGGCAGGAGGGGTGGCCCGTGTGTTCTCTAAAACCAGCCCCCATTCCCCTGACAGGCCAACTGGGCAGATACCCCCCAAAGACAGTAACAGCGTCAAGCAAAATTGGGACAGAAAGCCTCTCAAGAGTAGAGAAGCCAAAAAAAGAACCAGGAGACAAGGTCATGGGCAGCACAGACCTTTAATCCTAAAGCTTAGCACCAAAACCAAAGGGCAAAGCAGGAAGTGAACCAGGAGGATAAGACAGCCACCCTCGCCTGTTGTCACCAGACCCTGCAGCCAGCCAGCCTGTTTTTAACATGTGAGCACAATGAAAGCCCCCAGAGGTCCATCCCATCTCCCCACCAGCTGCTGTCTATCCACTCAGCCCAGTTCCTGAAAGCAGCCCCCCTGGGACAAGGGAAATGGACATTGTGCTGCTCCTCCAACCTGGAGTCATGGCAGATGGCCTAATGGGAGGTGACAGGGGGCTCCAAAGAAGAGCCACAACATCACCATGGTGGCTTCAATGGACGTGCATGGGACCCAGTGGAAAGGACATGAAAGCCTGCCTTTAACAAGTTTTATAATTAAAGCCTCCTTCCATGCCCTCATCTTGGAGCCATTTCAACTGTCTTCTGACCACATACAAAGACTATGTCCCACTGTCTAGGATCTGTGCCTGCCTAGGGCAGGACTCTGAATTCATAAGGCATTAGGGCTCTGTACAAATGTTGACAGCTGCTTGGGTTTTGTTTTTAGTGGCTGTTTATTTTGTTTTTGTTTTTTGTTTTTGCAATGGGATATAGAAAGTTAGGAGCTAGGAGGCTGAACCTTCATTTATAAATCAGCCTCCCATAAAACAAACATAAGACACAGGGACCAAGTTTTCCTCACAGCTTCTTCACTAAGATACCAGGTGGCTAAAGAGTTGGAGAGCTATAAGAAAGAATTTACAAGAAAATTAACAAACCAAATATTAATGAACAATATATCCTCCTCCGCCTTTCCCACCCTTTCACAATTGGCCGTGACAGAGGGGTGAGACCTTTGTCAGCAAATGCATGGTCCTGGTGACCCAAGCTTTCACTTCACCTTTCTTCTTTGCCTATTCATGACCTGTTTTGCCTTCCTGGGGCTCTGGACCTGCGTGCTTCCGATACTATTTAAAATTCATAAAGGAAAAAGATGGTATTAAAGATTGATATTTAAAAAATAAAAATCAACATCATGTAGCCTTTGACCACAGCTACTTATTAGTTCCAGACTCCAGACAGGACACTGGAGTGTCACATGCAGACAGCACTTGAAAACGCTCTGTGACCAGAGGAAAGGCTGAAGAGTCAAAGAACTTTCAGTCAGTGCAGCATATTAGGACCCATCACGGGGAATCAAGCAGACTTTGAATTAATCACATTCATAAACGCTGCTTCTATGTAGTCTTTTTAAAAAGGAAGAGGGCCAGGTATTGAGAATAATCAAAACAAGACCCACACAAAGCAGGCAGGACTGCAAGCTCACATAGGTGTTCAACAAATGCTTTTGCTACCAGGTGGCAAGCAACCTCTACTCCCAGCTGTAATTTGAGACCAGGAATCCAAGGTCAACCTAAGCAAAATAGCAAAACATACATATGTACATACATACATACGTACATAAATTGATAAATAAATAGATGAATGTCTTTGCTGAATCTTTATAAGCTCAGAAACCTCAAAAAAGCTTTGAGTCAGGAAAAGTGGCACACACCTGTAATCCCAGCAGCTAGGGAGGCTGAGACAGGAGGATCACAAGTTTATTAAGGCCAGCCTCAGTAATTCAGCAAGGTCTTGTTTCTCAATAAAAAAATAAAAAGGGCTAGGGATATAGCTCACTGGTAGAGTGCCTCTAGGTTCAATCCCTAGTACAAAAAAAAAAAAAAATCTGAGGATTAGGGTTGTAGCTCAGTGGTAGAGCACTTGCCTAGCATGTGTGAGGCACAGGGTTCGATTCTCAGCATCACATATAAATAAATAAAATAAAGGTCCATCAACAACTAAAAAATTATTTTGAAAAAAAAAAACTTGAAACTTTAGCAGAAGTCTTGGAAAGAAGTTACATAAATGAAAACTAAGCATCAATCTTATTTACCTAGAACTGCTTTACAAAGTATCTTGGTGTCTTTAGTTACTTTGAAAGTTCCACTACCTACTAAAAAAAAATTGAAACCACTTTAAATTGTTAAGAAACAAATCACTCAGCACTTTGACAAGTGCTAAATGTGAATTCAAGGCGGGAATCATGAGAACGTAAGTGTCTTCTCACCTGAATTTGCTCTGTATATATGTCCTTTAATTTAAAAGTCACCTCTGGGTATTTCCTATATATCGTATTAAAATATGTAATATCTAGGACTAGATCTTACAAATGAGACATAAAATAAAAAGATTGTTCTTGATTAAAGTAGAGCACTATGATAATTTTCTTCTCTTCCCAGGAGTTATGCAAGTGGTCAAATCAATTAAAACAATATTCTTTTTTCTTCCCATAGTATTAGTCATTTATTCAATCTGCATGTGTGAAGGGAAAAAAAAAATCTTCCAGGCAAATATAATCATTCTAAAACACATAAAAAACCATGTTGTAAGTTAAGCTAAAATAACACATGAAATATTAGAAAGAATTTTGCATTACTTTGTATAAGAAAATGGATGGCCCACATAAATTTCACCAAAGCAAAAGACCTCCAAGCACATGCCTCTTGAAAAACACCAAATAAACATGAGTTTGGTATCACAAAGAAAATCTGAAGAGCTGGAATACAGGACATAAATCCTGACCAGATGATACCACATATGTTCTCCCTGGCTGTTAACAGAGGCCCATTACAAAGAAATATGCATGAGCTGGGGTAAAAGGATCTATAAGACACTGTGAATTCTATAAAGGGGGCAACCAAGGAGAACATCAAATCCTGAAATAAATGTGTGTGGGGAGGGAGTAATTCTCAAAAAACACTAATTATCCATGATCTTGATTAAGTTTCTTCATCAAATTTTTATTTTAATTTAAAACTACACAGAAAATGATATATATTATTGAATGCCCCAGTGAATACCTCTGTCAGTGGTTGACCGTCAAGTCATTTCTTCAAAATGTCCTAACGAGGCAGATGCATTAACTGCCCAATTTTCCACTGACAAATTCTTTGCATCCCAGCTTCAGGTAAGTCCTGGTGGGCAGTCAGCAGGTAAAAAGATACTAGACAAGCCAGGTGTGGTGGCACATACCTGTAATCCCAGCAGCTCAGGAGGCTGAGGTAGGAGGATCACGAGTTCAAAGCCAGCCTCAGCAAAAGCAAGGCGCTAAACAACTCAATGAGACCCTGTCTCCAAATAAAATACAAAATGGGGCTGGAGATGTGAGTCAGTGGTTGAGTGCCCCTGAGTTCAATCCCTGGTACCCCTCCCCCTGCCAAAAAAAAAAAAAAGATCCTAGACAAACTGACACAGTGACCTGGACTTTGATTTCCAAAGATCTCCATTATTTATTGTCAGGATACTCACACTACCTGCAATGTGAAAAAGTTCCCACTCATTATACATTTTTAGCTCTTAAAAAGATACAAACTATTCATTTTTTTTAATACCACTGAGCCACATCCCTGGTCCTTTTCATTTTTAATTTTGAGTCAGGGTCTCTCTAAGTTGCTTATGGCCTTGCTAAGTTGCAGAGGATGTCCTGGAACTTGAGATCCTCCTGTCTCAGCCTCCTAAGTCCCTGGGAAACAGACATGAACCACTGTGCCCGGGGCAAACTGTAAGGAATATTTGAAGACACAAACTATGCAATGTACGACACAATGAATAAATTTCTCAGAAACAAACTGCTTGCTAAAAGAAAATATTTTTACACTTTTTAAATTGAAAAACTTTCAGTTTGCCATTTAATATTTCCATCACTTCAGATTTTATCATACTTAATAATAAAGGCATTTGAAATGTATCCTCTTGGCGATTTGGAAATGTATAATAAACTATTATAAACCGTATTTACCAAGCTATGCAATAAATCCTCCCCACTCCCAAAAAAACAAAACAAAAACAACCTCATTCCTCCAATCTGAGACCCTGTCTCCTTTGGCATTATCTGTCCACCCCCACCACCCTTCCACTCTGCTGCGAGTTCCACTGTTTAAATTCCACATATAAGTGGGAAATGTAGTATCTGTCTTTCCATGCCTGGCTTACTTCACTTCATAACATCACTCTGTACCCCATAAACGTATACAACCACAATTTGTCAATTTCCAATAAAAATAGTTTGTTAAAAAAGTAAATAATTTTTTCAGGACTTTAAGACTCCTGGATCTCATGTGACCAATTACCTCTTTGGGTACATCAAGTTGCTCCTGGAAATCCTGAGAGTGTCAGCCTGGCCCTCAAAAGCCAGTGATAAACAAGGACTGTCTTGGTGACTCACACTAGAGAAAGACCACACAGCAAGCAAACATTCTAGAGCAGCGTGTGTACCCGTCAGCTGCACAGGTCGCCTGGGTGCACGTGGACGGCTGCAGATGGTTCTGGACCATTCCGGCCCACGGCTCCATCCCTGGGAGTGCAGCTGGAGGACCTGCATTTGGACCCACTCCCCCAGAGACTGACAGACACACTGGGGTTTGAGTTCTCTTGACTTATCTGGGCAGAGAATAAGGGCACACTTGGGGCAGACAATAGGGCACCAGACAGCTGACAGCAAGGAACAAGGCACACTCCTCTCTGGCCACCTCCACCATCCCTGCAACACAAATGACAACCACAAAGGACCTGGGGACCAGACTGACAAGTTAAGGTGTCTGGCTTACTGTGGTATTTTACAACTGATGTAGTTAGTTGCTTTCATCGCTGGTTTTGAAATTTGTACAGTTGGTGGGAACAACTCAATAAGCCTTAAAAACTGCTTTTGGACCAGGCGATGAAAAGAATTTGTATAGTTTGGATCTGGTATGTCCCTCCAAGGCTCCTGTGTTGAAGGCTTAGTTCCCAGCTGAGGGGACGGGGTGGACATTTAGGAGATGGGTCCTAGTGGGAGGAAGTAGAGTCACGAGGGTACGTCCTCAGAGGGCATATCTTATCCCTGTCACCTCCCTCTGACTCCCTCTCTCTCTTTTGGGTCACCCTGAGGTGAGTAGATTTGCTCCACCACCCCCTGCCTGGCCTCACCACAGGGGCCCAAAATCACCAGAACCAAGTAACCATGGAACTGGCACCTCTGCAACCATGAGCCGAAATGAAATCTTTCCTCCTTTAAGTTGTTTATCTCAGGAATTTTGTCATAGCGACAGAAAGCTAGAGGACAGCAGCACTGGGCAAATGGGGAAATGTCCCGTTCTACTTGACGTAAATCATCCTCATGAGCCATGGCTTTTCAAGAGAGAGTGTATGAGCTGAAGAACAATGAGTGGGTGCAAATCACCTTTGTTCTTAACTACAGAAGGCTGAAGAATACATGATTCTCCTTGATTGTGGTGTTACAGCAGTTGACACTCTGCTCCCAGCCCCCACACGGGGGCTTCTGAGGATCAGGCTTTTTACCCCTACCTTGATATCCCTAAGTGGAACACAAAAATAATGTGATAAGCTATGTTTTCTAGGTTTAGAATCCTTAGTGTTTTACCAAGCACTATTAAGAGTTAATTTAAAGAATGTTTGCCTAGAACTGTACTTCTGATCCCAGCCACTTGGGAGCCTAAGGCAGGAGGATCACAAGTTCAAGGCCAGCCTCAGCAATTTAGCAACCTCCTGTCTCAAAATAAAAAATAAAAAAGGGCTAGAGAGGTAACTCAGTGCTTGCCTAGCTTGTGCAAAGGCCTGGGTTCGATACTCAGCAAACACACACACACACACACACACACACACACACACACACACAGAAAGAGCTTATTTGGACTTGCTGAAAACCTAGAAACTGACTTATTTCTTTTTTTAATTTTTTTTTTTTAATTCAGTGCTGAGGATCAAACCCAGTGCCTCACATGTGCGAGGCAAGCGCTCTATTGCTGAGCTATAACACCAGTCCCAAAAATGACTTATTTCTATGGAAAAATAAAAGCAGAGCTCCAAATAAATAAATTGCAAATAAGTGTTCAGAATTCACATATGAAACTCAGATTGCCTATACATTATTTATACCCATGATAATAAAATCTGGTTAAATGAGGTTGATAGCTTATATCAATTTATGGACAAGGACTACTGATGAGAGTCTGATTACACACATGCCTAACGTGCTTTAGGGAGCAGAGAACAAATCATCTTCTGACAAGAGCAAATTAATTAGAAGTATAAGGATGTGTGGTATTATTAGAGTAGCAGTTTCATTATTTGGAACCCAATATCCTAACCAACATCTATTCAGAACATGGAAAGCAGGTTTTTTTAGAGTGGCCAAAATGGATATATTTACAAGCCCCTGCAAGTTAATATATCACATTTTATTTAATAAAGGTCCTTAGGGCTGTTATCTATGCATGATTTTAAGACAGTTATTTCCTAATTCTTATAGCTTTCAAATAGTTTATTAGGAAGAAAGGTGAAGGGCAAGCAGACACTAGAGAAAATCAAAAATAATAACCACAAAAAAAAAAGAAATGGTAGGAATGAGATGGACGTGCTAACCCTAGGTACGACTGCACACATGTTACAACTCTACATCGTGTACAACCAGAGAAATGAAGAGTTGAGCTCTATTTGTGTACAATGAATCGAAATGCATTTTGCTGTCATGTATAACTAATTAGAACAAATAAATATATAAATAGAAGACTAACAACCACAAGTCCAACAATAAAGGCAAATTAATAAATGATAACCAGCAAACATAAAGGACAAATGTTGATTTTGTGTAAATATTTGCAATATATAGTTAAATATCCAAGTAAAAACAAATTCCAGCAGATCAATAAGGATAAACCCAATAGAAACACGGGCAGAAGATAAAAATGGACAATTTAAGAAACAGAAGTACAGATGGCTAATATACGTTAAAAAAAAATGATGCTCGACCTGCTAATAATCTGTGGAACACAAAACAAAAGTTTCGGATTTTTACCCACTGGTTTGACAATAATAAATTAGGAAATGCTAAGAACAAACTGTTGGGAGCACAAATTTAGCATTCCTTTGGATGATAAACCTAGTAGTTTATAAAATCTTTTTATAAACTTGTAATATATAAAATTGTACATATAAACTTGTAATATATAAAATCATGGTATATAAAATCTTTTTTAAAAAACGATAACCCAGCATGTCCCCCGCCCCCTCTCTCTCTGTTGTGTATGGTTTATAACCATCTGAACAGGTACTCAAGGCAGCATATAAAAATGTATCGTTGGCAGCACTGTTTGTAATAGCATAAAAATAAAAATGACTATAGAAATGGCTGAATAAACTACAGGATGAAATACAATGAAGCGATTTTTTAAAGGAAGTAAATTACATATACTGAAACGGATATATGCCAAGATATATAGAAAAAACTGAAAACCGTATGTACAGCAAGCACTGTTCACACACACGTTCACCACGGGTACAAACTGTGGGGAGGATATTCAAACATGAGCCAGCCACACAGGGGATCTGAGCAACTTCAACAGATCCTGACCCAATCCGAACAGACAACAGCTGTAATAGCACCAACCATTTTTGCACATGAGCCATCAACATTAGTGATAAATATACACATATACAGAAAAAAAATCTGGGAAGATAGAATCCCAAAGTGAATGGGAAGTAATGAAGATTTGGGGACGGATGCTGGGGAGAACTTGACCTTATCAGTAATGTTTTTTAAATTTCATGAGAATATACTTAGGTATTAATTTTGTAACTAAAATTTACCTTTTCCCAAAAATCTCAATGAATAGCAGTACAGAGAAGGTATGTCAGTTGGGGCGCTAATTCTTTTTAATTGCAAATTGAGTCTTATATAGTCGTTGAATCAAATCTGGCTAAAATTTTCTCAAGTACATGACCAGTCCTTGGTCCCTCCAGAAGCAACCAGAGTGAGGGCATCTGTTCATTCATCCTGATATATCACAAAAGAGTGCCCTGGACTGGGAAAATCTGTTATAGATTAATTGGGTGGGGGGAGAGTAATATCCTGATGAAGGGTTGTTTGGCTAGTTTTGAGTCCAGTGTTCCCAAACTTAAGTACATCTCAGAACTGCCTGGTCCCTCATCTCAATCACCCTGTTTTAGCAGCCCGGCAAGTAGGACTCAAGAATCTAAATTTCTGGCAAGTTCCATAATGATTTTTGATACAGATGGTTCGAGGATCACAAGGTGAGAAAATACCGCCCTGATACAAGGAAATGAACCTTTCCACACTTATTCCAAGTTCAATGAACTGTGTCAACTTTGTAAATGACATCAGACCAGTCTGGACAGATGGCACAAAGATAAATATCACAGGTCCACAGGGAGCTCGCAGACAAGAAGGGGACAAAGCCGGGTGCACAGCTGTATCGGTTGGCTTTCGCCAGATTTAACGCAGCAGTTAGCAAACAACCTTCAAATGTTAGTGGCTTTCAGAGAAGGTTCATTTCTTGCCCAGATACGGTGGCTGATATGGGACATCTGTGGCTCTGTTCCAGATGCAGGCAGGCTGTATCTTCACTCTGGAATCTAGGCTGAAGGGCAGACCCTATCTGGACATGTGACATCATCACAAAAGAACAAGTCAGAAAAGAACAATGCGGTACATTCATGGCTTCTTCTCATATTCCTGGAGGACACAGCTGAGCCCAAATCCGGAAGCCCAAACCACGGGACTTCTTGGTGGGTGAGCTACCAAATGTGCTAGCAGATAGGCCACGTTGAGTAATCTTATTCACATCCCAGTCAGGACACAAAGGAACAGCATGAGATTTCATCATGTTATTCAGAATAGTGCACGATTTTAAACTCATGAATAGTTTATTTATGGAGATTTTTCCATTTAATATTTTTGGACTGTGGATGACCACGGGTAATTGAAACTGTGGAAAAATAAAACTGTGGATAAGGGGAGACTCTTGTCTATTCCTGATCCTGCTAAATGACACACACATGGACCCAGTCTCATAAGCCCAAGCCTGGGAATCACCCTAGACACTTTCTTCTTTCCGTTCCCAGTCTTTGCAGTCATGCCAATTCTATTGCTATTGTATCTCTCCAACTGTCCCTTAGTCCTGGAATGGTTTCTTAGGCTTCCTTGTGTCATCATTACCCAGCCTGGTGCCCCTGCACAATTCCAGACTCAGTAACTCTCTTGGGGATCGTGGCACCTTCTCCTATCCACTGCCACTGCTCTGGCCGTGGCCCATGACCCCACCACATCTCACGGGAACCACTGGGATCATTTTTCAGCTGATCTCTTTTTTCCCCAGTTTGTCCCACACCTGGGCATTTCTAAATTGGGTCATTTCCACCTTTAAAAATTCCATCTTCTCCCCAGTTGTTCCAGGACGAGGCCCCCAAATAGCACATCATGCCACCACTTCTGACCCCTAGTCATCTCTGAATCCTTCTGTCTCACACCTCCTTCTCCAGGGTTTTTCAGATGCCCCAATCTCTCTGCTATCTCTGGCCTCTGTGCTGTGGTGTGCGTCCCTCCTTGGTCTAGAATGCCCTTCCTCACTGTGTCATCCTCACGGAAACCTCCTTCTCAAGAGCACTTTCTGTGAGACCTTCAGAGACTATAACAAAGGACCCCTCACCACCACCAAATTTGTGCTTTGACCCCGTGTGTGCCCATCACACGGTGGCTGAACTACTCGCGAGCCACACAACTCGGTACAAGTTACCCTCCCTGAACTTGGAAGAAAACGCTTGTAAAGCACTTAGAATGGAGCCTGGACCAGGGTAAATGTCTAACAGAATTCGTCGTCGCTGTGAACACTGCTCTTATTACATCTGTGTGCCTATATTATTATTTGGTGTATCTCTGTATCTAACTTATTCAACTATGAGCCCTTGGCATACAGAAACTGTAATTACATAATTTTTATTGTTGACATATTTTTATTTTAGTAATATATATATAGATCTTATTTCCTTGGCCAGATAATGGTTTTACATATGACTGTAACAAAGTTAGTTGTTTACTATTGTAAATAATGTCACAATGACCAATTTTTTCACACATTTCGCTACATTTTGTTCTGTCTAGTTTAGGGAAATCTCCTAAAAATGGGATGCTGGGATCACAAGAAATGCACATTCAAGACTCTTATATGTGTTGCCAAACTGCCCTCAGGAGAGGCAGGAGTAGCATTGGGCAGGAATTAGGCCTTCAGCCATGTCTGCATCTCTAGCCAGATCACAATCAGCACATTTTAAACACCTAATAAACTGAGCCAATGGCATGAAAGAGAAGGCAGTTGAGAAAGGGGGCATTTCTTGGGAACAAATCATTCCAGGAAAAGCAGGTCACGGAGGAAATACGGAACAAGTTCAGAAAAAGTCAGCTGAGCCAGTTCAGGAGGCTGAGAATAAAGCAGACCAGTGCTTCTGGAACTACAGGGACAAATGGCACACTAGGGATCTTGCCAGGAGTCTAGCTGGCCTTCAGCAGGTCTGGGGTAGGGTCTGAGAGTCTGCATTTTAACAGGCTCCGGGTGGTGCTGATGCTGTTGAGCCGTGGAACACATTTCCAGTAGTAAGGAAGCAGATGATTACACTGAGAAGTAGTGTAAGAAGATGTCACTAAAGGTTTCAAATGTCAAGCTAGAGGATTTGGATTTTTTTTTTTTTTTTTTTTTTTTTTTTTTTTTGGGACACTCGGTTGAAGAAAAGAGCTATACTGGAGGTTTCTGAGAAGGAAAACCCTTTTACTTAAGAAAAAACAGATAATAAAAATCCTATGTCACTTTATCAATCATGTCTTTCCTAGAGAATCATATATTCTGTTCTGTCAATTTAATATTTACTCTGCTTTGGTAAATACTATATGCAAACTTGAAGCTATTTTGGCAAAGTTCCAATGCTTTATCTCTCTGACTCCTAAAAATTGCTAGTCATGGGAGAGAAAAATAGATTAAAAACAAATGGATTAAGAGTTTTGCTCTAGCTAGGCTCAGTGGCACATGCAGCTCAGGAGGCTGCAGCAGGAGGATCAATAGTTCAAAGGCAGCCTCAACAAGAGCGAGGCTCTAAGCAACCCAGTGAGACCCTGTCTCTAAATAAAATACAAAATACGGATGTGGCTCAGTGGTGGAGTGTCCCTGAGTTCAATCCCTGGTACCAAAAAAAGAGTTTTGCTCTTCCCTGCCTCCCTACCCCCACACTTCTTTGGTCCATGCAGCTTAGGCTACAGCCCAAAGCTCCTGAGTGCTACTTTATCACTGTTTGATGGCAACCAGGGGACCAGTTGAGGATGCTGTCATAAAAATGACATGGCAGTAACCAAGAGTTACATACCCCTGCCCCCGCCAAAAACCCTTCTCCCAAGATTAAGTCTAACTGCTTCAAATTCAGTAAAGCAATGCCACCAATTCTTAGAGCACATATCCATCACCTCAACACACCTGGGCTTAAGAGACAGCAATCAATCACACAGCAAAGAGTGAGAATGAATCCAACTCAGAGGAATGTGGTCAAAGGCAACAAAAAGCCAGGCGCTCTCTCTGTCGCCCATCAGTCCCTGTCCCCTGCAGTCATGCTTGGTGACAGAATGCTGACAGAAAGAAAGAGCACCTGCTGAACTCTGTGAGCTATCCAACCAACAGCCCGGAAAGGGAGGGACGTTGGAAAAGACAGCAGTAAGTCAGGGAGGCCAAGTGCAAGTCTGATCTCTGGGCCCTTTGCCAACATCCTCTCCTTTAGAACACAGCAGTTCCCAGGTTCTCGGGAGGCGCTCTAGCAGGAAGCCTCAGCTTGCCAAACCTCATGGGATCACCAAGCCCAAGTGGAATGCACCTGCATGTGGGGTGCGAATGGGTGCAGAGAGCACGACCAGGGACCCGGTGCCCGAGTCCCGAGTCGTGCTGAGCGAGTCCTGCCCAGGTCTCCCAAAACACTTGCCATGGTGCACCCACACACCGCTGCGGGGTAAAGAGGTGCAACCAGATGGAAGACAAAATGGTCATTTCTATCAAAATTTGAAACACCCTTTCATCCACTATCTCAATATGTAGGGATTTATTCCACAGATAACCTTCATGCTAAAGAGAAAGGTACAAAGAGGTTCACTTCTAGAAAATATGAGGAACATCTCTAGTCTGTAAATTGGGCTCTAATAAACTGGCAAATATGAAATATAATAGAGATATTAAGAAAGGAACAAGGAAGACCTTACATTGCTGTTAGGAACGCTCAAAAAAATATCTCGAGACAGAGTCTCATGCTCAAAAGTAAAGTTTATTGGCAGGGAAAGCCTGCCATGCTGCCCAATAATGTGACACAGCAGACAGGGTTATCTTAATAGGGTTTTTATATTTTAAAAAAACAAAGAATTAGAGCAAGTTAGACATGGCCTTGAGTGCAGCAGCTAGGATTGACCTTGAGTGCAGGCGGCTGGGCAATAACAGAACTTTGTATTTGGGGGCCTTGGGGAGGGCTGTGGAAACAGGGTATTTTAAGTTTCTTTTTCTTGGTAGCTTATAAGCCCCAGCCACAGGTCAAGAGGCAGGTACAGAACCAAAATGGGAGTCACTAATGTTCAGGATATCCTATTACATGCCACACTAGAATTCCCTCCGTGACAGATTACAATATGTAACCATGTATGTGTGCAATGCATGGTGTTTGTATAATTGTGTTTAAACACACACACACACCCATGCACACGCACATGCACACATACACAGACTGTCTCAGGTAACAGACTGCCTTATGCCAACTGAATTTCTGAGATTATAGAAATTGATTTTATAGTTCGTACCTTTTACGTATTTTACAAATATATTACTATTTCCTTTTTTAATGTACATCTTTGAATTATTCATTTATTTTTGGTTTCCCAGCACATGGATCCCTTCTGAGCACTTAAGTTGTAGAAAACATCCACACACCTTACATGTAAAGGAAAATTCCAGGTCAATCTCACAACACAAAATGCAAAACCCTGAAGACCTTAGCGAAGCTAATTCCAACAACACATAAAAATGATAATCCATCATGACCCAATTGGCTTTCTCCCAAGATGGAAAGTTGTTTTAATATTAGAACTCAATTAATATAACTTGCTACACTGATAGAAGAAAGGGGGAAAGAAAACACGATCAGACTATATGGAGAAAAATATGAGATAAAATTCAACATCAATTTATCGTTTTAAAAAGAAGCCTTAGCAAATAAGATATAGAAAGAAGTTCTTTTTTTTAAAGTTTATTTTATTTTATTTTTTAAAGAGAGAGAGAGAGAATTTTTTTTTAATATTTATTTTTTAGTTTTCGGCAGACACAACATCTTTGTATGTGGTGCTGAGGATTGAACCCGGGCTGCACGCATGCCAGGCGAGCGCGCTACCGCTTGAACCACATCCCCAGCAGAAAGAAGTTCTATAAACTGGATAAAGCCTCACAAGGAAATCCAGAGCAAGCATCATACTTAGTGGTAACATTATATGTCCTATAACAAGCAGAACATAAAGGAGCCTCCTTCTGAAATGTCCTGTAACAAGAAGAACATGGAACATGGCTCTTAATCTCATTTTATAAAATGACACCTTTAAAATAATCTTGGGCATCATTTCAAGACATTCCATGTACATCTCCCTTCCAAACTTCCAAAGCCAGAAGTTCCATGAATTTTAAAGGAAGAAGCCCTAAAAGTAAGGTCTTTTAAAAGAAAACAAAACAAAAACAGGGCACCAACAGGAATCGGTTCTGTAGCACAATCGGCTCTCAGCACAACAGCACCTACACACTTAAAGCAAGCAAGAGCCCTCCACGAGTCCTCAAACTATGACACAAGGACCGTCCTCCAGTGCTAGAAAATCCGCTCCGATCTCCCCTTCCAACATTCATCCCTCATTCTTTCTTAACCTAGCCAATGCTACCCACCCACTTACTGCTTCATGCCTCGTGACTCCTCCAACCTTGTCTTTCCACCCTCCCCTCAAAGTTCACATCCAACTGACAGAAATGGAGTGAAGACACCTTCAGTACTGGAAAAAGCAGGCTAGCTAAATGGTTATAGATCTGGGACCAGATTAGCCAGCCCTCTCCACCAGCACTGGCCCAGTGAGACCACACCAGGCCACCCCAACATGGCCCGTTCTGTCAATGAGGGCAGAAAAAGCTGTGATATAACAGAGGCCCTGCAGGTGCTGGGCAGGAGTGTGGTCCCTGACAGGTAAGAAGGAATTCTAATTAAGGAAAAATATGATCAAAGAGGTGTTTCCTAAAGATTAACAATCAAGAGCATGTTTGGCTGGGCCTGGTGGTACACACTTGTAATCCTGGTGGCGAGGGAGGCTGAGGCAAGAGGATCACAAGTTCAAAGTCAGCCTTAGTCAAAGCGGGGTTGCAAAGTATGCAACTTAACAAGGCCCTAAGCAACTTAGCAAGACCATGTATCTAAATAAAATATAAAAAGGGCTAAGGATGTGGCTCAGGGGTTAATCACCCCTGAGTTCAAAAAAACCCTGGTACAAAAAAAAAAAAAAAAAAAAAAGAGCATGTCTGATTAGAATACAAGAAATAAAATAAAGAAGAATCAGGAACAAGATAAAAGAGAAGCAGCAGGAGAGAAAACTATTTAGATGCAATTTGAAAAGGAGTTCTTTGAATGTCAGTATAACAAGTTAAAGTAGAAACCAAAAATAATGGAAAGTGTCTGACAAATCATGAAAACAGATTAGAAAATAAATAAAGAAGCTAAGAGCACCATGTCCGTCATCAGCTGGCATTACACTGCTGCTCAGTTAATATGGTTTCTAAAAATGGAAGGTGGGGACTGGGGATGTAGCTCAGTGGTAGAGCACTTACCTAACATACAGGATGACCTGGGTTCTAGCACTCCAAAAAACGGGGGTTGCAAGTATGTAGTTATACAAACTCTTTCTATGAATAACCAACAGATTCCAATGAGATCCTTAGAGCTCCATGCCTAGCTAAAAAGAATAGTTAAGATGATTTAAGGAGTTGAAAAGAAAGGCAGGCACTGCGGCATATACCTGTAATCCCAGCAAGTAGGGAGACTAAGGCAGGAGGATCACAAGCCCAAGGCCAGCCTGGGCAACTCAGCCAGACCCTATCTCAAAATAGAAAAAAAAAAAAAAAAAAAGGCATAAGCCAGACCTGAAAAAGCAAACGATGAACATTCTCTCTGCAGATGCTAACCTACAACAAAAGGGAAGAGTAGAAGTTCACTGGATTAGACAAAGGGAATGAAGGGAAGGGAGGGGGATGCACGTAGGAAACACAGTGCAATGAATCAAACATAACTTTGCTTTGCTCATATATGAACACACGACCAGGGTAACTTCCCATCATGTACAACCACAAGAATGGGATCCTAACTGAAATGGGTTGTACTCCATGTATGTTTTATGTGTCAAGATAAACTCTACTGTAGTGTATATCTAAAAACAACAAATAAAAAAGGCTGGGGATGTAGCTCAGTAGTAGAGCACCCTGGATTCAATCCCGGTACCAAACACCTGGTGAGGGGCAGATATGACCTTTGTATATCTTTTTTTATTTAGTCGACTCAGTACTTGGGAGACCATGTAGTTATTAGTACAAAAGGACAGCGGTAGAGAACATGGAGGTAACAGTTTAAACTATCTACAAAACAAAAGAAGACCCAGAAAAAATAAAGACATTTAGAAGGTATATGTAGAGATAAATATTCCTATATAGAGATCTTTAAAATGGCCATAAAGGTACTTTATTTGACCTGGTCAGATACCACAATAAATGATGTGCACTGTCTAACAAGTACACCCAAGTCCTGGACAATGGTGCAGGGGTACCCTCCACTACTCTGCTTCCCTCCCTCCAGCCCACACCAACATCACTACCTGATGGCTTGCTTCCCGGGTAAAACCATTAAAATCTACAGCATTGATGTTATTTTTTTCAAAAAATTTATATTTAAAATGAAGGCAGGTCAACTGTGATTCTTAAAACCTTGTTGTAAATATCAAGGATTCCCTTTAAATTTATTTCCAAAACTAAAATACTTAGAAATCTGTAGCTGACTTTAAAATTGGGAACATATGACAAAATGCATAGCAAAAGGTATTGGGGAGGTGGGGGGAAGAAATGGCAAACTATATTGTTCATGCATCTCTTCTGGTGAGCAGTCCAAGGTACAAAGGTCCATCTAAGTTCAAGGAGGGAGTTATTCCCATTGACTATCAACCGGGGGCTTGAATTCCCTGCACAGTACCCTGAGCAAGAAGTTCACACACCTCCAAGCTTCTGAAGAATTAACTATTATCTGGATAGCTATTAATGACTTAGAAATTTTTTTCTTCAAAAAAAAGAATTATGCATGATTATATAAATCCACATTCTGCTAAAACCTTTATCCATCTTAAACATTAATCCGTATAACCCACCTGAAGATCTAGGTCTTGTTGTCATTCCCAGCTCACAGATAAGGAGACACAGAAGGTTAAAGGTCATATTAGACAAATGGTGGAACCAAGATAAACCATGAACACTGAAACAGGTCCACTTAGACACCAAGAATATTCCCATTCAAAGCAGACAATGGAGAATGCACTGCCTTTCATTTCTGCTTTGAAAACCAAAAAGTTCCCACAAAAATTTTCTCATGCACCACCCAAAGTCTCTCAAATGTCTGTCCTACAGATTTCCATTTATGAATGTTGGTGGGGGGAGTTCTTTTTCTTCTTTCCCTATTTCATACATGCCTGACTGCCAACGACTAAAACACAATCAACATGATCAACACTCCTTAGCCAAAATCACTCAAGGGTAGAGACCATCAAAATGGTTAAAAATTACAGCCATTGATGAATTCCTAATATCCCTCTTGAGCAGGTATTTTTGCTACACAACATAGCTGGGAGAAACTAAGAAATGAAAAAGAAGGAAATGAATTAAATTATAAATGATTTAATAGCACTCTGAGCTTATGAAACAGCAATATTTCAAGATTTTTCTTATATTTAAAATAGAGTCCACATGATTGCAACATGAAACTAACATGGAAGAGAAAGAGACATAAAACTGGACAGGCCTGTAATCCCAGTGGTTCAAGAGGTTGAGGCAGAAGGACTGCAAGTTCAAACAGCCTCAGCAACTTATTGAGGCCCTAAGCAACTCAGTAAGACCCTGTCTCTAAATAAAATATTTTAAAAGGAGCTGGGGATGTGGCTCAGTGGTGAAGCACCCCCTGGGTTCAATCTTTGGTACCCCCCCCCCAAAAAAAAAAAAACTGGAAGGGGCCATTCATCCTTAGATAGTCCACACTTGACCTCTGTACCTGATGGTGCCAGCTTCAGAGACTCATTCTCAATAGGTAGGCCTTCTTCAGGTTCAGAGAAAGAAACAGTAGCTTAGGAAGGCTGCACACAGATACATAGTTTCTACCTGCATTTACAGGCAAAACAGTTTGATGAAAATAAGAGTTATAAGAAATAGTATTGTAATTCTGATTAATAACTCTTGTTATACTGCGCAAAACTAACACTTTATTCCTTACAACCCAGGGCACTTCTTTTTTCCATGGCTAGGGCTCCAAAGAACTTTTTGTTGTTGTTGTTGTTAAACTTCCAAGACTGGGTTGCCCCAGAACTAATGCACAGGACAGGCAATGATCACTCCCTTCCACATTTACCCCACAGCAACCAGCTGCTCTTGACTTCTCTGTGGTGAGGCCTCCCTTGATGCCCAAAGCTGCTGGAGCGTCCCGAGTGGCTCTGAACTGGTTGTTTTTCCAGAGAGGCACAAAAGACTCCTGTGTCTACTACTCTCACTCAAGCTGAGTTGGTCGTTTCTATTTTACATCCAAGCCACCCCTTTTGCATATTTTGAAACTCGGAGAAAGCATAACATTATAAAAAAGGTGCCAACGATTTCTTCACAGGGAGAAATCTCAGGAACTACAATTATCCACATTGCTCTTCGGTCTGACTTTTTGCTTTTACCACCCTCAAATGTTTGTTAAAATCCCAGGTCTCAGATGTTTAAAACTGACTACTAAAACATAATTTGCATGACCAATTTATTCTTCACTGAAACACCACTAATAAAAAGGTTCATTCATGTTAAAATGCTATTTTTAAATGTGCCTAACTCATTGCTTAGAATGCTAACAATGAAGCATTATACTTCAGCAGAATTTAAAAAGGCTAGAATTATATTTCTCCCATCTCATTTCCACTTCCCCCAATTCTGCCATCCCAAATATCAACATTATTTTAAACTTTGCTGTTTTCTATCACAGTAGCCTCATTCATTGGTCATTCAGAAATAGTGTCCTTCTGAATACCAGGGCATGTGACTTTAAACTCGGGACTATGGATACTGAATGTCCCCAAAGGCCCAAGTATTGAAGTTTTGGGTCCCAGGGTGGCATTATTGAGAAGTAGTAATCTTTAGGAGGTAGAGCCTAGAAGGATCATTTAGATCATTGAAGAGTGTCCTTGAAAGATTGTGGGACATCATCTATCCTGTCTAGCTGGCTTCTGTTTGTGATGTGAGACTATTTTTGTTCTAAACACGTTTCCACCATGAGATGCCACCATCCAACACCTTCACCAGTACTGAACCAACTGAATCTCAAGAATCTATCAGTTGGCTGCCTCAGGTATTTTGTTACAGTAATACAAAGCTGACAAATACACTCAGGTTCACAAGTCTAGTTCGGGCTACCTGAAACTGTACAAAGTACATCATGCCAAAGTCCAAGGGAAATTTCTCCAAATGAAATCAGGGCAAGCTCTGCTATGGAGAGAAGGCTATGTCCTTCAGGAACCAGCACCATACTGGTCCATTCACAAAAGGAACACAGGCTCTATTGGCAAGACCTTATTCTCTCTTACCCCATCATTGCCCTCAGCATGAGGACATGCATCTTAATTCTCTGATGAGAGGGCACACACTGGGTTGCCAAGAAAATGATTTAGTATGGAGTTGGGCAAGAGACTTAAACTATACTCTAAAAAATTACAACCCAGAGTTATTGAAGAAGCTGAGTCCCCAGAAATAGACTTGAAGCTGCAAAATACAGTAAGTGGTGAACAGAAAAAGTGTCCAATCCCATACCAGTAGTCAAACTTGCACAATTCTTGAAATGGATGGCAAGTTAAAACGTGTGAAGCCATCAGGCCCACTCTTCATTTTGACACATGGATATTATCACAACCTCTAGATGGGCCTCAAGCTTAATACAGCACTTTACTTTATTGTTTAAAGCAACTTGTGAACCAAATAAATGGAAGCTTAATAGCAGAGGAAAAGCCAAGCCCGAGTTCAACTCTGGTAATATAACACTTGGGGTTTTCCGTGCCCATTCCTTCCACTGAGTTTAAGACACATTACTAGCATGATCTCATTAATCCTTCCAACACCCCATGAAAGAAGTAGGCAGCAAGTATTTTAATCTCTCTTTATGAGATAAAAAATGCGCTGCCTAACTGTTCCCAGTATTACAGCTGGCACTCAGACCTGGACCGGAGAAACAGTTGACTTTGATCGCAGTAAAGACTTGAATATACTGGCCTATTTTTAAAGGCAATGCCTCTTACTAAGATGAGATGGATTTCTTAATAAGGCAGATGCACACCACATACTTTCCAAATGAATTGCCACTTCATTTCTCGCAGTTTTCACACTCTATGCTAGACTGTCAAATAAAGTGGTTTTTAAAATGCATACTTCCCTAGACCTCTTGGCTTTGCGTTATGCTCTACAACTGCGCTTCTAGAATAGGTGAGGATTCAGGTCCACAGGGTTACTCAGCAGGGTGCCAAAGGGAATATACAGTCTTCTGACCAATGGGCACATTTTCTTGGATCTCAGTTTAAATGGATGGTCATTTAAAATCTGGTTTTTATACTAAATATATTTTGAAATGAAATGCAAAATTAGCATGAGTTTTTAAAGTGATTCATAAAAGAAATGGTACCTTTAAGCACAGTGTTTCAGAATATGCAGACAGGCAGGTCAAAGTAGAGGCAGAAGGGATGGATGATAGTTGTACTTTGCTATTAGGGTAGTGATGGGGGCACACTTGAGAAGACTTAAAAAACAGAACTAAGAAACTTAAGAGGAAAAACTATTTTCATCTACTTGCCTGGCCCAAACCATCCCAGGCAGATGGGACCATATCTTTCCATAAAAGCTTTTACTTGGCTTTCTTTTCCCATAGACTCCAAGTGGGATTCCACTTTGGATCTTCTAAAAATGTATCCTAAGACCACCCATAGAAAAATGCTATATCCACACTCAACTCAGACAATATCAAAAGCTATTTATTCGTTGCACTGTTTTTAGAATGCCTGACATATGCCACATTCACCCTGCTGAAGTCCTTTAACTATAAGCTGGTCTGTGAGGGACCTGAGAACAGAGACACTATTCTCTTTACTCTCTCAACTAGAAAATAAAAGAAGAGAGAATTACCACAGAGGTAGGAATGATGCCTTCAAATTTACTAAAAGTGTCCACTAACTGTCAAAACAGCCACATGACCAAGTAGGCAAGAGTTCTGTCAGAAGCACACACAAGGAACATGCAGGTTATCGGGAAAATCAGATGACTTTTGCAAACGCCTGCTCCTTCCAACACATACTTCCACATGCTCAGAGCAGGGTTCAACATGGAGGCCCATTCAAATATTCCTAGAAGCTAGGAGGACAACCGCTTCCCAAATCCAAGATGTGTGACAGGAGGCTAGGGAAAGCTCTAAATCTAAACCACCAAAATCAACTACTGACTCCGCTGAGGAACCCACCCAATGACTCCACCTGTGGGAGACAGTCCTTTCAAGTTCCTCAGGACACTTCTAGATTTATGAATGAACCAGGTACAGAAATGCACCTCTGTGTCCCTTCAGTTCCTGAAATATCCCAAGAAACAAGATTTTGGCTTTCAATTGTTCTGGGATCTCAGGCCTCATGAAGAAAGTGGTGAGCACGGTGCACCCTCTCCCCAGAAGGGACACAAAGGCACCTGGACACACCCACACTGTCCGGCAGCCATGGACCTCCCCTTAAGATCATCTTGTATTTCTACCCAATAACTGAGATTTCCAACTCAGAAAAACTGTTGCCACATCAATTCTGATTAATCAGGGCACTGCAACACTGGGAAAATTTTATAAGAAGACTTTAAACTTTATTTTGAAAACAGATGTGTACCTAAAATGAATGGTCCTTGTTCAGTCACCCTGGAAAACCACGTGTTATTTTAAAGAACAAATCATTTGGAATCTCCATTCTGAAACAACCTTCAATTAATTATTTATTAACTATGTAGGCTTTAAAAATGAGAAATACATGCTAGGTAAAAGTTTAAAACAAACAAAAATCCCTCACTTCCCAGTGCATCTAATCGCCGACTCAGCCACGTTCCTTATTTTCTTATATTTGCAATCAGAGTCCTTCCATGGAGCTTGGTAAAATCTGCAATGTTCCTGCTTAGACTGCAATCTTTCTACCAGCCATCAGACACAGCTCTACCCTTTTGTACTTTCCATGTCCTAAATGCCAACATCCGGGCATGTTCCCTGCCAGCCTCCTTTCTCTTAACAGTACCAGCTTTGACAGGGTAAAAAAAAAAAAAATCCTTTCCTAGAATAGTACTCTGAGAATTAATCCATTAAGGAGGAGAAGAAATAATCCCTAACGGCCACATACACAGCAATTAGGCACCTGGGGAGTGCATTCCCGAACCGGAACATGGACCCCCCTGTGAGCTTAGGTGGGGATGAGGAAACACCAGGACATGCCGTGGCTTGAAAAGAATGGAGTAAGCATGTACCCTTCGAGGTTCCTGGTCAGATACAAGAAACTGACCCGATTAAGTTTAGGTAGGAAAAAAGGTTTTCTACTGGCAAGGTTTTGGGTGGCTCACTGTCTGCAGGAGGGCTGGAAACCCAGGCTCAGATCGGAACCAAGAGGGCACGTTGTAGTCAAGGTGTCCCCACATGATAGCCTGCTGTAGCCATTGCTGCCACAGCTGCTTCACCACAATGGACAGCCACTTCAGGCCCTAAACACAGCCATCAGGACACTGGCCCATTATCCTGAAGAGACAGGACCTCAGAACCAATCTTCTGAGAAAAGGCCAGAACTGACTGGATCACGTGTCTAAACTGATAGGAAAAGGAGACACGGGAAGGTGGCTGCCCCTGGCTTAGGCACAGGAGGCTGATCTCAACCTCCTATCTGCCTTTGAATCCCATAAAAAAAGTATGCCTAGCGCTAGCGCTAGCACGCGCGCGCACACACACACACATACACACACACACACACACACACACACATGAGCCTTCTGTCACTGCAGGGTTTGGAAGATAGGACTTATAAGATCCCTTCTGGTTTCTAAAATATTATGAAGAATCAGTTGAAGATTTCATACTAATCATCCTAAACAGAAAAGATAGATAGATATGGATTTTACTTATTGAAACAAGAAATTAATAGCCTATTTCCTCAATCTATTTTCACAGAGAAAGATCTAATGAGAGCCACTCATTACAACAAACCAAATATTATGCCTCTGTCAATTAGGCTACTATAATTAAGTGCACAATTAAGTACTTAATAGGTTCATTTATCTTTCTAATTTTGGCTTTTGAAAAACAAGCTGAATTTATTTTCTCCAATGATACTAAATAAATACTGTTGTAAAGTTGACAGCCAGTGACAGAAGGTGGGGGTGGAATCTGCAAGAGACTGTCCTGTATAGATGGACATATGTTCACTGTTACTTCAGAGAACCCAGATGTTATTAAACAGCAGCAATTACAGAATCAGATTTTAACTCAATATACGAATACCTTGGAACATTGAAAAAAACAACATCCTATAATGGAGTAAGTTCCACAACAATACAGTGGCTCCCACCAGCAGAGGTATGGGAGCAGAGTAAGTAGCCATTGTAGGAACACAGTGCAGTGGGACTCCATGCCTGTGTTCCCCTGCCTACATGCCCATGCTGAAACCCTCACCCCAATGTGACACTTGGGAACGGGGTCTTTGAAAGGTCAGAGGGTGGAGCCCTCATGAATAGATCAGTGCCCTCATTATGAATAGGCCAGGGAACCAGGTAGCTCTTTTCCCACCATGTAAGGACACATGGAAACCACTCACCAAGAACCAGGCCAAGATGGCACCCGATGTCATACTTCCAGCCTTCCAAACTATGAGAAATAAATGTGTTGTCTAAGCCACCCAATCAGTGGTAACTTGTTACAGCAGTCCCCATTGACCCAGACACACAGCATGGAAAACAACAGCACTAGATAAGTGGGTAGGCTTGTTGGTCCACACCTCAAAGGTCCTATCCAACTAGGGCTCTAAAAAAATTAATTTCCATTGTCTGAAAAAGCCAAACTTAGCAAGATACAATTCTAAATTTATATAAAAACAATAGATCAAATATAGGATAAGTTAAACATGAATCTCAAGGTGCATCCAGTCAACTAGCTAATACAAGCTGAGATTTTACTAGAAGAGTAGAATAGACCACCCACCCACGAGTCCCAAGTTCATCTTAGGGTTTCCTTTTTTTCAAAAGGACACCATTGCACTCAAAAGTTTCTGGAAGGTGGTAAACAGAACTCAAGGCAACGGAAAATCCTGTCAAGAAGAGAACCAGGAGATGGGAATGATGAAATGAGAAAATAAAGGGGGTCTGTGTGAGTGTGCTTACGCTGCCCCAACATACCTCGGACTTGGCGGCTTCCACAACAGACATTTCTCTTCTAGTCCAAGGTGCCATCAGGACTGGCTCCTGGGGAGGGCTCTTCCCAGTTTGGAGTTGGTCAGCCTCTCGCTATAGCCTCACATGGATGGCCTTTCTTCTGTGAGTGCACACTCCTGGTGCCTCTGCCTCTTATTGTGGCCCATCCTTATGACATCACTTAACATTAATTATCTCCAAATACAGCCATCATACTAGGGGTGAGGGCTCAACATAATCAGATTGAGAAGGAAACAACTTAGTTCGTGACAGATCCAATCTCAAATATATGAAAGAATATGTCTGAAGATGATATTAACTTATTCTTTCTTGCTCTACAAGAATCTCAACACTATAGTCACTGGGCACTTTCTATGGACCAAGCTTTGTGCTAATGCACTATTTCACTGTTTTGTGTTTACTATGAGGCAGATACAACAATTTACTGTTGTTATTACAAACTGAGGCTAGTTCCTGCCCAATGTCACACTGCTGATAAGTGGCAGAAGGACAAGATCCCCAGCAATCAAACTCCAAGGTCACCCAACCCAGCCTTTTAACCATTACATTCATGTAACAACAGAAAGTCAGAAAAAACTAAAGTATGAACAACCACATTACCACCACTGCTTATTTTTATTCCGAGGTACTAGTTGCTGGCATACACTGTCAGAGTTAATCTGCAAGCCAAGGAGTAGGTGTCAGAGATGGGGAGACAGACTCAGAAAGCCTTCCTCAAACTCACAGTGACTCAAAACATAGAGGGCCCAAGATCAAACCTAAGTGACTTCAGATGCAAATCTTCTGTCAAGTGTAATCCATTCCTGATGGACTATCACTAGCTCAGGTCCCAATAAACATCGTAATGCCCTGAAGCTCCCAGAGAGGACCAAACATAATCCAAACTTCACCTCCAAGAGGGAAAGAGAGGTGAGGAGGGCAAATCAATCAAAACAAAATCAAGCTTTCCAACATCAGTCTTGTGGCGATTTGGCAAAACCTTTTGGCTCCTACTCTGTGTTAGTCCCAGGGAACATGAAGAGCAGGGGATAAAAGGGAAATCCCACCCACCTAAGCCCTTCACTTAGTGCAGCAGATGAAAGAAACAAGCTCAATACATAAGGGCCAAAGGGCCCAGAGGGTGAAGGGACAGAGAAGCAGGAATGAAGGACATGATGGGTGCGACTCTAAAACCAGCAGTCAGGGGAGGGCTGGGTTTAAACTGCCTAAGACTGCAGCAGGGCCAGCAGCTCTTACATCCAACAGGTCCTGTGGCCTTGACGACAGGTCAGCACTCCTGGCCGTCCACTGGAGGAGAGGGTGGTCCACAGTGCCAACAGCAAACATATCAAAGAAAAAGGAAAATAAGGAGTCTTCTTCCTTGACTGCAAGGAAAGGAGTGACTGAGTTCTGTTGCCAGGGCACTGGGCAAACAGAGAGCACAGCATTCTAAGGGCCACCGTAGGAAGAGAAACTCACCATTGAGGAGAAGACACAGGGCAAACAGAGGTCTCCCTACCAGATCCAAGACCAGAGGTGGCCGGCAGCAAGCAAGGCTTTCTAAAGTGGCAAGGAGGCAGGACGGTGGCACATGCCTATAATCACAGCAACTTGGGAGGCTATGGAGGGAAAAGGGCAAGTTGGAGGCCAGCCTCACCAATTCAGTGAGACCCTTGGTAACTTATTTTCAAAAATAAGAAAATTAAAAGGAACCGGGGATGTAGCTCAGTGGTAAAGCACCCCTGGTTCAATCCCTGATACCAAAAGCAGTCAGGACAACAAGTATAGCAAAGGGAAGAGATCAGAAGTACTATGGAAAACAGCTTTGCCTAATCCCTACCTCCTTTCTATGTCCCTGAGCATCAGAGTCCTTAATGGAATAAGCAAAAAAATTAAAAAACAAAATAAAAGGGTTACCAAGTTTTCGAAGTACTCTATATCGCACTACCATATTTCTAGCTAGCTATTGTCTGAAATGTTCATCTTTTTTGCTAACATGTACCTTCCATTTCAGTCGGCTAACTTACCAATGTGCACATTTCTTCTTAAACAAGTAGCCCAGGAGTGCAAGGCTGCATGGAGGGACTAAAAGGAAGGGTCAGTGGAATAAGTCCCGAAGTCTACTTCTTTCTGACATGTAGAACTGTGGAATTCTGGGTATGTCACAGGGCCTATCTTGCTCTTTATCTATAAGACTCAGAGGAAGATTAAGAGAGATAAACAGAAAGGCTGATTTACAATAGCAAGCTAACAAACATTAATTCCTTGCCACCAAGAGTTGCCATATCTTCTGTTCTAGTACCATCAGTGATGGGAAGGGTGGAACAGTTCATTCCAGATAACTGGAATTAGAGAATTTTTTTAATTATACATAACTCAAAATCTTCTTTAACACATAAAGAGAAAATATAAGAAAGAAGAAAATACTAACTACAAATCAACATAAGGAAAATATTTCAATAATCAAAGATCATTGATCAAATGATCAAAGATCAAATCATGATCAAAGAAGATACCTTTGCTAGTCCTCAGTTCACACCTAACAAAGGTACTTTAGAACAGGCACTCTGGAACCCTCATGGCAGGAGTGGACATAGACCTGACTAGTGTTCACCAACATCAAGGCCTCCTCCATCTCCACTCTGGGAAGATAACAACTCCTTGCCCCCTACAGCTGGGCCCATAGAAAGGGGAGTAATCAAGATCGCGTGCCCCAAAACTGACAGCTGATTCAAATCCTAGACCTCACGTACTTACTATGTATGCGGGATAACTGATCAAACTCTCTATGCCTTAGTTTCTTCAACTGTAAAACAGCACCTCACAGGGATATTCTGAGGATTACACAAAATTCTAGCACAGTGCTGGGCATACAGTTCAAGTGGTAACAGAAATTACTGATCTTTGTGGCAGGTACTGTTCTACACATTTACCTGGGGTGACTGTTTTATCAATCAATCAGCATTAGTATAAGAATATTGTTTCTTGTAACAGCAGATATCTGTATACAAACAAACAACTGGATAACTAAGCCAAAGCACACAAAGCAAGTCTGTATAGCTATTAGAGAGAGTGAGGTGGCTCTGTACAAGGTGATAAGGATCTCCAAGTGTACTAAGCTTTTTTTTTTTTTTTAAGGTAAGATGTAGAAAAATGTGTATGAAGCAGCCCAAGTGGCATACACCTGTAATCCCATCTACGTGGAAGGCTGACGTGGGAGGATCACAAGTTCAAGGCCAGCCTGGGGAACATAGTGAGATCCTATCTCAAAAGTGGGGTGGGGAGTACTAATAATCTCTTTTGTGCAAAAAGAGATGGATGGATGGATGGATGGATGGATGCTAAAACTGCCATAAGCTTTGTTTGTTTAAAAAGTGAAGCCAGGTTGCCTGAAGTTTAATGGAGGTTCATTTCCTACTAGTTATTCCATTTGGGGAAGGTACTCAAACACAGCCCCAGTATCCCCACCCATAAAACAGGATGAATAATAACCCCTACTTCTTGTAGTATTCTTGGGGATTAAAGAGCTAATACATAAAATACCCCTTGGCATACAGTAAACAATCAGTTAATGTGACTTGTTTTATTACTAACCATTTTAATATGTCAACAGGGGCTGTGAGCTAATGGATCTTTCTGTTTTCTTTACACTTATCTTCAGTTAGAAAGATAATTACACTGGTGTCCCTTGAAAATACAAAATTACATTTGTTGATATGAGAGCTGTATGGAAGGTATCAAATGAGAAATGCTAGTGCAAACGGCATATACAGCACAAGCTCACTTTTCTTAATATATTTAGAGTTATGTGAATAAATGCACATTTAAAACATCGGATATGAACTAGAATGTCACCAGTGGTTTCTCGGTGGGGTGGATTATAGGTTATATTTTCTTCTTTTGCTTTTCCCTATTTTCTGCATTACCTAAAACAAACATACATTACCTGTGTGAAGTGTCATAATTTACTTTCAACCATAGAAGCTACAAAGAAAGAAGTTAAACTGAGAGGCTTCCAATGATATAATCAGCAATGGACTTTAGAGTGAAAACATGTGAAAAACATACGTATTTTTTTGAGAGTAGTACATTAGGTATTATAGTGCTAACCAGGAAATCAGGCCTGCTCAGCAATGGTGAGGCCCGCTACTGCCCCACTGGGCCTGGCTCCAGGGAGGTGTGCTGGCTTCAAGAACCAGAATGTGGCCCCAGGTACCCAGGAGCCAAAGCTGGTAAGAGCTTAGAGCTGAAAGTCCAGAGAGCACCTGGGGAAGGTCAGCAACAGTCCTGCACACCCACACACCGTTCGGACGTTAGTTCCATAGCCGCAAATCCTTAACAGACCCTGGGTGTACAGCAAGGGATAACTAAAACAGTAAAATGCTGTTTAAAAATGAGTTTGCATTATGAATGCTCTTAAAATGTCAAGCCCTGAATAAGGCAAGGAGGGTGGGGGAAGGTCAGATTTGATATGAAAGCAGAAAGGGCAAGGTGATGTTGTCCTCAGCAAATCCTTGTGTTACCATTTTGAAAAATCTGAAAACTGACAAATGATCAATCACACAAATTATGATTTGCCTATTCTCTCCCCAAAACCTCTACATGACCTGGGGCCTGCTGGTCGGACAAAATGAGGGCCAACAGGCCTAAGGACACAGTCATCTCGAGATGTGTTTATGCTACAGGAATGGGGAGTGGGGAGCAGCAGGAACGGCTGCTCCTGGTCCCCACTACGGCCAGGTCCCCACCTCACACCGTTCAAATCACTGCTTCACTGGGAGGACTTCAAGAGAAAGTGATCAGGCCAACTTTGACTTTCTTGGCCTCTGTCTCTGCACCTCTCGATCTCAATCTCTCACCCTCTCTCTCTTCTTCTCTCCTTCTTATCACTGCAGAAAGGCCAGCAAGAAGCCACCATCACAGAAGGAGATGGCAGCCAAGCACTTCAGCCTCGAGGAATGCAAAGGACAGGGAGCCCAAGCACTGCAGTTGCACAGTGAGCTCTGTGACCTCAGTCTGGTCCCCTCCCCATTCTGGGCTTCCTTTCTCATCTAGAGAGTAAATGAGTGAGAAGAGGCTTCTGAGACCCTTAACCCACCTTGCAATTCTGTGATTTCACAACATCTAAATAAGGTCACTCAACAGGAGAATCACCAGGACACTGCAGGGAGGCAGCCCAGAGGCAGCTTCGTGTCCTCTCATTTCTCACTTAATGACTCCCCGCGTTTCTTGCCAAGAAGGGCATACAAAAATCCACGTTTTAATTTTTATATATTGTACTTAAAAACAGAAGTGCTTGCATTTGACTCTGGATTCTGCAATTCTTTCTACTCATAATGAGCAGCTCTTACATGAAGTCAGCTGAGTTTTATCTTGGGCAGCACATTCTTAACAAGAGAATTACAATTTGGATTAATGTAATCAATAGTATTTTCATTCTTTTGATATGGTCTGCCCAATAATTCTTCCAAGAAAAATATTTTTTGGAGTAATATTGATTTATTTAACCTAACTAGCATTTCTTTTTTTTTATTTATGTATGATAGCGGAATGCATTACAATTCTTATTACACATACAGAGCACAATTTTTCATATCTCTGGTTGTATACAAAGTATATTTACACCAACTCATATCTTTATACATGTACTTTGGATAATAATGATCATAACATTCCACCATCATTTATAACCCCATGCCTCCTCCCTTTCCCTCCAACAACTCTGCCTTATCTAGAGTTCGTCTATTCCTCCCAGGGTCCCGTTCCCTATCCCACTATGAATCAGCCTCCTTACATCAAAGAAAACATTCGGCATTTGGTTTTTTGGGATTGGCTTACTTCAATAAGCATTATCTTCTACAACTCCATCCATTTACCTGCAAATGCCACGACTTTATTCTCTTTTATTCCTGATTAATATTTCATTCTGTTGTTTGTCTTTATAATAGCTGTCATTCTGACTGGAGTGAGATGAAATCTTAGAGTAGTTTTGATTTGCATTCCTCTAATTGCTAGTGATGGTGAACATTTTTTCATGTATTTGTTGATTGATTGTATATCATTTTCTGAGAAGTGACTATTCAGGTCCTTGGCCCATTTATTGATTGCATTATTTGGTTTTTTGGTTTTTTGAGGGTTTTTTTGGTGTTTAGCTTTTTGAGTTCTTTATATACCCTAGAGATTGTGCTCTAACTGATGTGTGAGGGGTAAAGATTTGCTCCCAAGATGTAGACTCTCTATTCACCTCACAGATTGTTTCTTTTGCTGAGAAGAAACTTTTTAGTTTGAGTCCATCCCATTTATTGATTCTTGATTTTAATTCTTGCGACACAGGAGACTTGTTAAGGAAGTTGGGGTCTAATCCCACATGATGGAGATTAGGGCCTACTTTTTCTTCTATTAGACGCAGGGTCTCTGGTTTTATTCCTAAGTCCTTGATCCATTTTGAGTTGAGTTTTGTGCATGGTGAGAGATAGGGGTTTAATTTCATTTTGTTGCATACGGATTTCCAGTTTTCCCAGCACCATATATTTTTTATTATTTTTACTACTAATGTTTTATTAGAGCTTTTGTAACAATTAAGCATTTATTTTGATATCAAATAAATCATGCTCTTCAAAGCACTAAAGAATATAAATACTCTCTTCTACCTGTAATATGCTATGTAAATATAGGTTATAAGTCCTTTCTTGCATAGAGAAGTGTTTTTTGTTTATTCTCTGCTGTGGAAACAAACCTCCCAAACATTAAGAGGTAGAAGAGTATCCAGAATCCAGAAATCAGATTTAACCATTATTAAATAAACAAGAAATATTGTACACTTACCTATGTTTTCACAGATACTAAAGTCAAAAGTACTATTTAGCTGGGTATGGTGGGGCACATGCCTGTAATCCCAGTGGTTTGGGAGGCTAAGGCAGGAGGATCATGAGTTCAAAGCCAACCTCAGCAACTTAGTATGGCCCTAAGCAACTCAGTGAGACCCTGTCTCTAAATAAAATATGAAAAAGGGCTGGGGATGTGGCTAGGTGGCTAAATGTCCCTGGGTTTAATCCCCAGTACAAAAAAAAAAAAAAATGCTATGTAACAGGTTTCCTGCCTGCAAACAGTTTACAATCCCATGTGGAAATCAAATGTATGCACATGATAAATACCAACTATGGCCTAGTGCATACCAAATGCTACAGCAGACACTAGGGATATGAGCAGGACTTGCTCCTGCTGTACAAAGGCTCACAAGCTGTGCCCCCACCACAGTGGGGGGTCTAGTGCTCTTCCTAAGAATGGGATGGCTTCCAAGGTGCAGGCAAAGGGGAAGAGATGACATATCTCACCATCACTTCTTGTCATGTGTCTGTCTCCTGGAGGTATCCTTTCTTTTTACAGTCTGACAATTTCTACCATTTAATTGGTGCACTTAGTCTATACACACTTAACTTAATTACAAATGTACTTGGTTTTCCACACACCTACTGATTTTTTGCTATTTGTGCCATCCAATTTGATCTTTCATTCCTTCCTTGCCTCCTTTGGAACTGGTTTGTTTTTGATTATCCCATCCCTCCAAGTTTAGCAGCCACAGACTCTATTTCCGTGCTTTGATTATCTAAAAATTACAGTAAGTCTAGTCAACTTACTCATGTGCAATGGTAATCAATTCTCCAGCTTTTTTGCCTGATCTTTGATACTTCAACCCTATGTACACCTTTATCAGCCCCAAGCCCAATTCGAAACGCTGAGCTTCAGCCACCATGAACCTACCTGCAGGTCCTTCAGCTTCTCACAAAGCCCCTGACCGCGGGTCTTTGCACTGGGCTGCTCCCCACAGCTAGAATGCCACCCCGATCCTCCTCACCCCCTTCTCAACCTGGCAGAATCCTGCTCACATGCCAGGTCCCCAGGAGTTCTTTGCAAACTGACCTCCCCTCCCCAGGATGCTTCATCCCCCCCCCATCCCCCCAATACGTCAAGCTACAACAGCCGAGGACTGCGGTCAGAAGCCACCCGTGCAGGGACCTACCTGAATGACTGCAGAGCCCTGGGCAGCACATAATGGGCGCTGGATACATAGTTACTGAGTGAAAAATGAATGAATGCAATATTCAAGACATGCTAAAATCAGGAAGGAATAAATGATACAGGGGCTGGGGTATAGCTCAGTGACAGAGTGCTTGCCTAGCATGTGTGAGGCACTGGGTTTGATCCTCAGCACCACATAGAAACAAGCACACAAAATGAAGGCCTGATGTCCATACACAACTAAAAAACAAACAAGACACAGATTCCCCAAAACAAATAACGAAGTCCTCTAACTACAGAAGCCAAAAGACTAATTTAATTTAGGAACCCAGGCTCTCCAGCCAAACTGCATGAATTCAAAACCAGATTCTCCCACTTGTTAGTCCTGGCCAATAAACTACTGCCCTGTGGCTGAAAATAGGGAAAATCATAAAACAACCCAATCAGGTTACTGTAAGGAACAAATGAGATAATACCTGAAAGTACAGGGAACACCTTCTATTAAGATCTGGACATATTTATAATAGCATCTGGCAGTTAGTCCATATAGGAGTACTTAACTGCTCCTATATTTTATTTTGAGACAGGGTCCCCCTATGTTGCTTAGGGCCTTGCCAAGTTGCTGAGGCTGGCTTTGAACTTGAATCCTCCTGCCCAAACTCCAGAGCTACCAGGATCACCACACCCAGCTGGACTACAACTCTCAAAACATCCTTATTTAAAACCTGGCTTACTAACATAAGCCTTTGTATCAGAGCAATGAGGAAAATGTCACTGGGTCTCAATAGTGGAAAACCATCAATCAACCAGAATTTAAAAAAAAAAAAAAAATCTAAACAGCATGAAGTGTACACCTTAAATATAGAAATGGGAGCAATAACACATTTTCATAATCTATGAAAAAATGGGGCCAGGGTGTAGCTCAGTGGTAGGGTGCATGCTCAGCACACAGGCGGCACTGGGCTCAATCTCCCGCACCACCCAAAAAATAATAATAAAAATAACTAAGCTCAGTGGTGCACACTTGTAACCCCACTGCCTCAGGAGGCTGAGGCAGAAGGATTGAATGTTCAAAGTCAGCCTCCCTCGGCAACTTAGTAAGACTGTATCTCAAAACAAAAAAAAACCAAAAAACGAAAGGCTGGGGATGTGGCTCAGTGGCAAAGCACCCCTGGGTTCAATAACCCAGTACCAAAAATATTTTTAAAAAATTTTTTAAAGATCTCAAAAAAACCATTTTAACATTTAAAGGAAGAATTCTGTTTTTAAAATGAGGTAAAAATTTTGTAAATTGGGTAGTCTTACTGAATTGTTTTATATTTCCTTAATTGTTGCTATAAGAAATAGAGAGTTTTTTAAATTTTTAATTATCTAAAAATATATTATCCAAATACTAAAATTATTCCTTATTATTCCATATAACAAACAAAAATTTTAATTTGGAGATTTCTGCCTTCTTAAATACTGGAATAAACTATTTCATTATCTTAGAAGTCAATCAAATATTTTTCAATTAGTTTGATTTTAATAGATATTCTGACTCCAAATTAATATCTCTATGTTAAAATCATATTATCAAGCTTTTCTGTAGCCTGTGTCATGTTATTACCCAGAGTTCTTCTTAAAGACTTAACTAGGCACCGTGCCTGTACCCCAGCTACTCAGGAGGCTGAGACAGGAGATCCACTTGAGCCCAGGAATTCAAGATCAGCTGGGCAACACAATAAGACCCCCATCTCTAAATAAACACATAAATACTAAGATTCTAGGTTTGTTTGAATTTCCTAAACCATAAAATGTAGGTTAGCACAGCAATGTGACCTAAAATACTAGATAATGACATAATAAAATTACATTAATTCAGATTAGTTGCAGAGGGTAGAAGTAAATTTAGGAGTTTTATTTTAAAAATAAAATGATATGATACTTTCAGATACAGAGAATGAATGATATTGGGTTAACAATACAGTTCTTTGGAGAAACTGCATTCATGACCTGATAGTTACCACTAGAACTAGAACTTGAGTTATAAAGTATTCAAAGGCACTTGAAAATAAAGCCCTCTTTGGGTGTTGAGTTATTCACTTGTTTTTTTGTCCATTCTATTTTATTTTTGCAGTCAAGTACTGAGTGCCTCATCTGAGTAAAACTCTGCTTACTTACAACAACTATCTCATTTAATCCCCAGAACACTCCTGCAAGGTTGGTAAGATCCCTCCACACTTTTTTAAAACATCAGGAAAAACACACAACAAGAAGGTCCACATGGCTCTATGTCACTACACATATGCATCAAGTCCACTGAGGTAAGAATGGTCACTTCAGGCCCTGCGTGGTGGTACAAGCCTGTAATCCCAGCAGCTCAGGTGGCTGAGACAGGAGGATCACAAGTTCAAAGCCAGCCTCAGCAAATGAACTAAGCAACTCAGTGAGTCTCTGTCTCTAACTAAAAAACAAAATAGGGTGGAGATGTGGCACAGTGGCCAAGTGCCCCTGGGTTCAATCCCCTGTACCACCCCCACATGAGAGGGAGGAGGAGGGAGGGGGGAGGGAGGGGGGAGGGGGAAAAAAGAGAATGGTCACTTCAGCAAAAATGTTCAATGTTTGAAAACTATTTAATGGTGCTATATTTTGCTTATCTGGTTAGCAGATATATTTCAAATGCTGTTTTTGAAGAGCTGAATATGTTACTTATCACTAAATGCCTGCCCCTAAAGGATTCTTTAAGCCCAGTAGGAGTCATTGAGCGGTTTGCAAACTGGACACCAAAGGGAACACCCCTTCAAGAGAAGAAAAAACATGTCAGGGACAACAAGGGCCAGGAAGCAGGAGATGAGGAAGTAACTTTCCTGAACTTCACACAAGGTGCCCAATGTGACAGAGCTGTCACAGGGACAGAAATGCTTGCACTGCCGACCTCACTAAGTTTAGGGCAGGGTCAAATGACATAGTATGCATTACAATACTTTGTAAAGTAGACTTGATGCCATGATACAATTTGGCAAAACATTTTCACTCTGTATTTTTATTTTTGAAAGATCTAAAGACAGTAGAATGAATCAGACATAACTGTCCTGTGTTCATATATGAATACACAACCATTGAAAAACTCCATATCATGTACAGCCACAAGAATGGGATCCGCATTAAAATAAGTTATACTCCATGTGCGTATAATATGTAAAAATAAACACTCTGCTGTAATGTATACTTAAAAAGAACAAATTTTTGAAAGTGGGTGGGGGGAGAAAAAGAAAGATAAAGATCTAGGGGCTGGGGCTTAGTGGCAGAGCACTTGCCTAGCATGGGTGAGGCACTAGGCTCAATTCTTAATACCACATTCAAAAATAAGCAAATAAAATAAAGGCATGGTATCCATTTACAATTATAAAAAAATAATAAAATTTAAAAAAAGATCTATAGCACTCCTAATATAATTTATGTTTTGGAAGCAAAATCTTTTAAGAGATTTAGCTTAAATTTTAAAACTATCAGGGTACAAATAAGGTTAGGCTTACAGAAATTTCTTTAAAAAAAATTTTTTGTTGTTGTTTTACCATGTAAGCTACAATTGCATGAGCTAAATGTACACACAAAATACAAAACAAGGGCCTAACCATGAACTTACTCCTTCTTTCAACAAATATTTACAGAGTACCTACCTACCCTGTGCCAACTTCCTGGCTAGTACCTAGAGGAATAAAATTAAATAAAACAAAGTCCTAAACTTCTAGATCGTCTTTGAATCCTTTGCATGTAAGAGTACCTGGCACACAGTAGGCACCGAGGAAAGTTCTAGAAATAAATGTGTACATGAAGTCAGGTGTAGAGAAATGACCAGAAAAGCTGCCTCTATACTAAGTACATACACCGCCAGGGGCTGGGGACGCAGCAGGGCTACCCAGCACTGGCCTAGCATGCAAGACCCAGGGCTCCATCCCCAGCATGGTAAATAAATAAATCATTCTGAGACCGGTTGTGAAGGAGATGGGATCAAAAGTAGGCAAGCCTTATCCCCAAACTACAAAATAATACAGGCCTGCTTCTCTGTTATCGCAGAAATAAAGAGACAGATGAAAAGCAGGCAAATAAATAAACCCCCAACTATGAAACCTGCTTTTCATCAATCAAATAAACCAGCAAAGGCAGCATTTCTAGGTCATTACCCTTGGGTCCAGTGTGCCACGTATAAAATGGCTTTCCTAATTAGTCTAATCATCACTTCTGCTCCTCACGGTTGTAGCTGCCTAATTACCCAATGAAACCCAACCCCCACACCAGGCTCTCAAGTCCCCACCTCCATCCCACTGTTGAAGCCAGTTTTCCAGAGGAAAACAAGTACTGATTGGGGTGAAGAGAACCCAAAGTTTGGGAACCTATTTTTTTTTTCTTAGAAACATAAAAAAACGAATAATGTTCTACCATTCCTTCAGAAGTATGCAAATAAGAGAAGGGAAAATAATTTTGGCTTCTAAAATTCTCAATTATACAAAAATGAAAGCAATGGGAAAATAACAAAAGACAAAAAAAAAAAAAAACATGTTTTTGCTCCAGAATGTGGGTGCAAGGGAGCCAACTGTTTTGACATGGGGATACCAAGCTGAATGGGAACCAAGGCTGAGCATAACCTGTGAGGTGACTGTCACTGTGTCCTACGTAAGCAGAGGCCTGCATGGGAGACCCAGAATAAGGGTGGCGTGGGACCTTTCTTTTTCAGACTGCTTCTATTCAGTTCCTCCTGTATGAAAGAGTTTCTTAGGGGCTGGGGCTACAGCTCAGTTGGTGGACTGCTTGCCTTGCATGCACAAGGCCCTGGGTTCAATCCCCAGAACCATAAATAAATAAATAAAAAGATCCTCTTAGGAAGAAATGAAAAGCAGAAACAAAGCAGTGGTCTGGGTATGCAAATGGTACTGGCAGCTCTGTGCTGATGTTCTAGTAGCAAATTCTTTGTTATCTCAGGTAGGTGCTGGGCCAATAGCCTCCTTCCTTTAGTCTCTTCTCTTGGATACTTCAGAGCAAGCTTTTTGGTAACAGAAGTTAAAGAGAGAGAGAGACCAGAAGCCGGGCCCAGTGGCGCACAACTATAATCCCAGCAAGGATCACCAAGTTCAAAGCCAGCCTCAGGGACAGCAAGGTGCTAAAGCAACTCAGTGAGACCCCTGTCTCTAGAACTTGGATGCAAAAAAGATAGTGTTATTTGATATTGTTATATTTTTTTTTAATGTTTTTAGTTTTTTAGTTTTAGGTGCAGAAGAGCACTGAAGAAAAAAAAAATACTAGACAGAAAAAGTATTAAATGAGATAAAATTATTTAATGAGAACACTAGGGACTAGAGACTGTCCCGCTCTGATAGGTTACCTAGCACTAATTTCTTTAGCTCTGAGGTCTGATTACATTTACTGTGCTATGGCACCTTCTTACACAACTTAGATCACACCAAACAAATTTAACAACCAACAAACGCCCTAATAAGTGGGTGTTGCCTTCGTTCCTTTAAGCCTCCTCTCCAGGTCTGCCCTACAAGTAGGATTTGTGATCCGAGTACCTAGTATATGCCACAGCGCGGCTGAGTCAACAGTGAACAAAGATGAGGCGCTTCCTGGTCTTTATTCTCATCCTTAAGTCCAGGTGGAAGGAACCTCACAATCTCCAACAAGAGAGCTCAACCTCGATGACTGGCAACTCCATGACGTCTGTCAATCAAGCGAGAAATCTACAGGGCTCTTCCTCTCCTTATATTGCATCCTTCATCCGTCATATTCTGCTCATCCACACCAACTGGCTCGCTTATCTTTCCATTTAGCTGGATCACAACTACCACCACCAGAGGAAGCTCCAAGAAACCTTCATCTCTAACCCAGAAAACTCCCCAACTGATCTCCCTACTTCCTTCCTTGGCCCCTCCATTCCATTCTTCACGCTGCATCCAGAGCCTTTTTGCCTTTTTTTTAAGGGACTAAACCACCTAAACTCCTCCAGTGATGTCCCATTTTCCTTATGTATGTATGTATGTATGTATGTATGTATGTATGTATTAGGGATTGAATACCTGGGCTCACGGCATTGGGCATTGAGCCAGACTTTTTTATTTTGAGACAGGGTCTCATTAGGGCTTTGCTAAGTTTCTGAGGCTGGTCTGGAACCTGTGATCCTCCTGTCTCAGTCTCCCAGGTATGCTCCGCCCCGCCCAGCAACTTCCCATCTTCACAGGATAAAATCCAAGCATCCACAGTCCCTCATGATCTGGCCTTCCTTTATGCCAATGCCATTCCCTCCACTCCTCCACCAGCCCTTCTTACTCACTTGGCTCAGCCCCTGGCCTTCTCTCCGTTCTTCTAAAGCTAAGCTCTCTCCAGCCCAAGGCCCTGGGCTTGCTATTTCTCCATACCACATATGCTCCTCTGGCCAGCCCCATGTCATCTGCCACAGACATCTGTTGGTTCTGCCTGCCCAGCACTCTGGCCCAGAGGCTTTCTTCTTTAATTCATCTCTCCCTCATTCTCATTCCATGTGTTTGGCTTAAACTGGTAACTTCCTAGCATCCCTGCCCAGGGCATGCATGTGGACCAAACGACTCAAACCTAACCAAGGTATTCTACCCCTGAGCCACAGGGACCCACATAACTCAAATGGGGCCTATCAGAATTAATCCCAGGAATTTTGCTGGAAATTCTCAGGATAAGCTTGCTGTGGGGCCAGATAATGGGTAATGGCACTGAAAATCAGGCAGAGGATTTGCTGTGGCCAAAAAAAAAAAAAAAAAATGGCCAAAGGCTCTGCTTACCTCTCAATTCTGTCCTGGAGGACAAGTGTCTCTGGTACATCAGGATCAAGATGAAGAAAAGACACAGGACAGTCCAGCCTCTAATCCTGGCTCAATCACTAGCTATAAAATCTTGAGTAAATCAGTCCTCAGATTCCTCATCTGTAAAATGTCAACGTAGGACCAGTGCCTCCCTAAGGACCACATCAGCACTGGGATTCCACAATCTCCTTATAAGAGCACAGCCCTAACCAGCATCAAAAACCACAAAAGCTTCCTTCCACCCAGCTGTCTCCTCTGTGGGAGTATAAAAGGGCACCACCACCTTGCCAGAAAGGAACATATGGATCTGGGAGCTTAAAAGCTCATACTCTGGATTCTAACTCCACTCTCTGGAAATATACTATTACAATAATCAGAGGTACAGACAAAACTTAACACACACACACACACACACACACACACACACACAAATGGTCATCACAGTATTTTATGTAAAGTGAAAAAACAGAAAAAGTAGATAAATAAGTTTTTTTTTAATCTACAATTACCAAGACTATTTTTATAATCAAGAAAAAGATGAAAAATAATCTTTTTATTCTAAAATGGAATTTTTTATATTAATTACACAATCCAAGTAAAGGTTGCACATGCCCATGAGTGCCTTCCCAGAGGCCCGCTCCGCGCCCTCCTTTTCCATGATCTGTAATTCCCATGATGACTACATTTACTAATGGATCAACTAGAAAGAATACTGAAACATTACAAGAACACAGTAACCCAGGGCTCTCAATCTGGCCAAAGTGATTTCAAATAATTGATGGGTAGGGGAAGCAAAATATTCCCCAAAGACAGTTACATGTCCACGTGGTCCTCAGCCCTCTTCCATTAACCCAGATAAACTTGTCAACTCAGCCAGCAGACGCCTAAGCCCCAGGAAAATGAGATGCAAAGCTTGGGGGGAAGAAGCTGACAACCAGAGCCCCAGGAACACAAGGCACCAGCAGGCAGGTTCCACCCAGGTCCAGCTCAGCTTTACATAGGTCTCTTCCCAGTATCCCTTGGAGATTGGCAAGGCAAATCTGTAATGCTTTAGACTGACACAGCTACAGCTACAGTACTGAAGACTCTACAGAGCAAAACTATGCAAACAAAAATCCTCAGAGATGAAATCGTCCATAGTCATAAGCAGGAGACAAAGATGTAGAGTAACAGGGTACACGTGTGTATGTATGAACGAGCACACACACTCTCTCTCTGTGTCTCCCCCACACACACACACTAATGCCCAGGGAGGCTTCAAAGTGCACCAGTTTCCTGGGTGTCCTCCAGCGAGCAGTCAGCTGTAATCTCCAAGCAGCACCTTATCTACCTGCATTAACCTCTAAAATAGGTCCAAACTGAGAAGTGGAGAGGAGAACTCTAGAATGTGCCAAGTTGTGACAACACAAAAACAATTGTGTGCTAACCAAAAGGTGTGTTTCACTTAATCGAAGCAGGTGGAAAACTCCCAGGGAGTCCTTTAAAATTGTTTGTGAAACATTAAAAAAAAAAAAAAAAAAAGATCTCCTGATCCTCTGCTGAAAATTATTCAACGGTTTCCCATCTCAGAGTAAAACCCAATCACCCTACAACAACTGTGTTTGGGGAAACCTGGCACTCAGGAGGCTCTGAGTAAACACTCAATTCTCAGAGTTACCGCCTCCTTTCTTTCTGCTTTCCATGCAAAGAGGCACATGTTTCCAAGGGAAATCCAAGACAGCGTTTTAAAAAGTTGAGGAAGCATTTTCCTGGGAAAATTACTGAGCTCTGAGTTCCGATAAGATAACCAAAAATAACTGGAGTGTGCACTAATTAGAACAAACAAAATGAACTTGGAGCTACTACATCCTTTGAGCTCTGGAGAAGATTCAAAAGGACCCTAAAAATTTTGCTACAAGTCACTTCATCTGTCTCATCTACACTTTAGAAACCATAAAGAAAACAATAATAACCCATGGGCTTCAAGTCAACACCTGGGCCCTTGTCCAAATTTCCCCTTCATTTTCTCTAACTTTCTCGATTTCCTCACTTGCAAAACAAGATTAGACTCTTAAGAATTCTAAGGTCTGAGCTCTGACATCCTACTATTAAATCACAATCTGCAACTGAGAAATTATTTAGTTACAAAAAGAATTTAATTTTTTTTAACATAATTCACTACAAAATCACAAACCCCCAAGACTGGAAAGAACTCAGAGGTTCTCTCACCTTGAACAACTTACCAGCTGGTCAACTCCTATGTCCTTGTAGAATCCAAATCTTCCAAATGCAAACGTTTAATCTAGAATTTCTAGATAATGAGCTGGTATCTGCTCAAAGTGTATCACACTAGAAATGTGATTTAGTTTCTCAAATGACTGTTCGAAAATTATTTTGAATTAAGTCTGCTACTCCAGAAATTTCTTTTCTGTACTCAGAAGAGAAAAAGGGTAAGTGTATTCCTTTCTCCCTGGTTTATCTTCTCTACAGAGAATATTCCTTGTTCCAAATATTTAAAGATAACCATCACATCCACTTCTTTTTTAAAGTTTCCTTTTCCTCAAGTTAAAGATTGTAGAGTTTCTTTTCTTTTTTTTTTTTAAACATGGACACAATATCTTTATTTTGAGTAAACAAAAAATAAGTAAATATTTTTATGTGATGCTGAGGATCGAACCCAGTGCCTCACGTGTGTGAGGCAAGCTCTCTGCCACTGAACCACAACCCCAGCCCAGATTATAATTTCTTACAAAGTCTCCTCATATTACATGGTTTTCAGGCCATTCGCCTAAGCTTCCAATGTCAAGACTGCTCTTAAAATGGGACACCCGTGCCATTCGCCTGTAATCCCAACAACTCTGGAGACTGAGGCAGAAGGATCATGAGTTCAAACAGCCTCTGCAACTCAGCGAGGCCCTAAGCAACTTAGCAAGAACCCTGTCAAAATAAAAAATAAAAAGAATTGGGTTCAATCCCTGGTACCAAAAAGAGGACGGGGGAGGAGAGGGGAGGGGGAGGGGGAGAAATGGGATGCCCAAAATCGAATAAAATCATTGTCATAGAGTCCATTTCCTACTATAGTGGCACTGCTTTTGGTAATTACTGACGAAGATTAAACCAGCCTTACACCCTTGTTCTAAAGATTATTAAATAAGATAGTATGTGTAAATTCTCAGCATATGCTTATCAATCAATAAATGGTTTTTGCTCCCTGAGTTGCTATTAATAATAATTTATAATGCTATTTCATAAGTAATAGATACTACCTACCTCCACAATCAAGCTATAAGCTCTAGTTCTCTATAACACTGAAAGTTTGTCTAACATATTATTAGCTATTTTTCTCATAAGACAGGGTTGAGAAGAGAAACAAAGTATTGAGACTCAAGTTAAATTGAAGATCAATCAGACACCAAAGTCCAGCAATGCTGAGATTAAGATTTAAATTAATGGCAAACAGGATATGATTTACTTAAAGAGTTAATGTACACCAGAGTTTTCACATCCACAAATCAAGCAATTCCAATTTTTATAATTAAACACCGCAGCTCAATCATACAATGTGAAATGGAGAAATGCATTCATCACTGAGCCGCATTGAGGACACAGACTGGTACAGAGCTTCAAGAAGTAGAATTAGAATCTGGAATCAGACTACCTATATTCAAATCCTAGATCAGGCATCTACCCCACTATGTGACCTCAGGCAAATTACTTAACCTCTCGGGTCTCAGGTCCAATCTATGAGAGGTCATGACAGGAACTCTCTACCTTATGGAGGGGTGGGGTAATCAAATGACAGTGGATGTATAATGTGTTTGACACAGTGTTTCTCACCTTTTAAAAATTCTTGGTAGTGTTGCCATTACTAATATTACTCAGGTTATCTCAAAAAGGCAATTATCCTAAATAGAAATCTCAGGAATTTTAAATTTATATATAGACCATTACTTCTGTTAGTCACTGATAAAGTCAACACAATAGATTTCTAAGAATTAGTAGAAAAGAAGAATATAAATTATCTCAATTTTTATATCAATTGTATATTAAATTGAGAATATTTTAGATATATTATGTTAAATACATTATTTGGATTCATTCTTTTTAATGTAGCTACTAGAAAATTTTAAATTATATATGTAACTCTCATCATTTCTATTGCACAGCACTGAAGACAATCTTTAAAAGGATGTGCCTCATGAAAATTAAATTCCTAGGCAGAGGTTAGAGCTCTAGAGCTCTATGGTGGAGTGCTTGCCTAGCAGGTGAGGCCCTGGGTTCAATCCCCAGCAACCCCCCCCCCAAAAAAAAAAAAAAAAAAGAAAGACAAGAGGCCCAGAAGGCTGAGCCTTCTCTACATAATGCAAATGAAACTTGCCTCACACCTCACACCTAGGCAACTACTAAACAAAACAGCCAGATGTGTGCCTTTGGGCGGAGACCAATAAACATGCAAAGAAAGGGGGACAGGAAATACTGAAATGTTGTATATTGTTCTGCCTCAGAAAGTTCCTGCTACAAGAGGACCCACTAAGGAAATAACAGCGAAGAGCAGAAGCAAAATGTAACAGAAAAAAAAAAAAAAGAATCTTGGTAGTAACACATTCAGATCTTTCTACTCAAAACCAGGGATCCAGGGCATCATCTGGGAGCTTGTTAGGAATGCAGCTCTCAGTCCCCACCCCAAGCCCAAAGGATCTCGGTCTTCATTTCAATAAAGTCCCCAGGTGACTCACATATCAACATCTGAAAAGCAGCTGCTCATCCATCCAAGATCCAGAGACACCTAGTTCTTTAAGTTCTCACTCTTATGACCCACCTGTTGTCCTGTGGTTGCTAATTATAAACACAGGCCCTTATATGTATAATGCATACAATGAATAGTTTGTTGAATGAATACAGCTTGGAAAACAGGATCCCAGGCAAGTTTAAAGGATGGTGGGAAAGCAGTGTCCAGGTAAGAGCTGAAGAATCAGCAGTAACTGAAAAGAGTGTGGACAAAGTGTACCTCGGACGCATGTGAATTTAACCTGGGGACTGCCTAGGTTGAATAAGATGAGCAAAAACTATCCATACCAAAAAATTATTTAAGGGTTAGACAAAAGAAAAAAATAAATTTTAATAGAGATGGGAAAATTAATAACTTTGCGTGGTTAAAAACAAACAAATTGGAAAAAAAAAAAACTTCATTAACAAAAACTAGAGGTTAGCTGGGAGCAGTTATGCACGCCTGTAATCCCAGTGACTTGGGAGGCTGAGACAGGAGAATCGCAAGTTCAAAGCCAGCCTCAGCAATGGCGAGAAACTAAGCAACTCTATGAGACCCTGTTGCTGCCACATGTGACTAAATCATTCAGGGTCACTCCAGGTGAATTTGGGTTGGTACAAAATAATGACACAAAGAGAAACTACCTTTTTCTTGGGGCCCAGTGTCAGCTCTCAACCTTAGGGATCCATTGGAAAGAGAGCGAGACACTTAAATTCTTTATTTTTATAGAGGGGAGGGACACAAAGGAAGTTTCCAAATAAGGCAAAGGGTCGGGTTTTAGCTTGTGATGTCTTTGACATCTTGGCAAGTCACATCCATCTCAGGTGTTGTGTGGGATCAAAGGCAGAGCGACAGGAAAGTGCCCACATGTGTTGCACAGCCCAAAGAGCAAGAAGCAACATCAAACCAGTCCTCCCAATGCTCAAATGCTCATAGTTCACACACACCGCCCATGGCTGGCCCGCGACACCCTGTCTCTAAATAAAAAAACAAAAAAGGGCTGGGGATGTGGCTCAGTGGTGGAGTGCCCTTGAGTTCAATCCACAGTACCAAAAACAAAAAACAAAACTATGGGTTCATAATAGCAAACTGGATGATTTCATCTGTTTTAAACTAAACCAAAAGTTCTTTTGAAAGGGAATTGTGCTACTGTATTAAGGAACATTCATTTTTTTCCTCTTTACTGTTCCTTTTTTTCCCAATCAGCATTCAAACACGCTGTTCTCTTCCTCATTCTTAAGTATCTCTTGACCCCACTTTCTCCCTGCAGCTACATTTCTCATCCTCCCTTTACAGCATCAATCCTTGAAATAGTTGTTCACATCTGATGTTTCCATTCCACTCCTGAATCCTAGCTGATCAATTTCGGGTCCCTACAACTGCACCAAAACTGCTGTAATCTCCAGGCGCAGTGGAGCATGCCTCTAATTTTGGCTACCTGGGAGACTATGGCAGGAGGATCATGAGTTCAAAGCCAGCTTGAACAACTAAGTAGACTCCGTCTCAAAATAAAATGCAAGGGCTGGGGGTATATGTAGGTCAGCAGTGGAGTGTTCACCTACCATGTCCAAAGCCCTGGGTTCAAGCCCCAGTACCACACAAAAAGAAGAAAAAGCAAAATGCTGTTATCAAGCTCACCAAGGACTTCTCCCTTCCTAAATCTCTGGGTCCATTTTCATCTGACCCTCACTTCACTTAACTTCTAGGAGCATGTGACTCAGCCTCCGTGAAACAGCTTTTTCATGGCTCAAGACACCACACTCTCTAGATTTTCCTCATTAGCTACTTTTTTTTTTCATTGTCCTTTACTGATTGGTTCTTTTTCATCTCTCCAACTTCAGTGTGCAAGTAGCCCAGGGTCTTGTCCTGAATCTCTCTTCTTTTCCTCTGTCAGTTAACTCCCCCTATAGATCCCATCCAGTCTAAACTTAACAAAACCCAAACATTTATCTCCAGTGCAGACCTCACCAGATAAACACATTCAACTGCCTACTTAGATAGCTCCAAAACTGAGCTGCTGATCTTTTCCCTAAAATCAGCTTCGCCCGAAGTTAATGCAACCCCATCCCTCAAGCTGCACGGGCCATGGCTTACCAGTCACCCTGGACTCCTGCGCTCACATTCACTCATCAGAACATCTTTCCCTCAAAACAAACCTCTTTGACCCAAGTCACCATCATTGCTAATGGGAACTCCAAAGTAGCCAGTGCCTGGAGCCGCCCTATTCCCACCCCCCCCAAGCCACCCTATTGCTGGACAGCAGGGGTCCATATACAACTGAATACACAGCTTAACATAACCTTCATCATCTCAATGGCTCCCTGGCAGTCACCTCTCAACCACTCCCTTCTGGCAGAATGCCACACTGGGCTGTGGCCCTCAACAATTGCTCACCCTGGTAACAACTGCAGCCTTGGAAATGGCTGCCTATTTTGGCCCTTCCCTACTTCTTTCTATTCTCATGTGACACAGCAGCAGTGTGTCCTCTAAAACATAGGCCAGATCATGTCACATCTTTATTTAAAATGCGCTGACTGCTTCTCTGCTTGCTCTCAGTACAAGCCAAAGCCAATACAATACTACAGGACCCTTCAGAAACTACCAATGGTGTCTGCCCTCCTCCCTGCTCACTCTGCTCTGGTCACCCTGGTCTTCCAGCTCCTGGAAGGCAGGAAGCATGACGGCCCAGGGCTTTGCACTTGCTGCCTCCAGTTCCCCCTCTTCAGATCTTCTATCACTGAGGCCACCCTTGACCACACCCTTTATAAGTGCAGTTCAACTCACTCCCCACCTCCCCCCTCTGCTTTATTTTTCCCTCAAGGACATCACACCATCAATACACACATCACTGTGTTCTCAGCTCCTAAAGTAATTCCTGATACAGCCTAGAGACACCCAGTAAATATTTTTTGAAGGAATATGTGAATGAAGGAAAAATGTCAGTGATACAGAGCTACATATGATCTGTAATATACTCGTGGTCTTTAAAAGGGTTGCATTTTAAATAGCTCACTTTGCACGCATCTAGATATTCAGATATTATGGAAAAAGCAATGCCACTCCAATATGACCTCATACAAAATCTGACACATTGTCAAATACAAAAGAAAAAGAAAAGAAAGAAAGCTCTCTCTAAACACAAAGATACTCTTTTAAAAGACTCTCAGGATGCTAGACTTTCTCAAAACCATAGATCCTGCTTCACCAGAACACATTTAAACAATGGGTCTCAATATATACACCCTTCCTGGAAGCAGGTGAAAGTGGCCAGGCCAATATAAGGGACTTTGATTTCTTAGATGAAAGAGAAATTATGGTGAAAGGTGCCAGCACTTTATGTTTTAATGATGTATAAAATTTGGGTGTAGCTCATTTTCAGTGAACTTCTGGACTCAATTACAGGCCAGGAAAAAAAAAAAAAAAAACACTTTTGTTGTGTTGTACTTTAATTCACTCTGTAAATGAACAGGATGTACCAAATTTTGATAAACCACATTTTTAAAAGAACTTTAAATCATCTTTCAGGTAAAAGGAAAGCAAAATAATTTCAGCACTTGTTGAGACGAAGAAATAAATTATTCAGTTGTGAAGTAGATTTGTACACCACAGAAGTGAAATGAGGCAGGTAAGAGCCAAGAGTGATTTTTAAACAAAATAATGTTCTCATTTCTCTACTTTATTATTAATATTATGGTGTTACTTTTCACAGACTATATCTGGCTTCCTTTTATTTCTGAAGTTATGTACACAGCAAAAACTCTTTACCAACTTCCAATTAACCAACTTCAGAATAAGCAGTCACCCTAAAGAAGTCCCAGCCGATGCCCATTATTACTGGTCCTCACAGCCGGTAATCAAAGCTCTGGTGAGCTCATAAAATTATGCTCCCATCACTGAGATGGTGGTTAGCAAAAACCAGTTGTGTTTAGCCCCAGATCTGGGCCAGATATACTGGCTACTGAAATAACAGAATTTAAATATTGTAGAAAATAAGAGTTGTTTCACCATGAATGCTAAATGGAACACTTGAAGAAGGAGATTCTGGGCTGGGGCTGTAGCTCTTAGTGGCAGACTGTTTGCCCACCATCTGTGAGGTGCTGGGTTCAATCCTCAGTGCTGCATAAAAATAAGTAAACAAAATAAAATAATTATTTAAAAACAAGAAGGAGATACTGAGTGACCATAAGAGAATTCTATGGTTTTTAATGGTTTTTACTAAATAGAGGCAAAATAAAACACAATATTTGTAAAATATGAAGATAACCACCCAAGTTAAGAAAAGGGAATCATGAGCCAGGCCCAGTGGTGCACACCTGAAATTCCAGCAGCTGGGGAGGCTGAGGAAGGAGAATCCCAAGTTCAAGATCAACCTCAGCAACTTAGGGAGTCCCTGTCTCTAAATAAAATATAAAAAAGGGCTGGGGATGTAGCTCAGTGATTAAGCGCTCCTGGGTTCAATCTCTGGTACCAAAAAAAAAAAAAAAAAAGAAAAAAGGAATTACCATTATCCTTCTAACTCCCCTGTGAACTTTACTGATACATGATTTTATCAACCATTTCTCACTAGGTAAACACAGATACATGCATTTACTAATGCTTCTAGAATGTTGGCTTTAATTTCTCTGTGCCTATGAAGTTCTTTTAAATCTATAAACCACACATTTATAACATTATGCTGTTTTGTTAGATGTTTTCCCAAAGCAGGACCCAGCGTGATCCAAAGGACCATCGAGGGACACAGAAGCCTCACCAAGAAGGCAGGAAGAAAGCTCAAAAATGAAAAGAGGTGCAAAGATCAGTAGACTTGAAGGCAACAGGTCTCTGAGACCGTTACATCACACCAGGCAAACACAGCCCAGCCTTTATCGGCTTCTATCAGAAGTCTCTGCCAAAAGGGAAAAGGCAGGGTGAGGACATTCCCAGTCACACATCACACTTATCTTCTGTGCCCTAGGTTGTCATTTGCAAGAGAGCTAAAATGAAAGTCACAACCTGGAGCCCGCACCTCATGAATGGTGACTGTAAAGTGAGAAACGTTCCACTTCCACAAAATAGAAGCTGTAACAAGGGCCCAGTGAAGTCTAACAAGGGCCCCATGAAGTCAACAGCAAAAAGTCACCAGGCCAGAAATTCTGCTGGCTCTGGAAATTCTACTCCATCTGACCAGACCTGCGTCCTCGGCTCCTGGGAGGATTCCTGTACTGAGCTATGCAGTGGCCTGGGCTGTTCAACTCAGTCACTGAACACCTCTACTGAATGTCAACTGTGTGGCAAAGTACTAGAACCCCACAAAGTACTAGAACTCTCCTCTTGGCTTCCACACATCACTCCTATGGGCAATCACAGTACAAAAGAGGCCAACTGGACCATTCAATAGATGTATGACTGTAAGAAGGGCAATGATAATTCCACCTCCCACCCAGCTAAGGACAACCTTCCCACCAGGCCACATTTACTGCCCACTTGCTGTTTCCCGGCACCGTTCTGAGCCCTTCCCAACCATTCAGTGCTATGAGGCATTCGGTGAGCTGCAAGGCACTGAGGCAGAGAGATACTAAAATAACTTGCCCAAGGTGACACAACTAAGTGACAGAGCCAGGATGTAAATCAGATTCATTCAAGGCCACACTCCAGCCAAGAGGTGACACAGAAGCTCCTTTAAGAGGACAGGTAAAGGAGTCTCCCTGTTCTGACCTCACAAACTACCAAAGTTTTCAGGAGACCCCATTCACACCCCCACAACAAGCAGTGCAGGATTGTGCAAAGACAGTCTACTTCTCTTTCCATGCCTGCTTCTGGGGCCCAGGTTTCATGCAGTTCTATGTGGCTGTGGGAGAGCCCGGGATAGTCAACACTAGTAAAAAAAAAAACACAAACCTATCTTAAAAAGCAGGAGAGGAGAAGGGAGAATCACTCTCAGGAGAGTGGTACAGCCTCCTGACTTGACAGTGTTCTTGAGTTTGGCTTCAGTGTTTAAGAACCTACTCTGTTCCATGGGGAAGAGGAGCAATTTGGGTTGCCTCGAATCAGGAGCAGTGCTCCAGTAAGCAAAGTAGCCAGACTGGCTGGATCAGCTCCTTGTAATCTCCCTCAGTGAGAGACTTGGCCACCTGGAGACCACACCCACTAAAGAGAACTAAGTTCTAGGGGTGACCATTAAAAGGTCATGATCATCAGCAGGTTAGAGCAGAGTATTCCAAACATTCTGATCTTCAGAATCACATGGGGTGCTCATGAAAATGCCCCTAGGGAACTACAGAACCAGAATCTAAAACCAGGTGATCACAACTCGTAACAGAAAAGGTTGGGAAACATTATTTAAATGATGAAACTATAAAACCTAAAAAGAGCAAGAAGGGTCTAGCAGACAGGGTGTCTTCATTTCAAGCATGTCCCTGTCCAATCCAGAACAGTTTTCTATACCTATAAGGCAGCTGAGGCAGGAGGACTGCAAGTTCAAAGTCAGTCTCAGCAACTTATCGAGGCCCTAAGCAATTCAGAGAGACCCTATCTCAAAATGGGTGAGGATGTGGCTCAATGGTTAACCACTCAAGGGTTCAATTCCTGGTACAAAAAAAAAAAAAAAAAGTCTCTAGAGAAATGGCTTCCAAAAATTTCTTGAATAAACATAAGAGTCTCAAGTCTTGGAGCTTTGTGGTCCTCCCAAGTAGCAGAGGCAGTGGTTAAAGTCATCCTTTTTTCAATCAGAAAGAAAACAGTGTTACTCAAATCGTTTTACTTAAACTGTGGCTGACTTTCTCAGAAAATATAGGAGCATCTAGAACTCTTCTAGAAAGCCCTCCAGTGTCCTGCTAAAGATTTAAAGACCCTTTCTTATTTTATAGGACAAGATAAGAAAGTAAAAGTCAACCCATAGGATGGGAAAAACTATCTGCAAGGCATGCATCTGATAAAAGATTTGTATCCAGGGGCTGGGGTATAGCTCAGTTGGTAGAGTGCTTGCCTCACATGCACAAGACCCTGGGTTCAATCTCCAGCACCACACACACACAAAAAAAAAAAAGATTGTACCCAGAATATATAAAGAACTCTTAAAATTTAATAATAAATGGACAAATGGCCCAGTTTAAAAATGGGCAAAGCATCTGAAGTCATTTCTCCACAGAAGAAATGCAGATGGCCAACAAGCACAATAAAAGATGTCTAACTTCATTAGTCATTAGAGAAATGCAAATCAAAACCACAATGAGATATCAATTCAAACCTGCTAGAATCAAAAATATTGAAAATAAAGTGTTGGTTAGGATGTAGAAAAACAGGAAGCCTTGTATGCTGCTGATGGGAAGGTAAAATGATGCAGCCCTTGTGAGAAAGCTTTTCAATCACTGCGGGTATTAAATGGAGAGTTACAATATGACCTAGCAATTCCAATCCAATCTATTTTCCTGTGCTATTCAGTTTTTCATTGCTGTGACCAAAATACCTGACAAGAACAACTTAGAGGAAGAAAAGTTTATTTGGGCTCAGAGTTTCAGAGATTCAGTCCACGGTGAGCCAAATCCATTGCTCTGGGCCCAACGTGAGTCAGAAATCATAGCAGAAGGACATGGTAGAGGGAAGCTGTTCAGTTCACAGCAGAGAGTACTCAGGGAAGCAGGGATACACCTCAGTGGCCCACTTCCTCCTGTCATGCCCTACTTGTCTACAGTTATCACCCAGTAATCCATCCAGATTATTAATCCATCAAGTGGATTAATCCACTGATTAGGTTTGGGCTCTTATAATCTAACTGTTGTGCCTCTGAACATTCCTGCATTGTCTACCATGTATTTCAAAAGAAGCCTACTCATGAGAATTCTCCCCTGGCTTCACACATGCTACACTCAAGGCCACTGCCTGATTGTGGAGAAACCCTGGAACCTGCAAATGTGGCTGGCTACCTTCCAGAGTTGTCACTAAAAAATATCTGGAGACAAAAAGAAGATTTTTTTCCCTTTTATTAGTGCTCTGCATCTCAAACCGTGGTGCACAAGGATAATCTTTGCTCTCTTCTCCTGTCAGCTTCATCTGAAAATTTACTAGGCCTTCAGGACAGCCCTGTAGGTACCCCAGGATGGAACCCAGGCTGTTTTGCTGTTCATGGCTGCTCACCTGGATGTTCAAATCTGCTATGCAGATTTGACAGAGGCTTGAAGCAACAGAGTCATCCACTGTATATAGCAAAAAAAACAAAACAAAAAAACCCTCCCAGCCATCTCCTCTATTAATCCAAGCCAATAGCTATTTCTCAGCAAGACTAGGCTCAAAAGTTTTCCCATCTTTCTCAAAACTTCTTCCTCCATCTTACTGAGTACTGTCTACTTATTGCATGCTACCTGTTTTGAAATTTGTTCTTTTTTTTTTTTTTCAGAACAGTTCCTACTGTGGAACACATGTTTCTTTTCATGATTTTCAATGCATTCAACTTTCATTTACATTAAAATCCCACGCCTCCCAATCCTCTCACCGCTTTTGTACTTACCAGGCATGATAAAGCAAATATGTACAATACTCAAAGTTCATGAGAGCCGACTCGGTAAACACACCCCGAGCAGCAGATGGTCAAAAGAGAAGGACAATCCAGGACAGACAATGCCCTCTATTTAAAGCACTTTTGCTCTAACATGGAGCCGTGCAATAGAGCAGCCCCTAGCCACCTGTGGCCACTTATATTCACAAAAATTAAATAAAATTGAAAATTCAGTCCTCAAATCTCACTAGCCACATTTCTGGTGCTCAGCAGCTTGACAAAGGAGGTAGGAGACATTTCCATCATATCAGAAGTCTTAACTGAACAAAGCTGATTCAGAGAGTAATTTCATGAATTCTATGAAAGTTCATAAGGTCTGAGTTCCTAGGTACAGTGGTTTCGTACAGTGTGACTCTAAGAAGTACAACCCAAGCCACTCTGAATGTTCTTGGCATGTTTTCTTAGGTCTTTGGACAAAGATTGTCAGAACCTAACACACAGCCTTAGAGTACAGTAAGTACCTAATATTGTTTGAGTGAATGGATGAATGGATAGCATAATAACATCTGTGCTTCAGTTTCTGCCCTGACTTACTTACAGATATTAGTTCATAGAAAGCAATGTGATAATGACACAATTCCATCTCTTGAGCCAAACCTCATGGGAGATCTTTACAGGGAGAAATAAGCATCACACAAAGGTAGGCAGCTTGTGGACCCTCGGGAGCCACTAGAAATAAATCTGCAAAATCAAAACATCTGCCCAACAGGAAATGTGATATTCAAAGTTTGAGACTTGAAAAAGCATGTTGCTTCTTCAAACACCCACTGCTTGTAGCTTTTAGGGACACAAAGGGAAAGTCAGGGGAGATATTCTGGAAGATCACACAGCCTGCTGTCAATTTCTCAGCATTTCTCCGATACAAATTTGCTAGAAAATAATACACACACAAAGACAAGCATCTAACTGCATCTTCTATGCAGCACACTCCTGGGCCTAGGTTTCCCGTTCCTTCAATGTCTTCTGGCTCCATCTACACTGCCTATCAATTAGCTGTTTAGGAAGTCAGAGTATTTGGAAATCTAAAAGCATGTAGGTCTTAGTGTACAGAAAAAAGCAGTTTCATTGGTCCTTAACCAATAACCTGCTGGAGGCCAAACAAAAGCTACAGTTGCCTTTTAACATTTTCTACGTCCCATGTCCACCCACCAATAGCCACAGCAGAGCCAGGCCACTCCATTTCTATAACTCACTTTTTCTTAGCAAGAGTCTGAGAACAGAAGGCCAGAGAGGCACAGAGCAGCTGTCGCCTACTCCTTATTAATGCCCTGCACCCAGTCCCCATCCTCCTCATTATTGTTTTGACTTCTTTCTCAACAGTCTCGAAGCCCCAGCTCTTGGGAAGAAATAACAAGGAAAAGCAGCCCTCTCCACGTCAACACTGCTGTGGCAGAAACGTCTAGACCGCTTCTCTGAGGGGACGTAATTAGAAATTAAAATAGGTGAGCCTCCCGTCCAACTTTAAATTGTGAGTCTGCTCTACTATGAATTTCAATTCATTTCTTGTGACAATATGGAACTCCTTACATGTGTTTTTGATAATTACACAATTCCATCTCTTGAGCCAAACCAATGCTGGTCTCACGATTTAAGCAAACAGATCTATAAAATAATGCTTGCTGATGGATTAGTCATCCAATTTTCAGATTCCACGACCCAAAGAATCTAAATATTAGAGCCAAAACGTTCAATATCTGCAACAGGCAGTGCTAATGCTAAGGACATAAAAACACAGAGATTAAGAAATCTGGACTGCTTGCACTGATATCTGGGCTCTGACACGGGAACCTGAGTAAATTACTCAATGGCTCTGGACTAGAGGACAGAAATGATGACAGTACTGACCTCACAGTCTGTCATGGGGACTAGAGGATGAATTCCAAGTAAAAACACAATAAATATTAGCTGCCTGAAACACACCACATAAAGTAAGTGCTTTCCAAAAGTGAGGACTTACAATGAAACTTAAAGTGCTGCTTCTCAGAAAACCCAAATGAAACTACCACATAAGTGCCCCAGTCTTGGGTTAAAATGGGATTTTTCCACTCGCCCCAAGAGTGGAATTAAAAAATTGAATTTTTAAAATAACCTATTAACATATACATTTGATTGATTTTATTGGTTTATTGTCAGAGGGAAAAAGGAGAGTTTCAAACTAGTCAGTCGTTCCCTGTTAAGTCCCAAGGAGTGATCTGCCCTGGCCACAGCCTTCCTCTCATATGCAGGAAAGGGAGAAGAGCTAAGTGCCTTCCTCACCCCATGGGCGTCGCCAAGAGAGAAAATGCCCAGCCACCTCTGTGCCCTGGAGTGTCAACAAAGTCCTTGCCCACTGGGCCCCAACTGGGCTCCAGTTTGTTGACCTTGTGGGCAAAGTTAGAAAATGGTTCTTTTGGTAGGACAAACAAGTACTGCAAGGACATGTGCTATTTTTATGTAAGTAAGATATCATAAGCAAAGATTCATTATTGATGTTGTGAGTTACACCTTATTTTCTAATAAGGCATGGAAATGTGCTAATTTGGATTTAAGAATAATGTGTTAACTACATGCTGCAAATTATCCATTTGGTCCACTCTAAACTGCAACAGTATTATATCGAACACAATTTAATCTGGAGCTTGTAGAAAATGTCTTTGGAAGACAGTCACTTGACTCAGAAACACAGGAAAGGTACTAAAGAACACACTCTTTCAAAAAAATAATGCCATCACTTAATCTCTGAGTTGACATACAATATCACAAGAGCTTGTCAAGACCTGAACACAGAGAATGAAATGGATGCTCTGCAGAATTTTTTCTGGATCCCATAATCCCCTAAAACAAAGCAAGGCTCCTTTAACTATAAAAGAACTGGGGAGGAGCCTGGAGGTATAGCTCAGTGATACAGCACCTGCTTAGGTTCTGAGTTCAATCCTCAGCACTGCAAAAAGATTATAATTAAAAATTTAAGAAAAACTTAGGAGGAAACCCAGGTCTCCATACATGGCCCAGCCTTTCCAGGAAAAGCCCTCAGATGTTTCAGACCCTTGTAGCAGAGGTGATTCCAGGTTGCATTAGACCACCAGCCTTCCAGAAGCCTGATTCACACTAAAGCACACACGATCACATTATTTTTCAGTCTGCCTCTAAACCTCAATCATGTCTTAATTCATTTCTAAAAACTGGGAGTGATCACGATCTATTACTCACCTCCTAATCCAACCCAAATCCAGAGAGGTGCTCTTTTGTAATTGCCAAATGACATTATTCCAAGTAAACCTCAAATAAACCAGTCTTGAAGCCAAAGCACATACACATTTTAATGTTCACGAGGTTTTTTTGCCTCCGCACCTCTTAACCAAGACTGAGATTAACCCATTATCACATTATTGACTTAGTTTATGAACTGCCTGACCAATCACTACAGAATTTCAACAGGGGCTTTGTAAATACTTTAAGAAAAGAAAGAATGGGAAAGCGCGTTTTGGAAAAGGACAGAGAATGCATTTCTTCTCCTTCAGCAGGGAACATCCTTTCCCCCACATCTCACAAAAAGTCAACCAACCCCTCCCATTCAAGGTCCAGCTCTACAGTCAGCTCCTCCGAGAGCATTTCCAAGCCCAGACCGGACCCTCTCCCTCCATCCGGGGTCCTGCAGGGGACCTCCGCAGAAGTCTTTCCCACTAGAAAGCAAGCTCCTTGATACCAGAAACCCTGTCTTATTCACCTGGCCGTCAGGCTTGGCAAAGTCCTTTGCACACACTCAAGTACAACTAATGAACTGCAGCACTTGTTGCCAGAATCCCACTTACCGGAATTTTCCAGATCTCCGTCTTCCCTACACCAACACCTGGACCCACTCAAGAGTTATTCTGGAGAGGAAATCCTGGATCCCACTGTCGGGAGAACCGATGTCTGGAAAATGAAATCCTAATACCCATTCCATCCTCTGCCTAGTGGGTGTTCAACATTCTTTAACATCGAGAGGAAAAACAAAACTAAACATTTATTATGGAAGTCACTGAAACATTCTAAACCCACATTCTCTAACCTGTGTTAACCTGTCTGTTAAAAAAAGAAAAAAAAATCTCAGAGCATCATTTGCCAGGGTTTATAGCTGACATGTGTGGATAAAGTTAAATGCGTGTAAAACAGTACGATTTGAACGTCTTTAAAAGCTATTGGGAATATTACACCAAATAAATTCCCTTGTCTGTTAGCTGGCTCGATGCAAGTTTGGTTTTCCTTTTTTTTTTTTCTTCCTTTCTGACAGGGAAACGTGATAGTCCCTGAACAGGAGAGCTGACTTGGCACCTTGGGTCCTCTTTAAAGCTTCCCTTCTTTGGATCGTTAAGCAAGAACGAGTGATCAGGCTTTTCTTCCAAGTCTTAGGTTTCCAAAGCAGAAGGGTGAACTCAAACCCCTAAATCTTAACACCAAAAAGTTGACCCCTCCGGGCCCCCTACACACACAAAGCCAGCAAGCGCAAAAAGGAAAATAGTCACCGGAACCTGACTTTACGACACAAACTCAAGCGCCCCAGGGGTCCTGGGGTTCCTGAGCGGCGACAAGGCAACCAAACCCTGGCCGCGATCGCGGCCCCCCGCGCGCGACCCCCGCGCCCCTGCCCCGGGCGGTCCGGCGCTCACCGTGGCAGGTCTCCCTTCCATCTTCCATCGCCCGCGCCGCGCCGCGCCAACCCCGCCGGGCTGCGGGCCGGGCTGCGGGCTGGGCTGCGGGCTGGGGCTCGGGGACGCGGCGGGCGCGAGGACAGGCGGCGCGACTGCTCTTTGTTGGCGCCCGGACGGCCGAGCGGCTGCAGGCGCGGAGCCCCGCGGCGGCCCGCGCGCTCCCTGGCGGAGGCGGAGAGCCCGGGAGAGGGCGGAGAGCAGGGGGCGGCGCCCGAGCCGCGGGAGCCACGCGCGCGCCCCGCCGGCCCCAGCCCCGGCCCCACGGCGGAAACCTGCCTGTTGCTTTGTCTCCTTCCCGAAGCGTCTTCCCAGCCCGAGCCCGGGGAGAGGCGCTCTCGCCGGTGCTTCCCCCCAGGAAGGGCGGCGGGCGCGGAGCCGCGAGTTGGCCGATGTCCCGATGCGCGCCGGGACACGCGCCCACGCGTCCCCTCGGGTCCCGGCTGCCGCGAGCGGTTGGTTCCCCTCTCTGAGACCCGCCCCTCTCTGTTCCCCCGCACCCGCCGACCCCTTTAAAGACCATTTCCCGCCTCTCGCCCCGGAGGACAGGCGCTCCCGTCCACCCGCAGACTTGCCTCCGGACCGTCCCGCACCGAAAGGTCACTTAAAAACTGCATTTTTCAAGGAGCAGTACCTCAGATCGGTACCTTTTTTTTTTTTCTATGGCGTTTGATCTGCGCTGCACAAGCAAGGACTGCAAAGGCGCCCTCCTCTGGGAAAGGGACAGGAAGACCTTAAAGCCACCCGCTTTGAATCTGAAGGTCTAAGCCAAGTAAGATCACTCCACCTTTAAGCTCAAGGCTTGTGGAGCCTAAGCTCCTGGTTGTAAACCCCCGGGGCCCGCTGCATGGTGGTCCTGGGTTGCAGTTACAGCTTTATTGTCTTATTTGCATGGCCGGTAGAAGATGCCCAAAGAAAGGACAAATTTAGAAAGCCAAATTTAGAGCTGAGAGCAGGGGTCAGGTTTCCCGGTGGTCCAAGGGGCCAGACCTGGGCTGCCAGTTGGTCAACTGCTATCTGTTCATAGAGTAAGATCATAGCAAGAACGCAGCAGCGTCTCATGAGTTGCCCACTTTTCTTTGTCCTACCCACATCTATCACAGTCAGCTCATGGCACTCACTAGAGGAACCGGAATGAACTTATGAAAAATGACCGCAGTCCACGCTCCCCATGCCAGACCAGCTGAAGGGGCTGGTATGTAGGTTCCTGCCTTCTCTCTTACGTAAATACCTTGCAGGGTAGTCCCTGTGTGTCTACTGCCGCTAAACTGCCTCCTTGAATCGTGGATCTAGTGATTGTGTTGGAAAAAAAAAAAATCAGAAGTAAGAGTAAGTACAAAATGTAGCTGCTGCGAGGGGCCGTGGCTGTGGCTCAGTGGTAGAGCGCTTTCCTGGCAAGGATTAAGGCACTGGTTCCATCCTCAGCACCACGTAAAAATAAATAAAAATAAAACAAAGGTATTGTGTCTGTCAATAACTAAAAAAAAAAAGTGTTTTTAAAAATGTAGCTGCGGGGCTGGGGTTGTGGCTCAGTGGTAGAGGCACAAGGAGCAACTGAGGAACAAGAGCCCCCAAAAGAGATATAAGAGGTGTATATATATCCCATACCATATTCCTCTCCTAATTCCACTCATGGCCCTAGAGTGCATGGCCTGGAAAGAAAGAGAAACTACAGAATCGGTGAGACTTTAGTTACTGGTGGTCAAAGGGAGGAATGGAAAGGAAGATGGAATTCCGTCCTGTATTATTAATACATGCATTTAATCCTTCTATCTCGGAAGGCCACTGAAAAGCTTAGATGGTGTAATTTTTTTTGGGGGGAGGGGGTACAAAAGTGAATATTTAGAATGAAAAAAAGAAATCTCAAATACAAATTTCCAACAGTTGACAAATCCCACAAATGCCACCAAATCTAGAAAAAAAACAATATTTTTTATCAACTACATACATAATTCTTCTATTAATTAACTTTCTAAAATAAATAATACTTTTTCCCTGTGTACTTTGGTCGCATACTCTTGGTCACCTCTTTGGAATGATTCTCTTGACAATCTTGTTACATCCCACACAATTCACCCCAAAATAAAGTGTACAATTCAATATTTTGTTAGTATATTCACAGACTTGAGTAACCATCACCATGATCAATTTTAGAAAATTTTCATCATCCCAAAAAGGAACCCTAAACCCATTAGTGGCCACTCCTTTTTTCCCTCCAACTCCCTCAGCTGCTGGCAACTGTTAATAAACTTTCTTTCTTCACAGATTTGCCTATTCTGGACACGGTATAAATGGAATCATCATGATGCATTTTGTGACTAGCTTCTTTCATTTAGGATAATATTTTCAAATCTCATCATGTCGCAGCTTATATCAGAACTTGCTTTCTTTTTATTACTGAATAATTTTCCATTGTGTGGCTTGACCATATTTTATTGATTCATTCATCATCTGATTGACATGTATGTTTTGTTTTTGTTTTAATTTTTGGCTTTTAAGAATGATATATTCTGTTCAAGCTTTCATCTGGATGTTATGTCCTGATTTCTTAATTTTACCAAGAGTCGAATGTGCAGGCCATATTATAACTCTTTTTAACTCCCAAACTGTTTTCCGCAGTGACTGTACAATTTTTACAGTCCCACCAGCAACTTTGAGGGTTCTAATTTGTCCACATCCTCACCAATACTGATTATTGTCTGTGTTTTTGATGATAGCCATCCTAGTAGAATGATTCTGTACCATCATTTTCTATAACTAGAAAACCCAGTTTTTCCTCTAGCAGGATTGGTCGATATTATTATTATTATTATTATTTACAATTTAAGAAAGTTCCATGTTCGCATTCATTGTTGATAATAGTATATACATTTTTCTTTTCTTTTTTTTTTTTTGGTATTGGGGATTGAACTCACCGGCACTTGACCACTGAACTAGCCCTTTTTTGTTTTTTATTTTTATGTTTATCATTGAGTTGCTTAGTGCCTTGTTTTTTACTGAGACTGTCTTTGAACTCATGATCCTCCAGCCTGAGCCTCCTGAGCTGCTGGGATTACAAGCGTGTACCACCACTCCTGGAAGTATATACACTTTGACCAGGCCCGGGGGCACACATCTGAATTCCAGTGCTCAAGAGGCTAAGGCAGAAAGATCACATGTTCAAGACCTGCCTGGGCATCTTAGCAAGACCTTGTCTCAAAATAAAAATTGAAAAAAGGCTGGGGATGTAGCTCAGTAGTAAAAGACCCCTGGGTTCAATCCCCAGTCATGGGAGGCAGGGAATACACACACACACACACACTCAGTCACTTTTGGTGTGTTGTCAAATTTTAGAAAACTATGCAAGTTTATTTCATATATACAGTAGAATTTCAAGAGTTTTTATGCAGTGATTAATATTTAAAGCGCTGGGCTTTTTAATGAGGCATAAGGAAACTTTCTAACATGATACAAATGTTCTATTCAGATGATGTTAATTGATCAAACTCATCAAATTTCACACTTAGAAGTTGACAGTTACTCTGTATATAAATTTTACCTCAATAAAAGTGAATCAAGTGAAATATTCAAATCATCCACTCCTTGTCTTAGGCCGCAAGTCCTAGAGTTCTATGAATTGTTCTTTGCACTGCTGTGAGATACAGATGCGTGTGTGTATGCACTTGCACATGAATCCTGGGGATGTTAACAGACAAGAAGCAGAAAGGGATCTCACAAAAGATGTAGGTGGAGCCACCTGGATTTTGTTCTGAGATTAATGTTAGAGGTATTGATCCAAGACTAGACTAGGATGAGTGAAATTATCCAGACCCCAGGATTCAGGTAAATGCTTTAAAAATTGGAACTTATTAACTTATTTCTGTTCATCTCTGTTGTGAGTTTTGTCATTTCATAGATGTGAGTTATTTCATACCAAATGAACAAGAAATGTAAATATTTTCTCATTATGATCTGTTATCGCTTCCCTTTACTCTTTGGATTCTCAAATCCAAGATTTTTAGAATATGCATTTAAAGAAAAAGGTTTTTTTATTTTAAGTCACAAACAACTCTAACTCCTACAGTATTTTCAGTTAGAACACCTTCCACACATGCTTCAGTGCAGACAGAATGCTTTATGACTCATACACCAACTGTATACAAACCATTGATATAGTTAAGTCTTATTTATTGTCATATTTCTAGCTTCTAATGCTGGGCCTGGTCTGTAGCAGGGGCTCAATAAATAACTGTTGATGTTTTCCAGTATCTCAGGCACAAAGATACAGTGTTACCTAAAAATCACATTGTGCTTGAATTTCAATAGTCCAACGTAATGTCTGAGACAAAATTCACAGTGGCATTTGCCCTGAGGGACCCTACTGATTATTGGATGGATGCTGGATGGGTAAGAGGAATGGGAGCCAAGAATCAAAGAGCAAAAATGTTAGTGGGCTTAGGTGACTGAGAGAGAAGTGAGGGAAGATAGAGGAAGGAGTGGCATCCTGTCTACTTTGTAGTGAGTGCACAATGTTAGATCAGAGGGTGGCCCAAGGCATAAGGTCCACTCAGCTCACCTTTTCCCCATGACCTGAATAAGGCTATGTAGTAATATACACATATAATAAAAGTTTCCGCTCATTTTTATTATCCTCCCTGTGCGTCATTCTTCTTTTATTCATGTGACAAATATTTATTGAACATCTATTGACTTTAGTAACACACAAAAAGTCTCTTCCTTCACAGAATTTACAGTCTAATGGGCTTTGGCAAACATAAAATAAGCAAGCTAAGTAAGTATATGGGATGCTATACAGTGGCAAGTGTTTTGGAGAAAAAGAAAACAAAGAAAGGTTTAAGAAACTCGGAGTGTGGGGTCCACAATAGAGAGTGGATGGTTACAAAGGATATTCAAAGAAGGCTTCAATGAAAAGGTGAATTCTGAGTAAATACCTAAAGGGGCTGAGGGATGAAAGCCATGCAGATATGTGAGCAACTATAAGTACAAAGACCCTGAGGTCTTGCCTGGTATGTGTAGAGTGCAGCAAGGTGGTTAGGGCTTAGTAAGCCAGGGGAATGGCAGGAGTTGTGATATGCAGGATCTTATAGGCTGGTGGAAGGATCTGGACTTTTAACTGCCCATGGAAAATTTTGTTCAGAGTAACGGTATGTAAGTTCAAGGCCAGCCTAGGCAATTTAGCAAGATCCTGTCTGAAAACAAAATTTTTACAAAATTTTTAAAAAGGGAAGTAGCTTAGTGATAGAGTCCTTGCTCAGCTTGGGCAAGGCCTTGGATTCAATCCCTTATACGGAGGGGACCAGGGTGGCGGGGGGGACAAGTTTGGGGAGGGGAGATCAGGACCTCAGTTTTGAACATGTTAAGTACAGATACCTTTCACACATCCGGCAGAATGATGAGTTAGCCCTTGAAAATGTGAAACCAGAATTCAGAAGAGGGAGATGTTGGAAATACACATTTGGATGTTAGCATAGAGATGGTATTTATACCTGTGAAACTGAATGAGATCACCAAAGGGGTAGATGGTAAACAGTAAAGAGAAGAATTTAGTGTTCTCCAACACTGAGAAGTTAGGATATGAAAAGAACAAGCAGAGGAGACCTATCTCCAGCTAACCAGGCTATCGACCTGTGCTGGGTTCACAAGAGCTGGCTACATCAATAACTAAGAAAACGGTGAAGAAAGCACGCAATACACAAAAATATCTTTTGCAGGAATCAGGGATGGCTCCAAGACCCCTGGGGTCTGCTGGCAAGAGAGCATGCACCTTAATTCTCTTTATTTTTATAGGGGGGAAGACACAAAAGGAGGCTCAATGGAATGTTTTTTCCAAATAAGGCAAGGGCTCAGGTTTCAGGGGGTTGAATCTAGCTTCAAGATGAGTTGTGATCAGATTGATTGACATCTTAGCAAATCACACCCATCTCAGATGCCGTGTGGAACACAGGCAGAGGGAGAGGAAAGGGCACACGTGTGTTGCACAGCCCCAAAAGCATGCAACGACAGGCCAGTCCTCCCATAAGCTCAAATGCGCTACCTCACACACACAGCCCATGGATGGCTCATGACAGAGACGGAAAAGGAATGACTAGTGTTGGAGGAAAACAAATACTTGTTCCTTCATGGACTGTTTTCAAATTATTTTGACATGAAAGTTTTTCCTCTCTAAAGTTTTCAATTAGCAGTTTCTGTATTCTGCTTTCTCCCTACATCCTGAAATCACCACTTCTCTTTCAATCAACACTGTTTTATAATTTTCAAGAAGAATGGAGGAGAGCGCATTTTATGCCTATAATTCTAGCAGTCTCTCACTTTGTCTCAAGCTGATTTGTGCTTGTGGTCACAGGGGGCCATTGGTTGTAATGTTTAGATAGTACACATGGAGAACATTTCCCACAATGCAAAGGATTCTGTAGAACAGCACTGTCTCTCCACGTTGGGCACATTGGAGGCACTGTAATCTCTAAATGGCAAGAGAAAATTTGGTCCAAAGGTGCCCTTGTGCTGGTATATTTTTCCTAGAGTGTAAAGCTTTTTCATACAGTTCAGACAATTCCTGATTGGTGATGGTCCTGTAGTGGCACCCCCTTTCTCCACAGAAAAGTCTTAACTGGGCTTCTCCAGAAATCTGCACCATGGCTGATTTTAGGGCTGTCAGCAAAAGAGTCTCTGCAAAAGAGTTCAATGTAGATAAACTTCCTATTTTCGTGTTGCACTGTTTTACTTGGCCGCTGGCCGGGAAGAAATCAGCACTCGAAGTTCTGGACACCCCCTTACTAGTTTTTCACAAACATATTTCTAGTATAGTAGTTTGTAGAAATGTGTAAACAAGGCCTCTGGCCTTGAGCTGTAGCTTCACAGAGATGTCTACATTTCTAAGATAAGAGAAGTTACCAATTAGGCTCCGTGGTAACAGCTGGCAGAGGGAGGAAAGAAAGGGGAGAAGAAGCTCTCCCCTTCTCAGGTGTTGTCCTTGAAGGGTTAACTTGCCCTGAACAGTGAAAGAAAAAGCTGCTTTTATGTGAACTTCTGTGGACTGTGAACTTCTGAGCCCCTCCCCTTACATGCTGGGTATAAAACTCTGAAACTACCTGAACTCAGGGTTCAGGGGATTGATTGATTACAGCAAAAGCTGTGCCCTCTGAACCTGGCTGCAGCCAAAGAACAGTTTCCTGCCATCTTCAGTGCCTTGCCTTGTCTGTTCCTACAACAGTTCCACTTATGATTTTTTTTACTTTATCCTGGTTTTTTTAAAAAAAAATGATATGAATTCAGTCAAAAATTTGAGAATTTCATCCCTGAAATTCTAAATTTTGAACTTCGATATTTTCTTTGGTTAGGGATATTTGGTACAGTGCTGGACAGAGGCATTAAGTCACAGTTCCCAGTCAGCCAAGCGATCCTGAGGATAAATGACAGATATTCTATAATGAACTCTGTTGCTAAACTAGGATGTTCAATAAATTGAGTATATCCAGTGCATTTTCAACTTACCATATTCTTGATTTACAATGGGTTTACAGTAAATCGAAGAGCAACTGTACTATGTACCCACTATCATTGAAAACAAAAATGGGGTTGGGGTGTAGCTCAGCAAGTGCCTAGCTTTTGCAAGATTCTGGGTTTAATCCCCAATATCCTACTCAATCAACAAATGCTAATCTTTATACAGGTACATAGTTAACAGCTGCTTTCCTGTTTCATTCACCCTTAAAAGCCTCTCTGTATCTGTATCTTCCCACTCCAACAAAAAATGCTTTACCATCAACACAATTCCTGAAAATATTTGAGAAAAAAAAGTCCCTGTTTCCTTCAAACAACAAATCACATTTTCAGGGTTATTCAAAGAATGAAGAGCAGGGTTTCAAAAGCATTTGTTTCAAAGGGGGATTCCATAGAAAACGTTTCTCTGCTGAAACAAGCATTTCATTTGTAATATTTTCTTCCAGGGTAGAAATGACCTAGGGAAGTTGCCTATGGCTCTGTGCCTTGGAATTAGAAAAGTACCCTGGAGTGTTTCCAAGAGGACAGCACAGCATAGCAACAGGGCTGGGAGAAGGTGAATGCCATCTCAGGCTGAGCAGAGTCAAGGGACAGAAAGGACCCCACCTGGCTCACTGTGACTGTGTTACCATGAGAAATACATTTGGTCTTTGTTCTGGTTCCTGGCACAAAGCTCTTAAAACCCTTGGGCCTCCTGAGTGATAGATAAGAGTGTCTTTTGTTACTCTTGAAGGAACTCATTTTGGGATCACATCTGAGTTTATGCTAATGAGGTGATTTAGGGTGACGCCCCTCTGCAGCTTCAGGTTGGGGCTGGTCCTCAGAAATATCTAGTGATTAGAGGGTTGGAACTTCCAGCCCCACCTGCTGCCCAGGAAGGGGAGGGGACCTGGAGATAGAGCTGAACGGAAACATCTGAAGGAAAGAGATTCTGTGAATTAGAGGGTGGAGAACACTGAGTGCTAGGAGGGTGTTGGGCTTAGAACAGGTGTGGAAACCCTGCATGCCACCGCCTTACAGGGCTTCACCTGGCTGTTCGTAAATTTTGTCCTTTACAATAAACCAGTGAACAAAAGTAAAGTGCCTTCCTGAGTTCTCTGGGCCATTCTAGCAAATTATCGAACTGAGGAAGGGGGTGTGGGAACCCCCAAGTTATAATGGATTGGTCAGAAATACAGATGGCAACCTGGGACTTGCCCTTGACCTCTGATGTGGAGGTGATCTCAGGGGACAGAGCCCTTTAGCTTGCGGGACATGGCACTTACCTAGGTAGATACTGTCAGCATTGATTTGGATTGTAGGGCATCCATTTGGGAGAGAATTGGGGACTTGATTAGTGTCAAAAATCCCCACTCACTTTAGGTGTCAGAAGTGTTGTGTGAATAGAGAAACATGGGACCTCTATGTTATCAGCCTTCTGTTTCCTCGTCTATGAACAGAGAAGACTGACTTTCCTGAGTACCAATTTCCAGCATTTCAGGATTTAAAGAGCTTTCAACTAAAAGCAATCTATATTTTCATGAACCTCGCAGTTTTGGGGGCAAGTCTTTAGTGGCAATGATAAATCCCCAAAGCTGACTCTCTAAATGTTCTGAAGTGTGACCTCCAAGAAGCCCAGGCTAGACTGAGCTTTCCAGAAGGCAGAGACTACTTTGCTCCAGCACTGAACATATTGCCTAGTATACAGGAGGTGCTCAATAAATGGTCACTGAAGAATGACTGAATCTCCTTACTTTGGGCTGGAATAGCATGTTAAGAATTCTTTTTATTTTGGTGGGTCTAAAGAGAGAAAGCTTTGCAAACAAAATAGGTAGGAATTTTAAATGGAATTCTCATCACAAAATATGTGCCCTATGAACTTGGACATTGAAAAATCTCTAAATTTAAGTGTTTCTGAAAGGAAGGAAACCTATCCAATCTCTCTCATTAAAGACTTTCCTGGATATAATTGCTTGTCACCTGCAACAGGTGACATATTCCAAGGACTGAATTCCGATGGAGTGGGCTTTTTGAGTCACTTTACTTCTAAGTTCTATGAATCCAGATAGTTGGTCTTTTGGTTTATGTTAATCCACATTCAGGAGCCCCAGGGAAAAGTTGTATTTTCCCCTTCAAAATCAACTTTATTGAAGTTATATTTACACACTGTAAAAACCATTTTGTGTATAGTTTGATGAGCTTTGGCAAACATACAGAATTGTGTGGATATCACCCCAATCCCGATGTTTAACCTTCATATTCTCCCCAACAGACACACAGACACACACACAGACACACACTCCCAAGCCCTGTGCAATCAATTCCCTGCTTACTCTTACCGAGTATTGCTTTTTTTCAGAATTTCGTATCAATGGAATTGTATAGCATGAAATCTATTGTGTCTGGCTTTATTTCATATAGCATAATGCTTTTGAGATTTATCCATGTCTATACATATGGATCAGTAGCTCATTTCTGTCTATTGTTGAAGAGTACTCTGTTGTGTAGAATTTATCAGTTCACCAGTGGATAGATAATTGTGTTGTGTCCATCTTCCGGCTCTGATATAAAATGCTATGAAATTCCATATTCAATTTTTTTGTGCATATATGTTTTTTCTTGGAAAAAGAATTCCCTAGAGTGATATTGCTGGGTCATATGTTAATGTATGTTTAACTTTACTTTTTTTTTTAATCTGTTAGTTTTCCAAAGTGGCTATACTATCTACACTAATTTGCATTCCCATCTGCAAGATATGAGAATTCTAGTGTTCATTGTTGCCAACATTTGATATTGTCAATTTTAAAACAAAAACTTTAGACTTTTGAGTGTGCAGTAGTACCTCATGGGAGTTTCATTGGCATTTGACTTATTCTATTGAGCATCCTTTCATGTGCTTATTCTCAATTTATGTCTCCTTTTTTGTCCATTTATTCTTTTTTTTCCCCCCAGTACTGGAGATTGAACCCAGGGCCTCACACATGCAATGCAAGTGTTCTACCACTGAGATATATCCCAGCCTTTTTTATTTTTTATTTTGAGAAAGGGTTCACTGAGTTGCTGAGACTGGCCTTTAACCTGGGCTCCTCCTGCCTCAGCCTCCTAAAAAAACTTTAATTTTAGACATGTACCACGCCTGGCTTTTCTATTTTTAAAAAATGGATTTTTTTTGTCTTATTACTGAGTTGTAAGAATAATTTATATATCCTGGATGCAAGTTCTGTACCTGACAGGTATTTTGTTAATATTTTTTCATTGTCTTTGGTTAGCCTTTTTGGTTCCTTGAGTGTCTTTGAAGAGAAAAAGGTTTTAATTTAAACCATGTTCAATCTACCTTTTTTTTTTCTGTTATGATTTGTGTTTTGTGTCCTAGCTAAGAAATCTTGCCTGATGCAATGTCATTATGTTTGCCTCTAAAAGTGTTATGGATTTAAGTCTCATGTTTACATCAATGAGTCATTACAAGTTGATTTTATATATGATGAGTTGGCGACGGAAGCTCCTATTTCCCATATGTAGATGCAATCATTTCACTGCCATTCTTGAAAAGATGGTCCTTTCACCACTTAATTACCTTGTTGAAAAATCAATTTGTCTGGGGCTGGGATGGTGGCTCAGTGGTAGAGCGCTCGCCTAGCACGGGCAGGACCCGGGTTCAATCCTCAGCACCACATAAAAAAAAAAATAAAGGCATTGTGTTGTGTCCATCTACACCTAAAAATAAATATTTTAAAAAAAAAAAAAAAGAAAAATCAATTTGTAAAAAAATAAAAAATAAAAATAAAAATCAATTTGTTTATGTGTGGGACTATTTATAAACACTTCTATTCCACTGATTTTTGTGTCTATAATCTATAGTCTTGATTATTAACTTTATAGTAAATCTTGATACTGAGTAGTTTAGTATTCCAATTTTGTTATTATTTTGATTTCTCCAGGTTCTTTGAATTCCATAAATATTTGAGAGTTAACATGTTAGTTTCTTTTAAAATGCCTACTAGGATTTCAATTAGGATTACATTGAATCTATTGGTCAATTTGGAGAGAATTGACAATCTCCATCTCAGACTTCTGAAATGTGAACATTATTTATTCATCTTTCCATGTCTGTCTGTCGACCTATTTATCTCTATACATCTCCCCATTTATTCAGGTCTGCTCTGATTTCTTTTTTAATATTTTTATTAGTTATTGATGGACCTTTATTTATTTACTTGTTTATATGTGGTGCTGAGAATTGAACCCAGTGCCTCACACATGCTAGGCAAGTGCTCTGCCACTGAGCTACAGCCCCAGCCCTCCTCTGATTTCTTTCACTAATGTTATGTAGTTTTTGGTGAATAGCACTTACATATATTTTTTGAAGTCTATGCCCAAGTGTTTTAGGCTTTTTGGTGCTACTGCATATGGTATTATTTTCTTAATTGTTTCATATTTTTCATTATAAAGAAACAAATTTTATTTTTGCATATTAATCTTGTATCCTGTGGCCTTGCTAAATTCAGTCATTATTTCTACTGGTTTTTAAGTAAAATCCTTATGATTTTCTACATAGCTGATCATGGTATTTGTGAAGAAAGACAGTCTTTGAAGAATCTTTCTCACTGGAGAGGAACTCTAGTATGAAACTGAATAGAAGTGATGAGAACAGACATCCTTGCCTAGTTTCTGATCTTAGGTGAAAAGCAGTTAGTCTCTCCCTATTAAAGACAAGGTTAGCTTGGTATGTGCCTTTTATCAGGTTGAGGAAATTCCCATCCATTCCTGGTTTGCTAAAGATGTTTACAATGAATAGGTTTTGAATTTTATTAAATGCTTTTTTCTGCATCTACTGAGAGATTCACATATGTATATTTTTTTGTTTTAATGTTGTAATTTTGGTGAATGACATCAATTGATTTTTTCAAATATGAAGTCAACCTTATATTTCCTAAAATGAACTCTATTTGTCCATGACATATTATTAGATTAGTCTGCTCAGGCAACTATTACAGATTATCACAGACCGAATTACTTAAATGATCGACATTTGTTTTCTCCCAGCTCTGGAGGTTAGAGGTCTAAGATTGAGGTGCTGATAGGGCTGGTTTCTGACAAGCCTCTCCTCCTGGTTTGAAAGCATCCCATTTCTTGCTTGTCCTCATCTGACCTTTCCTCTGCATTCACACCCCAGTGTCTCTTCCTCCTCTTATAAGGACAATGGTCTTGTTGGGTTAGGAACTTGCCTTATAACCTTAATTACCTCCTTAAAGGCCCTATTTCCGAAGTCAGTCATGTTGCAGGTTAGACATCAACATGTGGATTTTTTTAAAGGGGTAAGTTGCAAATCAAATATAGCAATGATGCATTTTATATATTGTTGGATTCAATTAGCTTATTATGTTCACTATTACACATCATTTGTATAAAGGGTACTGGTCTGTAGTTTCTCGTAATGCATTTGTCTGGTTTGGGTATAAAAAAAATGCTTGCTGTATAGAATTAAGTGGCAAATGTTTTCTTCACTCTTACTTCCTAAAAGAGTTTGGGTAGAATCAGTATTATTGCTTCCGTAAGTGTTTGGTAGAATTTACCCATGATGCATCTAGACTTAAAGTTTTCTTGTGTGAATCAATAAATACAATGACATCAAACTAAAAAGCTTCTTCACAGCAAAAGAAACAATCAAAAGTGTGAAGAGAGAGAGCCTACAGAATGGGGAAAATCTTTGCCACCTGCACCTCATATAGGCATTTATCTCCAGGAAATTAATACAAAGAACTCAAAAAGCTTAACACTAAAAACCCCCCAATAACCCAATCAATAAATGCACACAGGAACTGAACAGACCCTTCTCAAAAGAAGAAATATGAATAATCAACAAATATATGAAAAAAAATGTTCAACATCTCTAGCAATTAGAGAAATGCAAATTAAAACTACACCAAGGCTGGAAGAGGTGGCGCTCGCTTGCCTGTAATCCCAGCAGCTGGGGAGGCTGAGGCAGGAGAATCTGGAGTTCAAAGCCAGCTTCAGCAACTTCAAGGTGCTAAGCTCCTCAGTGGGACCCTGTCTCTAAATAAAATACAAAAATAGGGCTGGGGACATGGCTCAGTGGTCGAGTGCCCCTGAGTTTAATCCCCGGTACCCCCCGCCAAAAAAAAAAAGAAAGGGAAAAAAAACTACACTGAGATTCTTTCTTACTGCAGTCATAATGGTAATTATCAATAACACAAGTAACAACAAATGTTGATAAGGATGTGGGGAAATGGGAACCCTTATACCTTGTTAATGGGACTGCAAATGGGTACAACTTCTCTAGAAAGCAGTATGAAGATTCCTCAAAAAACTAGGAATGGAACCACCATTTGACCCAGTTATCCCACTCCTTGGCATATATACAAAGGATTTAAAATCAGCATACTACAGTGACACAGTCATATATATATGGAATACTGGGGATCTATCTACCTATCAATCTATCTATCTATCTATATATATTAGGGGAGTACTGGGGATTGAACTCAGGGGCACTAGGCCACTGAGCCATATCCCCAGCCCAATTTTGTATTTATTTAGAGACAGGGTCTCACTGAGTTGCTTAGCATCTTGCTTTTGCTGAGGCTGGCTTTGAATCTCAATCCTCTTGCCTCGGCTTCTTGAGCCACTAGGATTACAGGTGTATGCCACCACACCTGGCACATCAATATTCACAGCAACACAATTCACAATTGCTAAGCTATGGAACCAACCTAGATGCCCATCAAGGTATGAATGCATAAAGAAATTTTGGGATACACACACACACACACACACACTGAAATATTACTCAGCCGTAAAGAAGAATGATGAAATTATGACATTTGCCAGTATCTGGAGACTATCATGCTAAGTAAACTAATCCCCCCAAAATCAAAGGTCCAGTTTTATTGTTGTTGTTGTTGTTTTGTGGTGCTGGGGATTGAACCCAGGGCTTTGTGCATGCAAGGCAAGCACACTACCAACTAGCTGTATCCCCAGACCAGGTCTAATGTTTTCACTGATATGTGGAAGCTAAACCACAATAAAGGGGGGGGGGGATGCAGAGAAGTTCAGTAGATTAGACAAAGGGGAATGAAAGGAAGGGAGGGGATAGGAATAGGAAAGACAGTAGAATGAATCTTACATAGTTTTCTTATGTACACATATGAAAATACTGAAGGGAACCCCACCATGTGCCCACCCACAATAACGGGGTCATAATTAGAATAAGATATATTCCATGCTTAGCATGTATAATTTTATCAAAATGGATTCTACTGACATATATAACTAAAAAGAACCAATGAAATAATTTTTTTCAAAAGAGTTTTCTTGTGTAGATTTTTAATTAATTTTTAAATTTGAATTCTCTTAAAAATATAGATAGATACACAAACATATATCACATACATTGTATATTATGATTTATATAGTATACAGTGTATATATCCGTATGTGTGTATATATATTTTTTTAAAAAAATATTTTAATACCTTTATTTCACTTACTTATTTTTATGTGGTGGTGAGGCTCGAACCCAGGATCTTGCACGTGTGAGGCGAGTGCTCTACCACTGAGCCACAGACCCAGCCCCTATATATTTTTTTTTTAGGGATTCTATTTCTTCTTGATCAAGCTTCCAAAGAAGTTGTCCATTTCACCTATTTTGTCAAAATAATTGGGATAAAGTTTTTTATAGTATTTTTATTACTGTTTTGATGTCTGTGTGATCTATGGTGATAATGAAATTGATTATTGATGGCTTCTAATTTTTCCTTTTCTGTTTAGACAGAGGTTTATTGATTTAATTGATCTTCGAAAAGAACCAACACAAAGTTTTATTTCACTGATTTTTTTAATAACTTTCTCTGTTTCCAATGTTATTGATTTCTGTTATTGTTTCCACCCTTCCTTTGGATTTACTTTGCTTTTGTTTTTCTAACTTCTTTAGGTTGCATTTTAGAAAAAGCTTAACTTTAAATCCAATGGCAAAGAAAATAGGGTAGATTATAAACAAGTCTAGATTATGCAAGATTGGAAAGTGGAGGATATCTAGGAAAAGATATGGAGCCAATATTTGAAAATATCTCCACATTCTGTAAATAATACCCCCTCTCTCTAAAACACAACACACACACACACACACACACACACACAGCAGATGAAGTGCTTTGTCTATATTCAACATTTATCTTCATCTTCCCTACATCAGCTAAGTTTCTAGCCTTCTACCACTTCACCTCTAAATCATTCAATCAAAAGGTATGTAACACTGTAATTGCCAAGGCCTTTGAAAACCACCCGGGTTTGGGTTATAGAAAATGTACCTGGGTAAACTAGTTTCTCTTCCAGGTTCCTTTTCTTCAATGCATTGCAAGTGAACTCACTGCTATAGAAGTGCTGGACAGAAACAATCCTACATGTCTATCAAACTTTTTCAATTTCCTCCCAGGCACAGAGGAGGACTGTATTTTCGAGTCCAACTGTATGTCGGTAGGGCTATACTACTGGCTCCGTGGAATGTCACCAGAGTAATATATAGCATCTCAAAGCCTGGCACTTAGAATTTCCAAGAAAGCTCCACGTTCAGAGCCTAGAGCAACCGGAGGAGCGTCTGCCAACACACATTCCAGGAAGTAGGCAAGAAATAAACCTCTCTGGTGTTAAGCTCCTGAAAGGTAAGGGTTCCTACTACAGAAGGAGCTTTACTTCCCTTGACTAAAACCGAGCTCAAACTACACACGCACACCAGTAATAAGCTTACTGTTACATGTTTTGAAAGCCATTAATGAATTCTGTTGCTTAGAGATATGTGGATTAATTATCCTAAAAGTAGTTATCATTTTAATCATATTTTACATGTTTACTTTTACTTTATATAAAAGACTACAAAAAAGGGCAGGGAGCTAGCGTCCCATCTTCCAGCACTACAAAAAAGGGCAGGGGGCTAGCGTCCCATCTTGTTAGAAAAAAGATATAGATTTGTGTAATTTTAAAATTATTCAACAGAAAGTGACACACATCAATTTTTTTTTTCTTACTAGGGATTAGACATAACTAGCTGAGTTCTACCACTGAGGTACATCTTCCAACACCTCCTCTTTTCATTTTTAAATTTTGAGTCCTGGTCTTGTGAAGTTGCCCAAATGGTAGGCATCAAATTTAGGATCCTCCTGCTACAGCCTCCCTGCTGAGTTTACAAGTAGCAACGCTGTGCTCAGCTCACAACCAGGAGCTTTATTATTTTTTTTCCCTAACTTAACTGTTACTGTTTGGGGTTACTATGGCAAATGCCGGCATTGGCCATACTTGTTTATACTGCCCACATTGCCATAGTGCTTATAGGAAATGATTGATTAAGGTTGTATCTTAGAAAAAGCTTAACTTTAAATTCAATGGCAAAGGAAATAGGGTAGATTATAAACAAGTTTAGACTAGACAATTGGAAGGTGGAGGAATGTCTATCTGCACAAGAGCATTTTTTTCTTTTCTCCTCTCCTATTTTATTTTTCAAAGCTTGATTTTTATTCTCTTTAAAGAATAGTGCTTCTCTTGCACTTGGGAGATCTCTGTAGATATCAGGCTTGCTGGTAAAAAATCAGGATAAGTGGGGCTGGAGCTGTGGCTCAGTGGTAAGAACTTGCCTAGCATGTGTGAGGCATTGGGTTTGATTCTCAGCACTGCATATAAATAAAGGTTAAAAAAAATCAGGATAAGTTTATGCCTCTCTTCTTTCCTTCTCTGCCTTGTTCTCCTCTTTTTCTAAACAAATATGTTTTCTTCTCTTCTTGTTGTGTTCACATCCAACTCTTTTACCTCCCCTTGGATATTTCTCGTTTCCTTTCCCCTTGGCTCCCCTGAGCTTTGCTTCAGGGTTTTCAGTGGGCTCCTGGTCATTCTTAGCCAATTCTCACAGTGACAGCAGCAGTCAGCCGCAGCGACAGAGTGCTCCCAGGAGTGGGGGCCACAAGTGGTTGGGGTAGAAGTGACCAGGGTCCCACAAGCAAGCCTGTATGGATTTCAGCAGTTTCTGTGCAGACTTTCAGCCACTGACAAGACCTGGTTTTCATAGTGTTGTTAGAAAAATGTAAATTAAAATGAGGAAAAGGATGAGAAAGAGTTGCTATGTTGTTCAAAACCAAGGCTGCTTGGTGCCTGCCTGCTGATAGGAGAGTTAAATGACAAAGAAAGGAATATATATGTGTATATATATATATATATATATATATATATATATATATATATATATCTGGGGTACACCACTGTGGAGGGAGAACATTCTGGATGTTAAGGGAAATAATTTGTAATTTTTAAGGGATACTAGCTGAAAAAAAAATCCTCAGTTGGAATGTAACTAAGGGGTCTCATAAGAAAATCTGGTAGGGACTAGATAGTCATGACTAATAGGTAATTTCCTCAGAGTTAAGGCTCATTTAGGGCAAAAGTCTGAAAGCGAAAAGTTTGCTTTGTGTAGTACCATTTGAATAATAACATTCTGCCACAATGTATTTCCCTCCAAATCACAGGACAACAAGAATCCATTGTAGAGAAGTGGAAAGATTAAAACAAAAGTCCTTGCAACATTTACAGGATCCTACAGACTTGCAAATTTCCTATTTTAATCTCCTCTCCAGGTAGGAAGTCCTTATATAAGATTTTTAATGGGTCCAGGTTCTGTTTCATGACTTCTGGTGACAGAGAAGTGAGTCACTACCTTGCAAAGCAGCCATTCCATTTGCAACAAATCTTTAAAGACAAATCAAAATACTTTCCAATAATAAAGAGCTATCACCCACGCAGTGGTCATTATGCAACAGGTGTAGGTCTAAGCACTTAGTGTGCTACTTCAGTAATTCCTACCTGACCCAATGCAGCAGGCCCACAGCTAAGAGCAGGTAGGTAGCCAGGTCTGAGGGAAGAACAGGGCCTGGATTCAGAACTCTCTTGACTCCAGAACACTCATTCCAGAACCTTCACACCACCTGGAATCTCACTTGCTTCCCTGTAGCTTTTGCACCTTCACTCTGGTCTGGACCCAGAGGACAACCCATAATCCCATTCTCTTCCATTCCACCAAAACTTCAGAGACTTGAAGAAAGCAACTGTGCCATCTCCCAGCCCTTCCTCCACAGTTCCTCTCCTCCCTGCCCCAATGTTAATAGGTCCCTCTGCTAAATCAAGGACAAAATTTTTTTGAGGCCTCTTCTATTCTGATGATCATCTGCTAGGGAGAGAGGCAACAGAATAGATAAATATAAATGGAGTAATAGTAATAGATAGATTTCCACTTTTGCCTAACAAATTCAGTAAAGGAAAATCTTTTATGGGAAATGAGCCCAAAATTTATCATTATACATATTTGAAATCACATGTATTGGTATGCACCTGCAAGTACATTAGTAACATAGTAATTATCATTCTAAACATGTTATAGCACCACATAATAATGATTTATTGCCCCAACTGATTTACATTTCAGGAGCTAAGAACAATTTTGATGGATGCAAACGTTTCTTTCTGTTTATCTCTATTTACTACCATGGCAACCAACTAAAATAGGTTTGTTTAATTAGTTGTTGGTAAAGTCCTAAGTATAGTCCTAAGAATAGATTCACAGTGTTAGTATTAATATTAGTGTTGTTATCATAAAGGGTAAAGTGTGTGTGGCCAGAATGGACAAATGCATTTTCTGTTAATAGCAATAATCTCATCTTTGAATTAGGAAGGTTTTTTTAAATTAATAAATATGTTAATAAATAAACACGCATGTAGTCTCAGATACTCAGAAGACTGAGAAGGAAGGATCTCTTGAGCCCAGAGTCCAAGGAGAGCCTGGGTAACAGAAAAAGACACCATCTCAAAATAAAAAATAAAATAAAATAAATAAACCAACTATGCATCCATTGGCTTAATCTTAACCAATATTATACAATTGATTAGAAGGTCAATTAACGTAGTAATCATTTGGTTATATGTTTTGATGGTCACGGTAATGGATAAATACCAGGGCTGAGCCCTTCCATTTTCTAATGCTAGAAAGAAGGCAGTGGAGGTTGCCAGGGGTGCAGGGCTGGAGGAATTAACCACACCATCCACCAGGAGCTGTTTCCAGAAACAGCACAGGGAGCTGCTTGTGGGGAGCTTTAGACCCCCTTCCAAATCCTGTCGCCCTCCCGAGCTCCCCCCAATGCTGATACAATCAAAGTGAAAACAGCGGCTCACCATGCTGATGCAGAATGGGGACAAGCCCCCCCACCCTTCCCCTCCAAACAGACTGCTTCCAGGTCTGTGGTAGGTTGAAATGTTAGAGCTTCCACGGCTGCTTTTCTCCCTGCCTCTGCCACGACCTCTTGAGGGTCCGGGGGAAATCGTGTAGATGAACCAGTATCAGGAGTTTAGAAGTGGACTAGAGATCTTCGAGTCCAGCTCCCTGTATTCTAGTAGGTGAGGTATTTCACAGATGAGGAAACACAAAGGGCAGCGCGGTTGGCTGAACTTCAGAGAGCTGGCACTGCTCTGAATTGGGCTGGACTGCCTCCGGACTGCCTCTGGACTGTGGGAGTGTTACGTGGCTTAGGTTGTAATTCTTATCCCCTGGGAGACTGAGAAGACCTTCAGCTATCCAAACCTCTGTCTAGGTCTTTTAAAATGGAATATAAGGACCATCTCTCACCAGTAACTGAAATGTCCACGAGATGAGTGAATGATCAGGCCTGGGCTCTTCTTTAAATGACAGCTCTTGAAAAACCCACCAAGGCCAGAAGAAGCCAGAGATGTGAAGAAGGATGAATTTAACTTCAAAACTTCTCTTCCTCTGAATAACCTAAGCAACTCCTCAGGATGAACCCTTTTAGCAGTGTCTTATGCCCTTTAGCACCCCGGGGCCTTAGCCCCTCCTCCCACCACACGTTAGAATTTATTTATCCTTGAAGTCATCTTTCCTATGTGACTAGAAAAGGACTCTGATGGTACTTACTGGTGTCTCCATTCCCAGGTAATATATCTGTGGTTTAAATGGATATTTCAATTTTATTTTTTTTTAAGTCTTAAGGGATCTTAAGGATTCTTTTAGGAGAAATGAAAATAGACTTTCAAGCCTATGACAGAGCAATAGCAGAAATTTCTGCACTGAAGGATCTAACTGAGGAAGAAAGTTCTGGGCTACGAGATATCAAGTGTCACTAAATGGGACACTGTTCAAATATAGCCTCTATGAAACTGTCTGTTGGAGTTCAGGTGTCATTGGGCCATTTGGCCTCTCAGATACCTTCAACCCCAGGATTCTAAAAAGATAGTGTAGAATGAGAGACCAAAGGCAACTTAAAGAGGCTTTCTTACAGTATGCCGTAGGGTTTGTAATGGTTAATTTTATATGTCTAATTGACTGTGCTGAGAGCTGATAAAATGTCTGGGCGTGTCTGTGAGGGTATTTCTAGGAGATATTATTATATGACTTGATAGACCTTGAAGATCATCCTCACCAATGTGGGTAGACACCACTCAATCCCCCCGAGGATCTGAATAAAACAAACATGCAGAGGAAGCTGAGTTCCATCTTTCTGTTGGAATGAGGACATCCATCTTATTCTGCCACTAGATTTTGGTATTCCTGATTCTTGGGCCTTTAGACTCCAAATAGAACCTATACCATTTGTTCTTCTGGTTCTCAGGCTTCCAAACTCAGACTGAATTACACCAGTGGCCCTCCTTGGAGCTTGAAAATGACAGATCATGGGACTTCTTGGCCTCCTTAATCATGTGAGCCAATTCCCATGAACAATCTCTCTCTTTCTCCATAAACACACACACACACACACACACACACACACATTGCTTCTCTGGAGTACCCCAATACAAGAACTATCCCTAGTCCAATGCAATTTTTATCAAACTATTATCTCCTCAGAATGTTGGAATCATCAGCCAACATGGCGCATGTCCGAAAGAGGAACTCAAAAGCATTAGTAAGCTGGGCCATGAACTGATGATGGAATACATTTCTCTCAATCAAAATTTCCATCCCTTCTTAACCCAATAATCTACCTTGGATACCTCTCTCACAGTTTATCATATCTCCCCTATAAATGACCCATTTACTTGCATTCATGATCCTCTAGCTTTTCTTTATAAGAATTTGAACACTAAAGAGAAGTCTTTTGTTAACCTTGTTAATCTTCCATTTTTTTTTAATTTGTTTTTTAGTTGTAGGTGGGCACAATACCTTTATTTTATTTATTTATATGTGGTGCTGAGGATGGAACCCAGGGCCTCACCCATGCTAGGCGAGTGCTGTATCGCTGAGCCACAACCCCAGCCCCCCCCCCAATTTTTATCTTATTTTTATCCTTCCTTTAGAACCCAAATTTCCATCAAAATAACAGCTAAATTTATTCAGCAGTTACTATGTGTTAGGTACTGAGATAAGTAATTAAAATAGATTGTCTCATTTATTTCTCATAACACTTTTATGTTATGGCTATTAGTTCCATCCCTATCTAATGCATGAGGCAATAAGGTATAGACTGATTAAAAACCTTGCTCAAGAACACACAATAAATGCCAAGGGCTGGATCCAGAGCTTATAATCACTAAGCCTCCTCATTTTCATTATCTTAATACCCAGCAATTTGGCATTTAAGCCCGCACTGGTGAAACTGCTTTCCTCCTGCCTCATTCAACGTGACCTTATCTTTGTTGACCTTATTTTTCCCTTGACTTTGCAAGACTATGTGTTTGTTTCTGTTTTTCTGCAAACATCTTCCATATGCAGAGTTCTGCCCTTTATATTCTTTCCCTCTCTTTTTTCCTCTGGACATAAACGCTTCCTTGACAATCTTATCCACTTCCACAGTTTTAACGACAAAATCAGCGCATGTATTTTAGCTCATTTCGGAGCTTCAGTTTTTAACCTACAATGGCACATGACATCTGAATCTGAATATCCCAGTGACACCTCAAATGCAGCATGTTCAAAGTTGAATTTATCCTCTCAATCATGAAAGTAAACTTGTATTCAACCTCTTCTCCTTTTCCTGACTCCTGAGAGCTGGTGTGATTACATGGAAAGAGCACAAGCCTGGGAACGCAGAAGGGGATTTGGATTCCTGATATATTGGTTATATGAACTTGAGGTCATCCCCAACCCTATCACTAGAGTAAGGGGATCAACTACATAATATTGAATGCCCCCCAACCTTATTTTCCTATTACTCTTGATGCCCCATTTCCAACTCTCTCAATTATCCAGCGATGGGATCTCAGAGTCATCTGTCACCCACATAAATTCAGTCTTGAGATGAAAGGAAAGTTTACTAATCACTTATTCATTCTGTCATATATTTCTAGAATACCTACTATGTGCTAAACGTGCCTAATTGAGAATCAAGGAGACAAAGTCCCTACATCATGTAGCGACTTACAGTTTTGTGGGGGAAACTGACATAAGCACAAGTAAATCTATAATATCAGGGAACAATGGGAACTGTGAATAAAGCAGGAGAGGGGTTTGTGAGTGAGTCGTAGGGAGGTTGGTCTGAGGAGATGATATTTGATCAGGGATCTGAATGAATGAGGGGGCGCACCACGGAAAGATACACAGGAAGAGCATTTCAGGCAAAGGCTGTGCAGTGGGAACCAGCGTGGTCCCTGGAAGGACAGCAAGAAGACCTGTGTGGTCAGCACAGACCACTTAAGTAAGATACAAGTGGGAAGCAAGGTCTTTGAACCTTAGGGGCTCAATGGGTTTAGAAAGAAAGAAAGAAAGGAAGGAAGGAAGGAAGGAAAGAAAATTGGAGATAGGAACACCTTAGAAGCTTTTAAACCTGAGACTCATTTGACCTGATCACGTCTTAAAAGATGGCTTGTTGCTGGGTGGAGAATAGATGGTGCATGTTGGGACAGAACAACAGTGATGGCAGGAAGACTTGTTGAGATTCAGAATCTACTGGAATCAGGCAAGAGGCTCTGGAGGCTTGCACTGGAATAGTATTGATGAGCAAGCAATGAGCTTACTGAATAAGTTAACTTGGGAGGTGATATCTCTTATTATTGTAGGTATTTTAGGTAAGGGAGGAAAATCAGGGAGTTGTCAATGAATTATGTTTAGAGCACACAGCATCTTAGGTCTCTTTCTCTGAAATTCTACACACTGTGAGACTTGATATCCTTTTACATAGAAACTGCCTTATATCTCCATTTTTAATGGCCCACTACCTCCTGTAAATCAGAAGCAAAATGGCAAATACATTAACTCAGGACAGACATCACTGACTGGAGCTAGTGTAGCTAATTAGCCTCCTATAGCTGTTCATGTGATCCTAATGTGGGAGGGTGCCCTGTCATAGGGAATGTGCCCCATCGTATAGCATTCATTTCAGTTGTCCATTTGGGGTCAGAATACCCTGAGCCCTTGGTTCGCTGGAAAAGAGACACAAATTCCTGAAGATCACATAAGAGAATGTATGGAAAAAACACAAAGCTATAAAGTTCTAAAGGAATCGAAATTATTACATTTTATTTACATGAAATCCAGTGCCAAAAGTATAATCAAATATTTTCTAATGTGTTATTTCATTTTGTAAAGCTGGCTGCTGGGAATGCTACACCTCTTGGGCTTACCTGGGCCAGACACAAAAACAGCTAAAACCCACAGACCACTATGTACCAGATAAACACACTGGACTATATACAGTGTATAAGACGTAAGGGTCTGCCCCAATGCACCTGAACAACCAGTATTCCCCTGTGCTTTGATCTTGTCAGCAAAAGTTATCTGATGAATTATCTTTCCTTCTTCCCAAGAACCCAAAACTTTGATTGCTATTATTATTTCAAGATTGTGCTTTTCCTATGAGGTTTTATAGAGAATTAAAAGAATGAGGGAACATATTTGAAAAAGGGAGAAAAGACAAAAGAGATAATTAGGACTGCATTTGGTTTTAAATTCTAGTTTGGGTTTTTTAACTTGTACATTTTTGTAATTTAGAGCATTACATGAATTTCATCATCAAAGAAACTTTAAGGGAAACATTTTTCTCTTCTTTAAAATTGTTTTATTTTTTGTGTATTTGTTTATATGGGAACAAAACAAAACTGATGTGAAACAGCTGACTGAACATGTGGTTTTGAAAACATTACATAATAGAAGAGAAAGAAGAGATTTGGTTTCCCACATACAGTATTTTGTCCCTATGGGCTTCTTCTTCTTCTTCTTTTTTTGGATATCAAATTCCAAAGTGATTTTGCAGGTGACCCAGCTCCTAGAATTACAATCTGCAAAAATTATTTCCCTTCCATATGCTCAGTAAAAAGTGTAGTGATGGCTTCCATATGAGGATAAATCCAAGCAAACCCAGGCACATGCTTGAAGCCAGTTTCAGATATGATAAATTTGGATCTATCATATGTAAAATAAAGGAAATTATATGTAACTGCATAACATTAGTGATTGAAATATCAAAATTCTTAAATTCTTTCTAAGCAAAGTAGGTTTTCTATAAAATTGCCCATGTCTGGATACCAGTTACATTTCTGCAGGGATTTTTTTTTTTTATTGTTGTTGTTTTTGTTTTTTATGTCTAGGATATAAGCAAAGAGCACCTCACAAAAGTGCTTTTCTTTTTCTTTTTCTTTTTGATTTACTTTTCCCTTAAGTTCTAGGGATTGAACTCAGGGGCAGTCTACCACTGAGCTGTGTCCTCAGCTCTTTTAAAAAAAATTCTTTTATTTTGAGACAGGGTCTCACTCAGACTAGCCTGGCTTTGAACTTGCCTCTGCCTCCCAAATGGCTGGGATTATTGATGTGCACCACTGCACCTGGCTCAAAAGTGTGCTTTTTCTATGTGTCACTGAAACTCAAAATAACTGAATTCTTGAAGAGCTCAAAGGAGTAGCATAAATCCATGGAATATTCTTCATCACTGAGTGCATTTTAATTTCATCCATTATGTTTGAGTTTGCTGCCAAAAGTTCAATTCTCTCTTTTTTAATTGAATTGGGTGCCTGTGAAAGAATTATACTTCCTAAAAAGACAGCACGACTTTACAAGAGAAGATTCATTGCTTTCATCTCCAGTTAAATACAATTTCCATCTTAGTAAGACTAAACACACACACACACACACACAGATATTGTATCCCCGAGTTTCGATTATGCCAATAGGTAGGGAGGACAAAAAGAAAGAGGACAATAATCTTAACTTCATCCTATCTTCTTTCCCCAATAATCTGCTTGTCCATAAAATACTCTAACCTTATGGAATAGAAACCCAAAGTCTATATAAAAGACAGACAAAATAGAAAAGAGTAGAATTCATGTAGAGACACAGGACCTGAGGCAAAACTTAATAGGAGATCCATTCATTCTATGTGCAGCATCCGACCACACATTTGACCAAATATGGAGACTGGCAAACAGCAGAGTTGGTCAAAACAGCTGTGGTAAAAATCCACATGTGTGGAATCATGCTATGTAAACAGATTTGAAACAGTGTTGGTGGTAGTTCAAGGTCAAAAATTTCCATGTTCTGTGATACTCAAACAAACAGCTCACAGGCAACGCTCATCTGGCAGTGTTTTTGTGGGCCTGGGGTGCTTGCAGGAACTGCCATTGTTCCTTCTGGGCTTTTTGGATTCTGGCTAGGAAAGAACCCAATAGGTTGGGATCCAGCCTGTTGTGTTTGCAGGTCACTTGCAGGTTCGCAGTTAGGGACAAGGTGGATTGACCACATATTGTTTCAAATCTATAAAAGGCATTAACCACTTTGGATTTTTCTGTAGGACCTTGGTCCTTTGGCTTGTTGTTCAACATGCTGCAGGCAGAATTTCCAACAGCAGGGCCCAGAGCAGCTGCTTCAGGGGATCCAGCCTCAGGACAGTGCTCTGCTCCTACCACAGAGGCCTCAAAGCCACCCGCTGACTCAGGTGCAACCACAGCCAGAAGCAAGCTTGGTGCTATGCTGCATGGATGACCTCTGACCCTGCTTGCCATTTGCATTATTTCCCCATTTTGCTCCTCTTCATCAATATCTATCACTTTTTATTGATGCATCTCTATTTATTACTCTTATTTAGGCCCTCATTACCTCACAACTGAATTAATTACTGCACCAGTCTCCTGGCTGCTTTTCCTTCCTTCTAAATCCATGCTACTTACTAATGCCAGCTGTATCTTTGATTATCTCATTTCTCTTCTCTAAGCCAGCCTGGTAGGGCTAAGGGCCTGGGCTTTGGAGCATCAGATAGGATTCAAATGTAAGCTCATCTTTAATTAGCCTAAAGGAGTCATTCTATTCTTAAACCCATTTATTAATTTGTAAATGGGTTAATCTGCACCTGGTTGTTGAACTGATTAAATAAGATTATATCAATTTAGATTCTAGAATGCATCGAGTCTAGTCCCTAACATGCAGCAGACATTAAATGAATCTAAATTACCTTCTGATCTTTTTTCACTATATTTACTGTTATTTATTGGTCCTTATCTAGTCACTAAAACCTTCAATGCCCAGATCTTAGTCTCCAGGATTTACTTTGGTGAGGACAAAGACATTTAAAAAAAAGAAATCTAATAATGAAAATAAAATGTGAAAAGTACTGTGAGATTGAAAGAATTATAAAATTACTATGAGAACTTTGCATCGTGGTACAATAAAGCTTCACAGAAGAGATTCTATGAGGATAATAAGAGTTTGGTGGAGAGATAGGGAAAGTTATAGAGACAAATGTAAAGGTTTATGCATGTTCCAAGAGGAGATGAGACTTTTAGGGAAAACAAAATCCAAACTGCAACAGGCCTTGAGGCTATAATAAGGAGTCTAGACTACTTCAGCTAGGTGGTAGGGAGAAAATTGCAAGGACGAGATGATACAAAGCTAAAAGAGTCACAGGGTATGGAAAACGTTGACCAAAGGACCAGGCTCTTCCTCTGGTGTGTCTCTTAGTTTGAATTCACTTGGAGTGTGAAGGGAGTGGAGAGGACAGAGGCCACACAGGGCCACACCTCTTCCCTGGAAACACAGCAGCATTTCTAAGCGACAGCACAGAGCAGCACTTGAACACAGCTGTTCTTGGTAGCTGTTTTCTAGGACTGACTTTTGCAGATGTTCACCCAGGTGATTAGAAAACTAATGTTCTGGCAACGATGAGGTCTCCTTACAGAATGAGAGAAAAGTAATAATCCCTACATCAGTAACATCTTCTCTATTAAATGCGGAAGGATATCTAGAAATGGAAGAAAGTGCAAGAATCCAGTCATCTGATTCAATCAAACATCCGCTGGTGTTGGGAGGGACTGCTAGCATTTTGGGGTGCCTCCTAAGTGCCAGGACCGTACAAGATGCTTTATACACCTGATCTCATCTTATCCTCTTAATAACCTGTAGGTAGGTATTTTTATTCCCAGTGAGTTAATTGCTTGCATGAAATTAATCATTGCTAGATTCTCACGTTGTGTCCTTTAAATCTTGTTTTTGACCACAAGCAACATGATCCTTTATGTTCTGTTCCTAAGAGATGGTTACTAAGGAGAGTTGAAACTGATTACAACTTAGTGTGGGCAAACTCTTACTGGGATCACCCAGTAGGAGATAATAGAACATTGTAAAGAGGAAGTTACTAGATTTTACACTTTCGACTTGATGGGGATTCTGAATTATGCATCATTTTAGCATTAAGGAATTGATGGCCATCACTTATTCATTCAAAAAATAGGTAAGTTCTCAGGACCATGCATCTAGACAACATCAGGCTCAGAACGGGCCATGCCCACTCCTTCCTGCTCAGTCTTGGCACTGTGCCCTTATGGTTTTGTTTGGCCTCTTGAAATGTCCAAGTACAGTATAACCTCAAGGCAAGCAAAAACTCTTTTTTTTTCCCTTCCAATTTTGATGCAATGCTAGATTACAAAATAAATTTCCAGATTCTAATCTTTCCAGTAAGAGCTGATGATTTTTGTTAAAAGTTTAAAAAAATTTTTCGAAGAAATAGTATCAATGTTGATAACAGTATTTAATACTGATGTTTTTACTATCATTCAAGTCTTGACAAGTGAAATCATTGGTTAGTCCTATAATAGAAACAAATGCTAATTATAGGGACCGAACTCTCAAGTATGAGTCTAAAGTGAACCCTTATCTTGAATCAGATTGGTAGTAGTCTTTACCTACATAATATCTGGAGAGTGAAGGGTTAAATCTTTGGCAGCCCTGGGACTAACAGCTGCCAGCAATTACATTTGTTAGCCAGCCTTTGCAAACCTCACTGCCTCCCAGGGGTTCACTGCCAGCAGGACTCTTATTCCTGTGAATATGGGGACATAAATCTCCCCAGGAAGCAGCAACTAAGCTAGGTGCTTGAGTGGACAAGGTACTTAAGAGCCCAGGCCAGAAATGCAGTGCCACTCAGCTTCTGATTTGCTAATGACATAATCCCCGGCTGATTTGCAGGCGTGGAGGTCCGTCTCTAGCTCTGCAGTTCTCTGTGTTCTGGGGCAGCCTCCAGGCTGCCGCAGTACTAGTGCATAGTACAGTCCTTTTTTTTTTGGTATTAGAAATTGAACCCTGGGATGCTTAACCACTGTAACCACTGAAACACATTCTCAGCTGTACCCCCCCAACCCCGCCTTTTGAGACAGGGTCCTCGCCAAGTTGCTTAGGGCTTCACTCAGTTGCTGAGGCAGACATTGAACTCATGATCCTCCTGCCTCAGCCTTCCAAGCCATTGCAATTACAGGCATGCACCACCACGCCCAGCCATAGTACAGATTTTTATCATAAGCAAGGAATTCAGGATCCCTGAATCACAGGGACCACATGATACTCATTTTTCACACAATATCTCTTAGTCACAGGATAAAATTCCAGCATTAGGGATTCACACCCTGGCATAAGCACCATTCTGTTCCTGCAGACTTCTTCCTGGGATGCAAACCTCTAGAGTTGGAGTGCGCAGGGAACAAAGGAATGCAGGAAGGAAAGGACAGAGGGAGGGAGGAGGGAACTGCAGCTCGTGAGGAGAAGAACATTCAACCTTTGCTTCCTTCACAGCTTTACAGTGGAGCGTAAGGGCAGAAACCAAGCTGTCTGTTCATGGCTTCTCTAGCACCTTACAAAATACCTGGTACAGGTGGACACTCAGTAGGGATGTGTGGAATGATGTGCATGAACACAGCAGAGAACCAGCCCTCTCCTCCCTAAGGACAGGAACACAGTAGAACAAGGACTCCAGGGTTCCTGTGCTACAAAAGATCTAACCTCTCGTGCTGTCCTAGGTCCCAATACACTGGCCAGGTGGGCTTCCTGGTCTGAAACTTCTGCTGTCAGGTGATGTCTGCTCACCTCCAAGTTTTCCATTGAATGGCTTCTGATTCAGTATTTTAAAAAGTGAAACCTCATGCAAATTCCTTTTCTTTCCTTTGCTTATGCAGCTGGCTTGGTTTGCCCAAACCTAGAAGCAAGCAGTATATGTACGTCCAAAGACTGAACGAGGTGGACAACTTCGAATTCATTCTTCTGAAGCCTGTGCCAGAAGTGGCAGTCAGGGTGAGGCCAGGCTTGATGGCTGCCATCTGGAATTGAAATGAACCTGAATGCCAGCGTGTCTGGTAGGACAATGGAGCCAACCTCAAAGAGACAGGGCCCCACCCTCTCCTGCAGGCCATAGAGTCCTGGAATGTAAGAGCAGCTAGAGACATTTTTATGGGATCCTTTTATGAGGGCAGGGTGTACTTTGTCTTCCCTTTTAAAGCCCACGCCTTTGAAAGTCAGATTCCTGGAGAAATGGTTTACGGCCTTAGGCCCGGTGAAAACCATTTAGCTTGCAAAGATATATGGGTAAAATAGGAAAGGTGCTCAGCTGCTGAATTAATACTTTATGTACTCCAAGCAATTTAACTGCCAAAGCGTTAGCTTGTATAGCGTGGAAGACAAATGAGAAGAGAGAAGCAGGCTTCAAATCATCAGCAGGGCCAAGGAACGTGAGAACTGTGATATGTCGACTTGAAAGATGTAGAGATACGATTTGCTTATGAATCTGTAGGCAGCCTCATTCACAAAACAGAGAAAACTGTCACTGTTCGAGTCACATTTATTCAATATGAGCAGGGAAGCAAGGAAACTTTAATCAGGCTTTTTCATTTTGCATACATTTAGTAGAGCTATATTAGGTTCTGTGTTTTTCTGGGGCTGTCATAACAAAGTATCGCAGCCTGGGTGGCTTAAGCAACACGAGTTTATTTTCTTATCGTTCTGGAGACTAGAAGTCCAGGATCAAGGCGTTGGCAGGTTTGATTTCTTGCTGAGCCCTGGTAGGGCCTCTCCTCAGAATGTGTGTTGTATGTACCCTCATCTCTTAGAAGGACAACAGTCATATTTGATTGACACTTTCTAATTACCTCCATTTACCTGGACTTCCTCATTAAAGGGCTCTTTTCCTAGTACAGTCACATTTTGAAGTATGGGTTAGGATATTAATCTAAGAACTAGTGGAGGACATAATTCAGCCTAGAACAGGTCCAAAAGGAGGAGATATTCTCCAAGGAGGAAAGAGGAGACTATCTCCCCTTATTTCGGTCCTGCACATAAGCAGGAGGTGAGAAATCCCTCGAACCTAATTCATATATGTGGGTGAGCATCCTGTGCTCCTAAGACAACATGTACCTCTAAGATCTATGAGAAAAGGTGATGGTGAAGATGTTTTTCTTTCACTTTTTTCTTTTTGTGGTACTGGGGACTAAACCCTGGGGTGCTCTATCACTGAACTACATCCCTAGCCCTTTTTATATTTTATTTTGACATTGTCCAGGCTGGACTTGAATTTGCAATCTTCCCTCCTCAGCCACCCCAGTAGCTGGAATTATAGGAATGCGCTACAGTGCCCAGCAAGATGTTTTTATTTTCTCTTCAGGAAAAAGGTGAAAGCCTCCTTGGCCCCTGAGCCTGCAGAGTGCCATGGCAAAATCCATATTCTGAAGCCAAACCCCCTGCATTGGAATCCCATCCCTGCACCCAGCCTCTACTAACCTAACCTGCTAATTGACACATTAATAAAACACATTAATAAAAAGCAATCATTACAAGGGAAGAAAAGGAGCAATTAAAATTCCTTGCCAGTCAGTACCTTAGAGGAAGCTGAAGGTCTGATTTAGCCAGGACTTAGGACACCTAACGCCTTTGTTCAAACAAGCCAATCCATTAGTGACGGAGACTGCATTCATTCTTAGCTCAGGAGCGTGCTACTGATAATGTAGGTCAAGGAGTCATGTCAGCTCTGCTAAGTTAGTCTTTGAGGACTCCAATTTGCAAGTTAGAAAGAATAAAGAGTTCTTAATATGTGACTCCATCACTCCTGGGCCTTTGACATATGCCTGTATGTCCCCTCTGAGTAGAAGAAGAACTAACCACAAAAATGGTGGTGGGCTCTGGCATCTGTGCCCATCACCACATCTCCACCTGTGAGAGAAATAATGGCTTAGGAAAAAAAAAAATGGAAAAGATATGGGATTAAGCAAAGGGGCTGAAAACTTTCCATGGAATAAGAGCAAGACATATACATTCTCTCTCAACCGTCTTGGTGTCCTGAGGAAGAATCAGAACTTCAGGGAGAAAAGGGTGTTTGCTCAAGATCTTTGGGCTTAGAACTAATGGCTCCAATTCTAAGCCCACTGCTTCTGAAAATTCACCAGGGTTGATTCAAACCCTTCCATACTGCTCCCTATACCACAGGTGCAGGGCTCATTTACTCTGCATCTGGCTATGCCCTCCCTCCACATTAAGACCTTCAGTGGTTCCATGGTTCTAAGACTGAACAGACGCTTCTCAAGCTGGTCCATGAGACCCTCCTCTCTGGCACTGGACCCTTACATGCACATTCCCCAGCCTTCTGTGGCACCTGCTCCCTCAATGGCCTCCTGCCAGGCCCTGTCCTTATCAGGCTTTCTCTCCCATAGATGCTCTGCAGTGGCCAGCCCTTCCCCCCTTCCCATCTTTGCCTTGCTAACCAGATTATCCTTCAGTTCTTGATTCCATTGTTCCTAGTCCAGGTAGACTTCTCGGCTTCCTGGGATGAAACCACATCTTCAGTTAAGCACTCTTCAACACCCCACACAATGCAGGCACACAGTAGGCGCTCAATAACCCTTTCCAAATGGAAGAATAGATTGAGTGCCCCTGAGTTCAGTTTCCGGTACCAGGGAGAGAGAGAGAGAGAGAGAGAGAGAGAGAGAGAGAGAGAGAGAGAGAGAGAGGAGAAGGAGGAGGAGGAGGAGAGGGGGAGGGGGAGGAAGGGAGACAGAAAGAAAGAAAAAAAGGAAGGAAGGAAGGAAGAAAGGGAGGCAGGGAGAAAGAAAGAAAAGAATGAAAGAAAATAAATGAATGTGTTTGCATGCATTTAAGCCTTTTTTTTCATTCATTCTGCTTCCGGAATGGGGAAGTTGGCTCAGGCACAGTAGAGGAAATAAAAATTCCCAATTAGAATAATTGTTCCTTCCCGTGAAGGCCTGCAGAACTATTTGTCACTGTGCCATGGCATCCCTGAACCCTGCACAGTGCAGGAACTTATGCATTTGCTGGAGTGGGGAGGGGCACAAAGTGCTAACCAAAGATAATAGCTACGGGAGTAGGCTTTCAGCTCAGATATAAAGACTTCAGAGCACAGGTGGGCGAAGTAACTCCAGAGGAATAGGGAAATCTTTTCCTCTGATACTACAACAAAGGAAGAGAGAAGTTGTATAAAAATAGATAAAGGTAATAGGGGATATGGAGGGGAACATTTGTCACCCACAATTTGCCCAGCTTCAGCCTTTCCATTGGCAAGGTCCTTAGGTAGAAGTGAGGGTAGAAGGAAAAAAAATAAATGCAAACTGGAAGAGAAACCTGGAATCCCAGCTGCTCCAGGAGGCTGAGACAGGAGGATTGCGAGTTCAAAGCCAGCCTCAGCAATGGTGAGGCGCCAAGCAATTCAGTGAGACCTTATCTCTAAATAAAATGCAAAATAGGGCTCTGGATGTGGCTCAGTGGCTGAGTGTCCCTGGGTTCAATCCCTGGTACCAAAACCAAAATAAAACAAAACAAACAGGAACTTATAAAAGCAAATGTCAAGAACTGAGATTGGTTTGGTTAAAATATATTCCTTGGAATTATATTTTATATATTCTAGCTGTGCTTTGCTACCTAAACCCAAAGTTTGAGAAATGGGCCATAGGCTGGCTGTTAATAAGGCTAAATAAAGAGTCCAGTTGGGGAAGGAATCCAATGACATCAGGAGGGAACAGATTTTCAAATCCAGGTGGGAGAAGACCAGTTGCTGAAAATCTCAATAATGACTGAAGAAGATCAAGAATTGAGCCCACAAAGCTGGGGTGGGTTCATGGAGTCTCCCAGGACTTAGAAATAAGATGGAATGAGGAGGGACAGGTGCTTGGATACAGAACTGAGTGTGATTAGGGAAAAGGAGTCCAGCCTGGTTGTCCTTGATTATCGGTGGAGGGTCTGCTCATGTCGATCCCTCCTGAGAATTGTGTATACACTTCCTCTAGACCTTAACACAGGCGAAGTTCAGCTAGGACATGACCAGCCTGGAGCCAGGGGTCAAGCCACATAGTTACATTGGGGACAGTCCCCCCAAAAGGTAATTGGTTAGGAGGTCACAGTCTTACAGTAATAAGACTACTGGGCAGGTTCTCAACATGTGGGCTAGTTACTGGAATCCAAGCAGAAAGAAATCATAGGCCAAGTGTTAAGGTCTAGGAATATTAAGTCATATTAAGTGGGTCTGGGAAGTGTGGGAGCAACTGTGGCAGGTGTTGAGAATAAATGAAGATGCTTGATTCTTCTGGAACTGGTGCCAAGGAGGCAGAGGAAAAATCCCACCAAAGAATAATCCCTGTCCTAACACACACACACACACACACACACATTCATACATACACACACACTTTTCTCTTGAAAGACAATGGGAAAATGCTCCGTATTCCACAAAAGAGGATACTAGGACACAGTGATTTAATAGAGAATGCCAAGTTTCTTATAAAATGAGGAGTGAGGTAAGGAAATAAAGAAATTTGTAATGAATTGGGAAACACTTAAGGTACAAGCAAGAGCAAATATGACCTATGAGGAGACCATGCTACTGAGAAGCACCTTAATCCAAAGCTCACCTTGACTTTTCTAGGTCTGTAAGCCCAGAACTGGAGCAGGTACTAGGAAATTGATGCTGGCTTGCACGTTTACCTCAGGTCCCCTGGCTGTGTTAGGGTTGTCCTCTGCTCAAGGAGAAACTTTAGCTCTTTAGAGAACACAGATATATGATAGAAATCAGACAGCCACACTTGTGTGGTTAAAAATGCTTTTTGTTGATACAAGAATTAGACTGTTGGACCAAGGTGACTCAAAAGGTTTGGCATCTTCCCAAAGAAAAGGCAGATACTTTGAAGTCCTTGTATGTACATTGCATCCCCAAAGTCACAAAAGTGTGAGTTTATTGAATTCTTTGGGACATACTAAAAGTAATGAGTCCTCCTATGTTAAAAGAGCTAGAGAAGGGTCCAGGAAACTGGGCTCCTAATGACAAATGTACTAAAGATCTTTTTTTTTTTAATATTTTTCCCTTAGTTGTTGATAGATCTTTATTTTATTTATTTATACATAGTGCTGAGAATCAAACCTGGTGCCTCACACATGCAAGGCAAGTGCTCTACCGCTGAGCCCCAGCCCCAGCCCACCAAAGATCTTCTTGCAGGCAGCCTTTGCAAAGATAGGTAAGGTAAGCTGCTGTGAACCTATCTCTACTTATTCTCCCTCCCCACCTGGAAGCCCAGTGCCTGCGCTTGACTTCTCTGTCCTTCCCACCAGCAGCTTTTCTGCCCCACCTCAGGTGCAGAAAGGGCCAAGAAGAGAAAATGTCTCCCTTGGTCAGGACCAATAACCAAGGATTAGTCAGCGGATGAGCAGGATGTTTGTGAGGGGTGAGGTGGTATGGGAGGAGGCCAGCAGGAAATGAATCTCGTCAAAGAAGCTACCAAAAACATTCCAAAAATAAAATAGATGATATATTGAACACCCATGTACTTAACATTCGGTTTTGTCCAGATCTCACTTGCTTCAAATTTTTCTTTTAATTTCTTTGATGTTTTTCCCCAAAATTTTCTAAGAGAAATAGTAGTTTATAGAAATACCCAAAGCCCCTTGGAGCATCCCTTCCCAAACCATTTCCCTCCATTGCTTCATGTTTTTCATGTTTTTCAAATTTACTTAAATGAAGCTCTGGTTTACCAGTGATCATCCTATTTTTTTTTAAGGGACAGAAAACACATTGGCATAAAGCCAATGAATTTTCTTTTCTCATTCTTCCCTTAAAATTGTTTTTTTTTTTTTTAAGGATCAGATATAGGTGTTTATACATACATGTGGAGAGAGTAGGAGAATCAAGGTAAAAACAAAAAAAAATAAAATATAAAAAAATTGTTTTTTATTCAATTTTTTGAGTTTTATTCATTTTGGCAGTTATAGCTTAGGTTTTTCCAGTTTAGCTATTTTATAGTATTCTATTGAATAAATATACAATAACTTATCTATCCATTTTTTTCCTACTGATGGTACATTTGGTTCCAATTTTTTTCTTTTAAAAAAATCCTACCATAAATATTTCATATGTGTTTCCTTATGTCTAAGTGCAATGTATACATGTGCACATAAGGAAGCGTGCACACAAACACACATTAATTAATCAATTAATTCATACATTAATTTTTTGGTATTAGGTATTAAACCCAGGGACACTCAACCACTGAGCCACATCCCCAGCCCTTTTTAAAAATATTTTATTTAGAGACAGGGTCTCACTGAGTTGTTTAGGGCCTCAGTAAATTGCTGAGGCTGGCTTTGAACTTGTGATGCTCCTGCCTCAGCCTTCTGAGCCACTGGGATTACAGTGCCTGACAAGTGCAATATTTTCTTAATGGCATAAGAAATAGAATTTTAGATTGGTACCATTAAAATACTACTGGGTGTTTTAAACCTTCCCATTAGTTCCATGAAGGAAGGAATTCATCTCTTTTGTTCATCATAGTGTCCCCTGTTCCTAAACACTGCTTAGAAGAGAAGGCACTATATAATTACTTGTTGAATAAATAAATGAATGAATGAGAATTTGATTTTTTTTTTTCACCTAAACCATGAGGCCTCCTCTGGCCTGCTTGTCTCTGACCCATCAAATCTCTCCCACTCTGACCTGCCCCTGCACTTGGATGTGAGAGTGATGGTTGATACCCCAGTTAGGTCTATGAAAAGCTCCTGTGCTGGGTCCTCCAGTGCTTTCTCCTTGTGTCTTTTGCAGACACTTTGGATATTCCCTGTCATGAGTGAGCTAGCCCATTGATGTATACCAGCAGGTCGGCATTTGCCCACAATGTCAACGGCTGCATCATTTCTCAGCTTTACTTCCCCGAGTACTCTTGGTTTCACTTGGCAGGTTGTGACCATGGCAAGGAGTTCTTTAATCCATTCCAGTCTTAGTTACTAATATCCGTAACACTCAAATCACACTTCACCCAATGGTACCTAGGCTACAGAAAGGCTAAGGCAGGCTTAAGGAGGCCACAGGATTTAAAGAGGCAGTACAAAAAAGCAGAGTCCCTGCAAGTGGTCACTTCCTGGAATGACAGGTCACTTATCGCATGTCAGTTGAAGAGTTCGGTTGATTTTGAAGTGAGCAGCATCTAATGGCAAGGAGGATGCATGCTGAGCCAAAGCCCAAGGACAGGAGGAAGTCTGTCACCTGGTAAATCTCCAGGGAAGAGGTGTTGACCTGTACACCAAGTGGTCCATAATAAGGTGATGGGTAAGGGTCCTTGTGCTATAGGGACTTACTGTTCCTCCTTTTCTATGTGTCTGGAGAGTTGGCTGCATCATTTGTTGGTCTGGTGTTTCTGATAAGCTCACATGCCTGGTTACTCAGGCAGGGTCTTGATGAGTCCATGTGTCTAAGCCACGTGCCCCTGATTTAGCTAAGTTCATTAGGTGATCATTTTTATTAGCATGAATAAGTTATGTATCAGTCTGTGTCTTATGCTATTGCTGTGCAGGGGGTGGTTGTTCTTGGGAAGTTCTGCATGTCCAACATCTAGTGGTTATCCACTTGCACAGACAAGGTGCCAGATCATTCTGCCTTAGCCCTTGTACTCAAAATGGAACAGCCCAGGCAACCTGGTGCTCCACATAACTGGAGTAGCTCAGAGAAGGATGCAGCCTGAAAGGGATTAGGACACAACCTGCTCTCTTCATGTTGAACTGGTGGAGCCACTTAAGTGAGGAAGTCTGACCCCTGAATCACGGAGAGCAAGCATTCTCCCACTGCTCACAGACACATATTTTGGACTATACAGGAATTAAAAGTAACCTACTGTGTTAAGATACTGAGGTTTAGGGGTTTATTTGTTATACAGTCTAGTGTTACCCCAATATTGAAACAATGACTACCTTCTTTTTAAAAATGTTTTTAAATATTTTTTTTAGCTGTTGATGGACCTTTATTTTATTTGCTTATTTATATGTGGGGCTGGGAATCGAACACAGTGCCTCACATGTACGAGGCAAGCGCTCTACCACTGAGCTACAACTCCAGCCCTAATGACTACCTACTTTATGAGCACTCTCCTTGATGCTTGTCAGTTGGCAGCATATATTAAACATTAAATGCTGTTCAATATTATTTAAGGGAAGAAGAGAGAAAGGGAAAGAAGAAGGGGAAAGTTATATTTCTGAAGTTCTTTAATCATCTCATCATGGATCTAGCTCCTCCTTTTTCTTCTCCTTCTTTTTCTTCCTCCTCCTCCTCCTCTTTTTTTTTTTTTTTAATATGGAATGCTTCACCAATTTGCATGTCATTCCAGCACAGGGACTGCCATCTTTAATTTGAATTGCCAACTTGATAGGATTAAGAGATGCCAAAGATTAAGAGACTTATGCGTGTGTCAGTGGGTTGTATCTAGGAATGATTGGCAATGTGGGATAGCCAGCTGAAATGGAGACCCTCCCTAAGTGTGGGCAGCATCATCCAATAGGATGACGGCTTGGATGGAATAAAAATTGGAAGTATAAGGAAGCCCCAGCCAATGCAAGTTTGATTTTTTAAAAATATTATTATATAGGCTTTAAGATATTGTAAAAATATTTTTTAGTTGTTGATGGACCTTTATTTTATTCATTTATTTATATGCAGTGCTGAGAATTGAACCCAGTGCCTCACACATGTGAGGCAAGTGCTCTACTACTGAGCCACAATCCCAGCCCCTTTGATTCTTTTTGATGGGGTTCTTGATTGCAACTGCAATCATCTGAGGATATTGGACTCTTGCTTCTTCACTCTTCCAAAGTGGACTCTGCCAGTGATTCTTCAGGGAATTTCTAGAAGCTTTCAGTCTCAGACTAGGGTAAAACCGTTGATCCCTCTTGTTCTGAGGCTTCAGCCTCTTGGACTGCACAGCTACTGGTTCTTCCAGCTCTCCAGCCTGCAGACGGCCAATGTGCACTATCCAGCTTCTGGGTCATGTAAGCCAACCTGATAAGATTCCCTTTTCATAATTATACTTCCAGTTGATTCTGTTCCTCTAGAGAACCCCAATTAGTACAGGGGCCATGCTAATTTTCTCTGTATTGTTCCAATTATAGAATGTGTGCTACCCAAGCAAGCACAGATCTAGCTTTTTTTTTTTTTTTTTTTGCCCCATATCTTCTCCATTTTCCTCCTCTCTATTTCTTTCTATGTTAAAAAGGCAATTAGAATCATCACTTGGGTATCTATCAAACTTGGTCTAAGGAATTTTTGGTTTTGGTAAATATACTTTGGGTAAACCTAGTTTTAATAATAACAGCAAGCTAATTAAATGAATCTTAAACAATTTCATAAAAATGAAACTAAAAACCTTTTGTAAAAATGATCATGATAATGAATTCATCCTTACTAACATCTAATAGCACAGGTAATATTCAAACCTAACCTACCTGCAATTTGAGGCAGGGGAATTTTTCAACTAAGTCATTTAGAAAACAAGGATATTATTTACATTGTAAACATTTATGCTATTAGATATATATATATTGCCAGCAGGAAGAAAATTTGTGGTAGGAATTACTAGTGCGTTCCCTATTCTGTTTGCTTCTCCTTCCTGGGCACCTGGAAAACTACATGTTCAGCTTCTTTACAGGTAGACAGAGCACTGTGATTAGTTCTAATTAGTGTGAGTGAAAGTTGTGTGTTATTTATGGGCACAGGCAGTGTGACGACTCTGTATGATCTGGATTGATCTCTCTTCTCTTTACTTGATTTGCATGAGCAAGAAATAAACCCTTGCTGTGTTAATCTGCAGGTTGACGTGTTGGCAAGGAGTAATAGCCTCACCAACTGAAGAGGGTTACTAAAGAAGCAGTTCATACAGAACCACACACATTTACTTCCTAGATAACCTATGGACTTTTTGACCGATCTACATTACTAGTCTTAGATGAAAGGAATAAATTATATTTTCAGGCTCAAGATATCAAAGCAAAAGGTTTAGGATGGGTAACTGTAGTTGTTGCTCAGGATAAAGGGCACTGGCAAAGTTACACAATTAAAACCAGTACATTGAAATCTCAGACCCGTTTGAATACACACCTCGTTCTGTGACCTGTGGCCACAGAGATTTAATCTTCACAGTGGTTCCTTTTCCTGTATTCAGATTACATTAAACCTAATGGGAAAGCCATCCACCTAGTACAAGCAGAGACAGCATTCAGTGAAATTCAATATTCAGCCAGGCCAAGGCATATCACAAGGGAATATACTGCTTCCCCAAATTATTTGCTATTATACTAAAAATGCTGCTACATGCCTTGTTAAAGATTTATTTTGTTGTAATGTAATCCCATTATCTTGAAAATCTGTGCATTTTGGTCTGATTTCTTTTTTCTCCTTGCTGTTAAATACTGTGCCCTTTGTTGCTATTCTTTGAGTTTTAATCTTATTTCAATGTGATCATGTATAGCAACTTCCTCATGGGATAACTTCCTTCTCTTTCATCCTTTTCAAATCCAGGTAGACAAAAGATATTCTTTCAATGTAAAATCTAAAACTCAGGAGTCACAAAGGAAACTCATTGTGGCTTCTGGGTGATTTGTCATGGCATACCTTTGCAAATAAAGTTGATTTTCCTATATCCAAATTGATCTAGACAGGCTGAATTTGGATGTCTGCATATTTGAATTTGACCTTAAATGTGTTTTGGAATTGCTCGTCTCAGTAGAAGAGAAGTCACCGTCTTGACTCATTGTACAATTACAAGGTAAAGGGAAGGCTGCTCATAGAATGGAAAATTCCACAGGGGCAATCTAGCATAGAAAAATGTAGGAGCAAACCAAGTTATGTATACATAGAAGCCCTATTAGCAAGGCAGTAGTAGCTCTCATTTTCAGATTTCAAAAGGCAGTAAACATCCATTCCGGCTCCTGGGTACACATTGTGTCTGTGTATTTTTTCATTGTCAGTCTGTCTCCCTTAGAAGCTGTTCAGAATCCCATTCCTGGTGGTCTGGTTTCCATATTCTGAAGCTAAGCAAACACTTGTGTCTGTTGGTCCAATTACACACGAATAATCCTAACTAACCCTTTCCTTAAAGTTGTTCAGATTCAAAAAGAACAAATTCAAAAATAAAAAAAAAATAGAGAAGAAAGGATCTAATAAGGGATTCAGAAGGTAAAATGTCACCGTGTGAAGTTCCTTGCAAGCTTGTTCTGTGGTTGGTGACACCTCTGCTGGTGCTTCATTAAGAAAATGGAAGCTCTCAGACAAGAATGTGATGGTTCATCTCTCTATCCTGCCTTTGTATCCAGCTCTCTTGTTAGCTTTGGATGAGATCTTTATGCCATTTCTTCTCTTTCCTTCACACTGTGAATGTCCTTGGATGCCCCTCGATTTGGTATCAGCAATACCTACCCCCTTGAATTGCTCTAATACTCAAACTTGCTTTCCTTCCTCTCCACATTACTCCATCCACTGCCCCATTTCTCCCCACCATTATTTATAGCCATATTTCTCAAGGTCTTCATGTGGCTTCATCCCAGACTTTTATTCAAAACCTCCGCCTACTGCCCTGGCTCTGGTCATGCCTTCTGCGTTCTTTTGTAGGATCCAGGATCTACATTCAACTGTTTGTTCCAGTTTGGCTACGCTAGTTGTTATAATACACGCGTGCATTGCTTAATCGTGGAGATACCTGCTGATAACTGAACCATTAGTGATCTCGTCATTGTGTGAACCACCCAGAGTGCACTTACATAAACCTAGATGGCCTAGGTCAATCACTCAAGTGGCTTTTGAGGCAATCAAGAGACCTGATAGACAAGAAGTATGAGGCTACTACTCGTGTAACCCAGCAAGCCATTTCAGAGTAAACTGTTTTTTTTTTTCTTTTTTAAATAAGTAGAAGGAATACTATCTAAAATAATGATAGTACATTTATAAGCTAATGATATAGTAATTAACTGCCTCTCTCAAGTATTATGTACTATACATGATTGCAAGGGCTGTACTTTTAAGCAAATGGCACAACAGTAGGTTTGTTTATGCCATTATCATCACAAACACATGGCAACATATTGTGCTATGACATTACTATGGCTATAATGTTATGCAGAGCACGATTCTATTGAAATATTTTATACCAGTTCTAGATAGTTGCTAGACTGAGTCACACCTACCTCAGCCCTCTTACTGTCTTGGCCTCTGCTAAATATATGCTTAAATCAGGAAGGTAAGGGTTAACAAGACTCACAATGGGGTTGCCATTGGCATCTGTTCTGAATGCCAGTGTCTGTGCCTGAACTTCCTTGGGAACACTGTCAGGCTGGGCAGTCTCCCCATAGAAATCAGAAAACTCTTGTTATTTGTGAGATTGTCTAATCCAATCTGTGGAAATTCTGAAGCCTTCTCCAGGGTAATGCTGTGCATCGCTGGGTGGTTTGATTGAACAGGATGCCTAGCAGTAGGGAAGAGCTCCTAGGGCTACCAGTTAGCATCTATCTTCTCTAAAAAAGTCTACCTTCCCATTTATCATCCTTCACTCATTGCCTAGCAGCTCATGCACCCTCTTTTCTCACACTCAGAAATTGCAAGGAGAGAAAATTAAATTTGAGAAGATTGTGCAGGAGCTGTATGGGAAGACCCCAGACCACAATCCTGGAGGTGATCCTTAAAAGCCCAGACCACATTGTGGTTTCCAAGCATCCCCCATGACAGAAGACAAAGGATGCATTCTGTCCCCTCTACTCCCAGGCATAAGGGAAGATGAACTCTAATTGTTAGAGACTGCCCTGTCTTCTGTGGCTCTTCTCTCAATCTAGCTCCACTGGTAAGAGGAAAGAGAGACAAAAGGCTGCTGTCTTCCAATGGTGACTATATAGATTGGAGGATGATTATTGAGGGCAGAGAGGGGCCTCAGGCCAGAGACAATATGGAAGCAAAAGGGTTTGGAGAGACTGCCTCTTAGAGATGGCCAGATAGTACCAAAAGCTGTTGTGGTCATTATTCCCATTAACTATACATAACAGTATGTGTTCAGCTCAAATTGACTCACTTTGGAGACTCACAGGTTAATTTTACTTACATTTAAAAATAGCTCTAAGGTGAAATAATGCTGGACACTTGGAAAGGTGGAAATGAGTGTTCTGTCCCTGATTTCAAGGTCTAGCATGCAAGGACATCTGAGAGCAAAAAACAGCCTGACAAAAGAAATAGAATTGTTACTGTGGCTGTTCCTTTAGATAAAATGGATACCAAATGAGGGGGAGCTGAGAAGGGGCACTCTCTAAGCACTTTGCACAGGGTGCCTTTACCAAAGTACAATGGAGCAGGTGTGAGCTGTTTTTATAAGAATCAGTTAGTACTTTTCCACATCAAAAGGGTGTTTTTCAGCAGGAAATTTTCATATTTTCAGTGCATAAGAATTAAATCATTTCTGGATTCTTGCAAAATTATTCTTTATAGAAATTATGAGGAATTATATATCCTAACAATGAAAATTCACATTTGCAGGAGGTTTCAAAGAAAAATCATGGCCTATTTTTGTGAAAGCAACACTGAACTGGGAAAGTGTTCCGCTTCATTTTTCTCTCCAGTATCCTCCAACTTGAACTGGAAGCAGGGACAATGTTGAAGTGAGCTACGTGATGCAGACAGGTCAGGAGAAGCCCCTAGTTTGGCCTTGAGAAGCTGTGAAGGGTACGTCTAGATTTCATGAGAATAGGGGAAACCATCCTTCATTTTCTATTTTCTCCAATCTCCCAGGTCCTGGCCACCAGGTAAACCTGTGGCAGCAATGGCAGCAGCGATAGGAGTGGCCACAGCAATCTGCTAGGGTCAAAACCAATCCTCAAAGGGGAGGCACTTTCTTCCTTGTTTGGTGGAATTGTTAGTCTAAGAGGTGGGAAGTCTAAGACTCCACTGCTGCTGTCAATCTCCTCCAACCCTTGGCCTTTCCCGCTCAAAGTGGGAAGCCCAGGTGGGCTGAAAAACAGCAGGGAGATGGTGAACAGGAAGCATCTTGGGAAAGTAACCCCATGAAGTTTGGTGTGAACTCCTGGGATCCAGCCTGACATGTTCCTCCAGGGACCTGATCCTAATGAACACATCGAAGGCTTTGAAACCAGAGTTAAATAATTGTATTTTTCAATTTTAAAATTCTCATTTTTTCTTCTTTATATATTTTATGTCTTTGCAGGTACCTTTTATTTTAATATTTGCTTCAAAAGTGTTTTATTTATTCATTTGCAGTACTGGGGATTGAGCCCAGGGCACTCTACCACTGAGCTACATTCTCAGACATTTTTTTAAAAATTTTTGAGATAGGGTCTTGTTGAGGCTGTACTGGAGTTTGTAGTCCTCCTGCCTCAGCCTTCCAAGTTGCTAAAATTATTGGGAGCGTTTCTGTTCTTTATTTAAGTATTATTATAATAAGTATTTGAAAGTTTTTGTTAGGGAATTCCAGCATCTATGTCATCTGATTTTTTTTTTCCCTTGGTACTGGGGATTGAACCCAGAAGCACTCAAACACTGAGCCACATCCCCAGCCCTTTTTTGTATTTTATTTAGAAACAGGATCTCACTAAGTTACTTAGAGCCTTGCTATTGTTGTGCCTGGCTTTGAATTCGAGATGCTCCTGCCTCAGCCTCCTGAGCCGCTGGGATTACAGGCATCCACCAGTGTACCCTGCTAGTTTTAATCATATAGTAATATAGTCTCTTCAGACAGGCTTCTTCACTTAGAAGAATGTGTTTGAGAATTCCTTGTATTTTTTTGCAACTTGATAGTTCTACTTCCAAAAAAAATAAGTAAATAACTGAATAATATTCCATTGTATGGATGTATCCGTTTGTTCATCCATTCAGCTATTGAACCTATCTTATTTGCTTCTGGGATGCTTATGAATAAAGCTACTATAAACAGTCATTTGCAGTCTTTTTGTCTGAGCCTAAGTTTTCAGATCACTTGGGTAAATACCTGGGAGTACAACTGCTCTATCTTTTTTGGGGGGAGCAGGTAATGGGGATTGAACTCAGGGGCACTCAACCACTGAGCCACATCCCTAGCCCTATTTTGTATTTTATTTAGAGACAGGGTCTCACTGAGTTGCTTAGAGCCTCCCTGTTGCTGAGGCAGAAAGCCTAGCTTTGAACTCGCAATGCTCCTGCCTCAGCCTCCTGAGCTGCTGGGATAACAGGCATGAGCCACCACAACTGGCTCATCTGATTATTCACATTGGCTTTTGTTACTTCCCACAACATTGTACTACTTGATGCTACTGAATTGTATGTTTTAAAATGATAAAGTTTATATTATGTATATTTTACCACAATTGTAAAAGAAAAGAATCAATACATTTTATATAGCTCCAAAAATTAATCTATTTAGGGATAAGTTTAAACAAATGTTGAGGACCTATATGCTGAAGCCTAAAAGGTATTTATTTAAAAGCATTCAAAGAAAACCAAAGTAAAGGAGAGACATACTGTGTTCATTAACTGGAAGACTCAACATAGTAATGACACCATTCTAATAAAAATGAATTATAGACTTGATATATCAATTTAAGTTCAACCACGATTTTTTTTAGAGAGAGAGAGAGAGAGAGAGAGAATTTTTTAAAATTTATTTTTTAGTTTTCGGTGGACACAACATCTTTATTTTACTTTTATGGGGTGCTGAGGATCAGTGCCCCGTGTATGCCAGGGGAGCGCGCTACCGCTTGAGCCACATCCCCAGCGCCTCAACCAAGATTTTTAAAAGAGATAGATAAAAGTGATTCTAAAATTCAATGAAATGGCAAAGGAATTAGAATAGCTAAGACAGTTTTGAAGAAGAATTAAATTGGAGGAATCACAGTACCCAATTTTTAGAATTTAAGCCACATTTACCTCACATTTATGCAAAATTAACTAAAAACAACTCACAGACTTTTAAGATCTATGACTATGGAATTTTTAGAAGAAAGCAAGTGAAAATCATGAACAAGTTAGGTAAACAGTTCTGAGACATGATATTCTATAACATGACTGTAGAAGAAAAGTGATAAATCAGACTTCATCAAAAAAACCTTTTGTTCTGTGAAACACACTGTTAACAGAATGAAAAGCTACAGATTGGGATCAACTGTATGCCAATCATATAAGACAAAGGACTTACGTACTGAATAGGGAAGGATACTCAAAACTCAGAAAAAGAAAAACCAATACTCAATAAATGAGCATGAAAAAAAATGGCAGATGATTTGATTAATTCCCTCACCGACAAGATTATAAGGATAGTCTATAGAGAAGTGCAAACTAAAGCCATGATGAATTCACTATAGGTGTATTAGTGTGGCAAAAAGAAATAATAGTGCAAATACCAAATACTTGCAAGTATATGGAGTAATTGGCTCTTTCATGTAGTGCTGATGTCAGTGTAAGATGGTAGAAGCACTCTAGAAACCATTTTGGAAATTTCTTAGAAAGTTAAACATATACTTTCCATATGACCCAGAAATCCCTTCCAGAATATTTTGCCTAGAAATGCGTTCACAAAAAAACCTGTGTGAACGGGAAACGACCCAAATGTCTTTCAAAGAGCCAATGGATGAACAAATTATGATATATCCATAAATGGAATATTCAGCAAGCAAAAGGAATAGACTATTGATGTATGCAATAACTTGGGTGAATTAAAAATCATTGAGATTTTTCTGGGTGAAAAAAGCAATTCTTAAAAGCCTATGTATTTTAGGATTACGTTTTTTCCTTCTTTAGGGAACAAAACTACTGTTGAGGAACAGATCAATGTTTTCCACTGTGGGTGGTAGTTACAGTTTGGATCTAGAACATCCCCCCCAAAGGTCATATGTTGAAGGTCTGATCCCCAATGTAGTGAGGTTCAGATGGGTTTGGGGAAGTGCTTGGATTGTGTGGGGTGGTAGCTTATCAGTGGATTAATCCATTGAGGGAACCATAGCTAAATGGACTATTGGGAGGTTATAGAAGCTCCAGGAGATGGACCTTGTTGAAGGGAGTAGGTCCTTGGGGGTGTGCCCTTGGGAACTATTATCTTGTTCTCTAGTCCTTGTATCTTTTTTTCTGACTGTTGTGAGCTGAGCAGCTTTATTTACTCCGGCATGCCCTTCTGCCATGACGGTCTGCCTCACGCAGGCCCAAAACAATGGAGCCATCCAACCATGCACTGAAACCTCTGAGACTGTGAGCCCAAATAAATCTCTCCTCCTTTAAAAGTTGTTGTTTTTCAGGTATTTTTGCCAGAGTGATCAAAAACTAACACAGGGGTGGGGGCAGTGGGGTGAGGGATTGTATAACTCTAAAGGAATAACATTAGTAAGTTTTTGGGGTGATGCAACTGTTCTATTTCCTGAATATAGTGGTGGTTATACCAATTCACATATTACACTATTGACTTTCACCTCTCAATCAACCTCACTTGGGTAACAAAAACCAGCTGGCCCTTGTGATCAGTTCTGCAAAACAGAGTGGCCCAGCCTCAGCCTAGAGGTTATGTCGTAGCACATTCTGCTGGCAAACACTACTGTAAAGCTTGGCTAGCTCCCAGGGATCTTTTGGGACTGGTTAGCTGTGCTGAAGCTAAACGCTGCCCATAAAAATTCTATATGTCACCTGCACTGAAATCTCCATTTCAGCGTAGACCTCTGTGCTAATCAGCTTTCTCTTTCACTGTGACCAAGTACCAGAGATGAACAGGTATTTCCACTTGAAGGAGGAAATATTCATTCTGGCCCATGGTTTCAGAGGATTCTCCCAAAATCTCTGGGCCCTGTTGCTTTGGTCCTGTGGTGACACAGTACATCATGGCAGGAGGCAGTACAGCTGCTCACCTCATGGCAGCCAGAGGGAGGAAGGGGCCATCCCCTTCAAGGGCATGCCCCCAATGACCTCACTTCCTCTCATAAGGTCCCACTTCCTGAAGGTTCTTCCACCTTCCTATAGAGCCACAGGCTGGTGACCAAGTCGAACACAGGGGCCTTTGGGGCACATTTCAATCCAAACTACTGTAAGCGTGAAACACAGAATGACCAAGGCCAAAGTCATGGGTGATTCTCTCCACCCAGCCAGCACCCAGTTGTGGCTGAGCCTGCATCACAGTGCCAGGAACCAGACAAGGGTACTCAGCACAGGAGGGACTGCATTAAGGCTCCCAATGCCCTAGACTGCATTTCCCTGTTCAGGAGGATGGTCCTTATCCTCCTCTCTATTGCTGCCTCTGCAGATGGAACAACCCAAAGGGAAAAAGGGGGAGATCTGGGGGAAGGGCAAGGAGAGCAGAGCACAGCAAGCTGTGCCACATTCTGTTTCCAGGAGGATGAAAGACAAACTTTTAGCCAAGTCTAGGATTCAAGCCAATATCAGATGGGACCTACATATTTTATTGGATAAGATCCGATTTCTCCTCCTTCCACCCAAGCAGATGTTGAAAGCAAAGTTTATCAGTTATTATTATTAATTTATTAAATTTTTTGTAGCTGTAGATGGACAGCGTGCCTTTATTTTATTTATTTATTTTTATGTGGTGCTGAGGATTGAACCCAGTGCCTCACATGTGCAAGGCAAGTGCTCTGCCACAGCTACAGCCCGGACCCTAAAGTTTATCAGTTATTTAAAAGAAAACAAACAAACAAACAAACTTTGTCTTCAGAGCACAGAGTTGAGACCTTTAATCCTTCCCACTGCAGAAAAAAGAAACGTTAGGAAATGAATTATGATGATAACCAAAGGAGAAAGATAGGAAAGAAACAATTCACAGAAAGTTCAAGGCCTTGGTCTTGGCTCATGTTCATTTCCCTAGGCTGCCGGCTCCCACTGGCCAGTGTTATGGCCATGGCACCTGGTTGACTTCTGTTCCCTGTCACTATGGGAACACAAGGCTTTGCTCTGTGCCCAGGGCTGCATCCTAAGCAATGGGGTAGGACCTAAGAACCAGTGGATCAGCAGGACTGCCTGTGCTGCCTTCACATCTGTGCTCGAGATGAGTGCTTTGGACCTAAGTTCAGCCCTAAATGACCCTGAACTTCCCAATGACACCCTGGTTGAGGGGTTCTCACTTCTGAAAAACCTAGGCTTTTGTTGAGATGGGGTTTATCTTCTTCCTTACACATGAATAACATCAGCCAAAGGAAATGAATACATTATGAAGTTTTGAAATTTGAGAATATGTGGTTTCATGTGACTAGAAGAAAACTAAGAAGAAAAAAAAATTAAAACTGTATTTTGGAGTTTCCAAAAGCAGTCTTAAGAGTATCTCTACAGAGGTTTTGCTATCCATAACCTATTTATCAATGTATACATATTTCCTATGATCTATAGCCACAGAAGTGCTCTATCGCTTAACACCAACATATTAATATGAGCCACTAGATCTTGATTGTGTGAAATTTACTCCTATGATGAAGCCCAATCAATGACTCTTTCACTGGTATACCTATTTTTCATTGATAATATAGAATTCTTCTTTATGAGTTTCCCAGTTGTAAAGCTAACTGGAGGCAAGCAGGAAAGGAAGGCCATCTATGGAAGGAGGAGTTATGTCAGGGCATGAAGTTTAAGAGTGGCAAGTGGCTCGGAAGGTGCCCCATCCCCGGTTATCTCGATATCCCCTTTGGCAAGGTAACAACAGCCCCCTTGTTGAAGGCTCCTGGCTTCTACTGACTCTGAGCGGCCCTTTCTTGGGCTCCTTTCAACCAGTCACAAAACACAGTGGGGCACATTCATTAGCCAAGCTTTCCTTCATTCCCTTGGCACACGCCACAGTCATTGGCCCCCTAGGTACTGGCCTCCAGCAGTGGTGTCTGATGATGCCTCCTTCACCCTTAGCCCTCCCTGTTACTCGACAACAACATGGAATTGTTTTAAAAAAGAAATGTGAAATCATAGCTGACAAATCCTTCAAAATAAACACACACAACCCCACCACACTTACAAAGCAAAGGAGACAAAGTAATCTAATTGGTCAAGACCTTTATAGTTAGAGAATATTTAGGGAAATTTAAAAAGGACATGGTTAATGATTTAATCATTGGAAACAAGACAAAACACACTATTATTGACAAATGACTCACCCCGTAAGTATGTTAGACTGTAAATACTACGATTGCACCAGGAGTAGCTTATTTGCTGGTGAGCTTGTTAAATCATAAATCAAAAAAAAAAAAAAAAATCACTTACCAGATTTTATACATGTGACTAACTCAGCTAGAATGTTATCCTTCTTCTTACCCCCTCATTTTAGCTCCTCCTCCCTCAGGAGCATGTCCTACCTCCTACCCAAACTTCCTGACAACTATCCCTTCCCCATCCTGGGTAAAATTTGCCACATCCAATTGTATTTGATTACCCAGCTGCGTAACTAGGCTGCTAAGTGCATGCAATAAAAAGAAAAGAAAAATGCCAGTTAATAATATGTGCTCAGAGGGGTCCTCAGATGGAAGAGCTGGAGGGGTGTGGCTGATGTACTGCACCCTTACATTCACATGCTGGAACACACCGTGTTCCGCCCACTGTGTTCCGCCCACTGTGTTTGGCAGGTGGGACAAAAAGATGGGTGAAGTGTGGTCTAGTCTCTCAGAATGCTTTTGGTTGAAGGGGGTGATCATCAGGCCCAACCCCATTTTGTAGTTGAGAAAACTCAAGCTTAGAAAAGTAAAGTAATTGGGGCTATTTAGCTCAGTTGTTGAGTACTTGCCTAGCACATGTGAGGTGCTGGGTTTGATCCTTAGCACCACACAAAAATAAATAAATAAAATAAAGGTATTGTGTTCATCTACAACTAAAAAGAATTTTTTAAAAAAGTAAAGTAACTCGCCTAAGTCATGTAGTTCAGACCAATAATACACTTCTGATTCCCCAACTTTACTCCACCAAATACCATCTACTTGATGTTTTTTCATATATAAACAAACATCTGTTTAATTATTAATTTTTTTACTTAAATAATTTAAAGGAATCTTTAGAATCATTTATAATAAATGGAAAACTAGTATTTTCTATAAACAGAAGGTAAGTATTAACATGCTTTAAAATAGATATATAGCTTTTAAAATAAAAATGGTAGAAGCTGCTGGGAGCAGTGGTACATACCTGTAATCCCAGCGGCTTGGGAGGCTGAGGCAGGAGGATAGGCAGCCTCAGCAAAAGCGAGGCTCTAAGCAACTCAGTGAGACCCTCTCTTTAAATAAAATACAAAATAGGGCTGGGGATGTGGCTCAGTGGTTGAGTGCCCCTGAGTTCAATCCTCAGTACCCTATCCCCCCTCCAAAAAAAGGTAAAAGTTGTGTTATTACCTGAAATCCACATTTCTGGAAAATTTGACAACATATCAAAATATATATTGTTTTTATTAACCTGAATATTTTCCAAATTGGGATTTTTTTTTTTTAATAGCAGTTTACCCAGAGTAACCTGAAAATATTTTAACTTTTGAAGCCAGGTGCACTTGCTTATAATCCTAGTGGCTAGGGAGGCTGAGACAGGAGAATGGCAAGTTCAAAGCCAGCCTCTGCAATTTAGTGAGGCTTTAAGCAACTTAGCAAAATCTTGTTTCAAAATAAAAAATAAAAAGGACTGGGGATGTGGTTTAGTGGTTAAGCATCCTTAGGTTCAATCCCTGGTACCAAAAATAAATATATTAATAATAAATAAAAATTTTAAAATAATAACTTTTGAAAATATTAAGACTGAAATTTTTTGTCAGAGTTGGGACAGAATAAAAAAGGTAATAAATAATCTTTTATTATATTTTATATCATTTATATATTTATTTATATATTATTTATTTACATTATTTGTGTTATATTTTTGTAATAATAATCTTTTAAAATTATTTGAGTTGCTCTGATGGCTCAAAATCTTGATATAAAATGATGTAGTTTCCTGAGCATCTATCTTAAACTGGCCTCTGCTTTGCTTATCCAACCCCATGTGATTGTCTCCACATTGTTGCTAGACACATACTGTTACCCCATTGTGCAGAGGCATGAACTAAGCTCTGGAGAGAAATTAAGTCACTTTCCCGGACATAAATCATGAGTGTGGTAGGAACCATTTCCTAGGACCATCTGGATTCCAAGTTCCTCCTCTTCATCTGAGGATACAGTAGCACAGGAGAACTGGAGGGCACAGAATCTGGCCTGTGGTGTGTAGTCAGAATAGCATTCCTCACTCTTAAAGTATGAGGGTTTTTTTTTTTTTAATACTTTATAACCTGGCAATTTCCCCTTAGGCTTAGGTGTAATACAAAAAGAAATTTAAGTGAATTGAGAACTCTGGGTAGCTGAGGTCTAGTTAAGCTTTAAATAGCATGCAGTTGTTACAGATGCTTCTGGTATGTACCTGAACAGAGTAATATTAGACATGGACATGCATAAAGGGCTTATTTTGAAGTTAAGGTGGAAATATTCTAACTGCTGCTCAGCAAATTCATCTCCTGAATGTTCTGTGGTCCTTCCTGATAAGAAATGGTCAAATTTTGGAGCTATGCTTATGATGAAATGAATAAAATTCTTCCCTTCTAACGTTATACTATTTCCTCATTATTCTGACAATTCTCCTACACGTGTAATTCCAAGAATTGAGAAAAAGAACTTGCTAGATTTGATACCTTTATGACCTTAGCCCGAATTAAAACAGTTAACATCTACTGTCATTGTGTTAAATAAAATTTATAGGAGCCCATTGTGTTGAACTGAGCTCCTGCTGTAGGCTCCAAAGGTCCACACCAGAATGGGGTCACTCATGTTAGGTGCTACATAATCCAACTGAACTTTAAAAACCTGGAAATACACAGCAACCAAGAGAAAATGACCCAGTTTACTAATAAGGAAGTCCCCTCGGGTTTCAACCATATAAAGAAAGGACATTTGTAACAACTAATCTGGTTTTGCTTTCTTTGCCTTTCTTTCTCTCTAAGGTTCACCATCTCTGTTCAGCATCTTTCTGAATCTTTGGATGGGATGTTGCCCAATTCATGAATTGCTAAAAAAAACCTTTTTAATCTTTAAGCTAAATTTGTTAAAACGTCACTTTTTAACAGTTCCCACTTCATAGATTCCAGGTAGATTTTCATTAAAAACATTGTAGAGTTTTATTACTCAAACCGGGTGTGGTGGCGCACATCTGTAATCCCAGCGGCTCAGGAGGCTGATAGGACGATCATGAGTTTAAAACCAGCCTCAGCAACAGAGGCTCTAAGCAACTCAGTGAGAGTCTATCTCTAAATAAAATACAAAATAGGGCTGGGGATTGGCTCAGTGGTCAAGTGCCCCCAAGTTCAAGCTCCAAAAAAAAAGGGGGGGGGGAGTTTTATTACTCAAGGCTTATTAGAAACTTAGATTCCGTGATCTATTTCAGTACTGAGAAAAGTTTCCTTGAAGAAAAATTTAATTTTAGCAAATCCTTATACTGTTGGCTGTATATAAACCATTTAGTCTTCCTCTCTTCTAAATTAACAGCTTTTTTTTTTTTTCACATTACTCTCTTAAGAAGGAGAGGATATGAGGAAAATCTCCCCACCCAGCTCATACAACCAGTGGAGGCTCTCTTCCAGTGTGATTAAACACAGTCCCTGGGGTCCTGCAGAGTGCACCCAGTCTTCGCCTCCAGATTCATCCTGCTTCCCTTCTACCCCAGAGCCACCGGGCTGCTGGTGCGCCCCTGCCTACAGTCAGATCCAGGTGTTCTCTCCAACTTGCTCTGAACCCCGGTTTGTTATTTTACCTCATCTGCCTTGATTTCTTTAATCTATAAAATAGAAACAATACTATTTTTTGGGGGGGGTGTTCCCAGGGAATGAACTCAGGGGCACTCAACCACTGAGCCACATCCCCAGCCCTATTTTGTATTTTACTTAGAGACAGGGTCTCACTGAATTGCTTAGCACCTCGCTTTTGCTGAGGCTGCCTTTGAACTTATGATCCTCCTGCCTCAGCCTCACAAGCTGTGCCACCCGTACTCAGCTAGGAATAATACTATTTTATAGTAGTGCTTTACCATCAGGTTCTGGTGATGTGGTCTGGTGGGGATTAAATTTAAAACTGCACATAATATAGCCATCCACAGTAACTGCTCAATAAATGTCAACTCTTATTACTAACCTGAATGGTTTCTCCCTGCTGAAAGCTTTTCCTAACCACTCCACCAGGCTGGGTGCCTCCGTTATGCATTTCCATAATGCTTGACTTTCTTTGTGACACTCATCATACTTTTAGTTACTTATTCAATAACTGTCTCTGCAGCTAGATTATAAACTTCTCAAGGACAAGTCTGTCTTTTTTCATTATTTACAACCCTGGTGTCTAGCATGATTATTTGTTAAAGGAGTAAAAGTTCACTGTTAAAGCTCTAAGATGGATATGTTCTTTGGACCGACATTCGATTATCATCTTTAAAAGTGATCTGTTTTTGATTATTACTGAACTAATTCAGTTTTGTGCTGGTGATGTGGTCTGGCAAGGAGGTGGTGCATGGTGGTGCATGCCTGTAATCCCAGCAGCTTGGGAGACTGAGGCAGGAGAATTGCGAGTTCAAAGCCAGCCTCAGCAACTTAGTGAGGCCCACATCAGCTTGTGAGAAAATCCCAAGGAAACATCATCATCATCATCACCACCACCACCACCACCACCACCAGTACAATGGTAAATGAGGTTTCCATAACCTCTTTTGCTTTATGTATGTTCATCCCAATTATTCCAGCTCAGGCCCACAGAATTTGAGAGGTGGAAGAAACCAAATGTCATCTTTTCATTCAAAGTTTCATTTAAGAGATAAAGAGCCAGGTATGGTGGTGCATGCCTGTAATCTCTGAGCTCAGGAGGCTGAGGTAGGAGTATTGCTAGTTCAAAGCTAGCCTCAGCAACTTAGTGAGGCCCTAAGCAATTCAGAGAGACACTACTTATAAATAAAATATTAAAAAGGGCTGGGGATGTGGCTCAGTGATTAAGCGCCCCTGGGTTCAATCGCTGGTATCAAAAGCAAGCAAACAAACAAAAAAAGAGATAAGGAAACTTCAAGGCTTCATCACATCAAGAATCCCTGTATCTTCCAAATGCCTCCCATGGCAAGAGCCCCAGAAAAGCCAGTGCCCTCTGATTCCTTTTTTTTTTTTTTTAGTTGTTGACGGATAGACATTTATTTTTAAGTGGTGCTCACACAGGCTAGGCAAGTGCTCTACCACTGAGCCACAACCCCAGCCCCTGACTGTTTTTTGAACTCTAAAGCCTGAATCACAACTTTCCAGAGCATCACTGAAGTAGCTCCGGAGAGGATGGGAACTCCCACGTAAGAGGGCAGGTGGACAGAAGGGGCACCATGACTTGGTGGTCCAGGCGAAGAGTCTTCTGAGGGCACCTCAGGCCAGCAGCAAGAGGTGCCTCTCAGGGCTGGGAACCAGAGCTGCTGTCTGAGGAACTGAAGTGAGATAGCAGGACAAGCAAGCAGGCAGGAGCTGTTCTTGAGAGAGCAGCAGCCTTGCCGCCGTGACTCATTTCCTCCCATTCAAGCCAACTGGGTGACTGTTGGCCTTTCAAACTCAGCCCTCTGGACATTTTTCTGGCCAGCTGGGAAAAATGTCCCGGGCATCTGTCGATGTACTCGATTCTTTTCTGCCAATTGCAGCCATCTCCCTGAAGCCTCCCAATATGGAGAACCCTGTCTGAAGGAAAATCCAACAGACACATGGGAAACGCCCAATAATGTCATGGAAGAGAATGATTTTCCACATGTCAAAAAGTTCAATCCAGTTCATTAATTGATGGCTCACGCCCATGAGCTAGGAACACAGGACTGACTTCCCAGTGCCCTGATGGTGTTCCTTTGCAGGCTGAAGAAGGAGGACACTGGCCAGAGCCCTTAGGACTCTGGAGAAGACTGGCAGCCCACTGAGACATTTAGTGTAACAGTGGAACTGAAACAGGGGATGCTTTAAAAAATTTTTTTTTTTTTAAATCAATGTCAATCTCAGGTGGTGTGTAGTTTTTACTTTAATCTTGACTTGTTCTAGCAGGTAGAGGTGGAACAAAGAGTGGACAGGGTGAACCAATGAAGTGCCTTGGTGTGGCGGTGTACAGTCTGTTGTTCTCTGCTGGACACTTCCGCTTCCTCTTGAGGGGTGGTTGGGAAGGCAAGTGATCCAGCAAGCCCCTGCCACTCCTTGTCACTCTTCCTGGACTCTCCTCCCCCCAAATCCCTATTATGCTTCAAGATTCTATAGAAATGTCTATGCCTCCATCACACCCAGGTCACAGCTGTACCAGGGACTGTTCACACACTCTCAATTAGTGTCAAGCTAACGTAGGACACATTGTCTTAAACTGTCTAAACTGAGTGGAAGAACAGCCACCCAGTGTCCTAATTATTTACTTTCAGCAGCTTGAATGCAAATGTCATTAAATTTTTACAGTGGTTCTAGTGAATGCCACTCATTTTCATCTGTAGTTTCAAAAGAATTACACAGGGGAGCTTTTCAATTTAATATGAACGATAAATCTCATACATGTTGTGAGATCTCTGGCCTATAAAAGCCGAGTAAAGAGGTTTCCACAAGGGCTTAGCTCACTTGAAATAACTTAAGAACAAGGCATCATTCTTCCAATGGGGGCAGGGAAAGTCCGGCAGAAAGGAAAAGGAACAGAGGATTGGAAGAGGAGCCCAGTCAAGTAGCTAGTCAAGCAGACTCAACAAAAGTGCTTGGGCAGAATCTGTGCTCATGCAAAATACAGCAAATTATGCACCTATTGTGTGCACATCTGTGCAGATGTGGATCCCACCTTGTAGTAAAAAAGATAAATTTGTACATAAATTCTCAAAACTCTGTTGGACATAAGGGCTGTCATCATTGATAATACCTATAATTTAGTGCAGAATTCTGTGTGCAGGAATTGTGCTAAGCACTTGACTTAAATCATATGGAAAGGATGCTCACAGCAACCAAGGCTCAGAGGGCTGGGAATGTAGCTCAATGGTAGAGACTGTAAGCCCTCTGTAAGACCTGCCACCAACTAAGCAAAGTTGAATCTAAGATATCAAAATGACGTTATTAGTATGTTTTCCTAACATCCAGATTTCCTTTAACTTTTTCCTTTACTTAGACTAGACAGACCTGGCTTCATATTTTATTTCTATGTTAAAAACTCCTTCCAATCATTTATGAGGGGCAGGATAATTGATTATCATGGACTTGTGGAGTTTCTCCTGAGTTTTTCAGTTCCTCTGCCTTGAAGCCAAGCCCTGATCTGCCTGAGCCCTTGGGGAGGTTTTGGTCCAGAGCAGAAGTTCCCATCAAGGCACTTCCCTAGTGTGGTAGACCCTGAAGAGAATAAAGGAAATATTCTGGATGGAAAGGGAGAGGTGGAAGCCTGTGGGAGAGAGGAATTTGCTCAAGCCTGGAAAAGGGTAGAGAGAGAATCTGGGTGAGTCAGGGGCTGCTCAGGGGTAGCATCTGGGGAAGGGAAGTTCTGAGGAGGAGAATGGCAGAAATTAAGGGGAGAGTGAGCTTAGAAATAACTCCCACACAGTGGTGATGACTTTATGGGCTCTACAGCTCCTGCTTCCCACTTCTTAACCTTGATCCTAATCCTCATGACTTCATCCCTCCAACTGTAGAGTTCTTTTGTTTTTCTGAATACTTCTAAGCTAAGATTCTTCTTCTTACTCCTTCAGTTCTGAGTTGTAGTGAATGTTGAATTCCCAGAAAATTAAGGTGTTAGGCATATATAACATATAATTTAGGATTAAATGAAGAAAATAACAAACTTTGTCTTTATATTTCAAAATGGGGTTGTGGAGGGTTGCAGTTTAAGAAAAATCAATTTCTATGCAGACATACAGAGAAGAGAGAGAACCCAGGCCCTGGGTCCCCAGCGGCTCAAACCCAGCCAGAGCTGAACCTGAAAGTCCAGATGGGAGGCAGGTGAGCAATAATCAGGGTGGGTGGAGGACTGCCAGTCAGAGGGAGAGGCTCCCCAAAGTCTGCCGAGCCGGTGCCAGGCTGGTTCCAAGAACCTTACGTAGTGTAACTCCCTTGATTCTCATATTCTGTCAGGTAGGTGCTCCTACAACCTCTACTTTACAGATGAGAATACTGAGGTTCAGGAGAATGAAGTGATTTACCCATGGCTCGCGGCTTGAAGGGGCAGAGCAGGACTTGCACACAGAGTCTGTGCTCGTCCACACTGCTGGGCTGACCACATGCTGCAGGAACGAGTGGAAGCAAGAACTCCTGGATGCTGTTGCTCCATAGAAATTTCCAGACCCCTTGGCCCAACGTTAGAGGACAGGGAACCCTGAGAATATCTGAGACTCAATTTCTTGCTATTCCATTTGGGTGAGGATTTAGATTAGCTTGTAGGATTAGATTAGCTTGTAATGTGATTTTATTAAAAATAATGAAATGGCTCTTTCTCTGAGTATATAGATGGGTTTGAAAAAATACCCCCTATGATATGGTTCATGAATGGCTTCTTTTTTTTTCCTCCTGCTTTCAACAGAATTAGAACTTATTATTTTTTATTTTTTATGTTTTTGGGGTACCAGGGATTGAACTCAGGGGCACTCAACCACTGAGCCACATCCCCAGCCCTATTTTGTAATTTATTTAGAGACAGGGTCTCACTGAGTTGCTTAGTGCCTCACAATTGCTGAGGCTGGCTTTGAACTCGTGATTCTCCTGTCTCAGCCTCCTAAGCTGCTGGGATTAAAGGCGTGCACCACTGCGCCTGGCATTATTCTTTATTTTTACCATAAGGCATATACTATTCCATCTGTAGTAAAGGCTGAAGTGGTCTTAATAATCAGCTAGCTTGAGACAGAAAGAGGCAGAAAAGCCAACCTGTGATTGATACAGTTTTGAACTGACATATTGTTAGGGGTGCCACAAATTTCTAACCCTCACTTCTGTTCAGGAGTCACAATGTCTGCTCCCATTTGGATCACCTGCCTTGATTTGCTGTCCCAATCAAAATCGTTCATGTGTTTTATAGCCAGATTGCAGCCCTTGCTGGGAGTGTCATTCAAAAAAACATCCAGACTCAACCTGACTCCCACCCCTGCATCCTGCAAGCCCTCGCCAAGAAACAGCATCAGACTCACTGACTTGGACCCAATTTATAGGACCCATTCCTGTGTTTCTGCCGTCTCTTAGCAACGTCTCGCAGACTAGCCTTATTCTATTGCCATCACTGCCTGCCACCTGGGAGAGGAAATCTTCCAGGATGGGGAGAAAGCTTTGATTCAGTGGGATGCTTCAGATTCTGTGGGATTCTACCACATTTCCAGGTGTCAACATGCAAATCTGTGTCACATTTTTTGGTCCTGATTTCCAATCCTCCAATGCTGTATTAAGTGATGCATATGTTTTATGCTGACATAAATACTTCTTTTCATAACATATAATTATTTTCCATACATCTAGTTTACTATTTTTAATCTTTTCATAACTTTGGGTAAAAGATATACATTTACAAGCCAGAAATTTAATTTTCAGGCTGGACAACAAATTTGCTCTATATATGATCACAACGTTGTTATAGTCCTTCACAATGAATTATGAAATTCATGCATGAACTCAAGAGATGCTTCACATCTCAAAGGCTCCTTACAGTTTTTCAATTCACTCAGCTTTTCCTTCTTTCACTCAGATGGTCCTGAAGTCCATCTCTGCTGAGAATCTACCCCCGACTGAATGGAATAAAGATGGTAATTTCCCCCTTCAAGTTATGAAGGACAGATGGCAACTTGCATGACATTCCTGTCCTTTCATCATCCCACTGTAAGCCTTCACTGAGTCTCACACCAACTACAAAGCTTTGTGTTGCATTGTGTATATGTTTTTGTTTTTGTTGTTGTTGTTGTGTGTGTGTTTTTAAAATACCTCTTTGCTATGTTTATCTGTCCTAAAACTCAAGTTTCTAGGAAACAGGAAAAGAGTCTTCTATCTCTGTTATATGTTTTTTAAAACATATAACATTATTAATTTAATAATGCATAAAATAACTTGTAGGCAGTCACAGTATAGTTCCTGAATTTGCTTTTTTGTTGTTGTTTCTTGGTACTGGGGATTGAACCCAGAGGTGCTCTTTTTTAGGGGGAAGGATGGGGATTGAACCTGGGGTGCTTAACCACTGAGCAACATCCCCAGCCCTTTTTTATATTTTATTTAGAGACAGGGTCTTGCTGAATTGCTAAGTGCCTTGCTAATCTGTTGAGGCTGGCTTTGAACTCGTGATCCTCCTGCCTCAGTCTCCTGAGTTGCCCTTTTAAATTTTATTTTGAGACAGGGTCTTGCTAAAATGCTCAGGCTGCCCTCCAACTTGCGATCCTCTTGCCTCAGCCTCCAGGGTCTCTGGGATTACAGAGTGCTAGCTTCTGCCTCCTCTTTTAATACACAGCTTCTATTTGGATTCATGTTTTGCTTCCCCCCAGGGTGCTTCTGAGGCTACCAACCAGAAGACAACACAATGAAGGAACAGGGGTGACAGCCATCAGTGGCTTACAAAACAGTATGAGAAGATGCGGGAAGAACAGTTTGCAGAGAACTACGAGGAAAAATTCACTTACTAAAAACGATTAAGGAGGGGCTGGGGATATAGCTTAGTTGGTAGAGTGCTTGCCTCGCATGCATAAGGCCTGGGGTTCAATCCCCAGCACTGCTCAAAAAAAAAAAAAAAAAAAAAAATTAAGGAGGAGAAAGGTACAAAATTTTTCTATTAGATTTCTAAAATGGCATGAGAAGTAGAAATGATTTATTTAAGTCGCAAATATTTCTTTATTTTGCAAATTGTTTAAAGCATGGAGCAAAACAGATTCTCTAGGAGAACAGTTCCAGCTGTTGGGGGGGGGGCATTATTTCCAAAGATTATTCACAATGTAGATTTATCAAACTAGGTCAACAGGCTCAGCCAAAGAGAAATATGACTGTAATTCTTTGGCTACGGGCCCACTCAAGAACTCCCTAAACCACAGAGGAAGACATTTTTGTAGAAACACCACTAAATTTATGACCACAAAGGTAGTCTGGAGTTTTATTCCTCTTTGGATTGATGCTCCAGCAGTGCCGACCACCCCTTGCTTGAGAGTCACTGGTTTGGAGGGCCACAGGGTGCAAGGCTGTGCTAGGGTAAAGTGTGGGGACTGATCCTCACAGGGACGGCTCCTTCCCGTTATTCAAGTTTCAATTCAAATCCCGCCTTCTCCAGGAGGCCTCCCCTCATCACACAAATGAAACTATCCTTTCTAGTGCCACTTCCCCTGTCCCTGCCTTCTGTCTTTTGTTCTGCCAAGCAAGCACTCCTCACAATCTGAAGGCATTGTGGTCACATCTTATTTATTTTTCATTCTCCGCTCCTACTAGAAAATAGAAGTGAAGACCTGGTTTGTCCTACTCATTGCTATGACCCCAGTACCTAAATAAACACTGTCTATCTTGTAGCGGATGAGCAATAAATATTAAATGAATGAATTCAGGAAGTATGTGTTTTCCAAGTCAGCTTTCTATTGCTATAACAAACACTGGAGAGAATCAACTTAGAAAGAGAAAAGGTTTATTTGGTTTACAGTTTTGGAGGTGCCAGTTCGTGATGGAGTGGATGCATGGCTTTGGGGCCTCTGGTGGGGAGGCAGTACATCATGGCAGAAGAATGTGTCAGAGCAAAACCACTATCCCCGTGGCTGGGAATCAAATGAAAGGGAGGAGGGACTGGGGCCTCACTGTCCCTTCGAGGACACACACCCAGTGACCTAAAGACCTCCCATTAGGCCTTACCTCTTAAAGGCTTCATTACCTACCAACAGCACTAAACCAGGGACCAAGGGTTTAACCCATGGGTATTTAAGGAACATTCAAGCTATAATATCTGTTCCACAAGTTTACAAATTCAGGATGTGTCTATAGGCCTAGAGAGCAAAGCATCATTTCTGAACTAAATCATAAGGAAGTAATTCATATTAAAATTTCTGCCATTCTCTCCGGGGCATAACACTCAGCTTCTCACATGGAGACTTCTACTTCTTTACAGAATGAACAAACTTTCTTTATATTTTAGACAAATCTGTTGGGTAGTTTCCTGGCCTGTGGTAGACTGAGAGAAACATACTAGAATAAGCACACTACTAATAAGAGCATAAAGGGATGGGCAAACATGGAGGAAACTGAAAAAGTACTAGAAAAAACGAAAACAGCTCAGAGAGCAGAGTATTTGTGGGGGAGGGAGAGGCATTGAATATAGAAAAAAATAATCTTGCAGATCTAAACATGCCAGCAAGCAATACGTGCTCTTATAGTGATTGTATTTTAATCAAATTGTGCCATATATATAATGTCTAATGAAACAGAAAAGGAGTAAATAGTAAATGTGGGTAAGACAAGATTTTATCCAAAATGTTATTTTTTAAAAACTGTTACTTTAAAGTGAAATTCAGTATTCTAAGAATTTTCTGTTGACTATATTAAAAGAACTCTCTCCCTCCTTCCTTCTTTCCTTCCTGTTTCTTTCTCCTCTTTTCACAGAACTATGTATTAACCATGTGCCTCTTTTAGCTTGGATAGCTCAGAAGTTCAAAGCCAAGTTTGATTTTCATATAATCAGCTCCATAGGGCTTTATGTCCTGTGCTTTTGGGTTCTTTCTCTGGTCTTAGTCTGGTCTTTTCTTGGTCTTCACTCTTACATATTTTCCTAGACTTGATCTTTTATTATCATCTTTCTCTATCATTTTTATTTATTATTTGTGCTATTGTTGTAGGGCATCGGAAACCCTTTATGGAAGAAGATTGAGTATGTGTATTTTACAAAACTCTCCTGAGTCTTCTCTGCTTATGACAGGAGATAAATGGGCTGACACATCAATTGTTCCTCAATGAGCAGTCACTGAGCTCCTTGCAGAGAAAATGGGATTTTTCAAGTGATAAAAGATCCTGAATGCCTGGATAACACCCTGGAGCTTTTTAACCTCATAATCTACTGGACCTGGTAATTGAAAGGTTAATATAAAAATCATACATCCTGAAAATTGAAAGTTAAATTCCAAAAAATTAAATCGACTAAATATAATCAGAGGAAATATGCACAACACTGAGGGCAGCCAAGAAAGAGTCACAGCTGCGATGACTTCAAAATGAAGGAGGCTGAACTTCCTGAGGAGGTACTCCGAAGTCATCCAGGAACAGCCTGCTGTCGGAGCTAGGGTTCAGTTCAAGGAGGCAGGGTGACCCCCATGGAGGAACGTGGCCCCTCTTCACTGTTGCACTTATTTGTTCTGACTTTGGGGATGCTGGGTCAGGGGTCCCCGTGATCTGATGTTGAGGGGAAGAGACAACAGGTAGAGCCCGTGATGGTGATCTGTTGGCTATACAACTCGTCTGCACTCAAGGACCTACACATGTGTAAACCTAGTCACACGCTGTCGTCACTAAAAATCTACAAGACAAGCAGTCTTTGAAAGAGAAAAGTTGGCACATGTCTGTAATCCCAGCCATCAGGGAGACTGAGACAGGAGGAGTGCAAGTTTGAGGCCTGCATTGGCAATTTAGCAAAACACTGTTTAAAAAAAAAAAAAAAAACTTTTTAAGGGGCTGGGAATGTAGCTCAGTGGTTGTTTAAGAATCAGATACTCATAAACATCTTCCCAAAGGCCATACATTCTAGATTCCCTAAAATCTAGGAGGGCTCAGATGGGACGTTACATAAAAGTAATTGGTTTATAATTTTTAGTTAACAACTCTCTGAAAAGAGTTTTGGGACATTTTATTGGGCTGGCTGCCCATACTCATTCCTCTCCTCTCCACTCCCCATCAATTTTTAGAATTGTCTCTTTACCAGACCTACATAGCAGAACCACCTTCAGGCCCTCAGCACACCTGATAGTGCTGTGTGAACTGCACCCACCTGTCCTCACTGTGTGTCCCAGCCCACACTGGACCAAGGAGCTTCTTCCAAAGCATCGGGCATGAGGCCTATGGAATTCTAGTCTTCTCTGGACTGTACTAGAGAGAAGGGAAGTAAATCTAGGAGTAGGAAGTGGAGGAAGCAGTTGTGTAGAAAGAGAATATTGAAGAGAAGTGCAGAGGGCACAGTAAGGAGAGATGGACCCATTGGAGTCCCTGGTTCTAGTTATCTGCATCTGTTTTGGGTTCTGCAAGACCCTACATAAGTGTTATCCTTATAATGAATCCTGTTAAAAATTCACCTTGAGCCTTTGTGCCCCAAACTCTCAGAGCAAACCTAATTTAATACCTGAGATTAGAAAATTGGGCCTATATTGGCATACTATGTTTTAAAAATGTATTTTAGTTTCTGTTTCTCCTTTGGATGCTGGAGAGACATCTAATTTTACCTATAAGGGAGTTTCTCAACACAGAGACTTCTCAATACAATAGACTTTTGGAGATTTGCCACCAAAGGCTGTAGATTTGGTTGTCTTTTTAATAAATACAGGCAACAAAGGTTTGGCAAGAACTGACTTGGAATCAATGGACTAGGAAGGGAAGAACCAAGACAGTCTAAACTTTCCATGTGACAGATATGGAATTAAGGCCCAGATTAAGGGATCTGTGCTCCCTCAGCTACCTTGAGTCAGGAGGAGGGTCAGAGTCCCCCATCTCAGTTCCCAGAGTGGGAACTATGCCACAAAGACATTCACCTGTAAGGTTTTCCATGCACTCTCTACTCTCTTCTCCCGATAGGTAGATTGAAGTGCTGAGAAATTGGTGATTCCTTCGGGGCAGCACCATTACATTGATATTGCCACAGGACTTCTGTGTGTGACTGTGGAAAGAAGGGGTACAGAGAGAGGAGCACACAACGTTGTCATGGAAACACTAAGGCAAATCACCAGAAGGGAGAATTGAAACTCATTCTGCTATCTCAGGCTGTGTTTATTCAAGTAATAAATCAAGACATCTGTGTCAAAACCAACACAGCGTAAAATGGAGTAAAGATAAGCCTTGCAACCCAATCAATACTGTCTTTCTAAATACCAGGATCGTTTCAAAGGGATGCTTCCCTGCACACTTATCTAGATCACTGTTAAAATCACACATAAGCATTTGCGTGTGCTTTCTCTCTTTTCCAATTTCTTTTGGAAAATTCTGAATTACTCACCAAGAAGGATTTAAATACAGAATTATCTAGCTTATCATTTTATGAGTGGAACAGTTTCTAAACTTATGGCAGGTTAGAAAAGTGAAACAGGCCTGGGTAAAGAAGTATTTACCCCAGAGGAGGAAAATGACCATTTCCTGGGGCTTCAGTAGACCAAAGGTCAGCATTCAACTCACAGAAGAGAATTATTATTATTATTATTATTATTATCATTCAAACTAGAATATGGTCTGAAAAGGAACTATCAATTGGAGAGCAGGCAGTTTGCAATACTAGTCCTAAAATTCTGCATGGGCGTTGGTGTTACTGCTGGAAGGGGGCATGGAGTCTGTCATACCCCAGAATTCCTAGCTCCCTATTGAAATCCAGGTGCTCGCTAAGAAAAGAATGCCCACCTTGTGTGGAACTGTCCTGCAGTGAAGTCCTCTGACTAAATAATAAATCTTAAGAGACAAGCAGAGTTAGATGAAATGAAATTGCTTTAATCCTTTTATTGCATTAAACAATTCCATTCCTTTTCTGGATTCATACATTCATAGTTACCGCCAGATGTCAGAACTCAGAAGACCTCAGAGAACATGGGAGATCAGCTAGCTTTGTTCAAGGAGTCGGCAGAGACCACACAGCTCATTAGTTGATAGAACCAGAGTTCCTTTGTTTATCTCTTGGATCCCAGTCCCCACGACTTTTACCCTAAATAAAAACTTCCTACCAAAAACTTATTTCAGGTACTGTTTTCATTTTAAGGAGTAACAATCCAGGCCATAGAGAGTTAAAACATTTTCTCCAGTCTGCTGGACAGGGTCTGCTTCTAGGGAAACAGACTTACCCTGCATTTCCATTTATTAGATTAATGAAGATCCTTGTCTCTCTCTCACATACCTCCAAGAATTCCTGGCCTGTCCTGCTTAGTTCCCTGATTTCTAAACCATGAACACTCCCAGAAACTGGCAAGGAAAACTGAAAAAGTCGATCGGTTATGAAAGGGGAAGGGAAGAAGGAAGAAAAAAATTAAGAGGTAAAATTCTGGGGAATTTACAGTTATGGGTGAAAATCCTGTGAGTTTGTAAACATGGCATTTTGAGGAAAATTCTAAAGAATACATTCATTACTAACTTTCTAAACCCAGTTATAGAGCAAAAGTCACTGCTATTTTAAGATATGAACTATGTAAGATATGAAGACCTAGTTTTTTTTATATGTGGAAATTTCCCAGAGTGATTATAGAGGTTTTATTGTTTATTTTGAGTTGTGTCTTTTATCCTTATTTTCATATCTTTAGTCCCAAACTCTAGTCAAATGTTGACAGTTCCATGGGCTCCCACAGAGGGGCAGCAGGACATGGGGTCCAGGAGATCCTTGGGGCAGGCTCTGGTCCCAGACCAAGGATCATCTTCTGATTTCACATTGACAGACCGATGTGGGAATGTGACGGCCTCAGATGGCATCCCCCTGAGCTGGAACTCCACATCCTTCAAACCCAGACTCCACTGCTTCTGGAAAGCCGGTGGTGTCTGTTCCAAACCAGTCCCTAGACCTGCTGTTCCTGTGTGTGCTTCTCCCACCCTGTTCACCAGGGAATTGAGGAGTGCAGTGTGGACCTCCAGCTCCCGGGATGCCGGTTACCTTCTAAGGAGATTTCGTCACATGCAAAGGCAGTGAGAGACAGCAGAGAGGCCAGGGGCTGGTCATCATATAAATTAAAAACCAAGTGATTTAATGCACTGTACTCAGTCCTTATGATACTTGGAAGGATATAAGTCAGAAATTTTCACACTGGAGCCTATGGGTTTTTAACACTGAGAGATTTAAGCTTGATCATTTGGAGTTCTGCAAAGAAAAAAATTTACTCTTCACATGCAGATTTTTCTGTTGAGAAGGTTGACACAATGACCTCCATCCTATGGTATGCACATAGAATAAAATTTACTTACATGTAACCAACATTTCACTTTTCTTTTTTGGTACTGAGGATTGAACCCAGGGGCACTCTACACTGAGCTATATCCCCAGTCCTTATTATTATTATTATTTTGAGAAGGGTCTTGCTAAGTTGCCCAGCTTGGCCTTGAACTTGTGATCCTCCTGTGTCAGCCTTCTTAGTAGCTAGGATTACAGGTAGGTGTGAACCACTGCACCCAGCCAACCTTTCACTTTTTTAAATATAGCTGATCACATTTTTCTTGAAAGTTTCCACAGTGAGGAATCAAGGGTCTCAGCATTCATAGTTGACAATAAAATATTTTTTAAAAATATTTTTTAGGTATTTTTTTAGTTGTAGATGAACACACAGTATCTTTATTTATTTTTATGTGGTGCTGAGCTCAAACTCAGTGCCTCATGCATGCATGGCAAGCACTTTTCCACTGAGCTATAGCCTTAGCCCAACAATAAAATATTTTAACCAGCATTTTGATGCTCTAGATTCCAAAACATGAACTATTGTGCAATTCTCATGAACTAATTTTTTACATCCGGTCGGGGGGGCACCTTAATCTGCCCAGGGTTGGACAGATGGAAAAACTATCTTTGTTGATTTTTCTACTTTTCCTAACACTTAATGTGGGACTGGGTCACTAGGTTCATAATAGTTGTAAGGCATTTAAAGGACTTGTGAAACAGAGGCAGCTCATCTCACAGTTCCTATCCCCATGGCAAAGGGAGTCATGTCTGTTCAGCAAGGTCAAGGAGCCCTACTCCTTCACCAGGCCCTGGAGTCACTATACTCACACTGATTCCATGGCTGGAGTCCCATAGGTCTTGCTTCCTCTCTTCTCTTCTGCAAGGCAGAACTACGACTGGTCCCTTTCACTGCCCCAACACTTTAGTACACAAATCTCCATGGCAACCTAGGAGCTGGTACATCATCAGTGCTTCCAAGATGGAGAAACTGAGACTCAAGAGAGCTCCAGTGGCTAGGACTTAGATTTGGAGTTCCTAGCTTTGTAAATGGGAATTCTGCAATCCTTAGTGTAGGTGGAATCCATATCTGGGGGCCCATTTACACAGGGGGTTAAATGAGGCCGCCAAGGCCAATTTCTACATTCCTGCACCAATTCCCTAAGCATCCCTCCCTAGGGAATGGCAACAGCTGTGAGGCTTCGCCCTTTGCCCCAAAGCGGGAGGGAAGGGTGGTGGTGGGGGGGGACATAAAGTTTTCAAGCCATCAAACAGTATTAAAAGTACACAGACAGCTACTGTATGACCCCCCCACATCCAGAGACTGGACTCTGACGCAGGAGTGTGTCATTCCTCCTAAATCCCTGTAGGAAATGAGAGATACAAGAACGAGGATGGAATGCAAGCTATTTCTCAAGGAAGTGTGATAGTATCACTTCTTCCAAGAGTTCCCCTCTGGAGAGAATTTGGACTCTTTCTCCCTGATGCTTAACTGTGGCTGTCGGGACCCCCCCATTAAAAAGACAAATGGGTAAGGAGTGATGTGTGCATGAGCAGGTCAGAGAGCCACCGGGTCTGGATGAAGTGGCATCCCCCTCCCCAACTCCCTGACTTCCCTGAGAGCCCCCTCCATGCCAGTCTTCCATGTACACCACCAAGAGTCCCCTTCCTGACTCATTCCATCAACCCCAACACACACACTCACGCACAAAGTATAGCAGCATGTTCTTGCAGCTGGGTAAGAAAAGATGGAGGCATAATTGGAAACTTGGAACCCCCATTTTGAGAGTTGTACACCTGAACTCGGTGGAGAGGGTGGGCTTTGGCACCATCATGATGGGGGCGGGTCCGAGATGCAGAGACTAGTATGCTAACAAAAAGCTGCAGGACTGTGATGGGAGGTAGAGCCCGGGGGAACTGGAGTAGACCTGGAGACCATACGGAGTAGCCTTTGCCTTTCCTGATGGGAACTGGAGGCTCGTGCCCAGTGAGGCATGTCCGCTTGGTGGGGGCTGAGGATGGGAGGAAGATGTGGGCCCAGAATGTGCAGTGTTCCAGGCTGTGTTCTAGTTCTGGAAACCCCCACGGCTCACTGAAGCCTCCCTCACTGTCCACACCGTCTACCACGGAAGCAGGGTTTGCTTTTGCCCTTATCTTTTTGGAAGGAGGGAAAGGATTTGTGCCTGACCACATCTCAGTTCCCTTGTCTGAAACTGCCCTTGTGGTGATGAGGACTAATGAGCTATGAGAAAGCACCCAGCATGATGGCGGGTACCTCAGAGGTCCTCCAACATGTCTGTGTCCCTCCTTGCCCTTCCCCTGGTCTTCCCCTATAACGTAGGCATTTCCTTATCCAACTTTTATCCCCACTTCTTTGGCAGAGATCTTGGGAAACAGTAATTCATTGTCTCTTTCCAAATGGAAGGTTGCCAGGGGCTGGGAAGGTGGCAGAGCCCCCAGGAAAGAGCCCAGACCAGGCCGGGGAGGGCTGAGGCTGGGGGGCACCTCTGCTGTCCATATGCAGGTCCTCCACAGCAGAGGGAGACTCAGGGTCAGGACTGGGAGCCACAGAGGGCACGGCTGTCCCCGTCTCCATCTCCTCTGCTGAAGGAGCAGCTAGAGTCTGGGGATTTAGGCTCACACAGATTCTTACCTTGAGAGGTGGAGCCGCAGGTGGGGCCGGGGAGCTTGTGCTGATCTGAAGAGCCGGGCAGTATCTGTGGAGCTGTGCCCTTGTTGCCAGCACCGTGGTGCCAGCCTCCTCTCCACAGCTCTGTGGGAGCCCCTGATAGGTGGCAGCACCTCTCCTCAGCCCAGCCCTTTCACCCCTGTCGACAGTGTGGGCCCAGGTGGCCTGTGGAGTCGAGCATCCTGAGGTGTTCCGGGCCGGGGTGTCCATGCCCCACAGGTCCTGGGGTGCAGAAGAGACAGGCCAGTGCTTCCAGCCCATGGGGGGACTGCTGCTTCCATCGTTCATGATAGGAGCCGGGCTAGCAAGCCTGCATGACAGGGGCTGTGGGCATGCGCGGTTCCTAGAGGCAGGGGCCAGGCAGTGCCTACAGCGTGGGGATCTGAGGTCCAGGTCCTGGGGTTTTGACTTTCCCTCCTCCTTCTCCTTCAGTGAACAGCAACTGAAAGCAGCTGGTTCCACTGTCCCAAGGCCGTCCCCATGCAGCAGGCTTGAAGGAGAAGCAGCTAAGCCCTGTGTGCGCCTGAGGTCCCGGCCTGCCAAGAAGTTTGTCCTGGGACTTGGGAAAATGTGTCCCTCCTCCAGGCCCCCTGGGGCTGCTGTTGAGGCTGCAGTGGCTGGAGACTGGGCGGGGAGAGCACGGGCAGGGGGGGCCTGCAGCTGGATGAAGAGGAAGGAAGTTTTCATCTGCTGTTGCTGAGGCCGCTCAGCCATTTCCTCCAAGGGGATAGGGCTGGTCCTTGCCAGGGTCGAGTTTCAGAGCTCTGTGCCCAGGGATGCAAACAGCAGCAGCTGCGGGCAGACGTGACTCAGCCTCATGGTTCCACGGAGAGCCTGAGGAAGCCAACGGCACACCTTCAGCACCCAGGGAGGTCTCCGAGGAGGGGGTCAGGCCACGGTGTTGGCCGTGGAGTTGGACCCTGGGCCTGCGTCACAGAGTCACAGCAATGCAGAAGGATGGAGAACAACCCGGGATGGGGGACTGGGGGTGGGGGCAGGGAGACTGGCCCTCTCACCCCTGTGTGTCTAACTGAATTCCTTTTGCTTAACTGCAAGTTTCCTCATATTTGAAATGAAACCACTGTTTGACCTAATTGTCTAACCCATTATTTGGCGTCTGACCTGTGAGACACTGTGTGGTTTATAGATGAAGCCTTCAGTAGACCCTGAAGTATACTTTTAATCTGCTTTGTCTGTATTTTTTCCCCTTAATACCTTTAAGGCCTCTCTGGTAAAGACTGTAACAGACAGTGTTAAACAATGTGAATGTCTGCACCAAGGAGCTCCACTCTGAAGGCTGGTTACTTAGGAACTCTCCTGGAGGAGCAACAGTGGCCCATCAAAATACCAGCTTCTATGGTTGCTGTTGCCCATGGGAAGGTATTAAGAGGTGGGGGCTTCAAGGAGTGATTAGGTCATGAAGGCCCCTTCCCTCGTGAATGGGTTTAAAGTGCTTATAAAAGAGGCTTCATGCATTGTTTAGTAGCTTGCCTTTCTGCCATCCACCATGTGAGCAGGCGGCCCTTCTACCCTCTACCCAGAGGCTGGCACCTTGATCTTGCACTTCCCGGCTTCCAGAACTGCGAGAAATAGATTTCCATTCTTCACAGATGACTCGGTCTGTAGTATTTTGTTATAGCAGCATGAAACAGACCAAGGCACTTAGTGTCACCAAAAACGAAATAAAACTGGAAAAGAGGCAAGAAAAAAGAAGAGAAAAAAATATATACAGGTTACAAATTAGTCTAGAGTTTTTTTTTTAATTATTATTTTTTTAGTTGTAGTTGGACACAATACCTTTATTTATTTTTATGTGGGGCTGAGTGCCTCATACTACCCAGGTAAGCACTCTGCCACTGAGCCACAACCCCAGCCCTAGAAGTTTTTTTTTTTAAGATATTTTATCCTTTTTTACTTGTGAGAATAATAGCAGTCCTTTTTTTTTTTAAAAAAAAAAGGGGATTATTTCTTTCTAGCATAGTTTGACAGATCATTGAAAAGTATAATAGGAGAGAAGTAAGATGAAAGGAAGAAAAGAACTCACCTGCAAATTCAGTTGAGTAATTCACTTTCTGCAGGTTTCTGTAAGCTGAATAGCTCCAGTGGTGGAAACGGACCCTTCTGGGTCTTGTTCTGGAGGATAAAAGAAGGTGGGGGTGAGAAAGTTCTTGTCTTCATCAATTTGAAACAGCTGGGCTCAAAGAGACCTGGGAAATCCTCCTCTGAGGCAAAGTGATCAGAAGGTTCCTGCTCTGTATCAGGCATCACGTGGAGCCTGGGCTGTCTCCTCTCAGTCCTGCACATGGGCAGCTTCACAGAGCAACATGGGAACTCGGGCCCTACTGCCACTGCAGGTCAGGGGGTCTTTGGAGATTCTCATATGGAGGGTGGGGGTCCTGTGTTGGCTTTCCTTTTCACAGTTTTCTCATCCAAGGTGATGGAGGCTCTGCCCCCACAAGGTAAGGAGGGCCACTGAAATCCTTTTATAGCAAACACTAACAAAGAGAAAATGTTGGTAAGACAAAACAATATCCAGATGTAATTCTGTTGATCTGGCTATACTAATTTTCAACAAAAACCCTACATGAGCAATATCTTGTCTTTTTAAAATAAGTTTCACACTCTCCTCTAAAAGAACACACTTGAACATCCTTGTCACTCAACAAGTACGAGTTTGTTGACAAATGAACTGTCGATAATGGAGGAGCCACGTCTTCCAACAGCACCTGATTCCAGAGGCAGGAACCAGCATTCTGCTTTGCTCTGAGGTGCCTGTGATGGCAGGTGCCCAGTTTAGCCAGCAGGGCATGGCCTGGGGACGCAGGCGGCCCAGGGATGCAAAGCCCTCTATTCCTTCTTACTACAAAGGGCCCCAAGTAGGCGAGGCCCCTAAAGGGATCTCAGACAAGAAAGTGCCCCTCAACTTCCTCATGAATTTCCAACTGGAAGTTCCAGCCTCCACCTTCCAGATGAAATGAAGAACCAAAGCATCGATGGTGCTGGTGGGGATGTGACCAGGACCCTTCCTTCTTTCCTTCTTTTTACTTGTGAGCTTATTGCACTGGAGATCATGGCTAAGTATTTAGTTTCTCAGTTGGGTAGCCGAGAGTGCAAGGAAACGGTGGGTGACACTAGAGAGTCAACAGGAGGGTTGACTTGGAGGACACACGTAGACATCTGTTTGAGATGCCCTTAAATAGGAGGATGTATATTAGGGCATTGGGGTTCAGTATGAAAAGTGGGGGTGAGAAGCATGGGTTGCAGCTGTGGTGTGAAAGGCATAGTGAGGGCTGGGGATGTGGCTCAAGCGGTAGCGAGCTCGCCTGGCATGTGTGCGGCCCGGGTTCGATCCTCAGCACCACATACAAACAAAGATGTTGTGTCTGCCGAAAAAACTAAAAAATAAATATTAAAATTCTCTCTCTCTCTCTTAAAAAAAAAAAAAAGAATGGCATAGTGATTGGAAGTGGGCACTTTGGTGCCAGATAGACATTTCTCTGAGTCCAGCTTTCATTGAGGACTGTGTGACCTTAGGAAAATCATTAACCTTTCTGATGATTGTTTTATTAAGATCAGGCAACATTTCCCCCGCCCCCACACATATACATTCTCTCTCTCTCTCTCTCTCCTTTCTCTCTCTCTCTCTCTCTCTTTCTCTCTGTACTGGGGATTGAGCCCAGGGGTGGTTAACCACTGAGTCACAGCCTCAGTCCTTTTTATTTTCTGAGTCAGGATCTAAGTTGCCTAGGACCTCCTGAAGTTGCTGAGGCTGACCTTGAACTTGTGATCCTCCTGTCTCAACCTCTGGAGACACTGGGATTATAGGTATGTGCCCCCATGTCTAGCCAGTATCTATTACACAGGATTGTTGTGAGGATTAAGTGGAGGTACATTTAGAGGGTTTATGTAATCCATTGGTCTGGAACATAATAGGTTCTCAATAAATATTAGCTACTTTTTGAATTTATACCCACACATTTTTGAGACCTTGAGAAAATTGGTTCTTACAATGGAAGAATTGGAGTTACATATACATCTATATTTATATTTATTCACATGCAGTAGGTAATCCTATGCCTGTTTTTATGCTTTCTGTCTGATGGGTAAGTGTCTAAGAATTGAGGAATTATTGGGAATTTGGAAGAGTCAGCCCTGCATTTGGGATTTAGGAAATATGGGCTTGAATTCTGGAGTAACCACCTATTAACTGTGACTCACAACAAGTCTCTGAACTTCAGTAGATTGACTTGTAAAACAACAAAATAAATTTCTACCTTACAGAATTGTTTCACAAGTCAAATGGGATAATCTGGATAGCAGTGCTACACACGCACACACACACACATACACGTATACAAACATATAAATAATTAGGTCCTTAAATTGTGATATGTGTTGTTGTAGTAATATTATTACTGCTAATCCTAAACTAAATCATTGCTCGATTTCTCTGACTTCTCAGGTTTTATTGTTCTAAAAGGATTCTGGATTGACTTTGTATGTTTCCACCCCTACCCTACAAGTCATAAAATGTGATGCAAACAACAGATAATTTAAACTGTACTCAATTTTGCTAATGATTTCTTCTCATCACGAGTGCAGGGGAGCTAGAGTAGCTTCTTTAAGGCCACACAGAGTGAAGTATATAATGCTTCCTCCAGGGCTGGCTCTTTGCATTCCTGTTGACAACAGGACCTAATACAACAGGTGCCCAGCCTTCCTGTTGCTAAAGCTGGGTGCCCTGGTGCTCTGCCTTCTCTAGGGTTGTTTCTCTAATGTTTTCAAGAGCTTCCTTGATTCAAGATTGTACAAAAATTAGTATTTGGCTAGTCGTGGTGGCACATGCCTGTAATCCCAGCCATTTGGGAGGCTGAGTCAGGAGATTTGCAAGTTCCAGGCCAGCCTCAGCAAAGTATCTACCTCAAAATAAAAAAATAAAAAGGGATGAAGCTCAGTGTACAGCGCCCCCTGGGTTCAATCCCCAGTACTGCAAGAAAGAAAAGAAAAAAAGAAGGTATCTTATCAAGATGTGTTGCTTGAATGGATGAAAATGAATTCTCCCCAAAACGTGGTAGTTGCAGAGAACAAGTGTTAGATGCCCAAGTCCCAGGAAACCCCCAGGATTCCTGAAAACATTGCTTTCAGAGTTTTAAGTCATCCATTCTCTCAGAAAGTGGAGCCCACCACTCTCTGTCCCTCATAGTCATATTCAGAGCCTCTAGAGCCACTGGCTATGACCTGTTGAGAATTCACAACCTGATAGGAAGGAAAGGTGGTGGTAACTACAGTTCCACCTGCTAGAAGGATTGTGTTTGGATAACAAGCTGCAGTCTGAGTCAAGAAAAAATGAAAAACATGGCAGAGTTGGGACTGGGCCCTGGGTTTAGGGGAGATCTGGGTGGAAGTGAAAGCTGAGCAGCTGGGGAGGTGTGAAGGGCAAAGGAGGAGGAGGCTCATTCGGGGAAAGTCTGTGGGGTCTGACGGAAACAGAAGCTGGGATAGCTGTAATGCCCATATTAAGCCCTGAGTATTCTGACTTGTACCTTAGCAAATAGGCTTCAAGATGTTCCAGGGTATTCTATCGACTGCTCAGTCAGTAGAACCTTCAGGGGTTAGCATAGTTTCTTGCACTAGGGAAATCTGTGTCATAGTGAGCTGGATGTAATAGTGATGTAACATGAGGGTGATGAAGGTAACAGCTACAGTATTAGTCCATTTGTGCTGCTATAACAAAATACCACGGCTCCTTCGACTTAAAAACAACCAACATTTACTTCTCACATTTCCAGAGGCTGGGAAATCCAAGATCAAGGTGCCAGCATATTCACAAGAGCTGCCTCTCACCTCATGTGGAGAAGAGGTGAGTGTCTCTCTTGAGCCTTTTAATCCATGTATAAGGATGCTGGTCTATGACCTAATTACCCCACAAAGGCCCCAACTCCTAATATCATCAACTTGGGAATGAAGTTTTCCACATTTTACATAAATTGCTTCTAATCCTAAGAAGCAGGTAAATATTAGCATCTCTGTCTTTAATACATGGACACTGAAGTCTGCAGAAGGTAAACTATTTGCCCCAGGTAGCATAGAAATTAAGCTGATGCCCCCGCCCCTGAATCTTTCAGGCTCAGAAGTCTATCTTCCCATGAGCCCACGTTGCTTCCCAATTAGTGTATTTAGGAGCCGGCCGGATCTGTTACAAATGGAGGTTAACAAAAAGAAAACTTTTCTCGTCCTCTCCAAGGGCACATGGTCCTCTGCACTCCTCCACCTCATGCTTTTTCCACTGACTCCTTGGGACCATTTCAGCCTCACTCCAGCTCATTTCACAGGAGATGACACCATGTCAGATGGTCCCCTTGTGATTATTACTGGCAGCAAAGCCAGATGGGCAAACCTGGGAAACATTCTAGCGAGAGTCTTCAAGTTCCATGCTGTTTCTATTTCCTTTTCGGCCCCTACCCACACCCCATGCACACACTGGCACATTCTGAGGGACTCTTTGTATTTCAAGCTGATATGTACCCACCCTGGCATCCGATCACACAGGCGGACTGCTTTTGAAGTAAATGGAAAAAGTTCTGGAATAGACAAGAGCATCAGGCTGCGGGAAGCTTAAGTGCTCTGTTGTGTGTCATGTACAGATGGCCTTTCTCCTGTTCACGGCCTCTGTAACCCTCCCAGACAAGGCAGCCAGGGACCTGCGTCCTCAGAGCCAGGCCAGAGCCCGCTCCCCTTCACCAGTGGGGCGGGCCAGGGTGGGCTGCTGGGCTGCAGAGATGGATGTGAGTGTGAGGAGTGAGCTCTGTGGTTTCTGCTGAGCGACCCAAGCTCAATCTCCTTCCCCAGCCTCTAATGGCCCCTAGATTGTCCCTCGGTGACATCATCTCCACCTTGTTGTGAGTTTCCTGGAAGCGGCCTTCACAAAACTTGATTAGATGAATCGGAATGACTTCTAAGAGCACATTTTATGAATCATCGGAGGAGACAATGGCCCCTTCTGTTGCACTGGGTAATGGCTGCACTTTTATCAGTGCTCCCCTGAGCCAAGTCTTCCCATTTGCTATTCAATTTAGTCCTTACAAGGCCATAGGGATGAAGAAACAGAGGCCCAAGGTCACGGACAAGAGGCAGAGCCAGCACTCAAGCCCCTTTTATCCTAATTCTAAGCTGGGCTCTGAACTGTCTCTGCTCCCTCTGAATGCCTCTCAGGGCCACACCTGTCCCCATTCTCCAGCTCCTCTGGGGTCCTCACTGCTTTCTCCAGCCCAACCAATGGATCTTTTTTAAAAACATATTTTATTATTAATTTGTTCTTTTGAGTTATATATGACAGTAGAGTGTATTTTGACATATCATACATACATGGAGGGTAACTTTCCATTCTTGTGGTTGGTAGTACATAATGTGGAGTTTCACTGGTGCATATTCATGTGTAAACACAGGAAAGTGATGTCCAATTCATTCTCCTGTCTTTCCCATTCCCTTTCTCCCTCTTTTCCCTTCATTCCCTTTTTGTCTAATCCAATGAACTTCTGTTCTTACCTCCACCCCTCTCATTGTGAGTTAGCATCCACATATCAGAGAGGATTTCTGGCCTTTGGTTTTGGGGATTGGCTTATTTGACTTAGCATGAGAGTCTCCAGTTCCATCCATTTAATTTCATTCTTCTTTACAGCTGAGTAATATCCATTGGTTATATACACCATGCTTTCTTTATCCATTCATCTGTTGAAGGGCATCTAGGTTGTTTCCATAGCTTAGCTATTGTGAATTGAGCTGCTATAAACATTGATGTGGCTGCATCACTGAAGTAGGCAGATTTTAAGTCCCTTGGGTATGTACTGAGGAGTGGGATAACTAGGTAGTTCCATTCTGAGTTTTCCGAGAAATCTCCCTACTGTTTTCCAGAGTGGTTGCACCAATTTACAGTCCCACCAGTAATGCAGGAGGGTACCTTTTTCCTCACATCCTTGCCAACATTTGTTGTTACTAGTATTCTTTTTTTTTTTTAATACCAGGGATTAAACGCAGGGGTACTCACATCCCCAGCCCTATTTTATATTTTATTTAGAAACAGGGTCTCTCTGAGCTGCTTAGGGCCTTGCTTTTGCTGAGGCTGGCTTTGAACTCATGATCCTCTTGCCTCAGCCTCCTGAACCACTGTGCCACTGTGCCTGTGTGTGTCACCATGCATGTATTCCTGATAATCACTATTCTTACTGCAGTGAGATGAAATCACAGTGTAGCTTTAATTTGTATTTTTCTAATTGCTAGATATTTGAACATTTTTTCATGTATTTCCAGCCAACTGATTCTATAACTGCTGCTACCTCGGTCTTCTAAGACCCCAACACAATCTGGCTTACTCCCATGGTAGCCATTGTCTCCAGGGTAAAGACCAACTTCACTGCCAGTGGTTTGCCTGAATATTTCAACTTTTTCAGTCTTTTTCAACTTTTCTCTTCCCATGTGATTCCACCTCAGTTAAGGTGTGCTCCCCAGACTCCCTATGCTAAGCCAGTTCTCAATCCATTCTGGACCCCTCTCTTCTTTCTCCCTAACCAAATGCTGCTGCCTTCTGGGTGCTGTCCAAATCCCACTAACTCTACAAGAGCGTCACCAGCCAGTCTCGTTAATCTTCCCCTTTCTAGTACTTTCTGACAGCAACATTTATTTTGATGTCAGATATTATTCCCTATGAAGAGCATAGGTAAGAGAGAAAGAGCAAAGACAGGCAGGAGAAAACTCTCTAACAGCTTTAGAAAATTTCTTTTTTCTAAACTCAGTCTTAATCTCAAAAACCATCCAAAATATTTTGATGTTGAAACTCTTCTCCTGGAAGTCAAACATTTGGTTTCATTATTCGCTCTGATCAGAACTGCATGTTGGTAATTTTTTATGTTGACCAGACAACAAAATTCACTGAAACAGTATCAGAATGCGACAAATTCAACAATGGGACTGGAATGGTAGGTGTCTGATACACTGACTGGCACAGTAAAGCAGGTTCAAATAGAAGTGAGGAAGTTTTTATCAGGCTTTCAATAGAACAAGAATTAAACACAAGTTCTGAGAACCCTGTTTTCATACTGCAGTAGCACTTTCCTTGGATGATGACCTGGTGGGAATGCTTTGACATTAAAAAAAAAATGATCCTCAGCTACTCTCAGGTATTTACCTCTTTGGCTGTGTACCCTAATTTCTGAATGATCCACAAGCCAAGAGCCAGTTTAGTATTAAACACAATTTCTGTCCCAAGAAAGCCATGATGTAGTCCCTTGGGCAAAAAGAAAGGAGACGTCTAGACTCGAATAAAGGCCTGATAATATCTCACTTGTCCAAAATAGATACCTTAAACTGGTTATAGATTTTTTTGGGTTCTGTTGTACTTTTATTTTTTGGTGCTGGGGATCAAACCCAGGCCCTCACACACGTTAATGAAGTGTTCCACCATGGAACTACATCTGCAGCCCTGCTACGCTTCTTGATATGTGCCACCCCCTGGAGAAAGCTGAAGACTCTGGTTTGGGAAAGAGTATCCAAAGAAAGGTCCCCTAGACTGGGTTCTGGCCTTACTCCTCAGACGTGGAAATCCAACTGCCATATATAAGACATAAAAGTATCTGCCTCAACCCAGAGGGTGGCTGAATAATTGCGACATTAGGACAAAGGAGGAGAGTTTGAGTACTGCAGGTCTCATTCAAGATGAAACAAACTGATGGAACAATGGTGTGTCTGACATCAGTAGAACACACGTCATTGCCATGAAGTGACTCAAGTTCCTATTTTGACAAGTGTTGCTGACCACCTGTGTGTGCCAGGCACTGTGAGTGCCATACCTCAGAGTTTGCAGAGGTGTCATAGTGAGTGTCCAGAAGAAAAAAAAAAAAAAAAAAATATATATATATATATATATATATATATATATGTTTGAAAGTTTCTTTAGTCAAGTAAGTTTTGGAAATGGGGAGTCAGAGTTAAGCTGGTTTCTTGACTGCAGGACTTTCCAGAGCCTTTAATATGGTAACTACATACCATGAATCTTCAAGAAGGGAGTTCACTCGTCCATGTTTCTTTAAGACCTTTGACCCATTGTGTTCATCTACAACTAAAAAAAGAAAATGAGGCTAATCAATCACGCACTGAAATCTATAAAACTGTGGGCCAAAGAAACCTTTTCTCTTTATAAGTCGATCACCTCTGCTATTATTACAGTTCCTGAGAGGTGGCTGACACATTCTGAGAGGAGAAAGTCCACAATAACCCTCATATCTTGGTGCAAGTGGTTTTCTCACGTTTCTTCCTTATAGACTGCCCAGGTCCAGCAGCTCTGGACATGGGGTAGTGGTGGTAAGAGGAGAGGATGGACCACAGCAGGCGAGGGACAGATTTTAGCAGCACCCAACATCCTGGGTAAACTCAACAAAAGTCTAGAAGGTGGGAAGCTAAAGGTTCTGTTGCAGCCCTGGTTTATTGGACTCAGTGTTTATAATGGTAGCTGGACAGTTTTCCTTTAGTCTTTTAAAATCTTGAAGTACAATAATGATTTTAAACATTAAAAAAAAACCCAAAACACCAGTTTCATCCTTTCTAGCTTCTCATTATTACAAATATTTAGGTCTTTAAAAAAAAAACCCTAGCAAGTAAGCACACACGTGGCTGTGCTTGCTGCTTGTTTGTTTTGCATTAAGCATTAGGAAAGAAACCAGTAACACTCTTTAAAAAATCCAACCAAGCAGAAAATTGGGAAGAGCTGTGGCTGCAGAGACAGTGTGCTCGGGATGCAGATGCATTCTCCTCTGCCCTAGGTGCTCTGTTCTCTGGGTTACAGAGGGAGGCCTGTGTGAGAGACCGGCAGGAACGATGTTCCAGAAAGAGACCGGAGGGAGAGGCAGTTAGCTTATTTGTCTTAAAAGCAGCTTCTCAAAGGCTTTGGGTCTTCTGTTTCTAATGAGTCATGCTCCCCTGGTGTGGGCAGGCCCTGGCCTTGAAGAGGGAACTCCCTGCCTCTGTCATTTCCCGATGGAGGGATCTCGGGCAAGTCACTTGGGCTTTTTGATCTTCATTTTCTCACTTATGGTGACAACTAATAACGTCTGCTTTGCAGCACTGAAGCAAAAACTAAAGGAGACGATATGTAAGAAAGCAGGGTATAGGATGAATATTGCCATGTCTGTGTGGGTTATTTTTCTCAACAGATGGCTTTACTCGAGATTACAAAATATCTTGGACAGGCATGTCCTCCTGGGTGATTCTGACTAACCTGAATCTTAAGGGATAAATAGGAATTAGGTGGTTAGGGAGGAGGCGAGAGGGCATTACAAAGAAACCACGAGATCTGCAGTCTGCAGGGCAGGCCTGGGCTCGAAGACTTGGGGAGACAGGGGTGGGCAGAGCAGAGCCCCAGGTGGTTTGGCTCAGTCATATGAAGCATACGGTTTGAGGCAGGCAGTGGCAAGGACCGGGAAGGCATTATATGTCTTGTTAGAAGTTTGGATGTTGTATCTAGAACAGTGTTTGATCTATTGCATTTGGGATTTTTTTTTTTGGAGGGGGGTGGTACTGGGGATTGAACCCAGGGCCTTGTGTGTGTGAGGCAAGCACTCTACCAACTGAGCTACATCCCCAGCCCCCACATTTGGTGAATTTTTAAAAAAACTTATATGTTTGAAAGTTTCTTTAGTCAAGTAAGTTTAGGAAATGGTGAGTCAGAGTTAAGCTGGTTTCTTGACTGCAGGACTTCCCAGAACCTCTAATATGCTAACTGCGAACCATGAATCTTCAAGAAGGGAGATTCACTCCTCCATGTTTCTTTAAGACCTTTGACCACAGGATCTTTTCATGAACCCTACTATCTTTTGCGCTCCTCTGCTCAAAGATTTCCATTTCTTTCTGCACACACTGGGAAATGTTGTAGCCTTGGGGAAACCAGGGTAGGGTTACTACCTGTATGTGCTTATAAATGTCACCATGGCTTTGCTGGCTGGTCCTGATCTCTCCTATGCTCACCAAAGCCACAGCGTCTTCCCCTCCTGGGATGAACTTGAGAGAAGGGAGGAAGTCCCACCTGGAGGCTGACCTCTGTGAAATTCCTTTTCCTTTTACTAGAATTATTTTTATAATTTTTTTTTTTTGAGAGAGAGAGAGAGAGAGAGAGAGAGAGAGAGAGAGAGAAAATCTTTTTTATAGACGGACACAACACAATGCTTTTATTTTTTTTTTAATGTGGTGCTGAGAATTAAACCCAGGTCCCACCTGTGTCAGGCGAGCGCTCTACCGCTGAGCCACAATCCCAGCCCAACTAGAATTATTTTGATACCTTCCCATTCACTGCTCTGTTACCTCAAGATAAACCCCTGACTTCGGCAGGCTGCAGACCCTGCTCATATCACCAAATCCTTTCATGCATCACTACCACATCCTGTGTGTCAGAGTCACTGGAAATTTTTGGATTAAAGGACAACATCTGAATTAAATATCCATTTAAAAGCCTTTGCGAGAGGTGGGCCTCCATTCAATGCCTTTCTTTCTCCATGGCTCATTTCTCCTGGTACTTGGGGAGACGTTTTTTGGCCTCTCCCCCCCCCACCCCTTTTTTTTTCCAGGTACTTTGGGTGGAATTAATTTTTGTTTGTTTTTAAAAACCATCTTTCAAATCTGCATGGCTATTTTTGAAGTTTTTTTGAAACTTGTAGCTACTTGAATCACTTTTTCCGGGCACTCTTTCAATCCAGATAATTCCAAGGAGCTGGGTCTTAGAGCTTCAGAGCTGGCGCACACATGGCTGGCTCTCCCAGTCTAAGGCAATCTGATTGGGGAGGAGTAAGAGAGCTGCTTGTGTTTAAAAATAGCTGCCTGGATTTGGGAGGCTTTTTCCAATTAATGTGGAAAGATATTTTCAGGCCTTATTAGCCCCCAAACCACAAACTATAAATGTTTTATAGCTTGTGGGTGTAAATATATTCTGAAATAATCTGGGACATTTGTTTGACAATCATGATAATTTGGACATGAAAAGCCCAGGGCTGAACTGTTTGATTAAGTTAACTATTGCTATTTCTTAACAAGTAAAAGAATTACTATCTATAACTTACTACAACCATATGTCTATATAGTCCTTTTTTTCTTCTCAAAGAATGCATGTATCTGCTGGATCATTTTATCCCCCCAAGAACTTTGCTTCCAAGTTCTTTCTACTCCAGTCCATCTCTTAATATTGTTGCTAGGGATCTTTGCTCATAAAACAGATCCAAGCAACTTCAGGATTTTTGCTCCAAATATTTTATATTTCCCCATTTCCTATAAAGTCCGCACTTCTCGGTAGGACATTTGGTATTCCCCACAATCTGGTCTCTCACTTTCTAGCTTAATGTGCTTCTAATAACACTTGGCCACAGGAACTCCTCTATCTGCTTTGCTTTCAATAACAAACACTCAGCAAATATTTATTGGGCATCTATTATAGGCCTTGAACTGTGCTAAGTGCTGGGTCAGTGCTGGCATTATCTTCTCGTATCTTGTGGAGCATTCAATTCAGTGAGCAAGGGAGACAACATCATTAAAAAGCAAAGAATGACTTATATATGTATAAAACTATGTGCTCATATTTTCATGAGTTCCTTGAAAGAAAGCAATGGGTATAGTAACAGAGAATAACATGGGCATGCCACTTTACCAGGGATCAGAGGACTTCCTTAAAAAGGCATCAAAGTGGATACAAGGACAGGACATATCTACCTAGAGGAAACAGCATATGTCACACCCCTGAACTGGATCTATTTGCAAAGTGGGCCAGGCAAGGTAACATCTTCACAATTCATGAGACTATGACATGGACATCTTTGGGAGTGGGGGCATTATTCAGCCTGCCACAGTCACTAACCAGAAAACTAATCATTAGATTTGAAAACCTGGAGTTCAGCAGGATGATAAATATAATTTTTGTCAGAAGACAGTTTGGATTTGGTCGAGAAGTGACTGAGAAACAAGAATGAGAGGTATAGAGACAATTCTCTGGGAAAAGTCTGCACTGACAGGTGGTAGTCTGAGTGGGTTGGGGGAGCGAGATCCTAGAGTGTCAGTATATGCCATGACTGATCTGGTAGAGGAAGACATTGATCTTGCATGAGAACTGGAAATTGAGCTTACTAGAGAAATAGCACTGACAGGCAGTCGAGGGCTCTTTCGAAGTCTGAAACCATGAATTTGGAATGAAAGAATTAATACAACTTTCTGCAGTTATGCTCAGGCAAAGAAAGAAGAAGGTTGAACTCATCCACGAAGGCATGGAAGGTCAAGGAATTTATGGCACTTAAAAAAAGTGATTGGTATGGGGGAATATGGACTTGAACTTGTGCAAGAAGGCAGGCATTTGTGAAGATATTGATGGATGGTGAGAAAGTGGGCAGATCAGGATAAGACTGAAGGAGATGGTAGTGATACCTGATCACATATACTAGGAAGAGAGGAGATGGTCCATGAACTTGATGTTGGCATGGGGGGGTTTAGAGGTATGGAATGGTCCAGGATGCAAAATACTGGAGTGGGTGACTGGAGTAGACAGAAAGAAAAGATCATGTGAAGAAAAGACACTGAGATGGCTGGGGATTTAAGTGGCCTTTTTCTGGGAATGTTTAAGGTGTGGACAGTGTTGACTGAAGTTGGGGCAGACAGGAAGACTGAGAAGTGGGAACTCGAGTCTTTATCAGATGAAGAAGAGGAACGGAGATGACAGGAACAGGGGAGAGGATGGATCCAAGTCACAAGCCCCTTGAAGGGCAAAGATTTTGCAGGAAAAGAGGATGGTCTGGAGGTGACCAAGGGAACCAAAGACACCACCTTCCCTCTGGGCCCCTGGCTACATGAGGAAAAACCTGCCTTTGACATCTGGGGAGAAGAGTCCTCAGAAGACCACCCCATTCTAGGATGGAGGTGAAGAGAATGTCACAAGAAGCAGAGAGAGTTTATGATGTGGAGAAGTCTGAGGAGGGAATAAAAGAAGCACTTGTTCAAATCACAGTGTACAGGAAAATGTGGAAGTAAGCCCTTAGGGGACAGGGGTGACAGGGGATGCAGGAATCTCAGTGACAACAGGGCAAAGAGAGATGAGCAGACGGTGCTGGTCCTGATGGCCTCTTAGAGGAGGAGTGACTGTGGTGGTCTGGGAGCCCCAACTTACACTGTCCCCAGGATAGAGCTCTCCCTCTAGTACCCAGCATGAATGTTCTGCTGCATCTGTGTCCTTGAAGTCTTCCACCATATTTTAGATTTTTCCACTTCTGAACTGGGACCCCAGTGACCCTCCCTTGTGAGATGCCTCTATTTCCTATTATTCTACTTGATTCAGTCCCAAGTCTCTGCGGATTTCCACCGTCCCTAGCCGGGAGCCTTGTGCATGTGTGGTAGACGCTCTGAATAGGTGACTGAGTTCCTAGAACATCTTGTGGGGTGTGGAGGACAGGTAGTACCCCGCTGTACTTTAGTCCTGGGGATGCTGAAGTGAAATGAGATTAAGGTGGTTTCCTTGTTTGCTTGCATCAGAACTGACAGGGAACACGACACCAGGATCCTTGTGGGCCAGCATCGCTGCCATTTGTGTCAGCTCAACTTTGCAGCTTTTGCAAGGGAACAGAATCCCAGTGTGCCACCAAGGTGACACGGAGCAGGAAAGATGCTTCTGTATTTGCAATAGTCTCCTGATTTGAACCGTGCAATAACAACTGTAAAAACTGGAGCAAGTATGGGCACAACCTGGGAGATAACATGCAAAAATTAAAGTACAGTGTTTGTAGAGTTGGGTTGGGATTATGATTAATGTGTTCTGACTTTTCTTCAAGAACTAACTTGCTATTTTTTATATTATTATTCAATAGAAACACTTAAGAAAAAAATCTCAATTTTATAATAAGGTACCAACCAGTAGCCTTCATTTAGTTGCTGTTTAAAAGAACCACAGATTGAAAAAAAAATATGTTCTGCCCCTGGAGTGCAAAAATACTCTTCAGGACAGAGAGGCTGCAGAGGACCTTCCCAACTGCATGCCAAAAGCCCTGGGTAGTAACGGGGGACTCTGCAGGTTGAATGCCATGGCCACAGGTGCCTCTTGTGACTTTACTGTCAAAATGCAACTAAGTAGGAAGCTGTGGAGATGACTCACAGTTCAACTGGGGAAACTGGGTGGGCAGTGAAGTTGCATGCGATATTAGCTTGGCATGGTCACCACCGTCAAATACTTCCCACTGCCAGTCTCCCCCTGCTCAGCCCTCATCTGCTGTCACCCTGGCACCTCCAGCTAGCCATTCCTGAGGGAATTCTGATTACACAGACATCTAAGGATGCTCAGATGCATGGGCAGTAGGGACTCCAAGTCAGACTTCCTGCCACAGGCTGCCAGGTTTGGATGACCCGGGGCATCCCCAGGATCCCCAAGTCAGAGCCGTCCTTGCCCTGAGTCCCGTATGTAGGAGAAGCTTAGTAAAAGCTAAACCTATGCCAGTCTACATTCTTAGAATTCAGGTCAGGATTTCCTTTAGGGAGGAGTGGGTAGTGCCTAGAGGGAGCAAGAGGAATTCCCGGAGTGGTAGTAAATTTCTCTCTAGATCTGGGTGTAATCTGAGTGAGTTCAGTTCATGCAAATTCATTGATCTGTTGTATATTTATGATAGGTACATTTTTCTGTATGTATTTAAAATTCAATAAAAAATAAGAAGGGAGGGAGGGGAGGATGAAGGAAGAGGAGAGGGAAGAGAGGAAAGCTTGATTCTAAGGCTGGATTGAGGAGCCTGACCCTGATTTAACGGGCAATTGCCTGCCACTCCAGGTGGTTTAGCATGACAATCACCTTATTAAAGGCAGATTGATTTGGCTGCTGAGAGCAGATTAGATAGGATGAGGAAACACGGGAAGAGTTCCGTGACCTAAATCTAGGTGAGGAGGACTTAGACTATATTGGGTGGACAGTGGTGATATTTAAGAGGATAGCAGTTACCATTTGTTACAGAAGGAGCCAGTTTTAAGGTAAACTGCTATATAAACAAACCAATATTCAGCACTTGCATGTAGGCTGTTTTGCATATGCTTATATTTAATATCAGTTCACATGCTTGCTCTGCTTCTGTTATAATCATGCCATTATCATCTGGGGAGGGAACAGGACCACCTATTTTGTGGTGCTCAGCTTCTCAGGTAAATACCAAAGCTCTGGGACTGACCAACCTATTAGATATGTGCCATTTGCCAGGATGCAGAGAGTAAAGGCCTGGAGTGACTCATGCAGACCAACCAAATGATTGACAGCATAAGCCTTACTCTTGTGTTTTAGTTTTCAACATATCATGAAACTGTTGGTGTCAAACACTTAGCCTGCCAGATAAAACTGCTAAATATTTTAGGACCAGCTCAAAAGATAATTTAATGGCTGAATGTTTGAGATTGAAGAGACTATTGTTTTCCAGGGCACATAATGAGGATTTTAAAGATTGGATTGAACAGATTGACACTTATCTTTCTGAAAAACAATATGAAAAACATATTGGCACAGGGCCCCGAGTAGAATTTAGATTTATGCAAAACTTCCACAATTCAAAAATTAAACAAACTGAGAATGACACACATTTGTGGAAATGTAATGCAAACTAAACATTTTAGAGCTTCATCACGGAGTTCAACAGAGTGTTGATATTTAAATTCTCATTAGGCACCTCATTTAATTTCTGCATGATGATCCACTGGGCAGAAATAGATGATTCTCTGACACCCTGACTTTTTCTCAACTCCCGAGGAGAAAAACAAAGGTTTGCATCAGAGATGAGGGAGGAATTCATTGGTTCATTAGTTTGCATAAATCTGCAATATGTTCACAAGTAATTTGTATGTATCACACTAACTATATTTTTATTATCTAGCTTTGCTCTGATACCAAATCACTGAAGCATTATCGAATTTTATTAAGTTCCTCACAGCTTTGGAGAATCTTAATTACAAGCCAATTCTCTGCTCATTAGCATTGACCTTGTGGCTTGTTTACTTGATTTTTCTTTTTTGCCTGCCGCTCCCAAGTTTACACGCCTTTGTTTTGTAATCTACACTGTCATTGTGCCCTCTTGACCCAGAGGAGAGGCAGATGAATGGGAGCATTGATGCCAACTTCACAGCTCCTGCACATAGGTGAAGGGCCTGGATGCCCATCACTTGGCTCTGATTTCTTTGGCAACAAAGAAGGGAGAGTAGAGAAAGAAAGATGGATCAGGTGTTCAGGGCCTTCAAGGACTCCTGGTTAGGCATGTACTATGTATGTAAACATGTGTATGTGGTATGATTCACCGGACATGTGTTGAGTTCTATGTCAAGTTACAGGTTTGATCCTTCCTGGTGTCTACTGGGGTTTCTCAGCTCCTCTACTGCAGTCTTTCCTCCTCTTGAGGCTTTGTCCAGAGATGCTGGACCCCGCTCTAATCCCTGACCAACTGAGCAGAGGCTTCCTTCAACCTCTACAAGAAGAAAGAAAAGAGTAAGAGTGATCAGCAAGACGGGGTGCTCCAAGAAGGCTCAATGAGAGGAGCAGCTTCTGCTAGCAAGAAGACCAAGCAGCATTCTGTCCCTCACCTGCACAGTCTGAGCACCTGCCTGCCATGAAGGTGAGCACTCCCTGATGAGGAATGGACGCTGAAGTCGAATGATTGGGAAGTACTGGGGAACGAAGTCTACCAAACGATGCTACGTCCATGTACAAATATATCACAATACATCCCACTCCCGTATATATGCCAATGTACTAATTCTAACTGTAATCGCGATAGAAGGGAGATCAGTAGAGCAAAGCAAGTGAACGGGACAGGGAGGAAGGGAGAGAAAGGGAAGATGCTGGGGAAAGAGACTGAGCAAAAGAGGCTATGCGCATGTGCAAATATGGCATCAGGAAGCCCACCATTACGTAAAATTATAATGTAGCAGTAAGAAAAGGGAAAAGAGTTTAGGGCAAGGTGTAGGTGAGGCTCAGGGGTGGAGCCTGTGCTTGGTGTGCACAAGGCCCTGGGCTTGATCCCCAGGAACAGTAAGTAAGTAAGTAAGTACGTACGTATATATGTAAATAAATAAATAAATTAGAAAAAAATGCCAGGCATGGTGGTGCATGCCTGTAATCCCAGCAGCTCGGGAGGCTGAGACAGGAGAATTGAGTTCAAAACCAGCCTCAGCAACTTAGTGAAGCTCTAACAACTTAGCAAGACCCTGTCTCTAAGTAAAATATCAAAAGGGCTAGGGATGTGGCTCAGAGGTTAAGCACCCCTGGGTTCAATCCAAACACTAATATCACCATTACCAAATAATAAATAAATAAATAGGAGTTGAAGATACATGTTTACTTCACACAGTTGATAATAAATCTATCACATTCACTCCTCTTGTGGTTATGCAGGAAATTGAATTATAAAAAGTTCAAATTTTTAAAAAGCAAGCAAAATTACTATTTATCTATTCTTTTTTAAAAAATTCAACTTTTTAGTGTTTTTATGCTTTGTGTGCCATGAATAGCATATATTGGAATTTTTTCCTTCACATGATAAGCTCCCTGTTTTATTGTGCTTTTAACTTGTGAGATGATCCCATTTATACGAATTGTGCTTGTTGATATATTTGGACTTGTTTCTACCACTTGATTATTTTCATTTGACCTACTTTGTCTATGCTTCTTTTGCCTTCTTCCTTGCCTTTAAAAAATTAATAAGATTTTTATTTTTTATTATTATTATTTTTTAATCTTCTGGCTTGGAGGCTAAATATTCTGTTACATTTTTTTTTTCCCTATGGGTTTCCTTGAAATTTGCAGAAATAGGCCCAGTTGTAATCAAGATCTCAATCTTCTCCCCAAAGCCCAGGATCCTCGGAATGCTTTATTCCACAACTGGACCCAGGACTTGGTTTTCTAACTTACTGGCTGCACTCCTTCTCATGTCTCAGACCACCTCTGGAATCGCTCCTCGTCTTGAACTAGATCCCTTAGACGATCCCTAAGTGGGGACCTGCTGGTGACAACGTTCCTGTCCTCCAATGATCTAAAACAGCTGTTACTTCACTTTCATTCTTCAAACAGCTTTTCTGGGTTTTCATTTAGCTGTCGCTGATACTGTTTCACAACTGTCGGCTTCTTTTTGTGTCAAAAAGTCTCCTCTGTGTAATTGTCTTATCTCTGTGATTGATCTGCCTTTATTCCTTGGCTGCTTTTAGGATTTTCTCTTTGCTTATAAAATTTTCCAGATTCTCTGTTACATGTGTAAGTTTATTTTTTTCATATTTGTCCAATTTGGCAAATCTTCTGTACATACATGTCTCTCGTCTGATGTGATTCACTGATGGCCTCTCCTCCCTTCTTTCTATTCCCTCCCTCTGGCACTCACATCACGCACGTGGTGGGCCATTCTCATTCTGTCCTCCACATCCCTTCGTCTTTTCCCCATATGTCCTAAGTCTAGACTCCTATACTCTCTTCAGTTGTCACCAATCCACTTTTCCTTCTACGTGGAGTTTTCACTTCAACAATTACATTTTTCACTTGAAAAAGTGCCATTAGTCTCTTTACACATCTACTTGTCATTTTGTTTCTTGGTGAAGTTAATGATCCCATCCTTGATTTCTATAAGTGCTTTATACATAATTATTTCATGCCCTCTAATAATTTTGAAATATGAAATTCCTGGTCTAAATATGTTTACTTCATTTTCTTTGTCTTGATGAATAGTGTGTGTGTGTGTGTGTGTGTGTGTGTGTGTAGTGACCTTTGATTGTGGACTCATATTTGTTTGATCTTAATCCATGGGAATCCTGCAGATTTCTTCAGAGAGGACTTGTGTCTCTTTAGCTCACACACCTGGTGCTGGCCAGAGGCTGGAGCTCCTTGCAGCACAATTTTGGCCTTTGCTTTCAGAGAAAGACTATATTTCCTATTTGCTTACTGCTCCCAGCCCCTGATCTGCTTCTTGCTCACTTTATGACTGAGTAGAGGTCGACATGGAGGCTGGGGGGAGGGAGGGTCCTTGAAGATTTCCTTCATTTCATATGGGTCCTGCAGAGGAGTAAAGGCTGACTTATCTCAAAAGAGATGCAAATTTTTAACTTCTAACTTTAAACTTCTTTGGCAACTAACAGTATTGGACACTTTTTATTTAATGAAAGGATAAGTAATAAAAATTAACAGAAATAACAGCAGCAATATTTCTGGTCCATAGCCTTGTGCCAGATTCTGTGTTCAAGTTTTAGAAGCCATAACCAATTTAACTTTTCTGGGTCAATGTATTTATTATTATTTATTTTACAAATACTAAATGAATGTCATGATCCTAATCTATTTTGTTCCAAAGCCTATGCATGTAATTGCTATGTGTATTATTTCAGCACATATGAATGAATAGATTTTTAAAGTTCCATTAGTAACTAATTATTAGTAAATTAAAAAGTATAATCTACTAACAAGAAATCAATTTATTATTTATTAGTAACATTAATTATTAGCCATAATAATACTATCAAATATTATTTTATTTGCATCATTAGTATTATTCAAATTAATTATTTAATTAATGTAATAATATTATTTAATTTATATAATATTATTGGTAATTAATTTAATATTATTAGTTATTATTAGTGTTTACCAATAAATAGTACGCACTTGGCAAATATTTATTGTTAAAAATGAACAGTGAAAAGAATCCAAACATTGACCTCTAAGTACTGAGGTTTAGTTGTGAATAAGATGGAAGAAAAAGTCCTTCCTTCATGGAACTCATGTTACAATGAAGGAGGAAAGACATAACACAAATATGTAAGAAAACGAGTACTACATAACATGTTAAGAAGACTGCAGTTACCAAAGAATAGGCGGATTTATTACTATTTTACTTTAGGAAATAAAGGAAAACCTTATTGATATGTGAGGTTTGGGCAAAACAAATGAATACATGTGAATTTTACATGTCTCAGTATAACATGAGACAAATGACATGTCATTTAAATGTGAAACAAAACCGGATTCTCTTTTACAAACATAATTTTCATTGTGTTATCTTAAATACTAATGACATACTATGATTTCTATTTAAAGTGATCTGGTTTTATCTTATTTGATTTTTACCTCATCTGTACATCTTATAGGTATAGAGGTTATTAACATGGGCATGAATTTGATTCATTTCTTCTTAACTGTGTGATCTTGGGTAAGTTACTACACCTTTCTGGAAAGTGTCTTCATATGATCACTGTGAGGATTATCAAATCAATGACTGAGAGCAATGTCTGCAATAAGTGCTACCTATTACTATTATTATTCTCCTCATTTTCTAGGTGTAGTTGATCACTGCAGAACAATACAATTCCAGTGAGGAAGAGGCCTAAACACTTAAACAAGTTGAGCTGTTTCCCTGTGTTGCCACACTGTGCTTTCCCGGGGACAGTTTCAGTTGCTACGGTGGAAGGTCAGGATTAAAGTCACAGGGTGTCTGGGGTCCAGCAAGTAAATGTCTTTTCAGGATGAAATATGGGGAGAAACTTGCTGATGGGCTGGCTTCATTCATTTTGGATTCCGATCGTGATTTCTACTTAGCCAGCGGATGATACGCAGTTCTCACCAGTGTGCTTTGCTGGTTTACTAAAAGTAACAGAAACTGAATTATTTTAACTCATTGACGTTCTTTACTGAAGTCACAGAAGGAAAGTGAAAGTAAGAGCCTTTTTTTTTCCCTCCCCAGAGGAATTGCCCTGGGCCCGGTGCGGGCTCTGCTTCCACTTTCTCTGAACTGTGTCTGTGCAGTAGTCGGTAGCCAGTAACTCCACGCAGGTCTTAAGAAACTCAAAGTGTGCTGACCTTCTCAAAATGGAGACCTTCTCTAAGCTTAGAGTAAACTGGACTTCAAAGGCTTCTTATAGAAAAAAAGAATGTAAAATATTCATTAATTTTGTATTGAGTACCTATAGGTACTATTCATAGGAATGCTAATGATTTGGACATTATTATAAATAATAATTTCACCTGTTTCTTTTTCTTTTCTTTTTAAAATGTGACCATTAGGGAATTTTAAATGACAAATGTGGCTCAGCTTGTGTTTCTATTGGATGGCGTGGGTTCCCACAGCCTTAGCAAGTCCTTTTTAACGCAGCCCTAGTCCTCCCGGGAAGTGGCCTTCACTGTCCCTTTGGGGACCAAGAAAGTGGATTTTCACTTCCTAAGCAACAGCTCTGCCAATTCCAACTCAAAGATTGATTCATGGACAAAAAGATGATCTTCCTTTACTTTGACAATATTTGCTGTATGTGTTGACAAGGTATTAGTTATCCGCATACCCAAAAGAAGGTTTGTCAGAATTCACTCATGTTTTCAATGCCATTTAACTTGGATCTGGGGCAGAGGGAGCAGAGGGGGAGAGGAAGGGGAAGACAGGAGGATAAATGACAGAGATCATTTATCCACTTGAATTCACTAGGATATAATTTTATTTTAATCATCAGATTACCCGGGACTGCTTACACAGATGATACATATAATTTAGGTCAAGGTGAATTACAAGGGAAAGATTCCTCAGGATAATTATCTGGATGCTCACATGATCATGGTGATTCACCAAATCCACAGCCTCCCTTTCTTAGGGGTTCCTAACCTGGATCTGTGTAATTGGACATCAAAGCCACCTCTCATAGGGGCACACTGACAGGCAGTGGCTCCCTTCTGGCACTGAAATCTCGTGCCCAAACCCTATTGTGAAGGGACAAGGGGCACAGGGTGAACACACTGGAGAGGGATTTCCACTGTCTGCCCAGGAAGGGATTTTCCTCTGTGCAGGAAGAAGAGCACATAGTCTCTTAAACTGAACTACAGACCTTCAATCCTTTATCCATAATTCCAAGAATAGCTCCCAAAACCCAAAAGCTTTTTCAGAATTTACTGGGAAGCAAAACCTGACCTGAATTGAGAGTGAGGTTATTTTCAGTCTTTATCCTACTTAGTACATTGTTTAGACCTGACACTGTAGACACACGTTGATATGTTTGTGAGTTGCTGTCCCAGCCATCCTGGAGGAGTCACGAGATAAAAATGTCACATATTTGAATTAGGTTACTTTCAGGAAGAATTTTTTTCTTGCATTTAGAATTTTGCACAGCTGATCTCATGAGTTTCGGTGAAGCAATGAGAGAGAGGCAAGTGACCCAGCTCTTCACCTCCTCGGTGGCTGATTCAGCCACTTGCCCCAAAGTGGCTTTTCCCTTCTGTGTTTTAGTTCCTCATTCCACAATCCTGCTCTATCTCGAAGGTAACCCGTGGCTAATTGAATGGCTGCCAGGTGTGTTTCAGATACCTGGGGATAATGTGCACTAACCCGTGGGCCAGCCTTTGCAAGCCTGCGTGAATTACAGTAATTAGATTTACATGCTCTAAACTCACGGAGACAGAAGAGGACACGTAGAATCCTTTTAGTATAACTATAAAGAGAAAAGGAATCTCACGAGCTCTGGGAAGAGAGCATTGCATGATGATGTGTTCCTGTTATTTTGAGAAAGTAACATTCTCATTTATTGACAGTTTGATTGTTCTTCGATTTCATATTAATAATGATGATTTCAATTCATCTTCATGAAAGATTTCAAGGATTTGGGTGGAAACTGACAAGTAAAAATGTAATTATATCTATCTGGGCTTGGCGAAGTAACTCAGGCCTGTATTCCCAGCGGCTTGGGAGGCTGAGACAGGAGGATCACAGGTTCAAAGCCAGCCTCAGCAAAATCGAGGTCCTAAGCAACTCACTGAGACCCTGTCTCTGATATAATACAAAATAGGGCTGGGGATGTGGATCAGTGGTTGAGTGCCCCTGAGTTCAATCCCTGGTACCCCTCACCCCCACAAATATATAATTAGATCTAAATTACCTTAACCAGGAAGTTAGGGAAAAAAAAAATCCAGCACTGTTTCTTTAACAACACTTCTAATTATCTGGCTCTGGTGATAGCTTTTATGGTTTTCTTCTTGGAATCTTTCCTTGGTAACTATTCATGTACTGCTCCAGATGGATCTTGCATATTCGTTACTGCTCACTGCCCTTTGGACCTGAATTTCATTTTGCATGATGGCAGACCACGAGAAAACTAATGAAAATAATACATACTTTTCTTGTCTCTTTCTTAAAAAGAAAAAAAAAATTTCCATATCTCTTTCCCTGGAAGTGGGTTAAATATGTAACTCTGCATATCGCTTGCAATAGCAGGCAGTGATTATATTCAAGTATCTGTCAGATGCATATTGGTTTGCTTTTGAGTCTTATTGCTTTTGTATAAATCCAGAGCTCTGGGATGGTGAGTCCACATGATCCAAGGCCAATAACCTTCCAAACCTTTGTGCCCCACAGAACCTCTACAGACCAGTTCCTTTTGGACCCCTTCGTCTTTTCTGTCTGAATGGGGTCGCCTGAGTCATGACTTGAGAAAGTCTGGGAAAGGGATCAGGAACCCTCTGCTGTCACAGATGCCCCAGAGAAGCTGACACCTGCAGCTGCTGCCTCACCTTCAGCCCCGTCTTCATATTCTTTTCTGACGCTTCTCTGTATGAGGACAGGTTTGTCATGTCTCCCCCTTTGAGCTACCACGTAGAACCCAAGGTGCCTCTGCCTCCCTGGCTCCACGGCTCTGGCTCCAGCAGCAGATCTGGGAGGGGCTTCACACTTCCCCCGCAAGCCTCACATCATCACATACTGTCACGGGTGTTTCTGAGTAATGAGCTTTTAATTGGCTCAGTTTTTTTTTTTTTTAATTATCTTTATACCATTCAACTTGATTCTCCTGCCCTTTGTGTTCTTCTTTTGGGAAAATTCAAATGAGGGCTGGTTTAATTGGGTCACCCATCCTGAGCCTCCACAGATGACCAGAGATAAGGCACCCTGTGCATTAGCAGATAATCTATCCATGATGTATGAGACCCATGTGCTCTTTTGATAAGGTGGTATTTTGGGTTTGATATTTGTTTCCTTCTTTCTATTAGCTAGTTTCATTTCTGCCCCAAGTTTTGCAAGAGCATATGGAGAAGTCCTCACTCGGGTACCCCTTAACGGGCCTATTTATACTTTCTCACTGGGTTCGTATGCCCCAACAACACTGTGTTCACTCAGCTTGAACAACTACATTTTCAGACTCTGAGTATGTCTGCTGTTGCCCAGCAAGTGCAGTGACCCAAGAACTCAGCCCAGTTCTGCTTATCTGAGGGGGACTCAATCTAACTACAAAAAAAAAAAAAAAAAAAAAAAAAAAAAAATCCCCCACGCCCTCCATCTCAACAAAAATCTATAGTACAGTCTCCTGACCTGTGAGTTTATTTTCTGGATCACAGAGTTATCTGTAAAGCTCATGATGATTTCTGAAGGATAAGTTTTTGCTCTCTGCAATGTTTAAATGGTATACAATTCCTCTAGATAGATAGCCTGAAAATTAATCACATAAGGTTGTTTTCCACAATGTAGTAGTCACAGTGTTGCATAATAATCACCAGCATGTAATTCCAGAACATATTTACTATATTTAGCACTTTCAGTAGTTTTCAGTATGTTCACAATGCCCTGCAATCATCTCCACTAGGCAATCCCATCATCTTCTCACTTTAAAAAGAGTCCCACACTGTCAGTAGTCATTTGCCATTCTCCCCTTTCCCTATAACCCTGTCAATCACCAATCTACTTTGTTTACATAGATTTGCCTCTTCTAGACATTTCATATAAAAGAAATCATAAAAGGAATCATGTAAATCTTTTGTGTCTTTTTTAATTAGCAAAGTGTTTTCAAGTGTCATCCAGGTTATTGCACAAATCAACCCATTATTCCTTTACACAGCCAAATAATATTCTGTTATATGGATGTACCAAATTTGGATTAGTTATTCATTCATTAATGGACACTTGGGTTGTTTCCACTTTTTGAAAATTTTGAATTAATGCTGCTATGAACATTTGGGTCCAGGTTTTTAAGTGAATATGGCTTCAGTTCTGTTGGGCTTATACCTAGGAGTAGAATTGCTGGATCACATGATGACTCTATGTTTATCTTTTTAAGACTGAGACATTCAGCTCCCTATTCAGTTTTCTCACAAGCATCTCAAATTCAACACATGGAAAGCCCAGGATTTAAAACCTTTCCTCATGCAAATTGCTCCTTTGCCATTGTTTGCAATGTGAGTTACTAACATCACTTCCTAGCTCAGCAAAATTGACAGTCATGTGAGTGTTTAAGAGGTCTCTCAAACATAATGACAACAAAAAGAACTGAACTTTTTATACCTGATCTTTCCTATGTTAGTAAATGGTGTTAGCAGCACCCATTTGCTTACACAGAACTCTGACTGCTGTATTTGATTCCTCTCTTTTACTCTCTCTCCATTCCTGCTACTGTCACGACTCTGCTGTTTCTGCCCTCACTTTAGATATTTGACTACTGCTGTCTAGTTCCTCTGTCACCAACCAAGTCCGCACTGGCTCTAGCTTGGGCTAATCAATAGCCTTTTAGTTGTATCTTGGCTTCAGTATGCAGGAACCATCCACTCTCCATAGAGTAGCTGGAGAGAATTTAAGCAATAGAAATTAAGCAGTAATCTTCACAAGGTATCCCGTGACACAGAATGCAACAGAACTCCTTCCTGTCTTATGAAGCTCTGCAATCTGGCCTCTACCCACCTCTTTTAGCTCATCCCGTTCCTTTCCATTTGCCCATCATGTACAGTTACAGTGGGCTTCTCCCTGTTCCTAGGGTTGCCAGATAAAATACAGGATACCCAGTTAAAAGTTGTTCAAATTAATGGACTCTGTGGCTGAATAATATTCCATTATATGTGTATACCACCTTTTCTTATCCATTCCTCCATTGATTGGCACAGAGACTGATTCTGTATCTTAGCTGTTGTGAATAGTGCTACAATAAAAGCATGCATGCAGGTATCCCTTTGATATGCTGATTTTATCCCTTTTGGACATATATCCAGAAATATAGTTGGATCATATGGTAGGCCTATTTTTAGTTTTTGAGGAAACTCCATTCTCCATAAGGGTTGTACTAATTTACATTCCCACCAAGAACATATGAAAGTCCCTTTTCTCCATATCCTTGCTGGCATTTGTGAAATGCTGTTATTTGCAGCAAAATGGATGGGACTAGAGGACATTATGTTAAGTGAAATAAACCAGATACAGAAACACAAGTACCGCATGTTCTCTCTTATATGTGGTGGCTAAAAAAAGTTGTTGCATGTAGAATAGTAAAGACTAGAGGTGGGAGTGATGGGCGGAAGGGTGGGTAAAGGGAAGATAAAGTGTGATTAGTACATGTTCAGATATCACATTGACTCCCACTGATATGTACACAAATATAAAATATTTTAAAAATAAATTGACTTTTAGAAAAGGTCATGGTTTACAGAAAAACTAACCAGAAAGTGTAAAGAGCTTCCATTGACCATGCATAGCCCACATAATTTCTTCTAAGAATCTTACTGATGAATCAATATTGACATGTTATTATTAACTAAGGTCATAGTTTGCATTAGGATTCACTCTGTATGTTGTATAGTTTGGAGTTTTGAAATATATAATGACATGTGCTTATTGGCTATTTATTTACTTGCTTTGGAGATTATGGTATCATACAGAACTAAATCTCCAGGGTTCAACCTATCTCCAACTTCTCTCCCATTCCCCATGGAACCCTGGCAACCCCTGATCATTTTATGGTCTATAATTTGCCTTATCCAGAATTTTGTTAGTGGAAATCACAGGATGTAGCCTTTCTAGATTAGCTTTTTTAAAAAAATTATTATTACCAATAGGCATTTAAGGTTCCTCCATGGGTTTTTGTGGCCTGCTTTGTTAGGGTCTGTAAACAAGTCTGGATGGTGCCTGGCAAAATGCCAGAGGGAGTGGTTTGTGAAGTAACACCAGCGAGCCATTAAGTGTGGAGATTCCTTATTGGTTGACTGCTGTATCTAGTTTATGTTAATTAAGATAAGCTGTGTGGAATGTATATATACCCCTCCTGTCCTACAATAACCCACTCCTGCTGTAACAATCTACACAAGTTGCTCTTCACCCCCCGGTTATTTTGCTGCAGCCGGACTGCGGCAGATTGTGGACCGTACTGGGAGCCCCCGGGACACTCGGGGGTAAGTGACGAAAAAAGCTGCCCGTCCATAGATAAGACGGGAGCAAATCTGCTCATCCCTAAGTAGATGGGGAGAGAGGAAAAATGGCCATTTTGAGAAAATGGCATTTTGCAGAGGGAGTGGTTTGTGAAGTAACGCAAGCGAGCCATTGAGTGTGGAGATTCCTTATTGGTTGACTGCTGTATCTAGTTTATGTTAATTAAGATAAGCTGTGTGGAATGTATATATACTCCTCCTGTCCTACAATAAACGGCTCCCACTCCTGCTGTATCAATGTACACAAGTTGCTTGTCACCCCCCGGTTATTTTGCTGCAGCGGACTGCGGCACTGCTTGAGAGCTCATTTCTTGCTGCTAAATAATATTCCACTGTATGGATGTAACATCGTTTATCCATCACTGACTGAAGGATTGTTTTTTTGCTTTCATGCTTTGGCAATTAGGGGTACAGCTGCTATGAACATTTGTGTACAGGTTTTTGTGTGGACACAAGTTTCAGTTCATTTGGGTAATAGCAAGGAACATGAATGCTGTTGCGTGTGGTAAGACTATCTATAGTTTTGTAAGAACGCATCAGGATGTCTGTAAAGTGGCTGCACCATTTGTATTCCACTAACAATGAGAGTTCCTGTATTCCAGGTTCTTTCCAGCATTCGGTGTTGTCAGTATTTTGGACTTAAACCATTCTAATATGTGTACAATTGTGTTAATTAGCAATTTCCTGATGATATATGACATTGAGCTTCTTTTCTTATGCTTATTTGTCATCTGTACATAATCTTTGATGAGCTTCTATTCAGATCTTTTGCCCACTTTTAACTTCTTTTTTTTTTATTGTTGAGGTTTAAGAATTCGTCATACATTTTGGATACAAATGCCTTATCTGATACATGTTTTGAAAACATTTTCTCCAAATTTGTGGTTTGTCTTTTCATTCTCTTAACAGTATCTTTTGCAGAGCAGAAGTTTTTAATTTTAATCACCAAATGCTTTTCTTGTGTGTTATCTTATACAAGTTTTATACTTTTGTGGTTTATATTTAGGTTTATGATGCAATTGGAGTTGATTTTTGTGGAGAGGGTACGTCTGAGTTTACGTTTTTTGTTTTTGTATGTGAACGCCTACTTGTTTCAGTACGATTTGCTGAAAAGATGACATTCTCTCCATTGAATTGCCTTTGCTACTTTGTGAAAGATCAGTTGACTCTATTTATATGGGTCTATTTCTGGGCTTTCTGATCCATTTGTCTAGTCTTCTGCCAAAACCACACAGTCTTGCTTACTGTAGCTGTACAGTCTTGTGTAGTGCCAATTTTCTAACTTTGATGGTTATCCTAGGCCTTTTACTACTTTAGGATAAGTTTGTTAATATACACAAAATAACTTGCTGGTATTTCAATTGGGATTGCATTGCATCTATAGAACATGTTGGGAAGAAATGACGAGTTAACAATGTTGAATCTTATTATACAGGAACAGGGACTATCTTTCCATTAATTTAGATCTTTGATTGCCTTTCATCAGAAAGATTTTCTTCAATGTAGACTTTATACATATCTTATTAGATTTACCTGATTTACTGCATATTTCCTTTTTGACAGTAATAGAAAAGTAGTGTATCTTTAATTTTTCAAAATCCAAGTTTTTATTGCTACTATATAGAAGATGCAATTGACTTTTGCATATTAACCTTGCATTTTGCAATCTTGGTATAATTACCTATTAGTTTTTGTAGTTTTTTTCTGATTCTTTTGAATTTTCTACATATGCCCAGTTAAACTTGAATTTCAGATAAACAACCTTTTCTGTTAGTATAGTATGTCTCAAATATTGCAGAAGAAACAATGTTGTTTATCTGAAATTCAAATTAACTTGAGTGTCTTGCATCTTTATTCACTAAATCTGGCGACTCTATCCATTTCCCATCTCACCAAGCTCATTTCTGCCTTGGAGAATTCACCCATTCATTTCCTCTTCCTTTAATGCTCTTTCTCCTGTTTTGCTTGGTTGGCATCTTGCTCTTCAGCACTCTGTACAAATGTCCTCTCCTCACACAGCTCCCTAACCCAGTCCAGTGGTCTTCCAGTCCTTCTCTCTCACATCAATCTAGTTTAATTCTTTGCACTATAATCATCACTTAACAATTTATTCTCTGCTTGAACAATTGATTTTTGTTCCTTCCTCCCACCCCACCCCCAGGCCATCCCACCAAAATGCCTCCCCTTGTTCAGCACTGTACCCATAATTCCTTGGAGTGGTGCCCAGCACATAGTAGGTTCTCAGTTACTGAACTGATGACTGAATGAAAGTATTTAAGCCACAAACCTGAAACATCCTTTAATCCTTCCTCTTCTTATTTATATTTAATCAGCTACCTGATTGTGTTTAAAAACCCTACCCCATTTAATAAATGTGTATACATATTTTTTTTGCTAATTATGAAGTTGGATGGACACAAATTTTATGAATAGAAAATGCTAATATCTTTGTTGTTTGAATCTGCATTTCCATGATCATGGTAGGCATTTCCTGTGCCTACTGTAACAGAGCACCACAAACTAGAAGGCTTAAAACAACAGAAATTTATTCTCTCACAGTTCTGAAGGCCTGAAGTCTGAGATCGAGGTGTCAGCAGGGTCAGGCCTCCTTTAAGACTCTGGTTGGAATCTTTCTTTGCCTCTTCCTAACTCTTAGTTGCGGCCGTCGATCCTTGATGTTCCCTGTTCATAGTATCCTCTCCCTGTGTCTTCAGGTAAGGACATAGGTTTCTTCTTACAAGGACACCAGCCATATGGATTGGGGCCCACCCTAAGCCAGTATGACCTCATCTTTAAGTTTATCTGCAACCACCCTGTTTCGATAAGGTCACATATTAGATGGTAGGACTCCAACACAGTCCCCTCCTCCCTTCAATCCCTGCCCCTGCCCTGCCCAGGGGAGAGACTCAATTCATCTATAACAATTACTAATAAAGAAGAGATTTTAGTAAGATTCTTTGCAATTTACTTAATGAAATAAATTTCCTTTTGATTTCAATTACAGAAAAGCCTAGGCAACATTGCCTATACTCCCCTCCCCTTCTATTCTTCTGTTTCTCCCCATATAATTTTTAGAGTTTGAAGGTAATCATTGCACAGAAATTGAGTGGGTTCATGATGCTAGCTAATGGCAAACATGCTTCCAGTGTGGACCCTAGAATAGGGATGGTATATAGGCCTTGTGACCAAATAGATCTGAATTTAAATTCCAGATCAAAATTCGGAGTCTGAGCTTCGATTTGAGAAGGCTTTGGTTTATGGAGTTTGGGTAAAACTTTCATCCTTTCTGAGGTCACAACTGGGTCAGAAAAGGAAAACAGTTACCAAGTCTGTCTTTCCAGGTGGCTGTGAAGTCAAGCGAGAGAAGGACCTGAAAGAGTTTCATAAACTCCATAGCAGAGTACCAACTTCAATCCAAGCCAGCAGACATGTTTAAATTTTGTGTATGCTGCTGGTCCATGTGGTGCGTTAGCATTTTACACTTACTTGCTAAACTTTTTACAAGGGAGATTTTATATAAAAACCTGGATTTGGGGCTACTCTTGGCCAGTCTGGGCTGACATTTGCAGGAACACAGCCATGAGGACTGCAGCCTGCGATGGAAACCAGGGGATGGCCGCCATTGGTGGTCAAGGCTGCTACTTGTTTTATTTTTTTTTAATGCCAAAATTTTTCTTCTCTTAGAGGAGGAAGGTGAAATGACTCTGGGATTCATGTTTTCATCAGAAGGTAGGAAATGAAAGCTGGACTGAGAAGATCACACGGCTCGGGATAAATAGGAAGCGATGAATTTCTTTGCAGAAGCTGAGAATATTCATACGTGTTAGTATTCAAATAAAGTATATCTATGCTCAAAGCATATGTCCTAAGATGCCTTTATAAACCAAATCTAGCATGAATAATTGTGATCCTTACTCCAACATGCTATACAATGCCAGCTAGTATTATGCAAGCATTTACTTACATTCGTCTCTTTCATTTATTAGTACACGAATTGTTCTTTTATTCATTGAACTCCCCTGTGATCTTGAAGCACTCTGTCATACAATGTTGTACTATTTTCTAATAAGTTACAAGTGCCTCCAACCTGAGTATGAGTTGCTTATTTTTTTTTTTTTTTATCTCCCCACATTTCCAGTCTTGGATTTCAATCCAGATTAAAATGCTCCACACATGTGGTGAGTTTAAATTTCTGAAGCAGAGCCTCGTCACTGAACTCAAGACAACGTTACTAAAATATCACACATCCTGACAGAAAGCAAAAAATGGAGTCGATCTCAAGATGTGGGGTGTCATATAAACACATGAAAGATGGACTGGATGCTCCATTTTCTTCAAGATGTTGGAGCGTCCTGCAGACAGAACCTTTATGGAACCCAATGACGGATCACAGCTAGCATGTCCTTCATCTGCTACAAGAAATCACTCACCCAGGATTTAACCACAGGCTCACAGCACAAGACAAATGATAAAGTCCGGAAGCCGACACTTGACATTTCCTCCTTGGGAGACACCGCTATAGGCTTTCACTGGCTTCCTCCGGGGTAACACATTCTAACTTTATTTAAAGACGCCATATGCCTAAACACCCAGTCTAGAAACTCAAGTTGCCGTTGGGTCTTCCTTCTGCTTCTCCTTTCTCATTAATTTAGCTACTGTGTTTCATGAATACTCTAAAATGTCTTTGGAATCTGTGTCATTTTTTTTTCCCATCCTTATAGTCAGATACCATTGACTATTTTTTTTTTTTTAACTTAACTTTTCCTACCTTCTCTACCAAAGTTCTTACCACGGCACCTTCAGGAGCTGAGCCTTCATGTATCCCTTTAACCTCAACCCCTCTCAGACCCCTGCCATTCACTCATAAATTCCACAAAGAGTTATTGAACATTTAAAATACGCTGAGTGCCTCTGTAGGTTCTGGAGGCACAGCAGTGAACAAATCAACAATAATCCCTACCTGGGAATTTCATTTTGGAGATGGATTACAGGTGGTAGATAATAGGGGGCGAGATGAATATGTTGTTTTAGTCAGCTTTTTTTTTTTTTGCTGCTGTGCCTAAAAGGATCTGACCAGAACAATCCTAGAGGAGGAAAAGTTTATTTGAGGGCTCACAGTTTCAGAGGTCTTAGTCCATAGGAGGCTGGCTTCATTCCTCGGAGCTCTAGGTGAGGCTATACATCATGGTGGAAGAGTAGGGTGGAAGGAAGCAGCTCACATCATGGTGATCAGGAAGCAGAGAGAGAGATCCCCATTTTCCCCATTTTTGTGTATATATATGTATATATATGTATATATGTATATACATATATATATGTGTATATATGTGTATATATGTATATATATGTGTATATATGTATGTATATGTATATATATGTATATGTATGTATATGTGTATATATATGTATATGTATGTATATGTATATATATGTATATGTATGTATATGTATATATATGTATATGTATGTATATGTATATATATGTATATGTATGTATATGTATATATATATGTATATGTATGTATATGTATGTATATGTATATATGTATATATGTATATATATGTATATATGTGTATGTGTATGCATGTGTATGTATGTGTATGCATGTATATATATGTATATGTATATGTATGTATGTGTATGTATGTATGTGTATGTATATGTATGTGTATGTATATATGTATGTGTATGTATATATGTATGTGTATGTATATATGTATATGTATATGTATGTGTATGTGTGTGTGTGTATGTGTGTATGTGTGTGTATGTGTATGTGTGTATATATGTATATATGTATATACACACACACACACAAATATATACCTCAAAGCCACGCCCCAATTCCCCCTCCTCCAGCCACACCCTACCACTTCAAGTTTTCACTCAATTAATTCCATCAGGTGATTAATTCACTGATTAGGTTAAGACTCTCACAACCCAATCATTTCTCCTCTGAACCCTCTTGGATTGTCTCACATGTGAGCTTTTGGGGGACACCTCACAACCAAACCATAACATATGTAGAGTATAGAATGTGTTTGATAGTGACATGTGATGTGAGAAGGAGGGAGGACTGATGGGGGTGACGGGTGGAGGAATAAGATGCTCAGGCTGATGTGTTGTAAGTGTGAGATGCAATGAGATATCCAAGTGCAGATGCTGTAGGCAGCCTGAGGTTTGCACCTCCACACCCAGGAACAGCAGCGCTCTTGCCTTTCCTGGGATCCCTCATTCTTCCGCATCTGTGTTCAATTTTGCACGTGCTTATTTTAAGGACTTTTCTTCTTATTTAAGTATTCTTTCTTCTTGGCTTCCTCTTAACCACTTATCACACTGAATTGTAATTCTTATCATTATTATTATATTCGTTATTTTTATTTGCACTACCCAGGGGTGCTCCACGACTGAGTTACATCCCCAAACCCTTTGTAATTTTTTTTTATTTTGACACAGGGTCTTGCATAGTTGCCCAGGCTGGGCTTGAACTGGTGATCTTCCTGCCTTAATCTCCCAAGTACCTTGGGATTACAGGAGCATGCTCCCGCCACCTTCATTGTTCTTATTTGTTCCTTTACCACACTGTCCTGATGCTAATCCTCAACATACTGCCTGATACAAAATAAATAATCAAGAACATTTCATGGGAGAATTGAAACCTATGAGGGTCATAATCTCCTATGTTCAGCTGTTAGATTTCTTGATACTTGTTGCTATTTCTCCTCTCCCATAGAGAGAGCCATTTGGCACACATTGTTTTAATCAATGTGAATTAAATTCTATTTTTATGGATGTGCTTTTCTCTTATTCCCTTAGGCGTACAATTTATCAAGCATGAGTAATATCTGGCACACAGATCTCAAATAGCTTCCTTTTATTATTAGATCAATGACTGTCTGAACCGAGAAAGGAAATATCTAGGAAGAGAATACCCTCAAATTCCCTGAAAAGGGTGCTAAGGAGAAAACATGGCAGTATAAAAAAAGTAACAGTAGATCGCTTTGGGGCACTTGAGTCCTTATTTATGGAAACCTGAAAATATTTTCAAAGTATATTTTCAGCAGCCAGTGACCTCGTGTTGATGGCTTGGCCTTTGAATATTGAATGCGTTTATTTTGCCTTTCTTTAGTGTTCAAAGTATTTTATAAGACACTTGAACAAAATGGAATCTAATTTTAGCAAACCAATCTCCCTATACCTCTCCACCTCTACCCACCCATTGGTCCCTCTCCTGAGTCTAACCCATTGTAGCTATTTTCCCAGAGATTGCCTAAGCCTTAATATAAATTTGTATTTATGTCTATCATTTTTTACATAAAAATGGGATCTTACTATGTAAGATTATTTATTCCTCATAATTTTCTTTCATGTAGTGTATCTTGAGCATGCTTTGGAAATAATAGCATGTGGGCTGGAGTTGTGCCTCAGTGGTAGAATGCTTGCTTTACACATGTGGGCACTGGGTTCAATTCTCACCACTGCATATAAATAAATGAATAAAATACAGTCCATCAACAACTAAAAAAAATCATGTAACATATGAGCATACTTTATTCTTGTCAACAGCTCCATAATATCCTTTTGTTACAATTCAGATAAACTGTCACCTACTTAAACAATATCCTATCATCGAGACTTTATTGTTGCAGCAAAGATGCTGCAATGAACAATTATATCAATGTAGACAGATATTTTAGCATTAAGTATAGGATACTTTTTTAAAGGGCATTTGTGGTTCTAATTTTTGGCATATAATGGATAATTCTGAGAAACCCTCAAGATACCCTGGTGTCCACAAACACATGGTGCACAAAATCTAATCAGGACCCAGATTCTATCATTGAAGTCTCATTATCTAAGCCATCTGCACTCAGTTTTGAGCTTGTTGGCTGGCCAAAATGCAAGTAGTGTATGTTGACCTTGCCAAGGTCAATTTCACAGAGCTGGATCTGACACAGTGGCAACCTCCACTCCCACAGTCATTCTGTGGACCCACAGCAGACCCCTAGAATGACATCTGGGTATGGCAGTGCAGGGATTGATGCCCTAGCATGACTCACGCCTCTGCTCTGAGAGACTCCCCATGGCTTTGCCCCTGGGTGGAGTGGGATTTGACTCACGCACTGACTCAATCCAACAGCATTCCCTCCATCTGCGGGTGGAACTTCCACCAGGAACATTAACTCAGTCATACCCTTCTCTCTAGCAAGTTCATAAAGGTACAGAGAGCCTCGATCTGTAATGGTCTTTTGCTATGTGAACCCCACTGCAGAATCTGGACAATTCTTGGGGTTCCTCATCTTCTCCCCTTATATCCTCAAAACCCCAATACCATCAAAATCAGCCATATCTGTTTCTCAACTCCCTAATGGCACCTAAAACAGAAAGAGGTCATTTAAGAATAATCCTATGGTGGTGCACGCCTGTAATGACCAGCAGCTTGGGAGGCTGAGGCAGGAGGATTACAAATTTAAAGCCAGCCTCAGCAACTCAGTGAGGCCTTGAGCAACTTAGCAAGATCCTGTCTCAAAGCAAAAATAAATAATAAAAGAGTTGGGGATGTTTCTCAGTGGTTAAGCACCCCTGGATTCCATCCCTAATACACATCTCTCTCCCCAAAAAGAAGAATTCTACAAGTGTGGTGTGACTAATATGGTAACTAAGATTTCAGTTAAGTCTATGTGCTTAATCATGGATATATAATTTATCTGTAAATAAACTGTGCCAGGGTGAACTCAGTTTGAGACCCCATCCCTCCTTACTAGGGACATAAGAGTTTCACGGCTTGGAGGAGCAGGCTTTGTGTTTTGTTTGGGAATCTTTGTTTTGTTGAGATGGGGACTTGCTATATTGCCAGTCTGGCCTTGAACTCCTGGCCTCAAGCCATCCTCCTGACCCAGCCTTCTAAAGATCTGGGACTACAGGTGCATACCACTGTGCTGGGCTTTGGTTGTGTTCTTTCTTCTTTGTTTCTAATTTTTCTTCGATTGTTTTCCTGTTTCTGTAGTCACTCCTTGACAGGTTCTTCTTGACATGGTTGTGTTTGTTACAAGACAGAGTCCTTGCTGCCCAGTTTGGGTCTTTTAGCTTAATCCTTTGCTCATCAGGAGATGTTGTGCCATTCCCTTTTCTTCTTATTTCTGATATGGTAGCTGCATCTGCATCTGTGTCAATGTCCATTTTATGCTTGTTCAGCCTGTCTCACCAGAGATTTTTTTTTCTTCTTTTTGGTACCAGGGATTGATTGAACCGAGGGGTGCTTAACCACAGCCACAAACCCAGCCCTTTATATATTTTGTTGAGACACAGGGTCTCACTGAGTTGCTTAGTGTCTCACTAAGTTGCTGAGACTGGCTTTGAACCTGTAAGCCTCCTGCCTCAGCCTCCAGAGCTGCTGAGTTTATGGGTGTGTGCCACTGGGACGGCTCACCAGAGATTTTTAAGTGACTGGCTCCTTTTGTGATGGGAGAGGCTGCTTCTCTGCCATTCAGGAAACCTCGTTAGTGGGTCAGGAAGCACCAGCAATCAGGAGCAGCCATCCGGAAGAGCCTGCTCCTGCCCAGACACACTCACACAGCATGCACACACGGGCAAGCACACACTCCAAAATCAGCTTCCATGATCATTATTATCTCTGCATTTTAAAAACCACCCAAGGAAGGCAGAATGGTCCCTTTAGCAACTTCCTTCTTTGATTCTACCCTGCACACTGGAGTTGCTTTGAGCTGAGGCTTGGGACGTGAACCAGGGAGGGTGGAGTGAACTTGCTGGAGTACCGAGGTGAAGCAGGGGTGGGGCGTGTTTCCTTTACAGTCTGGGTAGAATGTTGTTGCAGGTGGGGCTTGGAAAGAAGGCTGTGCCTCATTTCCCTAAGGCGGTGCTTACTTGGTCTAAGCCATGGTTTTGATTTTGGCTGCCTTTCCCAAAGTCTTCACAAACTGTCCAGTTACCATTTGTAGGATCCATTTTGAATCCCATCCTCATTTTAATTCAATTTGAAATTATAACTGGTCACAGAGAACCAATGATATAGATGTGCCAAATCTCAACACACAATGACTCTTGCTCTCTCGGGAAGCTCAGGTTAAGGGAAGGCAATCTCAATGGGAGAGGGGAGAACTGGTCTCTGGTCTCACTCCACCAATTCCAGCTGTGTGGCCTTGAGCAGGCACCTTAGCCTCTTTTTGTCCTCCTGTGCACAACTGTCTGAAGACAGAAGAATGGCACAAGCTCCTCAGAGTCCCTTTGTTCTCTGATATCTACACGCTAAGCAGCAAGTGTAGTTATTTTGTTATTGTCCTCATTCTCCCAAGAAAAATATGGAAGTTCAAATAAGTGGTCTCCCAACTCTCCCATGATGTAAAGCAGAAACATTAATGCAAAACCAGCTACAAATGATGTAAGTCAGACCAGATGACCCTCCAAACCCTGCTATTCCTTGAGTGCATTGTTTTTGCTTAGAGACAATGACATAATGGAGGAGAAATGAGAGCCTGTAGAATACACTCAGCACAGTGCACAGAACCCACCAGGCATCAAGACACAAGCACTTCTAATAACAATGGCTTCACTGTCATTGTGTTATAGAAACTACAAGCAATACACCATAAATCATAGGCAGGCAGATATATTATATATGTATTTGATTGCAACTCAGAAAATAGGCACAAATATTTTAATCTAGTTGATGTCCATGAAATGTGTTTCATTTCAACTATTAATTGTGGTTTAATTTTACTAAAGTAAAAATGTGAGAGATGTGTTTACTCAGGAGACAGGATGGTCTAGTAAGAAGAATATGGGCTTTGGGGTTGTGTAGTTTTTCCTTACAACAAAAATCAATGACCACATTGTTAGACATCGGTCTGACTTTGAAGCAGGGACACTGAGATGTCCCTTGTCATATAAAGCTTCATTTTGTACATGACCTAATCAAGGACATATCTGCTTTTGCAAAACATGATCACAATTCACTTTTATCTCTGTTCCTTTACCAGGTAGTTGAGCTTTTTGACAAAGGTACAGAGCCTGAATTTGATCCTGAACCACCCAAAGCAAGGTTCTTTCTATCCTGGTTGTCACTCCCAGCTGTCACAGCCAGTACTAGGTAGCTGCCCCATCCCCCAAAATGACCTGCCAACTCTGGCTTGCAGTGGTAAGAATCTAAGCCAATGAAAGCCAGACCTGGCAGTACCTTTGGAACTTCCCATACAGGAGTGTGTGGGTTCTGGAGCTGGTTTGCTGCCCCAAGGCTGCAGTGTGAGATGCCAGGGGCTGAGCCAAGTCCCAGATGCCAGTGAATAAGAGTCTTCATCCCACCAGGAAGTCTTCACCAGGTGGGGTCTGTCCTTCCTTCCTTGTTTCACTTCAGCCAACACACTCACCGACTCCTCCGATACCAGCCCATCGATTCCTTCAGGGATGGATGCTTTCTGTAATGGCTCCTATGTCCCCAATATCTGCCCTCTAAAGTTGACCCTTGAGCCAACCCAGATAAACTCCCTGGATTTGACAGTTGTCTGAGTCTGAGAACCATGGCTTCCTCAAGGCCCCAAAGGTTCCCTGAGGTGGACTTTTTTTCTGGACTAATCACCTGGACTTGTAATTCAGGCTTCCAACCCTTTCCTTGACCTCCAATTCTAAAAGCTAGTATGTGGCAACATGATTTCAACCATGAAGGGATTAATGACTTAGGAGATAGCAATGTAAGAAATGGAAGGATCCCTGAATAACTGTGTGGGCCTGACTCACATTACTAGCCTGGGCTGCACACCATAAAACTGTTAAGAGAAATCTCCCGTATTCCTCTGAGGAGGAGGTCTCTTTGTTATAGCGGCTTAGCTTTCTTTAGCCTAACTAATACCATGCTTTCTAGTAGTCAGGAAATGAAAGTTAAAAAAAGATAATATTTCATACCCTAGGATTGGTCACATTTAAGAAGCCTGATGATAACGATAATTGGCAGGGATATAGGAAATGAGAAACTCATATATTTTGGCAGGAGTATAAATTTTTGCAACCACTTTAGAACAATTTGTCAATATTAGTAAAGTAGAAAATAGCATTCCTTACAACCCATTCATTTTACTTCTAGGTAGTGCAGTTTTACATACTGATTCACACCCATAGGGCCTTTACAACCTCATTTATAACAGTAAAAAATTAGAACAACCTGAATGCTGATTGTAAGAAAATGGATAAATAAATAGTGATTTTTTTCATGTGAATGTGCACAATCAGTAGTTAAAATGAATACACTACATGTGTATGTATCAATAGGAATAGATCTCAAAAACACAGTATGAAGAAAGGAGTTGAATTATATATACAACGTGAGAGCATTAGATAATATATTTAAAATATGCAAAGTGAATAAATATGTATCGTTTTGCACACATACACATGCAGTAAAGGCTCAAAAACGTGATTTAGAACAGTACATACCAGATTCTTGACAGTAGTTGCTTCTTGGAAGGAAGGCGAGGGCATGGGTCTGTAGAGAGAAGTAAGAGGATTTAACACTATTAAGTTTTAATTATTTTATAAACAATGAAAAATGCTAAGTTGTTAATATGTATTAATTAGGGTATTGGTGCCATCAGAATAATGCTAGAGCTGGTTGAGATGGGGGGAGCTGGTTGTGATGTGAGCATCTATCTCTTACCACCTTGCTCTCAACACCTCTTGGTGGAGTTTGAAGTGTTCACATGGTGTAGTCTTGGAAGTGTTCACAGCACAGGAATGGGCAAGTGCTACCAATCAGGGCTGTTTTCGTCTGGAGAGTTAGTTGTTAGCACACTACATACCTATGTATGTACAATGTACCTGTATGGTCACCTTGATACTTTTAAATGATTTTTAAAATGAAAAAAAAATTAAAATTCTATTTTTTCTAACTTTTCTGAATTATATTTTTGCATAAAGCTTCCTGCATGTGTCTTATTGGTGATAAAAATAATCAGAACATCCCTCAAAGGTTCTAATGAAAGGCCAGGTTTTATTTGGCTTTGGAGAAGACTTGGCTCATTGGGGTTTGAAGAAGATTTTGGACTTCTGTCACACAACTGCAACATCACGTGTCTTCAAATCATCTGTGATACCCTCCGTGTGACAGAGGTTTCCTGCCTCATCTCAGAGAAGATACCAATTTCATAACTACCAGAATGCCTACGTTGTCCTTGGTAAATTCAAGTTGTTGAACTACAAATTTGGTTTCTATCTGTGTAAAAATAAATTGGATGCTCACAACACATTCTTGAGACTCCACGTAGCATGAGCTGACCTCTGCATTCACAGCCTCAGGTAGTGGTGACTGTATTTGGAGTTTCTGAACTCCAAATAAGGACATGTGGACATAGACATAGGGAGGAGTATGGGCCAAATGTTGGACTGGAGTTCTGTCATTAAGATTCTGGGCTTTCATCTTTTTAATTGTCACCAGGTGACAAAGATGACTCCTTCCTCATCAAGCACTAGAGCGCTCTGCTAACCACAGTCATTGGAATGATTGCTTTAACATAACGTCCTATTTTTGTTACTAAAATGTAATACAGATTGAAGAAAACGTGAGAAAAAGAAAATAATCTGTTCATCATTTCATAGCCCAGAGATAACCACTGACAGGTCAATAAATAATTTTTCAGCTTTTGTGTCTATTTTTAAAACAATGATATTAAACTCTGTAAACTACTTTAGCTGGGCCTCTCCCCTTAAGACTATCATTAACTTATTTTAATATCATCAAATTTTCTTCAAATGTGCATTTTATCTCTTTATAGCATTACATTGTAAAATTGTAACCAAATTCATTTCCCTCACCCTCCCACTGTTATATAAATATTCATTTAGATTGTCTGCAATTCATCCATATAAATCGGATATGATTGCCATTCCAGTATGACTTTGCATACATCTCTCTTCCTTTCTTTGTAATAAATTTTAATAAAGTCAGAATTTATGAATACTCTTCAAACTTTTTTATGATCATTTTTATGCAAATTGATTCTTCATGTAGGCAACTTTATACCACCCACAAAATACATTTCATGTATGTTAAAGACAAATATTAAAAGCAAAACTTGGGAACTTCAGAAGAAAATTTATAAAAACATCTTTTATGATATCACAGTAGGGAAGAAAGAAAAGCACAACAAAGGTAACACTAGATAATTTAAATATATTAAAATGTAAAACTTTTGAATAATAAAATATGCTATCTATAAAAGAACACAGATTGGGAGAATTTGCAATTACATAACATAGGAGCGTTAGGGTCTAGAGTAAAAGAACTCTTAAACATCAATAAGATATAATATGGTAGGAAAAGAGGCAGAGAAGATGAAAGACACTTCACACACACACAAAGAAACCTAATGGCTATTAAACTTAGGATAACATGTTCAAATTTACTAATAAGTAAATCAACAAACTGGTTCACATCCATCAGATTAGCAAAAATTTTAAATTAAACAAGAATGTGATATATCCAGGAGTCTGAGCTATTGCTGATGAAAATATAAATTGGCTCAAACATGTTGAAAAGCAGTTTGGCAAGTAATCATTAATGTAGTTTAATGAGTATGCTCATTAGAGTCAGGACCATGGTGAGTCAGGCAGGTGCCTAGGGCATGACATTTAAGGAAGCCCTCACTTTCAGGCTCATACAGATGCAGGTTTGACACCTGAGAATGGGGGTCACCTTAAATAATGTACTCCAGACACATACATGACACTGGTCCTGATGCACAGAATCAAAAAGTCAATAATTCTCTCTCTCTCTCTCTCTCTCTCTCTCTATATATATATATATATATATATATATATATATACTCACAAATTATTTCACCCATGCACCAAGAGATATAAACATTCTGCAGGTTCAACTCTATCTCAGGTTTTCTTCCTGGAGAACCCAACCTATGAGCTTGGGTGAGTTCGGGAGTGAGGGAATAATATGAAGTTTTGGAATTGGATTATTTGCCTCTTCCCTGGCAATGGAGATTCCCATCATCCTGGTCACTTGAGCAGAAATAGCTCTGGCACAATGTGGTTGTTGGATAGAGTCCTCTGCAATTCATGCCTACCTAGAATCTCAGAATACAGTCTTACTTGGAAATAGGCTCACGCAATTAGATAAGGATTTTTCGATAAAACCAACCTGAATTTTTGGGGTGGGGAGCAGCATTGATTGGCTAAGGCCTCTACATAACTGTTCAACCCGGCTTGTGTCCTATCCCATAATCCCCACTCCCTTATAGATATGGTTCCTGAAGCATCATCATAACCTCCTGGGGCAATCTGTCTCAGGACCTGTTCCCAGAAGCCTACTTAAGACAGTAATCATTGTCATCATCTCACACAGTCTGGCTATTTGCATAAATTTGCAAGAATGGTGAAGTGAATATTTGTAAACGCGTCCAGCACAGATCCAACAGCTAAGAAATCCTGAACTGCTCCTAATTTCTCTGTGCTTTGAGTCAGTTTTAATCACAGGTTTAAGAACTTCTAACCATTAATCATTGCACCATGCATACTTACTCTGCTAATTGAAAAACTCCTGAAATTAAAATCAGCTTTGCACACTAAAACCCCCTTGGCTATCAGAAACAAAGACCTCTCAAGAGATTTCAGGTTTACAAAGGCACATTCAGGCTTGGAAATTTATGGGCTTAGCATTTTCAATTAGGTCACTTCATATCTTTAGGTTTTAGATTGGAAGACTGAGAACATGCGGGTCATGGAACATTAGTTGGAAATAATGATGCTTTCTTGAAAGCCTCTGAATCTACTCCAAGGGAGACACTTGATTTAAAGTCAGGGCAATGTGCACAGAGCCTGCCAACCTCCTCTAATTAGATTATCTGTAAATATGAAGAGTTAAATGATTTCTTAACACACACAAAAGGAATTCTCACGCTGATATGACCCAGAGGAGAACTGGCAGTCATGCTTCTATTGAATCTGAAAGGATTTAGCCAACTGACTCCATCTGGGGTAGAAAGGGGTCGGTGGAAGTGAGAGCAGCCAGTGAGGCAAAGACCAGATGAGCGGGTTCATTGTTCAGTGACTTGTCCAGGGTCCACGGTGAACTGAAAGTGTGGCTGTGGCTTTTTATGGATGTACAGTTACAGTCAGGGTTAATTTAACTCCTTCCATGCTGACAAACTGAACTGAGAATTCAAGATTTTGGGGACAAAGGCATGTGAAGCCATAGCTTTCAGTATCCTTCATGTCAGCATCTTATCACAGCTGAAGCATAAAAGAAGTAAAGATTATGGGCCAAAGCAAAAGAACTTTGTTCTCTGATACCATCAAGAAAGTGGATTAAAAAACAAACTCATGAAATGAGAGAAAATATTTGCAAATCATTTATCTGACTAGGGACTGGTATCCATAACAATAGAGAGAACTCAATAAGAAGAAAACTAATTAAAAATGAGCAGTCTTTGAATAGAAATGTCTCCAAAGCAGCTACACAAATGCCCAAATAAATCCATGGAAAGATGCTCAACAATGTTACCTATTAGAAAGATGTAAATCAAATTCACAAGGAGACTGCACCGGGAGGGCTAGATTCAAGAAGCATCATAACAAATGGTGACAAGAGTATAGAGGGATTGGGAACCCTATACATTACTAATGAGAATACAAAATGATGAAGCTGCTTTGGAAAACAGTTTGGAAGCTCTTCAAAAGGTTAAATATACAGTTAGGTTATGACCCAATAATTCCACTCCTACATGGAACATGAGAAAGGAAAACACGTGTCCACAGAAAATGTTGTGCACAAAGTTATAGCATTATTCAGAAAAACCAAAAAGAGAAAACCCACATGTCCATCAAATGATGAATGGATAAACAAAATGTGATATGTCCATGTTAGGAATATTACTCAGCCATAAAAATGTATGAAGTGAATGTTACAATATGGCTGAGCCTTGAAAATATATACTGGGGTGAAGGAAAGAAGTTGAAAAAGCCACATGTAGTATGGATTTATTTCTATGCAATGTCCAGAATAAGCAATCTATAGAAAAAAAGTAGGGTCAAAGGTAGTTAACTAATGGTGGGGGGCTAATCAGTATAAAGTTTCTTTTTTTAAAAAAATCTTTATTTTATTTTTATGTGGTGCTGAGGATCGAACCCAGTGCCTCATACATGCCAGGCGAGCACGCTACCACTTGAGCCACATGCCCAGCCCATAAAGTTTTTTTTTGAGGGGATGAAATTTTTCTAAAGTTAGATCATGGTGATGATTGCACAATTCTGCGGCTATATTAAAACCATCAAGTTGTATACTCTAGATGAGTAAATTTTATGATGTGTGAGATATACCTCAATAATAATGTTACAGATTTTTTTTTTCAAGAAATAACTTCAGGGTTGGGGATATAGCTCAGTTGGTAGAGTGCTTGCCTCACATGCACAAGGTCCTGGGTTCAATCCCCAGCATAATAATAATAATAATAATAATAATAATAACAACAACAACAACTTCATTCCATTAAGATTGCTACCTCTTTTCTCTGACATGGTCGGAGCTGCTTATTCTTGGTTCTCTGGGGTCCCCTACATGTTATGCTATGATCTGTATTCTGCTCTACCTGGTATGCTTTTCATGAAATATAAAGTTACATGTGTGGCAATTTCCCAAGTATAAAGTTTATAAATTTGGAAAAATAATGTGAAAATTGTTTGAAGGCAGGTCCTAGAGCTATGGTAACTTTGCTATTGCCCTGAATAACTCCTGTGGATCTGCCTCTTTTCTATCAATATTCTTCATTATCTCTGTAGTGGTTATATTCTTCTTCTTCTCATTATTATTTTTAATGGATATATCCCCTATTCCCTCTGAGCCTGTTCTACTCCCAACCCAAGAGGAATGTATTTCTAAGTGAAGTTGGGTTTGCCTGGGTGACTTTCTTTGGCTAATGGAATGGGGGAAATAATGACTCCTCAAAGTGGGGAGTTTAAAGAAGCTTTGGGATTCTCTGCCAACCTTCTTATATCCTCCCATGATGGAAAGTGTGGGCTCCAGAAAGAGACGTCTGCTGTAACCGGAGACCCAGACATGTGGAGCAGGGCCACCCATGGCTGCCTGAAATTTCAGGGGAGAAAGACATATGTATGTAATAGTCCACTGGATTATTTTTTTTTAAAAAAACACAGAATTATCATAATGAAAGTTGACAGATATGTCATCATTTTATTCATTCATAAAACATACGTTGAGCATTAACATACTCAAATTCTGTGGCTACTCTTTAGTAAACAAGACTTAATGTCTTCTGTTTCCTGGTATCTTATGGTCTAAAGGTAAGATAGAAAAAGGCAAAAATAACCAAAATGCAAATTATGTGGTAAATGACATGAGAGATATAAAGTGTAATAAGAGGCTTAAGGCAGAGAGAAATCATTTCTGACTCAGAGGGATTACAGAGCTTCTTGGAAGAGATGGGGTCTTAAACATGTAGGGTGTGTGTGTGTGTGTGTGTGTGTGTGTGTGTGTGTGGTGTATTACTCTGGAAATTTTTAAGAAAGGTTCTCACTATGTTGCCCAGGCTGATCTCAAACTCTTGGGCCTCAGTAATCCTCCACCTCCGCCTCCCAAGTTCTGAGACAACAGGTGTGTGCCTTCGTATCAGCCACTCTTGAACTTTTAATCTATCGTCAGTTATTTTAGGGGGTGAAAACTCACTTGTACATAAACTGAAAGCAATATATACGTACACACACACACGCACACACTCTCTAACACAGTATATTTAGTTATCAATACAGCTGTATGGGTACAATACCATATAGAACAAAATGAAAGCAATTTAATATAATGACTTAATTTTGCAGGTTGAACTCTAATGTAAACCTATTTGGCACTGTAGATTTCCTATTGTTTTCAAGCCTTTTTCCCTTTATTTTGGACAAATGACTTTTTTTCCCCTTAAGACAGACTCCCACCAACAGTGCTTGCAGGGTGTGAGGGAATCCCTTCACCTGAGCACAGAGGCCCTTGGTGGTGAGTGAATCTCAACCCTCTTGCGAGAAGCCAGTCTTATTGCAGCGAAGCACTCAGAGAGAGGCCAGCCCATTGGTGGGTGAGGAATGGAGACACAGAGAAGCTAAGGAATTCCAACTCACACAGCATTTTAGTGGTGGGCTGGGACTTGGGGACAGGCCTCTTGATTTTCTTTTTACTTTTCTTTGATTTATGATAATTATAAAAGTAGTCATATTTATTCTGCCTTGCTTTGTGTTGAGTTCAATTTAAAAGACGAATGTAAGATTTAGTAGGTTAGGGCCCAAGTGACAAGTGTCTACAGGGTCTGGATGGTCACATGAGCCTCCACCACAGAGGAAGCAGCAGGTCCTCTTGGGTAGAGTACAACCGTGCACGCAGAAGGGCCTGCTGTGGCTAGAACTTACAATTTTTTCCAAGATTAAATAATGTTTTGAGTCAAGCTGATGGGGGTGGGGAGACCTTTGCAAACAGAGGGAACAAACAATGTGAACAAAAATATATGAACTACGTAAAAAGCCAGTGGTCTGATTTGGGGGACATATAAAGACAAAGGTGGGTATCCTACAGCCCAAAGGGAGATGGGGAGGAATTCACCCAGAGGTGTCAGAGAGGTCCCCACCAAGGTCAAGTGGGACCATTCTGCCCCATGCCTCTGCAGGTCAGAGAACGGAGAAGTCGCGCTTTCCCCAGCAGCCAACCCTGCCCTGGCTTAATGCTGCAGGAGCCTCTAGAATTTGCTTCACCCTTTCGAGAGGACAGAGGGGCAGGGACAATCCTAAAATGGCCAGAAAAATCCTTGCAGTGGTAGGTGTACTTGGAACTAACCAGATTTTTCTAGTTATTCAGGAAGAATGGAAGTTTAGAGTAGACTTTCGGTTTAATTAAAGGAAAACGTAGGCAGTTAGACTTCTGTATACCTAACTCAGGGACTATAAAAGCCACACTACGCACACAGGAAGGGAGAAGCTTTTCCAAATGAAGCTATGTGTCTTAGAAGGCCAGGTGCTGGGCTCCCTGCCTAGATGGCTTGTTTCTTTAGATAACTGTTCTATTTCATTCCCTTTGCTAAAATTCAGGCCTGTGAATTTTCCATATTCTGTGCTATGACTCAGACCTAAGCAGAGACATCAGACCCAAAAGAAAAATCCAACACACTTGTCCTTTTCTATGTTGAAGGTAGTCCTTGGAAACGTGGAATTTCCTACCAAATGTTTCCATTAAAACATTTCTACCCACAAATTTCTTCTTGTTTAAAAAAATTCATCTGCAACATGGGCAACCTGAATATACCTTTCCCATAACATGCAAAAGCAGACCACAGATACACTGAAAAGACTCAAATGCAGGTGAAAGTAATCAGGGAGTTTTTGATGGTATAAATTTAGCATTTACATAAGTATGCTTTAATGAAATCCAAGCAATAAAAAATATGTCCTCCAATTTCTTTCAGTCTAATTTGAGAATGGCCACCAGTTTTCCAGAAGGTTACAGCACATCACTTTGCAGCAGTGGTTTTTGGAGAACATGGCTGGGCGTGGTGTTCAGGCCCCCTACAATCTCCACCCAGTGAGACTCCACCAAGTCCTCCTGGCCTCTGGACCTCATTTCCTCATCTTTACAATGTTGGGTCCCCTCCATGATGTCTAGACCCTTTTCAGCTGTCACACTCTTTGATTCTACCTCCCTCCATCCAAGAAACTTCTAGATTCACAGTTTAATGCTTAAGTTCTTTAGAATTTTAAATTCTTTTCTCTCCTAAAAGCATGTCTTTAAAAAAAAAAAAACTAAAGTCTATTGGAGGGTATTTATTCATCTTCCTAAAGGTTGATTCTGAATTTTTATTTATACACACAAAGGGGTGTTGATGCTGAGGAACTGCAGCCTCCTCTGCAGTCCTGCAGCTCAGATTGAGCATCCTGCATTGCTGATGGCTAGGGACAGTGGGACACTCAGAAGGAAAAGCCCTCTTCCAGGAAAGGAGAGATCTCATGTGATTTTGCACTTGGAAGAGAACCAGGCATATTCCAGCTGAGCCAGCTCTCGGCTCAGGACAAACCACTGCCTGATCTCTTTAGTCCCAGATGATTGGCAGATCCATTGAGGTAGCAGTGCATTCTGGGGCTGTTTACAGTAGTTTGCTCTCAAGCAGGATTTTGCTAAATATAGAGTTCAGAAAATAATTGCAACAATCAGTGAAAATCTGTAAGAAGTGTGTGTTGTGCCACCACATCATGGAGAAGAAAGAGAACTAGAATGAAAAGTCAGATGATGTTAAAATTAAGATCCCAGAAAAGAAATTTAACTGACTCTGAAGTCTGAATGGAGACATTCAATCAATAGTAGATATGACATGGAAATAAAAAACACCTAGAAAAAGAGAAAATAAGGGATGAAGTTGGAGAACTGGAAGTAAACAATGGAAAGTGAGAAATTACTAGACAAAATGAAGAACTTGCATGCAAGAAAAATAAAGTACAATAAATTAATAAGTTCATAAATGATTATTCTTTTCATCAGCACAGCAGACTTAAGCCTGCATCACTATATTTATTCTCATTCTGGTGGTTTACTTAACCCACAACTATGTTGCTATGGTATTGGAAAAATTCATTACTGTATTTTAAATAACAGTTAAATAAACAAATAATTAGTCAGTGGACAAATAAACATGTTGTCTTAGTCTGTTTTCTGTTACTATAACTAAACATCAGGCTGGATATTTTATAACAAACAAAAAGTTTATTAGGCTCATGTTTCTGAAGGCTGGGAGGTCCAAGGTTAAGGGGCCAGGTCTGGTAAGGGCCTCCTTGATGAGTCTGCAGGGTCCTGAGGCAGTTCAGGGCATTACCAGGTGGACAAAGCAAGCTAGCCAGGAAGGGCTGTTTTCATAACAAAGCCACCAATCCCCTCTTCACAATTTTAAGTAATCTTACTTCTTAATGTCTTACGATGGGGATTAAATTTCAACTTGAGTTTTGTTGGGGACATCGAAAATACAACACATGTGCAAAGTAGTTAAGAGAAAGTTAAGAGAGAATGAGATGGAGCTAGAGACAATTCTTGAATTTTTCTTCAAAAATTTTCTACAAACATTTTCCTTCAAATTTTTCTTAGACCCACTCCAATGAAGTATGAAGATTAAATACAAACTCTGATGAAAATAACAGTAAAGATTAGTCGTCGGCATCTATAGTCATAAAATATTCTGAATATAACAGTTAATAATTATGCCAAGATTCTGATAGCATTAAAATCCAGGCCACGTTGACTATTTTGAAGAAAATCTGAGACATATCACTAGGTCCATCCTCAGTGTGATTGTAACACTGGTCCCTTCACCTTGTGAATATAGCCCTCATTGCTCTAAGGTTTATTTATTTTTTAAGTGTTTTTTTTATCTCTCTTCTTCCCTTGCCCCCTCCCTAACAAGATTGGGAGACTTATCTTTTCTTCCCCTAGTTAACTGCCCTTGAACACACTCACAACAGGAAGGAGATGCCTGCTGAGGATCTGCGAAGGGAATATCTCCCAAATTAACAAGTGAATCCTAACATGTGGTCAGGGTACCCTGGGACCCCTACTAGATCACACCTGGAATTTGACCCTTTAAAATCCCCCTGTCCCTCCTGATCCAGAGAGTCACAGCCTTTGGGGACAGGAATCCCCTGTGTTTCTCCTTTGCTAGCAAAACAATAAATCTTCTTTTTCCTTTTTATCTCAAAACCATGTCCTCACTCTAAAATTGGCATTGATTGGCATTGGGGACAGGGACTCAGCTTTTTGTTACATGATGTGTAAACAGAGTAACAGAAATAAACTTAATATTTAAAGATTTTTTTAGGGGGGCATTTTTTCTCAGAGAGTGCTTAAGCTTTTGTTGCCATTGATTTATTCACAAAGAATTTAAAATTCATGAGTGACTTTAAAATAATTTGCAATAAGGAGTTCTCAAAATAAATGCATTTAGACTACTTCAATGTTTTGTTGTTGCTGTTGCTGTTTTTGTTTTCCTTACAAGATGCCCAATAAAAGCAAGACTCCTACAATGCCCGGGGTTTGGGGTGGACATTGCTCAGTGCCTCACTTTGTAGGGGGGGCTTTGATGGCATCCTGACTCAAACTGAAGGGCCATATTAGCAAAGGCAGCAGTGAATGTCTAGGTCAAAATGCTACATGCTCTTTCTTCAGAGAAATAGTATGGTCATTTGCTGCAAGGAACTCAGATATCTCCTGTAGCAGTGAGAGGAGGACTAGGAAGGTGACATGACTGGCCCACATAGCTCCTATGACCCAGAGCTGCAAGCTGGAAGTGTCTTTTGATTCTCAGGGCCAGGTCTTTTCCTCTCCATATGCATTATTGTGATTCATCTTCTCCTTGTTCTGAGAAGAGTTAAATGTTTTAAATGTATGACATTAGTGAAAAGAAAGACTTAGTTTCCATTTCCATTAGGATTAGACATACTGCTGCAGCAGATATGCAGTATTGTCCTTACCTTACAAACGGTCTCTTTTTTAAAAAACAACACATCAAAATCCTAGTACTATGCTGATAATCATGCTGCCTGATCTAGACCTGAATTTTATTTTTTATTTTTATTTTTTTTTTTAAAGAGAGAGTGTGTGAGAGAGAGAGAGGGGGAGAGAGAGAATTTTTTTTTAATATTTATTTTTTTTAGTTATCGGCGGACACAACATCTTTGTTTGTATGTGGTGCACAACATCTTTGTTTGTATGTGGTGCTGAGGATCAAACCCGGGCCGCACGCATACCAGGCGAGCGTGCTACCGCTTGAGCCACATCCCCAGCCCTAGACCTGAATTTTATGACTGCCTCACTGTGTGATCTTTCAATTAACATTTATTGAGCAAACTACCTTGGACAAGTGTGTGCTGATGATAATGATGGTTCTCATTTGCTCAGTACTTACTGTGTGTCAGGCACTGTTCGGAAATCTTGCCATGTCATATAGGCCTCAAAGCAATCCCACTAGGTAATATTCTCATCTGCATTTTAGACATGAAAAACAGGCCCAGGCAGGCTAAGTAACTTATCTGAGGTCACGGGGTAAGTGGGAGAGTCACTATTCAAATCTAGGCAGAGGCCCAATCCAAATGAATGGGACAAGGTCCCACCCCCACAGAGCTCCCTGGCTAATCAGAGACAAACTCAAACAATCAGGCTGATGTTTTATATTGGGTGTAGGGGTGTGGGGGGGAGTTTACTGTATTTAACCTTCCTCCTTCATCTGCCTTGAGGGCATTTAAGTTGTTGCAGAATGAATACCAAGAAAGAGGAGACATTAGCATTCAGAGTCTGACATTCTCAACAGAATTTTTCAATTATAAGATAGGCTCCCTTGGAAGCCATGGACTGCTGAGATATGCTGTGCAGGGAAGGAAGCTCTGCTCAGTGCCAGGTTGGCTGTGCAGACCAGAGTTTCTGCTAAAGAAGGGGACACAGCAAACAGGAAGGAGTGGAGGAGGCCCCCTTTCTACCCCAAAGGTTTGTGGGCACAACATAGGCAACATAGGGATTGTGTGGGATGGATTTTGGAAACACTGGGGGCTCCAGCCTCCAATGGAGTCTGGCAGGGGGTCCTATGAAAGCCCAGATGTCATAGCCTTAAACCAAAAGGCCGAGCAGCATGTTCAGGCAGAGATAAAGGTCTTAGTCTTTGCTCTTGAGCTTCCCACACACCCCATGGGGGCAGGGATGCTAAGTTGAGAGGCAGCATCACCAAAGCAGAGCTGGGGGTGGACCACCTGGAATAGAGGCAGGGACAGTGACTTGGAGGAATTCAAACCAAGGACTAAATCCCAAGGAAAGGCTGGGAGCCCTTTCTGTAAGCCCCAGAGGGTTGGAGCAAATAGGCAATGACCCCAAAGACTGGGCTTCATGGATCGATGTTTAAATTATTGGTCAGACGCAGTGTACAAAGCTAGGGTGCAGTTGCAGATTCATGAGGAAGTTCAGGACAGCTGTAAGCAGGGTAAAGAAACTACACTTTCCCTGTACAACTGAGCAATGGCAGTGCTTTTTGTTTTCAATCCTGCTCTGCTAACTACAATGAAGTGTGGGAAGTTTTTTGAGTAGTAGGATAGGAAGGGCTTTGGAGGTATTAGCATTTTATTTCCTTTGAATCAGTCCCCATCCTCATTCATTATCTACATTGATGGTCCTTTTGCCCTGGGCTCAGTCCTTTGCTTAGGACTTTTCACCATTTTGCAGATGAGGACATGAGGTGAAGTCAATGAGGTGAACTGAATGGCTCAAGATGATAAGTGGCAGAGCAGGCATTGAACCCAGGCAGTGTGGGGCAGTCTGGCTCTGGAGTCCATGCTGTTAACCCCCACATTACATTTTATGTGTCCAAGGCACGAGGCACACAAAGATGATGTGACCCACCTGGCCCATGTGCACAGCAGGCCTCTCAGAGGAAGTGCTGCTGGGGCTTGGCTTTGGAGGTGCAGGAGGGAAGTAGGAGGCAGGATGGGGGTGGTAGAAAACAGAAGCAAAGGACTGGAGGAGCATGCATATGGTAAGTCCTAGGGTCTGCTAGAACGTTCTATCTGTGAATAGCACTATTGCTGCTGCAGAATGGCATCCTTTATAAGCAAAATGTCTTCCTTCTGATGTCTTATAAAAGACATCTTTGCTTTGATTTGATTTCTGCCTCTATACCTTTTTCTTTCTTTTGTGGTCACTTTGCATAAAGAGACAGCTCTTATGACTCTGTGAGAATGACTGAGCAATGCACAGGAAACAATGCAGCCCAGTCAACTGCTGCTTGCTGATCCTCACAGGACTGTGGTTCAAATTTGTCAGAGTAGCTCACATTCAACCCTAGGGTTGTTCACTCTGAAAATGTCATGAGTCTACCATGTGCTGGGGCTGGAGTACTGGGTGTACAGGACAGCTGCAAGAAAGAATGCCAGAGGTCGGAGGTCACAGAAGATGTACTCCAAAAGGCCTCACACACTGGTTCAGGTAGGACTGTGAGTCAGAGGGGAGACGGAACCAATGAAGGACTTTTGGAATGTGGATATTTTCTCAATCTAGTGACTATTCTGGATAATTTTTCTAATTTAGGATATTTTTCCGACACATGTATTGATCATTTATACTTTTTATTTTGTAAGTATGTATTTTGTCTTTTTTATTAAGTAGTCAATATTTAAACTGTTTAAAAAATTTTTTTTAGTTGTGGGTGAACCTTCGTTTACATTTATTTACTTACATGCGGTACTGATAATTGAACCCAGTGTCTCACACACGCTAGGCAAGTGCCCTATCACTGAGCCACAACCCCAGCCGTCATTGTTTAAACTTTTTAAAGACGTTTTGATCTTAGAATATTAGCTGATCTGTGTTGTGATGTTTTGCTCAGTGTGGTCCATGACTTAAATTTGTATAAAAAGTTTGAATTTTTTTCTGTGCCCAACTTACACATTTTCCTTAATGGTTTCCTCATTTGCTTATACTATTCCTATAAAAAGTTCTTTCTTACTCCAGTTCAGAAAAGTAATCCATATTTCCTCCTATCTGCGTCCTGGTTCCCTTACAGCTCAGAGGTTGAGAGCCCAGGTTCCCAGTGCAATGAAGGTGGGGTTGAGCAGGGCTCTGTCCTGCACCAGCTGTGAGGATCCCCTTCCCCAGTCTCCTCCCTTACTGAGAGCCAGATGCTCCACAGTCCAGTCAGAGCAGCACTCTTCCCATCATGCAGATGGAAGAACGGGTACTGAGAGAGGTAAGTGACTTGTGCAGAGGCAACCAGGAAGTGGGAGCTGGGAGGGGACCCTAGTTTGTCTGTTTGGGAGCCCAAACTCTAACCAGTGACATTTGTGCTCTACTAATTCCTGAGAGGGTGTTTATTCCTCTATTATGTGCAGATTCCGTTTTGCTAGTATGTTGTCTGAAATACTGTATCCATAGAGATGAGAAGGCAGAAGAGTTTGCCTTATAGAAGTGATTTCTAACCTTGGTATCTGAACCACTACCTCATGGTTTGGCAGGTTTTCAGGGCCTCTGATGTCATCTGAGGCCTTGGTTATCACATTTGGCCTGCTTCAAACACCAGATGGGACCAATAGCCAGCCAGGCACTGATCCCTCTAGCCAGACCTACAAAGAACAGGGGGCTTTAGAGAGAAGAGAGCAGATTGGCTTCATGGGCAGCACTTGGTAACTTCCTTCTCTTGGAAATGCAATGCACACACCCTAAACAGGTAACAAGAAAATTCCACTGGCCCAGGCTGCTTGAGCAAGAATAATGGCTGTAGGGGGTGGCGTGGGTTCAGTCCAGAGCATGTTTTTTAGTTTTCATTTAACTTGATTGGAAACAGCTGGACAGTCAGAACACTTGAGTAACCTTTCCAATGATGCAGAGGGAAGGAATGTTCGCGGTGACGTAACCACAAGTTGCCATCCTGGCTGGTTTCAGACAGGGAAATAAGTTCCATGAAAACCCCAAACTTCTGGTCCTTCCAGTGCCCATCTTTATGTCTGCTCAGAAAACATTGCCCCCTGCTGCTAGCTACAGACACAGTGCTGGATATTAGACAGCCGATATCCACTTTGTCTACAGGAAGGTTTTCTTTTTCAAAAGTATACATTGAACAACCCTAATCTGAAAACCCCCAATTCGAAAAGCTCCAAAATCTCAAACTTTGGAGTACCTACATAACACCACAAAAGGAAAAACTCACATCTGACCCCATATGACAAGTCTATGTGTATAAGGTGTGTATAAAGCATAAATGAGTTTTGTGTTTAGGTCTGAGTCCCATCCCCAAGGTATCTCATGATGAATATGCAGGTGTTTTGAATATCTAAAACATTCTGAAATTTGAAGTACTTTTGGTCCCAAGCATTTTAGATAAGGGATACCCGACCCATATTAAGATTTTTAACAATGAAAAGTAACTTTTAATTATTAAGTCATGGACAGATGGAGATGGTTGGAGAAGTCAGATGTTGACCTGGCCCTGCAAATATGGGAAGAAATGCAGGCCTAGGAAAGGAAGCATAGCCCTGTTCTGGTTCTGCTATGTCCCCACTCAGCCTCCATTCTGGTAGAAGTGACTCTGCCCCATAGTCTCCAAGGTCAGGTGTCACCCAGTGCCCCGAGCCCCTCCTCCCAGCTTGACCTGGGCAGTTGTCCACACTCTGGCTTCCAAGTTCCTTGACTGTGTCTATTATTAGTTTCACAGAGAAATTGAGAGAATTCTTTGCTAATCTTTTGTTCTTTACTTGTGTAGGGTAAAAAAAAATAAAGAAATTAAAACTTGAGGGGTCAATCTCTCTGTCATGGAGGTTGACAGAGTAAATAGTAAAATTTCTGATTTTTGTTTCAAATGCACAATTTGCCTTTAAGTGATAAAAACTAATGATACTGAATTTTAAAATGAGCAAATGCAAAACAGAAGGAAGGAAGTAATTGGAGAGGGAAAAGGTGAGTCCTACTACCTCTGAATACCATTGTCATATATTCCTACCATTTATCCAGCGTGGCCACCGTCTCTCTCTTCTCCCTTTTTCTTTTCTCTCTCTCCCTCACCCAGAGGTCATCTAGTTAATTTTGTCCATAGATAGAACAGAGAGGTAAAAAGGGGAAGGGGTACAGAGGGACCCACACTCCTGAATAGTTGAGGTTGACACATAGCCATCGCTTTGGGTCTCTACATACCATCCCTAGAATTTTTTTTTTTTTTAAGTCCTGGGGATCGAACCCAGGGGCACTATGCAACTGAGCTACATCCTCAGCCTTAAGTTTTTACCTATTTTTAAAATTCTGTGACAGGCTCTAAGTTGCTGAGGCTGACCTTGAATTTATGATCCTCCTGTCTCAGCCTCCCGAGTCACTGGGATTATAGGCATGTGTCACTGCACCTGGCCAGACCTAGAAACTGCAGCAGCTTTGTCATTATCCACAACTGCCTCAACAGAGGTGAGTTGACAATCACCTTTGAGCAGCAACGGGATAAAAAGAAGGACACCTTTTATGAATATTGCTTTCTCCAGTTTCAGCCAGTTGCTTTGGCTGAGCTCTACAGGTTCTAACCCCACCCTGCCAAGGTCTCTTAGCGCCATCCAGACAGTTTTAAGTTCTCCTAGTGAGTGGTGTGGCAGAGGGCGAGGCTCACCAAACATCCTGACAACAATCCTGACTCTCCTGCGGTGAGTCAAATCTACTGACCAGTTCTGGCCTCTCTTGCTGACCAGGGGCCTGTGTTTCATCCAGGTGTGGCCAGAGTTGGAGCAGAACCACTGCCGACCCTTGTGGGACACGTAGTGTGAGAGAGAAATGAACATACTTGAAGCTTTTGTGATTGGGGCTTATTATTGCAGCATAATCTAGCACATTCTGAGTAATAGAATCGGAGAAGCCCTCTCAGTGGGCGCTATGCTCTGATCCTTTTATCTCCCTGAAATGAAGATTGGGTCATGTTATCTCCTTGTTTCAAAACCATCGGGGGCTAGCCATTATCAACATGATGAGCTCCAAATGCCTTAGCCTTGCAGTCGATCTGGGGTCACCCATCATTATAGCATCATTTCCCACCCCTACCAAACCACGTTCACTCTGACTCCTAGGCTGTTCCCCAACACCACTTCCTTTTAATTGTGGGCTTGGGTCTTTTCATTGCTCGTGCTTTTCTCTCTGCTCGGAGAGCCCTGGCTGTGTTTTGTGCTTGACCATCTTCCATATCTTACAAGTCCCAGCTCAAATGTGGTGTTAGTGAAATTGGGTCCAGATCCAGAAGCTTCCTTGGCCTCCTCTTCCTTGGGCCAACTGGGTGAAACACGTGTGCAGCTGGTCATGTTTCCAGCTGGGTGGGTAAGTTCTCAAAGGTAACATCAAACCATATCTTCTCTAGCACAATGGCGGACACATAGATATGTGTGTGTATTGCCTAGAGAAACTGGGGTATGGCCACAGGGATGGTTCAGAAGTGGCATAAGCCCCTCTGTGGATTCCATCAGTCTAGGCTCACAGGTCTTCGGGATGTACAATTGATATATTTTAGAATGTAAGGCAGCTCCGAGATATGTCTGCCCACTCTTCTCCCCACCGCTGGAATGTTACCCTCTCTCTTCCTACAGAAAAATTTTAGAGCTAACACTGAGTAAGAGTGCCTGACATAACAGGTGCTCAATAAAACTGTGTCTATAAAAAGAACAACAGTTAATGGTTATAGAGCAGTTTCACTATGTGCTAAGCTAAACTGAACATTTATAGTCATCATTTTGGTCAATATTTATGAAAATCCTATGAGGTAGACATTATTAAAATCCTCACTTAAGAGTGGAAAAAGGGGCTGGGGTTGTGGTTCAGTGGTAGAGCGCTTGCCTAGCATGTGTGAGGCCCTGGGATTGATCCTCAGCTCTACATGTAAATAAAAAAATTATTTTAAAAAAAAAGAGTGGAAGAAACCAGGGCTCAGACAGTTAAGGATGCCCAGGTTGATATAGTTGCTAAGTGCATAGCTGGTAAGTTGCACAGCTTCTATTTAAACTCCGGATTTTTAATACCAGAGTCTTTGCATTGACAGAGGAATGTTCAAGGTTATTTATCTCAAACAACAGCACTCAAGTGTGAAAATAACCTCCTGAGAAAAATCTACTGGGAGTAAGATCTCTAAAGATGGTGAGGTTGACCTGAAATAGGTAATTGTTGGCAATAGACACATTTGCCATTTTTGATGTGTGTTCATTTTAAGATGCATGTTCCGCCGGTGGCTGTCATTGATATGACACAGGGCTTACAGCTCTGTCATCCCAGAGCTGCGCCTGGACCCAGTTCTACACATGCTAGTTAGTTACTTAATCTCTTTCCTCCATTTTCTCAGGAGAAAGTTGGGAAAAATACTAGACCTACCTCACAGGGTGGTGTGAGGATTGTGTGGGATGATTCACGTTGGTGGACACCCGGCACGGGACCTGGTGCCTATTAATGTTTAATAAATGTTGACGGTGTTTATCATACACCATCATTAGGACAGGGGAAGCTCATTATCTGCTATCCACGCCTCTGGAGTTGTCTGTGTGCCTAACCTCCCCTCCATGCCCTGGGAATTGAGCCGTGCTCACTGGAGGAAGGCACCCCAGGGGCAAGACCCAGGCCAGTTCTTGGCTGTGCTACTAACGTATGGAAGGCCTGGAACTAAACAGTATGGCTTCCCAGAATCTATGTCTGACTCCAGGTGACACAGACAATAATGGACCAGCCAACACTAGCTTAATGGCCACACTGAAGACTCCTGACTTTATTTTTCAATCAGTTTTGATTGATGTACAAAGAAAATAAAATGTTAATTGTTTGGTTGTGTGTAATTTGTGAGTAAAACAACACGGGTAGCCTGCTAAGGAAGATAAAACTCTATGATAATAATGAAGGTTATGTGGGAAATGATGATATTTTTTTAATGATGAATTGATATGATACTTAAAGAAAATCAACATGCAAATGAAAATGCTCAGAAAATGAAAGCTTAGGAAGAGACAATCAGCTTTCAATTATTTGGAGGCCACTCATTCAGACTGAGATTCATTTCCTGAGCTTTTGGTCTCACTTCCTACTTAGTAAGTACACCTACCAGAGAGAAAAATGGTAATATGAAGGAATAAACCCCATCCATTTAAAGTCTGAAGGAAACCAGAGCTGTACTATTAAAATGGAAATTAGAAATACTGAACAACGTAGGTGGTCCCTGCTCCCATGACAGAAGATGTTTCTAGAAACCAGAGTATATGAGGAATCTTTATAAAGCCCTTTAAGCAGCCACTGTTGCATTTGTTTGCACCTGACAGAGAATAATTCCTATATCCCAGGACACTCTTGATCAAAAGCATGATGGGATTGAGAACCCTAGATTTTTAGGCAATGCCCAAATTGGGGGTATGATAATTTTGTGTGGGAATAATTTTTGAGTCTTTAATTTCTGAGATCCCAAGTACAATATCATTTCTAAGTAAAATTATACATTTTATTGAATAAAGTCTAGTAGAATGGCTTTCCATTGGTGTTACTGGGGGGAAGGGGTGTTATGGAGCCGTCTGGAGAGCAGAGACTTTGAAGCAACACAGACCTGCACCCAATTTCTGATTCCACTCCTCACTGTGTTATATGCATCCAAATCCTCACTTAGCTGAGCTTTACTGGAATTATCTATAAACACAGGATAAAGATTCACGAGCAATATCTTGTTCTGAGGCTCAGTGAATTGTCATAACTATACAAGGCACCAAGTGGGCCCTGGAGCGCCATTATTGTCATTCAGTAAAGTTGGTTATTTCCTCAGCATCTCCTCCTTCCCCCATGAGGTTCAGGTGTCTCCTGGATAGCTTTGCAAGCTTTGGTTATGTGCAATTTGTGAGTGAAGGGTGACTCAGCTGCCTAGTCACCAGCTCTCCTGGGTGCCCCCATGGGCCTACCTCTCCTCTGGGGCACAAGTAACCTGTGCTTTTCAATTTCTATTACTTGTGGCTCCTCCAGAAACCTAGGGGAGGTTCAGACCCAGAGGTGGCCTTCCATGATCTGGCCTTGCAGCAAGTTGAACTCAGTATTTGCTGGCACTCCAGCTGCACAACTTTAAGGTGGGCAGAACGTTGCATTGCATTACACCCAACAGAGGGAAACCCCAGTTGGCAAATGTGTTAAAAACACACTGCAATACCTGCACTGTCCTGCATGGTAAACACTAGCCGCAGGTGACTACTCAGCACTTACAATGTGACTGGGGAGAATGATGTACCAACCGTGGCATGAAATACACATTTAATACACTTGGATACACACACACACACACACACACACACACACAAAGAAGTGATTTTAAAGGTTAAAGTAGATTATTATTGATTACATAAAACATATCCCAAATCAATTTCTACTACTTCTTTTTCCTTGTTTTAAATATAACTACTTAGCACATTTTCATGTGGCTCATATTGTATTTTTGTTGTATTTGACAAAACTGAAAAGCAAACATATTAATTGTTGTGGAAATATTGCAGAAATCAACATTTTCAGTCCTTCAGAGGGAGTGGGGTAGCTTTCTCTTGGAAGGGCTCAGGGAATGTAATGCTTCATGTTCTGAAAAGAGCTCTGCAGCCTTTTATTCCCCTTTCAGAAGGACTGTGTGGTCATACAATGGGAACTTGCTTCACTTTACTGAATAAAGTCATAAGTAGATGGTTTTCAATTGGCAAAAAAGCTAAGGATGATGCACAGGGTTTTTTCTTTTACGAGAGCAATATACAGTCATTGCCAACTGGTAAGTATTTGTCATGTCCAAGATAGAATTTACAACCATAGAGTGGTGTCTGATTTATTTGATTCTCTAAAACATTTTGGATCCTATTTTATAAACTGTTTCGGAAGAAAAAGAAAATCACTTTAATTTAAAATTTCCAATTACTCAAGGATAAATTGTTTTTAGAAATTAACTTAAGGATTCCCTTGAAACTTCCATTATGTGAAGAAAGCCACTTTTCATTGCGACACGGGGAAGGTAAACTTTCCACTGAACACTACTCCTTTGATCAATCAAATCAATACTGTATTTTGTTGTTCTTCAAGACATTTTTATTTAATCAATATGTGCTCCAAGCAAATAGCCTTCTGCGCCTTATGACTTTTGAAAGTTCTCAACAGATTCATCCAACTTAAAACTGACCTAAGTAGTGTCTGTGTCATTGAAAAGAGCTTACAAAACAACCGGCATGAGCTGGCTTGGAACAGGCCAGCCAGAATTGTGCAAGAGTCTGATCATTTGAAAAAATTTTCCCCAGAATACCTATTTTTAAAATATCTTTAAAAAATTGTGCTTATATATTATGTTTGATTTTCTGTAAATGTTACTGGATACACCTGGGCCATGCTATAGGATACATCCTTACCACTGCTAATTTTGGGGGAAAACACTATATTTTCAGCAAATGATATAAAAGACTATAAAAGAGACCACAGTATACACCAGTGAATTTATCAAAATGAAGCTGCTGTTGGCCTGTGGACTGCTGGTACAAATTGTGTTGTACTATACTCATTTTAATATTTCTTGTACTTTTTTCCCTTTCTCTTTCAAAACTGACCTTCAAATTTTCAAAGTCTTCCATGTCATTTTCATTATCTTTATTTTTTAAAATTTCTGCTGTAAAATGTAGGAGAGTCTTTGACATCTTAAGTTCTTTCTAGTCTCAGTTTATAGTTTGGGTTCTACTAGGGTACTTCTTTCTTTTTGCTTTGAGTTTTAGTATGTACAATAAATCTGAAGAAATATACTAAATGAATTGGAAACCATGGCACACACGAGAGCCGTTGGAATGCATCCTTTAAACGGTGATGATCACTCTTCTGATACACAGGTTGACAAATGTTTAGTGATGGAACTCAGGGGTTGTACCATCAGATCACTTATGTTGTTGACTATTTTCCACACTGTTTCCCCTGGACCTACCAGACTTTGTTAGAAGAAGACATATTAATACATTCTGAGACACAAGTGATATGTTAAGATGCATAAAGTGTATAACTTGATACAGAGATGTACTCCCTGTTTGTAGGTCTGGGAGAGGTCTGTACCCTGCACATACAGAAAGTCTGCTCAATTCATCCACTGACTTCCTATGAAAGATTGTGTGTGGCTTTTATTATTCTATATGAGGGATTGTGGTATCTATCCCGGACAGAAGAGCACTTCCATTTTGACCAGGTGAATTGAAAATAGAATCCTTTGGCTATCATCTTACAAGTCTGATTGTAGGAAGAATTAACATGCCAAGACATATCAGTTTCTGTCTTGGTATGTTAAATCCTAGATTCTCCCCCACCACCCAGCTATGCCAGAGCCATGCTGCAGGATCCATCCTTACCACAACATTGACCTCTGTCCCTGCATTTTTATACCACAACATGGAAAGTTGGCCCCGGGGGACACAGCAGTATCCTAGGCTCTATCCCCACACTGGGACAGCCAGCAATATCTTAAACCTACACAAAAGTGTCTATGAACCTCATAACTCACAAAATCAACAAAATATATCTCCAGTTTCATGTCCCCTTCGAGCCTTAAAACTCCTGTGCACACTCTGAACAGTGAACGTGAGAGAGGAGGATGGGGGCACATGGGAGTGGACAGAGACAGAGTCTTGACCTATCATGCTCAGACCTTAAAATATTTTCCATATATTTTACAAGAACATCTGACCATGTAAACACATTGCTAAGGCTCTTCCCAGGATCTTGGAAGAGGTTCATGAGCATGAAGGGCCTGGAAATGCCAGCTTTATTAGTTCCACAATAAGTCAGCCTCTACCATAGGTTGGCCCTGGGCCAGTTTTCCAGTACATGGCTCAGGTTCCTCAGTTCTCTCCTGTACCATCGTCCATGCCCTGCTCACCCACTGGGCTTCCTATTTACGCAGGGCACCTCTGACCTCCAAGCTACCCCTTTAAATTTTTTTTTCTTTTAGTTTTTGGCAATGCTGGGGATCGAACCCAGGGCTTCTCACATGCTCTACCACTGAGCCACATCCTCAGCCCTTTCCTCCCCCTTATTCAGCAGTGTTCATCATCAGGGTCAAGAAACCCTGTTGTCAAATCCTTTGTCTATCTTATATTTTTTTTTTCAGGGGAGGAAGGTAACCAGGGATTGAACTCAGGGGTGCTTAACCACTGAGCCACATCCTCAGCCCTTTTTATTCATTCAGTTTTTATTTAGAGACAGGGTCTCACTGAGTTGCTTAGGGCCTTGCTAAATTACTAAGGCTGGCCTTGAACTAGAGATCCTCCTGCCTCAGCCTCCCAAACTGCTGGGATTATAGGTGTACACCACCAAGCCTGGCTGCCTCAATTTCTTCCAGGTGGTCCACTGCATCCAACAGAAAATGTGCCTTCCCTTGGCTTTTTGCAATAGCCCAGGTTTCCTCTATTGTACTCCCTAGTTCTTATCTTCTCTGATCCTCTCTGTGAGTTTTGGAAAAAATAACATTTTTGAGTGTGTAAAAAAAATCATGAAAATGCAAATACAATTTTACCAGGCAAAATTCTAGGTGGCAAAGAGTGGAAATCAGGAACCCCCTCAGACTTTGTATGTTTACAGTAACAGAAAAAAAAAAAAAAAGTTCACCAGTAGAAGATGTTATTATGGTTTTTAGAGTGCATTTATCACAATGTGGATAACTTGGAAATAATTCTGGGAAGAGCATCAAAACATCAGAGGAGATTATGTAATACCAACCCAGAAGAATTCTGAACCCAGTTTGAAGAGGGAATGTTAGAGCCGCCTTTTAATAATTTCTATGTGCGTTTGCAAGGATAAGGGTTAATAACATACCCTGGTGCAAAGCAATCTAAATTAAACCAAATGAATTAAATTAAGTCAAAGATAATTAGAGCTAACTGTTGTGAAACTCTATTAGGTTATGGAAAGCTCCCCAAGGAGACAAAAGGAACACCATTACTCAGAACTGAGAAACAATATCATCCCCGAGTGTCATGAGTAACTGGCCTATGCTTCTTCCAGACCATGTTGACTATTTCTCTTCTCCAAATGCCATAATTGATTCTGGGGTAACTGCATCTTTATTTATCCAGTGCTAAATTAGGAGGACAAACTTCTTCATTAATATAATATTGAAATACAAAGACTGCTGCTGCCCCAATTAAAATATGGCCACATCATGGGATAGCTGAATTTCCCATGAAAGCTAATTAATTTTGATGCTACACAATGAAGAATGTCAAACTGGAAAGAGAGGAACGAGAGCAGGGTTGACAAGTTTCACCCAGAAATCTTACTCTAATTCATGAATAGTGTCTGCTTGGGGCTTAGAGTTGAGAAGAGTTTTAAGCGAAATATCATGATCAATTAGTGATGCCTGCTGTGGTATAGGATAAACAAGCCACAGTTTGTCTGCCATTTGCAAAACTCTCCTAGATGACAGCTAAAGGTCAACCAGCCAGGACCTCATCAGAATCCCAGCTCTCCCAGGCATCTGGACACTGCTCCGGAGTCTTGGAGGTGAGTGCTTCTGCTCCTCTCTTAAAGGATGCCAGTGTAAGCTGGGCCTAGGAACCTGTGTATGAAGTGCCACTCCCTTAGGTTCTGGGACTCAAGACTAGAACTGTGCCCTCTGGCTTCAGGGAATGTGAGTTCATTTCACACAACTGTGTCATTTTAACTGTGGGGATGCTAAGACTAGAGAAGCTATCTAATTCAGAGTGGGGATGGAACCCAGTCCACGGAACTCCCAGACCTGTGACCTGAAGTTCTGTGGGAATTAGAGGCCCCTCCTCAGCTCATTCTCTGTGGTACTTGGTCCCAGGTTCTGTAGACAGATTAGTCTTAAAGCTATGTAGGGACCTGTCAGCCTCTGACCCATTGGCCACCTGTACTGGCAGGTTCTGTTCCTGTTTCCCTTTAGTTTGGGGTCGTGAGATCGGCCTTCTCATGCGTTTCAGGATCCAGTGGCTCTGTAGCTCAGGGACGGCAGTCAGAGGGCTCCTAGAGCACTCCGTCAAAGCTCAGGTGACAATAGAGTCCTTTTCCACATAAGCTATGAAACTGGATATTCTTCACCTGCATTTAGGGAACCCTGAACCTGCTCTGACATTCCTCTCAGGGTGAAAGCCAGCTGAGGGGCAGGAATGAGTCAGACTCTGGTGTCAGGCTACACCCCAGGCTGACCTTGACCTTGCTCTGCCCGGTGGAGGCCCAGGCATGGCTAGGAGAAGCTTCCCTGCCTTGCCAGGGCATTGTCACTTTGCAGAGGGCCATCAAATCCATGTCAACCTGGCTGCTTCCTACTGGTGCCTTTCTCTCTTCCTATCAAGGCACCTAGGGATTTTTGACAACACGAGGGCCACCATCTTCTTTCTTCCAAAGACTGCACAAGGCACAGATGAAACTAAGAGAAGTGGAATTTCATATCAGCAGAAAGCTAAGATTTTCCTGTCTCCTTTCCGGGAGGGACATGTTTGTTCAGTGCCTGCCCTTTGAGCTTCCTTCTTTGTCTTATTACTTCCTAGACTTGGCTGGGGGGTGAAGACCAGGAATCATGAACAGGCTGCTGGAGAGGCCGGACACCATCAGGCCTCTCTCCTCCCACAAGGACAGAAGCCCTTTCTGGTGTGGGACTTTGGCCATTTGTTTTCTTTATACATGAAGTGACTTTGGCTTGACTGAAAGGCCCATGTTGATCCAGCAACATATATTTAACATACATGAGACTAAAAGGGAAAAGAAGCATAAGCTTAGTGTAATAATACAGTGTTGAGAATGGGGTGAGAATCCAATGATGCATTCCAAGAACCCTATGTTGATGGCTGGGGAGGTAGCTCAGTGGTAGAGCCCTTGCCTAGCATCCACTAGGCCCTGGGGTTCCATCCCCAGTACTGTGGGGATAGGGGTGGGTGGGGGACTCCTACATTCCTATTAGAAGTTGGTCACAACTGACAGTCCTTTCAAGGAGAACATTAGTAGTTACTCGGTCAGAGTTTCCATAAAATAAGAACTATTCAGTTCCTTGGAAATAATGCTGATAGAAAAGCATAATGTAATCTTCAACACTTTCCTTTCAGTCAAGGTGAGGAGAGGGTTCACAGAGTTGTTTCTCATAAAACCTGCCTCTATAAATGGAGGAGATTGTGCCAAATACAATTCAAGAAAAGCAATTCTACCAGGACTCTGATGAGGTGCATTCCAGGAACACAGCTCTTGAACCAGCCTGGCCAGGAGTCTAGAGAAAAGGATGACTTGCGGATTCTTCAGGAACATCTCCATGCTGGGTCCTTTTACAGTATCTAACTCTATATGCACCTGTACTAAGGGGCAGAGCTCTGGTTATAGCCACATAGATATTTAAACTAAAATAGACCCCTACCCTTCCACAAACATTAAATTGTAAACACATGGCCAATTTGAAAGAACAATTGGATGGTCTAGGTTCCAGCAGCAGCAAGGCAGGCCTTGGGCAGAGCAGCAGGCTTCCACGCTATGTCCCTGGAGGACACAGGATCTCAACATAGAGCCAAAAGCATGAGGCTTCATTGCTCCCAAGTGAATATTGTGGTGGGTCTTAGGCTTCAGCAAAGTAGGGGAATGAAACTAAGAAACAACTAAGCTCCTGGAGAGAAGAAGTATAAAAACTCTACCACTAGCATGTCTCTGGTTAGGATGCCATTTAAAAATGAAACTCAAATAAACAAACCAGAAAATGCTTCTAAAAGAAACGAAACTCCAATCCTGAACCACTCGTAAGTATAGAGTCCTAATTTATGGAATCATAGCTGTAAAATTAATCTAAAAATGGTTTCTAGACCTACAAAATCCATGGAACATTTGGCAGAAGAAAATGCAAAACAAATCTGCAGGGACATTTTCCTACCAAGGCTCCTGGGACACCCACAGAAGCAAACAACTTCTGAAGATGAGCTCACAGAAAAATTCACAAACCACACACACACACCCTTATGGGGAAATCAGTAGATATAAATATACAGGAAAATGTGTGCTCCCCACCCAACTGAAATAGTAGACGGGATATATGAAATAACTATCTTTAAATAATTACAAAGTTAAAAGAGGGAATAGAAAACATGAAAGATTGGGACGATAAAAAAGGGAGAATCTCAACATAATTTAAATATTCAAATTTAGTAAAATATTTACATACTTATTTATTTATTTTGATACCAGGGATTGAACCCAGGCAACCACTGAGCCACATCCCCAACCCTTTTTTGTATTTTATTTAGAGACAGGGTCTCATTGAGTTGCTTAGCACCTTGCTTTTGCTGAAACTGGCTCTAAACTCTCAATCCTACTGCCTCAGCCTTCTGAGCCACTGGGATTATAGACGTGTGCCATCATGCCCAGCACACATTTATTTTTAAATATTCAATATGATTGAAATTAAAAACTCTAAAGATGGGTTAAACAATAGATCCACATCAATGAAAGAGATGAAAGAACTGGCAACTCCTTAGAATTCAGCTCAATGAGATAAACCAGTTCTAAGATATCAAATGATAGTGAGTTCAAAACTTCTCTAAGTCACAAAGTTTGTAAAAGGTAGAGCTTGAGTTGGAAGCCAGTGATCGGTACAGGGTATCCTGAAAACACCCTCTGATCATTCACTCTTTAGGTTATTCCCCTTCTCTGCTGTATCATTCCAGTCAGTATAATATAATATTTGCATATCTCCCAAAATAAAAAAAAATCCTCTCTTGACCTATATTTTCAGTCAACTACCAATCCCATTATTCACTGTTTATCACAACCAAAATTTGTAAGAGATTTCTGCAAAAAGCTGCCTGTATTTCCTTACCTACTATTTCCTCTCCAACCTACTCCATCGATCATCCATATACCACACTATCTTACAGCGCTTCTCTGAGCTTCATAGTCATAAATGTGATTGCCTATTCAAATTTTAAATTTGCATTGTCTTAAAAATGTAAAAAAAACAAGAAATAAATTATCTCCTCACAAGATATTTATTAATAACAAACAAATCCACTGGGATAAATAACCTTAGTCAAATAAAATTTGTCACTAATGAAATAAAGCGAAAAACAGATATGGTGCAAATCTGGATGTAATTCACTGAGAAGGATACATAGCACCTCTTTGGTCCTGCTAATTAAATTTGATTAAAAGGAAGCCTTAGACAAATATTTAAATTAAGGGACATTAAAAATGCTCTATAAATTTTTTTTAAAGGTGAGGCAATAAAAGACTATGAAAGATTTAGGAACCATTCCATATTTAAGGAAACTAAAGAGATTAAACAGACTAATACTATAGGCAATGTGTGTTCCTGGATTGGATTCTAGACCAGAAGGAAAAAAAAAAGTATTTTTCTTTAGCTGTCAAGGAAATCAGTGAGACATGTGGTGACATTTCAATGAGATATATGGATTACAGCAGTGTTAATTTCCTGATTTTTGTTAAACGTACTATGGGTATTTAAGAAAATTAATTTGTAGGAAAGATACATTCATAGGGGTAACAGTCGTCATTGCAACTTATTCAGTAAACTTACAACACACATGCAGAAGGTGAGAAAGCAGGAAGGGCAAGTTACTGACACTTGGAGAACCTGGGTGAAGGGGGCACAGGTATTCTTTGTGTGATTTTTGCAACTTTTCTAAAAGTCAACTGTTTCAAAATAAATTGCATTCTGTACCCACGAGTAGAGCAAACAGGGTAAGGAAGTCCCATGGCCCTGTCATCTGGCTTCAGTCATTACCAACTTGTGACTAATCTTGCTCCGTCTCTACCTGCACCTTAAGATCCACAGGTGCCTCAGTCCTGAGGCATGCTCACTACACGGCTTTGCTGTCAACCTTGTAGCAATCCTACAAGAGGAAATGAAGGACAGGGCAGCTGAAGCTGAGAGCACTTCAGAAACTTGCCCATGTCCACGCAGGTCATGAGAACGTCAGGACTGAAACCCCAGCTTTCCCACTTAGGTTCATGGACCATTTCACTGCATACCTTATTCCAAAACAGCAATAGCAGGAACCCTAGTGCTATGGGCTCTCGGGAGTCTCCTTTCTCTGCCTGAGCCTGTGCCACCATCTCCTCCTACACTGCCCAGGGTTCTCAGGTCTTGAGGCCTGAAAAGATGCCAAGAAGTCCCACCACCTCCCACATCCCCAATGGCTCAAATGCTACCTTGTGGGTGGAGATGACTCTGCCTCTTGTCATCTCAACCTTTCCAAGGAAGATGTCCTGGATCTCTCCTGAGGACATAGGCCTTTACTATTTTGACTTTATGGTGCAGTTAACTCTTTATAATCCCTCTCTGCATCTAAGAAGTGGGTCCTTGATGGTGTATGTGTATGTGTATAATACCTTCTTCATCCATTAGGGTCCTAGTACCCTCAGTTAGTAATTTGGAGAGAATTAAGAGACTGTTTACAAAGATGTGAGCACAGTTTAGGAAAATGAAATAAATACACTTGCCTCCCTCCCTCTTTGCTCACCCCCACTGTCCTCCACCTGTTGACCACCTCCAGGCCTGAATAGCTCCTGAAACCCATTGGAGTCACAGACAGGGCTGCCAGGCCACCAGATCCCCTGGTGAGGAACTCCTGTCACCTGGTCCATTCTAAACAGAAGCCAGAAGGCCAGGGAACCTGTTGGTGGAGGCCAGCCTCCCAGGGTACAGGGCAGGAGGCAGAAAGTGGGAACAGGGAGAACATGTCCACATCTTTGCATCCCCAGCATGTCACGTGCCCAGCACATTGTTGGTGTACAGAAATATTTTTAATTGAGTTGCTTAATCTTAGATGCTGCTCATTGATATGCCTTAGGAAAAAAAAAATCCCTTTTCCTTTTTTTCTGGATTGCTACAACCTGTTTAACACAATTTGAATCAGAGAAGCACCAAATATATCTATAACCCTGTTTGCAGTAGATTATGTCACCTCTGCTCATTAGTCCAGTTTATTTAGAGAGTCCATGATTGGAACCAGGGTGAGGTGCATGAGGCGCTTGCCCAGGACACAAAATTTCAGGCATCAAGATAAGACTTCAGGCATCAAGATAGATAATAGTGATCACTGAGGTTTTTGCCGTTCCCTTCAATAAATTTTACGTTTGTCAAACTATCCCTCATCTTTTGGCACCCCTGAAGTTTGCAGCCAAGGTGACTGTGTCCCTTTACTCACCCAGAATCCGTGTCCTTTGCTACAGTCTCATGGATGCCAGGCGTAGTAGCTTCTATTTGTGGCAATCGCAACCACGAGTGTATAAATCTGCTCTTTCCTTTCTGCCCTCTGTATTGCTCAGACCATAATCTGTATCACTGGTAAATAAAAGTAGCAGTAAGTCGTTTCACAGGGTTTAGCATTCTCAATTACCCGGCCCTTTCCCTGCTCCCCTACCACCAGGCTGCCCCACAGTCTCCGCCTACCCTGAAATCCAGGGGAAAAAACAACATACTTTCTAAGACTCCTTTTTGAGGTCCCATCAAACTAGTTATTGCTGGATATTTTTTCTGGATTAGAAAGGCACATTTAAATCAATCTACTGAGTGACTCTAAATGCTCCCCCTCCAAAAATAGAAAAGCAAAACTTTCAAAATCTCATATCCTCATTTTTCTTTCTATTGGAAAGCACATGCTGATGCATTACTGTGGTGTCATCTCATCTCTGACAGGTTAGACTCCAAGTTATGCAAATCATTAGCCACCATCCCCAAGGCTGTCGTGACCAGCAGTGTCTTCCAAGTCAAGCCATCAGGATCTGAGAGAGCCTGGCCCCAAAGATCTCTGCACCTTCTCTATGCTACCTCTTCCTATGTGTCTGCCCTCATCTCTGAGAACTCTCAGCATTTGTGGGATCTTTCCAAGAGTCTTGGTCTGAAACTCTGTGCTTAGACAGAGCCTCCTTTTCATGAAAATGTACGTCTGTAGCATGTGGGAGCGTGTGACATGAATCAGGATGACTGATGGGGGCACTGCACAGCCCCTCACCAAGGAGGGTCCCAGGAGAAACCATCTGCCCCACAGTGTTGGCTCCGAATCATTTTGGAACAAGATGGAACTGCTCAGCTGCTCTCTGTCCCAGCAATCACTTCTTGGGTCACTGCTCAGGCATGATGTCGAGCCAGAACAAGGTTGTAAGTTGTGTGGAGATGGCTGAATTTGTTGGGGATGTTCATATGGTTCTAAATGTAAATGCTTAAGAAAGAGAGAGAGGTGGGGAGAGGAAGAAAGGGAGAGGGAAGTCTTTGTTTTTTTTCTACCTCAAGCCATGTATGTACATATTCATGAGCTGGTGGCCACTGCATGTTTATATAAGCTTGATCATTGTTTTCAGTTTGATTTGCTTCCTAGTCTTTAGTCTTAGCATGTGTTGTTTTTAAGGAAAAATAATCTATCCTTTGGTCAAGTTCAAGAACTTCTGGTATAATGTGGTTGACTATATAAATGGTTGAGAACAAATTGAGAATAAACATGTTCAGTTTAGGCCTTATTAAACTAGTAGGGGAGAGGGATGGTTGATCAATAATTTAGTGTCTACTAAAAATATGAGGCAATGTGCCCATATAATCTCTCTCAAACCATGACAGTATTAAAAATCATGTATACTTAATGACTTTTGCATGTGATGTTTGCAAACCATTTACCTTCTGAGTTATATTTTGGAGAGGCTAGTGGTAAGAGTTACGTTATTTAAGCACACAGAGCTGGGTAAAAAATAAAGAAACTGAATTGGTTGGAAAGCTGAAGGAGACTCCAGTTTGAAACTTAAAAAAAAAAAAAGAAAGAAAGAAAAGAGAAAAAAATGAGACTGAGGGCTGGGGCTGTAGCTCAGTGGCAGAACACTTGCCTAGTACATGTGAGACACTGGGTTCGATCCTTAGCGTTGCATAAAAAATAAATAAAATAAAGGCATGATGTCCGTGATGTCTACAAAAATTAAAAAAAATGAAACTGAATAACCTGAAAACTATAATTGAGACTAGGTTTATTCTAACCATATTTTGAAATAATAGGATTGTTCTTCCTGTGAGGTTTGAATACTTTAGTTTTCAGTGATTTTATATATTAAAAGGGGAAAGGGCTAGTGAGGGGAGAGTTAGAAGATAGAACAAAATAGACAAAAACAGAAGAAAGAAGCTAATGCTGAAAGAATGCCCTTGGAACTCTGCCTTCTCCTGATGTGGACCGCTACCTTTGCATTCAATTCCCACTTGAAAATCCAAGGGAAGCCTTCCAGATGAGAGAGGTCAGACAGAGAAAAAGCTCGGCTTTCATAGCCAAATGGAACATTGTTGACTGGTTTCCCCATGTTTCCTTGGAATTACTTTGCTAACTCGGGTCTAAATAGCAGGATTCCACAGCCCTCTGGGCATGTACTACATGTTACATGAAACCAAATGTTCAGAAAGAAAAAAAAAATTAGAGACTTGTGCTGTTGTGAGCATTTAATTTTCAAACCAATCCCATCATTCTTCATCAGCCACGTATGAAGTGACGGAGATAACAGTTCCTGAAGCTCCTCATGCCATGCGCTGTGTGGCTCATCTGCCTTCCCTTACACACTTGTGCCAGGCTCAGATGGATGGGCATCCTCAGCCACACCCTCTGGTCCAATTACAGTGATGCTGCCTTGTGATGCTTTTGCTCTCTCTTTATAGCACTTGAGCTTGTGCTAGGGACAGCTCCTTGATCTTTTTTTGTTGCTTTAGAAAAAGTGGAAATATTGTGTGGAGAATATTAAGAGAAGACCAACCCCCTAAATATGCTTCAAAACCCATAAAAACATGACACTTAAGGAAAAAAAAGTAAAATCAAATGAAGAAAAATACATTCTGGGTTACTTGCACCATTTCTTTGAATAGTGTTGCAGGGAATTCTAGCTGACTTTAAATTTCAAAGGTACAATTTTTAAAGACACTTAATGGACCAAGCCTTGGCTGTAGACGGATGTATTGATTTAGTCCTTTCAGCTGGATGGAAGACAAATTTGATAATGTTAAAGAGACCATCCACATTGATTTTGCAATTGGGATTCTGTTTAGACAGGCTTTGTAAATTCATGGATCTAGCCTCAAAAATAGGCACCTGATGCCAGATCTTACCATTTGCAAAGGCAAAGCCAGAGAGATGAGCCTCCTGGCAGTACACCACTGGTAATCTGGCTTCTTAGGCTCAGGAGTTATACATGTGCTGTTTTATACTTGTGGAGGCACAGAAGATACTAGGTTTTCAAAAATACCATTTTGTTCAGTATGTGTTCTTCATCAAAATTGCTATTCCCACATTAATCTTTTAGTTTCCCTTGCACGATGCAGAGTAAAAATAGAAATTGATTTCAACACCTTGTATAAGCATCACACTGAAGTGCTATAATTAGAACAGTGGCTCTCAAAGTGCAGTCTCTGTACTAGCAGTGAAAGTACACCTGGGGTCTTATTAGAAGTGCAAATTACTTCCTAGAACCATGGAATCACAAACTCTAGAGATGAGGCCCAGCAATCTGTATTTTAATAAGCTCTCCAGGTAGTGCTGGTACAAGGCAAAGTTTGAATAAAATCATCCTCATGACTTACTACCAATTACAGAAACAGCAGTATAAATTAAGGAAAAGGAAACAAGAATGCATTCTCTGTCATATATTAATTTTAAAAAAGACCCAAAAAAGGAAACAATTATATTTCATGTCTTTGCTCTCAGGTCTACTAGTCAGTAAGATCGATGAATTCTGGAATTGCTGTGTCCAGTGGCATCTAAAATAAATCCCAGGTTCACTTCATTGAAAACAGAACTTTGAAAGGAGGGATTGTCAACTGTTTACCATTCGACTCCCAAAGAAACATTAGATCGTGAGAATAAGATGTTGCGTCTGTGTTGTTGACATTGAGCACTGGATGTTTCCTCCTTTGGGGCCGGATACCACTGATGGGATGGGGCAAGTCAAATTCCCAAAGTCATTAGTGAGGGCTTTGACTTGAAAAATGAATGTGAAGCAAAACTCAACACAAACGCATAAACAGCAAACTTTTGTTTAGATGTAAGGGGATGGAAATATTTGGGAGACTGAAGTAAAGCATAAACAATATACAGTATCATTAGCATGATTAACCCCTTCCCACCCAGGCAATTTCCATTTTAAATTAGAACTGTTTCATGTTCATGGAAACCCTTGAAATAATCTAGATCCATAAAAGTAAAGATATAAAAATAAGGTAGAAGAGTCTGCAGATAACTCCTCTACAACTTAACAGCATGGCTGAAATAAATGTCCCTTGGAAAATTGTCGAGCGTTCACATTCCTCCATAAATCAAGTCTACAAAAAGGAAAACCAAAGGACCATTTGAGTCTGATATAATCAGTCTGTTTACTTCCTGTTAAATAAAAAAACCACAAAACAGTATATTGGACTTTTAATGAGTGCTGGAAGTAACTTTACTCAGACATGTAATCAGTGCAGCATTAAATAAATTTGGAGACTCTAAAGCTCTCAGCTACCTATCTCAGGCTATTAGGCTTCTTTCTTTGTGGATGTCATGTGGCCACAGAGGAGGTATCTCGAGTTACTAGAGCTTCCCCGGTGGGTTTCCTGCTGCTCTTGACCTTCAGGCTCTTGAGATGCAGTCCCCCATCTTATTTCATCCCTCTTGGCTGTTTTCAAAGTGTTTTCCCCTTTTGGTGCAGTATTTGTACAACAGTCTTTTGTTCTTTGGAAGACAGTTGAAAGCACAATTTTCCAGGGGTTATTAATGGTTTCCAGAAAAATAGTCTCGTGAGCAACAGGGAAGAGGAAGGAGACTTTGCTGACATGAGAAGTAGGCAAGTGACAACGGTCTCCACACACATCTGCAAGCAGCAATGGTCACTTTGGAGACCATCTAAGGGCACACACTTGGAGACCCAGGAAAGCTGCTCTGGGCGATTTCCTGGACATTTCTCAAGGACACGGCAAAGAGGTACCTGACAACATGAAATGAGTATCACAAGTTGTAAATAAAAATCACAGTTCTTGTGCCTCAAAAGTATTTTTCCCTCTACTGGAGTGGGATGTGCCGCCCTGGGACCTCTCCTGGGACCCCGTGCAGCACAGCTTAGCTCCGGTTCTCATTCTGAGTTAACATAAAGGTTTTTACACGTCCTCATATAAACCCCCTGTGTTCTGACCCATCCTGATAGCCATCACATGACCAAGAGAACAGTTAAGGCCTCTGTCACCAAACATCACTTCCTGGTCCTACCAAGGAAACAAAAACGGTGATTTCCTGGTTTTAGTGTTCCCTATTTTGAAGCATTCTACCTTCTTCAGTAACCTAGGGAAGAGGTAAAACAGACACCAACGGATGACCCTCACCTAGAAAAGTCACTAGGGACAATATGGCCGGACCCTCCCCCCACCCCTAGGTTCACCTCCTCCTGCCCCAGGAGAGAACTCTGGGTGCTCTTCAGGGGTGAGGGCAAGATGGGAGGGAGGGAGAAGGATGAGAGGAGAAGCTTCCAGAGCCAAGGAGGAGGACCAGAAGGAAGATCTGCAGGGAGGTCCAGGGAGACGCCTCTCAGCAGGACACTGGGTTTGGCGGTTGGGAGAGGGTAAGCTGTGCCGTGTCCATGGCTGGCGAGTGGTGAGCACCCAAACCAGGTTTCACAGGGTTTAGAAGTTAATGAGAAATGAACAGGCTGTTTTCTGAGAAGTATGGTAAAGAAGAGGGTCAGGAAAATAACATTGAGGAAGTGACATTGGAGGAGATTTTTGTACAAGGTAAGTTTTATAGATGATTATAGGCAGAGAAAAAAAGGGGAAATTAAATGAAATAAATACCGATAGAAAGCTATGAATTAAGTAAGGAGGTAATAGAAGGCTTGAGAGGAGAAAGATCAGTAACCTAGGGAAGATGTAGACACCAAAGGATGACCCTCACCTAGAAAAGTCACTAGGGACAATATGATTTTAGAAGGAAATGAAATTCATTTTCCCTAAGACGGGGGAAGGAAAGAATGAATGAAGATATGTTAACCTGGGGAGGAAAAAAGAGGGAAAGAGAGGCATAAGAATACCTCACAGCTCGTTCTCTGAATAATCCAGGAAGCCATACTGTCTGCCCAGAGCAGATGTGGCTGAGGGAGATGGGGATGGGAAAAAAGTGAATTCACGTGGAGAGGGCAGGGGATGGCCTCCAGGGACCAAAGCTTAGGGAAAACCCCCCAAAAATTCCTATTGATTTAAAGCATCTTCCTCTAATCACTATGCCTCCTGGTAAACTGACACTTTTAAATGAGATGCTCAGGCGGAAGTCACTTTCACCAGCACTGCTTTTGTCTGGAAGAGAAACCACAGCAGCTTGGGACCTTAGATCTGAAATGGGACATGGCTGTGGCCACTTTGCTTCCAGGGGACACTGTGAGCATTAGCCAGGGGAAGGACATGGTTACCTTCAGCCTGGGTTCCACCAGAGCTGTTGAGAGACCTTGCCATACCTCTCGGCAGGTGTCTGTGACCTGCAGGTTCAAATGTGGGGAGCAGAGTGCCCCCTCCTGTGATGCCCTGTGTCCCTTCCGGGGCTTACAGTCCTCCAAGACAAGAGGAAAACTGTGCCAAACTAAACGGAGAGCTCAAGGAAGCAAGTCTCAGGGGAATGTCAGGTAGCATACACTGCTTTCTGGCTGCTTTCTACAAAGTCCAGAAAACAGTACGCTCTAGGATGCCAGAGTTTTATTACAAATGGGAAAACGGCTTACCACGTAGACACTGACCCAGCAAGTGCAACAATCCTTTATAAAACTGTAAGTGTGAAATGTGTGCTATCACAAATAGCGTGAATAAATATGCAAATAGCATCAAACCACAACTTCATTCCCAGCAGAGAAGCTACCATCAGGTAAAGGGAAGCAGTGACGCTTGGATACACAGGTGAACTGTGTATACTTCCCCGGAAGAAGTGATACCAGTCAATCATTCTTTTCTAAGAACATATTAAGAAAGGGGAAATTATATACTAATTACATATTAACTAACATAAGGTGATGCCAAGCAAGATGTGAAGAAACTCACACACCCAGGTAGATTTTGGTACTGAATGACTAGAATTCTAGCTTAATGTCTCTGACTTAAAGACTCACTAAGCCATTTCTTAAGATCAGAAATTATTTAAGACATATATATTATATATGTAGGACAACCTAGCTCAACCAGAAAGCTTATTGCTTTAGCTCTCAAGCCTTCTATTACCTCCTTACTTAATTCCTAGCTTTCTATTGGTTAATAAATATTATCTGTAGTTTAAAGTCATCTGACTGCCTTATATTCTACTTTGCTACAATGAAAAATAAATGCCTGAATTTACTAGCTAGTATTTATTCAGTTGATATGAGATTTTAATTGTTTTCATAATTTAAGTCAGGGTTTTTTAAAAAAATCTAAACATTACAAATGAAAATAATGAATAAGAAGATAGTATCACCACTATGACTTGGTTCCCAGACTCCAGAAGTACAAGAAATAAATGTCTTTTCTTACAAATTACAGTCTCAGATATTCATTTACAGTGATATAAAAAGGACTAAGATAATCACTAAAAGCTAACACACTCTAGGAATAAAATTGGAAATACTGTTGTGTTCATTGGTTTTTACAAACCTTGCTCTGAAAGGAAAAGTTGAAGAAGCCATTGGATGGAGATTATCCAATGAATATTACATGTGCATCAGAATGAAATCCCTTTAAGCCTAATAGGCCAATCAAATTTATCTAAAGAAAGTTGGGACCTAAAATAAGCTTTAAAACCTCCAGTTCCTATTATTTGATGTTGCTAATGGCCAAAGCATAGCTACTGAATATAATCTCTAATAACTTTATTCTATCATATTAAATAAAAATGGTGGACCGGGGCTGTAGCTCAGTGGCAGAGTGCTTGCCTAGTATTCATGAAGCACTGGGTTCAATCCGTAGCACCACATAAAAATAAACAAATAAAATAAAAGGCATGCTGTCCATCTACAACTTCAAAAAATAAAAAAAAATTAAAATGGCATCAAACTCTTGCTTTGATTAAAGAACTAACCAGAAATAAAAATACTGGGTTACATACTTTTGATAGAAGGCATACCTGAGCTGACTTATGAGTATTGATATGATGCTAAATTACTGAGCCAATAAGGTATAACTGCTGATGTGATTTGATGATGAAAAATTAGTGGTTGACTCACCTTTCAGATGGTCCATGTGGTTTCCTCTGAAAGCCTGGGAGTGTCAGCAAATTACATCATGTTAACTGGGTGTTTTCCCTTTTTCTTTAGTGGTTTTTATTTTTAATTTGAACAGAGTATTATGATGTGACTGGTTTTGCCACAAAAACTGAGGAACTACAGATTTGAAATGTTGTCAAAATGCCCAAGTCCACCTAGGCAAGGATCTGAAAATGTTTTTTACAAAGCTAGAAGCTTCAGCCAACTAGAGTTGTAAAAGGATTGAACATGAAGAGGAAGCCAGAGGGGACTTGTGCTGTGCTTCCCCTCTGCCAGCCGCACCCTGCCCTGGGAGGGGAAGGGGACGCCTCACCCAGCCACAAGTGTGACAGGAGCTTCAGGAGGCCTGCTCAGAGAGCTGAGTACAAGCATAACATGGCAGCCTGGCAGGGCTGAGCAGAAAGGGGCAGAAAAGCAACTGTATGAGAAGTACACTGCCTTCCACCAATGGCGGGGCACAGGTGCATGCTTCTTCCCTTGGATCGGTGGGGCAGCTCACAGATAAGAGCTGCACACGGTTATTTACAAAAGGGGGGCTTCTCTAAGGCCTTATTCCAGGAGCGAGCCTACCTCACTTTAGCAGAGAGAGTCTGGAGTAGACTAAATCAAAGGGCCCAGGGAAGAGAAGAGGCTAAAAATGGCCACCGGAAAGTCATCATCCACTTTAATGGAATTCAGATGGAGGTTCCCAGGCACCTCCACTTCCTGGGCCGTGGGTTCTCTGGGTCTGGGTAGAGGTCAAGCAGAAGAGCAAGATGAGAAAAGAGAACAAAACTGTATTAATCATGTCCCTTTCCATCCCCCATGCTTTGACATCTGTGTTCTTGCTGAATCTGGAGATGATGCCTTTCCAAGGTGAGCTGGTTCCTAAAGATAGCAAATGGCGTCCCCTGCGAGTGCCTTTCATAGGCAGATGGCCTGATCCAAAGTCCTCACCCCTTCCACCTCCTCTATACCACTCCTGCACTCGGGGCCACTATTTCCTTGTCCGAGTCACTCCAGGGTCAGGTACCAGGAAAAATTAGAGATTGCCCTTATGCCCCAGAACCCCCTGGAACTTTTCCAACTAGTCAATCCCAAACCTGTTAACCTGTCCCCATTCCCATGGAAACCACAATGAAAGTGCTTGCACACATTTCCCCTTTGCTCCCTCTGCCTGCTGACTAGCCTGGGGCTTCCTCATATGGCCCGGGGGTGGCATGCCTTGCCTCCTGTTTCTAGGAACTGTGAGTGCCTTCTGACATGACAGTCATTTCTGTGACTGCGGGGTCTTACCATATCTGAGGGAAACAAAATACCCGGAACCCTACAAAGAGGAAGCTCCCGTGGTCCCACCCTCAGTTTCCTAGCATGAAATAGGCCTCAAGGAGAGAGAGGCTACCTCTCTGAGGGAGCTGGAGATTCGATTTTTTTTCATTAGATTGGATATTTAGTTACTGAAATGAGACTCTTCTTGAAACTAATAGTTATCGCAGACTTGGTTCTCTCAGAGTAAGAGGACCTGGGAAAACCATGGGGTCCATCTGAGAGTTTGCAAAGTTCTGGGGACAAAAAGTGAGTCTGAGAATCAGTGGGTGGAGAGAATCAAGTGAGGCTTGGCTGGAATCATACTGCCTTCAGCTTACTCAATATTCCCATTACATAATAAAAATGCACCAACATATCACCAACAAGTTACAGAAGGAAGGAAGCTCTCCTGAAGGACAAGGCAATGTTTCGAGTGAAAATATGTTTCAGAATGTTCCAGACAAAAGACATCTTGAGAAACGGTGATCTGCAGTGACTTTTAAAAGTACCCATCTCACTGTAATGGTGAATTTATTAGCTTCGGTTGTTTGAAGAAATGTCTTCTCTTTCCTCTAGTTTTATGTATCACTTGAATTGAAAATTTCTCTGAAAACTGCCTAAAGTAGAAACTATATATCAGAAGCCCTGAAAGATGCTTTGACCTTCGATTCCTCCTTTGATAGTTGTTCTTAATGAAATGATTTAAAAGATGCACAAAATATTAACTAGGGATATTTACTGCAGCATTGTTTATAGTGATGAGTGGGGAGGAAACTTCCTTAATTTCCTTTTTTTGGAACTAGGGATTGAACCCAGGGATGTTTTACCACTGAGCCACATCCCCAGCCCTTTTTATTTTGTATTTTGAGACAGTATCTCACTAAGTTGCTTAGGGTCTCACTAAGTTGCTAAGGCTGGCTTTGAACTTGCAATCTTCCTGCCTCAGCCTCCTGAGTTGCTGGGGTTATAGGTGTGTGCCACTGCACCTGACTAAACTTTCTCAATTTTCAACAATGGAATGGCAGTTAAATAAATTGTGCTATGTTCATGTGAAGGAATACAGTCCTATTTATCTAAAATGATGCTGTAGATCAATGTTTCTCAAACTTTTTTTTCCACTCTTGCCCCTCTAAGGAGACTTTTGGTACCAGGGATTAAACTCAGGGGTGCTTAAACACCGAGCCACATCCCCAGCCCGTTTTTTTATTTTATTTAGAGACAGGGTCTCACTGAATTGCTTAGTGCTTCACTTTTGCTGAGGCTGGCTTTGAACTTGTGATCCTCCTTCTTCAACCTCCCGAGCTACTGGGATTACAGGCATGTACCACTGTGCCCTGACCCTCTAAGGAGACTTTTTAGATCTTTTTTCCTGATTGTCTTCCACCCATTCCCTCCTCCCCATGAAATTTTGAGGCACAGATATATTTCTGTTGACATACTGTGGGCCTTTGGAGGTTCACAAACCATTGTAAACCTTAGATTTTTTTTTTATTGTTGTTGTTGTTGTTTGTTTGTTTTCCTACCCTAAAGAACCAGCTTTTGCAAAGTGGAGATGATATCAAAGCCATTGAGGATGTGTGTTGTTGATGAGCATTGACATGGAAAAATGTTTATGATATTTTGAAAAGTTAAAAAAAAGGATATGCAATATAATGTATAGAAAACTCAGAGAAGTTTCTGTATGAAGGCATGAAGACTTATCTCTGGTGGAAACCAGACCTAGTATTTATCAGTCTTCCATCATGTGTGGGCATTTCTCATATCACTTAACCCTCATAATAACTGAGGTTCTGGGGGTTGCTGGTGCACCAGAGCAAGGGAGCAAGCACAGTGTTTGGGACAAGGGGACATTTAGTAGGTGGCAGCTAGTGTGTTACTGTCATATTCAAGGCTATTTCTGAGAATCATTTTAAATTAATTTTAAAATGAATACAGCATAGATTAAATGGCATGGTGACCCACAGGGCCCCATGGGCCACATTTGAATCTTCACTGTGTTAGCTGTGTGGCCTTGGACAGGACCCTCATCTGTGACATTCAGTTTTCTCACTCCTTAAGTGACCATGATGACAGTAATCATACCTACTTATAGATGGGTTGTGAAGATAAAATACATCAATCCCTTGCTTGGAATAGTGTTTAGTATACACCAAGCACTCAACAAAAGTTAATTTCTTACTTACTCTTCACCATGAATTCATGCAGGAGGGATGTAATACGTCCATTTTCCAGGTGAGAAGGAAATGCAGGGAAATTGAGTAGCAGGATAATGATTGCCAAGGGTAAGGGCATTTAGACAGAAGAGACCCTGCATGGGTACCCAGGAGAAAGGCCAAGGTCCCCGCCATTAGGTTAAAAAGAGGCAAAAGCCACCAGAGATGAATGAGATTTTGCTGTCTCTAGTGAATATGCCCACACATATGCAAAATATATGCTCCACATACACATCGGCCTTGAGCCCCAGGGGTTCCTTCTGGACACCTTAGTAGAACAGTAGACTTGGGAAAGTGCATGGTCTTCGGGCTGAATCCTGGCTCCAACATTCACTGGTTAAACGGCCCTGAGTACATACCCTCTCTCTGCACCAAGGTTTCCTGATCTGTCAAGAGCAGTAGTAAAATCCATCTCATGAAGTTATTAAAACTTAAATGGGAGGGTTAAAAAAAAAAAGTATCCTGTCCCAGCTCTGAAGTGGCACCAGGCCTAGTTAAGGGGACAGTCACATTACAAATCACTAGAGTACAATACCCATGTGCTAGGCATATGATATTTTTAAAGGGCTTAATAACATTTAATTTCAACTATAAATTATTCACTTGCTGAATAAACCTCTCCTCATTCTGCCTTCCACTTCCAAAGAATGCTGCCTCTGGGATCTGTGACTATCACCTAGATCACCAAGGATCATTAGCACCTGTCTCACTTCCGAGGAAGCTCTTCTCCCAGCAAACAGTGGTTTTCTCTTCCCTTAGACCTCTCTGTTGCAGAGACAAGGAACAATGCCATAGTCCTCTGGCAAGTGACTTCCTTTCTGTGCTTTAAAACTGCTCTCAGGTGTTGTCAAGCAACTATGAACTTGGTTAAAGTAATCCAGAACACTGAACTTGGAAGGCTGAGGCAGCGTAGCCCAATAAGTCTCTTCATGTTCATCACTGGATTTGGTTTTTACCCTTAGTGAATCAGTGAGCCATTGGTGGGTTTTGAGCTGCAGAGGAATGTGGTCTGTCTTGGGGGTCATGTGTTGAAAATATGGAGGGAGTGGGGCAAAAATAGTCAAACAGAGAGAGACCAGTTGGACAGTTACGGCAAAATCTAAGTGGGAAATTTTTACAGCTTGGACAGAGTGGTCAGATTTGGATATATGTGAAGGCAGAGGTCACTGAACTTCCTGCAGGATTGAATTTGGGGTGTGAAAGAAAAAGCAAAGTCAAGGATGACCCTGAAGCTCCTGGAACAATGTGGATAATATTAATGAAAATGATTTGCCGAGGGAGATTTAGGGACAGGGTTTGGGACATGTTAAGTTTGAGATGTCCTTCAGACACTATGTGGGTACTGATCAGTGCCAATTTAGCTGAGACAGAACCACATTCCCCTGTATGCTCTTCTTTGTATGATTCCAGACCGATTGCACCATGAATAAATTTGTACCATTTTTTGGAAGGTGGAGGTGAAGCAGCAGCCACCACATTCTGAAGATGCAGTTGGCGCTCTGTTGAAGGTTGCACACATTGCGGCTGATGAGCCACCGCCTTGCTGCCCTGGGATAGTAAGTAGTTCAGCCTGAAGCTCCTCCAGCTCCCATTATGTCTCCTCTTTTAACTTTGCAGACTCCTTGGGCAGGGGTATGTGAGCCCCCTGGCAAAGCCAGCCAGATCCTTTGGCAGGTCATCATGTTGAAGCTGGAGGCAGTGTATCAGGTCTAGTTCCAGTTTTTCATGGTGGGTTCCTGTTGGTGCTGTTCTCTTCCTCTTCAGGTCCAACTCTTCCTTCTGGTTACCAGTCCCATTACCAGAGACTGAGCCAATAACTTTTCTTTAGCTTCTCCCACATTTGCAGAAATTCCCATCCTATAATAAATCCCTCATTCCCTATGCTTCATAGAGGTTCTGCACTTCAGATTGAACCCAAACTGATGTGATACCCAGGTGAGATGTTAGGTAGGTCACTAGATAGAAGAATCTCAAGTCCAAGGGAAAGGTCCCAGGTAGATGTAAAAATCTGGAAGTTTTCAACATGTAACTGCTATTCAAAACCATGATGCTGGATCATACCACCCAAAGAGAGAGCTCATAAATGGAAGAAGAAGAGGTCTAAGAATCAAACCTTGGGCCTAGGTACTCACAGCTCAGGGGAGGGGCACATTCCGTGCCACACAGAACAGGGTCACCCAGGGAACTGAGTGAACTGGAAGAGACTGTGGGAGCCTGGATTTGGAGTAACAAGAGGGTTGAGGACCCCTGGTTCTCACTGAGGATATTATTGACTTACTGGAATAATTTCACAGGACAGCAGGGAAATAAAACCTGGAAGGCTAAAGACCAGGAGTGCAGCTGGTCAGGCTGATAAAGGAACTTGCTGGATGGAGAATCTCTCCTACTGAGAGGAGGCATATCTAGTGAGAGCTAGGTACCTCATGGTCAGGAATTTGGGGCCCTGTGAGGCTCAGAGATGTCAAGGTAGCACTTGAAATTTCAGGTCCTAGAATATATTTGACCCATGTTCATGACTTCAGCAGGAGGTAGTAGGTGACTTCATAGTTATCCTATATGATACAGCATGTGGTTCAGTCTGGGAGATTTTAGGATAAGGGAGAAAGGGTGTCCGTGGAGTAATGAGGAGAAAAGATATCTCATTCACTCCCACACACACACTGAGACAGCTGAGGATAAGCAGGGTCCTCAGGGTCCTCACAGGGGATTCAGGTGTCAGTTAAGCAGTGAAATGAAAATTCAAAAGATGAATTTGAAGAGATGAGGAAATTAGCTGTTTCTGTCTGAGTTCCAGGGGGCATGGTGATGGATGCCAGGAGTTTTGGAAGAGTGAGACATGACCGGAAAAAAAGATAATGTACAGGAGATACTGGTGACCAGGGACCTGAGGTTTGTGACAGATATAAACGAGGATAAAAGGTACGATGATATTGGACATGAAGGTCTCAGAGAAGAGTGGCAAAGATGACCACCTGGTGAACTAGCCGGTGAACTAGGGAAGAGTAGACAGGTTCTGGCCTGGCACTGCCACTAATTATTTATAACATCTTGAATTAATATCTGGGCTTCACTGTCCATGTGGAGAGGGTTGGAGGAGAACATTTTGGGTAATCTCAGCCCATGATTTAAGATCTTAGGTACAGCTTACGTAGCCTTGGTGTTGGAGAAATAATTTGCTAATCTAGCGCTTGGCCACGTCCAGCTCCCCCAGTGCGTGGATGGGATGCACAGGACTGACAGCAGGACCAATTCAGAATCACTCATGGCCATTCATTCCTTCCTTTCTGCCCGCCCCTTGCGCTTCTGACTCTCACGGTACCAGTTTCTTTAGGTGCCTTGATTCTCAGGTAATCTGCAAACACCTGTCCTCTTTTTATCCTATCGATCTGGGATTCTGATTCTCCACTTGACTTTTCATCTCACCAACTCAAACACCCTCAGTTCCTCCCATGGTCAAGGCCCAAGGGCAGGACTAACCCAATTACAGGGTTCTTAAACCTCCCTGCTGACCAGTATTTGTTTACAAAGGGCAGGAAGTCGTTTCCTCCTCTCTCTCTCTCTCCCCACACACAGACACTCTCTACAAAGCTTGCAGAGAGGTCTTGAATCAGGCTGTTCTTTTTGAGAATGTCCTAAGATAGAGGGTAAGTGCTGGGCAGCAGGAGTCCTGGCTTCAAAGGCAGCTTTAGTTCAAACTCTCCACTGCCCTCCACGTGTGTGAACTCCTTTCTTTCAAATGTTCTACTTCTATGCCAAGAAGCAGTTCTTTACAATTCTGCATAAAAGTACAGACAGTTCACAGGCGCTCTGAGACCCACCCAAGGATGAACCCTTGACAGTCCCATAAAGCCCCTTTGTTTATCTGGCATGCCTGGGATCTTGTTTTAGTCAGCTTTTTCTTTTTCTTTTTTTTTTTTTTTTTTTTTGCTGCTATGACTAAGGATCTGACCTGAACAATTATAGAGGAGGAAGAGTTTACCATAGGGCTCAAGGTTTTAGAGGTCTTATTCCATAGAAGGGTGGCTCCATTCCTCAGGGCTCAAGGTCCTGAGGCTGAACATCATGGCTGTCGAGGGTGGCAGAGGGAAGCAGCTATCATCAGGGTGATCAGGAAGTAGAGAGCGAGTTCTCCACTTGCCAGAAACAAATATATACCCAAGGTCACACCCCAGTTCCCACCTCTTCCACCCTACCACTTCATTACCACTCAGTTAATCCCTATCTGGGGATTAAATCACTGATTGGGTTAAGACTCTTGCAACCCAATCGTTTCTCCTCTGAACCTTCTTGCATCGTCTCACGTGAGTTTTGGAGATCCCTCACACACATACATAACAAATCCCTTCCTGGGAATTTTATTTCCTCCTTTTCAGAAATAAAGAAAGCACCAGAACAGGTTGCAGAGGCTCCATTCCTTCCCTCATCTCAGGGAAATGAAATTCCCAGGACAGAGAGGGGTAAAAATCACATCACATAAGTGCTTCCAGCACTGCCAAGGGTCTGTTCTGCATGTCCAATGATTATCTGAGATGTCTGATTAAGAAGTTTCTCTTTGGTGTTGAATAAACTGTAAGGATTTCACATCTAGGTGTTTACCCATCACTCCATGAGGGCAAAGGGACATATAAAAGCCATTTCCTCCTGCTACCTCCATAAGCCCTCATTTGTCCTTGAAGTCTCACTCCTATCTTCTATCCTACTCAGCTAAGTCATTGTCATCATGGAATTAGGCAGACATTGCATCTGCATACCACACAATCCTAACACGTTGAAACTTAGTCATTACTATTGATGACATGAACCATAATATTTGTTCTCCATGGGAACATAAAGCATCACATGAGGTTGCACGTTTTCCAATGTTTTTTCCTGATTATTTGTAAGTATAGGCTCTTTATGTGGTCCTCAGTTGTCTTCAAAGGGAACAGTGACATTTCCTGTTGGTTAGCAACTGCTCTGCATGGCAATTGGTGATCTGATCTGTCTGGCTAAGAAGTTTCTCTTTGGCATTTAACAAGCTGCAGTGATTTCACATTGAGGCGTTCCCCACTCACTTGAGGGCAAAGAGGCATGTAACACCAACTTAGAGGATTTGATTCTAGAGCTAAAGGAAAATTTTATGGACAAGTAGAAAGGAAAAGGTATTTTTTTCTAACTCTGCTTTTTGAAGTTCAAATGTCCATCTTTTCTTTGGAAATAGATGGCATCTTATTTCAACATTTTTTCTAGGTACTGCTTTCTTTATAAAATTATTTGTCACCAACACAATGTTTTTTGCTATGATTTCATCTCTTGAACACTAATGAGATTATTAAATAAAGGGCAAAAGGAAAAATTTCTATTCCATCTTTTTAATGAAACTAGGTCTCCTGAATCAAGACAGACTTCAGTTTTCTAATTGAAAGTATCATCCCTCAATGAATGTTCATGAAAACTATCCCCATATATCTAACCAGGCGATATTTCATCATTCACAGTATTCTAGGCTGCCTGAATCCTCAAATGTCATGTCCATGGCAATCTGATTTTATGTCACACTGGACTGAGACTGACAAAGCCAAGCATAAAACACACCACAAAGCAGTCTGGAAAGATACCCTAAGCTACTTCCCCCAACATGTGAGGACTCCTCTTTTTATACAATCATGTATATAGAAAAGATAGAATTTTTAAGAACCCAAACATTTCCTCCTAAAATATTCTTTCTAGTGCTTTGCTTCAGAAGAAAGTTTCAGTTCAAAGCAGTGACTTACCAGGCTCGGATCTGCCAGCTCCTTGGAGAGGTTCCTCTTGGGGTTTCAGGTTGTGTCTGAAACTTAAAATGTAAAACGCATTCAGTTAAGTTGCCTGGCGTTAGTGACTTTGTTTCTTCCAGCAGACTCCACAACAGAGTAAAATCCCAGTCCCTTCTCTCCGCAAAAAATCTTCAAATTATTTTCTTCCTCTTCTTCCTTCTCTCTATATGCCAAGTCATGGACGAAAAGCTCATAATCCTGGCTCACTTGTCATGGAAAAGGTGTAAAATGTACATGTAATCAGGCAAAGTGGGAAGTATCGATTGCAAAATGATTTGAAAGTTTCTTTAAATAGAGTAGCTAACCCTATTAGCTCTCTGCTTGTATGTGTTTGGCAAGAGACTAAGTTGTTTTTTGTTTTTTTTTTTTTCAAATGTAGGAGTGATATAAGTGCAGGAAGGGACACTTCTGCTAGCCAGAGAGAGAGAGAGAGAGAGAGAGAGAGAGAGAGAAGATTCTAAAACCAGCCAGAGAGTAATTAGACCCTTTGACTCTGACAGTTAATCCAAAGCACACTGCAGGAAGTGCACTGGTGAGCTGAAGTTAGAGAAACAGTGGCCTCTTATGGAGCCCCAGATGTCATACCAATTACATACGGTGTGGTGACTTGCAGTTTATTTAAATAGTCATTCAAGTTAAAATACAGAACAAGAGGGCTGCGGCAGAAAAGCCATCTTGGGCCTAATTATTCCGTTTCTATAGATTAGGTTGATAAGTTCTCATTCTGCTCTTATTCTCTGTCCTTCCTTCCCTCCTTCCAAGAAGTGGTGCCCTTCCTCCTCCTAGATACTGTACAGATGCAAACAGACTCCAACAAGCTTCATCTTTTAAAAAGTTACTATCGACATGTGAATTTTTGTTTTCTGAACATTCCTGCCTTCCTCTATGGTGATGAAAGCAAATAATCTTAGTGTTTATTTTGACAACCCACATCAAAAAAACATCTTACAATTAGGAAAAATTCTTCATCACTAATCAAAATGGTTTTGCCTACTTGGCACAAAAGCCAAGAAATAAGAAATTCAGGTTCTTCCACTAATCACTGTGTGCATTTATTTTCTTTTAGGTCATGTTTACAAATGTGAGCACGACTGAGACAACTAGCATGTTACCCAAAGTCTATAAACAAGATGATCCTATTGGGACCAGAGAACCTGCACCCTGACTCTTCCCAGATGGGACATTTTGTGGGGTTTCTGGGAGCTGTGCTTCACCTAGTGATATGATGAGGTGACAGCCAGAGCAGAGAATGACAGTAATCATGGGCAAGGCCAATGCAGATTGTAGAGAGGAGAAAAAGAAATTAGAAGAGAGTTCTCTGAACTTTGAGTAGCATGTATTTGGTGGGAAACAACACCAATTCACAGAAAATGTAAAATAAAATCAAAGATAAATAAAAAGGAAGGTTCCATTTGTCAGAAACTTATCTGTTAAAGGTAGTTTCCATAGTTTTCACTGCAAGTGAGAGTACAAGGTCATGTGAGGTCGTACACTTAGTAGAAGACTCAGTCACCGCCCCATATTTTCTCAAATGAGTGGCCCTGTTGTTTTATATCATCTGTTCACCAAGCACAAAAATAGGAATTACCATGGATCCACATCAAGATTCTAAGAACTATTCTACTAGCTTTTAATTACTGCTTTCCCCGAGGGCACATTCCCTCTTCCCCAAATTATGCTTAGTTATATATAAATTTGTAAAAAAGTTCTCAACTCCTAGGTGTTTCATAATGTCACTGGCTGGGTGGTTTCCATTTATGCCTGAACACATTCTTGCTGAAAACATTTTGCAGCCCTGATGGAAAACCAAGAGGAATCCTGGCAAAGGTCCCCTTGAGGTTAGCAAACCTCATGAAATACTTTGTACAATGAAGCCTTGAAGCATTGTTTGCAATTGTGACATAACTGCATTTTTATCTACTTCCGGACTTGGTTTTCTATTTATCTGAGCAGTAAACAGCTCCCAAAGGTCAGACTACCTCACCGACAAGTACTCCAATTTCCTTGCAGTGAAGGCATTTATCTAGATGTGCTCCTGCAGCGTCTTCTTGAGCTCTATTCTCTTTCTCCTACGAAGGTCACCTGTCCCCTTTGCTGTGTTTTAGAATCTACTCCACTCAAGGGATAGAATTCTAAGTCAGACACAGAAGGATGTGGCCTCTCTATTCATTATGTGCTATCGCTGGGAAACAGTTAAAAGGGACATAGCACATCTGAACATCTTAAACACAACTGATCTCATTTCTTCTTCTTTTTTATTTTCCTAAATATTTTTTCTCATTATAAAAACAGTAGAGACTCATTATGTACAAACTTTGGAAATTCCAGAAAAGTACAAAGTACAAAAATGATAATACAAATCAGATACATTACCATCAGCCAGAGGAAACCACTCTTAATCATTTCTTTATCCCATTCATATATTTATTTTTAATAATATTTGGATAGTAATGTGTTATGATTCTGTCCTCCCCACATTATATCATAAACAACTAATTTCTTCAAATGTGATTTTAATTTCTACATGATATTCATAATTTGTTTAATTCTTCCCCCATTGTGCAGTATTTAGATATTTTCTAGTATTTTTTAAATTTTAAATAGTCTTTTTAAAATTGATTTTATTTTTTTTAAATACACGACAGCGGAATGCCTTACAATTCTTATTACACATATAGAGCACAATTTTTTATATCTTTGTATATAAAGTATGTGCACGCCAATTCATGTCTTTATACATGTACTTTTTTTGTATTACAATTCTTATTACACATATATACCATCATTTTTCATATCTCTGTTTGTATATAAAGTAGGTTGACACCCAATTCGTGTCTTCAAACATGTACTTTGGATAATGATGTATGGAGAACATCTTTCCTGCCATTTGAAAATTGTCCTTAAGAGCCATGGATTTATCCAATAGTTATATATCCAATAGTTATAGATGTGTGCCAGGTGTCAGTCCCCTGAGAGGGGAGGTTTGCTGTCTTTCCTTCTTTCACTGATTTGTTCAGATGAGGGGCCCAGAGAGTCCCTTGACTTACCTGAGGCTATACAACTAGATATTAGAAATTTGGAATTCTTTGATTTTTTTTCCACTTGGTTCATCACTCTTGCTCAAACACTAGCATATCCTTTTTATTTATTTATTTTATTTTATTTTTTTTTGAGAATTTTAATATTTATTTTTTAGTTATCAGCGGACACAATATCCTTGTTTGTATGTGGTGCTGAGGATCAAACCCGGGCCGCACGCATGCCAGGCGAGCGCGCTACCGCTTGAGCCACATCCCCAGCCCCTAGCATATCCTTTTTAATTCCCTTTTTTCTCTCTTTACTCATTTAGTTCCATTTTAGACTAACTGCTGCCACCCCATTCCAGTTCCTTCTGTGAAGCCACATCCAGAAGCCACCTAGCTGGCCTCCAGGACCTGCTTGTTCTACCCCTCTGAGTGACCTTTCTTTATGTCACTATCTAGTTTAAAAACTTCCCTGACTTTTTAGTGAAACCCTTCATGAACATAAGCACCTCTGCCTGGCTCCCGAAGCCCCGTGTTCACGCCTCGTCTATTCCACGAAACAACATGAGCCTTCCATCATATTTGAAATTATTTGATTTGAGTTCAGATCTCTGCCACTTTGGCTGGGGGGCAAATAAGTTTACAGTTTATTTCTGCATATACAAATAAGCACAATTATACTAATACCTGCCCTAGTAGCTTCCCAGGACCCTAGGAATGATGGAATATGTATTATATTTTGGTGAGCTGCTAAATGCTATATAAATGAGAGAAAATATTGTGCGTGATATCCACCAATGTCTATAACTTTGAACCATTTCAACATACAGTCTGTTCCACATAACAGCCCTGAATTATGTCAGGCCCATCATATTTTCTCAGTGTCTTATTATGTTAGTCACTTTTTCTCAGCTTGGCTATGAAGTCTCTGAATGTAATACAGTATTCTTGTATTATTTCTGTAACTCCCAGGGCCTAACCCTGCACACTGTCGTGATGGCTAGTCCAATCTAGGTAAGTCCTAGTGGCAGAGTCTGGATGTGGGTACATTGGGATTTAGTTATAGGTGGAAGAGCTGGTGAGGTCTCCTGGAGTGCAAAAGTCATAAACTCGTGGGAGTCCTAGAAGACTGGGATTAAGGTTGGTATACACTCTGTGAAGTCCATGAAAACATTCTCTCAATTTGGATCTTGCCTCTCAGAGATAGCAACTGAATTTTAATAACAACCCTCATTAGGCACATCAGAAGCCAGAATGTCCTGCAGAGATAGAGGAACAAAACTTGACCTTTGGTTGTCTCTATCAGAAAGGTCAGGCTGCCTGTGCAACCCATGATATGTTATTAAAGATAACATGATATGTTGTTAAAGAGTGATGATGATCCACCTATGAATTGCTCATTTAATCTGAAGTTCACTTATCAGTTTTAGTTATCTAGTTACTAGAGTCCAAAAGAACATTTTTCCCTAATAGGTCTATCCCTTTAAAAAGTCAGTTATAGAGGTAAAATTATGGTTAATGGCAAAAAAGGGGTTAAATTAGAGTTAGGTTTAGTGCTGAGTTTGCAGTTAGTGTAGGGTCAGGGTTCAGCTTAAGATGAGGTTAAACTAGGTTTGCGGCTAAGCTTCGATGCCAGAGTTAGTACTGGTGTTAGATTTAGGTTTGGGTTAAGGCTGGGTCAAGGTTAGAGTTGGGGTTAGGTTTCATCTAGATTCTTCGACACAAAGAATACTTTCAATTAAAGATATTCTTGAAAATTTCACTTTCGTCTTTTGCATTTTTGTCCATTTTCTGAGGACTAGTGTAAGAATTGTTTGGAGAACTCTCCTCTTATATTATTCATTATACAGTTTTCCATAGTTATCAGAATCTTTTTTAAGTCTCCAGTACTGAAAGCAAGCAACATCTGTAACATCAACGTTGGCACCTAAAGGTCAATTTGTAGATGGCATCATATCATGGTATTGCTCTCTTTCTCTGTCATAAAAGCCGACACCATTAAGGCAAAAAACCCATGATCTAGAATGCACTTACGTTTTACCCCCAAAACATTGTTTAACATAAACATTTATATATACTTTCGAAGCACCAGTCATTGGTTAAGTACTAAGGAGAAAACCATCCGTTTAACAGAATTTCCAAATGATTAGATGTCATTCAAATATGTGTTTCCAGTCTAGGCTTCCTTCTCAAACTACAAACTTGGATGTCCAGTGGATGAATGATGTCCTGGCCTCATTCATATGGTCCCAGATGATGTCCCCATAGTTTAGATGGCACCAACTTCAACAGATCCAAAAGCGAGCCCATTGTCTCTGCCCTCAGCCAACAAACCTATTTCTCCTTCTTTTCTTCCAAGCTACTTAATGGCAGCACCATGAACCAAGCAACTCCAAACCAGAAACCTTCATTCAACTCCTTCTCCCTTAAACCCTACTATTCCATTCTGTTATAAAAACTCTTTCAAATCACCTCTCCATTCCCTTGCCTCTGCTCCAAGGTGGCCTTGGCACCTCTTGCCTAAACCTTGGCAACATTCTCTTAAGATAACCTTCAAATGATTTTCCTTCAAGATCTTCCCCTCCCCCATGTTGTCACCAAAATGTGACATCTTTGTTATGCCATCCACCAGTTGGAAATCTTGCCTAGAGCCTCTTTTATGAACACCTTCTCATTCCTCTGTTCCCCTAGAACTCTCCAGTTCCTCCTCTGTGCCCCACCATATCTAGTACATGCATGGTTGCACTTACCACATGCTATTACACTTGTTTTCCTCAAGCAGACGGTAACCTTTCTCCAGGGTGGGATGGTCTCATTCATTCCTGAACCCCCAGTTCTCTGAACAGCTCCTGGCACATAGTGTGTGCTCACAAAATTCTGCTGCAAGAATAGCTTGCAGGACTACGTAACTCTCACAGATCCTCTTTGTATACTAGTGTGTCCGGTCCCAAAATAAAACTTATGCTGTGTAAGGTTTCTTTAAAAAGCACACCCTGCATCTTAACAGGAAGCTACAGATTAATAAACAGCTGACGGAACAAACTAAATAGCACCCAATGAATCACCAGTGGACTGTTCAATTGCAGCCAGCTAGACTCAGGGAGAGAGAAGACGGGGACAGAACACGATTTTTTGCAGATGCCCCCAAAACTCTGGGTATTAGGGCACTGCCTATTTCCTCACACTGGGATGAAAATTCAGGAATAGAAAATGGTCATGACAAAATGAATCTGGGAGGTCATGTGAATATAGAAACTGAATTCATATGAAATTTAGAGCCACAGAATGCTCACCACACCCTAACTCATCCCTCTGTCCTTGTATGTGGTGTAGTCAGTCATTAGGCTACAGTTCATTAGAATAAATGACGGATACATAGACCATATATACATAAGCCATATGGCTGGCTGCACTGTGGACCACTAGGAGGAGGAGGAGGAGGGGGAGAGGGAGGGGAAGATGGTTTTAAAATCAAAGATCTCAGCTTCCCTTCATCACATGGCTGAAGGTCCAGGGCTCAGGTTGCATGTAGTAGGTGCCCACCTCTGCCCACTTGAAGAATTTCTCTTAGAAATATGTTAAACCTGATACCTTGGGAAGTTAGAGCCTACTGAGAAACTCTATTGGCAGGTTTCTCCTGAGAAGGTGTATATGGTCACCAGAGACAGGGGACAGAAAATCCACAAAGGGATTCAGGTCAATCCCTGTATAAAAACAGAACTAGGCTCAGCGAGTCCAGATCTGATCAATTACAGGAAGCTTCCCTAAGGCTTGTCCTGGGCTGGGCTTCTAGCTCAGGACTAGCAAGAGAAAGCCAGATGCGTTTCCCCAAAGCAATCCCATAGGACTCCGGCCTCGGCCTCCACTTGGCCCACCTGAAAACTTCCTCCCGGATCTGCCCCGCAATGGGGCCCTTTCCATGAGGCGCTCTGAATCTACAGCTGTTGCTTCTTGCCATTTGTGAGGTCTTGGTGGATTTCCACCTGGCCTTCTTTGAAGACTCCTGGAGCCTGCGCACCTGGGATGGAAGGAGGCGGTGGAGTGCAGCGGGAGTGGGGAACTGGACGAGGAAAAGTTCCGTAGGAGTAGTTTGGGGGCAGGTGAAGGGCCCAAGTCTGGGGGCCCAGGAGAAACACCAAAGGAGGCAAGGAACGCGCCCCCCAGTGGTCCCAGGCGCCGGGCAGGGGCAGGACAGGGGACGAGCGCCGTGCGCCGCCTGGCGGCCCTCCCTGCCCGGCCTGGCAGCTGCGGTGGCTGGGGGTTGGCGGCAGTGCGACAAGGAGGTTAAGGGAGCATCTCGGTTGTTGCGGGCTGAAAGGCGACCCACGGAGCCCAGGCACAGATGCAGGGCGATCTCCCTTCCCAGGTCCCGCGTGCCGCACTGGGGGACTCCGCGCTTGCACTGTCACAGGACCACTTCAACTCACCCGTCGGTCCTTCCTTCCCTGAATTTGAGAATAGACCCGTTGGGAGCCTGGCCTGACAGATGGTCCCAAACGCAAGGATCAAGGAGGAGCAGCTGCCCTGGCTGGAGCCCTCATCTTTTTTTTTTTTTTTTTTTTTTACCTCAACCTGTGCTTTTATTTATTTATTTATTTATTTATTTATTTTTTATTGTTGGCTGTTCAAAACATTACATAGTTCTTGATATATCATATTTCACACTTTGACTCAAGTGGGTTATGGACTCCCATTTTTACCCCATATACAGATTGCAGAATCACATCAGTTACACATCCATTGATTTACATATTGCCATACTAGTGTCTGTTGTGTTCTGCTGCCTTTCCTATCCTCTACTATCCCCCCTCCCCTCCCCTCCCCTCCCCTCTTCTCTCTCTACCCCCTCTACTGTCATTCATTTGTCCCCCTTGTATTATTTTTCCCTTTCCCCTCACTTCCTCTTGTATGTACTTTTGTATAACCCTGAGGGTCTCCTTCCATTTCCATGCAATTTCCCTTCTCTCTCCCTTTCCCTCCCACCTCTCATCCCTGTTTAATGTTAATCTTCTTCTCATGCTCTTTGACCCTACTCTGTTCTTAGTTACTCTCCTTATATCAAAGAAGACATTTGGCATTTGTTTTTTAGGGATTGGCTAGCTTCACTTAGCATAATCTGCTCTAATGCCATCCATTTCCCTGCAAATTCTATGATTTTGTCATTTTTTAATGCAGAGTAATACTCCATTGTGTATAAATGCCACATTTTTTTTTATCCATTCGTCTATTGAAGGGCATCTAGGTTGGTTCCACAGTCTTGCTATTGTGAATTGTGCTGCTATGAACATCGATGTAGCAGTGTCCTGTAGCATGCTCTTTTTAGGTGGAGCCCTCATCTTGTTGGGGTGATGGCCCATGTGCTACGGCTGACAGTTTGAAGGACTGGAGTGAGGAGGAGGCATTCTGGGGTCTGGAGAAGCTGATCAGCAATGACCAGAAGACATTTACTGAGCAGTGAGGCTGCTAGATGGATGAGATCCCTCCCTGTGCACCGACCGTGGGCCAGATGACACAAATTCCCTGGGCTAACATGTTGCCCTGGACAGGTTGCCCACTCTCAGGCACCATCTGAACATGCACAGAGCATCCTCAAGGGATAGTGGAAGATGCTGAAGAAGGCGCCCTCTGGGTCCTAGGTGAGGGAGGGCAATGGCAAGACGCTGGCTTTGACTGTTGGCTCTTAACTCCCAAGTGGGTGTCACTGTGTCTCTGATGATTTTTGGAACAAAATGCAAAGAAAGTTTAAAGAAAACAGATTTTCATAGGACCAGCAGGGACAAAGCAGCCCACGAGTGTGGAGGCAAAACAGTGCCAATTCAAACAATACTGACGCCAAGCAAAGTCGATTCTAAAAGACAAAACCAACAGCTAGAAGGACTGGCAAGTGTAGTTGGCTCATGGCTATCCTCATCTGTTCCCTTAATGACAGCCTTTGTAATATGGACTTTGGGGAGTAGAGACCACAAATGAACTTTAAAGATTACATTGCAGTTTACGCAGAACATATTGTTCAGTTTTTCATTATTGGAATAACAGTCTTGGTAGTGGCTGTGCCAGAAAGCCAGTTCCTCTTTCCTTGACTGATTCTATAAAGAAAATGTTGGAGAAAAATAACTTACGGAGGCATTTGGACACTTGGGAAAACAGTGGGAAGTGCCACAAACTTTTGCTCAGATAAAATGAGAACATTTGCTATTCCTGTAGTCCAGGCTCACATGGGTGAGACCTGTTATAAAACAACTCCTAGACTTGCGTCTATTCCAGACCATTTTGAATACATTTTTTACAGGTATTGTTGTTAGTTGGTTTGTGAGGGGCTAAGAATCCTGTGCTTTGCATTCAGAAATTTCCTGGATACTGACAATGAACCCGACTGGGCAACAAGGTAGATATCACTAAGGAAGGATCTTATATGGGTTACCCTGGCAGGCATTGAAGATCCTCTGAGACCTGGTGCATTAGTTTCCTGTGGCTGCTGCAACAAATTCCTATACAGTGAATATCTTAAAACAACAGAACATTATTCTTTCACAGTTCTGAACCCCAGAGATCCAAGATCAAGGTGTCAACCGGGTATGCTCCCTCTGAAGGTTCTAGAGAGGAATTCTGTTTTGGTTTGGGTATGAAGTGTCTTCCAAAGTCTCATGCTTGGTCCTCAAAGCAGCAATGCTCAGAGGTGGAGCATTTTGGGAAGTGATTGAATCATGAGGTGTCTGACTTCTCCAGTGGGTTAATCCATCAATAACTGAATGGACTACTGGGAGGCTGTGGAGGTGGGACCTGGTTGAAGGAGTGGGCCTTTGGAGATGTGCCTTGGGGACTATATCATGTTCCTGGTCTGTCTGTCTGTCTGTCTCTCCTTCCTGGCTGCCACGAGGTGAGCAGCTTTCCTCCACCACACCTTCTGCCATGATATTCTGCCTCATTCATGCCCAAAGCAGTGGAGCCAGCCAACCATGGACTGAAATTTGACACCATGAGCCAAAATAAATCTTTTCTTCTTTAAATTGTCTTTCTTGGATGTTTTCTCAGGCAATGAGAAGCTAACTAGCACATCTTCCTGGCTTCTGGTGGTGGCTGGCAATTCTTGGCATTCCATGGCTCACAGCCACAGCACTCACTTTCTGCCTCTCTCTTCATGTGGCTCTCTTTCTTCTGTGTCCACATCCCAATTTTCCCCTTCTTTAAAGGATACCAGTTCACTGCATTAGAGCCCACTCCAACCTAGTATGACCTCACCTCGATTACTCTGCAAGGATCTCTATTTCTAAGTGTCACATTTAGAGATACTAGAGGTGAGGACTGAGACATTCATTTTAGGAGACACAGTTCAACTCACAATAGCTGAGATGCCAAATGCAACTTACAAATGCCAGCATGCTAGAATCACTGTGTGTGTGATTGCTTGAGAAAAGCCTCCACATTGTAAGGACTCTTGGCCCTGAAATGAAATTACATAAAGGCCTCTGGAGTTGCCAATGTTTATATGGCACAGATATCAACAAACTAATGCACAGGAATAAAAATGGAGAAATTGAAAAGAGGCTCACAAACAGGGTTTGCCCAAACCTTTGTGTTCTTGCTGTGATAGTTAATTTTATATGTCAATTTGGCTGAGCTAAAGGATGACCCGATAAATGGTAAAATATTATTTCTAGGTGTGTGTCTTGTGAAGGCTATTTCTAGAGGAGATTAACATTTAAATCAGTAGACTAAGTGAAGACAATAGCCCCTCACCAACACAGGTAGGCATCATAAAATCTTTTGAGGGCCAATAGAACAAAAAAGCAGATGAAGAGTGAACTTACTTTCCTGTTTGAGCTGGGACATCCATATTCTCTTACCATGGGAAATCAGTCTTTCTATCCCCTTCTCAGACTAGGACCTATAGTATCAGGTTCTAAAGAGCCTTCAGACTCAGTTTAAATTATAGCACCAACTCCTCTGTTCCTTCACCTTGCAGATGGCAGATTGTGGGAATTTCTTGGCTCCATAATCATGTGAACCAATTCCTATACTATATATCTATGTAATGTGTGTATGTGTGTGTGTGCATGTGTGTGTGTGTGTGTGTGTGTGTGTGTGTGTATTACAGACATACCTCAGAGATCTTATAGGTTCAGTTCCAGACCATGGCAATAAAGCTAATTTTAACAATAAAACAAATCACATGAATTTTTTTGTATCCCAGGGCATATAAAATTATATTCACACTATGCCACAACCCATTCAGTGTATAATAGCATTATGCCTAAAAAAATTTACATCTTAATTTAAAAATATTGCTAAAAAATGCTAATCACCTGAACCTTGAGCAAGCCACACTCTTTTTGCTGGTGAAGGGTCTTGCCCCAATTCTCGTGGCTGCTGACTCATCAGGATGGTGGCTGCTGAAGATTGGGGTGGCTGTGGCAATTTATTAAAAAAAGACAATAAGAATTTTGCTGCATTGATTGAATCTTCATTTCCTTAAAGATCTCTGTGCAGCAGGGGATCCTATTTGACAGCATTTTACCCAGAATAGATTTAAAGCACTTACAAAATTGGAGTCAATCTTCTCAAACCCTACAGCTGCTTTATCAACCAAGTTTATGTCATAGTCTAAATCCTGTTATCATTGCAATAACATCCGCAGCATCTTCACCAGGAGTAGATTCCATGTCAAGGAACAACTTTCTTTGCTCATCCTTAAGAAGCAACTCCTCATCTACTGCAGTTTTAGCAAGCCACATCTTCAGGCTCTGCTTAATTAATTAATTCTAATTCTCTTGCTAGCACCGAATTTGCATTGCTTCCACCACTGATGTCTTGAAGCCCTCCGTCATCTGTGAGGGCTTGAATCAATGTCTTCCAAACTCCTGTTAATGTTGATACTTTGACTTCCTCTCATGAATTCAAATGTTCTTAATAGAATTTGAGGTGGTGAATCTTTCCCAGAAGGTTTTGATTTGGTTGTATTTGCAGTGCAATGGACAGGAACAGAGACAGCTAAAGAAGCTTCCATTATCATTTTTACCAATCACAACTTCGCAAATTTTTTTTTTCCAGTACTGGGGATTGAACCCAGGGCCTCTTTGCCACCGAGCTACATCCCTAGTGACCTTATTTTGTTTTGAGACAGGGTATTGATAAATTGCGCAGGCTGGCCTTGAACTTGTGATCCTCCTGTTTTAGTCTCCTGAGTAACTGGAATTACAGTGTGCACTACCATGCCTGGTGCAAATATTGTTAAAGCTGTCACACGAGGAAGACCTTTTTTTTTTTTTTCAGCATCTTTGAATCCCTTCAACTTTAGTCGACTTTCAGTATGACAGCTGCAATGTGGCCTTCGTAGGAACCAGGGTTGTTCAGCATTCTTCTCTTCAAGCTGTCCGTAGCCCTTGGATGAGTCCCCCAAGAGACGCTTTGGCTGCTTTGCTTTTGCAATTGAAAGGCCTCAGAATCACTTTTAGTTTGCAAAAGTTATGGTTGGGAAAAATCTCTCTTTCCTACTTCAGTTATGAAATTGGTGAATTTTTGGTTTACATTTGCTTTTAGTCTTAGGTTTGTTGATAAAATTACTTTTAATTTTGACAGTGGAAGAAATTCCGTCATACTAGTATTTCTATCCCTTATATGATAATATTTAATAGTCATGTTGGAAGCAATTTTTAAATGAAATTAATGCCAGGAAGCTTCACTGCCAAAGAAATATACCTGAGAGATTCCTTAGGAATAATGCAGTTTGTCTGATTGTCAGGGTAACATTTTAGTGTTGTGCTGTTTGGAAAGGTTGAACCATGAATCTTAGCCTAGAACACGGTGATGGTGCATTGTCCTAGGCTGTTACCGTGGGTCAGTTCTTAACCTCAATTCCAAATGTGGAGCCCATTATAGGACTTTGATTGGAAGAAAAGAATAAATTTACTAAAGATGTGCAAGAGTCAGAATTAAGATGAAAAACCTAAGATCCATTTGGGGTGCTCTACCCAGGCAGAATTGAAGATCATGCTAGAGTAACAGAAGCACATAATTCTTCTACCCACTTACACCCCTTATCAGGTCACCCAGTATAGAACCTTTTAGAATTTACACAGATTGAAACATAAACACTCAAAATGTCCTAATAACAACAAAAAATAAAAACCCTTTCATTTTATCCTTTTTAAAAAATCTTGAATTTTGATTTTATTATATACTTTTTTCCCTCAATGGTACAGACAGAAGTTTATTTAGAAAAGTAGATAAATATTCAAGAAAAAATGGGAGCAATCTCAAGACAGACACATCTTTGGGGTAAAGCAATGAATACCTATTCAAGAAAAATGTGGGCTATTTCCAGAGAGGGAGATAGGCTATAATATACAATTTTTAAATATATGTTATTTAACTGCTATAGTTAAAGGTTGTTCTTGGGGGAGTGCATTCTAGAGTTGTATTCTAGAGAGGTAATATGAAAATTATTTATAATTCAAGCATGGTCAAAAGAAACACCTTATATCTATTGAGTTTCCTTTCACCTTTTAAAAGTAGAAGTCCAAGAGCAAAATGGTTAATAAATTAATGTATTAATATTTGCTATTAATAAAAGTCAATTATCTACATTTTATAAGATAAAGACATGTTTAAAAGGTCAACCACCTCTTTAAACTGAATTTCTTGTTGTATCCTGTAGATAAATAATAAATGTTATGAACACACAAGCAAGATGAGTGATTTCTAAAAATACAGGCAGCCACAGTTTAATGCCATGGCCTTTGAATTAATTTGTTCTTTAAAGACAAAACAAAACAAACAAGCTTCATATTTCACATCTGATCTTGTTTTGCAAGTTACAGCAAAACTCAGAATTTTACTAATAGATATTGCTATTTTCTAAATAGGAGGGAATATCTTCTCATTCTGATGGCTGCAATTTGTATTTATGGGAACATAATGACAAGAACCATCTAAGGAAGTCTAGTAATCTGACAGCTGAAACTCGAAGGTTCTTGAGAAAATGCTTACTTTTATTTTGTCTTATGGAAGGATGGAAACACTTCCTTTGTGGGGTATTTGAATGCTTCCAGATGGGATGGGTGGATTTTTAAAAGATTCATTTGCTGGTTCCCATGATTCATATATTTAAAATAATAAGTGATTTTTAAATGCTGCAATAAGACTTGAATGTGAAAATTCTGGAGAATTGTTAACTCTCAGATATCATTCAATGGGATATACATTAGTACATGGAGAAGTGAAATCCAAGAGTCATCATTATTTGTTTTTTTGGCTTCTGTACAACATTTGTTACTCTTTAAAAAATTATGATGAAATAACTGACTCATGAAATATGTTTTTAGCAAGGTTTGTGTAATATCAGGGCTACTGTTCTGAAAAAAAGTGACATTAACAATAATCATGGTTCTTGATTTTCCTTTTTATTCTAAAGAGGTTGCTAATGGGGCATCTTCTTGAGCAGGGAGAAAGGATTTCTCATTCTGATTCTATGTCTATCAGTTCTTCACTTCTTTCTCTAATAAGTCCAGAGTCTACAGTCAGAGGAGAGAATTTCTCATGATCACTAGTCCTATGTAAGAGAGCAGGGATGTTAGCTTGCATGTTAGTCAGTTTTTTTTATTTCTGTGATCAAAATACCCTACAAGAAAAACTTAGAGGAGAAAAAGCTTATTGGGGTCTTTCAGTTTCAGAGGGTCAGTCCAGGGTGGGCCAAATCCATTACTCCAGGCCAATGAGACAGAACATCATGGCGGAAGGGCATAGTGGAGAGAAGCTGCTCAGCTCAAGGCAATGGGGAAGGGAGGGAGGGAGGGAGGGAGGAGAGGGAGAGAGAGAGAGAGAGAGAGAGAGAGAGAGAGAGAGAGAGAGAGAGAGAGAGAGAATATGAGAATGAATATGAATTAATGAGGATCCAGGGACAGATAGAATCAAGGGCATATGCGGGTGGCTCACCTTCTGCAGCCAAACCTCACCTGCCTACCGTTACAACCCAGTGGTTCTTTCAAATTATTAATTCATCAAATGGATTAATCTACTGATGAGGCTATAGCTCTCGTAATATAATCATTTCACCTTTCTGCATTGCCTAACATGAGCTTTTGGGGGGAACATTAAAGACCTCAAACCTTAATAGCTGCTAAGCCCATAGTCCATTGGCTCATCTGTACCCACCCTTTCCTCACCTTCTAAATGTGGGACCCCAACCTCCGGGGACCTGAAAATAGCTCACAGAATTAGTTCTAGAGCAGAATAATCAGCTGGTGGTGAAAGGCGGCCTCGGGCTCATATCCTTGTGACTGTCAATCCCAAGATCCCTGGGAGAATGGGGCTGTCCTCTTCTTTTCCATTCCTTCCAGGACTTCTTTTCTCCTTCAGGATTACCCTAGATGATGATTCAATCTGATTAATTTCACTCGTGTACAACTGTCTAGGGGTAAGGACACAGTTCACCAGGTCTTTTATGTGGGACCTGGCCATCTCCTCCAATCTTCTGGGGAAATGTCACTTGTTGTTATTGACAAAAGAATTTGCTTGTGTCACTCTTAGCACACTATAGCCAAGACTTTGCCCATAAGGTCAGGATGGCAGAAAAGTAAACCCCAGGGTGGTACTAATGGGGCCTTTGGCCAATGGGATAGTGCTAAGGGACCCCATCCTGCTCTAAAATCAAATAGATACCCCATAATTAGATCCATTTCTTTAATTAGTCACTGTTTCCTACCTGCTTTTCAATAGTGGTTATTGTTTGCTATGACGTTAAATGTAAATATAATTTGGCTTTTGAAGTCTTCCAAAATCCAGCTCCCCACACCTTTCTGAATTTACCTCCTAACACTCCACAATCCTGGTGAAGTGTTTCATTTCAATCCAAATAATTTCCACATATATTCATTGAGCACCTCAGACACTGTCCGATGTTCGAGGAATAAATAAGATAATGTACCTCCCTAAAAGAGTTCAGTATGTATCAGGAGGGTCAACTACCTCTGTATCTATAATATAAGACTATTATAACAATCTCTTAATGTTACCTAGCCCTTCATATAGTCCAGGCATATTCTAAGCATTTCATATCAATTTGTTTAATCCTTACAACAAATCCATGAAGTAGTAGTAACATCAATATCCTCATTTTATAGCTGAACCACAGGAGATTGCTTTCTGAGATCATACAGTTTATAGAGATGCAGTTGGATCCAGACAGCCTGGCTACAGAGACTACTTCCTTAAACTCTGCTTTAAATGGATAAAGAGGCATGATCTGTACTCGAGAAGTATGGTCCTTGGGAAGGGAGCGAGGATGGAATCCTGAATTCTTAAGGAGTCATTGGACTTGGAGAAACAATTTGGTTCCAAAATGGTCAAATTAATTTTTCAGGGCTTTGTCTTTCTCTTGGCCCCTCTGAGCTATTTTTTCCTTTGTTCCTCAGCCCAAGGAAGGCTACCTCTATGTAGGTGGCAAACATCGCGGCTAGAAATGCTAGCATTTCTAGCAATTCTCTCCAAGTCCAAAATTCTAGAAATTCTCTCCCAAACATTTCTTTCTTTGTTTCTTTCTTTCTTTTTTTTTTTTTTTTTTAATTCTGCACATTTCTTGTATCAGGAGGAAAAGCAGGTGAGAAGATCAACCTACAAGTAGGATATGGGGTTTGGTGATAAGAAAAAAGATTATTTGTATCTTTCTTGAATTGTGAGGAAGAGGCATCACCTAAGAATAATGAAAAAAAGGAGGTTACAAAGATTTAAGAAGGAAAAGATGTCAAATAATCATCTTGAAAAGTATAAAAGCAAATTTACTCTGGCAAAGGAGAAGATTGCCTGGCAGTATTGAATGCCCTTTGGATACTTGTGGATTTAGATTAGAAAAAATGAAGTATCATGGAGAAATCAATGCCTTCTTCATCTCAGTTATTCATTTCTTAAACTCACAGCTTGACATTCCCTACATCTCTTTCACCCATGAAATTTAACCCCCCAAACCTCATTCTCAGGCTGCTTTTATCATTCCAGTTTTATTTACTACCACTACACCTTGTCTCTTCTCAGTGTCACAGTGACCTTGACATTCCATTTCTCTTGGTCACTGGGTCTCAATCAGGCATCATTTCCTTCTGTGTTGCCTGAATTCCAGAGCCCATTATTTTAGGCATTTTTCTCTCTCACATCTTCAACTCTAATTCCTTTAAACTGTTGTTCATTCATTGTGCATGTTCTTAAAAATTCAAGATCAGCCTAATGATCTGCCTTTGTATTCTTACACCTAAGCTACAGGGAAAATGTAGGGGAAGGAAGAAAAAGAACAGCTGTGTGAAGCTGCTACACCTACCCAGGGCTTCTCAGAGCCGGTACCATCTCGGTACGCAGCCTCAGTGAGTCTCTCCTCCTTTTCCCACTCAGTACAGTCTCCTCACATTTCTGAGGTTTTGACACTTTATCCATCACAATTTGAAGGTAACAGAGTCATGTTTCTGACAAAGAAAATAAAAGTCATTGGGAGAAAATGTCCACAAGCCATTGTTCCCCTCCATCAACTCTACTGTACTGTACTTAATCCTTTCCTTCCCTTCTGCCTCAGTAAGTGACATCTCAACTTCCATATGACTTTAATCCCTCCCTAGCACCCTTTCCTCCCTGTATTAGTCCTGATAGCTTTGGTTTTGACAAACACCTGATTCAAATGAACTTGAGTAAATGAAGCCCAAGGATAGGCCTGGCTTTACCCACAGTCAGTTCCAAAAGGTCAAATTAAATTTTCAGGATTTTGTCTTTTTCTTGCCTGCTCTGAGATATTCTTTCCTTTGTTCCTCAGCCTAAGGAAGGCTGCCTCCATGTAGGTGAAAAATATCACTGCTAGAATTTCTAACTTGTATTGTCCTAACAAATAATGACACCACAGGAAAGAAAATTTCATGTTCTTGATCCCTAAACAAAGTACCAGGGAAGACTGTGGTTGCCAAACTGAAGCCACATACTCATCTCTGAACCAAGGAAATGATCAGCCTCTCTGGGTCCAGGACTCAGCCCAGAGTCCCGAAGGTGGGCTGGGAAGTACAGTCTTGTGATTGATAGCCCTACCTGGTGAGAAAGAGGCATTGCTTAACAAAATATGTTCAACAAACAAAAGATATAAGACATTCATTGAATGTGGGGAGCAGAGACTTGCAGTAGTGCTAGGTAATACACCCTGCAAAGTCTCAAGAGCACCTTGGGCCCTCCTTTGCAACCATTCTTCCCTAAAAACCCTGCTATTCTGGGCCCATGATGAGAGGGGAAGCACTGGTAATCTCTGAATTTCCTTCCGGGTCATCCTTCTATCATCTTGATAATAGCATCTTGCTTCCTTCTATCTGTACCAACCTCTTTATCAAAGAGTAATTTTAGAATACCCTGGGTATTCTCTCCCAAACATTTTTTTTATTCTTCATAATCTGGCCAGGATGAAAATTTTCCAAATTTTTTAGTTCTATTTCCCTTTTACTTGTAAATTTCACCTTTAATTCATTTCTCTCATTTCACATCTTATGATAAGCCATCAAGAGAAGCCACCAAATATTACTTCCACCAAATATGCAGTTCACTGCTCTTACATTCTGTCTTTCCCCAAGTACCAGGACCCAGAACTCATCCAAGTTTTTTATCCCTTTGTAACAAGGGTGACCTTTCCTCCAGCTTCTAATAAAGTAGTCCTCATTTCGGTCTGAGACCTCATCAGAATGGCCTTCACCATTCATATTTCTACCAACACTGTCTTCAGGACAATTTAGGAACTCTCAAAGACTGGGACTTTCTCTAGCTTTCCTCTTCTTCTGAGCCCTCATCAGAATCACTGCCACAGTATCACCTCCTACTTCTTGAGAACCCTTCTCCCTTCACATCTGGGAGAGCACCCCCCCCACCCCCCGCTTCTCCTCCCTAACCACTCTTTTCCTTCTCTCTGAGCCTCTCTTCCTCTATCAACCCAGTAATTGATGGTGTGCTGGGTTCTGACACAGTCAACAATCTTTCTATTGCTTATTCTCTTTCAACCATCACAAAAATGATGAATCTCCCAAATCAAAATCTGTGTCTTCAACCCCCGCTTCTCACCTTCATTATTCAAATATCCAATTCCCTCTTCTTCAGAGTCCCCTGGGTATTCTCTGGCTATTTCCAGTGGCCCCTCAGATCCCGTATGTGCCAAATTGAGCTCATTATTTTTTCCTACTCAAGACTTACATTTCTTAACCTTATTAACTTATTCAAAAGATTTTTTTGAGAAATTACTATATGCCAAGTGCTGGGTTCAAATGCTTGAATACCATGGTAAAGAACAATAATAGTTCTTGTTTTCATTGAATTATTGGTCTAGCAGGAGAGATAACAATAAGAAATTATGGTACAGTATGATTAAGTGCTATGAAATGGAAGTTACAAGGCTTTATGGAAGTGTGTGGCAAGGTCACTTACATGGTCTAATGGGAGTGTCGGACATGGCTTCCAGAATGTGGTGATATTTAGGTAAAAAAAATCTCTTAGATGGGAATTATTTATTGTAAAAACAGAAACTCATCCAATAATGAAAAGAAGAAAGGGAAGTGATTAGAAGTCCAAAGGAGTATCTCAAGGAATTTATTTTAGATTGGATTATTCCAAAGGTAGACCTTGAGACGAAGATGCAAAAATAAATCCCTTATCTGGGAGATGGTCACAGGAAGCAGCAGAAGAGTCGAGGGGTGTGGGCAGTGAGATAGGGAAGGAAATGAGGTCAATTGAGTGTGATATCAAGCACGTCACTACTGTGAGAAACTGAAGTTCAGTCTACCAGACACACCTCAAAATTGTTATCACTTGTGCCCTCTGGAGCTATAGCCCTAGTTGCATGTGACATGCTTGAACCATACCAGGGTTTATACACCAAGAACCAAGGACTCTTCATGCTTGTGTATCTGCTACCTCCCATCGGTCATTGGTTGAGGGCTGGTCCCAGGAGGTATTAATCTCCCCAACATTTTGGCTTAACCTCAATCAGCCTCCAAGAACCAGAGAAAGCCTTCAGGCAAAGAGTCACAATTGAGTCAAGAGGATGGGATGGCGAATGCCCTGGAGATATGGATAATGCACCTGCAACGTCTGTGACAGTTGATCTCTCAGATCCACTTGTACCCCACATTAAATTCACTCTGTTCTGCCACTGAGCCCTCAAGATGGTGGAAAGTCATAATTTTTTAATTGGTTTTCTTGAAAGTACAATGGGAAAGTTAGTTGGATATACTACAGACCTGTTGTTCAGTAGGCCTTAGAGCCATAATTTATATTTGACTCTACCTTCCTCTTTCATCCACTCTGGATTCCTTTGATCCTTGGCTAGTAGTTTCTCTGGTCTAGGTGCTAGTCCAATAATTGGAAAACATATTAATGCCAACATGGATGAACTGGTGACTGCTCCAAGGAGGAGGAAATAGTCCAAATAACCAATCTACCAATCAATGGCTAATTGATCACTTCAAGGGATAAACCCTTTCTGTGGGCTCTGGGAGACTAGCATGTTGAATATGTTAAGGACGTATCAGACTTTTAGCAACAGTGATGGATAGATCTGCATAGGTGAGGAGTAGCTCATGTTGTTGGCCTCATGTACAGCTCACATTCCTGCAACAATGGCTGCTCCTTTAATGGATCCAGCGTATAAACACTAGGGTAGCCGAGGACAGAGCCTAGCTGACATCCACTGAATGAGTCATTGTAACCCCTGTTTATTTAGTGCTTCCTCTGTGATGAATACTCTCTGCTGGGCACTGGCATGAGAAAAGAAGGCCTATAAGGGTGCAGTGCTTAGGAATATCAGAAATGAAGGTCAAAGTTCAGATTTAGAGATAATTATAGAGGAATTCAATTAAATTCTGCACAATGAATGGTAGGAACATCATCTTCTATACTGTTAAACCACAACGCAAAGAGAAGACCACCGACTTCAATTTAAATCAAGTTAAAGCAAGCTTGTTATTCTAACTGGTCGGGACTGTCTCTCTCCCCAAATCCATGGGAATAGAAGGCAATACTCTGGCTCTCTAAGAGCTCAGTTTTATAGCACAAAAAGTTGCAAAAGAGGGGGGCGTGTCTTGAGAACTTACAGGTAATAGGATTTTGACAAGCATAATACAAAGGCAGGTAGTAGGTTAATGGTCTAAATGGTTCAGCACTTAGGGAGTAAATTTAAGTTCCAACATCAGAATTTATGAGGAGCCACTAGGGTTTAGAGAGGGTTGTTATCTGGTCAGGGAAAACCAGGCATGGGTGAGTTCAAGGCACGAGCAGGCATTCCAAGCAATTTTAGAAATCGCAGTAATTTATAGTAAAGCAGAAATTAAGTTTTCATGTCTTTGTGATGAGATGGCTCCCAATCTTAAGAGGGATTTAGGCTGGGTTTATCACATACCAAGATCTGCCTCAAGAATCCTAGAAGCTAGGCATTTGCCCCTTTGGAAAGAGATGCTAAGTGGGTTCTTCATTGGATAAACTAAACAGATACTGCTATTTAGTGTGTGTGTAGGAATCCCCTAATGAGACAGCTGGTTCTGACAAACCACTCTACAGTGAAGTCCCACAGGCACACAGGACTGTCAAGTCAGAATTTAGTGCTTATCCTTGACTATGATAGATAGAAAGATGTTTGAGTTAATCCTCCAACATAGATGAAAAAAAGAAAGTCAAGGCAAATAAGGAAAGAATTGGAGGAAAAGACCCAATGCAAAGAATAAAAGAACACTTAAAAATAAAATAAAATTAGTATCACCAAGAATTGAGAAAATGTTGCATCCATGAAATAAGAACTGAATGCTTTGAAGGAAGAAGGGACTATGAGAAATCATGGTTGACGCTAATAACGGCAGGATAGGAAGCTAAAGGAAGATGCTATTTGCTGACCTACTGTGAGCCTCCCTATTTCTAATAGGAAGGGCTAGACTATGAGAACAGTTAAGGACATTTGGAATGTTTGTGGACTATCCCGTAATATTCAGTGCATGGGGTCTGGAGTTTATAAGCAAGGTTTAGGTTGGGGATAAAAATTTGGGTGTCCTAACCATATAAATGTAATTGAAGTCATGGGTATGGTTGAGTTTTTCAAGGTAAGATGTAGATCAGAGAGAAAAGATGGTGATCCAAGGACAAACTCCTGAGGGGTTTCTGCATTTAAGATAAGGTATTCTGAGAAGGAACAGCCAGGCAGACAGGAGATGAAGCAGGAAAGGACTGGTACAGAAGAAAGCATTTCGAGAGGAGGAGATGCTCAACAGTATAAAACTCTTCTAAGAGCTCAGATCAGGTAAACACTGAAAAAATAGCACCATTGGATTTAGAAACAAGTCTGTCTTGATGACTGCGATGGTCAACTTAACAGGATTAAAGACCTAGAGAACTGGTAAAATATTATTTTGGGGTGTGTCATGAGAGTGTTTCCAGTGGAGATTAGTGTATGAGTCCGTGTGGGCTAAATGGGAAGATCAGCCTCGATGTGGATGAGCATCAGTCTATCAGCTGAGGGTTCAGATAGAACAAAATCAAGAAAGATAAATCGGTTTTTCTCTCCTGGAACTGGGATACATTCTTTCTCTCCTGCCTTTGGACACCAGAGCTCCAGGATCTCTGGCCCCTGGACTTGGGGATTCATCATCCCTATGGAATCGCAGGCCTCAGACTGAGAGTTACACCATTGGCTTCCCTGGTTCCGAGGTCTTCAAACTTGAGCCAAACCACACTACCAGCATCTCAGAGTCTCTAACTTATAGGCAGCCTGTCATGGAATTTCTCAGCTGCCATAATTTGTAAAACAATCTCCCTCCAAAATCCTCTATCTATCTATCTATCTATCTATCTATCTATTCATCCATCCATCTGTCCATCCATCCATGTCTTCTTGGTTCTGTCTCTTTGGAAAATCCTAACTAATGCAATGACTTTGGAAGACGCAGGTTCAAGAGGCAGAATACAGTGAGACAAAGAGAGCTAGACAGAAGAAAGTAGAGACAAATGAAAAAATCTGGCTGCATAGACCACTAAGAAGACAGAAATATCACCCAGTGGGCGAAGTGGAATTAGAGGTAGGTGTTTTCTAAGAACAGGAGTATATTCTAAAACTTTCCACTTAACCCAATGTACTCGACTTGTGTGTATTTCTCCTATTGTAGACTGTAAGCCTCGTGAGTTTAGACCATGCATTTTTGTGTCTCTCAACATGGCTTTGTTGAACTTCAATTATGAAATGATTCCAAGCTACAATACAGGTCCCTGTCACTAACTTTCTGTATTCAGTTGGGACAGGCTGAATTATACTCTGGCAGCAAACAACCCTAAAATCTCACTGGCTTAAAGCCACAGTTTCACAGTTTTGCTTTTTGCCACATGTTGACCTTGGGATAGCTGGGGGGCTCTGCTCCATGTCACCATCACTCAGGGACCCAGAGTGACAGAGCTTCCACCATCTTGAATGTCTTCATTTGCCCAAGGCAGATCATGTATTTCACTCATTAGACAAAGTCATGAGCCTCACCTGCCTCAAAGAAGCTGGAAAATACAGTCCTTGGGCATGGCCAGAAGGAGATCCAGAATATTGGTGATGACCCTCATGATTTCCACATTCCTAGAGTCTTACAGGTGGTCAAAGAGCTGCATTTTCCTTTTGTCTCCCAAGGGTCCAGGCAAACATAATTGCCACATCCAGCACAAACTGTCCCTTCCCCTCTCCGATCTCATCAGTCAGCAAATTAGCTAGGTGAGATCGCTTGGAAGGTGCCTTCGAGATTCCATTGAATGGATCCTCCATTTTTTATCACCATCTGAATATTCTCCTCACAATAAGAGGGATTTTATTAAGTGTGAGTCAGATCTTATCACGTCTTCTTAAAACTCCATACTTTTTTTATCACTTGAAAAACTCGAACCCCTCACCTTGGCTTATGAGTGCCTACAGATCTGCCCAGATGGGCTCTATTCCTCATTGACCATGAATCTGCGGGACTTCCCTCCCTCCCATTCTTCATACACACAAAGGGCTTTCCTACCTCAAGATCTTTGCCCTTTCCTTGGAAATCTTTTCTCTCAGATGATCTCATTTCTGGCTCCATCTCATCATTTAGGTCTCAAATGGTCATCATTCTCCTAGAGAGAGCTATCCTGAGTATTCTAGCTAAGGTAGGCCCACCCCTATCCAGTTACTCTTATTCCATATCCAGTGTTACATCTGTTTAGCATTTATCAATATGTAAAATTACTTCATTTATGTATTTTTGTGTATCTATTATCTGTCTGTCCTGGACACATGGTGAATGAAGACATTACAGATGGTGGAAACTCTGTGACATCTGCTAGAGTTTAGATATGAGATATTCCCCCCCAAAAAGCTCCTGTTAATGCAGCAATATTCAGAGGTGAAGTGATTGGATTGTGAGAGCTGTGACCTCATCAGTCCACCCTCATTTGAATGGACTGACTGGTAACTGTAGGCAGGTGGGGCGTGGCTGGAGGAGGTGGGTCACTGGGGGGCTGCCTTGGAAGGGTTCAGCTCTACTGAGGCCCCTTCCCTCCTCTCTCTGTGTCTGGCCACCATGAAGGAAGCGGCACTCCTTCACCATAACTTCCCCCATGATGCTCTATCTCACCTGGGGCCCAGAGCAATGGAGTCAGCCATCTATGGATGGAGACCTCTGAAACCGTGAGCCCCAAATAAACTTTTCCTCCTCTAAGTTGTTTTGGTCAGGTATTTTGGTCACAGTGACAGAAAGCTGACTAAAACAACCTCCATGATTGTCTACTATTGTCTACTATTGTCTCCTCAGAATGGTTCTCAAGAATATTTAACCCAATAAGTTAAACATTGTTTAATCCAAATCTTTTGGACATGATAAGGCCAAGAAGGAAATTTGCTACCAGATCCAGGCCAGATCCCAACACCATTCTTGGGTAGAGAGCAAATTTCCAAAGGAGCTCAGAGAAGAGAGCACCATGTGCTGGGACTTCCAGGGAGGGCTGCATGGAGGAGGAGGCACTTTATGTTTGGTGGCCTGTGCCCACTGGTCACAAGAGACAAGGCCTGAACCCACCCATGGGGCAAGATCAGATCAGAAAGCTCCATTGGAGCCATTCACCCAAAGGTAACCTCAGCATGTAAACTGCAAAACTACAGCAAGGATAACCATAACCTGCCATGATAGCGACAGAAAAGGAATATTTGCCTGCATAAGCCTCGGCTCTGAGTGGAAGGAAAACAAAAGAAAATAGAATTATCCTCTAAGCATTCTTAAACACAGATGTTCACACATGGGTTTGGGGCCAGAAGTCACACTGCTTATGGAGAAAAAAAGTTAAAATTTGTTTTTAAAGAAAAGTCCTAGTTTGACAGGTGATTGTCAAAAACAAACTCTTTAAAGGATGTGTTCCAGATTCTGGTCCTCAGAATATGCTGGGGAAAGGTCACATAAAGGACCACAAAGTTCTAAGGAATGTGAACCCACCAGCCAAGCTCACAAACCGTGCAAGGAGATCAGCCATTATTCTTGAATGACATCTGCAGCAAAATCCAGAATGAGAACTTCGGAATCTATAGGCTTGGGGTGGAAATGCCTTGGCTATTATGAACTACAGGCATTTCATCAAACCTTGGGATTTCCCTGTACTCTGTTCCAACCTTGATAAATAATTTCTTTATGAATTTATTCTCTAATTATCAAATTCGAGTATACCATCTGTTTTCTACTGGGACTCCATCCTAATAAACTTGGTTAATTCCCAGGCATCTTACACATTTTTCTTTCTATGCAAATGGCACTAATATACTTTGTAGTTTTGTATTGATATTGTTGAGCATTCTCCATTACTTGGCAATTTTTCTGAACTCTCCAATTAGTTCTATTAATCACTCTATTGATTCCAATGGGTTTTATAGGTAGATGATGATCATATATAGTCTTCAAAAACAATAATTTGTCTCATTTTCTCTTGCTGTTTGCATCTCCTTTTATAGGACTGATCAGAACTATGCTGGAGATGGTGGATTTGACCTTAGAGGGAGTGATTTTATAGTCTTTCCATCAAGTACAATGCCTGTTGTAGGTTTTGCATCTCTAACTTTTACCAAGACAAGGAAGTTCTGTTGCATTCATAATTTACTGGGAAAAGTTTGAATTATATATGATATTGATCTTGGTAAAATAAATTGTCTTATAAAAAATTCAAAGTTTAGCTTTCCATTAAGAAAATGAAAAGACAAACCATAGATTTGGAGAAAATACACCTATATCCAATAGAAGATGAATCTAGGACATCGAAATAACTCATAAACAAATCAACAGTAAAAAAGAAAACAACCCACATTTAAAACATGGGAAAAGGACTTGAACAGAATTTCATATTGGAAGACCTATAGATGGAAAATAAGCCCAAGAAAAGATGCTAATCATCATTAGTTAACTAGGAAATTGTAAGTATAATCACAGTAAGATATCACTTTTATATATTTTGACATAAACTTAGAGAACTGACTACACCAAATGTTGATGAAACAATCTCTCTCCTTTACTGGCAGCAGAGAATGGTTTAGCCACTTTAGAAAACTGACAGTTTTGGCAGTTTCTTATAGTTAAAGAGACACTTAACCCTAAAACACAGAATTCTCCTCCTAGGAATTTATTCACGAGAAATGAAAAACATGTCTACAAAAAGACTTGTACAGGATGTCTTGTAGCAGTTTTACTCATCATAAGTCGATATATGAAAACAAAAATGTCCATCCAACAAACAGGATAGATGAATATTTAGAATATGGTGATTTAGCTACATGCAACAATATGACTTAATCATAAAAACATTATGTTGAGCAAAATAAGCCAGATAAAAATGTGTAGATGTCTATATGATTCCATTAGAAGAATAGCTAAAAAATAACCCGTGGTAAGAGAAATCAGAAAGGTTAATGCCTATGAAAAGGGAGACTAATGGAAGAAGGAACTTTCTGGGTGATGGTCTGTCCCAATTTCATATTGGTTACAGGGGAGCGCACACTGACCACTCATCTGATCGTACACTAAAGATCTGCGTGTGTCTCTATTAAATTTTATCATCATCATAACAAAATAGTGAAAACAAACTCACAAGTGAGCTGAGAAGCTTCCACTCTCTATTTTTTGGAACTTTTGTTTTTTTTAATAAGATAGGAAATAAAGACTCATTGAAAGTTAGTTGAATTCACAAGCAAAACCAATGGGCATGTATGTGTGTGTGTGTGTGTTCTCTATTGCCATGTAGCAAACTATCCCCAAACTTAGTGACCTAAAACAACACACAATTACTATTATCCCAGTCTCTGGGGACATGGCTTAGCTGGTGCCTCTGACTCAGGATCTCTTACAAGGAGGTGACCGAGGGGTCAGTCAGGGCTTTGCTGAGGAGCTCTGATGCCAGGCTCACTCACGTGGCTTTTGGAAGACCTCTGAGGTCCACTTCCATTCCCAATCACATGGCGAGCCTCAGGTTCTGCCCAACTGTCAGCCAGTGACATCAATTCCTTTCCTATAGACTAAGGGCCACTCGCAGTGTGGCATTATGCCTTCCGCAGAGGCTGGGCTATGAGGGAAACAGAAGGAGACAGGGAAGGAAAAGTCAGTCTCTCTGTAACCTAATCTCAGAAGTGACACCCATCACTTCACTGTGTTTTATTTGATAGAAGTGAGTTAATAGGTCCAGCTCACACTCCAGGGGAACTGACCACACCACGGTGTGAAGACCAGGAGACAGAGAGATCATGAAGAAAGTGAGGTGTCAGCCCAGCTGGTTACAACTTGCATCTGTCTCCTTTGGATACAGTTTGAACAGCTGACTACTTGTGATTGGCGGGGACTCAGCTATCTGTTAAATAGTAGGTTATGGTCTGTTTTCATATGAATTTAGGTTCCAGTTCACTATATAAGGAGGACCATTAGGTAGAACTTAATAGTTAGCTTGTAATTTTTAATGTTTTAAAATTTCCTCTAAACATACTTAAAGCCATGATTTTACCTAATATTACTTCTTTAGGTGTTCTACACATTTTGAAACATAACATCTCATTATTCCTTAATTAGAAACATATTAATTTACTTTATTTCCTTTTAAAACCAAGGTCTACTTCATAGAGTATTAAATTTCCAAACATAGGGCATTTTTAAAAAGTCATACCTTTGCTACTAATCTCTAATTTTACCAAGTAAACAACGACTTCTGCTTGAATAAATTGCAAGGTGCCAGTTCTCAGGGAGGCGGTTTCCCTATGCAGAGCCACGGCAGACTCCTCCTACACAATCCATCCTCCCCCGCTGCCATGTTGGAAGGTGCTCACCTCCTTCTCTGTGGCCTTGTGGAAGCTGTTCTGCCGCAGGCCGAAGGCCCCAGGGCAGTCCCTGCATTGGGGGAAACTGCCCTGGGTTTTGCAACCTTTTCATTCCCGGCACAGAAATGTTCCCTTTTTCTTCTGCAAGCTCAGCTCAGCCCTGAAAAGGATGTTGGCAGTATACAGTGCAGCCCGGTAAGGGGCTTGAAATAGGAGAATTTTCATGTAATCTTGTCTTCTGTGTTGCATATAACTGGCACAAATACCAACAACACAGATGGACATAAAATAAAGGATGTCCACTCTGCCCAGAGCCCTCAGCTGGGTCTGCAGTGCTGACCACTGTGAGCAGTGTGGTCTCCTTCCCACCAGTTTTGTTGCAAAGTTTACAAAAAAGTTGTTTGGGGGAGTGGTGACAGAAGGCCCGGGTTTAGTCCCAGCTCATTTACAAGCCACCTGGGTGACTTTGAGAAGAACCATTGGCTTCTAGTCTAGTTTCTCCTTTGGAAAATCAAGGGGTCAAGGAGACACTGAGACGTATTGGGATGCTTATTTTTTCTTATATAGTCTTTTTCTCGGGTTTTTGTGTTTCACAAAATAAATCTGTGGTTATTTATGTGTAACTGCTATAAAGAAGAAGGAAAAAAAAAATACAAGAGGATTCAGGCTATGTCCAAGACCCTTTGAATAAGAAAAAAAAAATCTCTTGTTTATTTGTACAAACAGTCCTGATAACTTAGACAGGTCATTCCCAAACCTACCTGTCATCAGAATCACCTGTGAACACCTACGGAAAATGCAAATTCATGTTAAAAATATAGTCTGTTGGTTTTGAAAAAAGAGCCCTTGAGGATTCCGACATGCAGTCAGCTGAGCACTGGGCACAGCTCTGACACTGGGGAATGTGGCCTTGCCAGCTGTACAAGGGACTGCACAAGGGCACCGTCCACGTCACTGTGGAACCTGTTTTGCATGAGGACTGTGAAATCCACATGCTGACCTTGGGCAAGATCCTCTACTTCCTTGGGCTCTCAGCTGCTGTTTCTATGAAATGAAGTTTTGTATTTCTTCCAACCTTGGAGCCTCTGCTTGTTCATGATCCAGCAGCAACAGTCCCTTGTCCTTTTTGGTAGGACATGAGGTTAACATTGTCTTTCATACCTTGTGTTCTCCAAGTGAGGTTCACGGAGCCATCTTGAATCATTCCTGTTTGGAAGGAAACAGTTTGGGAATCACACTTATTCCAAGGGACTGATCCACTCTTCCTGGTTAGTTAATGCTCTCAAGGAGAACCTTAGGCACAGGCAGCATTTAAGGTGAAGAAATATAATCTTGGTAAAATTAAAGATGTGCTTGGATGATCTGCAGGACAGTAGGAGGTAGACATATTGTACTTTTTAAAAGACCACCCATGTTCCCTACCAGTAAGGAAAATCTTAGTTGTATATTATTGCATCATTAACTAATTCAGTCAGCTGTTCAAGTTGAGGAAATGAGTCTGAATCTCTACTCACCGGGAACTTGGAGTCCAAGGGTATAGACAGCCATTTGCAACATAAGTGGTCAGGAAAAGTGGGATCAAAATGTTAAGGGGAGGCAGAAGGCACCATGGAGAAAGTGACCTTTGACTTCCTTTTAAAGGGCATGGAGGAGGGTATCAGGTGGAAAGAGAAGAAGACGACCCAGAAGCTAGTAGTTTTACAAAGGTGACCAATTTCAGCTCAGAGGCTGGCTGTCATGTTTTAGCAGATGTCAGCTGGATGGTGCCCGAGGGTGTCTGCCCTGTGTGTTAGGGGGCTGGTTGGCTTTCAAGGGAGTCTTCCAATCTCTTCCCTTAATAAAAAGTAATCACAATCACTAATGTCCATGTGCTTCTTTCCACCTGTGAACAGATTTAATTATTCCTCTGAGAAGTCACTGATTCCCAGATCATTAAATAAATAGTGACCTGAATGAGCACTGTTTTCAGACTCATTTGCTACTTCTTAGACTATAAAATGACTTTCATAGTCTCAATTTTCTAGTACTGACAAACCTTAGGGAAAGGACCATGTCAATCTAGTTAAGGTGATCTTAACAAAAGTGATGCCTCTCCACTCACCATGGTCACAGTGCTTTTGCAGGGAGGGAATATGTGGACGTAGGGAAGGTCTGGGCATCTGATCATAGCTAACGTCTGAATTCTGGGTTTGAGGGAACTAGTCCATCTCGGCAACTCAACCCATTTTACAGATCAGCTAACTGATTCAGAAACTTGAAAGCTTGCATTAATATGACCTGTTCCTCCCATTATATTACACAAATGGGAAGGTAAAAAATAGCCAGAAGAGGCTTTGTGTAGCATTATAATAGATGTTAGGGGTCTACATCAGAGTCATCTGTGAAAATTAAGATTTCCTCAGACTTATTCCATCAGAAATTTTCAGGGGTATCCAGGAATGTTTTCTTGTTTTAAGTTCCCAAGAGATGCTGATGACTATTTCCGATTAAGAATCACGGCAGGGTCTTATATTCTATTTTTACTTAAATTGTTTGGTTCTCCTGGCTCGTGTTCCTCCCCCTTGGCCCAGTTTCTGTGAACACAGCGTATCTGGAACCAACATCTGGGGCACCACTAGGATAATTCCTGGTATGTACATCTGGCTAACCATCCCTATTTCTTCAGGATTGCTGGACTTACAAAGGTTATATTCAACAAATTTCCTGTGTGGCCTCAGTTGATAGCCTTGTCTGTAAAGGAACCATCCAACAACACTGTTGTATTCCAGGGTGAAATCCTGAGCATGCCACTCTTGGTTTCTTGAACAAACCAAGAAAGCAGAAAGTTCCTTTCGGACTGCAGCGCCGAAGGTTTGCATGTAGGCCTACAAGTCAGGGTAGCCTCCAGCAGCCTACAGTGCCACCTGCTGGAACGATATTTCATTTCATGCAACTTGAGTAAATTAAATGTGGTGAGCCCAGAGAATTCTCATAACCTCACCAAAAAATGCAAAAGCTGTCAGCCTCTAAATCTGTACCCATATGTTGTAGACAAATAGAGGTCAGTCCGTAAAGGAGGGTATGCCAAAAGGAGACAGAGAGGAGGGGGTGGAAAGAGAGAAGTAGGAAGGAAAACTCAATTGTACTCTGGCCTGGCGGTCACCCTTCTGTATCCCGAATATGCCATCTTTAAAATCAATGCACAGCTGGGCAGCTGTATAGGATGCCTAGAAATGGCAATACCAATATTGTCTAGAAAAATAAATGCTCTTTAAACAAAACAGCCAAAGCAAGATATTAGAACTCACTGGTGCACAATGAATAAATACTACCTTACGTGCTACCGACAGGCTCTAAGCCAATCCAAACAGCTCGGCTCAACAAGTCCTGCTTAAAATAACTAACCAGGAAGTTAAACAGCCCAAGGAGGGACTCCAGATAGAAGCAAACTAGATGGGCCCTGACAAGTTCTGAAGAGGGAGAAAGAAAGGTGCTATGGTAGGGTGGGGAGGGGTGGGGGAGGGTGACCTGGGAAGCAATAACACAGCTATTTCCACCTAGGAAAAAGTTTAATCTTGGGGTAAATCAGAAACCTTAAATACAACACAAATAAAGATCCCTGGTATTTTAATCTGAAGCTTTTAGGTTGTACAAACACAGGGAGATGTTGGTGTGGGCCTGGTACGGGGCCTCAGGCCACTAGGATCTCATCAACACCATGGCTGCTCACAGCAATGCATTTCTGAATGGTGATGATGCTGTCCATAGGTGTAGGGATGGGGAAAAAGACCTAACTTTAAAAAGAGAAAATATTCACTCTTATTACACATGTGGTAAAGTCACTCATTTCATGTACTCTTCTTAGATTTCCTAAGTACAGCAATAATAAAATTACTAAAACAAGACTGATAATGCCATTGAGAACAGAGGGGATGAAGGTGGAGGAAATGGTAGAATTTTTCAAAACAAAGGCTCTCGGGCTCCTAGTTGCACACCAGAAAAAGCTGAAGTCCTTCAGCCATTATTCAAAGTTCCATGGAGAAAATGTTATTTAGAAAGAGTCAAAGATCAAAATTTCTTTAAAGTTCTTATCGTTTCTATAGCTTCCCCAGACACAAATACTAGACCACCTCATTTGTTTAGAAGGTTCCGGAACCACCACCTCATTTGTTTAGAAGGTTCTGGAACCTTTCTCTGGAACATTCTTAAGCATTTTGCAACAATTTAGGATGCTCAGTCCTATTGCTATGGCAATTCTATTCTTTTTTTTTTTCTTTTTTTGTTCCTGGGGGTTGAAACCAGGGGCACTCAACTACTGAGCCACATTCCCAGTCCTTTTTAATATATTATTTAGAGGTGGGGTCTCCCTGAGTTACTTAGGCCCTCATTAAATTACTACAGCTGGGTTTGAATTCATGATCCTCCTGAGCTCCTGGGATTACAGGTGTGCACCACTGTGCCCAGTGCAGTTCTATACTTTAAAGAAGAGGTAAGAACGGACTGCTGAAAATACCTTCCAAGTTTGAATAAATGTATTATTATCATATTCATTTCCCCCCTCTGCCACTCTCAGACTAGTTGATTGTAAATATCAGGGTGGGGCAGGATAAAGGACCTGGGCTGTGAAATCAGGAAAACTTGGATTCAAATCCCATCCCTGCCATTTATCAGCTGGATGACTTAGGCAATTTTACGCACCCCCCGTGAATACTGAGTTCCTCAGTATTCCTAATGAGTTCTTCTTATGAGTCAGGACAGTAAAGGAGAAAGCATATGATTCAGCCAGTCTGGTGCCAGGCCCACAGACGAGGCCAGAGAATGAGGATGACGATGGTCCCCAGGAAAGGTGTCAAAAAAGGAAGAAATGTCAATGGTCTTCTCTACTGTGCAGGGCAGACATGGCCAAAGAACCAGGAGAGGTCAAGGGACATGCTGGGCAAGCGGTGGCACACAGACCCAAAGGGCCACTCACTTCGCAAGCTGCTGGCAAAAGTGAGGGCCACACAAGATGACATCTCTGGGAGGCTATTCTGGCAGTCACATCGTCCTTCTGTGCTGTCCCCGAGCCTCCTCAAGTGTCTCATAACAGGCCAAGCTCCCACCTGGCTCTAAAGCCTGGCCTTCACCCTGCATGCGCTCACAGCCTCGTTGAGGAGCAGGAGGGAAAGACTAAGGTTTGAAGAGCCAGGGTGGAGGTGAAGACCAGGGCCTCAGCCATCTGCACTGAACCAACCTGTTTTCCTGGTGTCCTTTCAGGCAAATCATGACGCCCAGGGCCTGGGAGCTATTCAGGGCATACCTGTAGAAGGGATTCTCTGGTCCCAGGCAGAAGGGTGAGCAGAGACCCTCGCCCTGGGCAACTCTGTGCTTCCTTTTTGTCTGGCCTCCAAGATGGCTGGAGAGGCAGTCTGTGCCCTGGTCCAGCCGCCTACCAGCCGGGGGATCCTGGGCACACAACTTAGCTCTCTGAGGCTTGGTTTGCTCCTCTGTAAAGTGGGGACAATGACTCCATAGAGATATGGAAAGGATTATACACGACATATATATGATATATATATATGCATGCATATGAATGTGTATATATACATGCATATTTGTGTGTGTGTGTGTGTGTGTGTAATCAGTCCGATATATTTATGTTGGCTTCTTCGTATATCCATCCAACCAATTGTGCATTGAAAATATTTGAGAACAAATTCTGTCTATACAGAATATATATGGACTTTTCTTGTCTTTATTTCCTATACAATATAACAACTATTCGCATAGTATTTGCATTGTGTTAGGGTTATAAGTAATCTGGAATGTTTTCGAGTCTATAGGAGAGTGTACCCGGGGTATATGGAAATAATGAGAAATGATGATATCTATCCATCCATCCACCTATCTTAGAGTGCCTAGCAAATAGGAAAAACATAATAAATGCCAACTGTTTTAGTGTCATCTTCATTGTCATGCTATTATTACTATCACTGTCATTCTTGCTTATGCTGATTATTAAATTATTTTAGACCAGTGGCTTCTGGTTTGGGGCTCCCAATCTCAGGGCACTATGATCAGTTCTGAAGACAGAACACCTAGGATGACTGTTCCAAAGCTTCCTCTGTTGTCTCATGAGTGGTTCCAGTGGGTGCTCAGTATGTAGCGTGAAAAGGAGGATCTTTTGGTAGAAGAACGCCCTCTTCAGGAACCTACTCTCCCTACACCATGTCCATTCAAAGTGGCTTCTGTCTCTTGGGACTCCTGGGTCTTTAAGGCCTGAAATTGTACTGAAGCTGCTATGTGTGCTATCCGGGATTTAAAAACATTTTTTGAAAAGGGGCTTCTGTGTGGAACAATTTCTATCTAAATTTTTAGACATGCAAAGTTCATACTCTATTTTCACCCCTAAATTTTAAAATCCTAAAAATACCAAGTGGCCACTTGGAGAGTGACGTAATTAAAGGCTTTTCGTTCTATTTCCTTGTCTTTACAACCCCTGTGCTATTTTTATTACAGACCTACTGTTTAAATTCGAGTATGTGGGGCTGGGGATGTGGCTCAAGCGGTAGCACGCTCACTTGGCATGTGTGTGGCCTGGGTTCGATCCTCAGCACCACATACAAAGATGTTGTGTCCGCCTAAAACTAAAAAATAAATATTAAGAAAAAATTTTCTCTCTCTCTCTCTTTAAAAAAAATAAATTCGAGTATGTACATTGCTATCAGAGTTGAAGACACAAAATGTGCCTCAAATAATGCAAATCATTCTAAACCATTATGAACTTATTCCCTGAGTGAAAGCATGGAGCTGTGTTCTCAGGTGCAGTTGGTAGTATTGCCAGATGGAATACAGGATATGGGTCAAATCTGAGTTTCAGACAAGCAACATTTTTAAATTTTTTTTTGCATAAGTTGTCCCAAATGAGCATGAGAGAGATTTATACTAAAAATCATTCATTGTTTACCTGGAATTTGAATTTAACTGGAGATCCTGTATTTTAATTTGATAAATCTGGTGAGCCTCATTGGGAGATTTCTGAATTCACTTTCATATCGAATTCAATATTCACAAAAGCTTAAGCAACACACATGTGCTCATTTGAAGCTTTCACATGTATTATTAAAATTCAGTAGTAACCACAACAGCTGTTCGGAATTTAAACCATGACAAGAATTTCCCAGGGAACAGTATTTTATTGCTGACATTATTTGGCTGCAGAACAGTGATAACAGAAAGGAACCAAACTTTTAGCTGATTTTATAATTGTCTTAAAATTCTTTACAGACAACGCAAGCTTTTACTGTCTGTATATTGACACACCCACGGTCCTGCATTTGGTGGAACACTGACTGTGCTTACATTAGCAGAAGGCTTTGCAGTTTCTGAAGCCCTCTCTCACACTTACGATTTAATGAGATCCTTGCAACAGCTCTTTGGCTAGACAAACCTGAGGAAAACAGTTCTTTAAATGAGCAAGCTGCCGTGACTAACCTACCCAAAGCCATGCACCTCCTGCCAGGCAGGGCTAGGACCAGCCGCTGTCAGATCCTCTATCACAAGCTCCTTCTCCCTGAACACCTTGGCTCCAGTGCTGGTTTTGTCACAACCTGACCTGAGTCATGCCACTTCATTTTTCTTGGCCTCAGTTTTCTTACCTATGCAAAAGGCCCAGGTGATTTTTCCAGAGAGCCTTCCAGCCCTGAGTTTCCACAGCTCAGTCCTTGGTTGAGGTGCCCTCATCCATTCATTCATTCACCATTGGCTGGGAGCCGGAGAGGAGCCTCAGGACAGGATACAGCAAAGGGGAAGGGAGGGCGGGAGGTGAAGCATCACAAATTTGACCTTTTTCACCATTTGGCCCTGGAGCAGCAAAGTGCCCTGCTGCCAACATACACGGTTTCTCCCTGGGGCCAGACAGTGGAGATGAGGACCTGAGCTAGGAGCACAAGTCTCACAGCTGCACATGTGCACACACACAGCCAGGGGCTGAGACTCTTTCAGGTAATACAAGACACCTCACTGAGGATGCTCCACAGTCCTCACCACAAGCCAGTGGACTAGGAGTCTGTCCACCCAATCCCAGGGTGTACGACTCTATCAGCACACACGTGAATCCCACTACTCAGGGTGTAACACAGAGCTTTACTTATGGCTGCATGCCCTTGCTGTCTCTGCCACTCAGCTATTGCATTTAGTTATTTCCATCATGAAGTGTTACGATACACAGAGGGTGAGCATGCAGATAAGGACTGGAGGGTATGCTGGGCTGGGAGAAGACAGAGGGCAGGCAAGGGGGAACACAGAAAGAGACGTGAAGGGAAAGGATATTGTGGCCCCAGGCACCCTCTTATTGCCTATATTATATATCATTATACAAACATACATACATATATATAAACATGAATATATGTATATACATAGATATGTGTATATATGTGTGTATGCACATATATACACATAATACACATATATGCATTTTAATACCTATAATTCACATACAGCAAGATAGTTGCAGCAAAGGATATATTTCTTAATTGCAAGACTAAATGGAGTAACACATTTTTTTCTTGTTTTCATGTTTTTTCTCATTTTCTGATCAAATACAACTCAGAATCTACAGGGATACTATGAATCATACTATCTTCTACCTCAGTGGTGGCTTTGCAAATCAGTCTGACCATTTGGAAATTCAAGTTGATGACATGTGTGAAGAATCATTAAAAAAAATCAAAGTTGTTTGATCTATAATTCTACCTCTGGGAATCTATCTTAAAGAAATAATGAAAAATGTAAGAAAAACCATATGCTCAAAGATACTCACTGGATACATATAATGATAAAAAAATTGGAAGCAATTTAAATGCTAAGTAATGGAGAATGTTTATGAAAAACCACAGAAGAAATATTTTGCAGATATTAAAATTAGTGCACAGGAAATAATGTTAAGGAACAAAGCACAATATGAAACTATTGTTAGTGCTAGTAAAAAGCATAAAAGCAACTGTTAAAAAATACTACACTTTATGAGTTAGGATAGTAGATGACTTTTTTTCCTGTCTGAATGTTCTGCAATTTTCCTGCTATAATAAAAGTAGACATAATTGAGTTTAAGAAAAAAGTCTATCTTTTTTTGTGACTCACTAACCACATCCAGTGAAATGAAGCTTTGGCCGGCTGAATATTCCTATCACCTGGTAGTTTTTTTCCTTAACTGCAGAACAGTACCTGATGAGAAGAAGAAAAATATTTATTGGAATATTAGTTCTAGAAACCAAACTGACTAAATGACAGCAAACATCACGTCTCTGAGTGACCACTGTGAGAGCAGGCCAGGAGCACAGGCCCTGGGTGATGTCAAGCCACAGAGCCACATGGGCTCCTCTCCTAGGGTGGGTAGGTGGGGACTCAGGGGAAGACAGGGCTCATGAGGACACCTGGCTCATGGAATCTGAGGCTTTGTTGTTCTGGAGAGGATGCTGTGTGGGAAGGCCCCAAAGAAGAAGTATAAGATTGTATTTTCAATCCCTCGCTACAGTATCTCCACCAGGACATTGGTTCAATGTCCAGACGATCTCTGTGTATTTTTAGAAGCCTTCTTGAATTCCTATTGGAGCAAGATGATTGTCTGCATAAATAAAATAGCCAGATTAAAAGAGCAACAGGAAGAAGCTACTCTATACCCCACACCGTGGCATTCTGGTTCAGGAAGTGGTTGGTCAGAACTTTTAGACACGGTGCCCTCCTGAATGGGGCCAAGCGTGTGGTACGGGAGACCTGGGGGTCAGGGGGAATATGTGAATGAGGATATGGACAAAAACAAGAAATGAAGTCTAGAGTTCTACTGGATGAGAGGGAAGATGAAGGTAAGGGAAGAGAAGGGACAAGAAACTGTGGGGCTGGGAGAGATCCCCAGATGGCAAAAGACATACTGAGGAAGACAGGCTGCCTGTGGACCACAGAACATGTTAAGACATATCAGCACCACTAGAAAATAAATTGCATTTTGGTTTGGCTTCATATTCCTGTGCTCTACTTGAGGTGCTAGGAAACCCCATTTCAATTCAAGTGCAAACACGTCTTGTTCATTTTGATTTATCTGAGAAATTTCAATCAAGTCTCTGAGCGCGGCCCAGTACTCAGGCTGTCATTTCTTTGAAAGAGACAGGTGAAGGATGAGGGCAGCTGACTCAGGGTCTTCTGCATGCTGAGCTTTGCTGCCATCCTGCCCTCTCAGGAGCCCATCAATCTTGGCTCTTGGCTCAGTTCAGCCTCTATTGTTAGGTTGCTGAATATGGCTTTGGTCCTGATCAGAAGATTATTCGAAGCCTTAAATTGACGCTGAAATTATTCTGTTTTTCGTTGCTTGAGTGATGAACTAAGAGATGGTTCCTGAAGTGTATAGCCTGAGTTTTCATTACTATGCAGATAAGCTAAGGCTATTTCACTCTGCTGTCAGATTAGAAAGCTGTGCTCTTTCCCAACAATTCACATGATACTGGTATGGGAACATCAATGACTTTTTTTTTTTTTTGGCAGCAAACTGAAGGCCAAATGGGAATTTCTGCATCCATCAATCAGCATCTACTGGGAATCGACCTAATGCGAGGAACTCTGCCAGATAAGGCAAGTTAAAAAGATATATGACATGAGCCTTGCTCTCAGGATGCTCAGAATGAGCACCTCAGAGAGATCAACCAGAACATTTACACAAGAACCGGAGCTCAAAAACAGTGTGACAAGACATCAGGAGCAACTCCATCCTGGAGCAGGAAATTCACCAATAGGAGTTGATTGCAAGCCCCAGCTGGCCTGCACCCAAGCCCCACCCTTAGCTCTTTGGCCTGGTCTCCTCTGGTTCTCCCTTCACTCTGCTGCACTCACACTGGTCACCTCCTGGACCCCAAGCATGTCCTGCACACTGTCATCTACAGGTTCTTCCTGGATGTCTTCACAGCCTGTTCCCTCACTTTCTTTGGGATTTTCTCATATTTCTTGCTCAGAAATATTTCTGGCCACTATATCTATATTTGAGCCCTCCCTTTCTGTCCTACTTCCTGCTTTATTTATTTTTTATTTTTATTTATGTGGTGCTGGGGATTGAACCCAGGGCCTTGTGCATGCCAGGCAGGCACTCTGCCAACTGAGCTATATCCCTAGCCCCTCCTGATTTATTCTTGTATTCAGCACTTACTTCTAATAAATGACTCACCCATATGGTTTATTATCCTACTTCCTGTAGAAAATAAGCTCCATGAGGACAGGAAATTTTGTCTGTGTAGTGCTCCACCCAAGGTCGGCATTCCTAAATATTTACAAATGATGAAGAAATAGCCTCCTGGGTTCCTCTCACCGTGAGAAGGTTGCCTGAGTCACGTATCCATTTGACCACTCTCTGCAACCCCACCAGGCAGACATTATTTGTAGAAAATAAGAATGCTTGTCCTTAAACCCATGATGATATTTTGGAGTCATCAGGAGGGCAAGGCCAATAGGACAGTTCCCAGATCTTTCACAGGGTAAAATCATTGCCTTGGTAAATTGGTCTGGACCAAGGTACTTGGGCCTTGCAGGCTCGGAAACAATTTTTGAAACTGCCAATGTCTTCATTCACAGTGATAGAGAAAACTCCAAGCACTGCCAAATCTCCCTCTGCCCTGGACAGTCCTTGGAGGAAGAGAGCATCCCTCCCCTTGTTCCTTGGCTTCTGTTTTAGTCAGCTTTTTTTTTTTTGCTGCTGTGATTAAAAGACCCACCAGAACAACAGAGGAGGAAAAATTTGAAGGCTCACAGCTTCAGAGGTCCCTGGAAGGCTGGCTCCATTCCTGGGCCTCGAGGTGAAGCAGAGCATCATGGTGGAAGAGTGTGGAGGAGGGTGATGGCTCACATGATAATCAGAGAGCAGAGAAAGAAAGACTCCATTCTCCGGATACAAAATATGTACCCCACAGTCCTGCCCCCAGTAAACTACTTCCTCCAGCCACACTCCACCTGCCTCCATTCGCCACCCAGTTAATCCCATCAGGAATCAATTCACTGATTGGGTTAAGGTTCTCACAGCCCAATCATTTCTCCTCCAAACCTTCTTGCATTGTCTTACACGTGAGCTTTTGGGGGACACCTCACATCCAGACCATGACAGCTTCCTTTCTCCTTCCTTTCTCCCTGCTCTGTGCCACAAGAGTGTGACTTTTATATATCCCCACCCAAGAGTCTGGCCTTTTTATACCCCACTCCACCCCGCTCCCCTGCCCTCTGGCTTCTAGTCAGATGCAACTGGATGCATCAGCAGGACAGGTGATAGAGAAAGAGTCAGGGTATTTTCCCAAACTGCCCACTGCAGGGCCATCAGTTGGCAGTGGCTATTTTTCTCTATAGCCAAGCTCATGTCGGTCCCACATGTCATTGTTCCTCTCTGCAAGCCTCCGGGTGTTGCTGGCTTCTCACGGGTCTAAGTCCCTTGTGGCTTTACCATCTTCTTGTTGGTGTTCAGCCTTATGACACTTTCATAAATAATCTCAACTTAACTCTTCAATTAACAATTAATAGTGTGCCATCTATTCGTGCCAGGATTCAGGCTGATGCAATGTTACTGCCAAAGTTTGACTTGAAGGCTTTCCAGTCGCTGTACTTCAAAGGTTAATCAACTAACCTACTCCTCTTCAAATTAACCAGAGTTTTTGTAGAAGAATATCATCCAGTAGAGTGTTCTGTGGTGATGGAAATGTCCTTGATCAGCTCTGTTTGGCACAGTAGCCACTGGCCACATTGTCCTGTTGAGCACATGAGATGAAACCAGTAAGACAGTGGAGCTGAGTTTTAAATTGTATTTAATTTTAATTAATTTAGATTTAAATAGCCACACATGGCCCCCATATTGAATGGTGCACCTCTAGCCACTTAATGAGTCCAGTTCTGCTGGCCTAGTCATTATTTTTCCTTCAGATGCACTTCTATATCTTATCTCTTAAGGGAGTAATCTTCCTAGTTCCCAAATTTTTGTTGGAAAATTTACCTGAGCCCTCTGGGACTTACAAGCATATTATTCAGAAAGGTTAGACAACTTGCCAAAGTGGGCAGGACAATAGTTAAGAGAGTTTTAAACAAGGGAACCCTGGGCCTCCTGAAGTCAGGGGATGCTTAACAGTGTTAAGGTCCCTGTTTCTGCTCTGTGTCTGTATGAAAGTGGAACAAAATCCAGATAGCCAAGAATTCAGCAACAAGATAATAATACAACAGCAGCAAGTAAATTCACGGAGCAGGTATGACTCCTGGTTGAGAACTGGGGAGGGAACTGGACAGGCCTAGGCCATGCTTCATCCTCCTCCTAGGGCCCCGCTGACCTTGGTTGTGAAGGAAGCATGCATTCTGCTGGCTCCTCCACCAGGGAAGGCTGCCCGGGGGGAGTCTGAACTCACCCAACAGGTATGCATGTCTGATTCTGGGGCTCAGTTTCAGAATGCTTCTCTCAGCAAATATAAATTGTGCCTTAGCCTTTATCTTTTATCTGAGATGCTTGGAAACAGAAGTGTTGCTGATTTTGGATTTCTTTTTTCAGATTTTGGAATAGTTACATATATATATATATATATATATATATATATGTAAAATGAGATGTTGGGAATGAGGCTTGAATCTAAACACGAAATTCATTTATGTTTCTTGCACACCTAGTACATATTGCCTGAAGGTAATTTTATACAACATTTTAAGTAATATGGTGCATAATACAAAGTTTCATGGTGGAAAAGTTTCCATGTGAGGCATTTTGTTTGTGCTCAAAACATTTCAGATTTTGGAGCATTTCTAATTTTAAAGTTTTGCATTTTTAAAAAATATTTTTATTTGTAGAATATATTTGACATTTCATACATACATAGGGTATAATTTTCCATTCTTGTGGTTGTACATGATGTGGGGTAACACTGTAATTCTGAAGTTTTGGATTAGGGATCAACCAATGATAGAAGAGTCATTTAAGTCTCCAGTCTGCCTTCATCTGTCTTTCTTTCTTTCTTTCTTCTTTTGGCACTGGGGATTGAACCCAGAGACACTCAACCACTGAGCCACATTCCCAGCCACTTATTGTCTTTCATTTAGAGACAGGGTCTTGCTGAGTTGTTTAGAGTCTCACTAAGTTGCTGAGGATGGCACTTGCCATCCTCCTGCCTCAGCATCCTGAGCTGCTGGGATTATAGACGTGCGTCACCATGCCTGTCCTTGTCTTATTTCTTGGTTGATTAGACATTGGAGAAGAAAGACTGGGGTTACTTTTTGTGATTCTTAAATCAGTCCAGTTTGGGTTTAGCAAGTTCTGACAATGGCAATGCCATTTGGTTCAGCAGGGAGAGAGAGCTATCTCAGGAATGTTGCAGCCCCAGGAGGAGGCTCAACAAAGGAAGTATGTACAAGAAATGCAAGAGCAAGAGCACAGGACAAGACCTGACATCACTGGGCATCTGTATCGAGCATTGTTTTCATTGTTACTTTATAGCAGAGGTTTGTGGTTGCAGGAGAGAAAGCACTTTGTCCTGCTCTTTGCTGAATCCTTAGCACTCAGACTTCTCTCTGGTACATAGTTGCTTAATAAATAATTTTGAATGAATAAATACAGTACAGTTGTTAGTGGTAGAATCATGGACTTCTTTTGCAGGTGACTATACTAAGGTCAAAGGAAACTGATTCCCATAGAGAATTGCTGATGCATGGCAGAATCCAGTGTCCTTGGTCCCTACTACAATACTCTTTCCATTGCCACAATTTGCCTCTCTCCCCTCCAGATGTCTCCCAACTGCAAGCCCTTGACAAATTACCTCACCTCTCATCTAATTCATCTTAATGCTCTTCAGTCTCCAACCTTAATTTTTTGGGTTAGCTAAGCAAAGTGGGTGCTCTCCTCAAAACGTGACTCGTTTCCTCTCTTAAAAGCTTTCTCACTGCCTAGAACAGGTGTTGACTTCAATGTCCCCCATTTGAACCTCTTCCTGATCACTGGTATTCAGCCTTAACAGTACCATTCAAAGCATTCATTTTACTTACATGAATATCTTTTTGTGTTACATTATTTTAAGTAGAACTTTAGGTTGAACTGAAAAATACTGACAAGGGCACCCAGTTTGTATCCATTTGCTTTTCTCTGGAAGCTGTCATGCTCTGGCCCCCTTCCCACCCCAAAACACAGGGTGGACCCCAACTGCTGAGTTTGTACTCTAAGATCCAATCTACCTGGTCATAGTGATTAATCCGGGTCTGAGCAGCAGAACCAACCTGAGCTAGTTCCAGGAATTTGGAGTTTTGTGACACGGAGTTTTGGAAGGTAGGGAGGGCTTTAGAGTTAATTAATCTTGCACATAGCAACATTCTAGAATGAAAATCCACAAATTCCAGCTGCTGAGCTTTCTGGTTCTTGTGGCTCCAAAAGCCTGTTTTTTTCCACTCCTCCTGGGATTCTACACACTCCAGATCCTTCCAGTACATTCTTGTGTTGTAATAACCAGCTAGAGTTAGTTTCCAAGGATTATCGTCCAACTCCAGCTCATCTGAAGCGAAGAGGCCTGGAGACAGCATGCTCCAAGTAGCTTTCTCCAGGCCTTTAGGGGTAAGTCTGTCCTTTCTCCCCCACTGGCTTCTCACGGGCTTCTTTCCTGTTTGCTTCCTCACCTGTGGTCCTGCATGCTGCCCCTGGCCCCGTGCTTATCTGCTGGTTGTAAGGCACACCTTATCACAGAACCCCATCCCCTTCAGCAAGGTGTGTGCCACATCACTCTTCTCCTCGCCTGCTTTGACACGTGCTGCCTTTGTGGTCCTTTTGCCCTTGTCCTCCCTGTGGCACCCATCACTGCTCATTCATCAAGGTCATGTTCACCAGCCTCCAAATTCAAGTCCAGTTATGTGTAAGGCATGATTTAACAACAGTTGTTGTCACTATGCATGCTATTGGCCATCTATCATAGCAGAGTCTCAAGAATTAAAACCTAGTCTAGGCACAGAGGTGCATTCTGTAATTCGAGCCACTCAGAAGGCTAAGGCAGGAGGATCACAAATTGGAGGTCAACCTGGGCAACCTAGCAAGATCCTGTCTGGAAATGAAAAATAAAAGGGATGGGGTGTAGCTCATTGGCTCTGGGTTCAATCCCCAGTACCCCCCACCAAAGAAAACCTGTGTTCTAGATTCAGTAATAGAAGGTGATTGCTGATACTTCCATATCAGAGGTTTAGAGTTTTCTTGCTGCTTTGCTTCTTTAAAGGACCATGGCAGGACCTGGGTTGTGCTTAGACAACCCTCTGGAAAAGGCATTCAATGCTCCCAGCTCCTCCAAATTTGGGGAGCAATGGCACAACGTGGATGGCAAGAGAACCTGGCTTCTTTATTAATAATAATAAAATAATAAAAATATAACTCCAGAGTATTTTATTTTAAACTATACTGTGAGATGGGACTGCAAATTGGTGCAGCCACTTTGGAAAGCAGTATGGAGATTCCTCAGAAAACTTGGAACGGGACCACCATTTGATCCAGGTATCCCACTCCTGGGTTTATACCCAAAGAACTTAAAATCAGCATACTACAGTGACACAGCCACATCAATATTGATAGCAGCTCAGCTCACAATAGCCAAACTAGGCAACCAACTTAGGTATCCTTCAACAGATGACTGAATAGAGAAAATATGGTATATATACACAAGAGAATATTACTCATCCATAAATAAGAATGAAATTATGGCATCTGCTGGTAAATGGATGGAACTGGAGACTATCATGCTAGGTGAAATAAGCCAGTCCCCCAAAACCAAAGGCCAAATGTTATCTCTGATATGTGGATGCTAATTCACAATAAGGGGGTGGGGGAGGAAGGAATAGAAGTACTTTGGATTAGACAGAGGGGAGTGATGGGAAGGAAGGGGAATGAGAATAGGAAAGACAGTAGGATGAATTAGACATTACATTCCTATGTTCATATGTGAATACATGACCAGTAAAACTCCACATCATGTACAACCACAAGAATGGGATCCTAATTAGAATAAATTATACTCCATGTATGTATAGTGTCAAAATACATTCTACTGTCATGTATAACTAAAAAGAACAAATAAAAAATTATACTGTGAAAAAGCTAGTATATTTGTTTATGTGATTGAATCTGTTTTAGAAACTCATGTTGTTTTGTTATATTTTTAAAGATACCATTTTTGGGGAACCAGTACCAGGGATTGAACTCAGGGACACTCAACCACTGAGCCACATCTCCAGCCCTATTTTGTATTTTATTTAGAGACAGGGTCTCACTGACTTGCTGAGTGCTTCAGCGTTGCTTAAGCTGGCTTTGAACCTGTGATCCTTCTGCCTCAGCCTCTTGAGCGGCTGAGATTACAGGTGTGGGCCACTATGCCTGGCTTAAAGATACCTTTTTAAAATAACTACTTCATTATATTCACAAACATAGGTTGTTTAACTGTAACTTTAAAACGGAAAGCTTACTCCTCTCGGGGAGTAAAAGAGAACATACTCTTTTCCAAAATGAATTTTGCAGTTTTGTTTACCATTTAAGACTTTAGCATTCAATGAAAATTCAGTACCCTTATTTTCTATTCAACTTAGAAACTGTACTCATTGTGCTGATGTCCTTGAGGAGTTTAAAATCTAGATGTACAGACAGGATTTCCACGTGTGAAACAATCCAACAACAGCTTAAGACAGAACACATTTGCATCACGGCGAGGGCAGGAAATCAAGAAATGGAAGGTGAGTAAGTGGTTTTCTGAGAATTATTTCTCTTTCCAAAGCATTAGACTGTTTGCTGACTACTCAGAAATCCAAATTATGAAGTATAATTAAGGAAGGCAGTATGTTCTACAACGACTTAGTAGTCAACCTGCTTCATTAATTACATTTCTAACTATGCAAATCAAAGAAGAATCATTTTCAACACATAATTCATAACCACTTAAATGCCACCATTATTAAGGAAGTTAGAAAAAAATACAGGGACACCTTAAAAATTATTTCCCTGTGTGATGTAAGTTGAAAAGCCAGTTAGACAACTTCACTTGCAGATAGGCGGGCTGGCTGGGAAAGATAGCTCCAGCCACAGGGACAATCACCCATGGGACTTGCTTGCTGCTTTGCAGGAGGCTGGGATGGCAGATGGAAGGTTCTGTGCATGCCAAGCATGCTTTAAGATTGCACTTGCTTGACACAAATCCAGGAGGAATGTGAAACGTGGCGAAGACGACTTCCAGTCTATTTTTCACTCCAGGAAGGCAGGATGTATGGATGGTGAAGGGTACGAAGTTGTGAGTGTGACAACCTGGATCGGAATCCAAGATCTGTGACTCTTAAACTGTGCAGTCTTGGGCAAGGAACTCCTCTGCCTATTTCCTCATCTGTAGCAAAAGGTTTTTTATGGTGGTTAAATGAATTCAAGACTTAGAAATGACACGTGGCCCAGAGTAAACATCAATGGAAGCTGTTTTCCCATCAGAAACGATTTGAATTTTGTCTTAAAGGATAGACCAGTCCACACAGAGCAGTGGTCTCTGAACCCCTCCTTCACAATCACATCCAGTCGTACAAACCAGCCAGAAAAGAGAAAGGGTGAGGAATGACAAACCCCAGGTGACCGGGTGCTGTGTCCACTTGACACAGTCCCTGTCTGCATGTAAACCTGTATTCTGTTGCCCATATGGGCTGCAGGACTCAGAGCCACCAAGTTTGAAGGTTGGAAGCAACAAACTACACTATTCAGTCTACTTTTTTCAATTTCAAAGTTTACATAGGTAGGGAGAAGGTCATTTAAACTTTGGATGATCTTTTTGCCCAAGAAATCCTGGTCTTCGGCTATGGAACCCTGGTGGAAATCTAATGAAATCTTTGCAAGGTCAGTTTGGAGAATGATACCCTTTCCTCCCGCTCTTTTACATGGCCCCCTTTGTAAGCACTGTGTTTATAACATACTGGTGCTCAGCACATGGTTTGTCAACTGCTGAATTAGGTTCCAAGAACTTATAACTAGAATAATTCAAATAGTTCAGGACCACTTGGGTGCCCTTGCATTTGTACCACTTATTTTGGAAATACTGGAGGACCAGCTGGTAACATGCAATGAATATGGAAAGGCTGCCCAAATGTTGAAATCCCCTTAAGGACTGTAGTGTCCAAAGCCTCATGTGCCACCAGTCTCTGACTGGTCACCCTGTATGATGGGAGGTGTATCTGACCTCATTTGACCTTTGGCAGATGGAACCATGGTTTTGATATTCAGCTAGTACATCACTGTGAGAAACACCAAGAGGAACTCTATGTTCTCCCAGATATAAAGGGAGGACAGAAATGTCGTAGTGAGGCTCCTGCAAACTGTCATCATTGTGACACACCTGGGCCATCTGAGTCTGTTATATCAAAACACTTGAGGCTGAGTACTTTATAAAGTAAAGAGGTCTATTTGGCTCATGATTCTGGTGTCTGGCAGATCTTAACAGCATGGCACTGGCATCCTAGTGAGGACCCTTGGGATGTGTCACAATGTGGTAGAGAAAAAAAAAAAGGGAATTAGTCACATGCAGGAAGGGCCAAGCACACACCATAGCTTCTCTTTATAACAACCTGCTCCAGAGAGTACTAATCCATAGACTTGACCCAATCCCAGAGCAATGCATTAATCCCTCTTGAGGGCACAGCCCCATGACCTAATTATCTCCCATTAGGCCCCACCTCTTAAAGGGTCCCTCACCCCCACACTGCCATACTGGGGACCAAGCTTTCAGAATGTGGAACTTTGGGGTTCCACAGAAAATGTTCGATATAACCACCCAAAATGCTAAATATAACTGGCCTGCCTTTAGGTTTCAGATTGACATTTAAGAGAAAAAATAAGTTGAATGATTATAGGAACACAGCTCCAGTCCTACCAACACAACCAGAATTTCTAGTCCTGAGTCATTTCACACTAAAACCTTGAACCATTAGGTACCTGCTTTGTGAGAGAGAAAAGACAGATAGACAACTGGATAAATCTTGTCATGGGCTGGGAGAAAAGCAAGTTATTGGTTTTTTTCAAGATTTTTCCCATTTTTCTTTTTTCTTTTTAAAGAGAGAGTGAGAGAGGGAGGGAGGGAGAGAGAGAGAGAGAGAGAGAGAGAGAGAGAGAGAGAGAATTTTTTAATATTTATTTTTATTTTTTTTATTTTTCGGCAGACACAACATCTTTGTTTGTATGTGGTGCTGAGGATCGAACCCGGGCCGCACGCATGCCAGGTGAGCGCGCTACCGCTTGAGCCACATCCCCAGCCCCCCATTTTTCTTTATTATAAGTAAATACATGTAGATTTCTTGTTGGAATGTAGGAAATTTATTGCCTATGCTTTTAATCATATTTCCTTGGATTCTTAGACCAATTGAGTTGTCTGCTTCTCAAAATGCATGGAATTAGAATTTTTGGACTTTGAGACCCTTTTCACTTTTTAGGGGGGTACCAGGAATTGAACTCAGAGGCACTCGACCCCTGAGCCACCTCCCCAGCCCTATTTTGTGTTTTATTTAGAGACAGGGTGTCACTGAGTTGCTTAGTGCCTTGCTTTTGCTGAGGCTGGCTTTGAACTCAGGATCCTCCTGCCTCAGCCTCCTGAGCTGCTGGGATTACAGGTGTGCACCACCATGCCTGGCCAAGACCCTTTTCTTTTAAGTCTTTCATTATATAGCTAAGGAAACTGGGCTGGAGAGAGGTGTGGCTCTGTCCCGGTCTTGTTTGTTCTGTTGAAGCCAAGAGAAGCCTCAGGGCTGCAGGCCTACTCACCCCTCTTTCTGTTCTTCAGTTGTTCTCTTCTGTTCCATGGGCCTTCTGGACAAGAGAAAAGTGTTCAAGGCAAAAGGATTCATTTCTGGCAGCTTAGTCATGAACCATGTTTTGGTTCATGACTAATTCACGATCCCAAAAGTGGAGCCACAAGAAGTTTCTTTTGACCTCTAAAGAAATTAGTTCCCCACTAAAGAAAGAAATTGAAGAAGACCTTAGAAGATGGAAAGATCTCTCTTGTTCTTGGACAGGCGGAATTAATATTGTCAAAATGACCGTACTAACAAAAGCACTATACTGATTTAATGCAATTCCAATAAAAAAATCTCAATGATATTCCTCATAGAAATAGAAAAAGCAGGCATGAAATTCATCTGGAAAAATAAGAGACCCAGAATGGCTAAAGCAATCCTTAGCAAGAAGAGTGAAGCAGGTGGTATCACTATACCAGACCTTAAACTATACTACAGAGCAATAGTAACAAAAACAGCATGGTATTGGCACCAAAATAGACTGGTAGACCAGTGGTACAGAATAGAAGACACAGAGACTAACCCACATAATTACAGTTATCTCATATTAGGCAAAGGCACCAAAAACATACATTGGAAGAAAGATAGCCTTTTCAACAAATGGTGCTAGGAAAACTGGAAATCCATATGCAACAAAATGAAATTAAACCCCTATCTCTCACCATGAATAAAACTCAACTCAAAGTGGACCAAGGACCTAGGAATTAAACCAGAGACCCTGCACCTAATAGAAAAAAGTAGGCCCAAATCTCTATCATGTTGGATTAGATTCCCAACTTCCTTAATAAGACTCCTATAGTGCACGAATTAAAATCAAGAATCAATAAATGGAATGGATTCAAACTCAAAAGCTTCTTTTCAGCAAAAGAAACACTCAGAGAGCCTACAGAATGGGAACAAATTTTTACCACACGCATATCAGGTAGAGCACTAATCTCTAGGATATATAAAGAATTAAAAAATCTTAACACCCCCCCCCCAAATCCAATCAATAAATGGGCCAGGGAACTGAACAGACGCTTCTCAGAAGATAATATACAATCAATCAAAATATATGAAAAAGTGTTCAACATCTTTAGCCATTAGAGAAATTCAAATCAAAACTACTCTAAGATTTCATCTCACTCCAGTCAGAATGGCAGCTATAAGAATACAAACAATAATAAGTGTTGGCGAGAATGTGGGGGGAAAGGTACACTCTTTCATTGCTGGTGGGGCTGCAAATTGGTGCAGCCAATATGGAAAGCAGTATGGAGATTCCTTAGAAAACTGGGAATGGAACCACCATCTCACCCAGCTTTCCCACTCCTTGGTTTATACCCAAAGGACTTAAAAATAGTATACTACAGGACACAGCCACATCAATGTTTATAGCAGCACAATTCACAATAGCTAAATTGTGGATCCAAACTAGATGCCCTTCAGTAGATGAATGGATAAAGAAAATATGGTATATATACACAATGGAATATTACTCAGCATTAAAATAGAATAAAATCACGGCATTTGCTGGTAAATGGATGGAGTTGGAGAATATAATGCTAAGTAAAGTAAGCCAATCCCCAAAAGCCAAAATACGAATGGTGTGACTCTACTTTGAATACAACCAGAGACATGAAAAACTGTGCTCTGTTTGTGTAATATGAATTGAATTGCTTTCTGCTGTTATATATAACTAATTAGAATAAATAAAATTTAAAAAAAATTTTAAATAGTCACTGTTCTCCACCCCAGCTGCCTGTGCTGTGGGTCCCAGAACCTAACTGGACAATGAAGCAAAAGAAAAAGGGAAAAGATAGGGACATGGTGCAAGAAGCCACAGCAGCATCTGATCCCATTTAGTTTTTGATCAAAATATCTATGAGAGGAAAGGGAGGGGATTGAGGGAGAAAAGCTCTAAAAATACCCCCCAACACATATAAAAAAAAGAAAGAAATTAGTTCCATATCAAAGAACACAGACACTCCAGATGCACGAAAAGGGAAGCCAGGCCCAAGGGTGCCTATTGTCACACTGAGACCCACCAGGAAGGAGGGGAGGCTGGCTTCCTAGCAGGGATGAGTGCAGTACCGCTGTACCCGCCACAGTGGCAGGCAGGGTAACACCTGCAGGCGGTGCAGGGGAGAGGGTGGTGCTCAGGCCACAGCAGCATGTGCAAGCAGGGAGGCAGCTGTTCTATGGGAGTTCCGAAAAGTTCAGCAGAACAGCAGGAGCCAGAGTGTACATCATCGCACAGGATGCCCTAGAAATAGAACTAGGGATCCCCTCATTTACAGGGCCAGTGGATGTAGTCATGGCTCTCGTTGAGAGTGACCTGATGAGCTACACAGCTCATAGATAAGAATAACCCACCCACCCTTTCCATCTTAACAAAGGCCAACTGTATGCTTGCAATTCAGACTTGACCAGATGAATTTCATGACTGCTTTTTCTGTTTCTATGAGGAATGTCATTCGTGTCCAAGAGAGTTATTTTCTGCACTGTAACACAATTTCGTCATCTTTGTTATACTGTCATTCCTATAGGCAGCAGCTATTGAAGGAGACAGTTTCTTAACTAAAGAGAAAAGGTCTTTTTACCTGGTGACACTTGTTCTGAGAGCAGGGATTCCATGAATGAAGGACTTTTTTCCAGGGATCACTTGAGTACAAATGAATAATGAAAACCTCAACCTTTTCTGTAATTAAAAAAAATAAACACACAACTTCCTATGATTCTTGGCTTTTTGGTCATTGCAGGAGTCTGAAAGCATTTATTTTTAATGGCCAGTAAAGTGATCTTCTTGTTCTATTATCAGAGAAGGATGGAGCAATCGGGTCCTTATGAATCCTACTTGCTGTACTGGTATTCTGGTAACTTGCGTAGGATTTCAAAATAACCCCTCAAATAAGGGTTAGGCCATTTAAAGGCTCAGCATGTCAATTCAAGGAAACTAAAAATCTTTAAAAGTTGTGCTTCTGCATTGCCTGCTGTCTGAACTCCCTTTGCTTTTTTGAACGCCAAAAGGAAACATTCACCACAGGTTTGTATTTCTTCTACTCTCCCTTTCTAATGATTCATCCATCATGGAGTTTAACAACTGATCTTTTGAACTCTCACCAGCTCTAATTTCAGCACAAAGATTGCAACACGTTGATATCTGGCTTTTCCTTGGCATGGTCTTCCTTCCTGTTTTGCCTTTCAACCTTGAACGTGCTCTGATGATCTAGTGAGGCCCAGGGGTCAGTGTTAGAGTTGCTTCTTATTTTTCCACAAAGGGTAGTCTTTATTCTGCCAGGCTCCCGACACTGGTGCTACAGGGGTGGGAACAGCTTCTAAAGTGCCACTAAAAATGTGCTATGGAATAGAAGTTCATCAGATTAGACAAAAGAGGAATGAAGGGAGGGGGGGTGGGATTAGGAAAGACAGTGGAAAGCATCGGACATCACTTTCCTTTGTTCCTATATGAATACTTGACCAGTGGAACTCCACATTGTGCACAAGCACAAGAATAGAGTCCTCATTAGGATAAGTTATGCTTCATGTATATATACTATTTCAAAATACACTCTGCTGCCATGTATATCTAAAAGGAACAAATTACAAAAACTAAAAGAAATGTGAGTCAAATAAACCATTTCTCTTTATAAGTTAAAAAGAAAAAGTCAGTCGAGGCTAAAAGTCTGTGATTCTGTCATCATCTAAACCCATATACTTTATTAGTGCATAGAAGTCAACATTCAAATTTATTTAAATTTTAACTGGGTATATGATGACCCTCTGCATACACTGTCAAATCGCTAATTCATCCCTATTTCTGAGTAAATCCATTAGCAAATCTTTAAAGAAAAATGTGCTCCAGTGGCCGTGTAAGTCTTAACCACAAGACTACAAACGGCAGGGCCATTTTCATATGCTAGCAGGGTGGTAACAAGGGACCATGAGATGGTTACTGTCTTGGCACCAACATCTGACTCCAGGGTTTGCAGTGATAGTCGGTTATTTTATTCATCTAGCAGTTACTAGTAAAAAGTGCCATGTGCTTTACTGGAATCTGGTTACAACAAGGAACAAGGCCAATTTTATCTTAAGAGATGTACAGCATTAAAATCTATTATAACCCGCTGTTATAAAATATTGAGCAAGTCCTTCAAAGAGTAGATAAGAGAGGATGTGGGAGAGCTCAGAAGGGCATGCAACTTTATAAGGGAGGAGAGAAGAGGTCAGGAAAAGCTTTGTGGAGGAACCAATCCAAGTTGAGTATAAAGGATGAGAATAGCAAGTTTTTATTTTACATGGAATTGGGGTGGCACTATAGAAAGGAACAAAGGAGGAGAATCCAAGGCAAAAGAGATGCAAGCACAAAGAACAGAGGAGACAAGAATGGCAGGAGGTGCCAGAAACTAGGTAAGCTATTGAGTGTTTCTGAAGCCAAGAGCAGGAGACAGGGTAAGGGATGAGCAGCATAAGGAGACAGGAGCTCTCTTGGGAAGGTAGAGCTCGACTTGATTCCCTTAGCGATAACCTGGGGATGCAACAGAAGAGCTGGCTCATCATTTTTAACATGCCCTTTCTGGGACTATGAAGAACATGGATTTGCTTGTGATCAATGTCATCTTAAAAGGTGACACTCAAAAAAAAAAAAAATCAAACACAATCCTCCAAGTCAATCATATTTAAGGGAACAGGTAGAGTATCTAAGCTTCCTTTTTTACAGGCTGAATTACCTCACTTGAGCTATGAAAAGACCCCACCCTCCCTGTCTGTGTGGCCCTCTTCTCTCCATCCCCTTCCAATGGATTTGTGCCTGAACAGAAATGGGGTTATGGACGGCAAGGAGAGCAGCATGGGTCATGATGGTGTGATGAATAAGCTCAGAGCAAACTGTGGGTGACAGGTGTCTCCTGAGCTATCACTCACAAGGTAGGTGATGAGCAGGGAGCTTGTTTTGTTTTTGTGTCTGTTTTTAACCTGATATATATGTCACACATACATGAGACTTGCTCAGGGACCTGCTAGCCTAATGCCCGTGCTTCCTGGGTTAAACCAGGCAGTGTAATTAATCTAAGTGTCAATGTGGCTTCCAGAGATGCCTAACTGATTCCCACATCATGGCTCATACACTGGGAGCTTCTGACTCATAGAAAAGACAGCCTAAATTCTCACCATCCGTCTCCTGCTTGGCATTCTGGTTTGTTCCATTATGCCCACAGGCTTCATGAAAAACACAGTCTGTAAAAAATGTACCTTGAATTCACTTACAGTTACAAGTTGAGATAGGTTCCATGCCAACTGATTGCCTCTTTTCTGAATAAACAATTCAAATTCTCACCTGTGAGACTATCCTCGTAGTCAGATTGCATGCTAAAACCAGGTAAGCTAAAGTTAATCATAAGAGGTACACATAGGTTGGGGGACATGTCTGGTCACTGCTATCAGATCGGGTTTGAGGCCATTTCTCTTTAGCGTCTCTAATGTTAAGTTAAACATGGTAAAAAATGAAATTATTTTGAAAGTCTTAAGTAATGAGAGATCAACCATAGCATTGAGAAGTAGTGAATGTGTCAAATAAAATTGCTGAAAACATGGAACACTGGACAAGGAGTCCCCAAACATTTAGCTTAAAATAAACAAAGGCACTATACAGTACATGTCCACAGGGCTGAAGAGGAATGCAATGCATTTGTACAAAGTTCGTGAGGGTGACACTTGGGAGAACTAGTCTTTAATGTCCCTGAAGTCTACAAGTATCCAATGAAGGGTTTGGAGGGAATAATCCTAAGAGTCAAATGATTCTGTGAAAAAATGCAATGGGAAGGAAGAAATGGGAGGGAAGAAAACAGAAGGGAGGAGAGGAAGAGAAAGAAGGAACAAGAGAGGTCTTGAGCTAATACCATGGTGGTTTAGTCTAGATAATCACTTATCCAGATCCTTTGCATCTACAGAAGTAGGTCACCCCAGGACCCATGGGAATCAATTCTTATACAGTGTTGGGTCTCCAAGGGCACGTTGGTCATCTTCTGGAGAAATTCATGATGGACCATGTGTTAGAGCATGTGAACTGCAATGACTCACACCTGGTATCTGTGCCTCTGTACATCCCCCAACATTGACCCTGGACTTGGCCATAGGGATTGGCTCAGTCATTAGGATATTAGCACATGTGCAGAGGAGCTTGTCTTCATGAAAAGTTTCCATTTCCATGTGAAGAAGTCAGACTAGACCTCTTGACAACTAATGACCACCTGTAGGGAGAGGCCCTGTCATTCCAGCCTGTCCCAGTTCCAGCTACTCCATAAGAGTGAGCCCAGGAAAGACCATCAGAGCAACCACTCAGCTGTCCTCAGACTCATGAGAAATATTCAATTGTTATTATTTGGAAGATATTTGTTGTTTAGCAAAAGATACAAGAGAAGATCAAATCAGAAGACTAAAAATTTCAAATTAAGAGAATATTTATTAAATCCTAGAGTGTGTGTTCAATTTTACAGACGAGTCCAACTGCCTCTGTGACTCTGCCCCATGAATTTCCACCATTTTCTTACCAGTATGATGTAAGAAGGGAATTTAAAATAAATTTTACGTTAACCATTGGGGTTTGCCCATATATGAGATAAGGGGAACAATACAGAGCAATGTTAGGACAAATTTTGGTGTTCAGGTTAGATTTCCTTCCGGGACATTCCTTGTTTGGAGAGTTGGTTTTGGGGTTGTAGTCAGAGACTCTAAAAGAAGCTGAGCCCAAACAAATATATCTAATTGAGGGCCAAGAACTGCTGAATCTCCATACATGACCGACTCAGTTGGGCCTGGAATCTTCTAAGATTTATGAGGCTGTTCTATGCCTGGACAAGTGAGATGACTGAGTTGGCGGACAACCGAGTCAGGTAATTGCTTAATAAATTTAGCAGTAGCATTGACACAGGGTCACCTCACTTGGTAAGAGGCCCCTAGCATTCCAGAAGGATTTCACAAGCCAAAATTTCACAATTTTTCTTACACAGGCTCACATTGCAGGGATGAAAGATTTATACCATTGCTCGGCATGAATGATATTCATGCAAGAAAAAAAAGAGAAATAATTGTTGGTCACTGGTTAGCTCACATGTATTGCCCTCAAATGCTAGGATAATTTAGTGGTCCTACAATGCAGTTCTGGAACTTTCTACCATATTCACTTAAAGCATGTGGGCTAAAACCGTTCTAGTGTTTTTTTTTTTCTTACACAGGCTCTCCTTCCCCTCTTCTGGCTAGTGCTGAGGCACAGTGATGCCATCCATCAATGTCTTTTGTACTCAACCTCTTCCCTCCATTCCTGCTATCCTAATTGAAGTCCATATTACCTTGATTTGAACTGTTCCCCCCTGGTTTAGACTCTCTCCTTGTCCACCCACTGTCAAATTAATCTTCCTATCACACAGCACTCTCTGCTAAAATCTTGTTAGTAATTAATGGAAAAAAGTCTTTGACTTTGGTCTTTAACGCTTCTAGCTTACCTCCGTCTAGTCCCAAGATAACCCACTGCTGTGGAAACACCATTTGAGGGTGTGCTGCTTACTGCCAAGCATGGCTGAGATATGTGGGATCCCCTTGCTTCCTACTGCTGCTTGTCCACGTCAGAGTCCTTCTTTAAGATTCATCAGAAACACTGTCCACCATGGAAACTACCCATCCCTCCAAGCTGATGTGCAGCTTGGTCTCTGCAGCCTCTGTGGTAGTTATACTTCCCACCCTTCATTAAAGTGACTATAATTCTTTTTATTCACAACATTTCCTCTTTTTTTTAGGTAATATGCTCATTTCCATCAGCATCAGATTCTTTTCATTATGCCCCAGAGATGACCTGCAATTACTATGTGCTCGATGAACAAACAGAAGCAATCATTCATTTCCCTTTCACTTCATCCATGGAAGCTACACACCTGTAGTTTTTAAGTACACTGAACGGATAACAAAGGAAACAGGAAGTTGCTCTCTCAATTCTGTTCTATGTTTATTGCCCTATTAACAAAAAGTTTCATGACAAAACAATTATATACACATATATAATTCTTAGGAAAGACTCTGATGAGTTAGATCAAACAGAATTCCATGCCAGCTACCATACCTGTTAAGTTGGACCAAGAGAAATTAAAAAGAAAATTCTCTCATGAGCATTTTCAAATCATATAAGAGCTGTGTCTCAAGCATGCTGAGCTCTGATTTAATTTGCAATCAGAAATTTGTCTTTAGGCTTCGCTGTTCATTTGTCATGAGAGAGTTAGAAAATAAAGAAGTCACACAGGTCACCATCTAAAGGAATTTATAGTCTAGTTGGGAGAACAAGAACAATGACTGTTGACTAATAATTTAAACTGGTATTTTGCTAAGATCGTAAGACCAATCATGTAAATGATCATTGTTCTGGATCAGAGATCTAGAAATGCTGTATTTCAAAATGCAATATTTACTCAAATGTGTATTACTCACATTGTAGGGATGACAGATTTATACCACTGCTCGACATGAATGATAATTTGAAAAATAATAAAACTTGCAGAAAAAAATAAAAATAGAGGCATGTGATTCTGTGACAGGCTAATAATATAATCTTCATGAGATCACCCCCTCCTTTCATACAGAATAACATCCCATCTTAGAACATTCAAGTTACCTCAGTCACCTGTGGAGTTTAGAAAATTCCACAAAGAATATTTCATTTCTTAAGCTACAAAGCCACTTAGGCTTAATTTCTAAAAATGGGTTCATCCAGACCATTCAGGGAGGCACTGTTTCTTTCTGGGCTAGACCAAATTTAGATTAATTAATTTATTCAACAATGTATTAAGTACTTAGTATACACCAAGTACTGAGCCGGCTCTGGTTATACTACCATAACAAGGCAAATTTCAATCCTTCCTGATACATGCATTCTAATAGCCAGGGATGATGGAGCACAGGATGGTGACAGTTTGGGGCAGCAGAAAGAGCTTTGGACGAATCCCAGATCTGTGCCACCACTGTCCAGGTTACTGAATTGCCTTGTACACAAGAGTTCTCATTTATCAGTTAAGATCAAAAGGACTGAATGAAGTAATAGCTTGAAAATGCTTTGCAAGTTAATCTGTACAGATTTATGGTGTTCTTGTTTATAGTACACTCAGAGGCCTAGAAACCATATCTGACCTTGAAGGGTCTTCTCTTCAGAGTCCAGCTGGGGAATATTATTTAAAAAGAACAGTTGAGATTTGAGTCTTTTATTCTTGGGCATTTAATTTGACTTTTTAAAAAAAAGTCAATCTAGGAAAGCTGTTAACTCTAACCAGCAATAAATTTCATGCTTTAAACCCAGTATTCTTGTTCCTCCATTAAAATTTTTCAAAATAATTTCAGCATCAGGTGGATTCTCCTCTCCGTGTCAGCCACTCCCCTCTGAGAAAGGAGGTTGGATCTGAGACTCCCAGGAATGTACCCTTCAAAGACAAGGTAAAGCTCATTTGAGAAACCAACTATGTTACATATTTATTTGGTTAATTCTCTTTGCTCTCTTGATTTTTCTGGTCCCTTCTGTCCCTTCTCATCTCCCCCTTTCTCTCTCTTCCTCATTACATTTCCTTTCTTGGTCAGAATTTGACCTGAGAAAATACCTGGGTTTGATTGGTTGTCGTGGCCTTCTCTGACTGTCATACTAAAAGGCATCACAAGGCCCAGGCCTGGTTTTCTGCAGCCAGACCCTCTAAGCTGGGTGTGTGACCTGCAGGTCTTTAAATGTGAGCCCACGGCTGTGAGTGCAAGAGATGGCAGTGCAGTCCTGTTCACCTTCAGCTGACCTTGAACCCGCCCATCCTTGCATAGCTCTGGTCTACCTCACCAGGAAAGAAGGGTGCTCTCTGTTCAGAGATAGCCCAGAGAGTGACTGTCCCTACAGTCAGGCAATAAGCTAGTTGACACAGTGTCACGACCATGCCAAGATTGCTTGTCAGGAACCCTTTGAATTCTTTTATTGCTCTGTGGTAGTTAAACTTCCTTCTCCATTTTTTTTTTCAGCTGCAATATAAGTCTAGATGATGTCGAGATTCCTCCTAACCCTAAAACATTGTATAATCGATTGTCTTTTAAATGAGGACTTGTGAAGATATAGTGCTCACTCCTAGTGAGGATTGGCCAATGTGGCCAAAGGGCTCAGAGTCTGCCCTCTCCAAATTTCTCTATTTGTGAAGCATTATTTGTCGTTTATCAGCCATGTCTTTCCGCTAGCAGGAACACTGGATGTTGAATACATTTCCCTGTCCTTTAAATACCCACAAGCCAATAAAACTCAGCTCCAAGTTAAACAAGAGCCCTTACCCTTGAGGCCATCATCTGGTTCTGGCTCACACCTTACACTTAGCATCTTTCTTTGCCCAAAGGTGAAGTCTTCAGGCAAATGTGGGGAAATGCTTTGGTGCAGATGGCTGGGGCTCTAGGAGTAGGATTAGAGATACCCCCAAGAAAGAAAGTAACTGAGGACATCTGGGGCCACTGAGTGTGGTGGGAGGTCACTGGGGCCAGAGAGGAAGCACCTTCCCCCATTAAAGGGCCAGAGGAGAGGTCCGAGTTTCATAAGCAGCAAGCAGCCCAAGGAAGAAAAGTGGCACAATCGACATAGAGGGAGCATCCCAGGCGCCCCATTCCCTTCCTGCCCTATTGAACAACAGGCTGAGCTTGGCCTTCTGGACTAGTTCTGGTCCCTTGAAGAGCAGAACCAAGAAGATGAACACCTAGCCTCATTATATTTTAGAAAAGTCCAGGGCTGCATTATTACCTCCAAATTCCTCCTGACCAGTTAATTTTGCTTCCATGTATTTATTGGTTCTCAACCTTCACCCCACACATTAGGACCTTTTTGGATGCTTTGAGAAAATGATGATATATGTGCACCACTCCATCCCAATCAAATAAGAGCACGTTGGGGGAGTAGACAAATGTTTAAAAGTTATTCCTTAGGTTATTTTAAAATTTGCTCGAGAATGACTGTTGTACTTACTTGTAGTCAACCCATTATAAAAATGACATGACTTTGCATAGATTTTCCATATTAGAGAGCTGTATTTAGGAAATTGAAACTTAGTTCTGAATCTAATCCAAGGAGGAGATGAGACTTTTTTTTTTTTTTTTTGGTACTAGAGATTGAACTCAGGGCTGCAAAACCACTGAACCACATTCCCAGCCATTTTTATTTTTTATTTTGAGACAAGGTCTTGCTAAGTGGCTTAGGGCCTCCCTAAATTGCTGACACTGGCTTTGAACTTGTGATCCTCCTTCCATAGCCTCTGGAATAGAGTCGCTGGGATAATAGGTGTGTGCACCATCCCTGGCTGGAAATGAGACTTTGATAGTATTACCCCTGGTAGACCTACTTGAAGTTACCAGGGAAGATCCAAGAGTCAGAACACTTCGGGGACCTGCTTCTGCTCCTTTCCCAAGGTTTGACCTGGAGGCTATTGAAAGCCTTCTCCTATGCCTTGGAGTAGAAGTTGAGTAATTCCTCCCCTAAGCCTCAGATCAGCAGTTCTTCTGGGCCACAGGGTTTTACCACTCCCTGCAGAAACACAAGAAACTAGAAATGTCTTCCCAGCAGCCCAGAGTGGATTTGGAGAAAATGATTTCAGGAAGGTAATTCCTGGAAAAACGGAGTAATCTCATCGATTCAAAGGTGACTTCTCTTGGTGTATTTATGAACATGAAGAAATAAAGACCCACACACAGAGGAATATAAACAACTCAAAATAAAATCTAGCTGCTGGCAGAAAGCAGAAGACATAGTGGATCCTCAATGCAATTTTTTTTTCATGATTGATGAATTGAATGAGATGTATTTTGAAATCTGATCAGTTTTTGGAAGTTTAAATATTTTTTCTTTCATATCTACCCCACATTCACTATGCAACAAATGTACAAGTTACTTCTTAAAGAGTTAGAGTGTTTTGATGCTGATAATAAAACATGACAGGAAAAATATTGCTTCTTATCCTATTTTCTTTTAGAAAGAGAAAATATGAAGGTAATTTACATTTTCTGGAAAAATTAAACATAAATCGACCTATAATTTGGAAAAGGTGCCAAGTGGCCTCTTTTACCTTCCTGGCCTTGGCTGCTTGCTGTGTGGCACAACTCCAGGAGGTTCTTACACCAGCAATCTCTGGTGCTTGCTCTCCACCCCCAGTTGTACAAATGTATGTTGTGTGACGCTACGTGGCAGCTTTGGGCAGCGGGGCTCCCAAGGAGCATTCCAAAAAGAATGTCAGGGAACACACTCATTAAAATGTGGGTTAAATTCACAATAGCTAAGCTATGGAACCAACCTAGGTGCCCTTCAACAGATAAATGGATAAGAAAATGTGGGACATATACACAATGGAATATTACTCAGCCTTAAAGAGGAAAGAGATAATGGCATTTGCCAGTAAATAGGCAGAACTGGAGACTACCATGCTAAGTGAAATAGGCCAATCCCAAAGAAACAAAGGCCAAATATTCTCTCTGATATGCAGATACTAATATACAACAAGGGTGGGGAGGAAAGAATAGAATTTATTAGATAAGACAAAGGAATGAGGGAAGGGAGGGGGTGGGAATAATGCTTATATATGAGTACATGACCAGCGTAAGTCCACATCATGTACAACCACAAGAATAAGATCATAGTTAGAATAACTTATACTCCATGTTTGTATAATATGTCAAAATACACTCTACTGTCACGCATATCTAAAAAGAACAAATAAAAAATGGTTTCTACTGGGCACGGTGGCGCATGCCCATTATCCCAGTAGCTGGGGAGGCTGAGGCGGGAGGACTGCAAGTTCAAAACCAGCTTCAGCAAAAAAAAAAAAAAAATCAGGTGCTAAACAACCCAGGGAGACCCTGTCTCTAAATAAAATACAAACTAGGGCTGGGGATGTGGTTTGGGGATCGAGTGCCCCTGAGTTCAATCCCTAGTACCCCCTCATAATGGATTCTGCTGTCATATAACTAAAAAGAACAAATAAAGAAAAAAATGTAGGCTCTTTGCTTCATATCCCTTACTACAAATAAATGACAAATTAAGAATCTTTCGTATATAGTAAGTAGATATCTAGTCCTCTCTTTGAACACTAGCAGAGGAGGGCAACGGGGCACCCCTGAACATACGTGCTGGTGACACCAGGCTTCCTTGTCTCTGATTCACCAGTTTCCAGCTCCTCTCAGCAGTCCTACCCGCCTTCTTCCCCACACTGCGTTCTTGATCACAGAGAGGGGGAGTATGTTCTGGCCAAGGGAGGGAAACTTGGTTGAGGCATCTCAAAGAAGTAATAGACCACTTGATTTTTTTTTTTTGCGCAATATAAAACATTCTAGCTGGGTGTGCTGGCACACGCCTGTAATCTCAGCTACTTGGGAAACTGAGGCAGGAGGATCTTGAGTTGGAGACTGGACTGGCAACTTAGTGAGTCCCTGTCTCAAAATATAACAAAATAAAATAAAGGGCTGGAGATACAGCTCTGAGGGTGACACTTGCACTGCATACCCAGAGCCCTGGGTTCAATCCCAGTACTGCAAAAAATAAAAACAAAATAAATAAAACATTCTAATCAAGCCTCCCCACTGAAGAGGAGATAGATAGACAAGAGACAGGGAATGAAAATGTGGTAGAGAAGAAGGGGGGGAGAGAAGTGGAGAGGATGGAGAAAAAGCTACAGAAATACGAGGAACATGGAAGAGACAGGAAAGAGGCACGTGACAAGAAGGGGACGGTGAGGGAAAAGGAGAGAGTCTAGGGTGAAGGACTGCACCATCTATACAGCCGCATTCACCGCATTCACGGGGCTAACCTTCATTCACTGACACTCACTGAGTACCCAGAGGCCTAGCCAAGGCACCGGGTAGGACTCAGATGTGCCTGTAGGGTATAGTCCTTGGCATCGAGGCATTTACAAATTCAAAAGGGGCCTAAAATACACACACAGCAGCAGGGAGCCACGCTGTTGACTCTGCTGTCCCCCAGTCTCATCACGGGGCCTGGCGCCTACCAGGCATTCATTAAAGTGTTCTTGGGTGGGTTCATTGCTAAATTTTGACATTTGGGCTGTAATCAAGGATGAGGTGGGGACAGGAGAGGGAAGCAAGGTTTTTCTAGAGAACGATGATTGAGGGGTAGGTGGGGGTTTTCGTAAGCCAAGCTGTGGGGCACGACATTTTAGACAAAGGGCACCGTGTGAAGCCACAGAGTCTGTGTGGGTTTAGGGCTTGGAAAATACCAGATTATCTGAATGTAGGGTTTGTGTTGGAAAGATGATAAGACCGAGAAAGCTTAGTGTCAGATTGTCCCTGTCCTTGAAAGTCGGCAAGCTGTTTAGTCTTTACTCTTTGCTTATGGGCAGGGATGGGGGTGCAGCAGGATACAGGGTGTTTTAGCAACTGAGTGGTGGTCAGAGGTAATGTTGTAAAAGGTTAATTTAAAAGTTGCATTCAGACATGTCTGACCTGAAAAGCCTGGAAGAGAGTTTCTAAAAGCAAGATCTGCTCCCCCATCTTTGATTCCACCACCTGGAATCCTTATTCAAAATGTAGGTGCTGAGGCTCCACAGATACCAAATTTCTTAGCTCTGGGGTAAGGTCTGAGGTCAGTTTTTAAATATGCTATTCAGGTAATTTTCCTATATGTCAAAGCTAGCTAAACCATACCTGTGCCAGTGAGGAGGTACATTAATTTGCCTATGCCGTGTAACAAATCAGTCCACATTTAATGGCTTGTTACAACAACACTGTACTATCTTGAAGTTGGCTGATGGGGAATTTGAGAATGGTGGAGTTGAGTCCATGTCATGAATTTGCAATGAAGCAACAGGCCAAGGCTGTAGTCGTCTTGCAGCTTGCCTGGGGCTGGACGAGCCACATCCAAGCTGGTTCCTGTGGTAGTGGCTTCAGTGCCTCTCCAAGTAGGTCTCTCCATGTGGGCCTCTCCATGTGGGCTCTCCACAGGACTGTGCATGGGAAGGTAGCTGACTTCTCTCAGAGTGAATGTTCCAAGGGTGTGGGAGAAGTGGAGACAGAGAGAGACAAAAATGGGGCGGGGCGGGGGGGGGGGGGCGCAGAGACTGACAGACCAAAGCAGCAGCTACAGGGTGATTTTTAATCTAATCCCAGAGGTGACATACCCTCACTTCTGCCATTGTTCTATTGGGCACACCTACCAACCCTAATACAAAAAGGAGGGAGCTATTCAAGGAAGTGGCTTCTTAGAGGCTGGGGTGATTGGGGTGGAGCCCAGATAAAAAGGGAGACAAAAACTATAGCCTAGGTTTGAGGTGGTAAAAACGTAAAAATATAGTATGTGGTGTGAAGTGACACGAGCCAATGTGTTTGAACACTTGGTGCATGCCAGGAACGGGAATGAGTTATGCACTGCTACTCTCTCTGAGGTTCAGAGAGGTTAGTAGCACGATGAAAGAGTTGTTATAAAAAAGGGTTTGTAAGAAGATGGAGAGAGAGACTGGGTGTGGAGAAGGGTAATGACCTGTCATCAGTGTCCTGTGGGATTTTTATTGGTTGATGAACCAAACACCTTTTGCAGTTCAACTGTGCCATCCAGGAAGTGCTAGGATTCTCTGTTGGCTGGCCATAGCAGCGGACCAGAGACAAATCACACTCCAGCTGAAACCATCCCACAGGCCAGCATTTAAACACCAGATCTTAGACTAGAAATCTTCACCTGATAGGATTCCTAGAAATGTTCCTATACAGCTGGGTCTCATTTTCTAGTAATGTGAGGACTGATTTCTGTTCCAAGGCTCTCTCCAACTTTGAGCATCTTCTGTGGTCTGGAGGTTCTGGGAACGAGAACATATTTTTTGTTAGCGCAGCAGGTCTGGCTCCTGAATAGATCAGGTAGGCTGTGCAGAGCTACCCCGTCTCCCTGTTTATTATTACTTTTCCTTTCAACACGGCAATCTGGGGCTCCCCAAATCTGCCATTTTTCTAAAACGTCCTCCGACCTTTCCACTCTGCTTCTGCTGGACTGTCCTTCATAAGGTTCTTATGCTGTCAGCTCCTCCGGCCTCTCAGCCCACCACCAGACCTGCTGGAACTGCGATCCACAGGATTCCTTTACCTTCTTCACTTTCCTCCAGTTTTTTTCCGTTGCTCCCCCTCATTCTGTTGCCTTCAGTCTCCAGATGTCCAGTCTTGGTCCTCCTTGATCTTGTCCTGTAAAGCCACGCCTCTATTGACAAAGGTCTCAGAGTTTGATAATTTACTTAGTGTCAACAAAAGTGAGGGAAAAACCCAGCAGAGACGCAGGAGCAGAGCCTGAGAGGTGAGCCAGCTCGGCCTGCAGGACCCAGAGTAACCAAACAAGGCCTGCCCTCCTCCGCAGCTCCGCCTTGCAGGATGCCCAGGGCTCAGAGTTGTTGCAGGGGCTGGGCCGCTGTATCAGTAAGGTCCGCGGGCGAGGAGGGCCTTCGGGACAATCCAGCCCAGCCTGCAGACGCCAGCTCTAATGAACTAAGAGGGGAGGGTGGTGGCAAGGGCCGCCGCGGACCACGACAGCTGTCCCGAGATGCTGCAGGCTGCCAAGCCTTGCCGGCAAGTGGCCCTGGAGCGTCTCCAGGCGCCCGGGTGGGGCCGCGAGCGCGCCCAGCCAGTCACCCGGACTAGTGGGCGCGGCGGGAGGCAAGGGCGGGCCGGGCCAGGGGCTGGACGCCTTTCGCCCTCTCAGCCTGAGTGTTTGTGCAGCCAGCTGCAGGGCTCGCCGAGCCTCGGCCTTCTCTCCTCTTTTCCGACAGCTTCTGGTGGCCCACCTGGACGTGGCGGTGCTCGGGTCACTCTGCCCAGGCGAGCCCAGGGCCCTAAACAGGTGGGTGGGTGCAGGGGTGCTGTAGGGGACCCGGGAGAAGGGCGCGTGTAGAGCGGAAGCGGGTCCTCGAGGGGGAGCGCGGGTGGTGCAGGGACAGGGGCAGGCGGGCGCCAAGGCCTTGGTCCCTGCAGCAGCCGGCCGCCCCTCCTTTTGGTCCCTCCTCCGCCGCGCCGGGGCGGGCTCAGGTGCCTAGCTGAGCCGGCGATCGCGGCCCGGCGGGCGGCGGGTGTCCGGTGTCGGGTGTCCGGTGTCTGGAGCCGCCGGCTGGGTGAGCGGCGGTCCCCGAAGGTGGGGTGCTTTGGATCGAGGCAGGGAGTCTTTAGGGGGAAGATGGGAGGGGACTTCTGTGTCCTTCTGGGAAGTTCTGGGATCCAGGCGGGGATGCGGTGCCGAGGGGTGTGCTCACACGCACGCGGCGCGCGGTTACGCAGGCGGGGAGCAGGGCGCTCCGCGGGGGTCCCGGGGAGGGTCTGGGCTGGTCCAGTTTCTGGACTTGAGCGGTAGCGCCGCGCCGGCGCCCGGGCAGTGGTGGTCTCCCCTGGCTGCTGCGTCCTGGGACCCGCCCTCACGCGGACGCCCAGCGCCTGTGCAGGCAGTTGCTCCCCAAGACCAGCCTCGCACAATCAGTGGGTGAGGCCGAGAGGACCGCCTTTGCCTGGAGACCTGGGCGCAGAGCGCCGGGGACCGGTTTCAGCTTCCGCCGCACTCGCTGGGCACCCTTCCCCGTGCGTCCGCACCCAGGGGCGCCCCCGCGTGGGGCCCTGCTATGTCGCCTCCCTGAGTCCTTGGGACCAGAACGCAACCCCTGTCAGCTGGGCTGTGACCTTCCTCAACCTAGTGAGACCCCTGGGGGCTCCTGACCATAGGTTTATGGGCGACCAAAGGCGTCACAGTTTGCAGTTTTTCCTGAGTGGTCTCCCTTCCTGAGAGTCTCAGAAAAGTAAGCCTAGCACCTGCCTCTTCCTAAACTTAGATTCTCTTCGCCTCCCCAAAGGTTTTCTTGTTAAAAAGAAAATCTTTGATTGCTTGTGTGATAGAACAACTTGGACCCAATATTTGAAAATGGAATTAATTAATGGGGAGCATATTTGGACATAGATTTGGCATGATTGGAGTTTTCTGGGCAAATCTGTAGGTACAGTAATTTGACACTTCTGAAGAATGGTGCCTATTTACAAAATGCCAAATTGCTGTTATCACTCTTAATTCATTTTATCCTCAAAAACAGCCCTTTTGCAGATAGACTGGTAAGATAAACCTGAGTAAGAGAACTGAAAGTCTGAAAACAGACTTGGATATTAAAAATAATTAGAATTAAAATTATAAACTGCCCATTTCACAACGTTTTTATGATTCATGCTGTACCTCAGGCCTTTTTATTTTTATAGTGTAGGTCTCAGAGTCATTGAAAAGACAATGTATTGTAGGATATTGTCTGTGGAAGGTGTGAAAATCAGAACAGATGGATGAGTAGCCTGGAAGACTTAACTATTCCTATGTATGACCCTTTAGAAAGGCGCCTTTAGAAATGGACTTTTGGGATAAAGAGTAGGTGTGGACTTGTTGCTGCTCATTTCTCTTCTTTTAAGAAAAGTGCTGTAGAAGAAGAAAACCGAGTTAGATGAGCCTTTCTTTTTATTGGATCTCCAATAACTGGACATTTGCTACACTGAGTGTATCAGAGAGGGGAAAGTCATTCAGTGTGAATCAGTGTTAGCAACTGCAGCTTGTCCTGGGAGTGAGTGAGAGAAGGGAAATCCCTGGTTTGTTAATTTCCTCATTTCTGTTTCCTGCACCCTGGCTCCACTTATCTTGATAATTTCTCACTAGATTATATTACATAATCCAAAAGTTATGAAGATTCCCCGGTTGAACTGACCTTCTGATTTCACAGGCAGAGAAATGGAGTCCAAGGACCCAAAGTGACAGCCCAAAGCTACCCAGCTCATGAGAGGCAGAGCTGTGCCTCCAGGCTGGAGGGCTGTGGGTTATAGGGGAAACCCTTGGGGTGGGGGGACAGTTAATTTTCACCAGGGCCAATCAACAGCCGCAGAATGGCAGGCATACTCAACAGCCTGACCACCCACAGTTGTCAGCTGGGTTGTCTTCCTGTTCTCTGAGGACAGGAGGAAACCAGGGTCCTCTACGCAAGATTAATTGAGTTCTGGTAGTTAACTGCTACAGGACTATATAGGAGTTCTTCTCACACATGAGGGGCTAGACCCTTTGTGCTGCTCCCAGGGGTCTTTTGGAAGGGCATGTTGGGGAGGCTGAGTACCTGGTAAATAAAGGCCCACACCTGGGCTGATATGGCAGTGCTGACTGAGTGGGATGTTTCCTGTATTTGGCCTTTGCTAAACTTCTCGACAGTTGACCTGGATGAGGCCTCTGTACCATCTTCCTCATCTGTGAAATGGGACCAAACTCAAAGGGTTGTTGTGATGATGAAGGGAGTTAACACATGCAAAGCTCTCAAGAGAGTGCTGGTACTGGGAGTGTTCATTTTGTCATCAGGAGTACTCTGGGCAGGGGTGAGGGAGCAGTGTGAATTTGGCCCTTTCACAGCGTTAGACTTTAACTACTCATCCCACCAGTAAGGATTCACCCTGTGCAAATTGGGGATCAGGGCAGAAACCTCAGACCTCATGGGCCCTTGTTTTCTACCATGTTTTATTTCTGTGGGAGTTGACCATTGCAGTCATGGCTTGTGCCCACATAAGGACATTCCTGGAATGTCAAGGGGTTATTCACTTTGGTTTCTTTCCACTTTATCTTGGAGCCTTGGAGTCAAATGTGCCAGGGAACCAGATTCTTTCTGTGAAGGAAGAGTATCCACTACAAACCTCTCCTTCCGTGTGGACTTAGTTGGTTCCACCCCATGAGAAGCTGCTAGAACCAGAAAGCCAAAAAAATTATTACAAGACATCAACTCTGCACTATGAAAGCCTTTGAAGGTCAACTCAAAGCAAAATCTCTTAGCCAGGGTACTGGGAGGGCATGCCTGGTTGAGTTCTGATTGAGTTAGAGTCAGTGGTAGTGCTTTTGATTCTTTTTTTAAAAAATTCTTTTAATTTTCTATTCCATTTGAATTCTCCATGCTGCAGGAGAATATAGGGTGCAGGTAAGTGAGAACAGTTATAGCTTCAATGAAGGCTCTTGCTATATTAGTGAGTCAGTGCTTTAGATGCAAGGTACTGTAGTATCCACCTGTTGAACATGCTTATCTCAAGCTCTAAGTCAAGTAGCAACTTGGTAAGAAGGAGAAGGATGGGAAGAAGGGGACTCCCAGGAGATGAGAAGAGCATTAAAAAATCCAGCTGTATGAATAACAAAACAAAAGAAATAAGAGGAGCTGAAACCATTGTGGTCATGACATAGCCAAGTGGCCAGTCTCAAGTTTAAGAGTGCTTGGACTTAGTATGGAGAAACAAGATATTTGAGAGGGCAGATGGTGAGATTATTGAGGTACTGTAAGCACCAAATTTGTGGTTTCTTACAATCTAGGTGATTATGAAAAACTGTACAAAGAGTTTTATACTATCTATGACATGGAAACAAATGTCTTTTTTTTTTTTGTTTCAAAAAAGGAAATATATACATGATTTCTTTCTGATGATAAAAGTATAAAGGGCTGGCATTTAAAAAAATTCAATCAAACAGATATGTGTAAAGTAGTTTAAGACCTAGTGGAATTTCTGCTGCCTAGTATTGCCTCTGAAACCAATGTGCATGCATGTTAGAGTCTGACTTCTTTCAAAAGAAGATTTTATAAATCAAAGATCCTTTGTTATAAACCTAGTGACTTCATTGCCCTACTTTACCTGGTCTGTAAATTTAGATTTTATTAAATTAGGTTATCTGGAAAAGGTATGCCTAAAACCTGGTGACCTTCCAGAATGGTCAAGAGTGTTCTCTTTTGCACCTGTACTGTTCTCATGGCTCTAGTAGGTTGTCTGGAAACTAGATTGTCCTTTTGTGATGGCTGAAGTATTTATTTAGTGCTATGTTCAAGGGGAAATGCAAAAATTGCATGTGGTCTAACTTTTATTATTTATTCTTCCTTGAGCACAGCTGTTTTGATTTGGTTTGGGGTGAATCCGTCTGTGTGAAATCTCAAAAGTGGCATTTTCTTTTGAAATAATTTGTTTAGAGAAAGCTTTTTAATTTCTTCCTGTGACTTTTTTTTAAGTTCTTTTTTTTCAGTCATACAATTGGTGGTTTGGCAGCTCTGATGTAACAATATGTTTGCTTAGTTGGGAGAAGGCCAAACCTCTGCTGAATTTTTATTTCTCTGACCTGTATAAAGTTAGTTTTTTTTTCCACACGATATCTTTGGAAATTATGGGGTAAAGGTTACACAAACTCTTAACACAGATACCTCAACTTTCCTTCTCTCCTGGAATGAGAAATGGTACTGTATTTCTTCCAAGCTTTGTTTATAAGCCTGCCACTGCCCCGTCGTCACATTTTAATGCGACCCAATTTGGCTTGTTGCTCTTTGCAGGTTTTTGCTAACAGCTGCGAGGAGACAATTTGCTGAATTCCTGTCCCACTCAGTGGGGATTTCTGGACCTTGTGCATTTCTGAGAGGGTCTGTGGACACCTCTAGGTGCCAGCCTGGTGGAGGTACACCTGTAAGCCATCTGCAGGAACTCTTGCCACAGGTGTAAAAGACTCCCGCACTGCAAAGATGCTGAGACAGATACTGTCAGAGATGTACATAGATCCTGACCTCCTGGCTGAGCTCAGCGAAGAGCAGAAACAGATCCTGTTCTTCAAGATGAGGGAGGAACAGATCCGACGATGGAAAGAAAGAGAAGCAGCCATGGAAAGAAAGGAGTCCTTGCCAGTGAAATCCAGACCAAAGAAAGGTAACCCTGACCTGGCAGCCTCTGCTGCGAACGTGTTAGCTGGGTGTCTGAACGATTCACGCCGTTCAAAAGCTCTCCTGGTGTGAGCTGTAATTTGGTGGGTGGATGCTAAATGTTGAAATTCTGATAGTGTGATTTATCAACTTGAAACCTGCACCCATGTGTGAGCATGTGCACGCACACACACACACACACACACACACACACGTTCACACACACACACAGCACTTACCATGGAATTGTATTGTCGTAAAGCAAGTCTCTTACTGAAACCAGACTGACCTTAAGCTGCCGTTAAAGGTCACTCCTAGGGACTGGAAGTGTTGCTCTGTGGTAGAGCAGAAGGCTAGCATGTACCAGGCTCTGGGTTTTACCCTCAGCACTGAGGAAAAAAAAAAGTCATCCCTATGGTGTGATTTGAGGGTTTTTAAGAAAGGACTCTGTCCCCTGTCCCCCTTGTTGTGACAGAGGCCTAGTATTCTACCATTAGCATACAAAGTACTGGTATCAGCATCTTTGTAATATCTGTGTTTGTACTTCTTAGATCTCAAGAATTTTTTTCTTTGAATTATTTTTCAGGAATGCTTCCTCTTAAAACGTAAGGAATGGCCTTGAGGAAAAAAAATATCATAATACTATATTTTTAATGTGAGTGAATTTTTCAAATGCACTGCTTCATGACCAAGGACTCCCTCACAGTTTGGGAAGTTCTTTTGAGACCTTGGGAGAAGTGATTCTTTGTAAGTTAAGACTTAAAGAGTATACATACGCAGACACAGAGAAGCACACACTGCTGTCACCACACAGATTCTGTCATGCATGAATACCTACTTTATTTAAAAAAGCACAGTTTTCAAGGTGACTTACAGAGGCATTCAAAACCAACTTCTTATCATTTTTTATTAAATTAGAAAAGGTACAGATATAAAAAAAAAAAAAACACTTAGCATTTCAAGCGTTGAGAAAACGAGGCTCCCTTGCATGCCAATAGATGCACAGATTCAAAGTGAAGGTCATTTCAGTGACCTTCACCTTATGCTGCCCTTCACTAACTCTTTTTCAATGAAGGCTTTATACTGATTAGGAAACAAATGCGAGTATCTCATTTGTTATTATGTTAATATAATTAATATAGCACTAAGTAAACAGCATAGTACCAGCTCTTTAACATACATTCTGTCTAATCTTTACAACTTTTTTGCAAAGTTGGCATTAACTGTCCATTTTATAGGTAAGAAACTCAGGACTCAGAAAAGATAAGTAATAGTTGTTAGGTCACCCATTCATAGATGCCCAGCTCTGTGGATTTCACATTGCACTACCCCAAATAGAATTTTTTTTTCCTTCAACAAGTAGCACCGACAAACTGAAGCTTAACCCCTTTGTCTTTCTGAACTGGTTTACACATCTCCTTGCATTCCTTAGCTAGAGTTTAGGATGTACAGCTGGGCTTCTTCTGCACATCATGTCCACTGGGAACATAATTTGTTGGTACAGTGAGTTTGGGCCTGGAGAGAGCTGAAGGGCTCTGACCAGTGGCTGGACCTTTTATTTGGGGCTTCTCATGTTATGGAATGACTCTCCTTGTGATTATTGAAGACAATAGTGTCAGTTTCTTTGCTTTAATTTCTCCTTGTAGAGTTTCAAATCTATCTGTCAGAAAACCTGTGTTATTTTATTAGTTAAATGGCCATGAAAAAGTGTGTTAATAAACACAGTGAACATTGTCAGTATTTCATCTCAAAAGTTTATTACCGCCTTAAATCCTTTGACACTTGGAAAAATGTAGTTGGCTTTAAATCGGTGCCTCTTCTGACTCCAGAAAAGGGAAAAGTTTCTCCCACTTCCCCTAAAAACACAGCAGTTCTCTTTCTTTTTGCTGTGCTTTTGAGAATAAAGCCACAGATGGCCCAAGGCAGTGTCATCGTGCCCAGTGCTGCCTGGAGGTGCTGTCTGAGTTGCAGACCTACTAAGCCTCAGGCCCTTATGTGCTGAGACCACCCTGAGCCCCCCTCCTTCCTATCTGTGCTCCCGGCCTCCTGGACCTGCGTCAGCCCACCTTGCACTGAGTTGAATGCTATTTTTTCTTGGCTGTTTGGAGTCAGGCTTTGGCTTGGTGGAGGCTGCACTTTTCATCACAGATATCCTGTTCCTGCCCCCATTTCATTACATCATTCTGCCCATCAATTAGCAGGCTTTCATTATCATCTGGTCTTTATAAATACACAAAACACACAGCCTGAATTGCGAATCACGGGAACCTGTCTACCACTTAGTAATCCGAAGGCTTAAGTAGAAGGGACTGAAAAATAACCAGAAGTATGGATTCAACCAATAATAGAGCAGATCACTGCTGATTTCTGTAGTGAGAAAACGTGATTCTTATAGCAGGAGAGAGTTGTGGACCTGCTGTGCCTGCTGGAGTATAACTAGATGTCTAGAGGGGTGCTGTGCTGTAGTGTCAACAGAAGCCACATGTGGCTGTTGGTCACAGGGCATGAGTCTGTGCTGTAAGTGCTAACTACCAGATGTTAAAGATTTGGTAGGAAGAAAATAAAAAACACATTAATAGGGCTGGGGCTATAGCCCAGTGGTAAAGTGCTTGCCTCTCTGTGTGAGGCACTGAGTTTGATCCTTAGCACCACAAAAAAATAAAGATACTACGTGTCCATCTATAACTAAAAATATTTTTTAAAAAACACATTAATAATTGTATATTCATTATATATTGAAATCATATTTTGGATATCCTAGATAAAATAAAGTGCATTATTAAAATTAACTTCACCTGCTTTTTTCTTTTATGTAATGAATGAGGCTTGCATTTGGACAGTGTGTCCCTAGACTCTACGAGCAGCCCCAGCCAGCATTTATTAAGTGGCTGCATATGAGACTCTGAGCTGAGTGCTTCAATATATTATCTCATTAAATAATAACAACCAAGCCTGAAGCATGAATTGCTATTTACATTTTATAAATGAGGAAAGTGAAGCTCAGGCCCTTTAACTAACTTGCCCCGGGGCAAACAGCTAAGAAGTGAGAGCTAGAATAGACCTGGGTCTGATTCTCCCCATACTGGTACTATGAACAAATGTGCTTCATGTTAATCTTAACCGGGGCTTAATGACAGTTACTGTTGTTTGAAGGTGCATGTGTCTAAAACATATGCTTGCATTGGGGACCTGCCATGGAGCCTTTTTCCTGTGTGATTTTTTTTCACTATTTATTTATTTATAAGAATTTTTGGAAAACCTGTATTGTAGTGGTATAACTATGATTTTTTAAAATTTATATATGACAGTGGAATGCATTACAATTCTTATTACACATATAGAGCACAATTTTTCATATCTCTGTATACACAGTATATTCACATCAATTTGGGTCTTCCTACCTGTACTTTGGATAATAATAATCATTACATTTCACCATCATTAATAACCCCCATGCCCCCTTCCTTCCCCTCCCACCCCTCTGCCCTATCTAGAGTTTGTCTACTCCTCCCATGCTCCCTCTCCCTATCCCACTGTGAATCAGCCTCTTAATATCAAAGAAAACATTGGGCATTTGGTTTTTTGGGATTGGCTAACTTCACTTAGCATTATCTTCTCTAACTCCACCCATTTACCGGCAAATGCCATGATTTTATTCTCTTTTATTCCTGAGTAATATTCCATTGTGTATATATGCCACATTTTTTAAAATCCATCCACTGAAGGGCATCTAGGTTGGCTCCACAGTTTAGCTATTGTGAATTATGCTGCTATAAACATGGATGTGGCTGTGTCCCTGTAGTATGTTGTTTTAAAGTCCTTTGGGTATAGACCGAGGAGAGGGATAGCTGGGTCAAATTATGGTTCCATTCCCAGATTTCCAAGGAATCTCCATACTGCTTTTCATATTGGCTGCACCAATTTGCAGTCCCACCAGTAGTGTCTGAGTGTACCTTTTTCCCCATATCCTCGCTAACACTTATTGTTGTTTGTTTGCATAATAGTTGTCTTTCTGACTGGAGTGAGATGAAATCTTAGAGTGGTTTTGATTTGCCTTTCTTTAATTGCTAGAGATGATGAGCATTTTTTCATGTATTTGTTGATTGATTGTACATCATCTTCTAGAAGTATCTCCAGTGTGATTCTGTCCAGAAACAAAGAGAAGACATAGTCACTTGGCAGAGGGTTTCCCAGCACTTGTTTGATTGAGTGTCCATCATGAGGGTGGGATCTGGTCATTGCTCATGGTGCAGGAGGGTCTCTCTCATGTGCCCTTGTGACAGATGAGAAAATTCATTTGCCGGATTCTTATTGTTACCAAAGGCAAGTTCCTTTATTCAAAGCCTTCCTTTTTCTGAAATAGCGACAAAGCCATAGGTTTATGCCACCACCACGGGCATTGCCTACTCTTCCCTTCCCTTGGCCCCAGGGTGTTCAGTAAGACTGCAGCGTCCCCCACTGCCAGGTTCAGTTCACTGCTGGGTTCAGCGTCCCCCACTGCTAGGTTCTAACAAATCTAGCAAACAATGGGGAAAGCAACAGTGTTAAGTCATTTCCAGAAGTCCCATAGCAGCTGGCCTTGGCCTTCATTAAAATGAGCACGAGGCTAGATGGAGCATTTTGCATCCCGTCCTGCCCTGCGGGGATAGGAAAGAACAGGATGACCGTGCTCAGCCTGCCTGCAGAATCCTGTTCACATTTGTTATCCTGGTGTCCCTTTTGGGTGGTCCCCTTTTGTCCTCAGGGTTTCCATTTGGACTACACATAACAGGACCGCCCTAAACTCAGGTTTTGCAGTCATGGACTCTGGTTTTTGAATTCTTGTCTCTACACAGTGCCGCTCAAGTTATTCACTTCCCTGAGCTCTGTGCCCTCGTGGTAAAATAGAGTTAATAAGAGTAGGTATTTAATGATGGAGATGGCATGGGTTTCAGCCAGTCAGCAGGGACATGGTCATAGCCCTGGGCCCCCTACCAGCCTTCATGCAGCTTTTGATTTCTGGATCAGTTGCAGGCGGGGCGGGGGCGGGGGGCTACTGGACAGAACCGAGTGATGGAGGATTCTACATGGGACATTGGGGCAGCAGCTTACGGAGGGATCTCAGTATTTCAACAACCTTGTTATTGGTAGGTATTCTGCTCATATTGCCCTGGTAGGGCCCCCCTTGTATTTATAGTCATCCCCCTTAACGGTAGGACCTGAATTTAACCAACTAGGATTGAGAAGATCTTTTAAAAATTACATCTGTACTGACCATGTGAAGACTTTTTTTTGAGTCATGATTCCCTAGACAATACAGTATAACAACTATTTATGCAGTATTTATGCTTTATTAGGTTTTATGAATAATCTAGAGAGGATTTAACATATACCAGAGGGTGCATGGGTTCTATACAAATATTGCACCATTTTATATAAGGGACTTGAGCATCTGTGGGTTTGTCCCTTTTAAACATTTCTTTTATTTTTTCGTAGTGCTGGGGATTGAATCCAGGGTTTCACACATGCTAGGCAAGTGCTCTGAGCTATATTCTTATCCATTTATGATTTTTGTGTCCATAGGGGGTCCTAGAGTCAATCCCCCATGAAATAATGACTGTAATAGTAAATATGTTCCTGGGGCACTATAGGAGGCTGTTGATTCTCTCTGGATTCTGTTCACCCAGTAGCTTGTCTTCCCCCTGGGGAACAGAGGACACAATCCTCTCCCTCTGTCTGTCTTCCTCTCTCCCCTTTCTCTCTCTCACACAGATTCCACGAGGGTCCTCCTGAGCTGCATCTAGTCAGGGTGGAGACCAGGAGCTGACTCCCCGCAGCGCATCCTGCCTTCAGAGGGCCTGAGCTTGGCCTTCGCTGCACACTGATGCCCGAGTCTCTCCCTCCTGCACCCCTGCTAGACCTGCCACATGGGGATAAATCAGACACGAGGGCGTTGTGAGCAGTCTCATGCTGTCATATAGATGGAATATTCCTGGCCACCCCACTTTTATGTCACATTTTGTAACATTGCTTCCTTAGAGGTTTTGTGTGTAGCTCCATCTCTGACTTGAGAGACCATTTCCCTGCAGAATATGGTGTGGATACTTGCCTCTGCTTGGAAGTTCTTTATGGTGTGGTACTGCGCAGGACTGATCCTCTTTTCTAGAAAAGCTGGTTAGAGAAGATGATTTCAGGAACCTCTGAGGTGGCCACATCCCCCTGACTTCCTCCCTGGCCTCCTTACTCTCTTCCTTTCCAAAAACTCGGGGACAACCCCTGCCCATGTTTCCCATGCCCAGAGATCTTTTAGCTGACGCTGCTCCTATGCTGTGCTTTCTGCCCCTTAGTTTGGCAGCGCAGTGCCTACGTGTAGTGACATTAACTGAGCCGAAGGCTGACGTCTCTTCCTCTCCAGTGACAGACTTCTCCAGAGCACACAGCCATGGCCTGCACCAGCTCTCTCCATCCTCCCTCCCGTCTGAGAGGCCTGTCCCCCTCCTGTGGCTCTGAAACTACCTTCTCCCAAGTCAGAGGCTGTTGTGATCCCCTCCTTTCCTCTCTTGGGTACCTGTGGTGGCTTCCCCCAGTCTCCTTCTACGTTACTTAGTTATTTGGGGACCGGAATCCTCTGCCTTTTACGTTTGTTTACATGTAACCAGGGCTCTCTTTCTCCCCCTTTCCTTCTGTTCCTGATGAAGCACAGGCTCTTCCAAGCTTCCCTCTGGACTTCATCCTCTTCGTGAACTCTGCTATGCCAGTGGCTTCCCTGATAGCATCTATAAGGTCATTCTCAAGTTCATGCTGTCTCCCGCCTTCTCAGCTCCAGAGGGAGTCCAGAGATCTACTGGATGTCTCCACAGAAGTTTCTAGTAAAACAAAATGTTATCCTGCATTTCCAAACAGCTCCTTATTTTGTTCCCCAACAGATAAATGTTCTTGATAGCCCTGTTTCTGGCTACCACCCTCCCGGCTGGAGCATCTCAAAGCTCTGGCATTATATTTGAATCCTTCCTTGAATCCAGCCACATGGGCCGCCTGTCCTTTGTAAAATTGTCCAACTAGAATGTGAGTCCCTTGGGGACAGGGACTGGTCTTTCTTGTCATGAGTGCTCACTTGTCTCTTCCTCAGTTCCTGGCGTGTGTAGGTAGGTAATGAAAATTCACTAGGTAAATAGCCTAATCCTGGTCCTTTCCCCCTTAGATTCTAGGTTTCTTGCAGGAAAACAGACTCGTGTGTGGGTTTCCTCCCGGTATCCCCTGCAGCATCTAGCTCTCCTGCTTGTTCATAGTAGGAACCCAGTTTCTGCTACATGGAATGAGTGACCGAGGGCAGCCACCTTGATTGGCATCCCTCATCTTGGTAGGAAGCCGAAGGTGTCGGAGTTGGTTGGACACCCATCCTGCTAGAAGAACTTCCTCACCCTGCAGCAGCTTCAGGGAGTTGAGTGACACCCTGGAAGCGCCTCCAGTCTCTTTGCTTTCTGACCCCATTTCTGAGCCCCTGGAAGTGATGAGTTGGAATAGAGATCACTGTCAGTGCCGCTCTGCTGAGAGCCCAGTTTTGAACATCTGGCAAAATCTAATATTTTACATCTACTTCTCTTCCTTCTTGCTCATGAACCATTACTACTACTACTACTACTACTACTACTATTACTACTACTACTACTACTACTACTACTATTACTACTACTACTACTATTACTATTATTTTTACCATACTCTTAAGACTCCCCTCCTTTTGAAATTCCCAGACTCTAGTCCTCTACTTTGCCTCTCTTCTTTGCCTTCAGTCCCTAGGCACCTTTCCCTGCTCACCTGTGATCCTAGATTTCTTTCTCCCACCTCAGAGCAAGGACTTCTTCCCCATGAGTTGTTGCTTCTGCCTGCAGCCTGTTGTGCTCTCCGGGGGCTGGGTTTGGGGAGAGACTGTGAGGGCTGTCCTAGCTGAGCTGCAGAATCTCTCAGCTCTCCCTCTTGGCCTCTCTTGGCAGACTGCCACTACCCTCTTTGGTTATCTTCTGCTGTCAAAAAAAATATTAGTAGAGAGTTACTTGGGTGAGGGTTGAGATGCGGACATCGTAAAAATATTATTAGTTGCCCCGAGTGGGTGTAATAAAAGGAGTTTTATGAAGTATGACGGCTTTCTAAGGTTAATGAACCATGTGGCATTTCCTGAAGCATCCGGAGTGCTTGGGCTGGCACTCCCCCCCAGGGCACATGGATCCATCTTCCCTCCCTTACCCGGGTACCACCGGCACTGTTGGCTCACTTGTGAAAACAGTGTCAGGGCAGTTTCCTGCTCAATGATACTTTTGAATCCTTTGGTAGAGAAGGGTATAGGAGTCTGTCCTCCACCCTACCAAGCGGCTCTGTTTAGAGCTTTCTTAGACTGCAGGCAGCATCCTTTGCCCCAGGAAGAGTAGAAAGTGCCAAAATAAAGATGGAGTCTGCCTTTGAGTAGCCTGCTTTTCTGAGGTAATGGTACAAAATAAGTCAACAACACAATGAGACTGTAACTGGAAACCTTCTTCCACTGGGTGTAAGAAGACAGTGTGGACTTCTGACCCTCACAGCATGGCTGGGCTCGGTCATGTTTCCGATGGTGCCCTCCCTCACACACTCAACACCACTGAGAAGTTTGGGGTCTTGTCTAAGAACAACTTTGGACCACACTGTGATCCGAGGAGGGCCATAGACTTAGGGACTGTACCTCTTGGCTGGTCTCTAGGGTCATGCCCAGTGTGGGCACATTTCAGGAGCACAGGAACTGGAACATAATACAACCTGTGAGACCAACTGTAAGCAAGGGTTGTTTAAGTCTCTTCATCAAGTGTCACACTGCCTGGTGGTATCATCTTCTCACAAGCTGGTGTGGATCTCGAGGCAGCCGTATTAGTAAATAATAGGCTGGGTGGCAGCATTTAACCTCTATTGAACTCCTATTATGTGGCAGGCACCAGGGGAAGGACTTGGCATCCCCAGCCTGCCTACCTTGCACAGCAATTCTGTATAGTAGATGTTGGTCTCACCATTTGTAAAAGAGGAAATAGAGTCTTCAAGAGATTAGTGTGTCCAAGTCACACAGCTGGTGAGTGGCAGAGCCAGGATTTGAATGCCACTATCTAACACACCAGTGAAACCTATGAAGACACTAGAGGCCCCCAACCCTTGAGCATCTGTGTAATTTGGGGTTATAGGGACTGTACCTCTTGGCTGGTCTCTAGGGTCATGCCCAGTGTGGGCACATACTTAGACTTCGGAGGCTATGGTACCTGACAGCAACTGTTACCCTAAAGGATAAGGCAAACCACAAATGCTTTTTACCATTCCTGCAAAATGGGCATGTGAAAAAACCATGGCCATAATATTTTTAAACAATTGTGACAATGCTGCTACTCTGTCACTCCTGTCATTGCTACCCATGAATGCTGCTTATTCCTGAGCAGGTTGGAAACATTTGCTTTATTTGTCCCCCCCCACACCCCCACAAAACCCTAAATACTTTACTGATTGGGGAATCATAGTGTCCCATGATTCAAGGTATTTATTCAACCCACATTTTGTCTCATTTGCAGAGAATGGCAAATCTGTCCACTGGAAACTGGGAGCGGACAAGGAAGTGTGGGTCTGGGTGATGGGTGAACACCATCTGGATAAGCCCTACGATGTGCTCTGCAGTGAGATCACTGCTGAGAGGGAGCGGCTGAGAACCGAGCAGGAAGCTGAGGAGCTCAGGTAGGAGATCCGCACGCCCGTAAGAGACTGGCTAGGTGTTAAGACGCTGCAATGATGCTTCTTGCTCACAGTGGCTTCTGAAGATTGTAAGCATCACTTTTGATCTTTCTGGAATGTTTCTGTAGATGTTCAGTGGTTCCCTTCATTCCCACAGTGCTGTCAGATCAGGTGCTGCTGATCTGCACGAGGATGTAGGTTCCGAAGCCATCAGCGGAGGCTTCACTGGGGTTGTGGTGGAGCAGTGCGGGCGCTGTGGCTGTGGTTGAGAGGCTGTTCCGATGTCAGGCCTTTGAGGAAGAAGACTGCTCAGTTGCAGGCAGCTGAGTGCTCAGGCCCTTTTGGTCATTCCACTGTACCAGGCACTGGGAATTCAAAGAGGAACAGGGAGCTTCCAGTGTAGGAGGAGGCACAGGCTGACACACCACCACCTGCAGCCGATGCAGGCCACGCTGTGAGCTGTGGTTAAGGCATAAACCAAGAATTAACCAAGCCCAGGGAGGAACCTGTCCTGACCCACAGAGGAGGTGAAATCTGACCGAGCCTTGAAGGATAAGTTGTTTCCAGCTACAGAAGGTCAGGAAGGAAGGTGAAGGTGGAGGGCATAATCAAGATCCCCCACTTGACTTTGAACGGCTCTTTGGGGAATGAGTTCTTCTGAGTGCTTGGGATGTATCTGGGTGAGTAGAGGGAGATGGAGGGCCTTGCTCTAGGGTGCCTCGAAGGCCCCTTGGATCTTCTGTGGAGAGTGAGGCCGTTTTGAACACGCATTGGCACAACCTGGGGAACCCTGAGGCAGGCGGTGATCCCCTCTGCCAGGTGCACAGGGTGGCCTCTGGGAAGCCACCCTCTCTTGGTTGCCTTCCCCTAGCTCCGGGCAGTGGTGTTAATAGCCCAACTGAGTTGGTAAAATGGATGTTGGAATAGACGCGAGGACCTCAGTTCAGCCCCCAAAGGCTGATGACGCCATCTGCCAATCTGTGGGACATTAACACATAAATGCACAAGGGAGTATTTGCCGACTGATCAGAGCAGGGAAGTGTCCTCTTGCAGCCTGACTTCTGACCCAGGAATTGGGCAGACTTAAATTTAAATCCTGGCTATGCCACTATGTAGTCTTGGATGAATTATAAGCTTTCTTTGAGCCTCTTCTAACAAAGCAAGGATAACAATCCTTCCTCCCTGGGTTGGTACAAGGACTTAGTTAATGTCTGTAAAGTATCTAGCAAGAGGTCTGGCAGATTATAAGCACTATAATAAGCAATCTGTTACTGTTTTTCACATAGTCTGAGTGTAGACATCTGCTTCAGACAAGCTGTCCACGTTGAAGGATGCTTTTGATAATTTCACTTTTGCTTCTCTTCAGAAAAACTCAGTCTGAAGAATTCACCAATAACTTGAAAACAAAATCACAGTGCTCTGATCTGCAAACACCAAATAACTGGAAAACACAGAATGCCTGCAAGAAAGTGGCAGAAGAGGAAGAAGTGAGGCAAGAATCCAGATCAGCACGCATCCTGGAAGAAAAGAAAACCCAGGTGAGTCTTGCATGTTACAGATGTGCAGAATTCCCAAACTGGGGGAGATGTAGGTACTGGGGCCACTAAGATAAATGTAGCCATGCATCAGGAACTTAAACTGGCTTTCTTGGGGAAAACACCTCCCACCTTTCAGGTCCTGCTAGTCATTTCACTGGGGGGATTTGTTTAGCTTCTATTTCATGAAGAAGGAATAAAATGAGGTCTTCCAGGGTTTTCTTTCCCTGGTGTCTTCTACAATAGATGTCCTCAATTTTTTTCTGTAGAAGTCCACATACCAAACAATGTAGGCTTTGTGAGCCCAATAAGTGCTGTTGCAACTATACACAAATGAATGAGCATGGCTGTGTTCCAATAAAACTTTATTAACAAAGACAGACAGAGGGCCAGACTTGGTACATTTATGGTTTAAATGGTGTTCTGTTGAGTCTTTCCCTTTTTACTGCAGACTCCAAATCTCAATGCCTCTTTGGCTTCCTTGATTCTGCCTCTGATTTCAGGGATAGTTATTTCCCCAACACAATAGAACTTTTTACTCAGAGCTGGTATGAATTCTCTTATGGCCCAGGTGGTTTAAAAAACTCAAACATAACTTGCTGCTTGGATTATAGTTTGGAAGAACAATAAAACTCAATTTAGGAAGTACTTTCTTCTGCTAGAAGTTTAATTATACTGAACGTTAACAGGGGATTTGCAGTTGTTTGATTTCTATTTAGTCCCTAGCCCTGCTTCACTGTATGCTCTTGAATTCTGTGCCACAGTCAAATGGGGATGTGGCTATCTGTTCTGACTACTTCTGGGTCCTGGTAATACTCTAATAATTAACAGCAGTCATGGGTGGTTATAACTGAGTGTCTCATTGGGTCCTCACAGCAGCAGTCTGAACAGCATATTGCCCATTTTACAGGTGAGGAAACTGAGGCCAGGTGTGGTTCAGCAACCTGTCAAAGGTCTTCTTCACCCCCAGTTCTTCAGGAACCCCAGCTCATTCTGTAACTATTAGCTCGTGTGTTTGATTGTCTCACTAATATGAGGAGCATGATGATGCTTTATAAAGAGCTACAGTTGTGAGGTTCAGAATATTTAGGAGTACAAAATTCTAAAATTTGTGCCTGTCTGCGGGTCAGTTCTGGGCACTTTCCCCACATGCCCAGTGAGGCACTGGAGCCTTTCCAGGCCAGGTTGCTGTCAACATGTTTAACATCAGCCTCCCCTCAGGTAGCTTCCTTTCTGAGACCCACTTGCATGAAGAACAAGAGCAACCACAAAAATCTCCTTCAGGAGCTTAGTGTAGGCCTGCTTAGCTTTATGCTTGAATGACAGCATTTTCCTAGAGATTTTTTCAAAAGATTAAAATATAAACTAAAATAGATACCATGGTTATTATTCTTGAAGCATGTCATAAAAATTACAAGGAAGGGTGGCACTGTCCCATCCCTCAGATATCTGTCAAACTGTCATATAGAAAGAGATGGGGCAGGAGAGAAGGACACACTTGTTAGGCACAAGGAACAGGGAACTAGATGGGTGACAGGTTTTACGTTTCTGTTTTTCATCTTCCCCTGGGTCAGAGAAGATGCTCTTGGGGTCTCTGTGATGTTTTCTAAGTTTGCTCTGACAGTAGCATGCTCGAGGTGGCAGATGAGCTTTATGGCTGGTGTGAGCATTTAAGTGTGGCAGGCCATCTTCCACCAGTGTGCAGTCCACTTAGTAACACACTTATGCCTTTTATAAGCCCTGCCTGTGTTGAATAGTGTCCTCCCCAATTCATGTCCACCCAGAAACTCAGAGTGGGAGCTTATTTAGAAATAGGTCTTTGCAGATGTAATTAAGTTAAGGATCTCAAGATGAGATTGTCCCGGACTCAGGGTGGGCACTAAATCCAGTGGCAGGCGTCCTTATAAAAGAAGTGCAGATGGAGAGTTGAGAGACAGGAACACAGGGAAGAGGCCAAGTGCAGACAGGTGGAGTGCAGGTAGGCTCCACCAAGCCAAGGTCAGATGCTGGAAGAAGCAAGAAGGCTTCCCCTGGAGCACTTAGGAGGAGCGCAGCCCCTGCCGACACCTTCATGTCCCACTTAAGGCTGTGGGAGTGTGAAGAATAAGTATCTGTTGCTTTAAGCCACTAAGTTTATGGTAATTTGTTGCAGCAGCCCTGAGAAGCTAATGCAGTTCCTTTAGTACACCTTCTCAGAAATGTTTCCTCACGCGATCTTAGTTATAAAATAATGAAGCAGCAACCACTTTAGTGAGCCTTTCTGAACTATGAGACACCATTTGATTCTGCATCCTTCATCTACCACCCAGCCTACCTGTTAGGCAGAATAGTGGCACTGACATCCATCCAGACTCCTAGCCCCTGGGGATGCATTGCTTTCCATGAGAAAAGCAACTTTGCCTCTGTGGCCTTAAGATGGGAGATTACCTGGGTTCATTTCAGTGATCCCAACTGGCAGAGTCAGAGGGAGATGTGGCATAGAATAATGGCCAGAGAGATGTGATGTTGCTGGTGTTGATGGTGGAAAAAGGGGTCAAGGAAGTCAGGCAGCTTCTAGAAGATTAAAAAAGCAAGGAATCAGGTTCCCCTTCAGGTCTCCAGAAGGAACACAGCTCTGTTGAAACCTTGGTTTTAGGCTAATGTGAGATTTCCAGCCCACAGAAATGTAAGATCATAAATTTGTGTTGTTTTAAACCACCATATTTAACATAATTTGTACCATGGTCATAGAAGGCTAGTACAATTTGGTATAATTTAATAATGAACAGATGAAACAATAAGTACAAAGCACTTATTTAAATGCCTAAATATCTAATAATATATTAGATATTTAGTTAGCTCACTTTTCTCTCCCCTCTTAATTAAACTTTTACATTTAGGCAGTGAGGAAAGGATCCCAAGATTGATTGACTTGCTCCTTCCTTTAAAAAGTATTTTAAAGCTAGCCACGGTGGCTACAAAATACTTTTTAAAGTATTACAAGCTGTAAATCTAGATACTCAGGAGGCTAGGCAGGAGGATCACACATTTGAGGCCAACCTGAGCAATTTAGTGACACCCTATTTCAAAATAAAATAAAAAGGACTGGGGATGTAGCATAGTGGTGGAGCACCCCTGGGCTCAATCTCCAGTATTTTGAGTCCCCATTGTGTGCTAGGCCTTGAGTTGACAGTGTTGGAGTAAAAACAATTACTGCTTTCATTAACTTTATGACTGGGAGGCAGGGAGATTCTCCATGTGACAGGTTTCAAATGACATAAATGCTCCTTAGAAAGGAATAGATTTTTCAACCAAAACGTACCCTATTCCTTCAGGACTTGGGCATTGCCAGGGGGTCCAGGGTGGCCTTACTGAAGACATAAGCTTGCGATGATGACCAGAGGACCACTGGGGCCAGTGGTTCCACTCCAGTGTGAGAAAAGGCTTTGGAGGAACCATGCAAAGGGGGAGGAGAACATTGGATTAGGTGGGAGGAGGGCGAGACCAGACACAACAGGGACTGGGGACGACTTACATGTTTTAGCCCTTTTTTAAAAAGAATAATTGGAAATTGTCAGTGATTTTTGAGCAAAGGATTGGCCTGATCAGATTTGTATTTTGAACTTCTTTTCCCCCTTCATTTTTGCAGTGGTGGGGATCAAAGGTGGGGCCTCACGCATGCTAGGCTAGCTTCTTCCCCAGGCCCCAGATTTATATTTTGAAAGGAACTGAACTTTCTTGGATCACACTTGGTGTATGGACAAGGCAGCAGGCCCAAATTCCTAAGTCTGGGTCCCTGGGGAGAGGGAGACCAGCAGCCTGAAGAGGAGCCTTTGGAGGAGAAGCTGATGGGGGATGGGGGAGATGAGCTGGTTGGAGCTGCTCAGGTGGTAGTGGTGGATGGAGGCTGATGTTATACATGAGAAAAGAGAAGTCATATTCCACATATGTATTGTGTGTCAAAATGCATTCTACTGTCATGTATAACTAATGAGAACAAATTTAAAAAATAAAATAGAAAGAAAAAAAAAAAAAAAGCACGTTCAATCTGACTCAGAGTTCACAAAGCTTTTTCTCCTGTCATTTCTGCATTTTACATTCATTTCACAACACTCCTGAGAAGCAAACAATGCAAGTATTAGCATTTCTTTTGTACAGATAAAGAGACAGATGTTCAAAGAGATTACATGATTCGCCTCCAAATCACAGACCTGGGTGTCCTGGATTCCACATATCTGCTTCAGTTCCCACTCATCAGAACTTTGACATATTTAAAAACGAGCTCACTGCCTAGCCGAGACCATCTCCTTCAGAGGAGAACTCTGATGAGGAATCCAGGCTCCAGCTTTGAGTCATCTGATACATTTCCAAAATGCAATTCTGGTTCCTCGGTGAGGATTTACAAGTTTCAACTACCGTTTTTTAACTGTAATATCTAAGGAATGTTGTCTGCAGCATTCCAGTGTCATGCAAGACCTAAAACCTATCGTAAAAATCTCCAGTTTCAATTGAACTTAGTGATGACATAACCGTGGCAGGATTTAAAGAGTCATCAGTCTTCCAGGATTATAAAAAAATCTTCAAGGAAAATCAGCCATAGATTTACTAAAGTAGTCTGGTTAGATTTTTGATAAATTTTCCCATGACAGATCATCGCTGGAAATGATCATCGTTGGCCCAGATTCTAATAAAGTACTGCAGACCTGAATCTGAAAGTCCTGTGGAGAGTGGGCAAAAGTTAGATTCAACCCAAACCTCGGTGCACACTCAGCACCGCGGAAGCTTTTGTGGAAGAGTGGGTCACTTAGAGTATGCAGTGCTTTTAGTTAACCTTGGTTCCTTATATTTGTACGGAGACAGAAGAGTCCACTCTGTTCTGATCATCTCATAAAAGGATGGGGGCAGACCTGGAGTCAGGGCCCTCTTTGGCCCATGTAGAGTTGGGGTAAACCCCCCAGTTTCTTCTTCATTGTCCTTCCTCTTTACCCACGGATATTTTTACCTCTTTACCCACGGCAGGCTGTTTGGAGCAGTAGTGGCTAGGGTGAGGAATTGGGCCTTTTAGATACCTATAGCTCTGCACAGCTCTCAAAAGACAGATAGGCATTGTTTCATCTCATGCTGATCATAGGAAGTGTAAAATGGATATTTTGGTCTCTGATTCGGGGAGTCGAGGACAGGGCAAGCCCAAGGTAGGGATGGAGCTGGGACTGCCCCCTTCCTTTCAGGGTCCATTTCCTTGTCTGCCAGGGAAGGACACTGCATCCATGTCTGAGTGGTCACACTGCCACTGCAGGGATCAGTTTAGTTTTGGGCCTTTTTTTTTTTTTTTCACTCTTAGTAGGATGCTTTAGTCCAAGGTGTTCATTGCTTTAAATTAAGCAGAACTTCCTCAGTAGAAAGTCGTGGAGAAAGGGAAAGAAGAAGGCGTGAGGAAGCCATAGAGAAATAGACAGGATTAAGTCTAGCTGCCTGGAGCCGACGGCCAGGCAGATTCACACGGAAGGTGGGTGGTGTTTTTCTCAGGCCACCCTTCTTGCTGGTCAGTTTCTCCCTGCATGTGCCTTGAGTCTTGAGCACAGCCTCCATGTCTGTCTCTAGGGTGAGAGGCCGAGTACACGCTGCAGGGTTTGTTACTGGGGCTAGTGGGGCAAGTCTTAGAACCTTCTGGAGCCTGTTTTCTAGTCCATTGAAATGGAAAATTAAAAATACCTGCCTTGTTTACCTCATGGGTTTTGGGGTAAAAATCACAAGAGGCAATGCATTTGGAAATGCTCTGAAAACTACAAGTCCCAGTACAAATTGGAGGAGTTGTTTTAACCTGGAACTCTGGAGGGTGGCCTCTGCTGCCTTCAGTCTGTTCACATGGGTGAATACTTCACCACCTTGCACCGTCAGGCTGCTGTGGCAGAATCAGTCATTCCCCCAGAGAATGTCGAGGGTCCATACGGGCGATGACAGGTGTTATGGAGGGAGGCATCAGACAAGGTCTTCATCCTTAGGAGTTCAGCCCTCTGGGGAGAAGAGAAGCAGAAGCATTGACTGAGGCAGGGTTTAACCAGGTTCCAGGAGGGGATTGGGCGGCTGGTTAGGGAGGGCAGGATTGGAGAGAGGTGGGCATGTTAGAAAGAGACACCTTGGGGAAAGAATCTTTAGTCCTGGAGAGCAATCTGTCAGTGGCAAAAGTGCAGAAATTATCCTAAATTCTCCCTTAGGATGATCCAGGATAATCCCATTTTTAAGATCCATAGCTTGTAATTATCATATGCAAAATTCCTTTTTCCATGTAAGATAACATGTTCACAGGTTCTGAGGACTCAGGCATGGATATCTTCGGGGGTCTTTCTGCCTACTGTACCCCTGTAGCAATAGGCAGGGGTACAGTACAGGCTTGCCATCTCTTATCCAAAACCTCTGGGCCAAGCTGTGCTTCAGATTTCAAATGATTTCAAATTTTACAAAAGAAATGCTGTGCCTCTACTAGAAAACATATATTGATGAATACTGCAAGAGCTGAAGCAGTATTCCATAATCAAACATTACAAATAGGGTAAATAGCCCCATGTTAGTTTAAGTCCCCCTCCATTTGAGTAATATATTTTCAGAGCTTTTGAGTTTCATAATGTCAATAAAGGATTTTTTTCTTTTTTGAGTTAGTGTGATGTCATGAGAATAAGATTAAGTATAGTCACAAGAGCTCTATTTTCTTCCTGACTCTGTCTCTGCAGGGCTTTATTTTTCTCATTTACAAAATTAGAGATTTTTAAGGTGTGTATGAGCTACAGAGAACAAGTCCAGGAACTCTGTATGCCCCCACCCCAGGCAGACATCACTGATCACAGCACTCTTCAAGAGAGCCAGATGTGGCCTCACATCTCTGTCAGCAGAGTGCTCCAGGCAGCCATACAGAGTCCCAAGAGCTCACTGTTGAGGTGGATCTGATGGCTGAGATGATTTCCTCATAAGTTTCCTTCTAACACTGAACATTCATATCCTAAACCAACACTCATGCCTGCAGAAGAAGAATATTATCTCATATACCACTGGCTGTTAAGTAGGGTTTCTGTCCAATTTCAATGGACAAACCACACCATGAGGTCTAGTCTTGCATATTCAAGCAGCAGTTAGGTAGGGATGCATCGGGCAAGGATGATACATTCTTTTTAAAAAAGTCTTTTGACAAGACTTTTTTAAAAAGTGTTTCTGGGAATGGAGCCCAAATGTTGTATTGTTTGGTCAAGAGGCTATCCGGTCCAGAGCTTCTTTTTGCCACAGCACCCCCATCATCCAACTCAAAAACTGTATCTTTTAGCTCTTTTGGAAAATAGCTGATTTTCTTCTATGGGGGTTCTGAGAAGCTCTTTGATCTCTGCTATGAGATTGAGAAAACTCAAGGTCTAGGCTCAGGGTTCCTTTCCACATACTCAAGATAATCTTGTCAAAAGACTTTTTTAAAAAGAATGTATTTATGTTGGTTTAAAATTTTAATTAGACTAAATAAATATCCAAAATGAAGACTGCCCAATTAAGTACCAGCTACCTGGAAGTCATGCTCCTAGCACATTAGAAGATGCATAGTCTGGGAATGGCAGTTTCAGTCCTTTTAAGCAGCACTGTGACTTGGGGCAGCATGCTGCAAATAATATTCCCTCTACAAAATAAAATTCACATATTAAATTTAGCAGTACTGTTTCTTTATAAAGGAGGCTGAAAACATTTCTGAATATGAGAATGCTTTCCCAGTCTCACTGATGGAAACAGCAAGAATTGTCCCCTGAAGTCCTTCAATTAAAAGATGCTGTTTTATCTTGAGCCCAAGCTTGGTCTTTCTCATTTCTCAGATGATGAGTTGGAGGCAAAAGGAGGCTGGCTGGTTTGTCTACGTTGAGGAGGATGTGGACATTACACCTCCATTGGAACCAAGTGTATGGGTTTTTTTCTGCAGAGCCATTATCCTCTATGAAATACACATCTCGTCCTTGTTTTTGGCAGGGGTGATGCAGCTCAGAAGTCTTGGAAATGATGCTCTGCTTCATATTCCGTGAGAGTGCTGTTGTTCTGGGTGGGCCACCGTGTACAGTGTTACTGGGTGCCTGTCACTGAACCGGAGGTGGCAGTCAGTTGTAGAATTCAGTTAGCATCTAGCAAAGTTCTGAGACATGGAGGTTAGGAAGCAGGTCCCATTCCCAGGTGGAGACAAATGTGATGGGAGTTCATGGGATACAGAGAAGATGGCAGGTGTTGCACCGTGTGAGCAGAATCACCCCTGCCTGGAGGAGTTGGAACCAGGAGTACCCTGCAGCTGTGGAGACGTCCTTAGGGACCCTCCGTGTGTGCATAGACTGAATGTACCCAGTGTTTCTCTCCCTCTCCTGAAAGAGAAGTGCTGAATGTGGCTGGAGAATGGCAGAGAATGCTAATTTAAAGATAAGCCACTTTGTGTTTCTCTCCTTATATGTAATTTGTAGTCCAGGAACTCATTAATCAGGAGACCGACTGTCCTTGCCCCTGAAGGGGACCTTGAATAAAACTGTATCTGCTTACTTTTAGATTTTTATCTCCAGGGAATTATTCCACTGTTTTTTTTTTTTAACAGAAATGGCCTTCAGAGTCGGCCACACAGCAAAACAGGAGATTAAAAGAGTTAGAACACAAACATCTGGGATTCAAAGCATTATGATAAAAAATTAAAAAAAAAAAAAAAGAAAGAAAAAAGACCTTGCTCAGCTGGCAGTTAAAAAGCCCTGAGCAAGAGGCTTCTCTGTCTCATTCTCCTTAACTCAATGGAGTCAGAGATGAGACCTCGGCCTCTCCACCCCGCCATGCACACCCCCGACACAAACACATGCACACCTTTCCACACTTGCCGAGGCTTGGATACTTGCTTTGAAATCTGCTATTTCACTATAACAACTAATGATGTCAAAAACACCCTACTAAAATGTGCAGGTTCATGGTAGACCTGGCATTGAGCCTGTGATAGTTTTCACTTATATTTTTAAGTGTTGGAACTCGGCAGTATGTTCCCATTAGTAGATAGCAGTTAGGGAGCCACCTGGAAAATGATGTTGATAATGAAAATATTCACTTAGTTTTTTTTTTCTTTCATACTTCCCTTCCAAAGCAAACTTAAGCTTGTTATCTACTCTGAAACCAGCAGTCCCCCACAAGTTGATTTTAGTTGTTTGCTTTTAAAAAAGAGGGATTCAGAAGTAAGATCCTAAAATCAGACCATTTTAGTGAAAGAACAGAAAGGAATATGCCAAGTTGTTTTTTTTTTTTTTGGGGGGGGGGGTTAGTTATTCATCTCAAAGTGCTGTTTTGTAGCAACCAAAGTTTGGGTTTCATGCAGCTTGGGCTTCGTTAAAGGGCGAAAAAAACTGTTTATGGTGACTAAGCAGAGGCCAGCCTGAAGCCTGGTGTGGAGCAGGGTGGAGATGCCCTGGGCCTGGGGTCAGTGTGCCCTTTGTGATGTTACTTGGGTCCTTTCTGCAGACGGACATATTGCCAGTCTCTGGGAGGTGGGAGAATCAGGTGCACACTTATTATAAGGAATCCCACTGGAAGCAGAATGAGATGGTTCATTTCTGAAATGCAAGCCAGAATTTTGAGGATTGAGTCAGTTCTGAAGAAAGAAGGGGGTTTAATCCCCCTCCCCCCAAACTAGTGACTGTTTCCTTTGATATATATTCCCTTCCAGTTGGTGTACATGAAGGAAGCATCTCAGTATTGTTTTTATGAGAGAGAAAATATTGGGTATTCCAGGTAAGAACATACAAGGAATAATTGTGCTTATCTTATTAATTCAAGAGTAGAGCTGTAATCAGACTTACATAATTACTTGAGTAGCTTCCATGTCACTGTAATAGAATTTCATGGTAGCTTGTAGAATAAAATTTTAAGTAAGATAGAATCACCAAATGATAGCAGTTTAAAAGCCATTTAATCTGTTGGGCCTTTTTAAAAACAAATAATTAAGCTTAAATAAAAAGCTTAATATCAAGTAAATTAGAAGAGAGAAAACCAGATTTCTGGACTTGAGGATTGTACATGATGAAACTGGGAACTCAGCTTTGTTTGGTTATCAACTTCCTGACACACAGCTACATTGGGAGTGATATTTGCAAAGACTCACCTGTCCAATGAGGGATGGCAAGTGATATTTGCAGTGATTCACTTATCCACCTCATTAGAAGCAGCTTTCGGGGAACAAAGATAAGGAATCCTGAGTCAGGAGACTCTTGAGGTCAAGCTGAACTTTTAGAGGTCATTCATTCAACTCTCTGGGGCTGTTTCTTGACCTATGAAATGGGGATTATAGTAGCTACATGTCATTGGGCTAATGTGAGAATCAAATGAAATAATATATATGAAAGTATTTTACAAAGTATCATGTATGATATGAATATTATTTTCTATTACTATTTGCATTTAGGTTCCTTTGTCCCATTGTATCAAGACATCCTGAATCAATCAGGTTTTTAAGACTCGGAATGCTCTCTTAATGATCCTTTATTACTTTTTACTTACACTTTATAGTTTACAATTCCTTTATTTTCTTGCTTGTCTTTTTTTTCCTTTTTTCTTTTTTGGCACTGGGGATTGAACTCAGGGGCATTCAACCACTGAGCCACATCCCCAGCCCTATTTTGTATTTTATTTAGAGACAGAGTCTCACTGACTTGCTGAGTGCCTCAATGTTGCTGAGGCTCGCTTTGAACTCATGATCCTCCTGCCTCAGCCTCCCAAGCTGCTGGGATTACAGGTGTGAGCCACCATGCCTGGCTATTTTTCTTCTTTTCTATGGATGGGATGTAAGTGGCTTTTCAAAGTTTCTGAAATGCTTTGCCTCAACTTTTCCCAGCTCTGCATTATTGCATTTTCTGGAGAGGTTGCTGTCTAGTTCTATCATTTTGTGCACTGCTTTATGGAGCTGTAGGGGAAGGTGCAATAGAAGTGAACAAATGTTCATCTAATATGACAATTTGATGCTTTAATGTGTTGAAAATAAACTCAGTAAAGACAATATATTATTTAAAGGTATGCCTTTGAATCATGCATCATGTTTGAGTCTGATGTTCTTTTAAGTCAGAGTACCCAGTAGTCTCTGAGCATAGATTTTGCTAGGAACAATACTAGAGAAATGGGGCAAAGATTTCCTCGGGTCTCCATCGTCCTGATTCATGTTTCAGTAACATCACTATAGGGAGCACGTACTGTGTTTTCAGCAAGAAAATGTATTCTCTCACTTCTCATCTTGTTAATCCATTTGCCTTAGGAAAATATTCTCTCTCTCTCTTTCTGTTGTTACTCTTTGTAACTTTATCAAAACACATCATTATTTTACCTCCCCTTATTTTAGAAGAAAAATGCTAGGTCCTGGTGTGCTCAAAAAACAATATTAGAGTCATCATTCAGAAATTTCCTTTTTAGTTTAAGATGGTTGGGAAGAGGATGATCTGATTATGTCAATGACCTGGTTAACAAAAGGAGTGAGTTCTAGATCACTGATTTTCAGAGTACTTGAATTCAGGTTGTCTTGATTAATAGTAGAACTAGATTGAGTATCTGTTAATCATTGAAACGGTGTTCCATGAATTTCACGTGTGTTCATTCATTGAGCAAAATATATTGAGGCCTTACTAAGTGAGGGGCCCTCTTCTGTTTGCTGGGGATCTGGAGGCGGTGAGCGATCTGGCACACTAGCTCCACATGAGGAGGTTACGATTCTAACCACCATTCTATTAAGGAACACCATGGATTTAAGACATGCAGGAGAATAGGCTGAGTAAAAACTTAGTAGTATTTTTCCAAAAATAAATTCTTGATTTTATCCTGTCAATTCATCATTTTCATCTTTAGTGCAGAAATGAAATGCCAAAATTGTTGTGTTTACTGGAGATTCTGGGTTTAGTTGAAGTTAAAGGCACTTGGCATTTGTCTGATTGCTGAACCCTACTTTGAAACAAAGCAAATATTAATTTAAAAGCCAGAATTCATGTTTTTTCAAACCAGTTTAAAAAGTGGATATACTAGGATAATCCTTCTCATAGGACACCTAATCCCTGGGGGGATGTACTTCATAACCATGTAATATGGATATTGTCAGCAGCATCTATTTGTTACTTGATTGTTTGTGTAGATTGAATTGCTGTACTTCCAACAGCATTTTGTAGTTATTTTAAAAAGACTATCTTTTGGCCAATCTGGGTGGACTACACTCCTAATCTAATCGGGATTTTCATTCTTACTTGGTATCTGCAGTAGGTCCATTAGCTTCTGATGTTGTTTGCTTTCAATTTCTCTATTTTTGGGGAGCTTTGCATAAATATTAATGATGGTGTTTATTTTAAACAGAGCAAATCATGCAGACAGGCTTGCTTCAACTGTGCCTGCGTTTCAGCAGCTGCTGAGGTCTCTTTGAGGTAGAAAATGGGAGGTGACTGCAGAGGCTGACGTGCACGAGAGGGCACACATGTTCTCCCTGAGAGACCCATGGGAGGAGCAAGCTTTAGGCATGGAGATGACAGGGACTGCAGTCTTCACCCTCTACCTATGGACAGGCCACCTTACCTCTTTGGAATACTATCTCCTCTGATACCTGATCTGAAGGTCAAATGATGTATTAGATTTGAAAGTGCTTGATAAGCCAAAATTATAGAGGTAGAGTGGCTTTGATTCTTCTTTTCTTTTGTGTAGCAATAACTAATGAGTGTATTCTCTGGAACTCAGCATCCTAAGGAAGCTTTGGAGAGGGCTGGGGCCCTCTCTGAGAAGGCTCTTCATCTTTCTGGGGATGCTGGGAGTGCTTAGAGGTAGTCTCCCTCTGCTCTTTCCATCATAGGCCATCACTTTTGAGTCTATTAATCTATTTTTTTAATAAAGGAAATTTCTTTTGGATGACACTACTTTTAGTCTATTCCACTGTACTGGGTGTGTTTCCTGGATTTGTAGAAAATTAGATTTAGCAGATGAAACTTTTCTATGCAAGTCGTAAGTTCTTCATAGTATTTTAACACTTTGGAATAATGGCAAATCTTACTTCACCTTGAAGAGCTGAATTAAAAAATTTTTTTTTAGTCATAGGTGAACATTGTGCCTTTATTTAAATTTATTTATTTTTTATGTGGTGCTGAGGATCGAACCCAGTGCTTCACATGTGATGGGCAAGCGCTTGACCCCTGAGCCACAACCCCAGCCTGGCCATCAGAGGCCTTTGTGACTAGTAACTGTTTGTAGAATTAGGATTAATTATACCACCAATGATGAATAAAAATCATCTCAGCAGAGAGCTTCAAATGTGCCACCCATAGCTACTGTGGCCAGTTTTATCAGATAAGATAACTAAAATTTTGAAACAAATAGACCCAATACAATGGACAAAACAAAATGGGAAGTTACTTTTCTCTGTTATAACAGTCCGGGCTGCATTGCCACAGTCTGGCTGGGCACAGATGCCACAGTCTGGCTGGGCACACAATCACGAGCCACCACACAGCTTGTAGATTCAAACAGCAACTCTTTATTCCCGAACTCACACCAGCCATCTACAAACACGTTCTGGGGAAATCCACGTTCTCTGCCCAAATCCACCTCCACTGGGCTTCTATCTCCAAAATATACTGTCTGAATCCCCTGAGAACTCAAGGGGAACTTAGGCAGCAGGATACGCCCTATTCCCAGCAGGCATAATCTTAAACCTTAAACCTGGAACCTAAACCAGGAACGCCCTAATCCGCCTTGGTCCTTGAGCAAGGTCACCTACATTCAATGTCACTGCAACATGGGGTACGCTGGCAAGGAAATTGTCATACCTACTTGGCTAATGGCTCCCAGCATCTCCCCCCTTCTGATTAATTAAACAACAAGCAATGTGGCTTAAGGACCGTGCCTGGTAGGTTGTCCAATTCAACATATGGTTCTTACCCGTCATCGGAAAACTGACCTTTAGGCGTCAGCCTCCTGTCTTAGGTTGATACCACTGCAATTGGATCATACCCGTCACTGACTACCGGTCCAGCATACAGCCATTGGCCCCCAAATTTTAGACCATCACTAGCAGAAGGGAGGAGAATACAGAAATGCCACAAGACCAAGCCAATTGACGGCTCCTTGGGAAAAATTGCATCACTGGTGACACCATCAGCAAAGATATGTCAGCACTACCACAATTAACATGGAGTGCGCTGGCAAGGAAATAAAAATTATATCACTGGTTAATCACTGTCGCAGATGTAAGAATGGCCAAGCTGGAGCTCTTGGATATCAGCTGTTATGGATTTGAGTCAAATCATCTTCTTTTCCATCTGTAGAAATTGTTTTAGTTAATCTCTCTGGAATCCAAATCAGCTGCTGTTCTCCCTGTGGAAAAACACAAACAGAGCCCCGACTCCAGACAATCACTGGGTCAGGACCTTTCCATTGTCCTGTTAGAATATCTTTCCAAAGTACCTTAGGCTTATGTACATTTTTTGGATACATGTGCCTTTCCGCAGCACTAAGTCCTGATGAATCCAAATTTAAAAAGTTTAGAGTAAAAAGTGTTATTTTAAGTTTATCTTTGGGGGATATATACCCCTTTCCAATTCCCTCTTTTTGCTTTAATAAGTATGTGTCTGTATCTAATAGTTGTCTTAGCTTTTTGCATTTTCTATCTGAAATACCTTACTTGACATTTTCAACCATTTTCTATCTTATTTCTACCTTCTAGTTTTTTTTTTTCCTAAGGTTTTTATATTTACCCTTAGTTGCTTATTTTCCTCCTAGTTTTTTTTTTTTATTTTGTGTGTTTAAAATTCTTGTCTTCCTACATTTTTTATCTTCCTACATCTTTTCTATCTTTTTTTCTTTTTAACTTTCTATTCTTCTGTCTTTAAAGTTTTTCACTTTAAATTTTTAATCTTCTTCATCTAAATATCTTTTATCCTATTATCTTCCCATTTTTTTTAAGTAATGCCTTTAAGATTAACTAGGCTTCGAATGATGCAATAAAGCAATCTTTTTTCTGCCATGAAGTTATCTCGACCACCTTCAATTTTAACCTTTTAATTATCATCTATACTGTACTTTTAAATGTACTTTTTCACCACCTACAACTTCACTCTTTTAAACGAGGCTTAGATTTTGTTTAAATCGCTTCAATGTTAGTTTACATGGCTGCCCTTCAACCAAAGGCTTTTTTTTTTTTAACTCCATTGAGAAGCTTTGTCTCAATCTGCCATGTACAAATACCTTTTTTCTTCTTTTTTCCTTTCTCAAGCTTATAAAGTAAGTCTAGTTTCCTCAAAATCTCTTTAAATGACATTTTACAACTTTTTACTTTACCACACAGAGATTATCTCATCTAGAAACATTTCTTTCTCCTTTAACCTTTTATATTAAAATATATTTCCACATCTTGAATCTTTTTCTATCTCTTTTTTAACCGTTAACCCTTTTTATTCACATTTTGAAACAACTCTTATAAAATTTCTGATTTAGACAAATTACTCCACTTTAATAAGATGAAAGACTTTCATGTTTTTTATGATACTATGATACTATAATTGAAACCCAACTGAAAATTTTTCTACTCTTTGTATATAAATTACACATAATAGAATCTTAACTCTTAGTAACCTTGTTTTAGCAAAGACACAGACACAAAGCAATATTAAACATTTTTCCATTTACCAATTTATGAAAACACACATAATGTTTAAATATATTACCTTATGGAACTTAATAAGTAAAGAGTGGTTGCTGTTTCAACATTTTAGCTTTGTAAATTAATCAGAACTTTGTAGAAACCAAGATCTTAGACAAGTGTAGCAAACAGAACTAGCCCTCTCTTTCTTGTTGAAGAAAAATCTTTCTACAGGATACCATGATGGTCCCATTGATATACTTAATAACTTGTCTTTAAAAAGCCATGGGCTACATTTTTGTATTGTATCAACATATGCCTTAACTGTTCTTGGTCTCACTGGGGTGCCTCCTTTCTCTAACAATTTCTCTTCCTCGGAGGCGAACAACTTCAAACCTTGAGTCAACCATTTTCCCCAGTTTGCCTGAGAAAGTTCTAGGAACAGGCAACTTGAAATAAAAACAAAATAAATCAAAACAAGAACGCATTGTTTTTTGAATTGGTCACCCATTCTTTCGCTCTTCCTCAGGGGCGAGCAATTTCACTTACCTCCAAGCTTCAGAAGTTCCCAGTACGAGCCGCCAAATGCCGCAGTCTGGCTGGGCACAAATGCCGCAGTCTGGCTGGGCACACAATCACGAGCCACCACACAGCTTGTAGATTCAAACAGCAACTCTTTATTCCCGAACTCACACCAGCCGTCTACAATCACGTTCTGGGGAAATCCACGTTCTCTGCCCAAATCCACCTCCACTGGGCTTCTATCTCCAAAATATACTGTCTGAATCCCCTGAGAACTCAAGGGGAACTCAGGCAGCAGGATACGCCCTATTCCCAGCAGGCATAATCTTAAACCTTAAACCTGGAACCTAAACCGGGAACGCCCTAATCCGCCTTGGTCCTTGAGCAAGGTCACCTACATTCAATGTCACTGCAACATGGGGTACGCTGGCAAGGAAATTGTCATACCTACTTGGCTAATGGCTCCCAGCACTGCATGTTCTGATTCAGGAGGGCTCAGCTCCACACAGTCATTCAGGGCCTCAACCTTCGGGGGTTCTGCTATCTTTAGGGGAAGCATGGCCACTGTTAGCATTCTGGCCCAGAGGAGCAGGTAGTAGCCTGGAGGAGTGTATGAAGAAGATTTTGAGGGCCTGGATGGAAGAGGCAAATGCCAGTTATCACCTGCCTAGAGATCACTTATTTGCCTCGGGACATCTAACTTCTGGGGCAGTTGGGAAATGCAGTGTGGCTGGGTAGCCATATGTCCAGCTGCTGTGAATACAGAACATGATTAGGAGAGCTGGCAGTCTGTGCCACACGGGTTTATTCCATGGCATGGTAATGACCCTGCAGTATCCTTATGAATATCAGCATTGACCTTTTGATGAAAATTTGCTGACAATTTCTAATCTGTGCCAAAATTTAAGAATGAATCCTCAGAAACAAGTCATGTAAGTCACAGTCATGTGGCTTGGGGGGTGGCTGTTTGGGGCAATACAGAGCATGTAGCTACTCATGCTGGGACTTGGCTTGGGCTCTGCACTCAGGCCAGGGACGGGAACAGGGCCATGAGGTCTTAAGAGCAGTCTATTGTGATTTGTCAGCTCACTCACAGTGCCAGAGGGGTCAGCACATGGTGGGCAGGAAAGATGCTGGGGAATTCAAGCAATGGATCTGGAAAGTTGCCTCTTGGGAAATCCATCTAGAGCCCCAGAAACCTAGATACTGGATAACCAGGGCAGGGAAGTGAGGTGGCATGTGAGCCAGGTAGGGCAGTTGGCAGGGCTCCGTGGCAGCAAACTGGTGCTCCCCACACATCTCCGGTCCTGGAGGGGCAAGGCATCCTGCAACTCTGTGCCATGGACAAAGGCACTCCTTTTGTCTGAACTAAAGCAGAGGATGGGATACAGAGATGGAGCAAGAAGAGGATTTAAATTAAGGAGTAAAGTTTTGTCTAGAAATCATCTCTGGTTCCCCAGGGCCAGATGGGAGCAAGACACACCAAACTATCAGCTTCTGGCTCATGGGGCAGGGGGATGCTACGCCCTATGGGGGAGGGGGATGCTAAGGGAGGCCTCCTGTGCTCAGTGCTAGTCAAGATTGGCTCAGAAACTCAGGTGCCACTGGAAGGGAAACTGGTGTCAGGTTGGGGGTTGCATTAGTGAACAATGACACCAGGGACACATTGACAGATTAGCTTCTGAAATTGCATTGCAGCTCTAAATGCTATAAAAATGTATTTCCTTTAATTTTTAGTCATCCTGCAGTTCATCAAGAAATATTCAACAAATGTTGACAGATTCTATCAATCGTATGAAGGCATATGGATTCTACCAGGTAAAAGACTTACATTCTGTCTTCAGGGAGCTCAGCGCATAGCCATTTCCACTAATGTTTCACAAATTAGTTAATTAGTCTCATGCAGGAGTGAAATTAAGCAACAGAATGTGAAATCTGTCTTGAAAGCTGCACACACAGCTATTCATCTTTCCCCCGTTTAATCCCGAATTGGGAACGTGTTGAATGTCATGGAAAGAACAGATGCCAAGATGTATCTGCTGAACCAGTCACCGATGAGCCAAGGCAGAGGCGATATCCTGGGCTGCTGCGAACACAGGAGGGTGGGAGGGGGAGACAGATTTCAGAGCGTGATAAATGGCGCGCCACCCTTGGCAGCAGCAGTGAATTCCAGTGCAGTCACTGGTGTGCTCCTTGTTTCTGTGAGCCTGGCTCTGGAGGAAGAGCAGAGTCTTGTGCTGTCCCTGTTCACTGAGCCAGGAACCCCCGCAGGCACTAGATTACTCCCCATCGTCTAGAAGCGACATTCTCCCTCCTGACCAAATTCCACGTTGCCCATCACGCTTCATTGTGAACAGACCATACATTGCTCAAAATAAATGAGGCGTAGATTGGCATTTGGAAACTGAAGTAGAATTTGACCCACAGATAGTCTGAAAAAGCAGGGTAAGATACCAGTCTATGAAGGAAAGTTACCAAATTGCCCAGGCCTGAGAGATTGGGCTGCGGAGGAGGCTGCCCAGGCCTGTGTTCCTAGGGACTGTGTGATCAGTTCCCTGACCCCTCTACAGGACAGGCATGAACTTGGAGAGCTCAAAGTTTTGAGACTTCAAGAAGTCATGATGAGTGGCTGGGGTTGTGGCTCAGTGGTAGAGCGCTTGCCTACCATGTGTGAGGCACTGGGTTCGATTCTCAGCACTGCATATAAATAAATGAATAAAATAAAGGTCTATTGATGTCTAAGAAAAGTTGTGATGAATTTTTGGAATTCTGATCCCTGCATGCATAACAATGAAGTAATACAATTGGCGCTCTGTATCCATGGGTTCTGCACTTGTGGATTCAACCAACTATGCATCAGAAATATTTGGAAAAAAATTGCATCTTTGTTGAACATATACAGACTGATTTTTTCCCCTCACTATTCCTTAAATAATGCATTATAGCAACTGTTGACATTGCATTAGATATTATAAGAAGTGGTTTAAAGTGTACAGGAGCATGTGTGTAGGTTATATGCGAATACTAGGCTATTTTACATAAGGGACTTAATTATCCAGAGATATTGCTATTCACTGGGAGTTCTGGGATCAGTATCTAGGGGTACTGAGAGATGACTCTGTGCACCCTTGACCTAAACAGCTGCAGTAAAGAAGTTTTCAGTAGCACTGCCCAGATAACATTACATCATCTTAAATGATGACAGTTGAGAAAGGCAAAGAATCCTTGTATTCATTCAACATTTATTGAGTACCTACTGTGTGCTAGGCACTGGTGTGGAAATTGGGGACGCATTCTAGGAACAAATTAGATAAAATCCTTGCCCTTGGGGAACTTGTATTTTGAATGGAGGGCACACATGTTGAATTGCTGATGTCAGGTCACCCTGTGGGTAAGGAAATACCGCAGGATGCAGTCCCTGAGACATGCTGGTGGGGTCAAGCTGTTATTTTTGAGAGGAGGTCAGAGAAGGTGGCACTGGAGCTGAGACCTGAAGGAACAAGGGAGGGCTCGATGTGGGTGAGTGTCTGGGGGAAGCGTGTTCGGGGCAGAGGGAGCTGCAGGGATAAAGGCACTGAGGTCACACTGCACTTGACCTGGCTAAGGAGTGGCAGAGAACTGGAGAGAAAGTGAGCAGGCCCACTTCCCAAGTTTCTCTGGAACAAGGGTAATGAATGGCAGCGTCCTGCTGTTAGAGTAACTCAGATGAGTTTTGAAGTCTTCTGGCTGCTTTGAAGAAATAGAGAGGTCAGGGCCAGACCTCATCTGCTGTTAAGTCTGTGAACTGGCTCATTTTGTCTCCTTCCCCACTGGGCCTGTGTAAGTGTGGTGCAGATAATAAAGGAGACTTACTAAACACAGCATCTCTGTCACCTGAGTGTCACCTATCAACCAAGTGCTACCTGTGCTTATTAGTCACTTAATAATTTTCCTTCAGGGTTCTCATGTCTTTGACTTCTTGCTTATCCTAAGCAACAATATCCGTGACAATCCTGATTGGATGTTGGAATCATGTTTCTAGTTACTTAGAAATAAATACATATGCATGTGAAAGAAGAACAGAGCTCTTCACCTTGGGGTTTTTTTTTTTTCTTCTGTTTGAGTTTGGAAGTGGCTGGCAGCACTTATTTATGTATTTCAGTCTTGTAAACAGCTTCAGTTCAGGATGGCAAATTTTGACAGTCATTGCAAACATCAAAAGCGGTTCCTTGGTTTTTATAATGCATGTATTGGCAAACAAAAGGAGCTTAGCTCGAGGCAGGAAAATAATGTAAGAAAATAAAACAGTAGATGGACAACTTTAGTTACATCTGAAGTGCAGTTTATGAATTGTCACTACATTAACGGTGCTTTATGATTTCCCAGAGTGATCAAAAACAAGTTTCTCAACATCAAGGTTTATGTATATTTTAGTTGTGGAGCAAGAATTTTGCAGCAAGGAGATCTTTTTTCTTTCTAGAATCCACCCCTTGTGATGGAGAAGGAAGCTGGGGAACAGGAGGAGGGAACGGTCCTCTCTGGCCTGTTCAGCCTGCTTTATTACTTAGTTAACTGAAGCTTCATTAGTTCATCAAAGTTGTAAATTCAGTTGTATTATGAGCACTCAGAAGGCCGCATCCAGATAATCAAAATAAAAAAAAAATACTTTCTAGGTCTTAGTGATTTGGTTTGTTCATTTCTCTTTAGTTTAAAATGAATTCCCTTGATGACACATCAGGCCTCGGAATAGCGTACTTAAAAATGGTGAAGAGAGTAAATTTGTCATGTGTGTTTTATCACAATGAAAAAAAATGAATCCCCTTTTTAGAGAAATACTAACATTTATTTTGCGTTTTCCCTTCTCCAAGGATGCTTTTAAAAATATCTGTCTGTTTTTTAAACAACAACAAAAATATTCCTAAAATCACATTTTGGAATGTGGTTCGAGGACAGGTGAAGACCCAGTGAGGTTGCTCCGGGAATGTGCAGTTATTCTGTGGAAACTGTCAGCCACTGTAAAGTGGTGTTTACTGTGGTTTCCATGAAATAGTGTGTTTGTTTTAGGGAAATATATTTGGAGCAACTAAGTGCTATGCCTGAGAGAAAAGACTGTTTATTGAAAGTCTGTATGTGTGTGTGTGTGAGTGTGTGTGTCTGTCTGTCTCTCTCTCTCTCACTGGGGATTGAACACAGTGGTGCTATAGTACTGAGCTACATCCCCATCCCTTTTTATTTTTATTTTTTAATTTTGAGACAGTCTTGCCGAATGGCCCAGACTGGCCTCAAACTTGGGATTCTCCTGCCTTAGTCTCTCCAATAGCTGGGATTATTGGCATGCACTACCATGCTCAGCTTACTGAGTTTTTATGTGTTGTACATTGGACTGCGCAGGCACTTTAAAAAGTTTAACCCTCGGGGCTGGGGATATAGCTCAGTTGTTAGAGTGCTTGCCTCGCATGCACAAAGCCCTGGGTTCCATCCCCAGCACCACCACCAAAAAAAAAAAAAAGTTTAACCCTCATCGCTGAACACAGTGGTGTGTGCCTGTAATCCCAGAGACTTGGGAGGCTGAGGTGGGAGGATAGTAAGATGGAGGCCAGCCTAGACAGCTTAGTGAGATCCTGTCTCAAAATTTAAAAAGGGCTGGGGCTGAAGTTCAGTAGTAGAGTGCTCCTGGGTTCAATCCCCAGTCCCCCCAAATAAATAAATAAATAAATTTAACCTTTACTATAACTCTGTTTTCTCCTTTTTGTTTTTGGGAAAGAGCCTTTGAGAGTTCAGTGACTTGCTTTGGAATTCCACAACCAGGTAGCACTTACACCTGCTGCACGTACCGCGTATACCAAATCGCCTCCCTCGTGGGCCATAGAGGGTTCAACAGAAGTCAGGTGCCTACTGCCCTCTCCTCACAGAGACTGTTGGATTTTTTCACCGATGCTTGTTTCTGTTTCTTTAAACAGAAGAAAGAATTGGTAAAGGAAAAACAAGACGAAGAAATAAAACAAGTGGAGGAAGACAAAACCAAGCAGATTTATAAGAACTGGAAAGAAGATTCCGAGTGGCAGGCCTCCCGTGAGTAGCGAGGCCCCAGTAGCTCCTTTGAGTCCCTCAGCTGCATCTTTCACTTAGTAAAACTATGAGTCCAGGAAGCACTGAAAGTGGGTGGTTGAGAGATGTCGTCAGGCTAAATTGTTACTCAAATGTCATTCCTAAGCGATGACTCAAAGACCTAGGAGAGCTACTTCTGAATTGCAGAATGATTTTTCAATTCTTCTTTATACCATCAAAATGATGAGCTCTCTTGATGATGGGATGGCATGTAGCTATGACAAATGTGCTTTGGAAGAGTGTCTAATGACCTCTTCAGCTCAGAGAAGAAAAAACATAAAATAGTGTGAAAAATATCACTACTTTAGAAAGTCTAAGTTACGAAGGAAAAAACTATAAGATTATTAACATATTAATAGTAGTTTTCTTGAGGAGGTGGGATTTAATTTTCACTTCTTTTATTATTCTTTTGTGAGTTTCCTTTTTCACTCTACATTTTCAACAGTGAATGCATTTTAAAAGTCTCATCTTGCCTGGCACAGTGGTGCACACCTGTAACTCTAGAGACTCTGGAGGCTGAGGCAGTAGGATTGCAAATTTGAGGCCAGCCTCTGCAATTTAGCAAGGCCCTAAGCAACTTTGAGACCCTATCTCAAAATAAAAAAGTAAAAAGGGCTGGGGATTGACTCATTGGTTAAGCACCCCTAGGTTCAATCTCCAGTACCAAAAAAAGCTTTATTCTTTATTGACCCATAACAAGTGTTCTTATGGGGTATAGTGTGCTGTTTCAATGTGACATAACTTTGTAATCTAAAGAACACGGAATAACAGGCTCGATATATTAGTATCCCTCTGACCCAACTCTGACCCCCTTTTGAGCTGGCACTGCCAGAGATAAGCCCCATGGGGAGAAAAATAGCCAATGCAAATGAAGGCCAAGCAGTGGATGCTCAAGGATGAGGATGAGGGAATTCATGTTGGAGAAGGGATCAGGGTTTCCATCTGACATGCACAAAGAAGTCTAAACAGCCAGATCATCCCTTGAGGCAGGCTGAGCAGGAGTGGCAGTATTGGCAAAGTGTTGAGAATCCTAAACTGGTCTGCAGTCCCATTACAACAAATGCCATTAAAATGATAATTTTTGTGAAGAGAAAATATTTGCAAGATCCAGTCAGTAACCACCTTCTGCTGGGCCCTGAAATCCTAGTATAATGAAATATTTTTGGTATCTCTTTGAAGTCAACTATAATAGGATTTGACCAATAAAGCCTGAAGTGTAAATATACTCAATAAAAATTATTCTTTCATCTCATGTTAGAGTCTTTGACATTATGTGGCTGAAACAAAACACTCTCTCTTTTACAAATAATATTAAAAGACAGTATTGGGGTATTTTGACATGTTCTAACATGTTCTACAATTATCTGGAACGTGTGTGTGTGTGCGCGTGCGTGTACACATGGACACACAGCAGTTTTCCTTCAGTATCAGCAGGGGATTGGTTCCAGGACCCCTGGAGAGACCAAAATCTGAGGATGCTCTAGTTCCTTATATTAAATGGTGCACTATTTGCATACGGGCACCTCCTCCTGTATACTTTTAAGTCTTTCCTAAATTACTTATAATACCAAGGGTATTTCTGCCAGGCCAGGCCACATGTGGTTCAGTTCTGGGCAGGCTCTGAGCATGACTTGTGGCAAGCTGTGCTGCTCCTTGCCTCCTCTGTGGCCACATGCCCCCAGGGGTCCTGCCTCCTTGGTCTCCTCTGAGGCTCATCACCTGGTCTTGCCCACTGCAGGGAGTTCTTGCACAAGTTCTCCACCTCTTTTCTCAGCCCTCCCTGCTCCCCAGTGAAAATCCCCCAGCTCCCAGATGAAGAGAGGGAGTGAGCGCTGGGCTAGCCCTAGGAGCTAGGCAAGGGGCATCCCTGTTTCTCAATAGAACCAGGTTGACTAGCTGCTCAGACCCTGCTCTGTGCACCCTGATGTCTCCTCCTGTCTCCGTGGGCTGACGTGGGCCTTTCTCAAACCTCATTCTTTTTTCTAGTAAGAAAATCCAAAGCAGCTGATGAGAAGAGACGCTCCTTGGCTAAACAGGCGCGGGAAGACTACAAGAGGTTATCCCTGGCAGCCCAGAGAGGAAGAAGCGGTGAGGGACTGGGTGTTCCTCAGAAACCCAGAAGGCCTCCCCTTCCACCCAAGCCTCAGTTCCTACCCCCAGCGGGACACCCCCCAAAGCCTCTTGGGTAAGAACCAGCAGGGGCTCTAGGCGCAGCCTTGGGATGGGTTAATCAAAGCTCAGTCATGTGATGGGCGTGGGCGACTGGCTGGAGGCTGGTGGACTCAGCCTCACCTCTAGCCCTGCTTCCTGACCCAGCATTCATCCCTCTCTTATCACAAGACTGTGATGAGGATGGCTGGGAGCAAGAGGACTTCCTGCGCCCCACCCAGCAGCGCAGGAGAGCCAGCACCTGGGTCTCTGGATGCTCAGGATGCCTCTAGTGATAAAAGGACAGTAAAGTAGGACCCTGCGGGCTGGTGGACTTCGATGTCATCACCACCGCTAAGTTTCCACCGCTGGGGATGGATAGCAGTTCTCCTTCTGAGATCCCTGGCTGATTTCATACTTTGGGAATTTGCACATGTTCCTTTTTTGAATAAACACTTTATTTGGTAACAATGAAAACTTTGCCTCCTAGGCTTTGGGGGCAGTAGGAAGAACAATTGTTTTGGAAAAACTCTGAAGAAAAAGGCAATGATACCACAGTAGAAGACCTCTCTCCCTCATGTTTACTGATTACAAAATCACTTTTACCTGGCTATTGACATCGTAGTATTTTTTGATATTCTAATATTTATTTAATTCTGTGGTGCTGGGGATCAAACTTTGGGCCTCATGCATGGTAGGTAAGCTATATTCCTCCCACCCCCGGCCCTAATATTCTAATATTTAGAAAGAAAATGTTTAAAGTTAATTATGGATCGAATGAATCAGAACTGTCTTTAGCCTTGCCTTCTGAAATAAAAGCTAAAAACGCTTCTTTGTTAGGAGGGTGGTGAAATGAAAACCAAACAAAATCTCCCTTGACCTGGAACTGGTCGTTATCATCAAGGTTTTTGTTTTCATTTTGTTCCTTAACAGGGATGATGACCTCAGAGGAAACACAAAGGTGGACCTTTTCCTCTGCTATAATTATCTCTACTTACTCAACTGAAAAGTTCCATTTTGAGATGTGGGGACCAACACTAAATGACCACGTTCTACAAAATGACAGTTGGAGGAATGATCTTTTTTCCTTATGGACAGCAAAACAAGAGATAGATGTCCCCTTAGTTTTGTGATCAGGCTCCCATGTGTAGCCCTGTCCACCATGAGGCTTGTCTGTGTGCACACTGGTCACAGAGCCTGAGGCAGGGCTGTCTGAGTGGCTCACTCCTGTGCTCCAGTGTTTTCCAAGGGTGGCATGGGAGAAGGCCTTGTAATGTGTCCCTTCCCTGCAGTATTTTTAGAGCACAGTGCATTTGATTGGCAGCAACGAAGGTGGACTTTCTAAAAGGGCAGTTCTTGTTGTGAGCTTTGCTCAGCTCATTTTTTCCAACTTAAGGTACTGCTTGAGGTGCCTCTTGCATCAGGCTGGGTGGGGTTGAGCCTGGGGCTCTACACAGTGACCAGAGGTCATCCAGGAGCCAGCCCAGAAGAAGACAGGACCTGTGTCTTTAGAATTTTGCTCCATCTTCAAGGATTTTCTGGAGAAAAAGAACCTCACTTAGAAGCTAGTAAAAGAATATATCATACAATCTCATGTATGTATGGTGGCTTTCCAGTAAAATCAAATCTTATAGCATATTTTTTCTAAAACAGTCTGAAAATCATGAGGAATAATATATACATGTATAAGCAGATATACATGTATGTATGTATATCTAATACACATCACATGTGACTCAGTAATGCACATTATCATAGAAAGCACGAAGAGCCATAAATTAATTTACATTATAGGAAATTCCGGCGGCTCACCAAGATTATTTGTTGTTGTTATTTTTAGGTGAATTCTTCTCAGGATAATTCTGCTATTAAGTAGGATTTTAAAATATATTTATTAATTGCAGCATTGCTTTTTGTATTGGAAACCTGTTTACATACCAGAACTCAAGTCCTACCACTGAATTTATTTCAAAATGATCCAGTTGTTTATTTTTTCTTCCAAATCTTCAAACCATCTTTTTCCTTTTACTTTGTGTTTTTGAGACTGTCTTTTAGTACAACTAAACCTCTTCAAAATAGGGGAGAGAAGAAAGCCAGTCCGGGAGGTTAGTGGAAACAGAGAAAAATCAAATAAAGAAAACATTAGGAAAGAATTTATCTATCACATGTGATTTCTTTTGTATGCAAGTAAATGCTCTCTGGGAAAATAGTGCTGGAAAATAGTGCTTTTCAACTTTTCAAAAAGTTGAAAAGTATATTTCAACTTTTTAATGGTTATTTTCTGAAATTTTAATTGGGAGTTAATGGTCCTTCTAATTCCCATTAAAAATGAATTTAAATCTAGGTTTTAACACAGCAGTAGCTCATACCTATGACTTTCCCTTTGGTACTGGAAGGACAGGCGATGGATTTGTGTTCTTCCCTCTGTCTACCCTTGGGGAGTGTATAATGGTGGTATGCAAGGAGTCCAGCCGCTCATTAGCTCAGCCCATGTAATTAGATGTTGAGATGTATATAGTTGTGTGTGTGTGTGTGTATACACAGATGGCACACACATGCTGTCCCTCAGTATCTGTGGGAGAGTAGTTTCAGGATTCCACAAGATAACCAAGATGCTTAAGTCCCTTATAGGAAATGGTGCAGTATTTAATACAACCTTGGCACAGAGTCTTGTATACTTTAAATCATCTCTGGGTTACTATAATACCTAATGTTACTTGATCCTAGCTCAGAAGTCTGACGGTGGGATGGGTGGGTCCCACATCTAGCCACTTGCCCCAAAAACCAAACAGAAAAGGTAATATTAAATTCAGGAAAAGATTATTTAAGAAGTGCCAAGAAAAATTAGAAAAAGAACTTTAGTCAAGATGTCCATAACTGGAAGGCAAACTGGGATCCAGCATCTCAGCCCCGTCTTTGGAGCGCTGACAGGAGTTTTAGGCTTAGAGGAGGAATTGGGTTGGGGGTGGGGTGGGGGTGGGGAGCTCTGCGTAGTTAAAAGCCCTGGTCAGACTGGTGTGGCTGATTCTGGGGGTGGCTCTGGAGAAATCCTTATCACCTGAGGGAGCAGTTTCCACTTTTTGCTCAGAATGTTAATCAGACCTGCAGTCCTGCGGGGCAATTCAGGTCTCCTGCTCAGGGGTCATCTCACCTCAGGGGTGATGTGCTGCCTCCTGCTTCCTGGAAGGTGTAGGACAAGGACTGAGGACTTCTGGGTGTCACTCCTGGGGTCGGAAACAGTCTGCGGCACATCTTGCCTCAGCCTTGAACGGGAAGGGCATAGGTTAGGTAAACTCAGGGCTAATAAGCCTCATATTGTGAGCTTTTAGATGAACCCTCCTTAAAGGATTAATGCATCTACATGCAGAGCTGAAGAGGGATTGGACCCCAATATTAAGGTAATAAAGGAGACAGATGCAGAGTGAGGCAGGGATGCCCAGCTGGATCCTGCTTTCCTTCACCATTGAGCATCTGCACAGGCCTAAGGAGTTCAGTGCTTTGCCAGGTGGGTGACGCACACCTGTAATCCCAGCAGCTTGGGAGGGTGAGGCAGGACGATCATGAGTTCAAAGCCAGCCTCACCCACTTAGCCAGGGGTTAAGCAACTCAGTGAGACCCTGTCTCTAAAGAAAATACAAAATAGGGCTGGGGATGTGGCTCAGTGTTAAGTACCCCTGGATTCAGTCCCTGGTACAAAAAAAAAAGAGTGCTTTTAGCAAAAGCCAGCATCTCTAGCTTCCTGTTATATAATACATACATACTACATAAATAGTCGTTCTACTGTATTGTTTAAGGAATAAATGACAAAGAACAAAGGTCTGAACCTGTTCATCACAGACAAGATGTTTTTTCTTTGGATATTTTTGATCCTCCACTGATTGAATCCAAGGATGTGTGGAATATTTGGACACGGAGGGTATCACACACACACACACACACACACACACACTCAGGATATATAAAATATTTTTGAGGATATTATTTTCAAATTAGTTGGCTCTAACTTGGAAACTGTTTCACAAATATCAGCAATCAGGGCGTGACCAGGACGGCTTCCAGCTCGGCCCAGGAGGACATCATCCGGTGGTTCAAGGAGGAGCAGCTGCCCTGCCGAGCAGGCTACCAGAAAACCTCAGACAGCATCGCCCCCTGGTTCCATGGTGAGTGAGGAGGAGGTCTTTGAAGGCCCATGGAGCTGTGCTAATCCACCAGGAAGGCAGAAAGAATAAAAGCTTCCTTTCATTTGTGCTGCCCCAAATGCATCTTTCACACCATTTCCACAAAGCGGGTTTTCAGAGGTTGCTCAGCGAGCGGCCTCCTCACGCCTGTTTGGGAAGCAGTCCACATTCAGGGTGACTGTGTGCGCTCCGGTTATTCAGCCCCACACACAGGCGCTGGGGGCGGGTGGGCAGAGCAGGGCTTCCTGCTGGCTCACACGAGGGCACTTGGTTGTGATTCCATCAAATGGCACCGTCCTCCCTGGCCCAAGGGGTCGGGTCGGCAACTGCCGGTGGCCATGCTAGGGTGGGGAATCACAGGGGGAAGGTCAGGCTCTGACCAGCTCCCTTAAGGAGTCCAGGGAATTTATGCAAACTATTGTCTTTCTCTGTATCCGACCAATTTATTGGAGACTCATTTTTCTCATCTTTTAAATGAAGAGATTAAACTGTGTGATCTTTAATTTAAAAATTCTGTGACTTTGATTCCTTGTTTCTGGTGTAGTTAAGGATGCAAGGTGGATTTGTTGGGTCCTGAACAGGTATTAATGAATCAATTGTTCCATATTTGACCCAAGAGTTGTGATTAATTGAAATACCGCCGTCTACTCAGCTTGTGCATGCTTCACTAACCTCTAATTTCTTGGATTTTAAGACCAGGGTGTGGCTTCTAGAAGCCCTTAGTTGGCTTCCATGAGGTCTATGTTTGGGGCTAGGGGCGGGACTCACAGACGAAACCCTTCTGGGTTGGATCCCCAGCACCTCCTAAAACAAAAACAGAAAAACTGTGACCCAGTTGGCTAAATATACAACAAAAAGTGCTTTCATACAAAAATGTTAAAAGCTCTCCCACTTAGCATGCTTGACCTAGTGAGCCTAGTTTGAATTATGTTTAAGTATGTTTAAGGCATCTTTCTAAAAAATAGCTGCCTAACACATAGCATGACAAATCTCCTAAAAAAAAGAACAAATTCTTTGTGACAGACTTTCTCTTAAAGGACTGATTTACAGTCAGAATGTTACAGAACTGTGTGGCGTCAAACACGATTGTCCATTGCTGGAGGAGTCCCCTCCTGCTCCTGGGATTGGGTTGAAAGCCTCCTTCCTTTCTGTGCTGCTTTGAAGATGTTATCAAAGATGAACAGAAAGCACCCTGGCCAACTGCAAATGTGTTCGCTATGGTTATCTCTGCTGTCCTGTGTCACTTTTTTTTTTTTTCCTTATAAGATAAGCGCTGAGGAAATTGGCCACTTTGTAGTAGTTTCTGTGTTCCTGGGCAGAAGATGCTGTTATCCCTAATTACATGGGCGGTGGTCTGTTTCACAGCAGGCAATAAAAAGTTGAAAATGTTGGTTGATGTTTGTCATTAAAACTTCTGGCACTTGACCCACAGTTCCATTTGAAATACTTGCTGAAAGCTGGGAAGACCTAGTTGGTCTAATAATCTAATTCAAGCTTTGGTTAAAAAATAAGACTCAAGTTCTTCTGCATATAACATGTAAATATGCTGTTGTTATTATTATTTATACGAATACTTGTCAGTTATCAGCAAAATCAATAATACAATGACAAATAAATACACAGCCACATAGTTCATATAAATTCTTATCTTCGGCTTTTGGAAAACACATTTCATGTTCCCACTGTAGAGAGATGATGGTCAGGCCCTACATCTTGGAAATACCATTATTGATTCATCAGGAGCCCTGTTCTGAAATCTTGGGGTGGAAGCTCTGTGCTGGCTTACCATCTCCTCTGTCCTTGACTTTGTGAGTCACCCTTCTCAGGACACGTTCTGCCTTCCTAAGTATTGGGTCCTTGTAAGTTCATACTGTCATCCTTTTCTCCTGATGGGGACTGGCGGGGGAGGGGAGGACAGGGAAATGAAGACTACAGGATCTCCGGCTTTTGTGGCTGGGTGGAAGGTAGTCATGATGTCAGCCGAGAGAAGGGACCCAGGGGATACGGACGAGGCTTAGGAAAGTGACAAGAGGGAGGAGAGTGAACTCATGTGGGATATGTTGAGTTTGAAGTGAAACTCGGGGCACTCATGAAAATATCCACTTGGCAGCTGGGTGAACGGATCAGCTGAGGATGAGTCACCAGCATGTGAGTGAAGCCATGGGAAGGGATGTGAGTTTCCAGGGGTGAGTTAGGAAGCATGACAAGAGAAGATGACCAAGGACATCTGATGGCAGAGGAGGCCCCGCAGAGGTGCTGTGAGGACCGACCGGCATCAGGCACCCAAGAGCTTTTGGGCTCAGGCCTTGTTTCCTACTTGGGTTCCTGATGAGGCAGAATAGCATCTGGCCTCCAAATATCCTATGACAGTGTGTGCTCTACACGCAGGGCAAGATGGTCTTGTCTCTGAACTCCTAGATATAGGATTTTGATGAAAATCCAAAGACCAATAGATTCTGGAATGAAGGTCCTAAGCATCTAGATATGTAAAATCTCCTCACATCTACTCTTCTCCCAGCATAAATTTAAGCTTTTTGAATGTACATTCATAGAACCAATAGGTCTCAATTTTTACTGGGCTTTTGGTTCCACAAGGGATGTGCGTAAGAACCCTTAGACCATTTTCTGTTGCTATGACAAAATAGCCAAGGCTGGGTAAATGATAATGAAAAGAGGTTCATTTATTTAACTCACAGTTCTGGAGGTTCGAGAACATGGGGACAACAACTGCTCAGCTTCTGGAGAGGGCCATGTGCTGCTCAACTCATGGTGGAAAAGAAGGAGGGGAATAGGTTGCCTGCAGAAGGGGCCAAGAACATGGAGAGGGGGCCTCACTTAGTTTCAACCGGTTCTTGCAAGAATTATTCCAACATTGAGAGCGAGAATTCACTCTGTCCAGTCCCAGGAGAGAGGCATCAGTCCTCTTAGTGACTTAATCACCTCTGAGAGGTCCCATCTCCCAGTACTGCAGCCCTGAGGGGTTTAGCCTGAATATAGGTTTTGGTGGAAACAAAACTAGATTCAATCCATAGGAGTCTAAAGTTTGTTTTCACTTTCTGTTAGTTTTCCTTAGTGCCCAAACACGCTGGTAGTTTTCACTTGGATTAGTTTGGTGTTGGGGTCCAGATGCAATCAGGCAGGTTGGCTGGCTGTCTTTTGACTGCTTCTCGTCTTCTAAAGGGTCGGGACCAGGGTCCTCATTCTAAGTCATTCCCTGATTCCTTCTCAGGAGGCTTTTCTATCTACCCTTGGAGAGGACTCCCTGCAAATTGGTAGCTTCCCTCCCTACATTGTAGCCACCGAGTCATGAGTACATAAACCTTCAGCCATGTGGCAGACGCCTGAGGAAGGGATTTTACAATTTGTATTTTTCTCATTTAAAAAATATTTTCAAATGTAATTCATTTTAGTTTTGGAAATTTCCTTCCCGCATGGTGCAGAGTAGCCAACCTGCTTCACAGAGTCCACCCATTTAATTATGAATCTCATCCAAAGCAGGGGAAAGACCCATCTTCACAGAAATAGCCATAGTAATTTTTGACTAAATATCTGGGCACCGTGGGCCAGACATGTTGACTCATGTTATGGTTTAAAGATGAGGTGTCCCCTAAAAGCTCACGTGTCAGACAATGCAAGAACCATTAGATTGTGAGAGTCGTAAGGTAACCATTGGATTAATCCACTGATGGATTAACTGGGTGCTAACTGTAGGCAGGTAGGGTGTGGCGGAAGGAAGTGGGTCACTGGGGACATGACTTTGGGGTTTCTATTTGTCCTTGGTGAGCAGAGCTCTCTCTCTCTCTGCTCCCTGGTTGCTGTGTCCTGAGCTGCTTTCCTCTGCCACACCCCTCCACTGTGACCCTCTGCCTCACCTCAGGCGCAGAGCTATGGAGTTGGCCACCATGGGCTGAGACTTCTGAAACCGTGCGCTAAAATAAACTTTTCCTCCTTTAAGTTGTTCTTGTCGGGTCTCTCTGTCACAGCAACACAAAACTGACTAAAACAACCCCTAACATTAATCACTACGGCAGCCTTCTTGGAAGATTTTCTTGGCCTGTGAGAAGTAGACCACATTCATATTAAGAATCAGGCCTGATTTAGATTCTCAGAGTGGAATCAGGCAAAGAATTCTCCAAACCACAAGCATGAAAAAAGACTGTACAAATTTAGTTTTCTTCTTCCTTTCCTCATTTAAAAACTGATGTTTTTTATGAAATCCTTTAAACATAGTACAGAAAAAAAAACACATAAAGAACACCAATGATATAACAAATGTTAGATCTGCTCTCCAGATGAAATGAACGTCAACAGTCACATGTACTTCATGTCTGTTTAAAAATAAATAAATCTTACAGAGAGAACTTAGGGCTCTCTTCTACTCCATTTTTAATTCCATTTCCTTCTGTTCTCTCCTTCTGCAAAGGTAAACCTCTCTCCTAAAGAGGTACTTTCCATTCACATTTTATACTACAAACATCTTTGTTTCTATGAAATATGCAGTATTGTGTCGAACATTTAAAATGGTATCATGTTGCACATATTTTCTATCAACATCGTGTTCTCTAGATTTGCCTTTGTTTATAAATGTAGACTGCTCCCATTGTGGGGTGTTTTATTATATATAGTGTGCACACATGTATCATTGCTCCTTTATGTCTTTTTCTACATTTGGTATAGTTTTCTTTTTTTTTTTTTCTGCTGTTACAGAAATGAGGTAGTACACTCTCCTCTGGTCTCATATCTGAAATGCTCTGAAACTTGAGCTGATGTGTTGCTCAAAAAGTTTCAGATTTTGGAACATTTCAGATTTTCAGAAATCTGGGGAAGTTTATGCTAATATTACAAAATCCAAAAAATTACAAAATCTGAAATAATTCTGGTTCTAAGCATTTCAGAAAAGGGATGCGTCACTTAAACTAAATACAAGTGCCTCCCAGAGTGATTCTGCCCAAACATGTGCTCCTGCAGCCGTACTTGAGGACTGCTGCTTTCCTATTTCCTTTCCAGTGCTGGGTAACGCCAGACTTGATTTTCCATTCATCTCATGGGTACACAGTGGGTTTCCTCCTATTTGAAATCTCATTGATCTGTAAGGCTTACTACATGATTGCTGGCCGGCTGAGTGTCTACCATAATTACATCATAATTACATCTGCATAATTACATCTACTGATCTTTCAGCCATTTTCCCAGTGAGTTGATTTTTTATACTGATTCATAAGATTTTATATATCCCGGATGCAAATCCTTTGTCAATTACAGGGGTTGCACATAGCTTCTTCTGGTCTGTGGTTAGTCTGTGACTGAGTAACTTTCTGGCACATTTTGAAGCACAGAAGTTTTTCATTTCGATGAGATAGAGATTAGTTCTTTTTTCTTTATGGATTTTGCTTGTTGTCATGCACAACCATTTGTAATTTATTTTTTGCATATGATATGAGGTTTGGAGATATTCATTCATTCATTCATTTATTATTGTGTTAAAGTGTACATTATGTGAAATTTTCCATCTTAACCATTTTTAAGTGTAAAGTTCAGTTGTGGTGTTTGTTTTTTTCCAAGTTCATTTATAGTCTGCCTCTATGGCAACCTTCATCTTGAGGTGCAAACTTGTGGTCTTCTTGGGGCTTTTCTGAACCTGTGCCTTTCTTTGGGCTTGTGTGGTTGCTTTTTGATTTTTACAGTATTTGCAGTTGTTTTTTAATGGACCAGTCTTTTGTGTCTAGCTCCCAAAAGGGAAGAAAGAGAAAAATGAATGGGGGTGGGGATGAATTTTAAAGTTTCATAACTAGACCATTGAGACTTGAGTTGTTTTCTTCTCTGTGTAGGAGGGGAACGAGAGTATATGTCATGGGTTGTTTTTACCAAGCAAAACAGCTAATAGGAATGAAGTGCTCTGAACAGAGCCAGGCATGTAGTGATTCTGTGATGACTTCTCAGAACTGAGCAACTTAGAAGGTGCCCACCTTCCTGTCCTTGTGTAGCCCTTCACCACAGTCCTAACCCTGCTGTAGAACGTCATTGTGTTTTGTGGTACTGGGGATTGAACCCACGGATGCTCTACCACTGAGCTACATCTCTTGCCCTTTTTATTTTATTTGTGAGACAGGTCTCAGCTAACTTGTTGAGGCTGGCCTTGAACTTGTGATCCTCCTGCATCAGCCTCCCGAGTTGCTCAGATTAAGGGCGTGTGTCACTGTGTCTGGCTACACAGAATATAATTTTAAGTAGCAGTGTCATATACAAGGAATAAGTGGCACTTCAATAAAACAGATCTTAATTACTGTAAAAACCGTCACCTATGCTATGTTCACAAGTATTTTTTAGGAGCTGTTTGGGAAGTTAGCAGGATCTGTAGATAACCACGGAGCTCGGGGTGCAGGGAGGCACCCGTGAGACCTGGAGTCGCCGAAGCAATGTCTTCTGCTTTCTGGATCGGTACTCTTCTGGACATTGTAAAGTCCATTTGGTTTCATTTCCTTAGGAAGGACTGCTTTCTTCTGTCTTTCTCTCTTCTCCTCCTGTTGTCCTGAACACCAGTTTTCAGTTCAGGACTGTCATGACCCTTATGTACAATCCTTGTTTTTATTAATTTCATTTTTGCATCTGGTGACCATATTATCAGTTAGTCTGTAAGACGGACCTAGTAGTCTATGAGGTCCTGAAGGAATTGATAAATGACAGAAATTCCCTTGGCCAACAGTAGTGTTCTGCTGACTGACAGTTGTCCTACCCTAATCCAGTTCCTGATTGGGATTCTTCAAGGTATGTAGGAATATAATTAATCACACCTACTAACATGCTTTGAAATCTCCTAAAGAAATGGTCAATAAATAAGTAAAATTGAAGTTTGAAGGTCTGCACAGAAACCCACAGGTTAACATCTTCACTCTCTATCAACGCTTCCCCACTCCTCCTATCGGACAGCCATGTGTAGGAGCTTAGAAATTGGCAGGGAAGGGGAGAGGGAAGGTGGGTAGAAAGACAGAAATAAATGTATAACAGATTTCTGGTTAGCACATTTCCAGTTGTTTCTGTTGAGAAGTCACATATTTGCTCTGTGCATCGTGGCTGATCATTATTCCACCAAAGTATAATTAACACTTTCTTTATTCAAATACGGTTTCAGCTAGACTGTTGATGAAGTGGCTCCATCTTTATTTGCTTCTTAATGGATGTCTTTTGCTGTCACGGCCTGTAATTGAGCCTGCCTTCTAAACGCTTTAGTCTTCATAGTATATATTTTAGGCGACTTAAAAAGCAAATCCCTTTCTCTTCAGTGGGATACCAACAGAGCTCACACTGCAGCTCTTTTAATTGCTTTCATTTCTGACACATCCTGCTGTCTCGTTCTCCTTGGGAGGTAAATCCTCTCCATCTCAGTGGACGCAGCTGTCCCCTGGAACCTCTGTTCCTAGAGACCACTGCCAAGGTGGCTGCCTGTGTTCTTTCCCTCCTCCCTGCCTGGCAGTTTGTCCTTCTGCGTGGGCACCAGGTCCACCCCGGCCTGAGCATCCATAACTGAATAGGTCACATTCAGAGAGGCCCGGAGATGCTTACCACGGCGTCTTTCACGCTGAAACCTTAGCGAAACTGTCAATCAATGCCCCTCAGTGATCTTTCTGTCGACTCTCTTTCTGTGGAATAGAGATTTTTAATCACGGGGCCATCAAAATTCTGCCCACCTCTCACGAAGGGGTTTTCAGGCAGCTGCTGTGTTCATCAAGCACAGATTACTGATTTATGTGTCTTCTCAAAGCCTTGTTCCCAAGCTGCAGATGATGGTGCACGTCCGGCCTCATTTACATACAGGATGCACACATTCCAGGGAGCACATAGGCTGTGGTCAGCAGCAAGAATATTCCACCACCTGTGGGTGGCCAGGAAGGGCAACTGGAAGCCCATTCACTGGCAGTCACTTGCGAGGGACCCAGCAGAGCTCCTTTTAGCGTGAAGGCTCTCTTACATTAATGGCTCCAAAGCACTCGTCTGAATCTTTCTCTCCAGGTCTCCTCTGAGACTGCCACGTATTTGTTCAGATTGCTGAAGTAACTGGGGAAGATGAAACAGAAAGAGGCTAAAGCGACGCACATTTATTCCCAGAAGAGCAAAGAGCGAACTTTTCTGCAGAAAATACCACACACGTTGCTTTTTTTTTTTTTTTTTTAATCTGGAAGACTCAGACTTGTTGGATAAATGACTCAGTACAGCAGACTTCTCACAAAAACTGTTACTGATTTACTATGAGTGTTGAGACTGGTAGAGGCTTGTGGAGTGGGTACATTAGAGGCCAAGGAGAGCCTCTCTGCTTTGGGGTGCTCCTTAGAATTTTGTAAGGAAAGGGGGGTTCTACTATTTAGAGTAAGTTTTCTTAAAAGTCACGTTTTTGCCGTCAGACCGTCTTGGTCAGCGGTGCTTTCTTGATGCCTTCTCCACAGCTGGACGGGGTTGGGCACTCTTCCTTTACTCCCTGGGAAGGGAGGCGGCAAAGGGAGTCAGTAGTGGTTGGAGTCCCCAGGCAGCTAGCTGGCTGTGTGGCCAGGGACAAGTCACATGGCTTCTGTACTTGTCTCTGCTTTGCATGGTGCAGATCATGACTGAAGATGGATGAGTCAATGGGAACAAATCACTCCGAACTGAGTGTGGTGCAGAGTAGTTCCCAGGAGTGTCAGCCATGAGGTGGTGAAGGAAGAACAAACCATGCGAGGAGTTCTCATCTCTGAAGGGTTAAGTCAACCTTTTGAGGTGACCAAGGCCTGAGACCTCCACGGTGAGAGCTTGCCATCGTGATTCATCTTCTAGATAGGGCCTCAGGCACGTCCCAGAGCCTCTCCCCGAATACTCCCCTTGATGCAGAAGGAGTTGAAGAAAGCATTGAGTAGAAGGCGCCATTGGTGAAGGCAGCGCTGCCTCCCCCCCCATCCCCCCAGTACAAGACTTCCACTGGATACTCTGTGCACTCGGGGTCCCACAGGCTGCCACTTGGAAGCTTGGTCTTCTAGAAGCCTTTTCTTCCTTTATTCACTCCCTTCTCCAGGCAGGAGGCCGTGTAGGACTTTGAGATCCCTGAGCTGCAGAGCCACGTCCCTTTATGAATGTGGTCTTTTGCCCCTTCTCTTGCCATGTTCTGGGGGTGGCTCAAGAGGCAGGGGATGCAAGACACAGCACAAAAAGAAGGGGAGATGCCAGGGCAAAGTGGGGAGGGGCAGTCCTCAGGCACTGGCAGCTCAGCAGGAGCTATGAGGTGCCACAGCCTGAAGTCTCTGGGTCCTCAAAAAATGAACCCCGAGCTCAGGAGAGCAGGAGAGGGCCCTGGGGCATCATGCCACGCCCATCCAGACCACACAGAAATATCACTGAAAAATGCACACCCTCTTTAAGTCGCCAATGGAAAAATGAACACCTGTGTACCCACATTTTGCCCGTTCCCAGGAAATGGCATGAGCCCAGTGGCTTAGAAACCACTAGAGTGGGAGAGAAGGACCCAGAGCCATTGCTAACTCACCCTGTAACCTTGGGCACCTACCCTTTGTGCATTAGTTTGCTCATCTACAAAGTGAGGATGATGCCAATGGTGAGTGACACTAAGAAGCAACACAGCTCTCCATGACACGGGCTGGCAGGTTTTTTTGAGGATAACAACAGCATCTTGTTGTGGGATTGCCGTAAGGATTAAATGAGGCAATACATATTTTGAGTTATTATTTGTGATCTTTCATTTGATCTTTAAATACACATTTTCCAGGTGCAGGAAGTACATGTTACAGACGTACACCTGGTGGTACTTCAGAGAAAAGTGACACGTGTCCCTTGTTCCCGTGTTAGCAGTTCTCAGACTAGAGACTGTGGCTGCACAGAAGTGTCCTAGAGAAGGAAGCTTTTGATTCAATTGTAAGAAAAGCATCCGTTAGAACTTTTTGGGGGTGTATCTTCCAAGTGGTAGATGCAAAGGGTGTTAAAGAAAATAAAGGTGGTAATCACCTTCTGGGATTCCCAGGGGAGCAGAGTAAGGAGAGAGTCACGGCAGAATGTACAGGGAATCCAAGGACAGAGCTGGCATCATCCAGGTGAGTGCACAGGTGGAGGCAGGAGCCAGGTACATGGCATGCCCAGGGGAAACTGAGTCTTACTCAGATACTTCATGCTGTGGGGTTGAATCTTGGAGAACCAGCAGTTTCCCGGGAGGAGCTGTGGAGAAGGGCACCCCACTGATGTGCCCTCTTCCTGGGTAGCATTACTGTCCCTTGGATTTCCTGCTGGGGTTTCTGAGTTACTTCAAGTCTCTTGGGGTCATAGTGTGAAAATTAGTTCTCCTAGGCCTTTCCTGGGCAAAACCATCACTCCAGAGAGGTCTAGAGCTGCCCAGTTTAGTGCAGTAGCCTCTGACCACTTGGTTTTTTCCTATCAACATTAATTAAAAACAAATAAGATTACAGTTGAGTCCCTAAGTCCCACTAGCCCCATTTCAGGTGCTCAGTAGCTACATGTGGCTGGGGGTTACTATGTGACCAGTACAGATGGCATTCCACCATCGCAGGCGTTGCTGTTGAATGGTACTGTTCTAGGGTGAGCCCTGGTGTCACGCAGAGGGGAGGGAATGGGACATTTCTCTCTGCTCACCCTCAACTCTAGCTGTTATAAGCCTCTGTTCTGGGGTTCAGACCTCCAGGAGCTGGGCCTCCAGCTCTGCCCTAGGCTCTTCAAGGTCAGGTGCTGTCCCTGAGACTTTGCGCCATAGCCCCACCACTCTCTGCCTGGATTCAGCTCTAAATTAGACAGTCTTTTCCTGGGTGAAAATCTGATTCATCACAATGACGAAATAAAAGAAATTTCTCATTTACCCCTTTCCTCTAGCACGGAAATCCCCCGATGACCTTGGGTGGGTTTGGTTCCTGTGACGTGTAAAGAGCTGGTAGAGGGAGGCTGTGGGAGTGCCTTGGCCGTGAGCTTGTAGGATGAATTCCACTGCTTCAGAATTCACAGTCATCCAGGGGGCAAATGAGCGAGCATAAATAGTAACTGCAGGGAGCTCGCCTGCACCCACAGCAATTAAGACCTGACACTGGAGTTGGCATTGCACTTTATAACTCCCAACCTGCTCAGGCATTCGAGTTAGCCACTGCAATACCCTAAATGCACCCACAATTTATGATAAATTGTCCATCAACCTGTGTCTTCAGATGTGCCAACAGAAGGTGCTCCGTAGGAGTAGAAACCCTCTCATAAAGCAAGAGGAACTGAAAGAAGCCCTGCTTGCATCATTCAAAGCCTGGTCCCTGGGGCCACTCACCTTTGAGCTGGCCCTCTCTCCTGTGGTGTACCAGGAAGCTCCTTTCTGACCTGGGATTTGCTGCAAGATTATTTTATTGTGTTCTGGAATCTCGGGAGATTAGATAGTGCCAAGATACTGTGTAACAGGTGATAATTACTGAGATTAGGGGGCTTACGGGCAGTTTGATTTACAGTTACTGTGTGGCCTGATTTTAGGAGGAATTTGACCTTAGCCCAGGCGTGGTTATCATTTTCCAAAATTGCTTTCATTTTAGGAGTCCAAATCCATCTGGATGACATCCAGATGTTATAAATTACGACATCTGCTCCATCTGCCAAAGGAGCTTGGGTCTTCAGAGTTAGCTTGTCAGAACATCCGGGAGGAGAGAGAGAGATGATTTCCAGGGGCTTGTCTGCCCTCTCATCATGGTTTATCAGGTCCTCCATTCTGAAGGGAGTTTTTTTTGTTTTGTTTTGTTTTAATGTCAGTGAAAAATATCCCTGCTCTCTCAATCTAATATGGTGTCTTCAAACCTGTGTCACATGCAGTCCCTGTACAGGCTGGTCACCTGTCACCTAACTTTAACTTATGGTTGTCATTTGTAACTTATCAGTGGAACCAGCTGTTTAGGGAGGTGGAAAGGACCCACAAGAGCAGCAGCTATGCACGTGGGGACTCAGCTGTCATTGGAGCCCCTGAGATGGTGAGCTTCTGAACCAGGAGGCTCACTTGGTGTCAGCGGGGCTGACAGTTCCCAGTGGACCATGTCTCATCAGGAAAAGATATGGGATGGATGGGTCTTGTGCATTGGTGGTCCTGCTGGGAGTCAGTGCCACAGAGCTCAGCCTCTAGAAGAGAGGCCAAGGACCTCCTTTTCAGGGCTCTTTCCTTTTAGGCCTTTCTCCATCCCCAGTTCTTGTCCTGAGCTTTCATGCTGGCTTTGCCTTGGGGACCTTGACCTGTGTCCTCTGGGATGGTGCATGGGAGAAGAGCGGGTGAGAGAAGGGCTGGTGGGTGGTCTTGGTTGGGGGGCAACAGGGAACTCCTGCACCTCTCGTTAAAGGTCAGTGTACAGAAAGGAGAGCAAAGTGGTTTTACTTGACCTTGTTCTCTGGACGATTAGGGTTCACTTCTTAATTAAGTCCACTACTAATCAGATCACCCATTGCTTTTCCACGAGGAGGAGAGGTTTTATTTGGTTTCCTAATAATAAGGGGCTGAGAATCCACAGGGAGCTGACTGTGGAGCAGGAGAAGTCAAAAGCTTCTGTCTCTGAATTGGAAAAGGACACCGGGGAACACTGCTCCTCCCTCCAGAGTCAAAGCTGAGGAGCTCAGCAAGCAGATGTGTTGGCGCTGCTCCTGTGTGTTCTGAACAGATACGACATTATCTGCTCACCGAAGAATTACAGTAGGAATGAGAACTTTGGGATACGAATCAAACCTCATGAGTTTGGACTAGCTGGGGAAAAGATGGGAAAAGAGAGGAATCCATTAGGCATTTAAACTGTTTTTCTCTATAAAACCTCATATATGTGCATACACACATATATCCATACACACACGAACATAGATATATACATATATACACATATAAATGTATATAGAATAGGTTATTCCTTTGGGTATATATATATATATATATATATATATATATATATATATATATATATATATATTAGCAAGCCCTCTTCCGTTAAATGTCAATGGATATGTACATTTAGGAGTGGTGACAGTTTTTTCCCATTTTCATTATTTATTATTATTTTAATTGTATATATTTATATGGCATGTTGTAATAATTCAATATACACATGCAAGGCATGATGATCCAATCAGGCTAAAAGTTTTGCTTAATGTGTAAATATTTATGAGGAACAGCATGACACGTATACAATATGTACTGATCAAATGAGATAATTTTTCTGTCTCCTTATCCTTACTTTGTGTTTGGAATCTTTGAAATATTCTCTTCTAATTACTTAAAAAATATATCATAAGTGGTTGTGAATTATAGTCACTCCGCTGTAGCTTTAGAACACTAGAACTTGTTTCTTCTATCTGTGTTTTTGTACCTGTTATCCCACCTCCCCCATCCCCCTTCCCTATACCCTCTGGTAAATGATTCTTCACTTAAGTCAACATTTTTTAGCATCCACACATGAGAAAAAATGTGTGGTATTTGTGTTTGGATGCTGGACTTATTTTATTTAACATTTAACATATTCCTCCAGTTCCATTCATTTTGCTGTAAATGATAGATACCATTCTTATCATGAATACTGTTTTGAATAATATTCCATTATATTTCGGTTTTTCTGTCCATTCACCCATTGATTGACATTTAGGTTGATTCCATATCTTGTTAACTTGACCAAATTTCAGTTAAGTTTCTCCATTCCCTGAAGGGCGCTGAACTTTGACTTGCCCACAGGTTAAACAAACATTGGAACACAAAACACTCTCCCAGCTAACCTCAAGGAAAGGGACTTTCTGCTGAAAGGCTTGGTCACAGTGCCATACTTGATTCTTTTTTTTTTCTTTTTAATTTTTAGTTGTAGATGGACATAATACCTTTATTTTATTTATTTATGTGATGTGATGCTGAGGATCAAACCCAGAGCCCCACACATGCAAGGCAAATGCTCTACCACTGATTCACAACCCCAGCCCACCATATTTCATTCTTTCTAGACTTGTTAACTACTTTCTATTAGGAAGAATTTCTAGAAGCCGGACATGTGCAGATCTTATGGTCAAGGTGTTCCCCAATTGCAACAATCTTTTTGAGACGTAATGTTAGGTTGGTCGTTTATTTGTTGACTTTTTATTTTTTTAATGAATGAGCTCAGTGCAATGAACTTTCCTCTTAACACTGCCTTCATAGTGTCCCAGAGATTTTGATATGTTGTATCAGAGTTCTCATTTACCTCTAAGAAATATTTTTATCTCCTCCCTGATGTCTTTTGTTATCCATGCGTCATTCAATAGCATTTTATTTAGTTTCCAGGAGTTGGAGTAGATTCTATTTTTTATTTTATCATTGATTTCTAATTTCATTCCATTATTTCTGATAGAATACAGGGTAGTATCTCCTTTTTATTTTTTGTATTTGCTAAGACTTGCTTTGTGGCATAACATATGGTCTATTTTACAGAAGGTTCATGTGCTGCTGAGAGAAAAAAAGTGTATTCACCTGTTGATGGATGAAATATTCTGTATATGTCTGTTAAGTCTAAATTATTGATTGTATTATTGAGTTCTTTGGTTTCTTTGTTTAGTTTTTATTCGGAAGATCTGGCCAGTAGCGAAAGAAGTGTGTTAAAGTCACCTGGTATTATTGTGTTGTGGTCTATTTGATTCTTGAAATTTAGAGGAGTGAGTTTGATATACATGGATGCTCCATTGCTCAGGGCATAGATATTTATGATTTTTATATCTTGTTGATGTATGATTACCTTAAGCAGTATGAAATGACCTTCTTTATCCCTTCAGACTATTTTCGGTTTGAAGTCCACTTTATCTGATATGAGGATGGAAACCTCTGCTTGTTTACTGGATCCATGTGAGTGGTATGTTTTCTCCCATCCTTTCACCTTCATCTGTGGATGTCTTTTCCTGAGTCTCTTGAAGGCAGCAGATTGTTGGTTTTTTTTTTTTTTTTTTAATCCAACCTGCCAGTCTGTGTCTTTTAATTGATGCATTTAGGCCATTAACATTCAGGGTTATTATTGAAACATGGTTTGTATTCCTGGTCATTTTGGTTTATTTTTGGTTTTTAACTTGACTTGGTTTCTTCTTTGATTGGCTTTTCCTTTAGTGTAGTTCCTCCCTTTGCTGATTTTTCATTGTTGTTTTTCGTTTTCTCCTCATAGAATATTTTGCCGAGAATGTTCTGCAGTGCAGGCTTTCTTGCTGTAAATTCTTTTTTTAAAATATTTTATTTTATTTTTTTAGTTTTCGGCGGACACAACATCTTTGTTTGTATGTGGTGCTGAGGATGGAACCCGGGCTGCACGCATGTCAGGCGAGCGCGCTACCACTTGAGCCACATCCCCAGCCCAGCTGTAAATTCTTTTAACTTTTGTTTATCATGGAGGAATTTTATTTTGTCATCAAATCTGAAGCTTAATTTTGCTTCAGATTCTTGGTTGGCACCCATTTTCTTTGGAGCTTGATATATGTTGTTCCAGGATCTACTAGCTTTGAGGGTCTGGGTTGAGAAATCTGCTGAGACCTGAATTGGTTTGCCCTTATATGTAATCTGAAACTTTTCTCTTGAGGCTTTTAAAATTCTATCCTTATTCTGTATGCTAGGCATTGTCATTGTAATGTGACTTGGAGTGGATCTGTTGTACTTTTGTGTATTTGATGTCCTGTAAACCTATTGTATTTGATTTTTCCAATTCATTTTTCATGTTTAGAGAATTTTCGGATATCATTTCAACTGAAGAGACTGTGGTGCATTCCTTTGGTTTATATCTCTGTGCCTTCCTCTATCCTGATAATTCCTAGATTTGGTCTTTTCATGTTATCCCATAATTCTTGGATGTTTTGTTCATGGTTTCTTACCATCTTCATTGTGTGGTCATCTTTATTTTCAAGATTACATATTTTGTCTACATTGCCGTAGGTTCTGTCTTCCAAGTGATCTAATCTGTTGGTGATGTTTTTTATTGAATTTTTCTATTTATTTTGATTTATTGTTCCCTTCATTTCAAGGATTTCTGTTTTTTGTTGTTGCTGTTGTTGTTTGTTTGTTTGTTTAAAGGTACTAGGGATTTAACTCAGGGCATTCAACCACTGAGTCACATCCCCAGCCCTTTTTTATATTTTATTTAGAGACAGGGTCTCCCTGAGCTCCTTAGCACCTCACATTGCTGAGGCTGGCTTTGAACTCTTGAACCTCATGCCTCAGCCTCCTGAGCCACTGAGATTACAGGCATGCACCACTGTGCCCAGCCCTATCTCTTTCTTGAAGTAATATTTGCTACCTGTATTTGCTCTCTTATCTCTTTGTTGGAGTGATCAATTATTGCCTGTAATTGCTCTCTTATATTATTCTATGCTTCACAGATCATTTTAACTTTGTACGTTCTGAACTCCTCTGACATTTCATCTACTGTGCTGTCCATGGATTCTCTTATTGTATCATCTTGGTTTGTTTGGGGCATTTCCTTCCCTTGTTTTTTCATGTTGCTCATGTGTCTTCCTCTTTAGCTGTGTGGGTCTGAGGTATTACAGTTTCTACTCTATAATCTTGTAGTCCCTGAAGGTTATCAATGTCTCACCTCTGGTGTAACCAGGTCTGGAGGGACCTTGGTGATGGTCTTCCTGGTCCTGGCTATTCTGCCTGGACAGAAGCTGGCAGGACAGCCACACGTTGGTAGATTGAGGCACTGTAGGGTGGTTGGTCTCCTTCTCCGCGCATCAGGCTGGGGTTGGTCTGCTCCGCCTCCTCTGCGAGTGGGGCCAGGGAGTGGTGACAGTTTGAAGCACTTACAGATCTGGGCCTTCTGGTTGTGTCTCTAACTTGATGACTCTCCTTGACCAGGCGGTCTCAACCGCAGCACTATTAACACTTTGGGCTGGACAATTCTTTCTAGTGTGAGGCCATCCTGTGCATTATAAGCACCCCTGCCTCTACCCACTGGATGCCTTATAGAACCCCCACCTGTCACAACCAAAAATGTCCTCTCAGACATTGCCAGATGTCACCGTGGTTGAGAACCACTGTTTTAGGTCTATTCAGGTCTGATCACTCCCCAGGCCTCTGAGTCCTCATCAACAGGCTGTGGTGGCCTGAGGAGAGATCTTTAAGTCCCCTCCAGATCTGACACTGCTAGTACAACCATCAAGGTATCCTGCCAGACCCTCACAGGCTGCTATAAGTAAGTCCCTAAATGTGCTTTTCCTAAAGAATGCTCTCATTTATACTGTCCCTTTACCTTATGATGTATCCCTGTCCAGTTACCAAATACCGTATTCCTAAGATGCCCCAAACACACATAAAATGGCTCTGATTTTTATCCAACTAAACTTTATCCACACAGCTGCATTGAATAGGGGAAAGCTTGGGAAATGCTTTGGCTGAAATACCTGCTTCTCTTCCCTCCCACAGGAATTCTCACACTAAAGAAAGCCAACGAACTCCTGAGCACGGGCCTGCCCGGCACTTTTCTGATCCGAGTGAGCGAGAAGATGAAGGGCTATGCCTTGTCCTACCTGTCGGAGGAGGGCTGCAAACACTTCCTGATAGATGCCTCTGCCGACTCCTACAGCTTCCTGGGTGTGGACCAGCTGCAGCATGCCACCCTGGCAGATTTGGTGGAATATCACAAGGTGAAGTGATTCAGAAACTTAATTCGCCTTGTGAATTATCTTCCCGCAGCAGCTCTAACCAAGCAAGGCAATTACCAGGGGAAAAAATGATTGAGACAAGAAACGTGGGGATTAGTCTTTGATAACTCTCATTCTTAATTGCATTTCCTTTATCGTGGAACCAAGTTCCTCCTCAGATACTCGGGGAGACCCCCCTGGGCAGAGAATACAAGAGATGCTAACAAATTGTGCACATATCGATCATATCTCAAGAGTCTTAAGTCAGAATTCAAACCCTAAAGGGAAAGAGTGTGTAGATGAGAAAAATCTCTTTTAAGATCATCATAAACTAATGAAGCTTTGTACAAATCAAGGGCAGAGGGGTGGTGTCCCCTGAGGAGGTAGGAAGGGCATGTACCTCATAGCCCAGCTTAACTCTGTGCCTTTTGATTGACAGGAGGAGCCCATAACTTCCCTGGGGAAAGAACTGCTGCTCTACCCTTGTGGGCAGCAGGATCAGCCACCTGACTACCTGGAGCTCTTTGAGTGACACTGTCCATCTAGGTTATCCTACAGTCTCTGACTGGGCTTTCCTGAACAGACACACTGAAACAGACATTTGTGTGTGAAGCCAACCCCGCAGCAGAGCCAATACCGATCAATGGAACATGTCCCCAGAGTCCTTGTTGAAATCTCTCTTCTGCACAAATGCTGGAGTTTAATGTCAAGGGAAAATTATCTCTGCCTTATCTGCACTCTAAAAGGAACAGGAGATGACGTACCATGAAGGATATGATGTCCATGTCTGTCAGATGAAGTGAACAAAGAAGAAACTGAAACCTTTTAGGAATTAAGGTGTACTTCAAAAAACAGTAGCTCCTATGAACTATTTTGTGACGTCTACATTCTCTCTTTGTATAATCTCAAAAGATCTCAGGGTCTTGTTTAATGAAGTTCCATCTTAGCTTTGGAATGCTGGCCAAAAAGTCCTTACTGATGGCTGAGAAGACAGTCAAAACACATCTCCTTACCATGCACGTTGGAGACTGAATGTAAGAGACAGAAAAATAGGAATTATGAGTGTAAATTGAATAGGAAAATTTAAAATGTAGGATGAGAGACTTAGCATGTATAAAATACATCTGGACTATAGGAAAGTGAGCAAATTTCTGTGAGTTTGTTTCTGTATTCTGGGGACAAGGGACAGCACTTGCTCTGCCTGCTTTGGCTCCGAGAGTGCACTAGAAAGAATGAAGCACAGTCACATCTAAGTTGTCATCTATTGATGGTGCACAGACAAGAACAGAACACGTGAGCTATCTGGATACTACTTGAGGATACTACTCCTTCTAGGTTAAAAGAGAAAAAATTCAAGACGTAAATTTTTACAGTTGCCACCTTCCATAAAGGACTCTTTCCTAATGAACTTGAGTTGGAACATTTGGCCTTCACACATAGCTATATTGGGGCTTCTGCCATTTGGTGCAGGGAAGACACAAAAATTATTTTGGGTTATGTTGGTATATATAGCCAGGGGTCTCTTTACTTTCATTTTTGTCAAGTACACAGTAAATGCTTTCATTGCAGGCTGCAATGCACATGTCTTTCTTAGAACACAAGTTTTCCACAATTGTATCTTTTTTTACAATTGTATCTTTAAACAACACTTCTGTTTGAATTGTGTTGTTCTCTTCCTTAGGAGTAGCTATAAGTCTTACTTAGATTTCTCTTCTTTGCCTTCTGTTTTTGTGACTACTCCTCATTGTTTTTATCTGTCTCTTCTTTCTGGTGCATTTTAGGGGAGCTGATTATCTGTCCTTTCTACGTGAGAGACTGATTTTTCTGCAGTGTTAATTCTGCTGTGTACTGCATCCAGTGTGGATGTTAGTACCAGGACTACATTTCCTGGTTCCTTGCTATCCTTCCCTCTCTCCCTATGCAGGGATCTTTAGACTTTATACCACTGCCCTAGATTGAGAACTATCAAGAGGCTGAAATGATCAAAGTATTCTCATTTTAATGTATGATATAAACATTAGAGAGACCCCAGCAGAATTGGGTTTGGCTCCTGCCTATACCATTAACTAACTGTGTGGAATCTTAAAGCAGAAAATTTACTAAGTCTGGACTTCAGCTTCTTCATTTATAAAATAGATGTTACTAAAGCCACTTGGGTTCTGAGGATTAGAAGAAAAAATATGCTATGTGCCTGGCAGAGAGAAATTGCTGCATAAATGGCAGTTATTCCCAGTGAATTGTGGATTCAACAAAGCCAGCGTCCATGTGCTCCTGGCCTCCCCTACATTAGCTCAGTTTATACCACCAGTGGGCTCTGTATCCTACCATTTCCTGGAGTTTCTAGGGTGATATTAAAGGGGAGAGGGAAACTTAAAGTGTAAGGGATGTCCTGATGATCTATAGAAGACCTTAGCTAGTCGATCTGCAGAGAACGGCTCATACAGTTTGCATCTGCAGTGGCAGGGAGGTGGGGGTGTTTTCTTTCTTTTTTTAAAATTTTGTACCAGAGATTGAACTCAGGGGCACTCGGCCACTGAGCCACCTCCCCAGCCCTATTTTGTATTTTATTTAGAGACAGGGTCTCACTGAGTTGCTTAGTGCCTCACTTTTGCTAAGCCTGGCTTTGAACCTGTGATCCTCCTGTCTCCGCCTCCCCAGAGGCTGGGATTACAGGTGTGAGCTGCTGGCCCAGCAGAAGGGTCGTTTTCTAATGTTTTTGACAAGGCCCAAGTTAGCAGGGACCAGTGTTCACCCCCAAATTGGCCATTAACAAACTGACTCAGTTGCCCAGGGATTCCTGATCACAAACCCCCGAGTGTCTGTCTTCTTTTTGAGCAGGAGGCATTACTTTGGGACTTATTCTTCCTGTCTTCCAACAGTTCAGGCAGTACCAGGGCTAAGTCTAGTGACCAGAAATGGGGCAAGCCCCATCACCTGTCAGCTTTTCTTCAGTTGAAAGGACGTTCCTTTAGGTAGTCTTCCCACCTCGTGAGTTAAGATCCCAGTAACGCTCCCCATCTCTGAGCCTCAAGAACCAGGCAAAATGGCCAATGTCTTTTCTTTGGGGGGCTATCCTCATCATGTGGCCATAGGCCACTCCTACGATTGCTGACAGCCCCACATGCTAAGGGTGGAGTTTTACACAGTTCTGTTTGAGGCTTGTAACTAGAAGAAAGAAATAGTTGTTAAATAAAACTTTCCTTCAGTTTTTGGATTTGAGTGTCTTTCTGGATTTTTTCTTTTTATAATTTTAATTTTTAAAATCCTTTTCAAATAAGCTTTAACACCCTAGCAGGCAGATGATGTTTATTGTTGTTTTTAAACATGGCTGAAGGGTGGGTTTGTAAACTGCAGAAAGTCAGAGCCAAGGTGGAGGGAGCTTCTTGGAGTGTACTTACCTTTTGTGTGTGTGTGTGTGTGTTGGGGATTGAACCCAGGGCCTTGTGTATGAGAGGCAAACACTCTACCAACTGAGCTATGTCCCCAGCCCCTGGAGTATACTTATCTTCTTTCAACCTAAAGTGTCTGGCTGCCAACTTGATGAGGAGTAAGGGCTACATTTAGTTCCCCCAATCACCCACACCAGGTGGAAGGACACTGGGTGAGCCCTGGGCAGAGGCCACTGTGGGTGGCCCGGGCCTCCCAGAATCTAGGCTGACAGCGAAGGAACACAGCCCGCTTCTCTCCCCAGAGTGTCCTCTGCCTTCCATGGCTGTGACTGTCCCCTGGCACCCTCCTTAACCCCTCCCCACGGTCCCTGTCTGCCTTCTTGTTAGAGTTGCCCATAAGCCAGAAACAGCCCAGGGGACCCTGGGTTTGATTCAAAGGCTCAGTAGAGCAAAGACATTTTGAAAGGCACCTCTGCGGACGGGAAGGAACATATTCTGTGTTGGAAAAAAAAATACACACACACACACACACACACACCACCCCAAACCCCCAACCAACTGGCACAGTCCCCACAGTTTTTGGCAGGAACAGCAAAGCCCTAAGCCCTGCCAGGAGAAACAGCTTTGAATTAAAATATAAAGGTAATCAGAATATGGATCACACAAAGCTGCCAGGTATTTGATGTGTGCTGGGAATAAAACACACCTACCCCACTAAAGAGCAGCCCAAGGTCATTATCTCTAATCAGCACCTCTCACAAACAGATCAAGTCTTTTTTTAAAAAAACAGAAGTATTCCCACCTGCTCTCCCCTCTGACTCAAGACCGTCTTCAAATTTCACCTCTTGGAATCCTGCATGAGTGCTTCAGTCCCAAGTGGAGCAGAGATTACTGCAGATAGATGGAGGTGCAGGGGGCTTGGCTACTCAACTGTCCGGACGGCAGATTAACAAGTTTCATTCCTCTCTAGGTTTCTCAGGTGGGGCTGAGGTGCAGGTAAAGGTGGGATGGGCTCTGGACTTGCCCCAGGCCAAAGCTCCTCCCCGTGGAGCTTCAAGCCCTTCTGGAGCTTGAGGTGGGACACCGACAGGGAGTCCTGGAGGCAGCTGGTTTGTGGTGGGGCCTCTGGGGAAATTCCTCCATGTTTCTGAGCCTCAGTTTTCTGCCCCTGGAAGATGGAAGTCATGATCTCCCTTACCTTAGAAGGTTGGTATGATGAACAGAAGGTTCCTGACTGAGCTCCTTGTTTCAGAAACACCAAATGCATCCAAACTGCCCGGGGGGAACAGCAGCTCCAAATCACCCCATGTGGAAGTCGAGGTAGAAAGGATCCATTATATTTTACATTTACATTAACTTTTCTTCACACACATGGATACAGTTTTCACAATGACAAAAACAAAGGACCACAGCATACATGATGTTCTCATCATCCCCAATGCATGGCCTGTAACGTCTTATTACATCCAAGAAGTGCTGGGCATCGCGAAAAGCTTAGCAGACACTTGCCAGATACGCAGTTGTAAATAAGGGGTGTGTGTTGAGTACGAGACCTAAATACCTGCCGTGTGCCTAACAAGTCCTACTGCTTCATCCCTATGGACTCACCAAACTTTACAAATGGATGACATACTCGTGATAGCCTTCATCACCCTGAACGAGGAAACAAGATATGGGAGACTTTGAGTGACTCGCTTAAGATCATGTAAGTTGCAAGTGGAAGAGCTGGTCTTTGAATCCTGGTTATCTAGCTGGAGAAGCCACGATATTAGCTACCACACTGCACTGAATCCTGGTAAGAGTAGATAAAATTAGATAACAGAGGATTTTTCCTGAAACAAAAATTAGTAGTTAGGTTACGTGCAGCTAGGTGCAAGTCCTTCATCTCTGACGTATGGAAACAGTAAAGTTGACCACATTTGTGAATACAAGGGGGCAGGGATGGAAAGTAGAAGGTTGGAGGGAAAACAGCACAAGGAGGTCCAGGTGTCACCCAAAGGCAGTGGTGTTGGTAAATACTTAACAACTGGCTGAGACTGTCATGGAGGGAGGAGCTGAGAAGAGGTACCTACTGGCTCTCTCACGTGGTGCATGGGTACTGTTGCTTGGAGGAGACCCCCCAGCTCAGCGACATGCAGGGCTGGTTACCAGGCAATTGACAGGAAGCAGGAACAGTGGAGATGCAGAGTTGAAAGGGGCCTTCCACCCAGTGCCTCCTGGTTCTGCAGGCCAGTTTCTTGACTGCTTTCCTTTGTTGTGTAAGTTTAAATTCCTGTCTCCTGCTCATGCTCCAATGGGCCCTTCTCCAGCCTTCCTGATCCATGCCTTAGGCAGGCCAGGCGGATAGATCATGCACACAGATTCCTTGGTGGGCCTCTCTTCTTTTATAAAACCGCACTACCTAGCTAAGCTTTAAAAATTGAATATATTTTCTCTTCAGCCATCCTCAGAAACTTTAAAAGCCTAATTCATGAACACTGTCCTGGGCGTCTGCAACATACAGTGTAGTCAAGGATGAAAGTTTGTTTAGCCCACAGAGTGCAGCCTACTCTGCACCACCCGAGGCACTTAAACTTGCTTAATTCCATGACCAAGTATTTGATCACCATCTTTGCTGGAAATGTAACCTCCTGCCCCTGGGAGAATATGGTCAAGAGGATACAGGTCCATCAGCACCCATCTGGCAGGACCACTGCTGAGACAGATGTGTGTGCCCTGAAGTCTCTGGTATCACCACAGTGTGTGAAAATACTCAGGGTGGAAAGGGGCCTTGGAAATAAACTCAAAAGGGCAAGTAAAACATATACAGAATCCAGGCTTTTCAATATATCCTCTTCTCTCTCTAGTCTGGTGGTTCTCAATCAGGGGTGATTCCCAGGGGACATTTGACAATGATTGGAGACACTCTGATTGTCTAAACTGGATGGGAGATATTGGTGGCATCTAGTGGGTAGAATCAGGTAGGGACACTGCCTAATATCCTACAATGCACAAAACCTCCTCCCAACCCAGAAAAGAGTTATGCAGCCCAAAATATCAGCAGTACCAAGGTTGAGAAGCCCTGATCTACATGTACAATTTTCCCCCAAACAAGATATGGTATTTTTACTCCAAGAAAAAAAAATCAAATCCACAAGTTGTGTTTTATTAGCTGTTCAATGCCACCTTCCATTCATATCTTGTGTTTTAATGAAATTTTATGAACTACCAGTACAAATCAATACAATTTTTTTAACACACTAACAGCTTGAATGTTCTTGAAGCCTTTAAACAATGAGTTTACTGTGGGCAAACAGAAGGCAAGGAATCAGAGAGATAATTAGCTCATGCATCTGGTGCTGGCTAATAAATAAATAATTCTCACATGGATGTAGAAACCACTCAATGTTAACTGTATTTATTTTTAAAAAATAGTTTGAAACTGTAATCAAATGCAATTTTCAGAAGCATCTTGGTGATTGGGTAGAACTGCTTAATTTTAAAAATAATTAAGTGACTTCCACCTAGCCCGGGGTGAGTGAACATGTAGCAAAAACGTCCATCTCGCTGGGTTCTGGCAGATGGATTGATCTTTCACAAAATATATATTTCTGTATTTCTTCTTATGGAATCCAGAAACCAGGAAAAGCACCCTGCTTTGAAAAGAGATTGTTTGGTTCATAACTTTGGTTTATTGAAACAGGTAAGAAAGTGGTCCCCATTTCCCCTGTGGAGGAAATGTGTCCTCTGACTTTTAGATATCCCAAGATATCATGAGTCTGAGTGAGTTTCCTTTTCCATTATGGTGAAAGTGTCCTTCAGTTTTCCTCCAGTGTTCAGTTGCTCCTCTTAGGATATACTCTTCAGATAAAATTTATGCCTCTTTCTCTCAGTAGCCCCAGACCAGGCCTTCCCAATGTCTCAAGGCCTGCCGCCCCGTGCCCGACAGGACCCGCATCTGAAGTCCCGGATGTGTTGTCAATCTCTGAACTGAAAAGTTCTCCTAATGCATCTCAAAATATCTTCTCGAAAATGTAACATATGCTACTTTGTGCTTCCTTAGTAAGGCTTGCAAGTCGGTAATTAAATTAGCAGAGTATAACTTGCAAGCAAAAAAAAAGTGCATTTGTAAATAAAATAAACAGAGATGGTTAAAAGGACATCCAAAAGACAAGCAGATTATTTGGGGTTAATCTTGAGGGGAAATGATATGATATTTATGGTTTCTCCTCTGGTTCTTTTGATCTTGCTCACTGTTCTCATAAGGGAGAGCAGAGATCCACATTTCACAAGGTCTCCTCTGCTGCCTTCCAATACTCCAGCCTCCGTAGAAACTAGAGCCTGACTAGTATAATCATTCATACGAGGAGAAATGTGCCTTTCATTCTAATAAACTTTTTACAAAAGTGGGCTTAATTCATGAATATTTCAATGAGCAGAGAAAACAACAGATCTCATTTTGTTGTAAACATCATCAGAACCTCCACACCAGCAGGCTTATCTTCTCATAACCATTCTGCCTTTGTCAGACACTTCTCAGGGTGCATCTGGGCTACATTTGCAGGCAAAGTAGTGATTGGAATTCCTGTTGCATAAAGCCAAATAGAGAGAAATTGGAGGCTTTCTCCTCCGGTCTCTTTTGCTCATCAGATTCTTTCTTTCATCCTTTATGGAAGTCTCTTCCTTGTGCAGCCACTCTTTGGGGGAATTGCAAAAGGAGAAAAGAAAACGTCTCCCACCATCCATCCCTGGAGTTCATGTCTTCTTGCTGCTTGTCTTCTGTTTGCGAAGGTGAGCCTCTATCTCATGCCGGAAGACCAGCATCCCCAGCTGCCCGTGCGACGCCTCGTTCATGGCCTTGGACTGCATGCACATCTTGTACTGCTCGGGGGTCAGCTCGTCCATACAGCGCTTCTCGTGCCAGAGGTGGAAGAGTCCCCGCACGGGCGTCCGCACCACTATGAGGTTGCTGTGGAGATACTTCCGGTACAGGTGCACATCCTCTCCACCCCAGCCTTTGATGTCCAAATCAAATCCACCTGTGGGGAGAGAACACTCTGTTCAGGCATGGGCCGCTCTGATCTATCCCGGCTTCCCTGAGGGGCACAGCCACAGAACTTTGCAAGAAGAGGGGTGTGCTTCACTGCCCCTCCAAGTTACCAGAGCACCCATCTGGGTCAGAGGCCCTGGAAATGCCCAACAGGGAGATGACCTTCATGGCAGACAGCACCAAGCTCTAGAGATAACAAGACCTGCAGCAGAATCTCGAGCATCTGTCGGCTTGGAAGAGCCATCAGCAATACTGATGAGCAGCCAGGATGAAGTGCTTCAGCTTTCCAACTAGAAACCTCCCCTGCCCACACAGGCAAGGTGGAGTGAACCTGGATTGCAGTGTGGAAAAACCAGGCCCACAAAAGCACTCTTCCTTTTCCTGGGTTACGGTGGCCCTGACCTTCCCTGTGATTTCCCCTCACGCTGGGGATGTCAGTCATCTTGAAAGGGCCGGCCTCACAGTTCCCAGTTCTTCTTGAAAATATTGTTTTCACGTATAAGGAATGCCTTTGGCAAAGTCTGCCACTATTGGCCAAAGCCTCACCTTTCTTAACCTATGACCCGCCCCCCATCCCAAGCAGGAAGCACTGGCCTTCTGTCTTGGTTCTTGTCTCACCTGAGAGATTTACTCACCTCAAATCTCACAGCAGAGACGGGATCTCAATATCCCTTCTCAGACATTCTCATGGAGCCTCTTTATTTCCTGTTCAGGGCTATTGCTGGAACCCCAAGGTGGGGCTCAGGTATCAGGTGGGGAGGGTAGGGAGCCACAACCAACCACCCCCTGGCTGTGTTTATGAGTGACTGTGACCCCTCAGTGGGCACAGGCAAAGGAAGGGGACCAATGATGAGTCGGGGGGTCAGAATTTGTGTGCTGATTCTCTTGGAAGCTGCCACTTACCCTCTCGAATTTTAGATTTTTTTATCCTTAAATGAAATAAATATCATAACCAAATAAGCTAGTAATGTAAGGGGCTGGTAGCTACAATTGATTTATTACTATTACTATTATTATTTGTTAAATACTAGGTGCAAAAAAAGACACGGGAAAGTTCAGGAAGCCATCTGTGAAAAATCAGCTTGTAACCAGGGAGATTTTAGGTTTAACCTTGGGAACTATCTGTGGCATTCCCACGCAATAGATTGCCCAAGGCACATGACCCCTATCTTCACTCTGCTAGGAAGACCTCTCATGGTCGCTCTGGGGATGGGTGTTGGGAACTGGACAGCCCACTGTTAGCCATTTTTAGAGAAGAACGTTCTATGGAAGGACTTTGATGTCCCCTGATATAAATAAAGCAGGTGTGGGCTCCATTTTGCCATAGTACAGAAGCTCGATCCCTGTGACCTGCTAGCCCGTCCTGTCCTGCCCCTGCTTTTTGAAATTATTTTCTGTGTCCTGGGGTTTTCTCTTCATTCTATGTTTCCTAGGTTTTATTTCTCATCCAGCCCATTCCACTGAGGGGAGCCCCATTTCCACTGCCCACGCAGGACGTGGGCAGGATGCAAGTAAGTACAAGCTTGCCAGGAATGGGGTCTCACCAGGTCCCACAGGCTCTGAGGTTACAGGGGTGGCTTCCGGAGGAACAGCACCCTCCCCAGCCTGCTGTGCTTCCTGTTTTTCAAGCTCAGTGATGTCCATCTTTAGGAGAATCCAAAATGATAAACATATACTGAGTCCAAATATGAAAGATCCAAGAGGAGAATGCAATATGATAAACGTATTGATATGAATCCAAAATAGATACACACGTGCGTCCACACAATCATCTCTGTATACAGTGCGAGGAAACAGAGTTCCTTGGAATGGAAATCTTTAGCTACATTCCCAAAATATCATTTTGGGGGATTTGAATGGACACAATCAAAAAGACACCAAAGAACACCTGTTGTCAGTTGCTGAGTATCCTCAGCAGCTGCCACTCAGGGACCAGCACCTCTTAGGGGACGTGACTTCAGATGGTTTGGTTTTATCACTTTTTTTTTTTAATGCTAGGGAGGGAACCCAGGACCTGTGCATGCTAGGCAAGTGCTCTACCACCGAGCCCCACCCAGCCCTTCTTTTAAACCTGATGGTTTCTCTGGGTTCTAGGGTCCCTATAGCCCATCAGAATCTGCTCTGAACAAGACAAACCTACAAAACAGGGGCTGCTCCTGTACCTTGGTTTTAAAACAGGAAGCTCTAGGGTTTGGGCCTGAGAGGGAGGAGACTGGGAGGGAGAAAGACAGAGCTCCGGGGAGGACTGGGGGAAGGACCCCAGGGCCAGTTTCTGGCCTGCTCCTTCTTAACCTAGTCATCTGTAACCCACATTCCAGTCCCTCCAGAGGCACATGTGAAAGCACCACTAAGGGGGGGGGGAGGTATTTCCAAGGGGGACAGGACACTCTGTGTCCTCATCCCAGCTACATCCCACTGTGAAACCCCAGGAAGTCCCCTTGCCTCTGGTAACTCTGGTCCGCACAGCTGGAACCTGAGGGCCTTTCCTCTCTGTGCTCTGGAATCCCACAGGTGTGTGTGTGTGTGTGTGTGTGTGTGTGTGTGTGTGTGTGTGTGTACTGTACACATGTGTATGAGCATCTGTGTGACTATGGGCTTGTGAGTCATGTGCAAGTGGACAGCAGCTACACACTCTGTCAGGGTTTGACGTGACATCTGACATCTCTAAGAGTTCAGCAGAGAGAAACCTGGGTCCCTTCTCGCAGGATTTTCCTAACTTTCTGGTTTCCCTCCGGCCCTTACCAGAGGCTCAGGAAGTCAGTAGGAGAGGTGGGGCACTGCGCCCAGAGGCCATGTGGGAGGGGGTGTGGGACAGCCTGCCCCAGGGCTGCTTCTGTGCCACAAGGACAGACAGCCAAGGTGCTGTAGAGACTAAGGGGCCTACGGCTGTCCACCCTCAAGCCTGACTTAGGCTAGCGGGTGAGGACGTGGAGAACACATTGGTTAAGAAAACCACAACACTCTTCATCACCAGCTCCTAGGCTCCCAGACAGGGGCTGTTCCCTCAAGGCCTGTGCGGGCAGTGGCCTCCGGGTGGCAGCAGAGACGCAGCTTTGCCTCACCTATGTTGATGAAGTCTGACCGATACTGACAAGTCATCCCAAATCCGAAGTCTCTCCAAAATCCAGTTTCCTTCTTTATGACCTACAAGGAGAGCACTGTCAGATACGGCCCAGAAAAACAGTCTTCACACGCTCCTGTGAGCAGTGCTGAAGAGGGAGCCCATCCCACCGCCCATAAACAGCCCCAGCCCCAGGGGAGACAGATGGGTCTGATCCTCACAGACAGGAATACAGTAAGCTCACCAGTTCCAAAAAAAACGGGGCCTTGTGATTTTTGGCACCTCTGGGTGGAATGTTTCTAGGGTGTAGGCATGAAAACACACACACACACACACACACACATACACACACACAGGCAGGAGAGCAAGTTTTTGAGCAGTGCCATGGAAAAGCCACCTACGTGTCTGGCCCCATCCCAGTGCCAGAGAGAAGTTGAGGCCTGGGCCTCTCACACAGGCCCCGGGCGGGGAGCCAGCAGAGGGCTCAGAAAGTTGAGAAAAGGGATGGAGAGAACAAGTCGGGATTCAGCCGTCCTGGCGCAGCCCACAAACACCACTCCCTCCGGGAATAAAAAGAAACTTCGCTCTGTTCCAGGCTCCCAGCTCCGAAACCTCTCTCTCGCTGAGGAAAAGGGCGCTCAGAGGCCAGGCCCTGCAGGAAGACGCTGCCCACTCATCCAGGCTGCTCCAGGAAGGCCACCCAGAGGTGCCAGCCTACAGGGCTGCCGAGAGGCCATCCAAGCTGCGACTGTCTAAAAAAAGTGAGACCTGGCTCTGCTCAGTCTCTTGCTTTGCAGTAAATATCCAGGAGATTTGCTGAGGCAGCAAAATGTTTTGAAAAATTTCTCTCTCTCTATATATATATATATAATTTTTTTGAGATCTTTTTTAGATTTGTTTTTAGTTGTAGATGGACACAATACCTTTATTTAATTTATTTATTATCTTTGTGTGGTACTGAGACTCGAACCCAGCACCTCACACATGCCAGGCAAGCGCTCAGTTGAGCCCCAGCCCCAGCCCCTGTTTTTGAGGCCTTCATAGTTGATTTTTATGATTTACTTTTGCAGGACACATAGGTACTTAAGAGGACAGCAGTCCCCTCCCCAAGCCCAAGAGGCAGCAGGTCCCCTTTTGGGACACGTGACTGTGTTGGCCACTAAATAGAAACAGTAAGTGAATGGGGAGGAGTGGCAGGGACTTGTCCCAACCTGACCACTGGACGGCCACCTCAGCTCAGGCAGCTTCCTTCATTTCTTGGGGCCTCTATTTTCTTTTCGATAAGATGACGGTGTTGAACTAATCACCCCTAAGGATTCTTCTAGCTCTCACATCCAAACCTGTATCTTATCACTGTTAGTCCATCTTCCAGAAGCTTCCCAGAGCCTAAATTATATTTGACAAATGGTTTTTAAAGGGATTCATCACATCTTAAAATTCTTTCCCTTGGAACCCATGAGACCATCTTATTTGTACGAGGACCCACCTGTAGGGGTCGTCCACTCCACTACGAACACGTCACAACTGCCTGAGGGAGAGGGGGACCTAGGGAGGTTCTTGGGCAAAAGCTGCCCCCGTTGGATGTTCTTCCAAACCACCTCAGGACCAAGGGCTGCCCTGAAACACCTCCAGACAACAAGGACATTTTATTAACATCAGCTGGAAAGATTTTTTTTTTTTTTTTGCAAGGCAGGAAATTCTGGAAAAATCTCCACTAGGTCATTTTTTAAAAACGGGATTTTGCTCCATCCCTGACACCCCAGGTAGAGATTTCTATTGCAGCTGACGGCTTCATGGCCCCTTTGCTGGCCAGGATGCAGACCGTCCTCTAAGTTTCTGGATAAAAGTGGAGTTGCAGAGAAGAGCCAGTGTCCACACTTCACACATTTGGCTGAGGTCTACGTGGGATTTAGAAGAAAACGCTCCCAATGGGGAAAGCCGTCAGAGTCCATGTAGTGCCCGACAAGGTGGAGCAAGGTGAAGGGCGCCCTTCACCTGGGGACAGCATGACGGGGACAAGCTGATTTACGACCAGACCAGGGGAGTGAGCTGTAGAAACAGTCATTGAGGTCGGCAAGCCACAGAAAGCCACCAAGTGAGGAGCTCAGTGAAATGCAGCCCTTTGTGGAAACCGACTTGGTTGTGCCCACAGCACATAATTCCAGGGCAAGATGGAGTTCACTCATTAGAGGTTCCCCCACCACAGCGGGCTGCGGCAGGGACTGGAAGGGAGCCCTCAAGAGCAGCCTGGTGGGAGGGAGCGAGTGCTCTCCAACACCAATTACACTCCCAGCAAAAACCCTGTAGTATCCCCCCAAAGCAATCAGAAGAGAATCCACGGGAAACCTCTGTCCCTCCACTACCTGGCCTCCCCTGCTTCCCCTCCACCTCTCCTCCCTTCTCCCCGGTACACAGTCCTGCTTCCTGCCCCACAAACATGGATGTCTCAGGCATCCAAGGCTTGGAAACTGCAGTCTTCAACCTGCTCACCCTGCCCTGCTCACCCCTGGGCTCTGCTCCTATCCCATTGCTCAGAGCGGCTGTCCTGACCCTCCTGACTAGTGGAACAGAATGGTGGTGCTTCTTACACCTGAGGAGCCATCATTTCTTATTAGGAAACCCAAGGTAGCATCAGATCTTTCTCCAGTACACCTGCCACCCCGTCACACTCCGTGTCGTCACCCTGGTTCATCTTCTCCATAACACGCCTGACTCTCTGAAATGGTCCGCTGTCACATTCATGCCTCCGTTTGCTGACAGTCGTCACCCACCACCATGGGTGAACCAAAGTCAGGGCCTTGGTCTCATTCAGGGCTATATCTCCAGCACCCAGACACTGTCCAGCACACAGCAGGCACTCCATAGATGCTCCCATGAGTAAGAGGGGCACAATCCTAGGGTAGAGACAGTTCCCAGCAGCCAGTGGAAACAGACACACTCCAGGTGGCAGATACTTGTCAGCAAGTGACTCAGCAAAGGCCTAGGAAGTCCAGTGGTGATGCCACAACCCTGTGACCCAATGGAATATTACTCGTCCATAAAGAATGAAGTTATGGCATTTGCCAGTAAATGGATGGAAATGGAGGCTACCATGCTAAGTGAAATAAGCCAATCCCCCCAAACCAAAGACCAAATATTCTCTTTGTTATTGCAGATGCTAACACACAATAAGGGGGTGGGAGGAGGGAAGAATATAAGTTTTCATTGGATTAAATAAAGGGAGGGGAGGAGGATGGGAATAGGAAAGACAGGAGAACGAATCAGACATAACTTTCCTAAGTTCATATATGAACACACCCCCAGTGAAACGCCACACCATGTCCAACCACAAGAATACTCCATGCATATATAATATGTCAAAATACATTCTACTGTCATGCATAACTAAAAAGAGGAAAATTAAAGAAAAAAAATCCTGTGATCAACAGATAAAAGTGTCTTCCCCCTCCTGGGACCCACAGCGGAGGGCTTGACTGACTTCTCAAAAACTCTCAGACATATGCATCGATGGTGTCTACTGCCCCGGGGGTGGTGGTGGGGAGAGACCCTAACAGTAAACTTCAAAAGAGAAGCCTTTCTTGCATTTCACCATCTGTCTACGCAGCCACCCTCGTTTAACAATGTCTCTCCACGGCTGGCCTCTCATCTCTCCCTGCAGTGCCACCTGTCCCCCCTGAGGGCAGGCTCAGCACCGCAGGCCAACACACCACGCCAGGACGTGGTCAGGCCTGCTCTCCCGCAGGAAGTTCCCAGAGCCGCTGCTCTGTGGGCGATCCACGTGACGGGGTGATTATTTTCTATTAGGACCCAAACACAAAGCAGAAATCAGCATCTCTCCCCAGGCTGGGGAAGGCGGGCGCCCCGCCCCGCAGCTGCATGGGCACCCGCTGGCAGGCAGCGCCTGTCTGGTTTACGGTGCCGCCTTGGACCTCTGCCCACGAAGCAATCTGGACCCAAACATAAAATAAATAACAGATACTCAGGCAGAGTAGCTCCTCCAAATCGAAGAGAGTCTCCCAAGAACCAAAGCTGGTCGCCCAGCCTGGCACTCACCAGGAATGCCTACGGCAGGATGATGGGCATGTGAACCGCTGGGCCCCACACCTGGAAGACCGCGTGCTTGCTGTCGCCATCTTAAGATCCCCAATGCCTTTGGACATGCTCCTGCATTTTCATTTTGCTGCTACTTAGGTAGCAGATTCTTCTCAGTGAGCATGAGACACCCTGAATGGCAGCGGCTTCTAGGACTGGGTTGGATACCCCACCACACATACCCCTTGTGCTGTGTATTCCTTATTATTTGGGGCTCAGGGATCAAATTGCAAAAGATTCCAGGAATGTCCTCGTTTTTGTGGCCTCTGTGTATGGAGGCGGAATGATGTGGCCAAGTTCACTTAGCCTGCGGTAGGCAAGCCCAGAGCAACGCTAGGATTGCTGGGACAATCCCAGTTCCATTGCTGGAGCAATAAGGTATTCTGGAGCCACCACTTTCAAAAAATTCACTTAAGAATGGGCTCCAGTGCCATCTCCTCCCAGGTTTGCACTAACTCCCATTTTCCCACAAGCCTTCTTTAATCAGCATCTGCCCTCCCCCAACCCCTCAAAGAGACTGCCTCTTCCAAGGCCACGTTCTGCCAAGGGATCACCCGGGTTCTCTCAGCTCAGGAACAGGGCTCTTTCCTCTCCTGAAGCACTTTGAGGCCAAAGGATGTGTGCCCTGCCAATGGCACCCTCAGCCCAGCGTGGCACTTGAGTTTCTGCTTTTGTCACTCAGCAGCTGTGGGAGTCTGAGCACGTGTCTTAAATTCCCTGAACCTCAAATTCCTCATCTGCAAAGTGAGAATAATCCTTCTAGAGCATCCCATGAGCTGATTTGGGCACAGCATGGACTTGTGAAATGGTGTCCGCTAATTATTTTTGTTAACTCTGTGAGTGTGTATTTCCCTAATAAATAAAAACACACTGCAAGGATGCACTCGATGTGCTGTGCTCAGCAGGCAATTTTTAAAAGCTAAAGTGTGGGTCTGCATAAAACACTGTTTGAAAGGAGTTAGAGAGGTAGGGGTGTAATCTGAGGGAGGGTGGGGATAGGAGCCAGCCTCCTTCCTGTGCTGAACAGAATGGTACAAAGTCCCTGCATTTAAAATTTGGGAGTGGCTGCACAGCGGGCAGAGAAGCTGCATCTGACACTGAGGACATGAGAAATGGTGAGCAGTTGTGCCATTGGCAGCGCGTCGGCCTGGGTGTTTCTCTTGCTGGTACCAAGTGCCTGATGGCAGGGTTACAGACACACTCTCTGTCATCAGGTTAGAGTCAGTTTGTGGAGGACAATTAATCCCAAGAGGGGGGTCAGTCTTGTAGTGTGCTAGAGCCACTAGGACCAGCTCCCAAGGACTGTGCCGTCCCTTTGCAGATCTCTGTTCATGCGACATCACATTGGTACCCTGAAATAGGCCGCAGTGGGAGTATTTACACATTGGAAATTGGCACACCCCATCATCAGGGCCTTTCCCCCCTTTCCCCCCCTTTTCAGAGAGTGGGTTGTTAAACATTTACCAGCACACCACTGGCTTCATGCCATGAAAGACTTTTTTTTTTTAAAGAAAAAAAAAATGGAATTAATCTGTGTTTTTGAAACACATCCCTGGCAGAGGGTGAAGAAAAGACTAGAGAGTAGGGGAGGGTCAGGATCTAAAGATAGAAGTGGTAGGAGGCTCCTGCAGGAACCTAGGAAAGAAGTAGCAAAGCTCGAGCCAGGAAAGTGGAATGTCTCAAGTGAACATTTATTTAAATGATAGTCATTCCTTTCTCAGCGAGGTGTTTCTACAGGAAAGCATCAGCCCGTTTCATCTCGCGGCCGAAAACTCAAAAAATTAAATATTGGTATAAAATCCTGTGATGTCACTTATTACTTATTCCTAATGGCCTGTGCTCAAAGGTGAAGAAACAAGTCGTCTGAGCACACATGCACCCTCATACATTCAGTTCCTTGCTTTTATCTGCAAGCAAAATAGAAAACGACAGTGGCAACAGTCATGAGGAGTAATAACTGACACATTGACAAACGAGGTCATATTTTCAGGGCTGCTGGGAAAGGTTGACTTGTGTGCATAAGTAACTTTCATTACAGCTGCATTCTGGACCTATGTCCCCCCTGGCCTGTGATACCGAGGTATTCCAGGGAAGGCTATCAAGATTTGTTAATGGATGTGCAACCACTTCTTCCTAGACTGAGCCAAAACGTCCCCTCAGGAGGAGGTCTTTCCTAATTTATCTATCTCCAGTCATTATTTTTTATTTTATACCTCCTCACCACCCACACACTCCATCTCCATTATATTGATTTCCCCCAATTTGATGTTTGCCTTGGGGATTTTTGTCAGCAGCCTACTGCTTTCACACTTTGGCTCTTATCCTGAACCTCAGCAAATCCATTTCCAATGCACTGGAGGAAGGAAATCCTGGCCTGAGGCTCAGCTCTGACACTAGAGGCTGGGCAATCTTGGATCAGTCATTCCACCTCTGCAGGAGGAGCCGGGCGAGATCTCTCACAAACACTTAGGAATACAGGGACCTGCTGCAGTCCTTCTGACTCACCTGGGCCAAGCCCTTGGGCAGCAGCAGGTACTTAAGACATGGCATGTCCAGTAAAGAAGGTGACTTAATTTTTATTTTGGTGGATGGGGAACTTTTGGAGTGTCCTGTTTCCTCAGATTAAATAATCACAAATATTAAACTCCAAAATAGCAGAGTCATGTGCTCTGGGAGAGGTCAAAATGTTTCTGTAATTAAATGTCAAAGGCTTCAGGATATTTCAGCCCTTCTAGCGGTGGACTCAGGAAATCTGAGCTGTTTCTGTCTTGACCACTGCGTCTGAGGTTCTGGGAGACCAGCTTAACTGTGCTGACTGTAACATCGCTCTGTACCTGCTTCTCTGTTGGAATAATAATACAAGGATAAAACCTTTAAATTGCAAAATGAGCAGAACTCCTTTGCAAGCAAATAAGGTCTTTAAGAGTTTGACCTAACGAATTAATCACATTTGAAACTAAAGGAACTTTTATTCTGATTGGCTGAAATAAAATAAACTCTGTGCCCTACTTTTCCCTTAAACCTTATTAGAAGGTTAAAACTCTTCAGGACAGAAAATGAGAAGTTTGTCTTGATGGGGGGAGATTTCACTTGTAAGCAAATGAGAACTGGCTCTTGGGGAGTAAAAATGTATAGTTTGTTTGTATAAAGCATGGTTAAAGGTACTCTACATCAACAGACATACAATGGTGCTAAAGTTTCATGGGGCACTCTCTCTCTTCGTGTGTCTCCTGGCTTGAACCCACGGAAACCACACTAGGACATGGGTGAGAAATCTGTGTCTAGCCTGAAGATCCTCAAAGCTGCCACATTTTGGAAATGATCATACCATCAGCTGCCAGAGGTTAACCGGGGAGGGAGGGAGGGAGGGTGGGTGCAGGGCACAGGATGGGCCTGGAGACAATAGATTTGCTACTTGCAGAAACTAAACACAGAGGTAGTCCTCAAAAGAATTTCACCGCACGCATGTTTTCTATGGAAATTCATTCACTTGCCCTTGCATAGGGGCAGGAGAGACTCTGTCACGTTCATGAACCAGATTTCCTTCCTTCCCCCTCAAGGTTACTCAATGGGAAGAAACTTGCTTTGTCCCAACAGGAGGCGGATCTACATAGGGCAAGGGAGAACAGTACATCCCCTGGTCGGAGCACCCCAAAGATTCAGCCCCAACTAAAATGCAGCTGAGGACAAGATATCTCACCTCTCTGAAGGGAGGATGAGCAACAGTACAAAAGCCACCCCCTCCACCTCTTTTAGTAGGTTCAATACCAGAGCCAATACTAGTCCAAAAACATGAAATGGAAGATTCTAGAAATAAATATGTTTATTATAGCATATTGTCATAATTATTCTATTACTAATTAATTAATCTCTTACTATGATTTATAAATTAAACTTTATCATAGGTGTGTATATATAGGGGAAAACAGTCTGTGTAGGATCTGGTACTACCCATGGTTTCAGGCATCCATTGGGGGTTTTGGAACATGTCCCATGGATCAGAGGAGACTAAAGCAACAGGAAATGCATTCTTGGAGGGGCAGCCTAGGCTCAGTGGAGATCTTCTTCCTGTTTGCCCCCTGCCCCCACCCCATGCCTGTGCTGCTTTTCTGCTGAAGGGACCAGCAGTCTGTCATGACATCTGGCTTCGAGAGTCACTGGCCCATCACCTGTGTAGCCACGATCTTAGCAGAGAGGTCTCTCCACTCCTCCTTCAAAAGCCACCTTGCCAATGACACCTCTGATGCCAATGTCCACCCAGGCCTGCTGATATGTGGGAACTGTCCTGCCATGAGGAAGATCCAGGACTGGGGACCTGGCTCAGCCCTCGTTCCCCAACGGCTAGCCCTGTGCCCCGTGGTGAGCCGCCTCTTTCCAGTGTCTGTTTTCCACCTGACCAATGGAAACATTAATCTCACCTTTGTCATGTGGCAGGATTTTATAATAATACAGAGAAAGTATGCTTCAGTCACCACGCAATAACACTCGTGCCCCAAAATCATAGAAGAAAACTATGAAGGTGTGAAATTACCCTCCTGTAAGGTACCGTTCCTATTTATTTTCCACTTTTAAATACTGCAAACACTTTCAATCAACAAGGCGCTGGGAGCAAAGGCCAGAACATCTGCTCAACTTAAAAACTACTGAGGGAATCCATCCACAGATCCCCACTAGCCTTTCCTCACGGTCAGGCACCCCTGGTAATGAAAGCCACAAAGCAGCCGCACAAAGGGATCCGCGGGGTAATTACTCACCAGCTGCTGTTCCAGGGGAGGGACCGCATCGTGATGGCCGTAGATTATGCCAGGATTGTACTGGCTGAAAAGGACTGGGTAAAATACCTTCTTCCCTGCAAACCAGAAAACAAGCATTTGCTTAAAGGGACAGATTCATTGACATTCAGCCTCTGGGACATCCTGGATATCTGCACCCACTTTTCTTTTTTCTCTTCTCTCAACTTTAAATAGATCTGACAAGCACAGCCCCAGGTAGACCTGTCAATCAGATGCTCAAACATTTCTGCCCTCCCAGAGCAGGGATAATGTTCAAGATCTCCATAGTCTGTGGCTCTAGCACTGGGTACCCACCAAGGAGGTGGGTATGGAAGAAGAGTCCTGGTTCCCCTGCTTGGCAAATATTAACCCTTTGATGGCTGGATCCAGGGCAGTCTCAAGGGTTGCCAGGGAGCCTGAGTGACAGGGCAGCAGCGGGTAGAGAGCTCAGAGTAGTTGCTCTTTACCAAAGTATAGGAAATACAGGAAATCTTCCCCAAAGTAGGAAGAGTTTCTATATTTTAACAACTAATATGCCATGCCAATAATTCTTAGCTGATTATCATTCCTGCCCAAGCAAAGTCTATTGAAATAATTTTCATAATGTGGGTTCCTTCTGCTCACAGCCCCCTCCCCTGGCCTTGGTATCTGCCCACAGATGCCCTTTTCCCTTTGGATTGGAACAGTCCCTGTCCTCCTCATCACACCTTCCCCTGTGATGGCCACTAAGGCTGACCTCCCAGTAGAACATGGATACGGGGTTACACAAACCAACTCTGGACTGAGTCCCAGAATTATGGTGTCTGCCAGGCCTGCCTTGTGGCACCCAAGAAGAGACCAAACCAGATGACTGTCCCTTTCTGTGTCCCTGGGGTAAAATGAGCCTGGTGAGGCAGGACATCAGAGTGAACTGCAGAGCATGACACCTGGGGGAGAGGGCCACACCTGGCTGTGTGTTCAGCCTGCACGTGTTGAGGAATTCAGAGGTGAAGTAGATGTCCACGTCACAGAAGAACAGCAGGACATTGCTTCCCTTCCAGAAGCGGGCTCCCACATCCAGTCCCTTTCCCCGGGAAAACTCGCCATTCAGCTGGATGAAGGTGAAGTTCCTGAAGTTGGCGGCTCTAGACGGGAAGATGAAGAGACAATCAGGGACAGACGTTCCCACGCCCAGTTTCTTCCCAGGCTGACAGAATTCCCAGGGGAAAAAACATGGCCAGGACCATCCACCTCTTGCCCTGTTTCTTCTGTAACCCGAAGGGTGCAGGGAGGGACCACCCAGGCAGGTACAGACTCAGTGGAACCCTTGGGATGGAGAGGACCAAGAACACATAGCAAACTTTTGACTTGATTTTTTTCCTCCTCTTGTGTGTCTGGCAATTTCCCCACGTTGAAAACTGTGCTGTCATCACTACTGACGATTTTTTTTTGTGAAGGAGAAAGCCTGAACCAGCAAAACTACAAACACACCCCATGGGAAATCTCCATGCTTCCTCAGTCACCCAAATGAATCTACTGAGCCGAGGAAATTAAATTACCATGGAATGGGCCCCTCCTGGCATCTTCTCATCTGCATTTAAATCCAGGAGCTAGGCAAAAAAAAATATTCTTGATGTGTATCTGTCCCCAAACGGACTGAAACTTGGATTCCTTCCCCACCCTCAGGTAAAGCAGTAGAGGATGGCGGAAAACAATCCCAGCTTGGAGCCAGAAGACTGGGACGGCCTCAGACCTCCGGCACATGAGCTCTGAGAGGCAGGCAAGCCCATTAATCTTCCTGAACCTCGGTTGCCTCATCTGCAAAGTGGGAATAATAACACCTCCCTTGACTGTCTCACAGAGTTATTAGTTATCAGATAAATTAGTTATCAGACAGCACAAGGCACTCTGGAAGCAGCGCTGTCATTAGCTCCCGAGGATTCCCAGGCCCCGGGTGGGGAAGTCAAGATGGTTCTTCAGTTTGCTGTTCTTATCCAGGCACAGGAGAACCTTTGGAAGAGGCATATGTCGAGCAAAACAGAATTCACCATTCAGCGTAAAGCAGGACAGGGACTGCCTCCCTCCAGGAAGGAGGGGCCCACCTTCCAGTTCCTGTGTGTGCAGGGCCTGGCATTTGGCGGGTCCCCCTCTTCTTGCCAACACCACCCTTCTTTCATAGTGGATTCCCCTTCCCCAACTCCTCACCCTCCCTCCCAGGCCCACCATTCCCCAATTTCTCTCTAATCTTGACAGAGTTAAAAGGTAGGGAAGCCAAGTTCCATTTTTTTAAAAAAGTCTCTATTCGAAGTCACTCTCTTGGTTAAAGGTCAACACAAATACAGAGTCATAAGCGCTTCCGATGCTAAGTTGTACTCATATCTGGTCATCTTATCAGTGAAACCAGTTGTGCTTTTCCTTCTTGGAGTTACCATCTTCTTTCAGATCTGAGCGGGGCTTGGATTTTTATCTGAGGAATCTGTGGGCCCAGCCTTGTCTGAGTCTGATGCCAGACAGGGCATTTCAGATTGAGATCAGGGCAGAAGGCCTCATGGTGGAAAAAGCCCTCCTCTGTGAGTCAGGAAACCTGGAGCCGTGCCTGGTTCCCACCTGACGTTCAACAGACATCTGTGAATAAACGTGTGGGTATATAAATGGTTCTGAGCCCTGATCTGCCTCTAATTTATTAAAGGCCAGTCACTTCGTCTTTCTTTCCTCAGTTTCCTTATAACAAAATCCAGCAGGTGCAGAGCTGCAAGGTCCCTTTAGCCTCCAAGTTTTCTTTTTCCTTAATTCTGCATTCAATTCAGCCCTGCTCTACATTTGAGGGACTCTCCTCCTCTTAGAACTTTATATGTAACCTTTGATCTGGATACGGGACCTCAGTCCATATTTTCTGTGAGTAGCACCGTAGTTGGGCTCCACAGCCTTCTCAGTATTAGGTCTAGCACTGTTAAGGACAGAGCCACATCCCTGTCTCCAAACACACACGGGTGATGTGAAGGTCTGGCAGCCAGCTTCATGTCTGCTGGGGTTTCTACAGCCCTAGCTTCCAGAAGTCAGCACAACCAACTTCCGGGGAAGACTGGATTTTCATCTGTTCATCTAAGAGAGTGTCCAGCCTGGGGCCTGTCTTGCTTTAGCATCCTGTAATAGGTCTTTTTTTTTTTTTTCATTTGTTTCTAAGTTTATGCTCTTTGGAACTTCTGCTCCCTTAATGTCAGGGAGGTCTGGTAGCTAATCTGCAGAGCAGAGAACACTGACATTTTCAAACACAATGAATGAGCTCATAATTCAAATACCTCCTCCAGGAGCATTTATAGAATCTATCACAAGAGATTTCAAATACAAAGAATGCATTTTATTTGAATGATAGCAAGCAACTTTTGCAAAGGCAAGAGGCATGTTGCTCCTTCATATGCTGCATTAGCCCCGTGTGGAGGCGCACACCTGTAATCCCAGCGACTTGAGAAGCTAAGGTAGGAGGATCGCAAGTTCGAGGCCAGCCTTAGCAACTCAGTGAGGCCCTAAACAACTTATTGAGACCCTGTCTCAGAATAAAACAAATAAATAAATGAAAGGGTTGTGATTATAGCTTAGTGGCAAAGCTAAGCTATGGGTTCAGCCTGGGTTCAATCCCTGATATCAACCAATCAATCAATAAATAATTTTTATCAGTTAATCAATCAATAAATAAGCTGCATTAAAAGAACCACAGCATCAGGATTTCCCTCCCTAAACAGTCTACAGTCCATGTGTACCGATGTGTCACATATTTGGGGGAAGTTAAATCACATTAAACAATGAAGACGACAAGGCAGCATTTGAAAATGAGCTCACAGTGCTAAAGATACAACCGGCCCGTGGGTGACAGAGAGGCAAATGAACAGTGGACGGCTGAGTGCCACCAAGTTCAAACAGAGACTGGTGACCTGGTGTATATGCTCACCCAACCCATAAATTAATATGGCTTCTTCTGCACAAAAGTTCCCCAAACTCTGGCTCGAGCTGCTGCTAATAAACGCTGCTCTCTACTCTCTGCTCCATGGAATAGAACCTGGACTTGTAGGACAATCACAATCACAGTGACTGGGAAAGGGGAGGGAGAATTCATGGCACCTAAGATTTGAATGACCTTAATTTGGAAGAACTTTTTTTTTCTTTTTTTTTTAACATCAACCTCTGTGCTTCAATCTACTGCTTCCAGAGAAAGAGAATTCAGGGAAGTGGGTGCTGGGGAGCACTTGCTCTGGCCCAACCAAAAGGCACTTTGCTTCCTTTCTGTCCAGTCCATCTCTCTATGAGGATGAGACAACCCGTGTTATTTTCGTGGCACGGCCCATTCCGAATGTGCATTTTAATCCACTCTCTGGAGCACACATGGCTGCAGCTCCCTCCATCAGGACAGATATGAAATGCGACAGCCCCAGGACAGGCCCCCTCTGTCCCATGAATTGTTTCCCCAGGGACTTGTGAGGTCAGTGTGCACACGGCACTGACAACCTCTGCCCATCCCCTGTGCCCGCAGCGCTCTGTGCCCTGCGGCTCTGCTCGGCTCCCTCAACCACCCCATGCAACGCGGCAGGACGCAGAGTGCCACATGATTGCTGGCTGGCCTGGCAGCCTGGATCCATGCTGGCCCCTGTCTGAAGCCCTGACAACTCACCAAGCCCTGACTGGGAGGCCGGATGAAAGCGTACACAGGAGGCAGGGTGGGGACAGAGTCATCGCTGGCGTGGGAAGCACTGCAAGCCAGTCACAGGTGCTGGAAAGGCCCCTGAGTGCTAGCTCCCTGTGAGCCACACGACTGTCAGGCCATCCAGGCCTCTAGGCCTGACTGGGGATAATGGCACTAGTTTCCCTTGTGCTTCCTCAACCCATGCTGCTTTTAACTAGCCAATAACCTGCAGGAGCCCCTCCTTGCCACTGGGCCAGGCCCCTGATATTTATTAAACACTCTTGAAGAAAGAGGGATGAGCTGGAAACAGAAGGAGAATAATCAGAGCAGCTCAACTTCCTTTCTTTCCCAGAGCAGAGAGATAAATACATCCTCAAACCTTCTGGCCTGGAAGTGGGACCCCTCCCCAAACTTAGCTCCAGCCGTGGGCCTCTGAGACACAGCTGCAACGGGATGGAGAGGAGGTGGCTCCTGCCAATCAGCGGGGCCTGTGATCTTCATCTAGACAGGCTGCTCATCAGGTGGGGGACTGCCTCTCTAGACGAGAGCGCTCCCTGCTCAGCAGGGTATTAACAGGCATGCCAAAGCAGTGACACATTTCAGCTCAAAACACTGATTTTCCCAAGCAAGTGTGGTGGAGTGGGTTTGGGGATGAGCACAACACAGACATGAGGCTACACTCCCAGTGCAGACCGTCATGGTTCAGAGGCAGGCACTGTACCATGGTCTTCTGTTCCCCCAACCACAGGGACCAGTCAGGAGTAGATAGAGGCTCACCATAGACCAGTTGCCAAGGAGTGGGCATGGCTGGGCCTCCTGTCCTTGCTCCGTGTTCCCTCCCCCCAACAGGCTTTTTCACCCACTCCCGTGACAATCACACTCATCTCCAAGGCTCACATCAGGAGTCACCACTTCTCAGACTTCACTGCAAACTGAAGTGCCCTCTCCCGGCCCCCAGGCCTTTTGCCTCTGCCTCTCCCTCATGTCTTGCTGCCTTCTTGTGCCTTTGCTTGTAGGAGAACATCTGGGATGCTCTCAACTCCAAACCCTTCCAGGGCACCAACGGCCTCACTTCCTTTTTTCCCTATCTTCAGAGATTACCCAGCACCATGTAGTTGACGGCACACACAGGGACACGGGGGATGATCCATTAACACTGGGGGAACAAAGAGATGAGCACGAGGAAAATACCAAGGCGCATTTCAGATCTGTCTGGAAGGAGGTGCCTACCTCTTCCCAGGAAAGTGCACACAACTCAGGGGGCCACCAGAGTCCCCTACGTTTTGTACAAGCCCACAATCCACATCAGAAAGATGCTGTGGTCAATGGCTTCTGCAGGACAGGCCCAAACCCTAGCTCTAAGAAGATGGCAAATATGGAAATAACAGAAAAACAGAGCTGAGAAAGCTAAGATGCCATTTGGTTCCAAATATTTAAATTTACTCATAAAGAAATGTCATATTGAGTGACATTCCTATGACAGTTATGGCCTAATGAGAAACGGGCATCTATCATGGTGGACACTACCTTTTATATTATGTAATTTTTCTATTATGAATCTGTGTACAGAGTTTTAAAAGACCTCATGACTTGCTCATAATTATTTCTTCTTTTCTTCTTGAATTACATTATTAACGGATGCAACTCTTGAATGTCCCACGCAATTCCTTTCTTTAATATAATAAAATCTCGTGTGTGGGGACTCCTTGGTTACAGTCATTTTTATGCGGGTTATAATGACTGAGAAAGCTACTGTTTCTACTGGAGATTTAATTTCCCTAATTGACTTGCATTTCCCAGAAATGCTGGGTTAAAAATGATAAAAGATCTTGCTGTCTAATATGATTTACTCAAATACATACTTTTTCCCACAACTGCAAGGAAACTGTCTTAATGTGACAACTTCCCAAAATAGCCCTTAAAATAAAAATAAAAGGCAAATTTTAAAAATGTGCATAGAAACAAGTATTATGTCCAATGTATAATTTTTAATTTTAAATCTTGTAGCTCTAAACATCAAAATGTTTTATGAACTCTACCTACTGAAGACACTTGAATATAGTGAAGAATTTAAAACCAAACATGTTATCACCCAGTTTTTCACAGTAAGCACTTTCGGCAATTAGAATTCCCTAGATCCTGAGCTCATGCATGCCAGTCTTAGCAGGCTTCTTTAGGGAACTCATGTTCGCCTTTCCACTGGCTCTAAAATTTCACAGGCAAATAGGCCACAGTCCATTAGGAAGAGCAAGTGAATGTGCCTGAACCTCATAGTGGCTGCAGTGCAGGCTGCAGCTAATTAGATTCGCCTTCTTTCAGGCCAAATGCTGCCTTTTCTTTTTCACCATATGCATATAATTTTTTGTTTATTTTGTTTGGAATGGGGAAAGCAAAACCAGCTTCGGCAGGTGCCAAACAAATTTGCTGATACCCAGAAAAATAACAAGATTCAAAGGTCTGATAGGAGACCTCTGCCATGGAGTCTTCTTTGAAAAATGGAGGGTGAACGCAACACCAACCTTCGTGCTTCTGCTCCAGGGTGCGGGGAGCAATTGTGAACAGGAGAGAGTGAAGCTTTCTTTCCAATCAGTCGGATTCACCCCCTTCCACGAGGGGCAGTCTCATTGAAGGTGTGGGACAACAATCTCACAGAACCCAGGCTGTAACCTCAGGCTGCAATCTCCAGGAGGACACAATCTTTCATCTCTGCTTCTGGGGCCCTTGAGGGGACCTCAGCTCCTGAAGACACAGTTCCCAGATCTGCAGCCTCTCTTGTGCTCTGCAAGATGTGGATATACAATTCCTCTCTCCTTTCTTGGAGTCTACCCTGATGATGCAGGCTTCCCTGCCCTGCACATCACCGTATGTATACCTGAGCCTGGGTCTTTCCTTGAGCTGCCCAGCACAGCATCTGGCACCCACCGGGCACCATGCTCTTTCCTTTCTGTCCTTATCAGCTGCTGTCCAGCAATATATCCCATTCCATTTTGCAGAGTACAGGAGCGCCTAGCTCTGCTGGGGCATGTAAGGAGTACCAGGGAAGATCGTTCTCTTGGACAGAGCTTGGGAGGGATGGATGCACATGGAGGAGTGAGAGAGGAAGGAGACACCATCTAGACGGCCAGATCAACTGAATGAACTCTGGCAATCAGCTGTGTGAACAGTGTCACAGTCAGATCCTTCTCACATCCAGCACAGAAGGAATAAGAGTCACTGTCTGATCAGAAACCATGTATCTATGTATGTGTGCACACGTGTGTATGTGTGTATGCATGTGAACATTTTATGTATATATTTTATTGAGATGAAATTCAAATGATATGATAATGAACCATTTTCAAGTGTGCAAACTCAGAGACATTCATTACATGTTGTACAACCTTCCAAATGTTCCAACACATTATCACCCCAAAAGGAAAGCCCATACCCGTTAAGCAGTCATTTTCCCTTACCCTGCATCTCCAGTCCCTACAGCTAATACTCTCCTTTCTATTCCTGTGATGATATTTCACATAAATGGAACCATACATTATTGACCTTTTGTGTTTGGCTTCTTTCATTGACTATAATGGTTTTGAGGTTGAGCCACACTGAAGCACGGATCAGCATTTCACTCCTTTTATGGCTGGATAATATTCCATTGTGTGGATCTACCACTGTTTTATCCATTCATCAGATGATGGACACGTGTGTTGTTTCCGCCTTTTGCATACTGTGATTAATGCTGCTGTGAATATTCATGTGCAGTTATTTGTTTGAATATCTTTTTTCAATTAATTTGGGCATTAATTGTATCTGGAAATGGAACTGCGGGGTCAGATGATAATTCTGTTTAACCATTTAAAGTACTGACAAATCATTTCCCAAAGTACATTTATATTCCTACCAGCAATGGACAAGAGTTCTAATTCTTCTACCTCTTTAGCGACTCTTGTGATTGTCTGGGTTTTGGATTTTAGACATCCTAGAGAGTATGATTTACATTGTGACTTGACTTGCATTCCTCTAATGACAAATGATGGTCACCAGCTTCTCACATGCTTCCTGGCCATTTGGATAAATGTCCACTCAAATCTTTTGTGCATTGTTAAAATTGGGTCATTTGACTCTTAACTGTTGAATTATAAATGTTCTCTCTTATATACTGAATATTAGACCCTTATCAGATTATGATTTGCAAACATTTTCAAATAACACTATTGATACTGTTTTTTCACTTGCATAGTTGCACAAAAGTTTTTAATTTTGATAAAGTTCAATTTATCTACTTGCATTTTTACTTGTTTCGGTTCTGTAGATGTCATATCTATGAGAAAAGTGCCTAAAGTGATGAATATTTATACCTGTGCTTTCTTCTAAGAGTTTTACAGATATAGCTTCTTACATTTAGAAATATAATTATTATCCTAATTTAACTTTCAAGTTGTTTATTGCTACTGTATAGAAATACAATCAACTTTTTAATGCCCATCCTGTACATACAACATTGTTGATATTATTAGCTCTAACACATTTTTATGGATTTCTTATAATTTTCTGTATTAGAGAGAGATCATGTACTGTGTGAATAGAGAGAATTTTACTTCTCCCTTTTTGGTCTAAATGTCTTTCTTTTTCTTCCCCAGTTGTTCTGGCTAAACCTTCCAGTAAAACGTTGAACATTAATGAAAGCAGATGTCTTTCCTGGTTTCTGATCTCATACAGAAAGCTTTCAGTTTTTCATTGATGAAACTTTTATAGACAAGTGTTTTTTTTCCATCCCTTTAACAGGTGGGAGAAATTCTCTTTATCATGAAAGAGTGTTAGACTTCCATCAAGTGGTTTTGCCATGTGTACTGAGACAGCCACATAGTTTTTGTCCTTTAGTTTATTTTTATGGAAATCCATCCATTGACAATGGATTTTTTTTTTTTTTTTTAACGCAGTAAGCCAATCTCATGTTAGTGGGATAAACTCACTTGGTCATTGCATATAATCATCTTCGTACATTGCTAAATTCAGTTTGCTAGTATTTTAATTAGAATTTTTACATTTTTATTCACAAAGGATATTGGCTTATAGTTTTCATTTCTTGGGAAGTCTTTGACTGGTTAGGGTTTCAGGATAATTCATGCCTCATAGAATATGTTGGGAAGTGTTCTACATTTTTTTAAAGAGCTTGTGGAGAATTGATGTTAATTCTTTAAACAGTTGGTAGAAATCAGCAGTAAAATAATTTGGACCTTTCTTGTTTTGTAGAAAATTTTAAATTAAATCAATTCATTTACTTGTTACAGGTATAGTCAGGTTCTCTCTCTCTCTCTCTCTCTCTCTCTCTCTTTTTTCCTTGAAAATATGCTTAATTTCACTCAACAGTACACAAGATCCCATTTCCTTCTTCTGGGCTGCTATTGTATTCAAAATTTCATCTTAATTCATTATGTGTCCTTCAATATAAATTATATCATTTTTTACTTTATGAAATAAATGATTTAAATCTTTTCAATCAGCAGAAAAAGAGATACAAAGAAAAAAGACGTTCTATGGCCTTCTATGTTTACCCCATGGTGACTGACAGTGGCGTTCTTTAGTAATTCATGTGGATTTGAATTACTGCCCGTGTCTTTTATTTCAGCCCCAACGACTCTTCTTGGTATTTCTTACAAGGCATGTTCACGAGTGATAGTGTCTAGTTTTTGTTTATGTAGGAATGTCTTAATTTCTCCTTTATGTTTTGAAGGGTGGATCTTTCTAGTAATGAAAGAATTATTGTATGACAGTTTTTTTCCTTCGGGACTTTGGATATGCCACCCCACCTCTGGCTGGAGACATGGTGTCGCCATATCTTCACCGAAATTAACTACTGGTCTGTCTTATCAAGGATCCCTGGTGTGGCCAGTTGCTTCTCTCTTGCTTTCAAGATGCTTTTCCTTTCTGACCTTTCAATAGTTTGATGATGATATGTCCAGTGTGGATTTCTTTGAGTTTATTCGATTTGGAGTTTGTCATGGTTCTCGGATGTATAAAGTAATGCTTTTCATCAATTTTGAAGAAAACATTGGCCATTATTCCTTCAAATATTTGTATGATTTTTTCCCTCTGATTTCCGTGCTTATAGTATCCCATAAGTCTCTGAGATCTGTTCATTTTCTTCATTCTTTTTTCTTTCTGTTTTTCTAGACTGGGCCATCTCATTTGACTTATCTTAATGTTATTGATTTTTTCCTTCTGCTTCTTCAAAACTGCAGTTGAGCACCACCCTGCTTAGTGAATTTTTCATTTTATTTATGGCACTTTTCAACTCTCTCCAGAATTTATTTATATATATATATATATATATAAAATCATTTATACCTCTTTATTGATATCCCCTATTTGGTGAGAAAAGGTACTCTTTTCTTTAGTTCTTTAATGTGATTTCTGTTACTTCTTGGAACACATTTTGTGCATCTGATTGAAAGTATGAAAGTAAGTACAACCCCCCAGCTTTCTCAGGGACAATTCCTAATGACTGAATTTTTCCCCCTGTGCACATGCCCTAGTTTCTTGTATCTCTATATGCCTCATAATTTGTGTTAAAAACTGGACAGTTTAAGTATAATATAGGGGCGACCCTGGCAATCAGAATCTTCCCCTTCCCCCAGGTTTTCTGTTGTTTGTTTGGTTAGTGAGTTTCCTGAACTAATTCTATGATTGGACAAAATGTTCCTTCAATGCTCAGAGCCAACAATTCTCCCAATCTTTGCTGATAAACTCGGTGTACATCTTCAAATTCAGCTCTGTCTGCACAGAGCCCCAAGTTCAGCCCCAAGTGAAAGCCTGGGACCTGCTCAGATCTTTCTGAAGCATAATCCAAAATTCAGAAATGGGGTTGGCCCTTTTCAAAACCCTGGTGGCATCTCATTCCTCAGCTTTACATTTTTGGTTAGTCTGTAGTCCACCACCTCGGGCAGCCACAAAATTAAACACAGTGTTTACAAACACCCCTCACTGTCCACCTGAGAAAAGGCATTTTGTGCTGGAAGATTTCTGAGTGAGTCCAATAAAGACCACCTTGTGAGTGGGGCCTTCCAGGGAGCCCCAGACAGTTCAGATGATGCCGGTTCTCTAGCTGATACTTTAAGGACTCTCCAGCCCCATCTGGACCCCTGCTTCCTGCGCTTGTGGTCTGTTGGATTTCAAGGTCACCGCAGAACTGGAGGAAGGAGATGGGAATGGGGCAATGGAAAGGACCACACAGCTCTCTTTCACCCTGAAATTCAGCCATCTTTCTTGGATAAGCGCTCTCCAGATTGCTGCAAGCTTCAGTTAATTTGCAAAGTTCTGAAAAAGTAGATTTTGACTACTTTTATAAAAACCCATTCAACGTTGCTGTTTATGGAGGAGCATGTTTGTGGAGAGCTTCACTTCTCCGTTCTCTGCCGATTCACCCTTCTTCTTTTAACTGCTCTTTTATAATTCATTGCATAAACTTAATATGCTTGCCTTTTTTTGGTACTTTATTTTACCAAATTTTTATTTGGAAAAATTCTAAACCTTCAGAAAAGTTTCAAGAATATTATAATTAATACCCACTTCCCCTTCCCCTAGATTGACCAAGGGTTCACATTTCACATTTGCTTGCTTTCCTTCTGAACTCTTTGAGAGTTAGTTACAGATACCACGATGACTTCATCTTCAAAGACACATACCTTCCAAGACCCAGGATGCTCTCCTTTATAACATTCTAAAAATATAATAATCACACTTGGAAGATTTAACATTGCCACAATTCTATGATATATATGTCATGCTCAGGTCCTTCAAAGAACAACTGGGAATGCAGGCAGAGATCCATAGAGCTGCTACACCAGGCAGAATCATGACTGGCACCTTCCAGCAGAGCCAGGAGAGCTGACCACAGGCCTGAGATGGTGCCTGAATCAATGCTAACCCCTGCCTGTTTCTCAGAGCCCAGGACTCTGTCTGCTTAGGAGAGATGCACTGTGCAGCTTGTTTCATTTTAGTAGATGATTCTTACCTAAACATTCACTGTTTTAAAAAAACTTCTTAAAAATGATACTGCTCAAATTTTAGTGAGAAAAAAGAAAAAACAAAACTTCTCTTCCAAATTTTCTTCTAGGATGTCTGATGAAATCTTCCTGGGGGTATTTGTCAAATAAGTCACTTCAAAGGGCCTTGCACACTATGTCAAGGTCCCCCAAAACCACAACAAACCAACAGGCTATCATACCCACAATGGCAGAGCAGTGTCTAATTACTAGTACCTCAGTTGTTCACGTGATTCCTCTGGAAGATGCCTTTGCAACCTCATGGCTGGACAAAGATGAACTTGCAATGTGTTAAAGGTCAACCCATGCTAATTTATCTACAAGTTATCATTTTTTAAGAATTTCCTGTTAGCTCCAACCAAATATCCACCTAGCCCAGTCTTTGTATCCCACAGATCACAAAGCATCACACATGGAACCGGTTCAAAGAGTTAGCTCTTGGGTTTCATCTCAAGCCTAGTGACTCAGAATTTCTGGAGTGGGATCCTAGGAATCCACATTTTAAAAAGTAACACCCATTATGCCAAAGTATATGAGAACCAATGAGCTCAGTTTTCATCTGAGATAATCTGAAGATGATAAAAATTCATAGATTAAGAATTGCATACTGAGAACTGATATGTATTATTTTCTATAGAAGAGGCTTATGCACATTTTAGCCACAGTCCTCACATAGGAATACGTCATATATTGTAATGCAGTTCATGCACACACGTGACCACACACACACATACACACACACACAGGACTGTTCACTGAAATCAAAATTCCACGAAACAATATATGTCCTTATGACCTGTGATTCATTCTGATATTTTCTATCATATTCTATTTCACTTTTTAAAAACACTGGACATATCCCACGAAATCAATTTCACAATCCTCTAATGAATTACAAACCAGAGTTTGCAAAACACTCATCTATTGCAATCAACTGAAATGTAGAACTCATTTGAGGAAGTGTAAGCCTAGGAAGAGAGAGAGTCTAAAACACTGCAAATTAGTCATTAAACAAGGTTTTATTTTTAGATATTCTTAAAATGTATGCATTTAGCTGGATTTAGAACAGTTTAATCACAATACCAATCTCCAAATAAAATAAATTTCATTTACTCTGATTACAAATCTTATTACCTTCAACTAATAATTATGGGTTTTAGGAGGGGGCACCTAGGAATGAAAATTTGATTCTATGTAAAGACTGAGAGTCCTGGCCTTTACCGATGAGGTTCAACTCCAGGCTTTCCCACGTGCCAGGGGTGACAGCTGAGTAATAACCTCTGCAAGCCCCAGTCTCCTCACCCACAAAACAGGGCTAATAACAGCATCCATCTTAAAAGGTTGCTGTGAATATTAAATAATTCATGCAACTAATAATGATGCTATTATTATTCAAAAAGAAATTACCATCGAACAAAAATTTTAGCACCCTAAGAGAAATATAAATGTTCTTAAAGCCTCCCATATTAAGTTTACATAAAGATTTCAATTTGTCCAAATTTGCTAATTAACTGACATTCTTCTGCCCTTGAACAAAACATTTTCTATGTGTGGCAATGCACTCAATGTTGGCGTTACCAAGAGGCATGACATGCTATCATTTATTGAGCAGCTTATAATCTAGTTAGGGGAATAAAAAGAAATGTGTTTAGCATCCTATGCCAAGTGCCAAATAGAAGAGGTGCTGAAAGTGAGGATGGTCAGGCAGGAGAGAACTGGGACTTAGGGAAAGTTCTGTGGTGGGGCTTTGGTGGGGATGGCAGCAGGGCAGGGAGTACATGGAAAAGAGGGTGGAGGGAATCTCAAGAGGAAATTAATGGGAGTGAGGATAAAGGGGTGCTCTAGACCCCCCAGTTTGGCTGGAGAGTGCTAAGTGGTAAAGATGAGGTTAAATGCCAGAGCCAATTTGCAAGATTTATCTGGAAGGTGGAGTTTGGTGCAACTGCCCAGAGCTCTGGGGATTCCCATGAAAATCATCTGATCAATCCAACACCATGGGGATGCACCCCAAATCATCTACACTAGACATCAACTATCCACAGAAATAGGATATGAACACAGAAAAATGAGGCTCAAATTAATTTTGCAAAAGTTTGTGTAGTATTCATTACTTTAAAGTACCAATCAACTCTTTCATCCAAAGTTCTTTGTATGGCGTAAATTGATCTCTGGATGTTTTCTAAGGTTTTGGACAAACCATCCCTACCATTCAAATGAATTCACTTCTCTTGTTCTGATTCTGTGCATTCTTTGTTCACCAAGCAACCTTCTGGTTGAGAATTCTGCTTGCTGGGTAACTTGGCACTGAGAAAAATCCCTTGATAAAATTATTTAAGCATTCTAGTCACTGGAAAGGGCATTTCCCATAACGTGTTGAAACGAGCCTTCTACATATTCAACAGACTAAGTGTAACCATCAGAAAATGTCTGAACACTCTTTGATGTGCTGAAAAGGTGCCAGACCTCATAGGACGGAGCTTGTCGTTGCTGGCTGCACTGCAGAGTCACCTTGAGAGCTACTTATAATACACTGGAATGGGGCAGCTGGCTGCAGTGAAGGGCGCGGCCCCAGGTACAGCACTTCCTTCCCCTGGAGTGGTTCCCAGTCAAGGATGCACGTTTGAATCACCTGGGAAACTTAAAAGAACCGATGTCTAGGAATGGATTTTGGCAGAGATGTTGAAACCTAGCTACTGGGCAGAGGACAAGAATTCTATCATTTACGCTCTTCATTCCTAAGCAGAGATGAGAAGGATATTGCAACACATTGGAGTATAGAGATTTCTATTTTACTTTCATATAGGATACTCAATTATTTTTTTCTATTTGATCTCCTTGAAACATGGACCTTACTTAACTTTAGGCTGTTAACTACTTTTATAATCTTAAAAACCCCTGTTGCTTTAGGGGTTAGCAAATTTTTCCTGTAAAGGACCACATAGTAAATGGTTTATGTTTTTTAATAGTTTTGGTTATAACTACTCAATTCTGCCTGCAGTTGTACTGCAAAGCAGCCATAAATAATATGTAAACAAACTGAATGTGCCTGTATTCTTTTAAAACTTCACAAAAACAGGTGGCCAAATTTGACCTTTGAGCTATAGTTGGTGTCCTTTGCTTTAGAATGTTTGAAGAACTTTAATTAGCATTCTGATCTTGTGTCCTTTAATACAAAACCACTAACAAGCATGAAAATCAACACTAAATGCTCTCAATCCTGCAATCTTATCCTTCCATATCCATTATCATGTGACCATTTACCAGTAATAACAGAGGGTCCTGATTATATCTAAGCAAGGTGGACCTATTCAGACTATTTCTGACACTGAGTACTGCTGACCACCCTCAAAGCTTCATGTATTTGTAGAAACTACTTGCACAATCACTCAACTAAGCCCTACAAACCTCGGTGACCAATCAAAGGGGAGCATGGTAGTGCCATTGGTACATGATGGGCCATTTATTTTGTTAGTGAAAAAATCCATTGGTGTGGTTTAGATATGAGGTGTCCCCAAAAGCTCATGTGTGAGACAAAACAAGAAAGTTTGGAGGTGGAATGATTGGGTTATGAGTTTTAACCCAATCAATGCATGAATGTCCTCAAAGGATTCACTGGGAGGTAACTGTGGGCAAGTGGGGTGTGGATGGAGGAGATGGGTCCCTTGGGGGCATGCCTTTGGGGTATATATTTTGTTTCCTTGTGAGAGGAGAAGTCTCTCTCTGCTTCCTGGTGCCATGTCCTGAGCTGCTTTCCTCTGCCACACTCTTCTGCCATGATGTTCTGCCACACCCTAAGCCCACAGCCATGGAGCCAGTCATCTATGGGCTGAGATCTCTGAGACTGTGAGCCCCCAAATAAACTTCCTTGTCTGGTCTTTTGGTCACAGTGGCAAGAAAGCTGACTAAAACATCCATCTGTGCTGCTCTGGAATACAGGTATTCCCCCTCAACTGATCAGCGAAATGTAAATACACAACCTAGGTCTTAAAGTTTTGGTTAAACCATTTCTGTTCGACTGAGTAGGTTTAATAAAAAACCCTGCCATCCCTCTGGCTTCCCCTTAGCATCTCTGAATGCATAAGAAACGGTAGGCAAAAGGGTGAGACCGCTTGCTACACAGGCAAGCTCTGAGCACAGACATCACCGTGGCCTTCTAAGCCAGGGCAGAGACAGAGCTTGGTGCACAGCTGAGCTCTCCCTAAATCCTGCTCTGCACAGTGCAAGTTCTGAATCTGTGGTGCAGAGTGACCACCTCTAGTCATGCTGCAGCTCACAGAAGCCTCTGCTGCCCACTCTGCTGCTCAGTACAGTTCATCTCCTCTGCCAAAATCCTCACCCCTGCCTGATAAAGACCAGTGTCAGACAGGGTGGCCTCCTGGGGAAGGAGGCTCTGGGTTTCCCTATACCTGGCCAGCGACCAGTCTCCCAGTTTGCCCAGTGTTAAGGAAAATAAAACTAAGCAGAAGTTTCAGCGTGGGGTGTGTATTTGTGAGCTCGGTTACCATGACTCCTGGTCCCAGCTCCAGACGGTACTCACTTGGAAGTGTTTTCGAGTATCCCTTTGACTTCATTCATTTCTTCTTTCCCAAAGTAAACAACAGTGAGGTGAATTCTCCCATCCTGCTGGATACACATCTCCCTGGAAGACAAAAGGATGTCTGTTTCCTGTTTTCACATCAACAGGCAAGGCACAAATACTACTTCTTTTTTTTTTTTTTTGTAAAGAACAAAAGGGTTTTGAAGGCGACTAAGTAAACTTCCAGAAGAGAAGGGATGGGAAACCAAGTCAGTTCTAGTTGGCCATCCCATTTCCGGAATTTGCATTTATCTTACTAGGAAAACAAGGAAATTTAAAAATGCAGATCTGACAAATCAAAACTCAGATGCAAAGCATGATAGGTCCAAATTGCCATATGCTTAATCCCACTGGGGCCACACTGTGTCACATGGGGTTCTTAACCCCATAAGAAGTCTACAGAGTAAAAAAGATACGGATTCTGTGTTGCAGACAAAAAGCTAACCTCTAAGAAGACAAGACTAGAATGTTTGTAAACATTCTAGCTTCTTTACTTGTGTGCCTCCACCCAAAAGCTCTTCGGCTGAGGGTTTACTCCATACATACATGTGTGGGTGTAAATGTGTGTATATTTGTATGTATGTGCATATATGTGAATATGTGTGTAAAGAGGTTTCTATATGTACATATGAATAATTTTTCAGGTATTTTCTAGAAGCAAATTCCATAAAGATTCTACCAGCGAGACGGTATTTTGTGATATTCTGATATTTTGCATTGTCCTTACATTTTGTTCTTTTTGTCTCTGTGTTGATCACTTTCCTTAACCCCCTCCCCCAAATAATCTACATCATAAATTTTCAGAAATCTCTGAGCTATAGTTACAGAGGTCAGATTAATCAATGGTTTTTATATTGCCTTCAAGAAGGAGTGAGAACCTTCCTGGAGTTGCTGGTAGAAATCCAAAGCAATAGAAAGGGTGGTTCTTGCCCTCAAAAAACCTACATGGAAAGTAAAAATGAGCTCAAATGAAATAATCGGGCACCTCTGGGCACTGGTAAAAAGAATATGGGATTCAGGAAGCATGGCAAGTCATAGGGGCTGGAACGGCTGGGCCCTGAAGGGCGTCCACTGAAGTTCATAAAGGCAGCGAGAAGGACGGGAATTCAATGGAAGAACTGTCAGGGAAGATGATGCTAAACTGGGCAAGGGGCATGCAGGCCCACCTTGGCGGCAGGCATGGGTCTGACAATTCTGTTTCTTTCCTGTGAAGAAAGGAAGGCGCTGTCTTGGGAATTCAGGATGATGGCAGAGATCTCAAAAGCAGGTGAGGAACTAGGGATAGAGGCCTGGGTGCGACTGTGTGCTTCAAAAGTGAGAGCTCCCTTGTAGCCACGGTCTCTGCTGACTGAATCTTCACCGACCAACAAAAAGTCTCTGTACAAAAAAGATCCCTTTGGCAAATGTGCCAGATAATGCTTGAAGTTCCTTTGCCAGGGTGGAAGAAAGGCGTGCACACAGGGCCAAGCACAGGAAAAACCGTGCTTCAGAATTATGTGTGCAGCTGGAAAACGCCCATCCCAGAATCAGGAGGAGAGTGTCACCCGCTGAATAAAGGCATTCACACAGGGCACAGTGGTGCATGCCCTAATCCCAGCCACTGAGGAGGCTGGGGCAGGAGGACCTCAAGTTCAAGGCCAGCCTGGGCAACTTTGTCTGTCTCAAAAAAAATAAGGACTAAGGATGTAGCTCACTGGTACAGCGCCCTGGGTTCAATCCCCAGATCCCAAAACAAAAACAAACAAAAAAGCCTTCTCAGTTTTCCAGTAACATCTTTGCTGTGTTCCTCTCTGGCATTTTAAAACCCATTCAAGGCACTTCCTGTTTTTAAGAAAAGTGACCTTGACACTTCCTGACCAAGTGAGGCTTTCAGAAAAGGCCAAGCAGAATTTGCTGAGCAGTCTCCCTCCAGGCCATCCCAGCATTCACCTGTTCTTTCCTCCACACACTCAACAACCGTTTGTGGACAACACACCACGCGCCGAACACCCCATCAGGAAATCCTAAAAAATGAGTAAGACGTGTGTGTCCTTCTCAAGTTCTCCACCTACTATGCACAATGAAGCTTGCCACTGGAGAGCAGCGGCCGCCCAGGGAACACAGGCTGGCCCTGAGCAGACAGGGCTCCCTCCCTGTCTGATGCTGTTTTTCAAAACCATTCTCACTCGACTCCATGCCCTAGAAAGATGTGTGTGAGAAAGACAGTGACAGAGAGAGAGAGAGAAGATGGGGTGATGGTATATGTGGGTGTGTCTTTGTTTTGGAGGGAAAGTTAAGTTCAAAAGTTAAGTAGGACAGATGAGAGGAAGGAAAGCGCCATCCACAGCCTAGACAGACTCCTGGCTTTGTGCTGTGCATTATTTTCACCTGGGCACAGGCTGCCTGGATCCCCCTAGGTGACTTCCATGACTCTGTGAGCATGTCTTCCGGGATGCCAGAGCAGAGCTGCATGCAAAGCCTTCAGGACCCTCTCAGGAGCTGCGGCCTCCAGGGCCCCTGTGGGAGGGCTCCATACTGACTTCTGCTTAGGCTCACTCCGCGGCTCCACTGGACATTCCCGTATCTTAACCTGGAAGCTGCACATCTTGTTTCTGTTTCATAAAGACCTTATCTTTTATTTTTTTCTGGAAAATAGCAGTTCTTCTCCCCCAGGATATTTTAGCACAGATTGCTCAGACTAATTAGGATGAATTTTCAGTCAGAACATGTATTGCAGTCACTTATATACACCTATGCTTCTCATTCCCAAGAGGCTCAGAGCACCTCATGCCCCAGAGGAGGGGTGAGGGACCCTCGTTCAGTCCTTCATGTGGAGGTGAGAAACCAGTTCCAAGGACTATGGAGGCAGCTGGAGCATAAGGCAGTTTTCCCAAGGACCAGCCTGGTTCTCATCCGCCCAGGTCACCTTAGCAGTATGAGACATGTGACAGCTCAGGTCTTGCTGTCCAGGACTCCACCGCTAAGCTGAGAGGTTTGTGTGGCCAGATGGAGGGCAGAGGAAGCCTCAATAAAATCCCAAATACAAACTGGGAATTGATGGTTCCACCTGATTCCTGAGATGGAAATCAGTCAGGTGTGACTGGCAGATCTTGGGGACTGGACACCCACTGATCTCAGACCCATTTGGAGTTGTGCCCTTAGGGGACAACTCATCCTAACAGGGGTTTCTCTAACTCAGCACCATGGACAATCTGGTGATTCCCTACTGTGGTTGGGGCTTTCCTGTGCATTACAGGATGTTCCCCCATGTCCCTGGCCCTTGCCAACAGCCTGCCAGTAGCATCACCCCAACCCAGTTGTGACAACTGAAATCTCCAGACCTTGCCAGCAGTCCCAGGTTGGGAGGCTGCAAAATGGCCTCTGTCTGAACCACTATCTTAAGGAGGAATCAGGCTCAGTAACAACATCTCATTAGTCAAAGGGGTAGAGATTGTAGGAATGATGCCCATCCCAGAGCCTGTCCTGCACCCCAGCTCATTCTTGGGAACTCTCATGCGAGTCCTAGGAAGAGATGGAGCTACTAAAATCTCAGACGCTTTCTTTTCAGAACCAAGGGGTGTTGGGAGCCAAAGCCAGGGGAATAAATGCTGGCACAGTGGAGGTGCCGGAGGTAGGTATGGTGGTGGTGGCAGCCTCTGTGGCCTTGGTGAGTGCTAACAACTTTGGCTACCATTGCAAGCAGGGAATGCAGTGTTTGCAGTGATCCCTGGGTAGCAGGGAAGGTGAACTTATGTTTGGACCCTGTCAGGCATCCCAGGGGACACCTAGGAAGACTGCAAAGAGCACAGAAGGTTGGGGATCTGCCATAGCAGGTAAGAGAGAAGGAAAACCGCTGGGGATGTCTGTCCTATAGGAAAACATGGTGCTAGGGTTTGGATGTTGTTTCCAAGGGTTCATGTGGAAGTTAGTTCCGTGTGATGTTGGGAGATGGCAGAACTTTTAAGTGACGAGTAGATGTAAGGAAATTAGGTCACTGGGACTGCTGCCCTTGGAAGGAAACTGATTTTGTTTTGGGTGGACCCTGGTTAGTTCTTGCAAGAGGATTGTTATAAAAGAGCGAGTCTGGCTTCTGATCTCACCATGAGCTCTTTCCCAGCCACTCCTACCACCATGCCATTTGCCACGAGAATCTCATCGGAAGTGGAGCCAGTGCCAGCACCTTGAACCTCTAAAACTGTGACCTACATCTCTTTTCTTTATATAATACTCAGTCTTAGGTATTTTTATAGCAATGGATATTAGACTAAAACACACAAATTCAATAATAAACATTCAGTGAGTCCTTGTGCATAATTCTCATTGAAATAAGATTTAAAAAGGATGATTCTGTGTGGTCTTTGAAGGGGGACAGCCACCTAGGTTTGCTGCTAGAAAATCCCTTGTTCCCAGCAAACTGGGACAACTGGTCACCTTACCTACCTCAGGAGCATCTTAGCTTATCACAGGAATGGACAGCTGAACACTTATAGTTAATCCTGAAGGAGTAACTCAGTAACAGGTATCACAAGGCAGCAGGATGCAGAGGAGGAAAGGTTAATTTCTGGTGAGTGACAGCGGGAGGGCATCAGGAAGAGGGAGCGTCCTGGCTGAGCCTTGACAGGTGAGAAGGCCCCCACAGGTGGGGAGGAACAGAGAAAGGCTTTCACAGCCCAGAAAAGGCACAGCAGCAAGGAAATCACATCGCCGTTCTTTTCAAAGTCAATTTTCGACTCCAATGTGTCAAGTATGAGAAGAAAATCTATCTAGGCTTTAAGGAGTGTCCCTTCAAATGAAATGATAAATACTAGCCCGTCAGTTCCAAACTCTACCTATGGTCTGCTCTGGCAACAGGAGGAAAAGTGCTTGGCCACACAGGGATTGGAAATGAGCAACAGGGACATCGCTGGAGGGGAACAGCAACTGGGGCCTTCTGAAATCTGTTTAAGAAACAAGAAGGAGCATTATCCCTTGGGTTTGTTGTATTCTTCTGCTCTCCTTGTGTCATGATGAATTAATACATTATTATACTCTCCTATTATTTGAGTAGTCTGATCACTGGTAAGAAATGAGAGTGAATTCTGACTCTCAACCAAGCAAATGAGACCTGATTGCCTGTTTTAGAATAGAAAACAAGATAATTTTACAACTGTCCATTTTTTTTAGAGTTGGATAGATGTTTCTATCTGACCTGCGACTTGAATTAAACCAAGACCGACTTCTGTTAAGCCTCCAAAGACAAAGCTTTATCCAAACAAGGTGCATGATCCAGCTCAGTGTTTCTCAAACACAGTAGCTATACAAACTTCCTGGAGCTACACTGGTATATGAATAGCGGGCCCAGTGTATAGGGGTATAACCAGGTATGGGGCCTGGGTAAGGTAGATGGCTGTATCATGCGAAGTCGGTTACTTCCCTTTTACTGGGAACCCACCTTTAGCGCAACTCAATGCTTGATGGCCTGGGGCCTATCACCTAAACTGGCCCAGCCAAATGCTCAAGCCTTATTTGAATCTGAGATTTTACAATTAGTGCTTTACATGTTCCCCCAGAAATTTCCAGAACCATCTTAAAGGTTCTAGGCCAATAAGGGATAAATTCAAGTAAAATACTTTTATAAGATTGCATTAATCTATCATAAAGGCCTTGAGAAGAATGAGAACCCAGACAGAGGGAGAACATGAAAACAAAAATAATCTGCCCAGTCTGAGGAGGAACCCAGCAAAATAAAATAGGTTCTCAGCTGGAAGTAGTCAAAATAAAAAGCGAGCAAAGTTGAAATGAATAAATAAATGTCTTTTTTTTTTTTTTTACAAAATCACAAAGAATATTTTATAGTATAATACTTCTTTTTTATAATCTTGGAGAGGCTCAGATAAAGATCTAAAGAAAATCTATAGCTTTGAGATTATGAGATTCTTCCTGCTATGAAACAAAACACACAATAATGGATCAACTTAAATTCTATCACATGGAAGCTGAGAGAAACCCAGTAGCCAAAAACAAGTGAGACCCTAGTTTTGAAGGCAAAGAGGAGGAGGAAGGGGGAGGGGAAGGTAAAGTAGTGGGAGGGGGAGGGAAAGGAGGAGGAGAAGGAGGAGGAGGAGGAGGAGAAAGAAGAGCAGGGAGGTTTAAGCCAGTACTCCACCGATCAAAATGGCAGCACATACAAACAGGACTTAGATTTGCAGCAAGCCCCACTAGGGGAGCCCATTGCATTCCTGGCCACAGGTAGAGGAGTCCTAGGATCCCAGGTGAGGGCGGTGGGACATTCATGGGAAAGGCAATGGAAGGTGGCATCTGTGTGGTTCCCCCATGGGACAGGAAGACAACAGCGAGGGTGCAGGAGTCTGCTTTAGTGACCAGCCACCTGATCCCCAGGACCAGAGATGGGGCCATACAGTGTGTATGCAGCCTGGGGACACCAGGAGCAAAGTCCTCCTCATTGCTCTCGAGGGGTGCAGCAGGTGGGGTTTTTATTCTTACTCAGGGAGATGGCAATACTGAAGCTTCAGTGTCATGATTTTTGTAAATCCTAGAAATGTCATTCATGCCGTTCATTACCTCTTAAAAATGACCCTTCGGGGGGCCGAGGTTGTGGCTCAGTGGTAGGGAGCTTGCCTAGCATGCGTGAGGCACTGGGTTTGATCCCCAGCACCACATACAAATAGAATAAAGGTATTGTGTCCATCTACAACTAAAATATATATTTTTTTAAAAATGACCCTTCGTTCCATTGCTAAGAAACAAACTTGTCTCACTTAACAACTGTCAGGCTTCTTCTCATTGAGTAAGTACTAAGGGCTGAAGTAAAGTAGCCTTGCTTTTCCTTTGTCTTGTCTGCGGGGAAGTACAAAACCTGCCATTCTGTCAAGTCTTGATGGTTTCCATTAGTTCCCAGGGAAACTTATCCCCTTCCCATTTTGTGATTGAGCCCCTGACCACTGACTTTCATAAAAATGATTTTTAAATTTGTATTTTCATAAATGCAAATAATTTTAAGATCGGTGACCATGATTATAATAAGGCGACAATGAGAATAAATACTTTAGTACTTCATATACCCAGGAATCCATTTTGTCCCCAAGGCACACAGTTCTGGAGCTTGAAAACTTGGCCTTCTGTTCCTGGCAGAGTTCACCCCAGGCAGGCCATCACCCGAGGTGAGCCATTTTTATAGACTCAGCCTTCCCAGGGGCCGTGCTGAATCTCACGACCAGGCCTGCTCTCTGGGAATTCCAGGTTCCACATTCGTTATTTCTGGACAAGAACAAATGCAGACGTGTTGTTCTAAGTCTTAGCCATGTGAGTCTCTTGTAGATGAATGACAAGGGAATTTATGCTGAAGTCAAAGGCCTAAAGCTCCCTGTTGTGCTCAGCAGAGAGCTGCCTGGGGCCCATCTGGGCCAACATTTTCACTTTCTAGAAAGGGCTACAGCTGAGGTGCATGAAGTGACACGAAAGATTCCTCAGCCAAGGGCTGTTGATGCTTGAAAGGTGATACCTAGGAAGGATGATGCTTTAAATAACCAATCTCAAATAGTGGTAACTGCAAGCCATTTGCCAAAATTAGTGGAAAATGTCAAAAATCTGGCCACCAATAAATAACCCAGTGGAAAGGATGCTCTCTTTTGCCACCAAATTTCACAAAGAGGAGGCCAAGGAAGGACATGGAAGGTTCTATTGTAGCCTCCTGTGGCTTCAGCTTCAGGCGCTGCCCCCAGAAGGGGTGTGTGTGAGTGTGACACCCAGGAGGAAGCCTGATGGCTGAGGAGGTGCCAAGGCAGCCCTGGAGCATCAGGGAGACCACAGGAATCCCGATCTCCCACCCCAGGACCCGGGTACCACCAGCAGCAGGAAGAGCCACGGCAGATTCTGGTTTTTTTTTTTTTTTAAACATTGTAAGGAAAGTAAGGGGGCTCTACCTTAGTTATGCGCTGTGAACCAACCCCTGCAAAAATAAGTGGATTTGAGAGAAGCAAAGGAAAAAAAGAGAATTGCATGTACTCAGAATCCTTTGTCAGAGCTGGAAGAGAAGGGCTGGGACACAATGAGAGCCAACTATCTATTTGCTATGTCTCTTCCCCATGCCCCACAGGATCATTCAGAGAAGAGCCCAAACTTTTTTTTTTTTCCTCTTTTTTTGACTTGTAGAAGTGGAGAGCACTATTGAAGACAGAGTGAGAGAAGAGAGGGAAACAAACAGGGCTGACTTTTTCGGAAGTTCCAGCCCTCACCTGAGAGCCTGCTGTGCCAGCCAAACACACCGCACCCCAGGAAAAAGGATGCACCCCCAACCAGACCAGTAAGCCTGGCACAGCTCACATGTCCATCCCAGGGACTCCTCGCCATCACCCACTCATTCCCACCGTGAACAGAACAATATTCTGTCCTCAGAAGGCAACTGGGAGCGGATGCAAACGGCTCTGATCAAGATGAGGAGGGAACCCAGGAGAATCCACTCAAACCATGTCAGAGCAAACAGGAAGCCGGTCGCCCTGCACAGGACTCAGAGGAAAGATGGAAGAAACACCATGGCAACCGCACCCCGGGGGTCCGAACACAATTAAAGGAAAAACCTGAGATTTAAGGAAGAAACAGAACTCAAAGCAAATGAAAGTGTTGCCTTGCAAGAAAACATAACTCAGAAGAAAATTCCTTACAAGTGTTTTACCCTTTTTACAAAAATGTGAATTTGATTTAAAAAAAAGATCAAAGAGGAAATGATAAAAACTAAAAGGCACATTATGTACTCAGGAAATAAATCAATAGCCAAAATAAACAGAAGTATTAAGTTGGAAACAGCAAGGTACAGAATGAATACATCAGAAAATCAAATTACTGACATAAAGGGAGGGCTTAAGTGAACGCAGATAAAAGCCTGAGACATTGAAAATCAGGGAGACGCTAATAAAGGGAGATCTTGAAGTAGGCAATTGTGCCCAGCACAGAACCCAATAAATGAAGAAGTATTTGAAAACAAAACACCGGAAAAGTCTCCCAGAAATGAAGGAACCCACAAAACAACCAAGCCCACTCTATTCCAGGCAAATGGCTAGAATAACTGGAACTGAGATAAGATAGATCCTAATTAACTTATTATGATTCCAGACTACAGAGGGATCTTCAGGCCACCAGGCAAAAGTCAGGCATTTGCAAGAGAGACAAAAGAAAGCTCCAAGTCCCAAGAAAGTGTGCCCTAGGAACTTCCAGTCAGCCAAGCTATCTTTCTCCTACCAAGATCCCAGGCAGAGATCCTGGCTCAGGCACGGGTGACCCTTCTCCAAAAACATCCTTGTCCATGGAACAGAGCTGAATAGGGAGCAGGAATGGAGATGCTATTGTGAGAAGACTGGATGAATACACTAAAGCTACTTAAATACAGAACCCTGCTTTACAAAACAGGATGTGAAGGTTGCAAACTCAGACAAGATCAAAACAATGGATGGCTAACAGAAATTGGAAGATGGAACACAGAGAAAGCATAGATGGTGCTGATTTCCTTTTCTTACTGCAATTTTTTAGACAATCCAGTCTAAAATTAAAATATGTCATAAAAAATACAGTCATGCCAAATTTTCATTTTGTTTTGTCAAATACACAGTCATTCCAAACTTTGGTTTTGTTTTTGATTTGCAAAATCACTTTATTTTTAAACTTTAGAAGGATCACTTAGGTACTAATATCTCTTACTGTAAAGAGATGTTTTCTTAATGTTCAGCAATTTCTTCTGTTATGCTTCAGATTCTCTTCTATAAATTTAAGAAAGGTAAAATTTGATTATTTAATTAGAGATAGAATGTAGAGTATATCTCATGTCACATTAGAGGATTCCTAGCTAGCAAGCTATTGGTCTGTCTATCGAGAAAGAAAGGTGCTTGGAATGGTGTTCAACTAATGTTAATAATAGTTAGTTCTAGACCTGGAGTCACTTTGTAAACAATTTATTCTCTATTGCTTAAACATCTTATACCAGCCAAGGATCACTTCTATAAACTAGAAATTCATGTTTAAATTAAAAAAGCAAAACCAATTTTCATCAAAATGTAAAACCTAGGGAAACTACATAAAAAGTTATAGAACAGATAAAAAAGAAAGAAATGCAGATCATTCACAGTGTCCTCCTCAGCATCAGCCAGTTCATAGTTTCCAATCTCGGGTAGGAAAGGACATCATAAAGACAGGGTCAAATATTTGACAAATAGCCCATTGTCATTTTCTCCCAATAATCCATGATCATGATATCTGCATCTAAATATTTAGTCGATCAGAATTTACTTTGTTTTTTGGTGTGAAATAAGAATTAATTTTTTTTCCTGCTGTTTAGTTAGTTGTCGTAACGCCAGGTCATGAACAATCCCTTCTTCGTGATTCACGATGCCACCTTTGCTAAGTTATTAACTGGAGTTAAACAGCGGCAGGTATTCACCTCCCACATCCCAGTGGACTCAGAAGCCCTGGACTGCAGAGCCAACTCCAGCTTGGCCTCCTGCCCAGTGCCATCTGCTCAGGGAGCCTCTCTAGCCTGAATCCCCAGCAGCCTGTTCTGCCCAGTGGGTTCTACTTTCTGCGAAGACAGTTTCCATATCTGGAATTCCTCTTCTCACCTCTCACATCTGGATAGAGTGTCTGGGACATGTGACAGGTTCTCAAAACATCCTATCTGAGAAACAGTCTTTCCTCCCACCCCTTTGTGCAGCTGAGGACACACGATCAGTAAAAGTCAGGAAATGAGGCCTCGGGTTTTTGTGTGTTTCGTAAACATTCGCTAACATTACAGTTCACTTTGCCATCTCTGTCCTGGAGACCCATAAGTGATTACTTTTACTTTTCTCAATAATACTTCCCTTCTACTTTTCTTCCTATGTTTAATGAGTTGCAATTCTTGTGACATGAAGGAAACAGCTAGGCAGATGTAACCTAGAGAATCCTGCCATTTCAGGTCCCCTGAGGGCTCCACTGAGGAGCAGCTTTGTGTTGAAACTGGTCCTAGGTATGGGCACACCAGCTGCTATGAGTAATGCTACTATTTGATGCCCAGGGCTGACCACAGGGTCACTGGTTCCCAGGACATCATGTTTAATCAGCCAGTGGCACCTGCTATTCCAACACAGAAACACCACAGGAAGGTGGAAAGAAGCTCAAACACATAGACCCCTCAGTCAGAACCAGGAACAAGGAGAACTGCTACACCTGGAGAAGACAAGGGAGGGTGTGGCAGCTTTCTTCAAATGCCTGAAAGGTTGTGATGTTGAAGAGGCAATGGATTTGTTCAGTCATTTCCCCAGATGCTAGAACTAGACTCACTGCGGGGAAATTACAAGGCAGCAGACTTGAGGTCCAAACAATCAAGTGCTTGCTGTCCAGAGCTGGTCTGGACAGAGTCAGCTTGTGAGGTGGTCGTCTGGAACTCACCCTCCAAACCATAGGTTGTGGGTGCTGTCGAAGGATTCTGAATTAAGGAGAATTGGACTAAATGACCTCAAAGGTCTCTTTTAAGAGTATTTTATCCTGATTTTAAATAAATGAGTTAAATATAAATGAATTACCATTTAAATTTTAAAAACCCAGCATATTTACAGATTTTGAGAGGTACCAACCACATTCTCATAGGGAACATGACTGCATTTAACAATGTGACTGTAATGATGAAAGATTAAAAATCAGCTTGATCTTCTGTGATTAGATAATATGATAGATAAAATTATATTCTACCTTTAAAATCAGCAGACTAAATATGTTAGCTGGTTTACCTCAGTCAATCTATGAATTTGGGCCATAAAAGCTTATTAGACCCAGAGTGAAGGGCTTTAAGTCAGACATGAAAACTATCTCAGAGCATCTGAGAACAAAACCTCACTTAGTCTTATTGAGTAGCTATAAAAACGAATGCTTGAAGCCTTCCTGGCTTGGTTCTAAGCTTAATCTCTTAGAGGATAAAGCTTAGAATAAAAAGCAGTTTCTGATTCATCCCCTCCCAGGGGTAGCTAGAGCCAGACAGTAGGACAGTACTGAAGTCAGCCCTCCACTGTGCAAGGGCCTGGGCCAGCAAGGGTTCAGTGTCCACAAAGGCTCTGTCACCAGCCAGCTCCTCCCTGCTCCTTAGGATGTAGAATGTCACCCTCTCGCCTTTGAGAGTCTTATTTCCTGCTGTCCCCAAGCAAGAGCACATACTCCTGTCAGAACTGAACACAAAGGGCACGGGGTCATCTTTGGAGGCGCTGATGAAAACCCGTCCTTCCTAATTTTCACTTCTGAAGGTAAATGTGCTTATCCGGGGATTTTTCTCATTGTGTTGGGGAAACACAAATACCAGTGATAAACTTCATATGAAGAAGACAGAGTTGAACAGCCAGAGAAAGGGGCCTTTGTACCTGGCAGGGGAAACGGAGGGGGTGACAGGACGTGACCTCAGCATTCTGACGCACTGTTCCAGGGGAGATAAACGTGTGCAAACAAACCAACCTGAAGTTCTGCATGAACTGCCGGAACTTGTCCACTCTTTTGGCAAGTGGCACGATGACATTGATGAGCGTGTTGGCCATGTTGAGTTTCTCTTTCTTCACTTTGATGATGGGGCCAAAGGGCCGAAACAAGACCAGTCGTCTGAACTCGTGCTTGCTGTCCCCTCTGAAGGTGAGCTCATACAGCGTGCCTTTGTCCCTTTCTGTCCTGTAGATCCCTGTTAACACAAAGACAAGGAAAGACCGTTTCAAGAATTATTCTTGCTGCTGAGTTCTTTTTTTTTTTTTTTATAACGGAGACCTCACACAAAATGCCTTTAAAAACTAATATTGAATCTCTACAATTATTAGAAAATTTCAAAATGCTCCAAATTATAAATACCAAGAGAAACCCAAATGCCATCAATTCAGAAAACCCAGTTGCAAAGAATTCAGGAAAAACATGGGGAAAAGCGTATAATGCTCTGTACAAAACTATATTTATATTATTCAGAGGCATTCATAAAAGGACTGCTAGGAAATATGCCAGAATAAGACTGACTGTGATGTAGAGTGGGATGTTTTTTTTTTTTTCTGCTATTATTCACATTTTCTGCAATATGATTAGAAGAAGATAAAAATGATTATGTTTATTTAATTTAAAATGTATGTGTTATAATTATCTCTTAGGAATTATGGCCATTTCAAATACATTGACCACAGTGATCTATTCAGGGCATCGTGGAGGAGCTCAGGGCTGGACCTGTGGGCTATGTGGCCCTTTGGAAGCTTCTGGAAGCATCAAAGCAGATTACATATGGGGTACTCAGTATGACCAGCAGACATATCCTATTTAGCTTCACATCTTCCTTCCTGCCCCTGAGCAGCGTGGCTCAAGGCTTCACAGCACATACACTCAAGCCAGAAGTCCTGGGCTCAATCTTAGCCCCACAGATTTCTTGTATAAAATCACAAACTTTCTGTGCCTCATTTTCCCCACAGTTTGCTGCGCAGGGTATGTGCTTTGATACATGTCGACAATGGTGCATGGCACACAGTAGGCCCTCAATAAATGTTGGCTACCATCTTTCCCCTCCCTTCTTCTGCAGCCCTACTGTGGCAGGGCACAATCAGAAGACACAGAAGCAGAAGAGATGGCAGTTTGTGTTCCCTTCAAACTGTGTCCCACCCTAGGCCACCGTGACTGAAACTCCACCAAGTGTGGCTTGTCAGCTCCAATCTCAGGAGGAGCCTCTCTGCAGCCCACATGATACAACTTCCCTGCCCAAAGACCTTAATGTCTAGGTTCCAGTTTCTTCCTAAGATCATCAGTTATGGGAGTTTTCTTAAAGTCAGAAAAAATAAGGAAAACTAGTCACATTAAAAAAATCACCAGAGAGCTTTTATCCTTGACTTACGTCACATCTTCTGCTCCCTGTCTCCTTCTTCCTCTTAATCTCATTGGCTGAGAATGCACCTTCTAGTCTCTGAGTAGCTACAGAAATAAATCTGCAGGGAAAAATGTCTGCCTATGGTGAGTCACTGGTTGTCCCGTGGCTCATCAACCCCTTCTCTTTCCTTCCTCATTCCCCCTCTTCCCTTCTTCGGTGGGAACTATACCTCTTCACAAACGTCGCCAAGTTCTCCTCTCTATTCTTTGCCTCATAGGGGCTTTTCACCCTCCAGCCCTGGTCTTTCAGCTCTTTGATCTTCGTGAGGTTGGGTGAGAAGAGCCAGGTGCTGTGTATGCTCAAGGTGGCTTCCTACCCCACAGCTGTCCCACGGGCCCACCCAAAGACACAGAGGCATAATCCACTGGCTGTCAGCATGGTGATGGAAGGACCCTGGTGCCGAAGGACAAAGACTCAGTCCTCTTTGGAAGCCTTAGCTGGTTCCTTGGGAAACAGGGCACACTGCTCAACTGCCTTCAAAGTCAGGGAGGCTGAGAGGGTTCTACTTGGCTGATGTTGGAAAGGAATTCAGAGTCTTCCAGAGATGGAAGAGAAAAGATTTATTTCTCTGGAAGCTCACAGGACTTCTTTGAAAACATTAAGTGGTTCCCTTCAAAGTCTGTTAATTCTTTCAGGCAATTAGTTCCCATTGAGGAAACAGGCTCTTTCCCCAGCTCTAATGATGACCAGAGCAGCTGGTTAAACCACCAACTCCCAGGAACCAAAGGAGGCTGGGCTGAGTCAGAGGAGTCCCAGCGGGTCACAGAGGGCAGATCTGCACAACTGAAACCGGCCTGCCCAGTCGGGTCTGCACCTTGTCAAGCTTCTCCCACGCCACGTCAGCTGCACGGCTTCTCCTTTCACTAACGACACAGGCAAAGGATGCAGGTGGGCCAGGGTGTTTTTTTCCAACTGACCCCTCTTCTTTCTCAGCATCAGGCAAAGAATCATCAGCTTTTAAAAATCTACATCCACATAATTGAAAACACAGATAGCAGTGTATTCAAATCCGTCTCAAGAGATAGACACCTATTTATAAAGGACCCAGAGAATGCAATAAATGTTATGAATAGCAATTCCTGTAACTGTGGCCTACTAGTGGTCTTTTGAAGCCCCACACATCATCAGCCCAGGGTGACAGTGATCCCAGTCTGCACAGCTGTGGTGACTAGTGGCTCTGAGCGAGGGAGGCCCCCCCCATCAGGATGGCCACAACACCGTTTGAACTGCTTTCTCACTACCTTCCACAAATTGTGCCTTGAAACAGTTGTTACATCAACTTTTGAGTATGTTTCCCCATACTCTAATTATTTTAATTATGTCTTATCAATCTGATTTGAGATTCCCTTAATTGCATCTCTTTTAAAGATAAGTTATTTAAAACAGTCCACCAACGCCCACACACCGCCACCACACCCACACTTACACACTTAGACACCTGCACAGAGAAAGTCCTCCCAGGTGGTCTGCTACGAACACAAAGGACAGCACCTAAAGGAATTCTTTTGCTTCCTGAATCTTTATTTTAGTGGTGGGAACTCAAAGGAACAGAAAGGAAACAGACAGATGCATTAGCATTCGGGGTGGCCTTCTAGTCTTCGAGGTGGCATGCACTCATGGCAAACACAAAGCGGGTCAGCCACGCCAACACTTTCGTAATATTTTATAGGATAATATTATTTTATGCACTAGACAAATGAAAGATCAAAATAAGAACTTTGTAGCAAGCTTGGATCTTCTTCAGACACCCTAACTGGCACCTCTTTTCCTTTCCCTCCCTCCATAGATGCAGTGAGCCTGCGGGGCCACCCTTGGAGAAACTGGAGCCCTGTGCACTGCTGGTGGGAATGTAAAGTGGCTGAGCTACTGTAGAAACAGCCTGGCAGTTAGCTCCTCAAAAAGTTAAACCCACATTCAGAGCCACATTATTCACAAAAGCTAAAAGACAGAAGCAACACGAACTTCCATCAACAGATGAATAGACAAACAAAATGCAGCATATGCATACAATGGAATACTATTCGATCTTAAAAAGAAATGAAATTCTTCTAATTTCTACAAGAATTCATGTCCTTGAAGACACTGTGCTAAGTGAAATAAGCTAGGGGATTAATTAAGCCAGGGGTTGCGGGGAGCAGGGCATGGGAAGCTAGTGTTTAATGAGCGTGGAGGTTTTATGTGGGGAGAGGAAAATGTTCTAGAGATGGATAGGGTGTTGGTAGCACAACAATGTGAAGCTCCCGAACATAACCAAACTCGACACTTAAAAATGGTTAATGGTCAATTTTATGAAAGGCACATTTTCCTCCCTCCGTAACTGCCCTCCTGTGGAAAGGCCTGGCACTTTCTCAGAGACACACATACCCCACTAGTCTCCTTGTCCCCCCTCTGAGACTGCTCTTCCCACTTTGGGAAGATGCCCACAGTAGTCTCAATCCAAAGTGGTCCATCCTCCTCCTGACACTGTGTCTCACAGCATTTAAACTTTTTTTGTCCCAAACCACTGGTTTTGGTACTTGAGAACATCAAAGGACCTTGAATTACCAGACAGGCCCACTGAAATCAGAGAAGCTGTGATTTCCCCACTTCCACCTGCCTGGTTACTGACTGGTGGAACAGTGCCTGGCTCAAGAGTTTACTCCCCAGCATCACCCTTCACATGAAGCACTGAATCCAGAACACAGAAGAGAAGCAGCAACCTGGAAAGAGCTTTTGAGAAGTCAGGATAGACAGAATAAAGTCTGCAGTGAAGCCCGTGGTACTGGGCTTGCTGGCCCACATCTAAGCCTCCCATGGACCTTTACAGCTTTTGCTCTTACTTACTATATAATCTTGACAGTTGTCAAATGAGTTATCTGTAAAATGTTGCAAGTAGTAAATTTTGAAAGGGAGGATTTTCAGGGGAGATGGAGATATTTCCCAAAAGAAAAAGAATATATTTGTCCCTGAGTACCTATGGGGAATTGGTTCCAGGATCCCCCGAGCATCTCTAAATCCAAGGAGGATGCTCACATCGCTTCCATAAATGGCATAGGATTTGCATATAACTTATATACATCCTTCCATATACTTTCAATCCTCTCTAGGTTGCTTACAATAGCTATTACAAGGTAAATTCTATATCAATAGTTGTTATACTCTATTGTTTAGGGAATAATGATGAGAAAAAAGTCTATATGCTTTCAGTACAGATGTAAATGTTTTTGAACATGTTCAATGCAAGGTTGGCTGAATCCTGGATGCAGAACCCATGGATATGGAGGGCTGACTGTCTCTGGGAAAAGAATAACTATAACAAGCAAAAATGCTGATAGAAATAAACCGTGACAGGCAAACTCCTGATAGCAGGACAGGAGGCAGAACATTATTTTAAAAAATTATCTGGGTTCATTTAATATTAAAAACACCCCACTCATGTAAATTGTCCTTGAAGACATCCTTGAAGGAGCACACACCTGCTTGCTCTGTGATTCTGGAAGAGCATATTCTGCTGACCTTTTTTTTCAGGAAGAGAAAGAAGTAAGTATGTGAGAAAGATTTTATTCCCCTCCCCCCCAAAAAAGTACTTTTTTAAAACTATGGTGCTTCAGTTACTTAGAAAGTTTTGCCTAGATTGTTATGTCTGGATCCCAGGCCACCAGATAAATGAGGCATCATTACAGTGCTGTCACTTGCCAGCCAGCTCTGATGTCGCAGATCAATAGTAGACACATGGTATTTGTGAAAGCAATGAACAGACTGCCTTGGATCCCCAGGGTCAGGTGCTAAAAAGTCAACAAGCAATCAAGGAGCCCCACAATGCAGCTTTTGCTTGTTGGCTGGGTCATGGAATGTCCCTTACTCTCAGGCCATATCCTCACTCAAATTTAACCCTGTTTACCATGGAGAATTTCTTTCTTTCTTTTCTTTTTCTTTCTTTCTTTCTTTTTTTTTGTACTGGGGATTGACATCAGGGCACTTAACCACTGAGCCACATCCCTGTCTCTTTTAATTTTTTATTTAGAGTCAGGGTCCCACTAAGTTGCTTGGGGCCTCGCTAAGTTGCTGAGACTGGCTTTGAACTTGCAATCCCCTGCCTCAGCCTCCCAAGCTGCTGGGACTACAGGTGTGCACCATGGCACACAGCTCTGAGAATTTCTTTCACTGGATAAAAAATGGTTGAGCCCACTGTACTTGCTGAGGTGATTCATAAATGATCTTTTCTCACTTCCATAGACTGCATTCGGTGTGTGCTTGTTCCTGTCATTGATCTGAGCAGACAAACCCAATATTTAGTTCTTACTCTGTTAGAAACTTCTACGAACCTCACTTATTTAGAGCTCCTTCTTACTCCATCACTAGTATTAGCAGTCGACTTTCTTTCCCCCACCCCACAAAACTACAACGTACCTATCACCTCACAAAGGCCTCGGGGATATCTAACAATAAGTAGGAACCGAAGGCATGTAGGATTCTGGAGCTGCAGTGGGCTGGGCTCCTCACAGGTGACTTGCCAGCCCCACATCATCCATTTTCAAGTGATGCGATTAGTTTTATCCTTGATATTTCTGGTGGATACCAGTATTAATTCCCGCAGATCACGTTCTATATTAGAGGTGCAGAGATGAACAAGATAAAATAGCGGGGCTTTCAGAATTCACGTTCTAGGGAAGAACACACAAAGGTAAGCAAGACGGCACAAGTAATCTGGTAAGCACCTCCCAGAGTCAGCCCCAGTGAACAGACGGGGAGGCTGCGCTCACCTGGTAGAGGGTCTGGGTGGTTAGGTAGAAGATGTCTCACCAGAACTGAATACTGAGTGGCTGTTTGCGGGGCCTATAAAATCAGAGAGTCCAGGCCAAGGAGGACAATGGCGTGTAAGTGAAGTTGCTGGAAACAACAACAACAAACGAACACCAACCAGCTGGATGGGTTTGGCCGACTTGCAGCAGTGCAGCAGGCTGGGTGCAGTAGGTAGGTGTGGGAGATGAGCCTGAGGTCAGGGGCGGCCATGCCACCTGGGCCAGCTAAGTCATCCTCACAGGTGTGACTTGGTCCCAGCGCACAAGAGCACCAGGTGGTTTAACAGGCAGGATGAGGCGAGAGGAGGATCACATCCCAGCAGGGCAGAGCGTGGGCGGATGACAGGATGTGAGCTCAGAGCAAGGAGGAAGGAGTCACCGGGTGCAGCAGGAAATGACAAGGGCCTGAGCCAGGATGGTAGCAGTGGAGATAAGGGGAAGGGGGAAGAGGCTGGTTAGAGAGCTTGGTCAGAATGTGGTTAGAGACTGGTCGTCAGCAGAGGGAAAGGGAAGGATGTGGGGGTGACTCCAGGGAAAGGGAAGGATGTGGGGGTGACTCCAGCGGCAGGTGAGAAAGGGGATGGGCATCAAGGTCTGCATATGCTGATTTGAGGTTTGCAGTCAGCAGACAGAACTTTTTAAACATAGATTTGGGCATTCCCACCAAACAAATTGGAGCTGTGGGTATGGGTGAGATCCACCAGGGAGGGTCTGTAGACCAAGAAGGAGGCCAGTGCGCTCAAGATCTGTCTGCACTCCCACGTTCACTGGACGTTATTCACAAGAGCCAAGATGTGGAAGCAATCTCAGTGTCCTTCAACAGGATGGATAAAGAAAATGTGGTGTGTACAAACATGGCAGAATACGACTCAGCCTTTAAAAAGGAAGAAATTCTGTCATTTGTGACAGCATGAGTGGAGTTGGAAGCATTATGCTAAATGAAATCAGCTAAACACAGGAAGACCAATATTGCATGGAATCTAAAACAATCGAATTCACAGAAGCAGAGAGTGGAAAGGTAGTTCTCAGGGGCTAGGAGGCTGGGGGGGGATGGGAAAAAGGAAGCTGCTGGTTAAAGGGTATAAAATCTCAGAGAAGAGGAACAATCTAGCAGCATTGTGTGGCGACCACGGTCAACAACAACGCATCATGTATTTCAAAACTGCTATCATAATTTTTTTTAACATTCTCATCACGGGAAAAAAATAAATTGATGAGACGATGGATATGTTGATTTGCTCAATTGAATCTTTACGTTCAACGCTGTGTAGTTTATACAAAGATGAACACATCGCATTATTCACCACAGCATACATAATTTCTATTTGATAGATTGATGGATGCCCAGCTGGGTGATACTTTCTAAGTAAGATGGAAGAGAGTTTGGGTGCAGGCCTGGTTATACCAACCCTCCAGGTACAGAGGGCAAAGGAGACTAAGAAGTCCCAAGGACAGGAGGACTCAGAGACAGAGGACTGCGGTGTCAGGGAGCCCAGTGAGGAACACGGGATTGCTTAACAGTGCCAAGCAGTGAATCACGGCTCAAAAAGATGGGGAGACACTGGCCTGATGGATGGGGCAAGATGCTTCAGGGTCTTCCCAATAAGGCTTCAGAGAAACATCAGGACGCGAGCCAGGCAAGGGCGCATTTGAAAGTGGATGGAGACCAGGCGCAGCCGGCAGCCATGAATTAAGTGCTTCTCTTTCATTTCCTTGCAGCTGTCAAGTTTCTTCTTGCAGAAGGACCTGCCCTTGGCCAGGGGTTTCCCCTGGGTCCTCGCATGGCTGGATCCTTCCCACCAAGTAGGTGGCAACTCAAATGCCACCTCCTCAGAGAGGCCTCTCTACTCTCACTCCTGAACCCCTCACCCCCACCCCAGTCACTTGTCTCCCCTTTCAGGTCACCCCTTTCTAGTCTCCTTAGAGCCCACTATCTGAGTGTGTTTACCTACCGACCTACCCACCTATTATGTTCCCTCCACTGGAAAGTCAGCTCCGTGGAAACCAGAATGTTTATCCTGAGACTCCAATGTGTACTGGCTGCACAGAAGGGAGGGAGGGAGGGAGGGGGGCAGGGAGAAGAAACTGAAGGTGCTGGACGGACGGAAAAGGGAATGGACACCACAGGTTAGAAGGTAAGGAATTCATGGCTGACAGAGTGCGGTCTCTTTTAAAAAACTGGAAGGGGAACCATAACTCCTTTCAATGCTGAGAGGAAGGAACAAACAGAAGTGGTCAATGAGAACTCATGAACGGATGGAAGGAGGGAGTGAGAGGTGGATGGATCTACAGCCCGGGAAGGACTTGGAGTGGACAGGGAGAGTCATCTGGTCCCCAAAACAGCACAGGAGAAGGAGAACAGGGATTCAGAGTTTGAAGCCACAGAGGGAGGGCTTAAGGATGGAATGAGGGGCCTGACAGGAGCACGGGAGGTCTGGGATGGCGGCGGTGGAGAAAGGTAGGTGGACCTGTGGAAGAATGCAGAGAAGCATTGCCAAATAACCCCAGATGAGATGCCCCTGGGCTGGGCCGTCTCCACTGACATCGGCACACTCAGCAGCCCTTCTCCAGCCACTGGAAGAGCTCAGATGAAGGAGGAGACAAGATGGCAGACCAGTGATCCAGGGATGAGCACCACAGGACAGGTGTGGAGGGCAGGGCAGCGTCGCTCCGGAAAGCAAGCAGTGAAGGATGACAGTGTGGGGTCCAGGCTGGAGCAGGGAACCGTGAAGCCCAGGAAAAGGCAGTGATAAAGAAGAAGAGAGGGTCAAAGTGTACCTGCGATGCGAATGAACAAGAGAGAACGAGACTGAGATCAGCCTAACAGAAGGAATGGGGAAAAGATGGATTCTGAGGATGTCTTAAGTTGAACGTGATTCAGGAGGCAAACAGGTCCAGGACATTGGGCCTCTTTGTGCTTTTCCGCTGGAAAATGGGGCTCTTCCCTTTCCCCCTCATTACTGCTCAAGTTTGCCAGACCCAGGCTACAGGCTCCTGAGGACCCCAAGTATGTGGATCTCTTCTTCCCTCTCAGTTCTTATGATTCAAGAATTAGGGGTTTCTTAGGAAGAAAGACAGACCTATCTCTTTCCATCACCTTATTTTAAGAAGCAAAAAATGACTAGAAATTACACAAGCTAGATGTCTACCCTGGACTAAAGAGAGTTGAAGAAATCGGGCAGGACAGGAGAGGTTCCGACAGCGGGAGCTCTTCAGGGAATCCAGCACAAACATCCGAGGCAGGAAAGTCAGGGCAGCCATTATCAGGAAAGTTTCCGAACAGCTGCCAAGACTTCCTCTCAAAACACAGTGGAGCCATTTATCCGGGACGCTGTGGGACAGCAGATACCTTACCATACAGGCAGCAGCAATGAGCAGGAGTTAAGGGGTCAAAGATCGAGTATTGTCCCTGGCCAACCATGACACTTGTCCTCACACAACTGTCAAACTGACTTGCCACCAAAATAGGACATACAGCCTAACTGAAACTGACATTACCTCTGACTCGTATCTCTCTCGACCACATTTACAAATATCATCTTGATTTTAAAGTTATTCTTCCAAAGAAATAAGCCATTCATTACTTCCTGTTATAGATGGAGGCCTTTGGAGAAATTTAAATAAGTAACTTGTTCCAGGTTACCCACGACATGATCAGACTGCTGTGCATGTGACTGGATTTAAGAGCAACATCATGTTTAAGTTCTTCTGGGGCAAATCAACTTCATTAAAATGGATGTTAATCCCTTTTTTCTGTTTTCCTCTTTTCTTTGAAACTGACATTTGAGACAGAAAAACATCATAAAAGATGCTTCAAAAAGTTAATCAACTTTCCAAAGAATATCAGACAAGTCAATCTTAAAACTCATCTTTGAGGAATTGATAATGTAATTTTTATACCTTTATTTTATTTATTTTTATGTAGTGCTGAGGAACAACCCCCAGTGCCTCACACATGCTAGGCAAACACTCTACCACGGAGCCACAACAGCAGCCCAACATATTTTTTAATCAACATTTTATATGCTTTATGGAAATCTGACAAGTACAACAGTTAAATTCAGTGACACCTTACAATGGCATAGTGAACATGCACAGGAACATTTGCATATAACGACCACTCAGGTAATCTGCAGAACACCCTACTGAGAAATTCATTTCATTAGCTAAAACTGATCATTTTTCGAAGTCATCAGCCAGCTCAATCCAAAGACTTCACTGAACAGCAGCTAGATTTCTGATTACATAGAGTGACTGTGCCAAATTCTTAAAATGTCTTCAGGTGTGGTTTTGTCATGTAACGGTCTTTATGCAGATCTCTCTATAAGACAATCCACACCTCTTCAAGCCAGCCAAGAAAACGATCTAAATTTCAATCTGTGCAACCTAAATGATGAACGAAATAGTTACACTACATAAACAGGTTCACAATAAGCAAAACAACCTTCATAGTAAGAGCGTAGGTCCCTGCTACCTGCTATTGTTTTATCACTAATAGTTTTGTATCTTCTGCTGTTTAAGAGGCACAGTACTTTTTTTTTTTTTTTTTTTAATGGACTTTGGTGACAGTCACCAATGTGGAGAGTGAACTGTTTTCCCCTCAGGCCAGTCTTCTTTCTTGACTCCCTTTCAGGTTCCTCAGGGTGGGGGCAGGTAGAGTGCAAAGTCCAGGGAGGAGCTCCACTGCTTCCTAACCCTGAGGAGTACACTCCCAGCCAGCAGCACTCTGGGAGTGGGGTAGACAGCGGGAAGGGGTGGAGAGGCACCCAGCTCCTCAGCACCACTTACCGCCTTCCTCAGATATCTGCCAAGCTGCACAGGGTCCATCCGTGCTAATTCTCTGATGAACCTTTAATTCACCCAACTAATAAATTTATTCAAGCCAAAAGCAAATGAGCGTTTAACACTGGGAAAAAAAGATAACGGCATATTTCAGTCTCACATCTCTTTTGTAGTTGAGCAATGAAATGGGTGACTGTGGAGGCCGACTCTCCCTAGTACATCTTCCCGATGTGGTCAGTTCAGACAACAGCAGCAGCCAGTTCTGCGAGGAAATAGGAGGCTGTGAGCTTGGTCCTGAGTCCTGGGACACTGGCTGAGCTGGGGGCTGTGTGGTCTCCTGTGGCTGCTTGGTGGCAGGAGGGGAGTCAGTCTGCAGCTGGTCTAGAAGCTGACTGAGCTGCTCAGGACTGGCCAGTGTCCTCAGCCGAGTGTCTTCCTGCTCCAGCTGGGAATTTTTCTCCCTTAGTTCTCTGATTGGCTCTTTGAGGACTCCACTTCTTCTCTAACTGCAAACATCAAAAGGCTTTTTACGCGATCTATAGCTTGCTTGATTCTGTTGTTGGCAGCTACCATACTTGAACCAGAGGAGGTTAAAGGGAGTCAGACCCTGTCCCTGGAACAGCCAGTCCTGGCAGCTGCTCAACTGACAACACCTCCTATTTGTGGCCAGAACCATTTGATCTTTGAATGAGGTCTTACAGATTGATTCACTGTTAGCAAAAGAGTGCACCAGATCTGATCTTTGTTTTTCAGATATGGGATTAATAATAACTTCTTCATTACGCTATTGTGAAGGTTAGCCTGGCACACCAGAAGTACTCAGAGATGTTAGAAATAACAATAATAATTGCCATTGCTGTCACCATGTCATCCACTTTGCTCCATTCATCATTTAATGTATTATTGTTCTTGGTCAAATAGGCCAGGACTCAGGGTAAGTGTCTCTACTTGCTGTACTGGCATTTAATATGCTTGAGAGCAGAATACAATTAGTTATTGTTTTTTAAGTTGCCACTGTGGAACTAGAAAAGGTGAAGATTCTTGTTATTCTGGTCAAACACCTTGTGACAGACATATTAGCATATGTAGTATTTGAGTAAAGGTCTTTTTTTTTGGTACAGGGGATTGAACTCAGGAGTACTTAACCACTGAGCAACATCCCCAGCCCTATTTTGAACTTTATTTAGAGACAGGGCCTCACTGAGTTGCTAAGCAACTCGCCATTGCTGAGACTGGCTTTGAACCCACCATCTTCCTTGTCTCAGCCTCCCGAGCTGCTGGGACTACAGGCATGTACCACCAAGTCCGGCAAGTCAAGGTCATTTTTAAGCAATAATGCAATGCCTTTTTTAAGATGCAATACAATTTTTAAAAAAATGTTTTAGTTGTAGTTGGACACAATACCTTTATTTTATTTTATTTATTTTTATGTGGTGCTGAGGATCAAACCCAGCAACTCTCAAGTGCTAGGCAAGTGCTCTACCACTAAGCTACAACCCCAGCCCCGAAGATGCAATACAATTTTTTAAATGTATGATATCAACTAAAAGTTCCAAATCATTGACCCCAACATCCTTCTCATCTATTACAATCTTTTATCTGACTACACCTACCTCTGCTTTCAACCATCCAAACTGGTTAGCAAAACAGTGCACCAGATCTTATCTGCACCATCCTCCACAATGTCTAATATAATTAGAACAGCGTCCTTCCTCTGCCAGACACACTGACTCTCTTGGCTTTTGCATGCAGGCTTCTGTGGTTGGCCAACACCCATGCCAGACACTCCTGGTCTAACCCTGTCTTCACCACCTTAAATAAGACATTCAATGGCTCAGGGTTCCTATTCCTAGTTTTAAGAATAGGACACAGTGTGCATTCAAAGCATCAACATCAACTACTTTGTGCTTTAGAGAAAGTCATGAGATGTGTCTCTTGTAAGCACTGATTTTATTTGAATGATTCATCTAATTAGTCAGTGGTGGGAATTCATTTTAGCTTTTTGCATAGGCTATAATATTGAATCCAAGGGACATTTGAGGAAAATGCATGCATCTTTCTGAGAAACTTCTAGACCACAGATAAACCACAGACTGCCAAAGATCAAGAAAAAATAAATATGTCTATAAAACAGGTTATAATTTTTTTTTTTTTTTTGCCATAACAGGCTTTAGCTGAGCTGCATTCGTCTCTGCCAGTAGAAACTGGTAAGCTTGGGAAATACAGGTTTTTGGACCCCACACCAGAACTGTTAAACCAAGGTCTGAGGACCAGCTTTTGGGAACTACAGGTTTACCCCGAAATGGTACATGTTGAGTCTTAATGAAGAATTAACCATTGTAATAAATAATAACCAATGATGGTCCAAATCAGTGGAGTGTGATTGGTTTTGTCTCTGTTATTCCATGTTGATCACAAAAAGAGAGATGAACTGATGCCCTCATCAGTATAGAAAATCAACATGAAAAGCACACTTACAGACCCAGCTCTCCCCCTCCCCTTCGAAATACCTCCTCAATTAGAGAAAATCTAAAGCTATGGCTCAAACATTGACGGCATGTTTAATGAAATCTGAATAAAGTAGCATTTCTTGCAAATGTTTTAGGACCACAAGGACATTAGGTAAAGCTAAAATGATAATGAGTAGAAGGATATGCTTTTGTTAACCCATGAGTCCAGGAACTCATTCACGTCACGAGGATGGGCCTGTCCCCACACTCCTTGGGATCTGACTATTTTTGATAATAGTCTAGAATATACAAAGAAGAATAAAGCATGCACCTTCCCTGGAGGGGTTGCAAATTGTACAGAAACAGAAATGAGCAGCTACAGCATTGCACTTGGGGGTGGGGGTGCTAGGAGACACTCTCAGCTCTGCTGTGGAGACAGGGAAGTATTTAAATTAAGTTAAGGAGGCGGCGCTGGGCAGCAGGCAAACTCAATATGTATGGGTGAGGAGGACTTTTTGTCTGAGCCAGCCATGGCTGTGTGTGTGAGCTATGGCATTTGAGCGCATGAGGGGACTGGACTGACGTTGCTGCTCTGACTGGGCTGTGTGACGTACGTGTCCCTTTTGCTTGCTCTGCCTATGATCGCCCCACAGCACCTGAGTTGGGTGTGGCTTTCCAAGATGTCAGTCAATCTGCTGACCAGAAGACATTGCCCAGCAACCCCCTGAAACCCAATCCCTTGCCTTATTTGGGTTGAACTTTCTCGAATGTCTTCCCCTCAGTAAATAGGAGGGTTTCAGGCAAGCCCTCTCTCTCTCTTGCCTGCCTCTCTTGCTTGCTTTGTGGGAGCTGAGGTCAAGGAGCCATCACTGAACCTCCCCCCAAAAAGATATTTTCTGTCTCCATGTGGTTATTTAGTAGCCAGCCCAATTCACCTGGAGCCACCCTGACCGATTCAGGGCAACTTTCCAGGCCACGTGACCAGAAAATGTAAGAGTAAATACGGTACATTCAGAAAACTACCCAAGTCCAGGACGGCTGGGAGAGGGGGCAGGTGAAGAATATAAGGCATGGAGCACAAGGGCCAGGTGGGTTCCAGATCAGAGAAGGCTTTGTGAGGATGGCTGAGAGTTCTCACCATTTGCTACCACATAACTGTGATTTTGTTTGAATCTTGGTTTAAGGGTTTTCTTTTACTTTTGGAGAACCTACTATAGACAAAACAGAATCTATAACACTGTGAATCTTGAACTGTAAAGAGAACCATGAAGTCTGGGAGAAAACCCCCTAGAGATTAGCTTTTGGTAGAGGACTGAGTCCTGCACCACTCCTACCGCCACACCCTTAGACACATACAGGGACACAGATGCACCTCCACTGATCACCAAGGGAAAATATGACTCGAAGGAGAAAGCAAAGAATGCTCTTCCTTTGGGGTGAAGAACACACTGGGAAACAACTTGAAAACTGACTGCTGGCAGCTGTGAGGTTTGTCCACCCCTCGGGAACACTCTTTTAAGTGGAACAATCTGCTCAGAATGTCATGCAATGTCTCAGTTGTGCTAAGCCCCTGTGTCGTGCCAAGTCATAAAGTGACACCTTAGGCAACAAAGCCAGGGAAAGTTCTTTCAGAGATGACCTGTGTGGGGAAAAGAGAGACTTGAATTTTCATTCCATTTTACCATTAATTTGCTCTGTGGCTTGGGTGAAGTCCATTCCCAAAGCCTCAGTTTCCACAACTGTACAGAACAGGCACTAAACAATGACAGCCTACCTTGTCCATGATGTAGGAACAGACAAGAAAGAACACCATTGTCATCTCAGGATTATGATAGTCACTGTCTGCACAAAATCCCTATCATGATTTCATTAACTTCTTAACGGACGCATTCTCCTGTGTGCTTCCTGAATTCCTGACCCACGGAATCTGTCAGCATACAAAAATGGTGGTATTAACCCAATCCCCCCGAAATTCTAGGATCATTTATAATGCAGCAATAACTATACTATTAGTATCTGATGGTTATTGGTGGGTAACGGTTTTGATATTGTGTTCTCTGAGAAGCTCACGGCATGTGAGTTTGCAATGTTCCTCATGAAGAGCAGATGCAAACATCACTGTGCTCTCAGTATTTCTGATAACCTCTTATGATACACACAAGACACGAGGCAGAACACGAAACCATCCCTCCCCTGTACCAGGAACTGGGCAATTCAAGTTCCCTGCACAGAACTATGATTTTCCTTGGAGAAAAAAGTCCCAATATGCTAAAGACAGGGATAAGTGGGTAGTTAAGACCCCAAAATCCCATACAATTGAGGCTTGTCTCAAAAAATTTAGCCTAGAGTGAAGCAAATGTTTAGTGAAGTACCCATTGACAGCTATTTCTAATTTCATCTCTAGGTGAATTCTCTAATAAAAATGGACCTTGGTTATATTTCTAGTTAACTTGGGAGAGACATAAATTGTATCATATCAAAAATTATCCTAAGTCTAAATGGTTTAAACATACCAATTAGAAGGAAGAGATTAGCACCGTAGAGTAAAAAAGAAAAAAAAAAAAACCTTTATTTTTATTTATTTTATGTGGTGCTGAGATTGAACCCAGCGCCTCACATGTGCTAGGCAAGCACTCTACCACTGAGCCACAACCCCAGCCCCAGCACAGTAGATTTTTAAAAAGCACAACTCAACTCCTGGCTGTTTATATGAATGTATTTAAAATTCAATGACCTGAATAACTTGTGTGGGAAAAAAGATGGAGGAAGATAGACTATGAAAACCATAATTTTTTTAAAGTAGAGGCTATATCAAATCAGATAAAGCAGATCAAAGAAAATTATTAGAGATAGAGAAGGACATTATAAAATGATAAAAGAATCCATCCACCAGGAATACATGGTCTTATATGTATATGCACTAAACAACAGAGCCTCAAAATACATGAAACAAAAACTGATAGAGCTGAAAGAAGAAAAAGACACATCCACAATCATATTTGGGAATTTTGACACCCCCCTCAATAACTGACAGAACTACTACGTATAAAATCAGAAAGGATATAGAAGTCATAAAATCCAATCAATGAATAAGATTTAATGAACATTTATAGAGTACTCTACCCAGAATTAGCATAATACATATATTTTTCAAGCGATATTGCAACATACATTAGGACAGACTCTCTTGGGTCATAAAACAAACCAACAAATTTTAAAAGAATAGAAATAAATAGAATGTGTTCTCTAACCATAGTAAAATCAAACCAGAAACCGATAATAGAAAGCAAGAAAATCTCTACATATTTGGAAGTTAAACAACATACTTATAAGTAATCTATGGGAAAAAATAGGGAATCTTAGATAAAATTTAAACATACATAAAACTAAATAGCTGACTTGAGGAATTGGATGCAGACGAGTTGGGGTTATAGGATATCTACTGAGAATATTTTGAAACAATTGATTTTAAATCATTTTTCTGAAAGTAAATACACGGGCCTGTCATTGACAAGCACCCCTAATTCATAACAGTAAAGTAAGAGAAAACATGCTTGGATACCTAGAACTCTGCCCAGCACTGCATGGGTGCTCGGTAACTATGTATTGCATGAATCCATGCTTGACTTTCTCTGTGTGTGTGCAAGAGAGAGGGCAGGAAACAGGAACCCATAGCACCGACTCTTGAGAGCCAGGGAGCCTGGGTTCAAGTCCCAACCGAGTGATCCCCATCATGGTACTTAGCTGTTCAACCATATTTCATGATGTTTTGACAAAGAACATCAGCATTTCCAGGGATTCTAGACCTTGGAAAAGTTACAGACATGGGCACTATTAGCTATGAGCCTATTTCACCATTAGGTCTGGAGATCTATAAAGTGGTGGTTCACAACTGTGGCTGCACCATGGAATCCCCTGGGGACCTTTAAAAAGACTGATGCCCTGGCTCCACTCCTACATATTCTGATTTAATTACTTTGTAGTGTGGCCTGGGCTCCCCAAGAGATTGTAATGTGCAGCCAAGGTTGGAAGGCATTGCTTCAGGGAACATGACTTCAACCGTTCATAATCTGGTGATTTCCATATGGAGGCAGTCATTTGCAGGAAGTCTCACGGCACCGGTGCTTGGCCAGTAACATATTGTTACTCTTGAAAGCAAATTTAGGAGTTAAGTTATGACAAAAATAATGTCTCCCCTTTGTCTACTGCAGAATGGCTCCATTACTATAAACTGTGTTAGTAAAGAAGTGTTCATGTTGCTGAGATCTGGGACAGAGATATTTATCCTTCAAAGGCTGATATTCAAATGAAACAGGAGTGAACGACTCTGAAATCAAAAAATGCTTCCAGACCTCTGTGTTCTTCATTCCTCTAAAAAGACTCCTTAAGTGCTTTCTGCATCATTCCCTTGTGTGTAACAGTAATGGTCTCAACGGGCTCTGGTTTTGCCTGTATAATAAATCCTCACCATCTCAGAATAATAATGTTTGGATGGCGGAAATTTCTGTGAGAGGAACATGCAGAGGAAATACAGGGAAATCTTGAAAGTCTGGTGAATGATTTAGGCAATCGTGTTATAGATGTGGGATGCAAAGTCGAAACCTCAAAGGGTGAGAGGTCTTACAACGTGCCTACCATATGTGGGTTGCTATGATGGAAGGAAATGGAACTGGAAGAAATAAGAAAATATTACACTTTGGAGCAGGGATCCATGTGGAAAACTTGTGTAAAATTGTTTTCTGGATTCAGGGCCCTTTCTATCCACATAAATCTTGGAACTCTATCAGCCCACTAACAGCCAAAGGTACTTCAAGGATAGCCAAGATGAAAGAACTAAAAAAGCATCCTCGGTCTCTTTCCCTCCTTTGTGTTCTCAAGGTAACCCAGGGGAAAGGTCTCAAGGACTGAAGACTCAATCCATTGTGAGAATCAGGCTTCTCAAAGTGCCACCCGGGGGGTCAGCATCCACTTGTCCTGCAGGCTGGCCTATGGATTTTATCAGTTTTAACCTGAAACAGCTCAATTTATTGTCTTTCTTCCATTATTAAGTTGTAAACCCTAGATATCACTTCATTTTTCTTTTAATTCTGTCTTATTCTCTTTTGTATATTTATTACATCTTCACTGTAGCTTTGGGGGCCTTCCAGGTAAATACCCAGAATTGAGGGGTTTTGATGAAGATGCAGATAACAAAGACCTGAAATATTGGTATTTCTTACCAGGTGCCTTCAGAAGCTGGGAGATTTAACCTAAAAAGAGAGCCCTATTTCCTGTCTTAAGGAAAGATCCCACTCCATGGATCATATGAATGCCTGTCTTCAGGAGAGAAATTTACACACTGGAACTCTGTTCAAGAACCAGATGTGGTATAAACTGCAGGATGACAGACACCTCTTTGTAGAGTACACAGCCCTAAAAGAATACTTATCAACATAGTATGCTTGTTTTCACAGGCTTGAATTATAAATAACTCCAGCCAAGCATTTTTCAGTTTTCTCCATATTTAAATTCCGAATAGGAAACTGGTAGTACACTTCATACAAACATAGCCAAGAGCACAGGCACAGGAGCATCCCTGGAAATTTCAACTTCTCTGAGGTTCAGGGATTTGGAATATGTTGCACAGAAATAGTAAGATGTATTATCTTTGAGATTAGATCCAACACCAACAATGTGGACGGAAAGAGGTGGAGTCTGTATTTTCAATAAATAGTCACAGACACAACTGCAGGATGGACCATCACAGCCCACCATAGGGCTCCCCTGTGCTGGGTCTCCTAGGCAAGGGAGGGAGTCTACTCCCTGCACATCAGCAAACTCCTGTGTGCATCAGGCCATGTCCCTGCACAAGTGCCTGAAATATGCTCCACTGCTGGAGACATCTCATTGAAAATCTTTTCCAAGATTTAAAGGCTGTCATTAATCAGACAATAGCCTTATAATGTGTGGCTGTTACATTTTATTCCTAATTAAACTTATTGGCCACTATGTCAATCCACTGGGCTCCTTCTTTCCCCCATGAATTCCTGGCACTCTGGGTGTTTATTACCATAGTCACTTACTAAACTCTGTCCTGTTATTACCTTCATATGCTTAAGGTGTCTCATTTTTCCAACTACAGTAGGAATCACATCTTATTTTAAAATCTTTACAATATTCTAGGACTTAATAAATGGGTAGGCACTTAACAGGAGCTCAGTAAGCACTTGTGGATCTTCAGTGTGCCATGTAGTTTAGAATATGAAGGTCCCAGGTCTCTACCTACCTCTGCCTGAGGTCTTCATCAAAGATTACCCAAACTTCCTCTTGTGTACAAGACACACCCAAGCAGAACTAGAACCACCCTGGGGAAGAGAATCCCAAACCGGAAACAAGAAAACATGATTATAGTCGAAATTTTATAGTAAAAATTATGTCATATTAATTTCTATATCCTCAATGCTTAGAATTGTAGTTGGAGCAGGAAAAAGTGCTGATCACATGTTGCTGTGTGAGTGTACAATTAATTGCATTCCTAGAACATTGCTGTCCCAAGAATAATTCAGAATTTAAATCAACAAGCATGAATCAACTCCATTTGGGGGGGGGGGCAAAGCTAGAAATTATGGAGCTAGAGATCAAACAAATTTTCTCTTTTTCAGTTACTTTTAAACACACTTAGAAGTAATTATAATAAAATTTTGAGTTTCAAAGTGCTAGCAGGAATGGAAGAGTCTTTTTTTTTTCTCTATACACTATAGCTTCTTGATATGTCAGCAAACACATGCATACATCCAAGTACGAGCTCTTTCCATCAACTCTAAATATCTTATGTCTCTTTATGAAACACACACACACACACACACACACACACACACAGACACATACACTCCTTAAAAACATGCTCAGAGAGTTCGTCATATCTATTGTTTTATTTCCTTCACTACTAAGCACCTAGCTGAGCACTATCAAACAGAATTTTCTGTGCTGTCAGATAGTCAATGGGCACTTATATTGTGGCTAGGAATACTGAGGACCTGAATTTTTAAATTTTATATGATTTTACTTAATTTTAGTTGTAAATAGCCCCATGTGGTGAGTGGCTACCACGCTGGGCAGTATCGCTTTAGGCTATGCAGTCTATATCTGAGGGCATCACCTCCTTTCCTTCCTTTCCTCGTCCAAATAAAATAATTCCTGCCTCTGTCCCTCCCCAACAACTCAGAGGTCATCAACAGCTTGTTCATGCAAAATCCTGTCAATCAACCATGGGAACCACCTTTATTCAGAATTCAAGATAAATGGCCACTCTCTCTGTCTGAAACTGCTCTCTTTCCTTGGACCATCGAAGGTACCAAGTCCTCCCAATGTTTTTCCTTCCTCTCTGGCTGTTCCCTCATAGTCTTTTTCACATGTGTCTGTCTGTCTGCTTATTCCTTAATTTTGGGTGTCCTTAGAATTCTGATCTCAGATCTCTTTTCACTTTGAACAGTTCCATAGAGAATCTCATGCATCTCCACAACTTAAATTTGTTATCAATACCTTAACAATGTCTATCTCTATTGCTCCAAACTAGACTTCTGTCTTGAGTTCCAAGCCCATGATCCAACCATCTTGGCCATCTCCCTTAAGTGTTTCTGGACACCACACTCCCAAATTGGGCAGATCACTTTCCCTGGTCTACAGAGCTTTATATAAATACTATTATTTTTATCTAATCTTCATTAAGCCCAGCAGTAGCTGGACCTCCTGGGATCATGGCTGAGCATGGTGAACCATCTTCCTAGCTCCCCTGTATGAGCAAGGTGCCCCCATTATCTCTTTCCAAAGGAATTTTTCCTTCTGTGACCTTGAGCCTGTACTGGGTGTTTTCTTGCAAATTCCTGAGGTGGCCTCAAGGCATCTTTCTATTGTTTCCCTCTCTTTTTTAAAACATATATTTTTAGTTGTAGGTGAACACAATACCTTTATTTTTATATGATACTGAGGATTGAACCCAGTGCCTCACATGTGCTAGGTAAGCACTGTACCACTGAGCCACAACCCCAGCTCTCTATTGTCTCTTTGCAAAGTACTTAATATTTCTTTAGTGACCATAGTCTCTTTAAATACCACACCTTTTCTTTAACTGCCACAGCTTTCAGGAAACCCTTCATATGGAAACCATGACAGTACTAAAAACAATTGCTGTTGATGAGTATGTATAGAACAGCCTTTATTTCAATAAATTGTTCATTAACAGACTTATATTTTAATCTGATATAAGCAATGTTATTAACATGCTCATTTCAGGATTTGCCTGGCTGCCAGACAGTCTAATTGTGACACCCCCAAATTCTCAGATAACAAAGATGAATGTTATGAACAGAATTGTGTCTCCCCCTCAATTTTTAAGTTGAAATCCCGACCTTCAGCACCTCAGAGTGTGACTGTGTTTGGCGCCAGGCCTTGAAGGAGGGAATTAAGTAAAAATGAGGCTGTTGGGATGGGCTCTCCCCCAATCTGACTGGTGTTCTTGAGAGAAGAAGAAATTTGGACACCCACAGAGACAGGAGGGATGTGCTCTCACAGAGGAAGGACCCAGTGAAGGCATAGCGACAGGAGGGTCATCTACAAGCCAATGAGAAAGGCATCAAAAGAAATCAAACCCGCTGGCACCTTGATCTTGGAATCCCAGCCTCCAAAATCGTGATAAAATAAATTTTTGTTGTTTATGCCATTCAGTCTGTAGTGCCGAGTTACGGCGGCCCAGGCAAGAAACACAACCAAGAACCATCACATCAGTTAGCCAGGGTCTACCATCCCAGAAGATACAGTGCGTGTTCACACGCGTTTTTATGTTACACGCACGTGCACACATGCACACACACACACACTCTTCCCATGTCAGTCAATAGCGGGGTACTCTTGCAGTTGTTCAAACTATCACCACCAAGCATCTCTCTCTCTCTCTCTCTCTCTCTCTCTCTCTCTCTCTCTCTCTCTCTCATCAATCCATGAACTAACCATGCTGGTTAAAACCAACCAAGCTCTTCCGCTCTCACTGAGGGTAAGAGCTGAAGTCCCTCCACTGGCCTACAGGGCCCACGATGTGTCCCTCCCCTCCTGTTCTCTCACTGCTCCAGCACAGTGACAGACTCCCCGGAGTGTCACAGCAGCTGTCCTCCCATCGGGGACCTCGCCTGCAGGTGTAGGAATGGCTCACTCCCTCACTCTTCAAACTTCTGCTCAGGTGTTATTTTCAGAACGAAACCTGTCTTGTTTACAATTATGATGTCCTGTCAGCCGTCCTACCCCCTCAACCTCCTATACTCCCCCTCGGTGAAGGGAATCACCTTTCTCAAGCTCTGTCCTTTACTTACTTAGGTCTATATTTATTGCCTCCCCAACTAGAATGTAAACTGCACGAGCCAAGTTTTTTGCCCAGGTTTTCACTTCTGGATCGTCAAGGCCTGGGATGATACTTGGCATGCAGTGGGCACCTGATGATAATTGCTGAAGGAATGGTATCGGAGAAGGCTTTCTATTACTTAACGTCTGCATGAATGGATGTCGGGATTTACTACATGTCCTCTTAGAAAGCTGGCAAAGAGAAATCCTTTAACCATTATTTTTGGGGAAGAGAGTTAACCTAGATTCAGATGCCAACTCACACTTTTATACAACGCTTCCCTTTTGAAGAATTACCTCAATGTTTTTCTCCAACAGACAACTCTAAAGAGCTTAAATTTTACTCCTGAAAGCTTTTTCTTGAACATTTACTCATATTCTGCCCCAGAGACTCATCTCTCATGTTAATATCCTAAAACACAGTATTGCTTTGAAAAGAAAATGTTCCTCCATCCACCACCCCAGTGAGAACGTTTCACCTCCCAGCCCCAGCCAGATGTCTGGAAATAAGAGAATAAGTGTCTTTTATGGCTGCTTTTGCTTAGTCAGAGTAGTTCCAGATTTTAAGTGCCCTGGACAGACTGTCTTTGTGACAGGAAGGTCTTGGACACAGACTGGGGAGGAGAAGGGGCCGCCATGTGTAAGGCCATGGTGGAGCCTCCATCTAGAGCAATGGACAGGGCCACTGAGCTCTGAGTTGGAGCTAGAATCTAGCAGTAATTAACAGGACGGATGGAAAGTCAACAAGAATAAGGGGTCAAATTCCAGAGAAGAAAAATGGTTAGGCTTTCAGAGACTCAATTTTGGTAAACCCTAACAGGGGAGAAGCCATATCCTAGGAACTACGCCAGAGGCAGGGGACAGTGAAGGTGCCTGGCCATGTCAGCTATTCACAGTGTCTCAGCACAGAAAAGTCCTTTCACATGCCCCTGGGACATCTTCTATGCCATCCATCTCCTAAGAGAATTCTAATTAGAAAAACACCACAGGGAGCATGAAATAATTGGGCTCTCTCATCAAAGAAGGCCGAGAGTTTTAGAACGGAAACACAGCCATCCAAACAATAAAATGAGAAAACAAAAACCCATGTTCCATGATAGGCTAAAAAAAGTAGATGAACATTAGCATTCACCCTAAATCCCAAATTCTCCATGTTGTAGCCTTCCCAAAAGATACTCTCTTACCCCAATAGATAGTCTATGCAGCAAAAATAAGATGAATATGCCACAGACATTTCAATAATGACCACTGATGATGATAACATTAACACAGGATTAGATCACAGTTCTAATTTCTCAACAAATCTTCACTAAAAAGTGTTTAATTTTGTTTATAACAACATGATATTTTGGAACTGGATACAGAAATGGAAATGAGCCCTCCACTAGTCAATGGTAGGTAACTATAAGAAGAAAATAAGCTAATAAGCTATATTAATAGGTGGATGTGAGAGGCCAGAGAAGGAGCTGCAAGATTTCCAGAGCTATAAAAACTTCCCCCAAAGCCTATCAGTAAATAATCCAAACAGCAATAATTCATAGAATTTATTGTGCCATGCACTGCCCTAAAAGTATTATGTATATTAACCCATATACTGCTTATAACAACTCCAAAAGGTGGGTATTAATGTTATTAACTTCAGCAGAGAGGTGAAGCACCATCTATACAGAACACAGTAGTTAAATAGTTCAGGTGCAATTTAAATCCAAGCAGCCTGCCTCCAAACTTGTGAGGATCAACAGGATCCTATTGTCTAATAAATTTATCTTCCCAGTCCATGATTCAGAGTATAACTGAGGGTTTTTGTTTCATTCAGACCCAGGATTCTTGAAAATTAACTACATGCAGTTACAATTATGTGCAATGATGTAACAATGGCCCCCAATGGAAAGGCGAAGAGTGTATTTCCTGCAGGTAGAAAATGCAGATGAGACAGGTAAATGGGTCACCTCAGAAGAGTTGGAAGTTTCAAAGGGCAGCATGAACATGCAGGGGGATGCATCACTGGGGACACGGGGATGCATGAAGAGAGAGAAGATGAAAAGTGAACCAAGTGAGAGAATCAGAATGATTACTAAAATAGAACACCAAGCCTACAATCAACCTCGCTCTCCACTTTAAAGGGTCAAATTAAAATATATGGAGATCTGCAGGAACAAGATTTTTGGGTGAAATCATTATTGCCCAGCATTTATTACTGCTTAGACTTTAAATTCCCAGTCTTTCTCTCAAAGAGAAAATCAAATAAAGAAAAATTCACTCATCTGCAGAGCCTCAAAAGAGGCATTCTTCTTCCGCCTTTCCAAGCCAGTGCTTCCAAAACTGTGCTCTGGCTTCTATTCCCTCTGAGTTCATTCATTCATTCAATAAACCTTCAATCAAGGTCTATGAACCAGGCACTCTGCTCAGCGTTAGAGCTACCCCGAGTGGTGTGAGGAATGATCCCTCATCTCAGCCTAGCGGGGGACGAAGGTAACAGTTAACAATCACAGGACACAAATGCCAGGGAAAGGAAGTGTGTGGAGTCTTGGGACCATCAAGGGTCCCATATTGTATTTTTACTGACTCCCTTACAGGGCTATCTTTCTCTGGCTCTGTTAAACATAGCATAGGATTCCCAGTTTTAAATGAAAATCGAAAAACTCCCCTTCAACCTTTTTGCTAGGAATCCTTTACTTGGTAGTCAAGCAGAGCTAACATCTGGGCTGCCACCTTTACGCACCTCTTTCTGCCCTGTGCATCATTCTAACCAGTCTCTTCCCACACCTTGAATGGCACAAACAGAAGCACATTTCTGCTCCAAGCCCAGAAAATGACCAACTGCCTCTGTGGGCTAATTACCACATGGGCCAGCTGCCTTCATGGGCCATCTGTTCTCTGGATGTCCCCAAAATATCCCTAACTTCTGGGATCAGAGGATAAGAGCCAGCAGTATTCAGAAGCCAGTCCCCATCAATGGCCTTGCTCTTGCATCTGACTTTCCAGCCCCTTTCTGAATAGCACGCGGAATGCTACTAATTGAGGCATTCTAAATATACGGTGTAGAATACAGACCAGGCTACAGATGGAAGGCTGCAGAGGACAGGCTGCGGCGGCTCAAGCTGGTTTTCACAAACCAACTGCAAAGCATATTTTTGGGAAAGAAGGGAAAGCAGAGAAACAGGCTGCAGAATAATAAAAATAAAAGGCACTGTTGACAGGAGGGTCTTTTTTTTGAAGGGCACGAAGAAGGGGTGTTTTGTTCTCTTTTCCTTTTGCCATTTAAACTCCTCTTCATCTCATAGGATACTGGGAAGGCTGAAAAAATTTAGGAAGCATCCTAAGATGCCACAGGAAAGGGTCTCTGACAGGGACAGCAGAGCTGCTGGTGCTGCCAGACTGCTGTTTAGGGACACAAGGACGCAAAGCCAATGTCCTTGCCGTGCTAACTGGTAAACCCACACCTGCTCAGAGCTCTGCATGCTGAGATTCGTCCAACCAGCTGGAGATCACTTACCTCCAAATAGCTCTTCTGCTCATCCTGACTCCTCCAGTCTTGGTACTCAGGGTAAGGTCAAGGTCAAGACTGAGAAGTGACCTGTGCCCTTGACTTTGCTCTTCTGGACTGTCCATGTGGATGGAGTAGGCAGCGTGATGGCTGTGGGACACCATGGCCTTGAATTCTTTGTCTATTTCTACTACCCCCTTATGTCATATTTAGGGAGTCAAGCACCATTTTCTTTTTAGCCATGCCCACATTATTCAAGCATTGGCATAACTTATTGGAAAGTATAATGACAACAGATTTCCAAAATAGATTAGAAAATGCGGCATCACTCATAATTCTACCACTTAGAAAAAACACTACAAACACTTTACTATAGCATTTCCATTCTTTCTTTCTTTTCTCTTTACATAGTTGCAATTTATGATTAATTTTATAATTAAAAATATATTTTTTTCATTGCAAATCTTTGCCTCATATTATTTAATATTTATTGAATAAATGACATTTAGTTGCAATATCCCACTGTAAAGATACTGCATAATTTTACCAGTCTCCTATTGTTAGTCATCTGGGTTGTTACTAATAATGATTAACATTCTTGATATAAATATGCATGGACGTTTCTGAGAATAAGCTTCCAGAAATTAAAATACTGGGGAAAGAAGTGAACATTTTGGAGGCTTTGATACAAATTCCCTTTCTGAATGGTTGTACCAATTTATACTCTCATTACTAAGTATCAATTTTTATTTCACCCACCCTCCTCAATCCATACATTGCCACTTCTTAAATTGGGGTGAACCAAATTTTGTTTTAATTTTTCTTTCCTTCTCTGTTAGGAAAAATTGAACACTTTCTCATGTGTATAGCAGAGACTTATACTTCTTTGTTTATAATCGGTTCATAACTTTTGTCCGGTTATCTTTCATGAGTTTCTCTGGGTTTAAGTAAAAACTCAAGCTCGCATGCATTTTTAACCAAATGAAGTAAGGTCTTTTTACACTTCATTCTTAACCTTTCATGTATGTCTTGGTGTTAACCAATAAGTTGCAAAAAGTATGGCTGATTCTGAATAATTTTAGCACATAACTGAAGGGCATTATGACATAATTTTTACATTCTGTACACTTTTATAAGAGGCCATAGAGTCTGCAATTTTTCATGAATTCCAGTGCAATTTAGTTTGTGAGTAGAGGTTACAGAGATTAATGATTTCATTAAACATGAGAGAAGGCCAAAGTACACTCTGCACTATGCATAACTGTACTCATTGACCATAAACATCTTCATCACTCAAGGAGGTTCAGCCATGAACTTGAAAATGAGTAGTGTGTTTATACTGTAGCCTTAGAGGAACACTGGCGAATAGTGATCATCTTTTAGAAAATATCTAGAAATTTATGGAACTTATGTAACAAAATACTGTGAGAAACATGAAGGCTCCTTTTTTTTCAGAGATGCACTAATGTATGGTCAAAAGCGCACAGTTCTTGTCCTGAGATGAACCAGCATCCCCTTGCACTAGGCCTGCCATGTAGTAGGATTCAGTGTATGATGGCTGAATAAACAATTATCCCAGGGCAGTAAGACCCTTTGTATCTTCAGGTCCCAGCACACTGCCTCTGCTTTCCTGATTCAGACTCCATCTGATTCCTGTCTCCTAGTGTCTAGTTTGGATCACAAACCAGAAATCAGTGGATGGCCACTTGAAATCTATGCCACCCACCCTGCTGGGGCTGGCCTGAGGCCTGGTGCCAAGCCTTATTCATGTCAGGCCTGATGCCCCCATCTGACTAGGGGTTTGCCCTAAAAGCTTTCAGGATAATGGCAGAGTCCACTTCAACACCAGCTGGAGGCCCAGCTGCATTTTGGTCTTGTAGCTCTTCCCCCCGCCAGCTCATTCCTGGACCTCTGTGCCAATAGACACCCACCAAGCAGGGGCACACGTGCTTCCCATGACTATGCTGGAGGGTTCAACTAGTGACAGCATATTGGGTAAACTACTTTCAAGTTGCAAATTCATCTTTATGGTAATCAGTTGAGGATGATCAGGAGCAATGCAAACAGAAATTTTTCATATTTTTGCTTGTTGAATAATCTTATAGTAAGAGTAAAATTTGGGTCTTCCTTCGTGTAGCCTCTGCCTGCCTCCCCCGCCTGGTGTCTTACAAAAGGGTGTGATTCAACACTTACACAAATGGGAAAGAGACTTGACATCAACACGTACTGTAGCTGCCTTAATTTCTTTTTTGAAAAACCATCATATAAATATGTTCATAATAGCTTAACACTATTGTTGAACACTCTTGAGACATATCTATGGGAAACCCCATGGTTAAATATGAAGAACTGTGATCTCCTGAGCACATTTAGCATCCCTCCTACACGTCCACCCATTCAGGGTCCCTTCAGTCACCTTCGCTGTTTTAAAAAACCTTTCAATCAGTCTCCTCATTTCTACTCTCTTTCTTCTTTTCTTTTTTTTGAGAATGGAGATTGTATATTTTTATTTTAATTAGTTAACTTTCTGAGATAAAATTCAGACACCATATGATTTACCAGCTGAAGTATGCAAACCAATTTTTTAGTAAATTCGTAGAGCTCTATGACCATCACTACAACTGAATTTTAGAGTATTTCATCTCCTCTGGAAGAAATTCTGTAACCATAAGCAGCCCTTCCCACCCCACTTACCTGCCTGGAGCCCTAGCAGCCACTAATCTGTCTCTGTCTCTATAAATTTGTCTATTCTGGACATTTCCTATACATAGAATTCTATAATATGTGGTGTTTTATGTCTAATTTCTTTCACTTAGCACAATGTTTGCAGAGGCGATTTATGTTGCAACATACATTGGAATTCATTTCTTTCTAATGCTGAATAGCTTTTGATATACTATTTTGTTTATCAGTCCTTTATCAATCCACCCACCAATGGGTGTTTGGGCTGTTATAAACAATGCTACTACTAACACTCGTGTACATGTTTTTGAATGAACTTATGTTTTCATTTCCCATACACCTGGGAGTGGAACTGCTGGGTCACATGGTTACTCTGTTTGACATTTCAAGGAGTTGCCAGGCTATCTCCCAAACCTGCCTCCACTCCAATCCACCTAGTATCAGTGTGACCCAGCAAGAAAGTCAATTGAACACATTTAAAACAGTCCATACTTGACATGTCCTTTAGAAGAAATGACAAACACTCAGCATACAAACCCCAATAACCTTGCCCATGCCTAATTCTTCAAGGTTGTCCCCTTGCCATACCCTGTCCTCCCACTCCAACCTATTTTGCTCTTACTTAACCCTCCAGCATGATCTAATACCTGTAGTTCTCCACATATGCCAACCCACTGTACACCTCCATGTTTTGTTCACATTATTCCTGTTGCCTAAAATTCTCCCCTCCCTCACAACACACTCACGCCCCTGGGCCTGAACCCTTCATACTCCTATTTCAAAACCACACTCAAGGGTGATGCCATATCTGGCCATTCCACTCTCCATACAGTGAATTCTCTCTCTCCTCTATACCATTTTGTAAGACTGTGTTGCGGTTACCATCTACTTGGGTGTCCCTTCCTCTAGGCTCTGGAGCTTGGGATGGAGCAGGAACTGCATTCTCCAACTCATCTACCACCAGCACTGACAATACCTAAGGCAGATCTAATGAGTAAAGACCACTGAATATCCAAGTCTTTAAAAATATCAGAGCACACATCTCACTGTATCCCATTATACATCTATTCCTCCATTTTACAAGCTGAGAAGCTTCCAGTAGCACTTAACCTAATTACCTCCTCCTGCAATTTAATTTCCCATGGTTGTTCTCTGAAGTCAGTATCCTCCCTACAAAAAAACCTTTAGATGAAGTCACCTCCTCTCAGAATTGCGTTTCCCATACCAATTGATAAACTGAATAACTTTCCAAGATTGGAAAGGTCTACTTCTTCCCTTTATACCTACGATCAAAACAGGTCACTGAGGGCAGAGGGCAGAGGGTAGGAGTCAGAGGAGTTAGGGGGGGGCACCTCCATCATAGAGCCTCCTTGGTTTACCCTCCATGTACCTCAGCTCCCACAGGCCCTGGAATGGGGACAAAGCCACCTGGGCATGAGCTCAGCAGCCCTTTCCCTAGATGGCGAGGGAAGAAGGATGGACCCTTTCCTTGCTTACAGTTTAAATCATCTCATTACTGCCACTCATAGGCTCCCTTTATCCAGCAAACCAGACAGTGCAGGGAAACATTGGCTGCGGCCAACGCAACCCGTACAGCACCAGGGGGTACAGGGAGGTGGTTCTCTCTGTACGCATGGGCTGCATTCACTCAGAAGGCACAGAAGCACTAGTATCAGTTGTGGTGAGGTCCTCACACCAGCCTGGAAACTTTAACCCGTTGTGTGCCCACGGCACAGCATGTATGGTGCTATATACATCCACCCAAGCATGTACCCAGAGTGAACTCCACTTCCCACTGCCCTGCACAGCTAAGCCAAGGAGCTCTGAGTAACAACAGGTCACAGCAGATAATGCTGGAGCGCTTGTGACAGTGGAACGTTGCACAGGAGAAGGGCCCAGAGACCTTCTCTGAGACTCGGAGAAAAGGCAAAGTTCAGTTCCAGAGCTGAACGGATGGTGCTCAGGCAAGACAACCTGTCCTAGACAAGAGGTTATCACTAAAGACTGGGAGAGTGTGGTGCGCTAGGGGTCACCACCACAGCAATGAACCTGCAGCCTGGCTCTCACCTGGACAGCCCTGGTGCAGGATGGTTTTAAAACTGACACTGTTTTGTGCTCACCAGTGACAAAAGTGCACCCACACCCCACTGTTTCCCCCTTTCAGCACAGCAGTCGATAGATTCCTTGAGACAGCTGACACTTTTTTATAAAATAGACCTTGCGTTAGTTGACCACACAATTTTAGGCTCATGGAAGTGTTTTGAGCATGTTTAAGGGAAGCTAGAATATGCTATGATTTTGACAGACGTATTAAATGCATTTTCAGCTTATAGCATTTTCAATTTTCAGCGGATGGATTTACGGGGACATGACCACACGGTGAGTCCTGAAGCATCTGCAGATGACCACCCCCCTCCATACACACACGCCACACTGAAGGAGCAGCCATTCCCACAGGCAAACACCATTGACCTCAGGCTTCACCATCTACACAAGATGGCTGGCTTTCAACAAGTTATGAGGCTGAGGAAAGGCAAGAAAAAAATCCCAAGACACAAAGCAATCATCAGAACCAGATTTAGATATGAGACAGTCTCTGGAACTACCTACCAGGGAATTCAAAGTACTAGGATTAATATGGAAAAAGTAGAAAATGTGTGCAATCAGATTGGCCACTTGAGAACAGAAATGGAAACTGTTAAGAATCGAATGGGAATGCCAGAAATGAAAAATCCAGTAACAGAGATTAAAAAAAAAATGCCTCTTAATGGGCTCATCAAATCTACCAAGGAGACTTTGTGAGCCTGAGGTAGGTCAATAAAAACGATCCGAACTGAAGGACAGAGAAAAAGAGTAAAAAACAATCAGAACCCTGTTTGACACAAGGTGAAACAGTGTGGCTACTCCTCACTGGGATTCCAGAAGAAGAGAGAAGGAACAGGGCAAGGAGAGCTCTTCAATAGTCCTGCCCCAGATTTTCCCAAAATGAAGGACAGACACCAATATGCAGACTATAAAGTTCAGAGAACACCAAGAAGGATAAACCCAATAACAACACCAAACACAACTTAGGCATAAGTTAGTTCACATTATCGTAAAGGAGTCTCCCTCCTATCCTAGACGGAGACCTTAGTCAACAGCATCAACCCTACATACACTGTTTATTCCTAGACAGACAGACAGACCTGTGGTAAAGTTTGATTTATAAATTAGGAACAGTAAGAAATTAGCACCAGCTAATAATAATAAAATAGAATAATTACAACAATATTACTATAATACAATTTATTTAAAACTTATGAATGATTTGTTCTGGAATTTTCCAGTTAGTATTTTCATACTGCGGTTGACTGTGGGTCACTGAATCTGAGGAAAGCAAAACCACAGAAAAGGAGGGTTTATAATAACTGTATCAATGCTATTCTCCTACTTTTGATCTCTATACCATGATTGTGCAAAATTCTGGCATTAGGGAAAACTGAGTAAAGGGTATAAGAATTCTGTACTATTTTTGCAAGTCTTTTATAATTTTTAAATTATTTCAAAATAAAAATAAAAGGTCATATATATATATATTTTGGTACCAGAGATTGAACTCGGGGGTACTTGGCCACTGAGCCACATCCTCAGTCCTATTTTATATTTTTATTTAGACACAGGGTCTCACTGAGTTGCTTAGCACCTCGCTTTTGCTGAGGCTGGCTTTGAACTAGCGAACACCCTGCCTCAGCCTCCAGAGCTGCTGGGATTACAGGCGGGTGCCACTGCACCTAGCTAAAAGGTCTTTTAAAAGTGATTTAATTATTAGATTCTAGATTGAGAATAAACTAGTCATGCCTAAGAAAAAGAAAATAACTTTCTAAGGATACCCTCCATACTTTCTTGTCCCCAGCCACTTGGCATTTGTATTCTTCAGTTTAGATTTGAAATCAGAGGACCTAAGCCTCAACTCTGGGATTATTTATATGAAAAATGTCCTCCTATCCAAACAACTGATTTCCAGTGGAACTGTAAGAGCCCAGTAGATCAATAATGTGAGCACTGTGTGTACTTTGAATTTCCTATAAACTTTTCTTCCAAAAAGTTTCAGGCAACTTTCTACATCTATATTGATTGTGCTGTGTATACAGTGAGGTTCAGCAGCTGAGAGCTGAGTGAGCCCTGGATCCAGCCCGCAAGGAGGGTACTGCATAGAATGGTGATTAGAGGGTCAGAAGTCCAGGCAGGCAAGTGAGGCTTACAGAACCTCACTTAGCTCAGCTCCAGATGGGATGATATGGATTGCAAAGACTGCCAGGAGATCTTTGCAATCAGTGAAGAGTGAAACCTGCTTTTTCAATTACTGTTGCTAGAAGTTCTCAGCAAAGACTGGTTAAATTTGAATGAAGGACTGTGAAACTAGGTGGGGAAATGAGACGTGCCCTCAAGCACAAGATGCTACTTTGCAAAGAATGAGAGACCTTTCAACTGGAAGAACCGGAAAAGATTTCAGAGAGGAAACAGAATGTAAAACACAGGATGTACAGACAGCCAGGGCATCCCTAGTGAGGCCGGCTACAGAGGAGAATGTCAGGGCACAGGCCAGGAAGAGGCATGATTGACAGGCAGGAGGATGGGGGGGGACAGGCAGTAGGAAATGAGGCTGGAAAGGGAGGTTGGGATCCAATCATGGAGTGCTCCAGGACTGTGGGTTTATATAAAATCCCAAACATACATATAATATTACATTTTGGAGAATATGACAGAAATTTTAACCTTGTCTCTGCCCTCAAGGAACTGACGAGCATGCCAAACAGCTCTTTAAGGGCACACGACGAGGTGTTTTGAATTCAATATTTTCTCCTGACTCTTTCAAGTCCCTTCCTCATTTTTTCCCCCATAATGCAGCAAAGATTCTGAAAGAACCGCAGCTTCTGAGCAGTTTAAATAAAGCTTTTCATGCTAAAGGCTTATAAACACTTGCTGTGGTTTGACTTTCCCCTCTAAAACTCATGCTGAAATTTAATTGCCATTATAAATGTATTAAGGGGCAGAACCTTTAAGAGGTGATAAGGTCAAGAATGGATTAAGGCCTTGTACAGGGCACCACCGGGCACACCTGTAATCCCAGCAGCTCAGGAGGCCAAGACTGGAGGATCACAAGTTCAAAGCCAGCCTCGGCAACTTAGCAAAGAGACCCTGTCTCAAAGTGAAAAATAAAAAGGGCTGGGGATGTGCCTCATTGGTTGAACACCCCTGGGTTCAATCCCTGGTACCAAAAAACAAACAAAAAGGATGGATTATTGCCATTACCTTGCAAGTGGGTTCCTGATACTGGAGGAGTTCCACCTGATTTCTCTCTGTCTTTCACATACTTACCTGCCCTCCTGCCTTCTACCACTTTATGATGGAGCTTGGAGGCCTCATAAGACACGAGCCCCAGGCCCATACCCTTGGACTTCCCAGCCTCTAGAACCATGAGCAATTAAACTTCTACTGTTTATAAATTACCTAGTCTGTGGTATTCTGATAGAGCAGCACAAAAGGACTAAACAATGCTACGTGTTCTTCGGTTGGTGGAGTTAATCAATCTGTCTTAACCATCTTCCTGTGCCTGTTTGTCTTTCCCAAGATCTCATGTTTTTCTTTCTGATCAAAACTTCTTCCCCAGAAAGTTTGTACAACACTGCAGAGTAGGCCTCCTGCAAGGGTGTTTGTATGACTTGGTTATGTTTGTAAGATTTCCTTATATCACTCTGGGACCAGAGAAGAGCATATTTAGTCAGAGGCCTTCAGAGCAGGAGAAGTGGCAAAGTGAAGGGCTGCGTTCTAAGGTTAAGGCAGACACAGGCTTTGGAACCTTGGTCCTGTCAATCATTAGCTGGCAAACCTTAGGGGATGGATGTAACTTAACCTCTTTGAACTTCATATTCCACACTGATAAAATGGAGATAATGAGAGTGTCCACTGTGCTGGTAAAGAGGAGATTAAATAAAACCATGCTTGTGAAATATCAGAAATAGTGCCCATTGCAGATGCACAGACATAAACCCTAAGCAATGGCCTCTCTTACCACTGGGATTGCCAGGATGCTGTTCCAGGACTCTTTCAGGACCCACAGCAAATGTTAAGGGCCCAAGAGCTGGGCTCTCCATCTCCTAGGAAAGGAAGAGCTTCTAATTGTAGCACATTTCTAGATTCAGACCATCTTGTGTCTGGCTCCAAGGCCCTCATGAGCTACATGTCCAATGACTCTCAGGTCCTCTTTGCTGGTAACACTGGTCTTCCTCCTAATCCTACCCCCAATCCTGTTTTCAAGTCGCTCTGTCTTCTGGTACTCTGCCTCTGCTGCCATTCTGTTCCCCACTAACTTCAGGACCAACTTAAGTCCCACCTCCTCCAGTTTCACCCCTGATCATCCACTGGCATCCAGTCACCAATTCTGAAGCCCACAACACTAACGGTGAGTCTCCCCATTGAACCCTCACTCACTCAGAGTTCTGTCTTCCTGCACAGGCAGCCTGACACCTGGCTTATTCTCCTGTCTTAGCCCTCCAAGTGGTGGAGACATTGCACACAGAGCAGGGATTCCACACATACACGCTGATTAAGCCTCTCTGCAGGACTTCATCCACAGCCCTGAGGAGAGGCTGGAGGCCTGATTAGAATACAATTGATCCTTCCCTTCAAATACCACTTCCTGCCCAGGGTGGCAGAGAAAGTTGAAATCTGAATAGTGGCACTTGTCATACAAAGGGTCTGAACCAGTTGTGTGAAGGTGGCCCTGTGCCTTCCTCTTCCCACCCAACATCTACTCACACAGAGCACCATCCCCTTCCAACTAGTGTGAGACCCCAGTTCAGGTCCCCTCTCTTCTCTGAGCCTGAGTCCTTCCTAACTACTTCAGCCAAAGTCAAGTTCCTCCATGTTGGTCACTCCATAGCATCAGAAATTCTGTCTTATAATATATTATTAATATGAAACCTAAACCGGGAAGTGACACCTCAACTAAAAAAAAAAAAAAGAAAGAAAGAAAGAAAAAGAAGAAGAAGGAAGAGGAGGTGGAGGAAGAGGAGGAGGAGAGAAGGCCCCTAGGAAATAAGTCACTTAAATAAAAATAATGAAATCACCAACCACAAAATGATAATACAAACTCAGACTTGCCAGTTTCTCAATCTTGCAACAAAATACTCCATACACAGGTTCCGTCTGTCCCAGCCTGCTGAAGGTCAATGGAGTGGATCCTTGGTAAAGGTGTCAGAACTGTACAATTAACCTTCTAATTCTATTGCCCTTTTCCTTAACTATTTCCTCCTGCCCTCCCCGTCTTGGAGGCAGACTGGCCCCTAGCAGGCAGGTCCCAGTGCAAAATGAAAATGTGGAGTCCTGTATTCAAGAATTATCAAGAATTTCAAAATATTCTTTAATAGAAGAGTATTTATTCTTACAGGGATGCTCCTGCTGGCCAGGCCCTGATGGAGGGCCTGGGGTGCAGATTCCTGTCCACTGGCTGAAACCAAGGCTGGGCTACTTTCTTTCTCATCATCACCATAGAAATACTTTACTCTTGTAAGTGAAATATCAAGCCACTTATTTGCATTTAAGCCTCTTAATTCTAATTTTGGAATAAAAAGCATCTCTCCCTCCTCAAAGGAACTTAAGGCATCAACAAACAAATGGGTAGATGTCAGACAGGGAAAGGGACAGAGCACACAGGCGAGGTGACACAAGAACCATCTATCACACAGGCTTTCTCACTCACTACTTAATGGAAAACCAATTCCACTGAGTTCTGCCACTTTCAATCCCCTGGAGTCACTGGCAGAGAATTTAAGCCCTAAGTCAAGACCTGAACCTCTACTCTTCCTTATTTCCACACCAAGATCTCCCAATGCCCAGAAAAGCATCCAAATACCTGTTTTACCATTTCTACCTCATGCCATAAAGCAGCCGACAGAGAGGTCCGAATGCACACTGAGAAAAGGGTCCATTTCCTGCCCAGGCACATCTCTCACCAATGGATGACTCTAGATTGCTCAAAGCCAGTCCTGGAACTGGATTTGATTTGTCTGGATACGCTTGAGCAAGGAGGTCAGTTACAGAGTGTCCCTTAGAAGTCACTTGGAGATACACAAACAATGGAAGTCCAAAACTCAGCAATATCTCCCTAAGGTTTTGGTTGTGGAGTCCAGAGCTTGGGAACAACCATACAGTCTGCTACTAATTTTTATAGTAATTTCTATATCCTCTTGTCTTAAAGTGTATCTCACCTCTTATGGTATGTTTCGTCTTTTTTGTTTATTTTTAAGATAGGGACTTGCTAAATTGCCGAGGCTGACCTTGAACTTGAGATCTTCCTGCCTCAGCCTCCTGAGTAGTTGGTATTCAGGCATAAACTACCATGCCCAGGTTGTACCCTCTGTCTTAATCCATTGTGTGCTGCTTCAAAAAACAAAAACAAACAAACACACCACCAAAACTGGGTAATTTATAAAGAATAGAAACGTATTTGCGCGCAGTTCTGGTGGTGGGGGGACTACAAGATCAAGGTGCTGATAGGTTTGTTTTTTGTTGAGGGCTGTACCTCCAGAGGGGAGGACCACCGTTTCCTCACCTGGCAGACGGTGGAAGGGCAAGCTACTGAAGGTGGCAGGAAGACTTTTTTATGAGTCTTACTCCCATTCACAGGGAAACGAGCCCTCAGGACCTTTCAAAGGTCCCACCTCTTTTTAATACTGTCACATTGGCAGAACCTGAGTTTTGGAGGGGATATATTCATACTACAGCACTCTCAAAACCTCCATTTCCTTGCAGATCATAGCTTGCCTTCACCTCACTCCAAAAAAAGAGTCTTTGGGCATCTGACCCCCTGTCATCACAGCTCTCCCCCTGGAGGAGGATGAGCTGCACAGGCCGGTGGGTGACATTAGGGCAACCCCATGGAGACAGCAGACCCAAATGCTTGCCCACGAGTCCCACTGTCAGATGTCTGGATTGCAAAAGAGGAATGACTCAGAAGGCTAAATTGTTTTATAAGATGATGTTAAACCAATGTCCAAGAGTTCTACTGAAAAAACATTAAATCAAAGCCAAATGCTGTGCCACTCAGATTTCAATGCCTGGGTGTATATCCCATACCGAAGGAATAACTGAACTATAACATGAAGGAAGGAATTGTCTGTTTCCTTGAGCAGATCAAAAGTGAGGCATCCAAGGCCCAGGTCCTGACCACACTTCCTTTTCCAGATGATTGTAAAATGTTAGTGCAACTATGTAAGAACACAACACAAAAATAAACGCCAATGAAACATCTGGGGAAAGGAGGCAGATATTGCTTCCCCGTGTTTGGAGACTGATAATAATTAAATCATATAGATAACAAAATAGAGAGTCACAGTGTGCCATGCTCTCTGGAAGCTGCACCCGTTGTAGAGTTGCCACAGCCAGACGAGACCTCCTAGGTAATCTGTCTGAATTCATCCTTTTATAGGAGAGTACCCCAAGTGTAGGTGGCTTGTCCTGGGTCACTCAGCAGAGTGGATGATGGAGACTCCTTAGAAAAGATAGCTTGGCAAAGTTGTGAAGAAATGGAGTCCAGGATCTGAGGCTGGGGCTGTAGGGGTCAGGGATGGAGTGCACATGGAGTCTCTTATTCACAGAGGAAGAATCTCAGTCCTGAGGTCTCAGTGCCCCATGCTTGGGCCATCATGCCACCTGCCTCACAGTTACCTTTAAATTTATATATCTATTACCATCTGGAAGCATTGCAGGGGCTTTTATTTATCCCTTTCTTTTTTCACAGAGTCTTGGTAAACTGCTCCAGCTCTTGGACTAAGGAAACCCCATATGCAAAATCACTCTCTTTAAGGTATGTTTGGAAATGCAAATAAGTTACTTTAAAGGTCTATTTCATACTTCCAAGGTCTCATCACTTGCTCCAAGTCACTATAAAAGACAGATCTGAAATCCGACCTTCTCCACTCCCTTCTTTCTCCTTAACTAGGTGTGGATGGAAGACTCATGAGCCAGGATTGAAAAGATACTTCAGTGCAATGCAGTCTGGCCACCAATCTGAGGCAAGACTCATGATTTATAAACTCCTGGCCAAATGATCCCCCACTTAAGAGCAGAATTCTTATAATAACATTAATCCCACTTCTTCTGAAACATTGCTATTTTTCAAAGTTACTACTTATTGAACTTAATTCTACTTCCCTGCTTCCTCTGATTTGTTGAATCTTTCACAATACCCTGCTTCCTAGGTATATAAAAGATTGTCTCCAAATCTTTTGCTATGACTAAGAATTTTAAAAGTTAACCTCTGTTGCTTATAACTGTAAAATCTACGTAAATATATTTTAAGGGTTTAACTTTATTTACACATAGGAATACAGTTGTCTAGACTTTCACCAAATACATGTGGAATGATTTGCATTAAAATATCAGCCATCCTCTGCTCATGAAAACAACACCAGGCAGCTTTTGATGAGAGTGTCTCCTGCAAAAAGTCAGCCAGATCTCAGAGCAGATAAGCATGGGGACAACAGGCTGGTGCCACTGCTGATTGAGAAAGATGGGCCTTACATATTAAGATACTATATACAGAAAAGCAGACAGACTTCAAAAATGAAGGCAGATTGCAAATCACAAGGGCAAACATTCCAAACTGCAGGCATTGATTTGCAATCAAGTTCTTTAGAAATTGCTTTGTATGTGGGCAGCTCTATGTAGCACACTTCAGGGACAGTGGCAACCAGGATTTTGTAAATGATGTTTAATGAGCTTCTCCAGGGATCAGCTAGTAAGATAATATATGTGGAAATGCTTCATAAACTGGAAGGCACCATAAAATGGGAGGCTGCATCACCATTATATTTTGAACTCTTACTGAGTGCTCACCACATGCTTATCATTATACTGGTTCGTGGATGAACACTCCGGGCATTTTTCATATCTCATATAAATGAGAAAAAAAATCTTACGCAAAAAGCTTGATCTTATAAATGATTTCTTTACCTAGGTATATGAAAAATGATGCTACATTAAAACCGCATGAATTTATGGTTCACATATAAAATGGAAAAATCATAAGACAGGAAAGTGCCAAAGAGAACAGGCATAAATAACAGCAGGAGGGTTTCTGACAAAAGGGAGTCTGTCTTGCCTGTAGGCCCGTGAAATGTTGTATAACAAAGCATGGAGTGAGCTTAGGTGGACACAGCTCCATTTCTGGACAAGTCAAAGCAGATTACAATCAGAAATGGGGGGAAGAACTGGATGCCCCTGAAGACACCACTTCCCCCAAATTATTAGTTGATTTTGAACCAGAAATAATTTTTAAATTAATTAAAGGCTACCAGTGAACCTAAAAACCGGACAAGGCACCTGTCTTCTAAAATTAGACACAAACACAGGTTAACACAAGGCTGTCTCCTGCCCATGGAAAAAGTTGAGTCACGTTCTTCATTTCCACCTGCTTTGACGATGTGCACAATAGACCTGGTGATAAAAGGGTAGGAGTTCTGGACTCAGGACTCGCTGCTGGGTTCACATTCTGGCTCTGTCACTTGCTAGCCAAGCAATTCCAGGCACTTAATTAATCTATAGCTCCATTTCCTCCTCCCCTAGTGGGGTCCTTTTGAAGAAAAAGTGAATGGATAAGTGCAAAGTATCTCAGACTGCCTCTGGTACATGTAAGGTTCCCAGGCCTGATACCCAGACCCAGTTCCTAGACATGCCGTATGGGAAGGAATAGAATGAAAACTGCCTATCACAGTCTATTGGACTTCAAGGTTTTATGTCTATATTTTGTTTGCTTTCTTCCTTCTTTAAAGGAAAGTAAGACATTCTACCTTCATCTGCCAAGGGGAAAGTGCACTTAATGATTGTGGTTTCTACCAGAAACTAAGTGGAAACAGATGTTTCTGAAAAATAAAAATCCACGGCACATTCTTTGGTGTCCATCGCATCAAACTTGCCACCAGCCACCCCAGAGCCAACTGCTGACCTCCTGCAGCTGGAACCTGCCTGGTGGCCAACGGGGACCCCAAATGCCTTTTTGCCCACCCACCCCCAGCTCCCATTCACAAACACACCAACCTTCTATGAAATCTGAGGCCGTGTAGGGACGCTGATTTGGGCTGTTCTCTCCAGGGCTGTTCAGGCTCTCCAAGGCCGACTCAATAGCTTCCACCAGTTCGTCGCGCTTGTCTTTCCTCACGGGCTTCTCCTCGGGGTGGCGGGTCAAGCCCGTCTCCAGCTGGTACACTTTCTGGAGGGTGAAACTGTCGAAAGGCACCGCTGCGTACTCGGTGGCCAGCTTGACGCCGCTGTGCACCTCGGCCTTGTCCACTTGGGCACGCAGGAAAGCCAGCAGGTCGGCCTGGGCCTTATGCATGGGACCAGGACCGGGACCGGGACCGGGGCGCAGGCCCGCAGGGTCGCTAGCCTGGTCCTGCCCGCTCCGGAGCTGCTCGCTGCGACCCTGCAGCTCGTCCTTGAGCTGCGCGATCTGCCGCTTGAGGCTGCTCACGTAGTTGCGGTGCTGCTCCTCGCGCTCCTGCAGCACGGCCTGGTAGCCCTCTTTCCCCGTGGGGCCGTTGGCCCTGGGCAGCCCCAGCTGCTCCTCGTCGCCCCTGGGGGTGCAGGCCAACATGTAGAGGACGGAGATGGCGCAGCAGAGCAGCACCAGCAGAACCACCACCCGAGAGATCCACCCCAGCAGCCCGCGGCGGACCATCGTCACTCAGCGGAAGGCCATGCGTCCAGCATGCGCGGCATCCCAGAGCGTCACGGTCCCCTCGGAAGGGCTTCCCGGACTAGACCACGGGAAGCGTGCGTCTGGGCCGCCCTGCGCTGCCGTCGTCCATTTCCGTCTAAAACGTGTCCCGCTCCTTGGAGTCAACAGCCACCGGAGAAAGCTCTCCCACGTCTAACGGAAGATCTTCCAGGCAGAAGCGGTACATTAACGGGATCCTCCAGGCTCTTCCATTCATTCCCATCGTAACCCTCCTGATGCACCACTGAGACCACTGAGACGTGGGGACCTGGGGAGACACAGAGGGCAGGTACACTTAATGAAGACGGTAACACCTTGTTTTCATTCCCTGTGGCCATCAGTGAACGAAACAGGCCTCCTCTGACGTTTATGGAGAGATACCATCGATGGTTAAATATTGGTAAATATTTGTAGATCAGGACACAAAGGTGCCTCTGCAGTGTAACACAGTGACGAACAAAGGACACCGATAAATGATCAGAGGAACACAGGGCAAAATGCAGATAGTCATTTTCTCTGGGTAGAAGGGTTAAGAGCATTTTTTCTCCTTCTCTTCTATTCTATTCTGTTTATTTTTATATCTTGTACATTCTCCACAATGGTACATGTTTTGATGATTTAAAAAGGAAAAAGCAAAACTTAAAAGATATTGAAATTGTGGCCAGGGGTCTTTTCAGCCTGGGCCTGGACAGTAGGTCCAGGGGTTCAATCAGGTGAACCCTGTGTGCTCATCGTGTGCATTCACCCAGGGCAGGCCAGCAAGTTATTAGAATGGATCCCAAGCTTTCTGATAGAACCTGCGACAGCACCTGGAAAGTTCAAATGTGCAAGTAATAAATGTGGATGGTAATACACTCAGAGGGATCAGGACAGTTATTCCCCTTAACTATCCAATCCTGCCTTAAAGACAGAGCAATGAGTTCACCTTAGAAAGGGATGAGGGTGGGAGAAGAGAAACCAGAAATACTGTCATGTTGAGACTCCAGTCCAGACATGTCTCTATTCCATTGTCTGCAAACAATACTGTGTCCTGATTGTTCATAGTGACTCTCAGTCAGATGGCAGCTCTGAACCTCAACTCTAAATCCCTGTAACAAATAAGGAGCCAACCTAACTCAGTGGCTCCCAGTTCCCCACTGGGACATGGTAGATGATATTTCCTTGCACATTTCTTTTTCAGTGTTCTTCTTTCTTTAATGCCCCTTTTATATCTCCCACTACGCAACCAGAAAAAAAAAATAATGATTAATAGAATGTAGATCAAATTAAATTTCTTGTTTAGGGACATTTCTGTAAAAATTTCTTAGCTGCATCTTCCTGTATAATTTCTCTTAAAAATAAGCTCCTAAGGGCCCATGTGTTTTACATTTTGTGAAAACCTGACATTTTAAACAATCCCTGAGATGACTGAATTTTCTTTAGATCCTCTCTATTGCAATCCAGAAAGCCAGATTCTAGGCCACTAATAGTCTCACTGTTTCTGTCCCAGTCACAGATGGGAATCAGGAATTCAGTCCAGCCAATTAGCACCTCCAGGACCCGGGAGGAGATTCCACTGTTATTCTCTCCATACTAAAGCCACAGTAATAATCCTAGGCTCACTGAACTGATTGGAATGTCACCTGCTATGTTCTGCATCCACATAGAAGTTTTCTTTCTATCACCAGGATATGTACCCTTACTGCTACCAATCTACCACCAAAATAGTTTATTTCTCTATTTTCCTTAAATGTTCAACACATAACATTTTCTTTCTAATATTCTCTCTAGTACTTCCTTTGGCCTGAGGAGTCTACTATAATTTAGAACAATACACAGTTATTAGTGCTAAGTTTAAAGTGCATGTTTTGCCCTGGAAGCCTTTTCTGACTGATGAAAATCCATGGATTTGTATAATTACTATAATTCTGTGATTAAAAACATCTCAGCTTTGGTGTTCAGGCACCTTGCTGTTTTTAATGGAATTTCTCAGATGAACTCATTATATCCAAGTATTAAATTACCAGTGAAAACACGCTTTATCACATTATTCTGCCATTTTAAAGACATTTGCTTTCAATAGGTCATCATTAAAGATAAAATAAGCAAATCAAAAACCAAACAAAATGGAACATTTTTGCTGTGGAACCTTAACATATACAATCTTTCTAACTAATTTTTAATGGAATCATTGTCATATTTGCATAATTGAAATCATGTTGGTTAATTGAAGCAATGTATTCAGGCTATGCTTAAAGAAACTTAAAACTGCAGAACATCATTTTGTTCTGTTCTATAAGTCTCTTTAAAGTCTAGTCTGGCTTTTGAAATACACTAGTATACATTTCAAGGTTATTTGGTATTCTACTCTTTGGAGAAAAGGAATAAAAGGAGAAAAAAGCCCTAGATCTTTAGGAAAAATTAACTTTTAAAACGAAACACACACACACACACACACACATACACACACGAAAAAAGAAACAAAACTGTTGCCAAAGAAGCAGTGATAAATTTTTCCTTCTAAATGTCAGGAGCAGAGAATGTATGTCAGAAAGAAAACTCTGCATCCTTTAATAGACAAACTATTTCTAATGATCTCAGCAATCTAATCTGTAATTAAAAATAGTAAGTGGTATACTATAGGTCCTAACGTACTGGAGAGGAATATCTGCTTGCTGAAGTCAGAAGACGCTAATCCTTTGGAGACCTTAGGTCTTTTACTTGGCAGCACAGAAGGTCATTCTGAAGAGTGGGTGCCAGCCGCTCCGCCACCTTCAGGAAAGACACCTGAAGAGACAAAACTAGACCAATGCACGACTGAGTCACAAAGGCACTGTGTAATCTCCCTGTCTAGGCAGAGGGGTTGGACAATTAGAATTAACATTTATAAAGTGTTTACTGACTTGCAGATGGGAAGCACCATGTAATTACCAAGCACTACCACGAGTTAGAGATGACAGTGAAAATATAGCCTTATGTGCCCACAGCAGCATTGTGCCACTATCTAAAAAGCTTAGGAAAAGCACCCAGATATTTAGACTAGCCAGTCTCTTAGGGTGGTTGGGGTACAGGGAAAAAGTGGAGAGTGAGGGAGTTCCCTGGCAGAATCAATTTTAGGACTCTTCAGGGAAGAGATGCATATTTCTGGAGTAACAGAAAATCAGGATTCTTGTCACCTTTAAAAACATTCATCCTTACTGACTGCTCTGCCCAATACTTTTGTATCCCTGACCAAACTCCAAAGAATGAATGGTTCTGCAATGCACCATGTCTGGAACCCTGGATTTATTGATGAGACTGAAGGGGACATTCAAGCACCATGGCTTTACTACCATTCTGGGCAACACCATGATGGTGTGAAAGCTTCTTTATGGTCCTTTCTAATAGATTTTTACTGAAATAATTGTCACATTTGCATAATTGAAATCATATTGCTTAATTGAAGCAACGTATTAAGGCTATGCTTAAAGAAATTGCCCCATGAAGTCAAATCACTGCTATGGGGCACTGTTTTCTGGTGCTCACTCTAGTCTGAGCCCATACAACAGGAATAAAGATTCTCAAACCAAAAAAAACCCACTTCTGTGTGGACAGTGTTCATCATCCACATGTAAGAATAATTCTAGGAGCTTTGGGGCTGGGATATGCAGATAAAGGCTTGCTTAATAAATGTATAGCCCTTCCTGGGCTTTTAAGGCTGGGAATCAGGGAGATACAGTGGACCCATGTCAAAGAGTCCAGTAATGGAAGGTTTTGCAAGACTCCAGGAGAAAACTGGGTTAACAGCCTTGACATCCCCCCCAGACCAGGAAGCATCCTGGACCTCCCCAGATCCCCAACAACATAACAGTAACCCAACATTGGATAAGTCACAGTCCACACCATCTGGGATCCTGTCTTTATTCATCCCTATAACAAATAGGCATTGAGTACCTACTGTGCTCAGTGCACAAATTCCAACCTCAGCTTGTAGAGGAACTCAGATATTCTCAAAGAACTATACCATAATTTGAGCCCCCAAACAATCAATTTGACATTAAATAGATATAAGGTGTGAATGCCATGTTCCTATCTACCATTGTAGAGGTAGGGGGAGGCAGAGGAGAGGGTATAAGAAGTATATAAAATTTAAAAGAACCAATAGAAGATAAATGCTGTGAATCATTAACATTTGTTAAGATATACAAGTGGCCACAGGTGCTGTTTACCATTTCATCCTCAAGTGGAAGCTTCTGGAAGATGCAACAAAGATAGGTCTAAGTTTGGTCCAGAGCTTATGACTCCCCGCTTAGAGGTGGTCAATGGATATCAGAATTTCTATGGCTAGGACAGAAACTGCTATTAGGATAGGTGCTAGCATTTTACTCTACAGATCCCAGTGGACATTTCAGCCACAAGACATGGAACCTGCCAAGATGAGTCTATTAATGTTCACAGGAAGCTCATAAATCACGAAGGACTCCAGGACAAGCCCTACTGATGAAATGCTGTCAGGGTCCGTGGCCTGCAGAAGGGGGGGGTGGCTTCATGGTGAGACCAGGTCAGGCAGCCCTACACACTGCAATCAGGGGCCTTGTGTGTGATAGAGGAAACTTTCCAGGGAGTGGCTAATCCTACAGGCCATCTCTACCTCATGGGCAGGCACAGCTAAGAGAGGACTGCAAGAGGACAGAACCAGCAGTGTTTACTGGGTCTGGAAGTGGTGCACCAAAGCCCTACTGCCACCATGAGAGCCCGCTCCAGTCTGGCACATACAGGCAGCTCTTTGACAGTAAGCAAACAAATGCAGCTTCAGTGAAAGGACTGGCTGTAGTGATAGGACACAGACCGAAGCCACATCTCCTGGATAAACATGTCATCCTGGGTGTCTGTGGAAAGGGCATCCTGCAAGGGTTCTTATTCAGAGAGTTTTCAAACGCTTTCCAAAATGGATATAAAGTGAACACTGTAAACTTTATTTGAACACATGGCTTCATTTAGAATTGCCTCTACTTCAATTTAATTCTTGTGCACAGGGTGTGGTAGTCAGCATCCAAGATGGCCCTCAATGACCTGGCCCCCTGGTATTCATATCCCTGTCTGTTTGCTCAATGCGTGAGCTTGATGTGAGTGACGAACAACATGGCAGAGGAAGTGGTAGCCACTTGTGAGAAAATATGATAAAACGATGGCAGCTTCTTTCTTGAGTGTTTCCCTCTCTTTTTCTCAGCCAGCTGCCATGTTGTGAGCAGCCCTGTGGAGAGGCCCATGTAGGAAGCAACTGATGCCCACCCCCACTGACAGCCATTGGGAACTAAGCCAGCACTACCAGCAACTACCTGAGTGAGCTTGGAAATGGATTCTTCAGCCACAGTCAAGCCTTGAGTTGACCAAGACTAGACAGTTCAATTGCAACCTGTGAGAGCCCAGAGCTGCTCCTGGATTTCTGACCCTGAGATCCCTGGAGACAATAAATGTTAGTAGCTTTAAGCTCTTACATTTTGGGGTTTTGTTTTATGCAAAAACATAACTGATGTATAGGGTTATAGACTTTAGATTTAGGTGAAATACTATACCTACTACCACCCAAACAGCTGAGTACTTTTCATTTCCTAATATGTTTTAACATGTCTTATCTCCTCTGATACAAGAATCTTGTGAGAACAGAAAGATGTCACTATAATCAAATCTCAATTTGGAAAAACTGAGCTTCAGAGAATTTATGTGACTTGCTTCACAACCTAAAAGCTGTAGAACGGGGACTCAAATTTTTCTTTGACTCCATGTTCAATACACTTCCTATAATAGCACATCTCCTCTAAGTTTTTACTCTTGAGCAATACACTCTTTTTTTTTTCTATTAATGTCAAGGACTTTGTGAAAATGGTAAAATTAAGGCAAAAATGTAATTATGTTTTAGGGGAACCCTGTCCAGAGGCCTGGAGCCCATAGTGGATCATTGCTCGGCAAGGTTGACTATCATAAGATGTGGACCACATAACCCAGAACTGGTGAAGCACCAGTTCTGCCTCTCCCCAAGTGGTCTCATGGCAATTAGTGGCACCATGCTCCACCAAGCCACTAAGGTGAGATACAAAAAACATTCCTAAGCCTTCCTGCTCTGCCATTCTTTGCCATTGACCTATCACCAAGCAAACATGGCTCCACTTTGAAATCCATCTCAGGTGAGCTTTCTTATGTGTACCACCAGCCTGGTCAAGGCTCCATCATCTCCTAAAATGATGAAGTGCAAAATATTTTTAGTAATAATTTCTTGTGCTGCTGGGCACCTCCAGGGACTCTGCTTTAGATTCTCAGTAACTGACCTCCTGATGGCATTTCAAATTTCCACAGGATGGAGGTCCTGCCAGGACTGATTCTAGAGCCCTAGTGCCTTTCCTCCATTCCTCAAGGGACCCCAGACTCAGGATAATGTTCTTCCTACTCAGCCTTACTATCTCTATCCAGGACCCCCAATATCCAGGGCCCCAACCATCATCTGGCCTCTGCCAGGAACTCACTTCCCTTCCTTCCTAACTGGGGAAACTAGGACTTGGCTTCAAGGGTCTGCTTGGTGAGGTCCCCCTAATAACCAGGCCCCCATCAACATGTTCTCCCAAGACCAGCACAGATGCAGTCCAGTGGAACAGGCTGATTACTTCTTAGTTGGGGATTTCTTAGCTGGAAGGTACCTTTCAGCCCCTCAACTCCATGCTGGTCTTCTAAAAGAATTATTCTGATGAGCTAGGCATGGTGGCACACACCTGTAATCTCAGCCATTTGTGGGGGCTGAGGCACGAAAATCTCAAGTTAAAAGCAAGCCTCAGCAACTTAGGGAGACCTTGTCTCTAAAGGGCTGGGGACTCGGCTCAGTGGTTAAGCGTCCCTAGGTTCAATCCCCCGTATCAAACAAAAAAGAATCATTCTGATGCTATTTTCCCTAGTTGTATGCAGGAAAAGAGAAATGTGGCAAAAAGGAATCAGGGCTAAATAATTTTGAAAATGAAGACAGAAATTAATCTTTGCTCTTCTCATTTTTTGTTTGTTTTGGTTTTGATTTTGAACTTGCTGGTGGATCGTGGTAGAGAAGCTCTATAGAGGGAGTCTTCCTCTCTGTGCTGTCTCTTCCATTTCTACCCCTCTTTAGGAAACTCTGAAGCTATTAGTCTGCAGAGGTGGCAAGATGGAGCTAGAAGGGTGCAAAGAGAGGGCACTGGCATACAAAGGCACTACCCAAGTAACCCAGGAAGAATCAAGAACCTTCTCCCAGCAGTTGGCCTTTTCAAGCACAGATACAGGCTGAGTCAGCTGCCAAAGCCCTGCAGGGAGACCTGCCTACTCACCGTCTCCCATGAAGCCCTTGGAGACAGGGAGCCACTCTGCATCACCAAGTGAGAGCCCTTAAAACAAGGCTTCCAAACCCTCCCATTGCTCATAATTACAATCACTTAGTGAGCATTTACTTGGGCCAGACTTCAGACTAAGCATCTTACAAACATTATCTCATTTAATCTGCAAAACAATTCTATGAGCTAAGTCTTATTATCCCCATTAAAGATAAGGAAATTGAGGCTTAGAGCAGTGTAATGACATGTCCCAGATGCATAGCCCTGCAAATGGCTCATCCTAGCTCCTAACTCAGCTCTGGCTGACATTGAACCCCTGCTAGGCTAGACTGTCCACCACCCTTTATAATCTGAACTACTTGCTGAGACCTGCTCCTCTTTCTTCCCCTAACCTAGCCAATTTTTCTCCTTTCTGAATTCACAATGAACTTCTTATTTATGAGTTTTACTGGTCCCTTAAATGTGGCAGGAAGCTCTGTTTCTCTAGCTGTAATTTTTTGCTTCTCTGTTTAGCTGCGATTTGCATTTCCACATCTGTCACTAGCTATGCAAACTCACACTCTCCTGACACATGATGTTCGTCGCAGCTGTGCCAGTGTGAGCCCTGCTCTGAACCCATAATTGGGGCAGGACCTTTGCAACATTCTAATCAGAAGCCAGCAGCTTATAGCTACATATTGGGTCTAAACATCTCAACTCAAAGACACCCTGGCTGGTGACATTTTCATCAACTGAGAGATATTTCTTCTTTGGAATGGAGAAAAAGAGAACATCTCTAGGCCAGTCGAAATGATGGCTGGCATTACTAGGGAGTTCTCTCCTGCCAAGCGGTAAGTCCCTTCTTTCCTCCAGAGCACTGCAAAACAGATGCCCATGGCCATGGCCATGCACCGTGTGTCCGACTAGCATCCTTCTGGGCAGCCGCAGTCAGCCTGGCCTTAGTGCAGACTTGGGGAAGGAGCGCCTGGGGAGAGCAAGTCCTGAGGTCATGCGGCACAACTTCCAGGGAAATGCACACTGGCAATTAGCAAGGAGGGCACTAATTAAAAGTGAGCAATGCTCCATGCCTTCTAGCTAAGCAATAAACACAGGGCCCTGAACAGGTTGCAGGCGGAGTTGCTGAACGGTAACTATCAGTTACAAAGGGGAGGTCAGAAGTGTGAATCACACACACTGCACTGTGAGGGACACGGTGGCTCCTGGTGGCCAGGACTCAGCTTCATTTACAGTGAAAAGCAATACAGAGAAGGGAAAAACTGGCTCCTGCCTTCTGATAAAATTATCTATGTTCCTTATTAGCAGACAGGAGAAGGGTCATAGAGGATAAGGGACAATGGTTACCAGAGGCCTCTGATGTCCCTGAACAAAGAAGCTTGGAAAGCCTAATTCATTGACAGATAAAGGGAAAAGTGCTCACTCTGAGTCAGTCAGAGACAGTGGCCCAGGACCCTTTTGGGCAGCCCTAGAGGGGGCTCCACAGAGCGGTGTTGAGGAGTGGCTGGGCCTCCTATAGTAGCTTCCTCCTCCATCCTTAGGATAACCTCAACGGGAGTCATCGATTTCCACTCTGTAAGGCTAGGAAACTGGGGTTCAGGAGGACCAAGGGACCTGCTGCTCTAGTTGGATCTGGAATTGTCCCCCACAGGTCCTTGTGTTAAAGGCTAAGGCCCTACCATGGTGCTATCAGGAAGTGATGGACCCTTTAAGAGGTGTGGTCTAGTAGGAGGTCTCCAGGGCACTGGGGGTGTGTCCTGGAAGGGAACTATAGCTTCTGTTCCCTTCTTCTTTCTCCTCTCTCTCTCTTTTGCATCCTGGACACGAGGGGAGCAGCTTTGCTCCACCATACGCTTCCGCCGTGATGTTCCGTCTCACCACAGGCCAAAGCAATGGGACCAACTGATCATGTATTCAAACCTCCCAAACTGCCAGCCAAAATAAGCCTTTTCTCTCACTAAGATGACCATCCCAGGTATGTTTTATAGTGATGGAAAGCTGGCTGACACACTTGTCCATACAGCCGGGGACCCCCAAATCCTAACCACCAACCACCATGACTGCCTTCAGTCAACCTTACATTTCAGAGAGCAGAGAGTCACTGAGCACACACAGAATAAAGCAAAAGGAGCAAATGGGAAGGCGGTGCTGTGAAACAGGGCAAGAATGAAGAGCAGGGAAGCTGGGGGTCACCTGGAAATGAGCCAGACAAACAGCCTTGGAAGAGAACCTGCCGATGCCAGACTCGAAAAGGGCAAACTCGTGCCTTGAACTGAAAGTGTCAATTGGGGGTGGCACCCCTGACCCATCTCAAGCTCCCCAAGGAAGGACACTCTACCTGGTGCAGTGACAACCTAAAGAGGAAATTCTGTCTTAATGGGTGCCTGTAGCCAACAAAGGGCTGTGTGCTCCTTCTCCAGGAGTGACATTCGGGCCTCCAAATCCCATCCTGGGCATCAGCCAGCAGGATGGGGAGTCTGTCTGCCCCCATTCCCCTGGGGAAGGGGATCCAGCACAGCTGACTGTCATCCTCACTGCACACCCCAAAGAAAGGACCTCTGGGAACATCCTAAGTCAAAGGGGGATGCCCACCCTGGTGAGTGCTCAGATGGGTTTTCTTGGCCACCGGAGGTGAGAGGGGCTAAGAATGAAACTGCCACTTTTAGTCAAGACAAAATAAACAGCCCAACTCCTCTCAGCCCTCCTCCTCCTTCCCACTACAAGGCAGACATCAGCACACAAATGAGGGGCTTTCTTTTAGAAAGCGGTTATTATATAACAGGACTAGGGAAAGCATGTAGTGGGCAGAATTATTTTAGAAACCCCATGAAGCTAGATCAACAAAGCCTTCTCTGTTTGCGCCATCTCTCTGAGTGTGGAAACAAAAGTAAAACTATGGGAAAATTTAATAATTCATTAAGGAATTATTAGCTATTGAGGAAGCCCCCATAACTAACAAGTGCATGATGCATTGTTATTTAAAATAAATAAATAAATATCATAAATATTTAAAAAATAAATATCATAGACAATATTTCTAAGCTTCTGGTTGCAGCCCACCCTTGCAGGGGTATGTCAGCAAACCCCTCTGAGCTTTCCCTACCCTTCCTTGCTTCAGTTTCTTACTCCTGACACCTGGGACCAATCCATGAAGTCAACTCAACCTGCCAAGGGGATGATTATTAAGGCAAAAAGCATTTCAGGATATTATACCTATAAAGAAAACTATATATACTCCCTATTTTCTGATGTCTGTCTCCTAGAAGGCAGGTCCTATTATATCAGCCCTATTTTGCAGATTAAGGACACTGAGACAGAGGCTAGGTCCTTTTCCAGTGACACAGTGTGTTCATCATTTTTTTTTAATCATTGTGACTGAAATACCTGACAAGAACAACTTAGAGGAGGGAAAGCAAATTTTGGCTCATGGTTTTAGAGATTCAGCCAAATCCATTGCTCTGGGCCCAAGGTAAGGTAGGACATCATGGTGGAAGAGCACAGTAGAGGGAAGCTGCTCACCTCATGGCAGATGGGAAGTAGAGAGAGAGAGCGGGGAAGGGCCACAGGGAAGATGCACCCTTCCAGGGCATGCTCCCAGGGACCCACCTCCACCAGCCACACCCCACTTGCCCATAGTGACCACCCAGTAGTCCATTCAAACTGGGCTGGACTGATTAGGTTACAGTTCTCACAATACAATTATTTCACCTCCAAACATTCTTGCATTAACACAGGAGCTTTTGGGGGGACATGTCATATCCAAACCAGAGCACCCATCAACTTGGGTCTTGGGTTCTAGTACTGCCAAGTCCAGGTTTCCAGTCCAGTATGCCTCCCCATTGCCTGTGTTCTTGGTCATTCTGCCATTACTTCTCTGTTGCTGGCTACGTGCTTTAGCAGAGGTGCACTTTGTAAAGGGAAGACAAAGAGGAGGACGAATGAACATGGAAATGCACACAGCCTACTCAAGGAACAGAAGCAGAGTTTAAAGGGGCAAGAGGGAGGTGGTGGGAGAGGTCTTATAGCAAAGACCCTTTATACTGTGGAAGGGAATTTAAACCTTAATTCATAAACAATGGTGAGTTTGCATCTGAGTTTTTAAACAGGAGAGTCCGCGTGATCAGAAGTGAATTTTTAGCAAGTGGGCAGCACTGAGATCGATAGACGGGAGAGGAAAGACTGGCATTAAAGACACCAGATTTGAGGCCACTATAGTGTTAAAAATAAGAGACCAGGAAGACCTGAATCAAGGCCACAGCACTAAAGATAGAGGGGGAGGTGGGATTCAGGAACTGTTGCTTAGATACCATCCCCAAGACTTGAAGGCTTATTATACAAGGAAAGGGAGAGCGGCCGTCCAGAATGGGGCCCTAGTTTTGGCTCATGTGACTCAGAGGATGCAACATGCACAGGAGAAGATTTAGGAGAAAGTCCTGTTTGGTCTTGGACGTACTGACTTTGCACTGCCCGCAGGAATGCCAGATAGAAGGTAGAGCAGCGAGGACTTCGGCAGGAGGCCTCTCCCTGTATTCTTCAGATAGCTGCCCAGGCAAGCCTCGGCTCTGCCAATTCCCGAGCGTCTGTAAGTCTTCCTGCGTGGATTTGCTGTGACTTTCCAAAGAGTTTGCATATCTTATGTTCAACCCCTGACCCTGTCTCCACCCCGCCCCCAACTGCTGGGGATCTACCATGCTAGGCAAGTACTCTACCACTGAACTACACCCTAGCTTTGTATCTCCTTTTATCCTGGTAGTATAGTTCCGTGGCCTAGACCGCAGGTTTGGGGCCAGGCATGGGAGCCCTACATTATTTGGTTTCCTCCAGCCTTCATCTCCCAAACACTGGGAGCACAGCAGGGCCTTCCTTAGAGTTGTTGTATTGAGGAAACGCGACAGTACATGTGAAGTGCTCAGCATAGTGCCTGAGTTAATACCCCATCACTGTGTGCCAAAATAAGGTCTAAACCCAGCAGAGAGACAAGCCCAGCATCGACATCATTTTACTGATGAGACAAGTAAACTACCAAGAAATAGCTGATGTTAATACAAAGTTATGAGCTAAATTAAATTAGTTAGTGCTAGAATCCAAGACCCAAGAATCTGTCTTTTCCTCCAAATTAAACTCTCAAAAGTCTCAATAAAAGCACAGTTGGCTCTCTATATTTGCTGATTCCACATCCATGGATTCAACCAAACATAGATTGAAAACAGTTTTTAAAAACTGATCTGTACTGAACATACACAGATTTTGCTTTTTCTTATCCTTATTCCCAAACGGTGCACTATAGCAACAACTTACACTATAGCAACTACTCTGTACATGGTTGCATTAGGTATTATAAGTAATCTAGAAATGATTTGAAGCATAAGGGAGTACATAGATATGTTATATGTAAATACTAAGCCACTTTATGTAATTGACACGAGCATCCATGGATTTGGGGATCAACTGAGGGCCTGGGACCAATGCCTTATAGGTAGCATAACTCTTTTATATTATTGTTATCTCCCAAAAGCCCAGTTAATTAAGAGACAGAGAGGAGGAGAGGAGAAGAGAGGAGAGAGGTGAGGAGAGGGGAAGAGAAGGGAAAAGGGAAAAGAAAGAAACAAAACAAAAGTATAGTGAATTTGAAAAGTTCTCCCCAAACTACTATTTGAACAGAGTGGCACGGATCTCATTAGGGTGCTAGGAGAGTCCTTGCATGGAAGGGGCAGTTCATGGCTGTAGACATGAGACCACAAGTAGCAAGCAAATTTTCCAGCACCACAGACTTACCAGGAGGACCCCAGGAACGACTCTATGTTCTGACCTGAAGAGTCACTATTATATGGACAGCAGGTGCCACTTGGGAGAACCTCAAGACCTCCTCACATATTTGGGGATTATAATTTTCTAGTAGCTCCCATGATACAATTCCATACATTGCAATTGCAGCTGATGGTATCAGATATATTCCTGGGGTTCAAAAAAAATTTTAAACTACAACAGAAGATGTTTCCCACCTAAGCTTCAAGCATCTTTGGAGAGGAAGGAGTTCCTTGATCCCCTCTTCCAATTGCACATCATTATCCTGTTGGATAACGGGTCTCAGTTCAAAGCCCTTCAGGTGGATATAAAATGCCTCCACCTGAAAGATGAATTGAAATACGATCCTTTTGATTTCGCACGTGAAGCTGCAACAATTGCTGAAATTACTACAACTGCTTTAAAATAATTTCAAGGAACAAAGTAATGAAAGAGTTCTATCTCATGCTACAGAGACCCGCATCGCAGCAGACAGTAGCTTCTGAAACCACCTGCTCATTCCACACCCATCACTTCCCTGGAGAGGCAGCCTGTGGGAAGCATCCAAGGCGTACTATGTAGTACCGCAGTGTAGCTGCTTTGTTATAAATTTTTCTGAAATTTTGTTAATATTACAGAGTCAACGTGAGTTTTATCCAATCATCAAATACGAATCCAATGTCTAGTATCTGGGAGGGACCAAGCCAAGGGGATAAAATAAGAGTCAGCCCAGGACCCTGTCCTCACAAAGGTCATGGGCAGTGGGAGGGACAGATCTAAAAATAACGGTGTCAGGGGAATGTGATCAATCATTGGTGATATAAACAAATGTCACTGCAGATCAGAAAAGAAAAGGACAGTTTCAGGTTAGAGTAATCAGAGAACTTTCAGCAGGTTCTTAAAAGCTACACATTATTTATTAGGTAGAGATGGGGACGCTTGGAAGAACACCTAACTGATCCTGAATAGAGAATATGCAGCAGATCTAACTGAGTGTTCCTTATTTCCATCCTCATTTCACTATTAAGGATGCATACTGTCTTAATAAAAAAAAATAGAGAACTATAAACAGTCACCATGTTATTGACTATACCTATTTTCTTCTGGATTTTTGTATGCTAGCCTGACTCTTTCAGTTTTCAACCTTTTTTTTACATGCCTCGGAAAAAGTGAAAATACAATGTGCCTTGTCATAGTCCTTATTTTATTTTTATTTTTTAAAAAATTATTAGTTCCTTCCATGTAGAAAGAACAGTTGTTGTTTTTTTACTTAAAGCCAAGCTAATGGGTCTCGAGATTGATATAAATGCAATTATCCTGTGGAGAAGTGAATCGAAGGTGGGTTCAGCTTTTAATGCTTTATAGCTATTAAAAACCTTGTAATGAGATACTGTTTTTTAGGAGTTTCCTTAGCTATTGAGGGCTAACATGCTGCTTGCCAATGCTCCTCAGTTCTTTCTTTCCTACCTTCTGGCTCAGTGATATGACTGATGTAAGCAAAAACATAACAAAACTTACTTCTGTCAATCATCCCACAGCCCTAGCTTATGAATCAGTCAGTCGATGTTGCAAAGAATAAGAGGAGACCCTCTCCACTGCAGAAACTTGTGAACCAGCACTCACAGGCTGGGAAGACCCAGCCAATCTAGAAATAGTACAACACAACCTCAGGCATAATTCACTACTTTGCTGCTTCTTTATCTCTAGCATTCAGAAAAGCATGCATGCCTCTTCAGTATGGACACTATGTGTTTTTCCAGTTTATTTGCCAGGCCAAGGTCTCCTTCCAGGGCACAAATCTTAGTTGCAAGGTTGATGAAAAGGTGATGTCAATTTTCTTCAAACAAATGATCTCAGAGTTCAAATCCAGTGTTCACTATGGGTGGCAATGCTGCGGCTTTTATCATCCCCAGGACTAGGAAACTGCAGAAATTGCAAAGGTGTTTAACTTGAGAAAGTCAAATTAGTGGTGCTAATCAGGCAAAAATAAATCCTTGCTTACACAGGAATTTCAGTTTCAAACAATGATATGTTCTCAGACTGGAAGACCAGCCTTCCCCTCCGAGCTCTTCTCTCTACTGCTGGGTCCCTTGGCAGCACCCCTTACACACACTGCCCATCTCCCCTGCTGTGCTGGGTGTACTCTGAGAAGCCTTCCCTGCTTGTGCCCTGCTCAGTGACCCTCGCGGGCCCCAGGTGGCTTTTCTTTGCTACCTTCCCAGGATGACTGTCAGCCCCATTAAAGAGTCTCCATTGCCTACTTCTTACGTATAGCTATAGTACAACATCAAAACCAGGACATTGGCACTGGCGTACTGTGTGTTAGTTCTAATTTTTAATGTGTGTAGGAACATGGAAGCGGGTGAGGGATATATGAGACCAACTCCCTGTGAATCTATAATTATTTCTAAATAAAAAGTTTAAAAATAAAAAAGATGATCAATTCACAAAGACCATAACTGTCAAATCCCATCTTCTCCTCTGCTTCATCCCAAATCACATTTCTCATAAGCTCCCAACTGGGTTCAGGGAAAGAACATGGGATTGGGAGGCAGGAGTCCTGGTTCCCAACCAAGTGCCTTGCATTTCCTTAACTGGGATAATAGGATACCCGTGATTGAGAGATAAAGATGACAGAGAAAATGGATAGTGCTTATTTGACTGATCAAGATATTACTGCAACTATGGAGACAGAACCCAATGGCAATCAATCAGAAATGAAAACAAACCATTTCTGAAAATGACATGTAATTTAAGAGGAAAATGCTTCATACTGTACCAAACTTCAATTTAATAATACTTTTCTGAAACATATCCAGATAAAGTATTTGCCTTACTCTTTCAATACTAAAATGATCAAGTCCCTGGTCATCCTAGGACTGGAAAAATGCTAACAAAAATCCATAGACAACAAACAGTTTAAATGAGTATTTACAGAGCACCTATTATGTCCCAGGGGTCAATCAAGACATGTGATATCTCTATCTGTATATGCATCTCTGTCTACCTACATATCTATAGCTGACTATTGATAGGTAGATCTCCAAAGTCCTGGCCTCCAGGAGTTGAAAGTACAGTGGAGGAGACAGCCCCCCACCAAGGGATAAGTAGACCCATGAGGTAATTGCTATGACCGAGAAACCAAAGTGAGCAAAGGAACACAAGGAAGGGCGTCGTTCAAGCTAGCTTAGAGGGCTCAGGGAAGGCTCTCTGCAGAGACAACACCTTGGTTACTTCTTGGAGGAGACGTTCAGCAGGATAAACATCTGAGAGGATAAAAGAGCTTCTCTGACAGAAATAACTGAGTAGCAGAGGCAGAGATGTTCCTCGAATTCATCCAACCAAAGTCCAACCCGATGTAAGAGGTCTTCTCACCCCCTTTCCTGAGGCACCTCATGATTCTGGGTGGTGAGTTTTACCCTCAGAGCAACAAGCAATAACATGTTTGTCCAACCACGTCCTGGTCCTGCTATTCTTTCACAGAACTGGGATGTGGAAGATAAACGTATTTAGTCCTGAAACCCCATAGGCACAAAGGTTGGGACTGGAGTTATTGCCTGGGAGGGGAGAAGTGGAGTGGGACTGGGCAGGGGAATGGAGCCCTTGTAAATCTACAGGGGAATTGTTGTTCAAGTTAAGAAGATTTTATTTCTCAAGCTGACTGGTGAGTATACGGGGCTGTCATTGTTAATAAAATGTTTAAGCCGTAAGTTTTTAGCAATACGTTTTTTTGCAGGGGTCCTGGGGATTGAACTCAGGGGCACTCAACCACTGAGCCACATCTCCAGACCTATTTTGTATTTTATTTTAGAAACAGGGTCTCACTGAGCTGCTTAGCGCCTTGCTAAGTTGCTGAGGCTGGATTTGAACCCACAATCCTCCTGCCTCAGCCTCCTGAGCTGCTGAGATTACAGGTGTGTGCACGCCCAGCAGCAACACACTTTAAGAAGGTGAGTGCAGTATCCAACAATGTCAGATGTGGCTGAGAAATCAAGTGAGCTAAGAATGAAAGCTGGCCTCTGAGTTGAGCAGCATGGAGACCACCCGGTGACTTAGTGATAAACTCCTGTGGACTGGTGAGGGTGAATTAAAGAGCCAGTGGGAAGGAATCAGACAGAAAATACATGAAACTTTTAATAGAAGCCTAGCTACAAGCCTAGAAGACCGAGGGGAGAAAGAGTAAGTAGGTAATAGCGGGAAAGTCTGGAATGAGGGAGAACCCGGTCCCAACTGCGCAAGTGACCAGACCTGCCGGCCATGGTCATTGCTGGGTAGCAGCTCCTCCCGCTGCCTCCTGAGTCCTGTTCAAGACTGCTGGCAAGTGGGTGGCAGCTAAATCAAGCAGAGGACCTTGTGTTTCATTTGACCTTAGGAGATGGGCTCTTAATAATATACAACTGATCATTACTGCAATCATTACTTTCCCGTTACTAATAAGTTTCAAGAATAAGAAAAAATAAAAAGGGAAAAATAGTGCTTATTTCTACCTCCCATATACATAAACAAATGTGTATATGTGTATGTGTGTGTACACACAAATACATATAGATAGATCATGAATATATCTATGTGTGTATATATATACATATAATTTCATAAATCTGCTCTTTCCTTAACATAGATAAGTAGTAGACTTTGCACTTATGATTCAGTGTCTACTTTTATAAATTACCATCATATGTAAATTTTGCTAAAATGAGTTGCTAAACTCTTGTTTCCCCCCCTCCTCAAAAAAAAAAAAAAATTGTGGAACCAACAGCAAAGCAGGAAAAAGTCAACAGCCTACAGAGTTAGCAAGACTTTCCATCTCACTTCATGCTAATGAAAAAGTGGCTGGTGAGGAGAAAAGAGACACAGAATGAGCAGCAGGAGCAGTTTCGTCCAACACGAATACATCACCATGATCCGGAACCTGAGGAGTTCCCAGCACGTTGTGCTGGGGCCGCAGGCACACTCTATGCCACTCCCCAAAGCCGCTCACGTCACATGCCTACCTGCAGCTGATCTTCAAGCCTGGAACTCCGGCCTGAACTTCTGAGAACCTACATCAGTGGTTAGTTGGTAAAGCTGACATTACCACTACAGGAGAACATGGTGGTGATCAATTTAAAGAGTAAAGCCCCGAGACTAATCTCCAGGGAACTCAAAGTTCTTCACAGAAAAGACTAAATCCTCATTACATCCCACTCTGGGAGGCAGGCATCTCTCATCCTTAACTTTAGAGATTAAAGAAGCAATTAAACCTCCAAAATACCAGCTCTCTAGATGAATATAAAATAATTAACTAATTAGTCTACCAGAAGCTCCACTCCTCCTACACATAATTTATAAAGCAACTGGAGGTCAAATGGAATGGACATTTAGCCATGCTGGTATCCTGGACCAGCTAGAAACTACAGATCAAAGGGCAGAATGCCCAGCTCAGCCTCAGCTATATATGCAGCTTTGAGTGGACTCCTTCATGTACTTAAGTGTTCTCATTTGCAAAAATGCAGTCAAAATTTACAATTCCGTTGTATCTGTATGTCTGGTTTCCAGCATGCAATACTAATGAAATAATCTTGGTAAGACTGGTCCCTTCTGGTCAAGTTTCTCAACTGTTAGTAAAATGGAGGTAAAACCTTCCAACCTTCAGACGGCATCACAGAACATCTCACCTCTCCACCGTGTAGCCCAGGTGAAATTCTATATCAACTAGACTTCTCTGGAAGAAAAGAACTTTATAGTCTACATCTGGAATTACTTGCTCTCACAGTCTGCTTGCAGTAGACCACCCATCCTATCTCATTTTGGCGCAATCTCTGCAATCCAGTGACCCTTTCCACCAGACTCAGCATATCCGTCTCTTTCCAGTCTGGGGCTCAATGTCTTTCCAGCAGAGAGCACCTCTCGTTTCTTCTGCCTGCTCTTCTCATCTCCCCAGATGCACAGGACCCCAAAAGGGACCAGAGGAGCCTGTCCCTTCTGAATCTACCTCCTGCCTCCGGCTTGAGTTTTTCTTTTCCACTGTCGGGAAAAGAGTCCTGATAGCAGATCCTGCATGAGGACCAGAGGGCACATGAACTCTGTGCTAGACTGTCAGCTTCAGCTTGCAGGAAAGGGCGGGCTCTTTGGGGTTTTCTCTCTTAACAAGTCTAGCTTTTGGAAATATAAACCAAGCTTGCTTTCAGATGAGTGCTTCACTCTGGACTGAAAATTCCTGTTTGGTCCTGGAAGCCCAGCCACGAGAGCTTCGCCCAGGCTGCATCTACCCTCCTCCAGAAACGAGCCATCCCAGACCCAGGGGATGGCCAGCTGCAGGGCACTGAGGAACAACTGGGGGTTACTGGGAGTCAGAACTTATGAGTGTGGTATTTTGAAAAGCATTATCCATATTACAAAAGCCTTTTATATCTGCCCTCTCTTTTTCTATTCCCTTAAACATCTCTCTGCTTTAGGCTCTCATGACTACAAAAGAGCTCCCTAACTGGTCTTCCCACTCCAAATCCTCCTCCACACCTGCCATTAATTTTTGCTAAGTCAAAGCTTCAGTCATGGTTTTTAAAAAAAATAAGTAACTGGAAACTCCTCATGCTGATCCCGAAGTCCCTATAATGTGGCCTTCTCCTCTCCTTCCAGCCTTGCCTCCCACCCAGGTATCACCGTGCTCAGATGACAGAAGGTGACTGAAGAGGTGATGAGCTCTCTGTCTCCACAGGTGCACGTGGTCAGGCTGGGTAAGCCCTTGGCAGAGATGGTGTAGAGAGCTAGGTGTCACCCAAAACACCCAGACCCAGCACAAGCTGGCCCTGGGGGGGACAGTATTTACATACTCTCCACTTCTTTTTCCTAAAGCTGAACTAGAAACAAGCTCCCTGTGAATCACAGGACCTTCCGAGGGCCACACCTTCGCTCTCATTATAACTTTTGTCTAAAACAGTCTTTTCTCCCCCCCCCACTTTTTTTTTAAAATTTATCCACTTCTAAATCCTACCCCTTCTCTGAGCTTTATCTTAAATATCAAATTACGTGTGAGGCTTTATTTTCCTACTCTATTTCCATCCAGGCTTCAGGCATTTTGATTTCATCTTTCTCATGAATCATCATCACATATTTTTTTCTTACTTTTGTTGCTGCTGTCTTTTGTGTGAATTGAACCCGGGGCCGTGTGCGCTCAGCACATGCTCCACCACTGAGCTGCATGCTCAGCCTGATTGTACGTTTTCATGTACTTTACACCCTCCTAAAAGCACGTCAGTGCAAACAATGGATCTTACTCGTTTTGTACGTCAACAGTTTAGAGGGTGCCGAGTAAGGCCCAGTCTCGATTTGTTAAGCTTCTGCAATATTCTTATCCTAATGCTCTTTGCTGGGGGTGTATGGAAGAAATTCTTAAAGGTCCTTATCTTCAAGGAATATGCAATCTATTTGGGGAGAAAAGATAAGATACATGGCAAACAAAGCCTAGCCAGAACTTCATCAAAAGGCCCAAATGATAAAGTATTTAAAATCACAAGGAAAAGAAACTCAATCTTCAGTATTCTATCAAAGTTCAGCCTCCTCAAGTTTTTGGTTAAGACCCCCCTTACCTTCTCCTGAAACCAAATCATTTGCTTTGATGTGCTCAGCTGTAGCATTTGTCTTTCTTTTCCAAAGTCTAAATTTAATTTAAAATAATACTGAAAATATATCATGTTCAGAGACATATGAAAGTAGAATAAAGCATGAAAAAATGCTTGATATTAACAATCACATTACTGGAGGTGATATGAATCTGTATCAGAGAATGATGAAGCCAGTTCTTGGGGTACCAAGCACCCATCCTCTGCCCTGCTATAGATGTGGTGTGCAGGTGGGAAAACATACCCATTATGACCCTTCAGCAGCCATTAAGCCAGGAGCCAGAGAAGATTAAATGAATTCCACCAAGAACCATTTCTTGGCAGGACTAAAAGCAGAAGGAATAGAAAATTGAATCAGAAATGGAAAATCCCCCAGTGACCTAAACTCTCTCACACATGTCTAAATTGCACAGGGAATGGCAGTTTAAAGAGGCATAAAAAATGCCTGGGAGAAGTCAAATAATAATCCTAAGGAGTTTATTAGAACTGATCTTGCATTTGGCAGTATTTTTTCCTCTTCAGATCAAGTGCAGGAGTTTGTTATCCAAATAGTCCTGATGATTAGCAATATATTTGGTATATATTTGCGGCACTTCCAATATTTCCTCCCAGGAGAGGCTTCAATTCCCTAAAAGCTGAGGAAAGACACATAGTGGCCAACATAGCCCCAGGGTGCTGCTGGCTTAAAGTGGATGAGAGCATAGAACTAGCAGCCAGGACCAGGGGAGAACTCTCAAGGGAGAGTATCGAAGGCATAATGTAGAACAGCATAAGACCATCTGTGGATAAGGAAAGAATGAGGAAAGAGACAGGTTTCTAAGACATTTTAATATTTTTATCCTACTTCCTAATTATAACCCCTGCACCTATTACTGGCTTATGGACAATGTTAGGGGAAAAAAATAGAAAAGCATCATTGTCTCCCATGTTTAACTTTATGGAATTATTAGTGAAGGTTTTCAGATCTCTAGAGACCTTCAAAAAAAAAAAAAAAGGTGAGGGTGTTCTTCCAAAACCTCAAAGAAGGATTCATCATCCAAGATGCAGATTAAACTATTTCCAAACCAATGGTCCAAGATAACTTAGTAATTTGCAACTCCTGTTCCAATGACAGCAATAAAAAATGAGGTAAAAGTTGATCACAATTTAAAGTGGACTTCCTGAAATGGGTGATTCATCAACTGAGTTCTCTTGATTATAAAGAAGCTTTAGTAAAAATATACAGCTATATACTTTTATTCTCAAAATCACTGGTTCAAGTAAATATCTATCAATACCAACAATAAAATAGTCCATATTTAAAATCACTTAAATAATGATTAATAGAGTCAGATAAGAACTGAAAAATAAGATTTTGTTTCTCATAATGAGGCAAAACACTCCAATTCAATTTCTGAAAAATTTTAAAACTAACATGATTCCAACTGCAAGACAGTGAATCAATTCATGCATTTATTCCAATGTAATACACATATTAACAGGCAACAAAAAAAGTCACAATATGAATTGATGCAAAAGAGCATAAACTGACAAAATTTAATGCTCATGTATAATTGAAAACTGTAGAAATCAGGAATAGAGTGAATTTCCTCAAATTGATATCTATGCAAAACCTACAACTAACATTACACTTACTGCTAAAATACTGAATACCTTCTTCATGATACTGGGGGACAAGCAAGGATGTCCATTCTCTCAACTTCTGTTAGTAAAAGAAATTCTTGTCATTGCAATAGGCAAGAAAAGGAAATAAATGTATAACTATTGTAAATGAAGAAATGAAGATGTTCACATTTGTAGCTGGCATGATTATCTACGTAGACAATCCCACGTAATCTACCCAAAACTTCTAGAACAGATAAGTGAGTCCAGCAAGGACAAAGGATGCACAATTAATATAAAAAAAACAGTTGTGTAATGTACACCATGGGCTATGGGTGAACATGATGTGCCAATGCCGGTTTATCAGCTCTACAAATGCACCACTCTAGTAGGGGATGTTGACATTGGTGGAGGCTATGCATGTGTAGGGTCGGGTTATGTGGGAAATCTCTGTACCTTCTTTCTTTTCTATTTATTTATTTATTATACATGACAGTAGAATTAATGTATTTTGACATATCACATATATCTGAAGTATAATCTCTTGTACCTTCTTAACTTTACTGTGAACCTAAATGTCTATAAATAAAGTTTTTGAAAAACCTAAAATAACTGCATTTACCTTGACTTAAAAACTGAAATATTAAGGTATTAATCTAACAAAATATGTATATCACTTAGGTATTGGAAACTACAAAACACTAAAGAAAGAATTGAAAGATCTAAAGAAATGGATTCAAGAAATGTAAAGTGTATTCACATACTGGAAGAGTCAACACAGGGAATATATAAATTCTCCCCAACTTTGATATACAGATTTAATAGAATTCCTATAAAAAGTCTCAGCAAAATTCATATGAGAAAGCAAAGGAATTAGAACAGCAAAAATAATTTGAAAAAAAATAATGTGGAAAGAATTGGTCTATCCATAAGAATTATATAATCATTGTGAAAGGACTGTGTGGTATTGGTACGTGGATCAGTGACACAGGATAGAGAACCCAGAGTCGACCCAACTAACATGCCCAACTGATGTTTTAGGAAAGTTCAAGAGGAATTCAATGGCAGATGGAGAGTCCTTTCCTGTCCTTTCTGGAGCAATGGAACCTCCAAGTCATAAGCCAAATTTAAATCCACTTTAAGAAAGAGCCTTAACCTAAGTACCAAACCGTATCTAAGAACTGACTCGAAAATGGATCACAGATCTTAATGCAAAATAAAACTTAAAAAATTAAACTTACAAAATAGTTAGAGAAATAGAAATTCTTTGGGACTTAAGACTAGACAGAGTTCTTTAATGTGGCATCAAAAGCGCAACCAATAAAAGGAAAAGTTGATAAATTAGACTTCATCAAATTAAAAACTGTTGTAGTGTAAAATAGTTTGTTAAGAAAATGAAAAGATAAGCATCAGACTGGGGAAAATATTTGCAAACCACATACCCGACAAAGTACTAACATCTAGAATGCATGAAGAACCCTAAAAACTCATCATAACACTCACACACACACATACACACCATCCAATTAGAAAATGTGCAAAAAAACAGGAGCAGACATTTCACCATAGTGGAAAATCAGCCAGGAGACTGAGGGGATGATATAGGCAACAGATAACGGCCCCTGATAGTAATATTACACAACGTTGCACAAGTGCTGAACCATCTCACGGCACCCCACAGGTATGTGTAATTTTCATGTTCTTCTGATCAGTTTAAAAATAAATTTAAATAAAATAAAATGATAAATAAATAAATAGTAATTAAAGATAAAGGTGACTTTAATGAGATGGGGCAGTGCATCTGGAGAGACATGAATGAGCTTGAGTTCTGTGTTGGATGGAGGACTGAGGACTGGAAGTTTGAGTGGGAAAGTGGGGAGGAGGTGTTAAGGGTGACCTGAACCATTATGTGTGTGATGGTTTAATTTCCTGGGCAGAAGGAGCCTGGAGGAGCTATAGCAAAGGAGGAATAAATGGTGAGTTGTGCTTCGGGCAGGGTCTGCTGCAGATGACGGAATATCAGGGGAATGGCAGGGTTTGTCCTCTGTCCTGTCCCTCTGCCTCCTGGATATCCCCAGGCTGACCTGTGGTGTATTCTCTGAGTGCACCAAGCTCACTCTTGCCTCCAGGTTCATGTGTCTTTTCTCTGCCCAGAATATTCTTCCTGAGTTTGGTCTTCCTGACTCTTCTCATTAATTGAGTGTGAATTGAAGTATTTTCCCCTAAAAAACCCTGAGCTGGTCACAAGCAAGAAACCAGAACTTGATCCCCAGGCACTCTCTGTCCTATTTCGTTTCATTTTCTTTCTTAAATTTTCAATTTATATATTCAGGATGTATTACATGATGTTTTGAAATACATAATAAAATGACTATGACAGTCAAACATATAAATAGACCTCACATAGATTTCCCTATGTGTGGTGAGAGCATCCAAAATCCACTTTCTTAGCAAATTTTCAGTATACAATACAATATTACTAACTTAGTCCTCATGTACCTTAGATCTCTACATTTATTTATCCAATATAATTACAGATTTGTACCCTTTGATCTCCACAGAAAAAAATATTCAAAACTATCTCATGATGGATGTTCTTATTTACCATCTGCCTCCATCCCAAGAAAGGTAAGTCTGCTTGAACAGAGAGCATCTGTGACATATTCCTTGCTGAACCTTGGTGCTTGGGACGAGGCCTGCATATGCAAGGCCTTGGGTAACTAGTTGTTGACTGTGAGAGAGGAAGGAAAGGAAGAAGTTTAAACCAAAGGTTCTGTAAGTCATGACCATCAGGACTGTTAGGTGGAAAAAGTGTCTTCTTAATGCTGAGCAATGTGAAGACATGCTGTTCAGGGCACAGGAAGTGGCAGTCCTCCCAAACACCACAGTCAGGCCGGCCAGGAGTAGCCTGATGTACAAGTGAGCCATGTCCATCCACCAAGAAGTGCACCCCCCACCCCTGCTGGCTGTGATAAGACTGTGTCCCTCCTCCAGCCCTGCGGAGGGGACTAGGGACCAGTCTGCACTGTGCCAGTGACACAGCCTTGGAGAGGGGCAGGCAAGCCCCTGTGAGGTGACCTGCAACACAGTTTGGTCTACCCAGTAGTGGACGTGATTGGCCCAGCAGGCCCTGCCCCCTGGAGTGAAGAAATACTGAACACTAGTCAACTGATGGGTGAACTTACATACAGACACGAAGAGGGTAGCGGAGCCACAAAACATGAGCTTATCACCAAGTACCCGGCTTAGCCACATCTCTACAGTTGTCCTCCATCCTGAGAAATGACTACTCCTGGTTCCCATGAGATTCCTGCCTCCTGCATGTGAGTCTTTACAACATCCCAGCTCCTCCTGCTCTTTGAAATTTTACTCCTCGCTAACAATATAGTCTTAACAATCTATGCTGGCCGTGGTGGCACATGCCTGAAATCCCAGCGGCTCTGGAGGCTGAGGCAGTAGGATCACAGGTTCGAAGCCAGCCTGAGGAATTTAGTGAGGCTGTAAGCAACCTAGTGATACCTGTCTGGTTAGGCGCCCTTGGATTCAATCCCTGGTACAAAAAAAAACACACAAAAAACCACCTAAATATGCAACTAGAAAATCAGGTACCATCCAATTAAGCATGTTCCTTCTATCTTTTGAACTATTTAACTATTAAAAGGACTGTCTGGTAAAATGGAAAAATGGTATTTGTGCCTCATGTTACCTGGAGCAGATTATAAAGCAAGTCTTTGGCCTGTCCCCTGGTTCCCTGTACGGACACACTGGCTCACTGTACAGACGCAAAGATGTGAGTCTGGCACATAGTATATGCTTGCAAACACTTCTTTTGAATAAATATTTGCATTGCGATTGCCAAAATGAGATATTCCAAACTTGTCAACCTGGTGGGCAGGATTCTTTGTGAACAGAGCTCTTCCTACTGCCCCGACTTTCAGCCCCAGCTTCTTGGATTCTCTGCTTCAACTGCCCTGACTTGGGCTGAAGGAGCTGCAGGTCTGTTAGTGTGTCTTGCTCCCTTCTCACCCTTAAGGCTTTGCTGATCTGTTCCCTTTGCCTGGGAAGTCTTTCCTTGGAATAATCTTTTCCCCTTTTGCCTGAACAATCCCTATACATCCTCAGCAGATGCTCTCATGTCACCTTCCAAAAAGGCTTGTGTGGGTCGAAGCTAAATGCCCACCAGACCTCCTCATGGTGCATTGCAGCTGCCTGTTCACCAACCCTCTCCATCTCTCCTCTTACCTGTCCCCAGACTGTAGGTCATGTGAAGAACTGTGTCATATTCATGATTGCCTTCCTGTAATTGTATCTAGGGCTCACAGTTCTTTATTAAAGAATTTTTACTGTTATTAGTTCAGCTCTTGTAAGTTTCAAATGTCGATTTTGACAAACATGCATTTAGTAATAAAAATACATCTAATTCTTGAACGTTCCCATCTTCTCTTTCCTTAAAATAAGTGTCAGCAATGGAAGAATGGAGGGCCACCTTGAAAGCAAGCCCCTTTAGGCTTGTGTCAAACATTGCTTTTGACAGTTCGCATTTGAATCTCATAACATTTGACAGAAAAGGTCTCTGGTTAACAACAAATACTGAGACATGTTTATACAAAAGAAGAGGAAACTTTGGCCCAGGTACAAATTATTATGGAAGCTATTCCCTATCCAAGGAGGTTGTCTAGTTTTTGATGGAAGGAACAAGAGTAAATGAGAAGAAATCATCTTCTAAATCTCTCCTCTTGAGCTACTTGGTTTCGACAAGAATTTCATTCCAGGTATCCAAGAAAGAGAGGACAAAACACAAGGACCCCCCCCCACACACACACACAAGCACACCCATGCACACACACACTCACACGAGTTATTGTTTACTGGATCTGATGAGCTAAGCCCAAAGGACAGCCATTTAAATTCCCTGTGAAGAAAGCCTGTCAGTCAAACAAGAGCTGTGTCACTCAAGCCATAACAAGAAGGGAAGAATGTTCATTTCACAGAATATTGAAGCTGGGTTGGTGGCAAAGAGATCATTAAATCTTTCAGTCACAAGGCTCAAGGGTATGGCTCCCGAGGACAGTCTCTCCCAAGTCCCAGATCTCTCAACCTATTTTTCTCCTCTCCTCCACAAAGCTCGCTGTCCTCCCCAGGTTCTGAATGACACCCTGTGAAATCCTAGTGGAGTTACAGAGACAAGAGATGATGATTAATTTGTACAGGGGAGTTTTGAGATGGAAGAGGAACAAAACGCATTTTGGTCTTTCAGGGTAAAGGCGTTCAGGTGGCCACTTCGGCTAGGCCCTTCTTTGCCACCCAGAAATGTTTTGTTTTTTTTTTCCTACTTAAAATCTCTTAACTTATTTGATTTTTAAAAAATAGTTGTTATTCAAAACAAAACAAGAAGAAAACACAATTTATAAATTGTTTTAAAGCCCTTTCCTTGATTCCAGTTTTCTTTCTGGATAAATCAAATTTGATATTCATACTTAGATAATGAAATATCAGAGAGGTCTGAACTATTCCAAGAATATTTACCCTCTTGTTCAGCAAGAGGCAGATAGAACATTCTAGTCTAAGCTACTGGCAGTAAGACCCAATTTAACTGCATGATGTACAAGTCAGAATTTCTAAAGCAGCCATCTACAATGCAAAACGTAACCCAGATTATGACCAAATTGTAATTAAAAATATTTGTCTCATGAGATTTTTATAATAAAAAAATTTATTATATACAGAGTCCTTAAACGTACTCCTCTTAGCTCCAGATATCTTCATCAAATGGTAAGTCTAACCCTGATAGTAGCCCAGAGAAACAATTGCATTTATCACCCCCACCCATCACCATCATTTAAGGATCAGTGTATTTTTGCAAATTATTTACAAAAATGAAATGCAAGTCTCTGCAGGAGTGTGAACCCTGCAAGCCCAAGGCTATTGCAACCTGCAAGGTTGGCCTTGGCTGCCATCTGGGAACTTGGCTGGTAAAAAGTTCCCTACGTGGGTAAGAATGGTTTCCTAACCAATAAGGTTGTTTTACTGTGGCTAGATTGTTTGTGCAAACAATGTGATTTACGGGATGCCTGCTTTCTTTCTAAGAAGCCTGGTACTTAGCAGGGGTGCTAGGCAGAGAACACCTATATGACCAGCTCTCTACTAAAACCCCAAACCTCCAATCTCAAATGGGCTTGTCTGGGCAGAAACACTGCATACAGGTGGCTGCACATTTTGCAGTGGGGGTGGGTGAGCTCTGTCTGACCTTCATGTAAAGGGCACAGGAAGTTGCAGAGGGATTCTCCACCTATAGACTTCACCAGTTCCTTTCCCTGCTGTCTCATTGCAATCATCCTACAGTAAGTGTGACTACATACTGATCCTGAGTCCCCATGAATCACTAAATGCATGAATAGTCTTTCTCTCCCCTCCTAAAGAAGGCCTAAAACACAATGTTAGCTTTTACTGGGTAAACTGTTAATCTTCATGAAGGGGAAAACAGAAAAGCCACCATGAATCCTATTTAAGCTCAGTTTGGAATTTTAAGAAAGAGACATAAAGCTGCTCTCCTTCTTTCTCAAAATACATTATAACCTGTGCTAAATGCAATAATGCAACTTTGTTTTTTTTTTTTTTTAATGGAGAAACAACTGTAACTTTTTTACAAGTTGTTTTGTTGCTATTTAGTTAATGGAAAAAAGAATACTTTGGTGGCCACAAGGACAGAGCTGCCAAACTATAAATTTTAGACAGGGCCCAAATAATAAATCTGCTCCTTGCCAGAGGCAACAAAATAAAGCAGAGGACAGTTGCAATATGTGCTACCACTGTGGAGCCTAAGTCTTATTTCTCTAATTCAATCTTAAGAAAATACAATTTAATAGCACTCATCTCTACTTTTTTAAAAAATGTATAGCTTAATAGATAGTGGGGACAAGTTATCACTGATTAAATTTATTACTGAAACAATGAACATATTAGATGTGAAAATTCAGATGTTTAAAATAATAACATGAAAAAAATAAAATATAACATGAAATATTAAATTTTGTCTTCGGTGGTAAAGGAAAATAACTATACAGCTCTCTGGTTACTCTAGAAGAGGAAAACCCTGTGCTGTTTTTTAACTACTTTAGAAATATATCAACCTAAATCAAAGCTAACTCTAAGTAGATATGCTCTTGATGGAATGTCCTTCTTGCCTTTTTAACCTTTCTGAGGTTGAGAGTTCTAGAGAGGATCTGAAACTGACATACCCAAATGTTTTGTTGCATTTCTTAGAGAAATAGGGAATATGGCCCCACAGGTATGCTGGGGAAATGCCGGGGGTAAATAAATAAGCCTTTAGCCCAAAAGTTCACATGATCCTTGCATAGCGTGTTGATGGTATGTAGGTCAGATCTCCGTTCCTCTTGGGGGGATCCTGCACAGGCATCTCCTCCTCCAAATGGAAATTGTGCTCAAGAAACAAAAACCCACTGAAAAGACAGCAAAGAAGTCGTCTGCAGTTCACGGAAGGAGCTTCCGGCCCCTTTTCTTTCAAAAATAGGAGATTTCAAAGACAAAGGGTGGGAACCAGGGGAGCGGTCTGTCTGTTCTTTCAGAGTCTCCTCTTTTCAGTAACTTAGCTGAGGAGGACAACTACTCAGGGACTCCGGGGAGCAGCTCCCAGGCAGGGCAAAGCCACTCCCATGCCGTCACACACGGTGCTCCCATGAAATGGTTAAGATCCCATTTCTGGACTGGATCAAGTCCCTCCTGGGAAGGGGGCCGCTCCCAGCAGCTGAATGGCAGCCATGGTGGTTGGCATCTCCTGTGCTGCAGCTGGATCTAGAGTGTCCTCTGGGAGGAGCAGAGATGGGTGAGGGCAAGCCCAGAAGGAAGACGTTTCTACGGAACAAGCAACGTTGAAATGAAGACTTCAATTCGTAGGTGAGCTCTTCATGGAGAGGAGCTTGTGAGGACTTCCCCGCAGCCCCTGGCCTGTGCCTTCCTTCTCTGATTTAACCAACTCTGAGAAGCCTCAAATCCCATCAGTGATTTTGCCAGATGAGTGACGGGATGGCAAGCTTCCTGACAGCTGGGACTTTGTCCTATTTATTTTTATTCCTCTTCAATGCCTGGGATAGTGCTTTCAACATGATAAACCCTTGACAAATGTTTCTGTATGAATGAGATGGGCATATTAAAAACATAAGGTGTTCCCATAGGGTAAGGTCTCCAGGTTCGTCCATGTTGTCACATGGTGGTTATATTACATATGAAAACATATTGATTTTTGCATATTTAAAAATTGCTAACAGTAAATTTTACATGTTTCACCACCACAAGTATGCAAGGTGATGGATTTGTTAAATAGCCAGATGTAGTCATTCCATATTATAAATATTGATCAAAATATCACATTGTACCCCTATATAATGATATGATTATTATTTGTCAATTAAAAATAACTTTTAAAAATAAATTCAAAAGTTTTTTTTTTAAATTAAAAAGTAAGGTATTAAAACAATAGAGAAGAAGAAACTCTGAAGAAGGAGATAAGTCAAATTATCAGACTGAACTAGGATACTGTTTTCCTTCCAAAGTCTCCAGAAAGCTAAGGGGGAGAAGATTTTGAGAAGAGCTGGTAAATAAAAGATATGGTAACTATATTTTTCTAAGGAGCAAAACAAAAACACACAAGGAAAGATAAATAAGGTACACAGTCCATACATTTCAAGCACAGTTATTGGGGCTGTGATAGAGTTTGAAACCCAAAGAGAGAGAAAAATCCAGGATATGCAGTTGCTATCACATTCTATCAAGTCTCTAAAGCACTTTTCCCTTAACACACTAAAAAGGATTTACAATGAAAATCTCAACACACTTTACATGTTGAATTCAATTGTACAAATGGGAGTATGCAGATCAATTCAGTAGAGTAGAAGATTTTAGTATGCTTCACCCAATTTCTATATGGGTCAATATTTGAATATCAACATTAAAAATATTTTTCTTTCATCACATTTTGGTAATTGTGCATAACATGGCTTTGATGTAGGGGTTGTGTTTCAATATTAGGGTTTTCATTTTTCCCTTCTCAAAAAAAGGCTTCAAAATGGCCATATGTCCTTCTCATTCCCACTATAACTATCAATTTCTGTGGAAGTTATGGTTACACACCTGTGTTAACCAACATGCTTTCTAGCAGTAGCTCTGCCACTACTCTGCGGAATATTAAGACATTTGTGACCACAGACCTCAAGAGAACTGTTAGAATGTAACCCGTGCCTCCTTCCTCCTCACTGAAATGGGAAAGTATGGTTAAGAATTAAACATGGGTCCTACAGCCAACCAGAGTTTTCTTAACCAAAGATGGCACTATATTATTTAGAAAACAAATATTTGGAAATTGTCCGATGATACATAGTCACAGATTCTCCCAGTTAAAGAGATTCACAAAGTCTTTCCCTACTCCTACCCAATCATTCCTGGAATGCCTGAAATATAAAGTAAGTACTCTTGCTACAGAGTTACTGGAACAGAAAAGCAATGAACAATAACAACAACAACAACAACAAATACCCTTTGGAGACCTCTAGATCCCAGTACTTCCCAAATCCCAGACTGCTGAAGTCCCCCACTGGCCTCTGACTCAGCTATCTGTCTGTTTTCTGGGTGGGGTTACAGGCAGGTCTCGACGTGGACTGACCAGAAACTAAGGGTCGTGGAGACTATTGTCTAAGCCTGGTGTTCTGCTCAAACCTCAAACTTTTAGCAAAAATGGGAAAGAAAATAAAACATAGCTATATGTGATGTTCTTTTTTTTTCTGCTTGTCACCACCTTCTCCCAAGTTTCTACAATCATTTTTTTCCTTGCAGGACAAAGTTACTCCCTTCTTATACTCTCTTCCCAGTGAGACCTGCGACCTGCCTGCATCTTTTACCACAGAGTCCTTCTGAACCCCGTACATTCCTGAATAATAGAGAAGGCAAGTGAAATTCTGTTTTCCTGTCTGTTGGGTTATAAGGGCTTTAAAGAATTAGCTAGAAATTGCTCTTTTGGATTTGATACTTGATTGTCAATAGTCAAACAGGAGGAACAACCAAAATGTCCAATAACAGATGAACAGGTGAACAAAAGGTGGTAGGTACACACAACAGAGTATTATTCACCCATTTGGAAAAAAAAAAAAGGGATGAAATTCTGACACACACGTGTTAAAATATGGATGAACCTCGAGGATAGAATGCTAATGAATAAACCAAATACAAGACAAATATTGTATGATTCCTCTTATAATAGGTGCCTAGAGTGGTTAGAGTCATAGAGTCAGAAAGTAAAGTGGTGGTTTCTAGGAGCTGAAGGGAGTGGCAGAGAGTATTATTAATGAGTAAGAAGCACCAATTTTAAAAGATGAAAAGAGTTCCAAAGATGGATGGTGGTGAAGAGTACACACATGTGGATGTACTTAATGCCAACAGACCATATCCTGAAAAAATGTTACGGGGGCGAATTATATGCTATGTGTTAAAATAAAATGGCTAAAAGTAAGTGACTTTAGAATGGCAACACTTTAGAATGGCAACATTTATTAAACTGTGCAATAGTTTTAAAAAATTTAATGATATAATATTCTAAGAACATTGAATTGTACACTTGAGATGATTTTTATATGAAATGATGCTCAATAAAATTGTTTTTCAAAAAGAAGAAATTGGCCCTCCCAATGTGATAAATTCCCAATTTGATTCAATCAACTGCAACTGAGGTTCCCTGGAGAGATAATGCTGCACTTGATGAGCGAATCCTACTTGATGGTGCAGATGGTTACAGAGTCAAGCTGCTGAGGGACTGGACAGTCTCCATGTTTCTCCTGACCTGACCCTCCATCTATCCTTGTTCATCATGCAATCATTTATACAATCCCGTTAAATCGTAAAAAACCTAATATCTCAAGAGTTGCCTTGCATTTCTCTCCAAACTCAGATGAGAACTAAAAAGCACATACGAGGAACTGGGGATACTGTTCTGTGCAAACGACTTTGAATCTAGACCAAGCTGAGGTCTGACCACTATGACCGAGGTCCCTGGTCAGTGTCACATAAATTCAGGGGTACAGAATTAATCAACTGTCAAGATGCTCTTCCCAGAGTGAGCTGACAGTAGCTGAATCATCAGAAGCCCAGAAATATCTAGTGCTGATTTTCTGGAAACACCTTCTAAGAACTTACCAGTGCCTCAGAGTATTGCTACACTCAAGAATTGACAACAGACATAAAAAGATACCACAATTCTTACTGTGAAGAAAAAGTACTCAGGAGATGAAGGGTTTCATGAAGGATGCCAAAGGATGATGTAACAATAAAATCAGTGGTTTGTTGAAAGTCTGCCCGTCACTTGCTGGTGCTCTGAGGTGTAACCTAACACATACTCTAACAAGGAACAGATGTAAAATCTCACTCCTTATGTTCCATGCCATCACCATTTGGAGTCAGAGATGCACTTAAGTGTTTAATAGAATAGAGTACAGTGTATTCCAGGGAGTTTCACTTGCATCAAGAATAACAATCAAAACCTCCTTAGAAAAAGAGAGATGGGATATCTGATTTGTAAAATCAATTTATGAATGGCATGTAATAACTAAGGCGTGAAGGAAACAGCAAAATTCGGATGAGACAAATACGACTAGACCCTAAAGGACTTGGGTTTGATGCCAGGTGGATGGTGGACATGAAAGGGGAAGGGAGGAGAACAATTAGCATTCTACTAGGCTTCTACCATATTCCAAGCAGTATATTGGAGAAATTTGTATGCATGATCTAACACACTGCTCACACCAGCTCCATGAGGTTGAAAACCTATAAGTGTGCAAAGCTGGAAGTAGAGTCTTACAGGAAGTGTTTCAAATTATATTTGAACATTTTTGAATTATATTTCAAACACTAAGCATTATAATGAGAAGAGGGAAACTACCTGCTTCATTACAACTGTAATTTTCCTCAAGAAAGTCAAACTGGGATTCCAGTGATTCTAGCAACTTTTTCCAATATTTAATAAATATGAAAGAAAAGTTGAATACCACCTGTGTGAATAATAGTGCTATTATGTTCTCACAAATTCCAATTTCAAATATCAAACCAACCATGACTCAATTCACAATTCATACCAAACTAAAACATGTCACCTTTTTGATAAATTTCAAAAACTCATCGCTGTTAGTTATTCTCAGATACATATTAATTAAAAAAATATTTCAGGAGGCTGAGATGGGAGAATTGCAAGTTCAAGGCCAGTCTCAGAAATTTAGTGAAGCCTGAAGCAACTGAGTGAGACCCCGTCTCAAAATTGAAAGATTTTTAAAAAGGATTGGGGATGTAGCTCAATGGTAAAACACCACTGGGTTCAATCCTCAGCACCAAATAAGTAAATAAATAAAAATGTAAATAAATTGTGGAATACATAACAATTTTACATGTGAAAATACACTGTTGTATAAATGTGTTTATTTTACATTTATCAAAATAATACATGCACATAATTTTAAAATCAAATAGTATCATGAGACTGATAAAAATAGCAGTTTTTTTCCTCTCTACTATCCCATTCTTGAGACCAAAGGCAATAACTTTCAACTCTTTCAGGTTTTGTTTAGTATTTACTCTCATATTTCAAATGATACTCTTCAACATCTATCTATTTTTAGCACCTATTGCCTTCCTCCTCATCCTGTCTTCCACCACACTCTCCAAAATTCTCTCAGTCTAACTCTATCACAATTTTGTTTGTAAGAATACTCAGTACTTACACCACATTATATTGTCTATTTGAATACTGTTCATAATTAAGCCCAATGGTATATATGTCTTTCTTATACAACCCTTTGGGTTTTTTCCTGATGTTAATAATTGCCACAGTTTTTCATTTGACTGATGTTTGCCTATCTAACACAATTTTTCTTCATGGCCTAGTGCAGAACTGGAAAACATTTCATCATTCAGAAATACATTAGGTGATCTTTCCCAGTTGTTGCTTTGTTTTGCTTTGGCTTGGTCTTTCCCCCACGCCAACCCTCTTGGTCTCTCCATCCTCCTGTCTCCTGGAGAGGTGGTTCTCCAGCCCAACACGGTGATGTCTAGCTGTCACCCAGAACGTCCCTTTCTCTCCTGTGATGGCTAATTTTAGGTATACCAGATAGCCGGTAAAGTATTATTTCTGGGTACATCTGTGACAGTGTTCCTTCCCGGTGGAAACTGGCATTGGAATCAGTGGGTTTGAGTATGGAAGATTTGTCCTCATCCAAGCTGGGTAGGAACTTGGACTGAGAGTTAGACCATCGGCTTCCCTGGGCTGAAGCTTCTGGACACCTCTCACCAGGGAACTTCCTCCATCTCTCTATATACACTGCATATTTTTTTGGCATATTTTCATTTGGGGACTCACAGGGACTTGCCAAGAATGGGTGCTGGGAGGCCAATTTTTGAGACCCTGCATTCTGTCTGCAAAGATCCTTACTCTACCCTTGGGTCTGGTTGACAGGGCAGCCAGGTATGGGACACCAGGGGGTCCGTGCATTCCCTCCCACTTAAAGGGGTGCACTATTCCTCAAGGTCCAGCTCTGTTTCTTCTAAGTTCCACTGTTGCCGTGGAGACAGCAGTTACCAGCTGGCCTCCTGAGCCTCTGTATGAAAATTACTTTTTTCTCTGTTAAAACTTTTAAGGAAAAAAATATTTTTATTCGCAGACTATCAAATGTGACTTGGAACCGGTCCTGGTTTCATCCATTGTGCTGAGCACTTAATGTGCCTGTTCCATATGGAAATTCAAGTTCAGTTCTTGAAAGGAGTTTTCTATCATTTTCTCTCCTGCATTTTCTTTGTTTTTTTATTGAAATTCTTCTTGAACAGATTTTGGATTTCCTAAAAGGAGCCCCTTCCTTCCTTCCTTCCTTCCTTCCTTCTTTCCTTCCTTCCTTCTTTCTTTCCTTCCTTCCTTCCTTCCTTCCTTCCTTCCTTCCTTTCTTTCTTTCTTTCTCTAGAGATTGAACCCAGAGGCACTTGCCACTAAGCTACATTCCCAGCCATTTATTTTAAGACAAGGTCTCTCTAAATTGCTGAGGCTGGCCTTGAACTTGTGATCCTCCTGGGATTATAGGTGTGTGCCACTACACCTGGCTCTTCTGTGTTCCATCTCCATCTATTCATACTGTTTTCTGGGAAATTTCATCAACATCCAAACTCCTTTTAATTTTTAATTTCTGCTAATACACTTTTTACTTCCCAAGTGCTCCTTCATGGATACAGTATCTTCTCTAATCTCTCAGAGAGTATTAGCTATGGTTAAATTTTTTCTCTTCCCTGGTTTTTCTGTTTCCTCTCAGCCTCCTTTTGTTTGTTTCCTTGTTGGTCCGTTTGTGGTCTCACTCTTTGTGTTGGAGACAGTCCTCCAAAGTGTGGTGACTGGTTGTCTCCATGAGACCTAGAATAGCTGAGCTTATGCGTTATGGCCGGGTGAGGACCCAGTCATTGTATGGGGGGATATTCAAATGTCTCTTATCTTTAATTGATTACCTTCCCAGAAAATAATTCTCTACTCCTGTAATCCAAGGAGGAGGCATATATAGATAATTGTCAGAGTTCCGGGGGCTCAGAAGGAAGAGGGCACTATTCTGTAAACAGAGTTTTCACTTAATGCTCCATTTCTCTTCAAAGTGTCTTACCCAAATTGTCTTGTGATCTGTGTGCTTCGTGAGTGTGTGTGTGTGTTTTGCAAGTCCAAAGCATCTTTGTTCCAATTTTTCTGGAAAATACACCTACCAAGAGAATTTGTCCAGCCCCTGGGGACGGAGTGGGGTGTACCTACGCCTACTGCAGACCTCACACCAAGGCCTTGTCCTTTGTTTCTGTGACCAGGCATAGAGAGTGGTTCCAAGTCTGCAGCCTACCTGGTCTCTGCCGTGGGCTGGCTTCCCTCTCTGCGGGCACGTGGCTTTTACTTTTCTCTCCTTGGTTAGTGCATTTCCCACTTATCCATTTATTTCCCATCTTCCCCAAACCTGTTCACATCTTCCCTCCACAACCCTCAGAGCCCATTTTCTTCATTCACATGGATTCAAATCCTTTAAGAATTTCTAGTCTATCATTTTGAGTAGTCTTAGGAGGAGGCAGAGGAGAAACAAGTGTGTTCCAATGATCACATGGAGCATAAGTCAAAAAATATTTTTATTATGATAATAATTCGGGTAAGAGGTCTCAGCTAGAGAGCTCCCCAGGACGAGTTTCATCCTTAGGCTTAGCTAGAATTGAGCGGACCTTGGCAGAAGTATTACGTTCAATTTTTGAGCTTATAAATCTTAATTTATAAATCACATGAAAGATATTTGAATGGGGTAAAAAAAAAAAACAATAATTAGAAGATTTGGAAACTGGCTTAAGGGAAAGAGATAAAGAAATCAGACAGATCTGATGGAGATTAACAGAGGCCAAGCCCCTCGAGGATGGCCCATCCAATTTTTCCAATTTCCATTTCAAACAGAATGAGAAAATAGACTTAAGACAAAGCATAAGGAAAATCCACTGACGGTGAAGTACATTAAATATTACCAGGAGAGAGTGGAATTTTCTCTTCTGGAATTGCATTAAAAGTGAGAATGGTCTACTTCCTTGAGGTGAAATACTGCACAACAGCCTCCCAAATTCCTTCCAGCTGTATGTTCCAAATGCAGAAAAGAATTACTGCCATCCCAAGCTGCTGCTCCTGATTCTCCTTCTCCTTCTACCTATTTTGCTTTTTCCTAGCAGAAACATTTCTTCTATGAATAAGGAAGATTATTCCTAAAGCAAGTTTGGTTCAATTTCAAGATTCACCCTCCCAAGTTCCAACAACTTTTCAGGAAAATTAAAGGCTGCCTTTCTACACATTGAAAGCATGATGACATTCAAAATGTGGTGACACTTCAATATTGAGACACACAAGGGCTGCTGATGTTTAAAAAATTTCTTTGCATTAAGTAGTGCTTTAAAAATGTATTAGTTTCTTTATGTAAAGAGTTTCATGAAAATAAAGACAAACTCTAACTAAGCAGAATACTGGTGAGATCAGCAAATAAAATATTTTCCCTTTCTCATTCACCTACCTGAGTAAAATGCTAACAGCTGGCTGGGTGTGGTGGTGCATGCCTGTAATCCCAGCAGCTTGGGAGGCTGAGGCATGAGGATTGTGAGTTTGAGGCCAGCCTTAACAATTTAGTGAGGCCCTAGGTAACCCAGTGAGACCCTGTCTCTAAATAAAATATAAAAAGGGGGCTGGGGTGTGGCTCAGTGGTTAAACGTCTCTGGGTTTAATCTCTGGTGCCAAAAAAAAAAAAAAAAATGCACCCACTGAGAGCAGGAGGCAGGTGGTTGATGAGGGGCCACTGAGAAAACCAGAGGTGGAAAAGATCTATGTAGGACAGAGGGGGACACACTGAGAGGACATGGCAAAAGTATCAGCCACAAGAGGTTGCCTGCTTGATTTTTATGTCATTGCTGTTGTTAAAGAAATGCAGCTTTGGTCTACAGAAATTTAAGCCTGACCTCACAATACACACACGAATCACTTCCAGGTAAACTAAAGACCTAGACAAGAGGCTTTTAGAAAAAAGTGCAAGATAAAAGCTCTTTAACTGCTGGTTAGGAAACTATTCCTTAAACAAGACAAAGTACTAAACACAAAGACTGATCAATTACTGGATCATAATAGAATTAAACAAAAACCCTCTTGTTTATTCAGTGATCTTAAAGGAAGTAAGAGACTGATGTCCTATTCTGTGTTCTGTTGCTGTAACAGAATACCTGAGGCTGGGTGACTTAAAAAGGAGAGAGGTTTATTTGGGCTCGCAGTTCTGGAAGCCTAAGAACACAGTGCTAACATCTGCCTAACTTTTGGTGAGGACTTCATGCTGCTTTAAGGGATGGTAGAAAGTGGAAAGGCAAGTGGGCACATGTGGAAGAGAGAAAAGGGGGCCAAACTCCTTGGATAGTTAACACATTCCCACAAGAAAGACATTAATCCATTCACAAAGATTCTACCCCCATGACCTGAAGCCTCTCACAAGGTCCCACCCTCCAACAGTGCCACATTGCAAAATTAAGTTTCCAGAGCACATGAACTTTTGAGGGACACATCGAAGTCACAGCAGCAAGCCAGAGTGACAAAGAATGCACCTCCTTATCACGAATGAACTGAAATTCGGTGAAGTACTCAGTTAGTGGGGAGCTAATACCTGGAAGAAAACCCCAACATTCCAGCATCTAGGAATGCCAAAGTGTAAGGGCTTCCCCCCTCACCCTGCCACACAGCTCCAATCTCTCAAAGGCAAAGATGCCAGGCAAAACCTCCAAGTCATCTATGGACAGCCTCCATCTCCTGCTTCTTTCTTATGAATGAGCAGACAATTAAGGACAATTTAAGGCAGGAATCGGGGATTTTAAATTTCCACATAAAAGACAAAAAATCAAAGAAAGTCCCAAAAGTGATAGAACGTTCAGGAAAAACTAGGAACAAAGTTTTTTTAAATGTCTTTTGTTATTCTCAGAGAGCTTAAAAATTATCGCATCCCTAAAATAATTATAGAATATATATTTTTTTATTTCTTGTTATTTTTTTAATTATTTATTTATTTATTTTTGGTTGTTCAAAACATTACATAGCTCTTGACATATCATATTTCATACATTTGATTCAAGTGGGTTATGAACTCCCATTTTTACCCCGTATACAGATTGCAGAATCACATCGGTTACACATCCACTGTTTTACATATTGCCATACTAGTGACTGTTGTATTCTGCTATCTTTCCTATCTTCTAATATCCCCCCTCCCCTCCCCTCCCATCTTCTCTCTCTACCCCATCTACTGTAATGCATTTCTCTCCCTTGTTTTTTTTTCCCTTTCCCCTCACATCCTCTTATATGTAATTTTGTATAACAATGAGGGTCTCCTTCCATTTCCATGCAATTTCCCTTCTCTCTCCCTTTCCCTCCCACCTCTCGTCCCTGTTTAATGTTAATCTTTTTCTCATGCTCTTCCTCCCTGCTCTGTTTTTAGTTGCTCTCCTTATATCAAAGAAGACATTTGGCATTTGTTTTTTAGGGATTGGCTAGCTTCACTTAGCACAATCTGCTCTAATGCCATCCATTTTCCTGCAAATTCCATGATTTTGACATTTTTTAGTGCTGAGTAATACTCCATTGTGTATAAATGCCACATTTTTTAAATCCATTCATCTATTGAAGGGCATCTAAGTTGGTTCCACAGTCTAGCTATTGTGAATTGTGCTGGTATGAACATCGTTGTAGCAGTATCCCTATAGTACGCTCTTTTAAGGTCTTCAGGGAATAGTCCTAGAAGGGCAATAGCTGGGTCAAATGGTGGTTCCATTCCCAGCTTTCCCAGGAATCTCCACACTGCTTTCCAAATTGGCCGCACCAATCTGCAGTCCCACCAGCAATGTACAAGTGTACCCTTTTCCCCACATCCTCGCCAGCACTTGTTGTTGTTTGACTTCCTAATGGCTGCCAATCTTACTGGAGTGAGATGGTATCTTAGGGTGGTTTTGATTTGCATTTCTCTGACTGCTAGAGATGGTGAACATTTTTTCATGTACTTGTTGGTTGATTGTATGTCCTCCTCTGTGAAGTGTCTGTTCAGGTCCTTGGCCCATTTGTTGATTGGGTTATTTGTTTTCTTATTGTTTAATTTTTTGAGTTCTTTGTATACTCTGTATATTAGGGCTCTATCTGAAGTGTGAGGAGTAAAGATTTGTTCCCAGGATGTAGGCTCCCTATTTACCTCTCTTATTGTTTCTCTTGCTGAGAAAAAACTTTTTAGTTTGAGTAAGTCCCATTTGTTGATTCTTGCTTTTAACTCTGTGCTATGGGTGTCCTATTAAGGAATTCAGAGCCTGACCCCACAATATATAGATTGGAGCCAACTTTTTCTTCTATCAGACGCAGAGACTCTGATTTGATATCAAGCTCCTTGATCCATTTTGAGTTAACTTTTGTGCATGGTGAGAGAAAGGGATTCAGTTTCATTTTGTTGCATATGGATTTCCAGTTTTCCCAGCACCATTTGTTGAAGATGTTATCCTTCCTCCATTGCATGCTTTTAGCCCCTTTATCGAATATAAGATAGTTGTAATTTTGTGGGTTGGTTTCTGTGTCCTCTATTCTGTACCATTGGTCCACCCGCCTGTTTTGGTACCAGTACCATGCTGTTTTTGTTACTATTGCTCTGTAGTACAGTTTGAAATCTGGTATCGCTATACCTCCAGATTCACACTTCCTGCTTAGAATTGCTTTTGTTATTCTGGGTCTTTTATTTTTCCATATGAATTTCATGATTGCTTTATCTATTTCTACAAGAAATGCTGTTGGGATTTTGATTGGCATTGCATTGAACCTATAGAGAACTTTTGGTAATATTGCCATTTTGATGATGTTAGTTCTGCCTATCCATGAACAGGGTATATTTTTCCATCTTCTAAGATCTTCTTCTATTTCTCTCTTTAGGGTCTGTAGTTTTCATTGTATAAATCTTTCACCTCTTTTGTTAGGTTGATTCCCAAGTATTTTATTTTTTTTTGAGGATATTGTGAATGGGGTGGTTTTCCTCATTTCCATTTCAGAAGATTTGTCACTGATATACAGGAATGCTTTTGATTTATGCGTGTTGATTTTATATCCTGCCACTTTGCTGAATTCATTTATTAGCTCTAGTAGTTTCTTTATAGACCCTTTTGTGTCTTCTAGGTATAGGATCATATCATCCGCAAATAGTGATAATTTAAGTTCTTCTTTTCCTATCTTAATGCCTTTAATTTCTTTTGTCTGTCTAATTGCTCTGGCCAGTATTTCGAGAACTATATTGAATAGAAGTGTTGAGACAGGGCATCCCTGTCTTGTTCCAGATTTTAGAAGGAATGCCTTCAGTTTTTCTCCATTTAGAATGATGCTAGCCTGAGGCTTAGCATATATAGCTTTTACAATGTTGAGGTAAGTTCCTGTTATTCCTAGTTTTTCTAGTGTTTTGAACATAAAGGGATGCTGTACTTTGTCAAATGCTTTTTCTGCGTCTATCATATGGTTCTTATCTTTAAGTCTATTGATGTGGTGAATAACATTTATTGATTTCCGTATATTGAATCAGCCTTGCATCCCAGGGATGAATCCTACTTGATCATGGTGCACGATCTTTTTGATATGTTTTTGTATCCGATTTGCCAGAATTTTATTAAGGATTTTTGCATCTAAATTCATTAGGGATATTGGTCTGTAGTTTTCTTTCTTTGAGGCGTCTTTATTTGGTTTGGGAATCAGGGTATATTGGCCTCATAGAATGAATTTGGAAGTTCTCCCTCTTTTTCTATTTCCTGAAATAGATTGTGGAGTAGTGGTATTAGTTCTTCTTTAAAGTTCTTGTAAAACTCTGCTGTATATCCATCCGGTCCTGGGCTTTTCTTGGTTGGTAGTCTTTTGATGGCTTCTTCTATTTCCTCCCTTGATATTGGTCTGTTTAGATTGTTTATATCATCCTGACTCAATCTGGGTAGTTCATATGTCTTAAGGAATTTATTGATGCCTTCACTATCTTCTATTTTATTAGAGTATAGGGTTTCAAAATAATTTCTAATTATCTTCTGTATTTCTGAATTGTCTGTTGTGATGTTGCCTTTTTCATCCCGTAAGCTAGTAATTTGGGTTCTCTCTCTTCTTCTCTTTGTTAGCGTGGCTAGTGGTCTATCAATCTTATTTATTTTTTCAAAGAACCAACTTTTAGTTTTGTCAATTTTTTCGATTGTTTCTTTTGTTTCGATTTCATTGATTTCAGCTCTAATTTTAATTATTTCTTGCCTTATACTGTATTTGCTGCTGATTTGTTCTTCTTTTTCTAATGCTTCGAGGTGTAGTGTGAAGTCATTTATTTGTTGGCTTTTCCTTCTTTTAAGGAATGATCTCCATGAAATGAATTTTCCTGTTAATACTGCTTTCATAGTGTCCCAGAGATTTCGATATGTTGTGTCTGAGTTTTCATTTACCTCTAAGAATTTTTTAATTTCCTCTTTGACGTCTTCTGTAACCCTTTGTTCATTCAGTAGCATATTGTTTAATCTCCTTGTGATGCAGGATTTTTCCTTTCTCATTTTATTATTGATTTCCAATTTCATTCCATTATGATCAGATAAAATGCATGGTAGTATCTCTACTCCTTTGTAATTGCTAAGATTTGCCCTGTGACATAATATATGGTCTATTTTTGAGAAGGATCCATGTGCTGCTGAGAAGAAAGTGTATCCGCTTGATGTTGGGTGGTATATTCTGTATATATCAATAATTATAGAATATTATGGAAAAAACAACCAACGAATAAGGCACACACAAAAAATTTTAAAAATGAATAAAAATTTCAAAGATAAGGTTGAGGAAATCTTCCAGAATATGGGGGGGGGGGGAATAAGAAAATAAAGTCATCTGAAAGATCATTTCTAGTTTACACATTGCTCAACAAGACAAAACAGAGAGATAAAATGGGAGAAAATTAGTCAAACCCAAAGTAAAACTTTTATAAAGCACACACCCGAACACAACATGGAAAAATTTTAGAACCCCAAAGTCAAAGAGTCAAATTCAATGTTGTGTGTCCTTCTCCAAAGAGAAAGAACAGATCCCCTGGAATGGATGGAAGATTGGACGGACATCAGACTTGCCATCAGCAACACTGGATGCCCCAAATCAATGGAGCAATGTCTTTGAAGCTCCGAGGGGAAACCAAGGGATCAATGTGTCAAATACATATAATCAATTTTAGTAACTAGAAACTCAGTATTTATGGCAGAAACAGATGGGGAGAGAAGCTGTAGGAAAGGGTGGGAAGGCCAATATCCTCATCCTCTAAGCCAAGGACCAAGAGATGCCATCCATGTACAGGCAATGAAGCAAAATAAAAAACAGACAAAATAGAGGAACTAAGAATCATGGTGCAGCTGCACTGGGTAAAGGGGGGAGGAGAGAGAGGAGAGAGCCCCAGGAAACCAGTAGATGCTGCCCCAAATTGATAATCAGGAAATAACAGCGTAAACACAGAACTCAGAGATAAGATGATAACTAGCCAAAGAAGTGGTTACGGAGGTGAAAAGTGGTTCCCTTTGGCAGGAAAGAATAGGGGTGGTGAGGGAGGATGGGGAAACCCTTGTTTTTATTAACTAGAAGCCGTTCTGCAGGGTTTGACTTTTTAACCACAGGCATGAGTTGCTGTGATAAAACATTTAAAAGGAGATTTATTATCAAATGTCCGGAAACAAAAATAGGGAGGATTTGGCTGTGGATCTTCTATTGCAGAGAAGATTACGAGGGACTTGATGGATGAGTGGGGCCACCAACCAAGTCAGCACTCAGAGGAAGACCAGGCCGTGGGGCAGGATGAGGAGTGTGGTTTGGAACCGTCAGCGTTCGAGGTGCCCGTGACACATGCAGGTAGAAAAGGTGAACCGGGATGACTCACGATACAAATCAAAAGCTTAAGGCAGACACGTGGGCTGGAGGTGACAGTCTAACAGTCATCTGTCTATTATGAGTGAGACTGTCCAGGAAGAACATGTGGATTAAAGCCGTGAGCTAAGGATGAAACCCTAGAGAACAATCAACACAGAAGGGAGGGAAGAGTTTGCAACAAAGAACAGGAATGTCCAGTGCTATGGAAGCCTAGGGGGTCAAATTTGAAGAAGGAAAAGAGAGAGATTCAGGTGGAACAGTGAGGTCCACTTGGGAGGGACATAACTCCCTAATTTTTCAAGCCGAATACTCTCTGACCTAAGTATCTGAAGTCTATCCAATAAAATGAAGCAGGATTCAACACATCTAGCAAAAAATAAATAAAAAATCAAATAAAACAAGTCCTTGACATTGGCTCAACAGGAAACATCTGTGAGCACTCAAAAGCATCTCTGGAGTTCCAGCGCTGTGCAGGGCTCCAACAGTGCGTTTTAGACTTCACTGAGCATGTCACAGGTGGTTAGGCTCCAAGGGAATTAAGGCCTATCTCTTTTCATATTTGCTACCAAAATGGAATCTATGGCCATCTTGACAGCCTCAGCCTAAACGTATGCTCTATCTGTTTTGCAGGAAACATTCAACCTGGCGAGCAAACCACTTAAAAATGCAACTCGGTGGAAACAACCAGTGCCACACATTCATCCCCTTGGTAACGTGGCCGCCGGGGGAGAGGCTCAGAAACTGCAGAAGTAAAATGCTTGTCTTCATTGGCCTCTGGAGTCCCGTTTTAAAAAGAGCCATCTGGAATGGGTGCTCTGTGGTGTTCTGTTCCCCTGGAAGATAAGAACAGCAGCCGCAGCCCTGGAGGTTGTGACGATCAGCAGGAGCAATGTCCTTCATCAACAATTTACAGGATAAGGAATATTTCGTTACTGAAGAAGATCCTGCTTTAACATGGGCTCCTTTTGTTGGAGAGAGGAAAACCGCGAACGGCAATCAGTACTAATGAAATCCAATGGACTTGCCTTTGGCATCGATGCAGAGTCAATAGTCAGTGTCCCTGTGCCACGGCAACGGGGACTGCTGACCAATCGTGCTGTCCTCCAGGCAGCTGAATGAGCTGGCACAGGCAGAACTCAGCATTATTGGGACTGTTCTGTATGCAAGCTTCCATCTGCTGCAAACAGCCACGAGCTCATAGATTCTCTTTCTTTCTTTCCCCCAACCCAGAATAATTTCTTTAGCACCAACACCCAGAGCTGCCATCGTCTCACTCATGTATCATCTATCTTGAAACAAATCTAGCCTCAAAAAAGCATATTCTGGTCAGTTCAGAAACTAACGTAAAAGACGGTGATATTCCCAGATGTAAATTAACATTGAAGCAGGTGCAGACCGTTTCCAGTTAATCCAATCCAAAGTTAGAGTGGGCAGGGGGCACAGTGAACAAACCCACCACTGAAGATCAGAGGGGTCATGTGCCTGGAAGACTGACTCTTGAACCTGAACTTGAACACCCTTCAGGGAAGAAAAGCAAAATAAAATCCTAGGAAAATATTAGTCAAGTAAGAAGGAATAGACATCGTTGTTGGGTTCCTGGGATTTGCCTTTTATCACCTTCTGTTTCCTCTGAAACCCTTCTTGCCTTCACCTCTAAGACATGACAAGCAGCCAGCAGCTCTCGCCCTCTCTCGGTACCCGAATTCTCCCACCTTGGGTCTCTCTGCATAAAAATGCAATAGCCCCTGACTGCATCCTTCTTCCATTCTTGTCTGTCCTCAGACTACTCAGTCTGACTGAAGTCAGATTGTCTTACTTCCCAGTCCGAAACTCTCCAGGGTCTTCCCATCACAGAAATCCCAGAGTCCTGAGCCTGCCCTGCAGGCACCTTAGTGATCTGGCATCTTGCCTCATCTCCCACCTTGTGACCTACGCTCTCGCCATGTGGACCTCCTTGCTATTCTTGGAGAAGTGCAAAGGCTTGGGGTTTGGGTCAGCTTATTCACTGCTTGACTTAAAGACCCAACCAGAACAACTGTAGAGGAGAAAAAGTTTTTATTTAAGGGCTCAGGGTTTCAGAGGTCTCAGTGCATATACGGCCAGCTCCATCATGGCGGAAGAGCATGGCAGAGGGAAGCAGCTCACGTGATGATCAGAAAGCAGAGAGGAAGACTCCACTCCATATGTACCCCAAAGCCACGCCCCCAATGCCCACCCCCTCCAGCCACACTCCACCTGCCCTCAGTTGCCACTCAATTAATCCCTCAGGTGACTAATTCACTGACTGGGTTAAGGCTTTCATAACCCAATCATTTCTTCTCTGAACCTTCTTGCATTGCCTCACACATGAGCTTTGGGGAGACACCTCATATCCAAACCTTAACACTTGGAAAACATTCTTCTTTGTTCTTTATTCCTAGAACATTCTTCCTCCAAAAATCCATAGGGTTCCCCACCCCCCATTTCATTCAAGTTTTGCACAAAGGTCAACATCTCTTCACTGACCTATTCTTTACCATCCAACCCAGAACAGCACTCCTGGTCATCCCTATTTTCTTCCATTATTTTATTTCCTTCTTGATGCTAGCTATGGTTGGACATGGTTTGCCCCCCAAAGGCTCATGCATTGGAAGCTTGGTCCCTAGTTTGGTGGTATTGAGGGAGCGGAACTTCTAATAGGTTGGGCTTGGTGGAGGACACGACTCTCAGAAGGAATCAATGCTGGTCTCTCCAAATGGGTAAGTTCCCACAAGATTGGGGTGTTATAAAGGGAGTATGGCTTCCTCGATTCCCTCTTACTTCCCGACTCACCACGTGATCTCTCCCTCTCATACGCACTTCTACCATGATGCCATTCACCATGGTGCAATATAGCCAGAAGGCCCTCACCAGAGCTGAAAGAAGTTGGTGTCGTGCTCTTGGACCTCCAAAACTGTTAGCTAAAGAAATATCCTTTTCTGTATAAGTACCCAACTTCAGGTATTTTGTTATAGCAACAAAAAAACATACAAAGACATCACTTGTCAATATGCTCTTTTTTCATTGTGATTCTCCTACTCTTTGTTCATTGTGATTCTCCTACTCTGGAATATAAATCCCATGAGAGAAGGACTTCTTTTGTTCACTACTCTAATCCTAGTATGTAGAACAATATCCCACACATAGCAGATTCTCAATAAACTTGTGTGGAATAAAGAAATAAACAAGTAAATACATGCAGTTCCAACTCTATGTCTTTCTGATCTTAGGGAAATCCCTAGTCTTATCCTTTGGACAAGAAAAGCAGACTGCATGGTTGCTAATGTCTCATCTCCTTCTAAATTCTTAATAAGCTTGTCACACTCACAAAATGCTCAGAAGCTGCCCTTTGAATAGTATATCCCATGTTTATTAGGCTATATTAGTAGGTCAGATGTGCATTGAAATTACCTTTAGCAGAGCATACTTTATGTTAACTTTCTTTTTGTATGGATCATGTTTTTTAACATATTCAATTTGTTTTAATTGTTGGTATCGTGATGTATATATTTATACATACTACACAAGGTAAGGAACCCTTTCTCAGGCTGACCCCTAAGCTCTTTGCCTTTCCCAACATTGACTCAGAAACTTGATCATTATATTTAGGGACCCAAAAGTTCCTGTAGCTAAAAAATTTATACCATGGGGTTTTCCAAGTGATTTCTCAACACTCTTGAAAACAGCATGTTAATATAGAAAGAGAAATATATGTGGACCTAAAATCAATTAATATCATAGATTTGACATTATGTAGCTTTTACCTAGATTTTTACTTCTCTCTAACTTAAGATACTTGTTTTTCCTTTCCAAAGTGAAAACCATTTTTAGAATATACACTACTCAATTACTGAGTCAACACTCAAACTGTCAGTACCACAGGCTATCCAAGACAAGAAAAATTCTTTCCATATGACATTTAATTTAGAGATTGAAATAGAATATTGAATAAGTTTTAAAAATATTGTTGTTTTTAAAATTGTTTCATCAAAGGATGAGGCCACTAGATACATGTCACCAACATTCTTGTGAAGATATCTTGAAAAGGACTCTTTTTTTTTTCCATGAAACAATTGATATAAAGGAATTTTCTCACTATTAGCCAGACTGAAAACATTCTGAATTTGATTTGAATTTTTCCAAAGAAAGAAAGTTTCCAAATATTTGATATTCCTTGAAGCACATGCATTGGTAAATAGTTCTATTTCAAAACTGTGCTTTTAACATTGGAAAAACTTAATTTTTATTCTTCAGGGAACTACAGAATGAAATGAAATACTTCAATGCCCAACTCTGACAACAAAAATGGAATGAAAAAGGAAAATTACAAAGTATTCCTCTTAATGAATATAGATCCTAAAACCCCACTCAAAATTTTAACAAATTAAATCCAGTAATATATACATAGTATCACAACCAAGTAAATTTTCTTAGATACTAAGTTGATAATATGTTGAAATCAGGGATTTCATTTCTCACAATAATAGTTTAAAACAGAAGAATCACGTGATCATCTCAATGAATGCAGAAAATATATTTTATAAAGTATAACATCCATGGCTTAAAATCCTTAGAAAAGTGATAATGGAAGGTCACTTATTTTTCTACTATTAGATTATCTACTCCCTTCTCCAAATATTGTAACAATGTACTTACGGGTTAAATGTTAAAAATTTCCCTTCCAAAGCAGAAGCAAGAGAAGGATGCCTGCCTTTTGCCATCAACATTAAACTGGGGGCTGGCCCAGTACAGGAAGGTACAAGTAAACAAATGGTCGTCAGAATCAGAAAGGCAGAAACAAAGCCATCATTATTCATGAATGACATAATTATGTTTGTAGAATATTCAAAGGTATTTCCAGAGAAGCTGTTATAAAAGGAGAGGATAACAATAGAGAAGGAAGGATCAATTAGCAATGTAGGGAAAAAAAATCATTAGATTTCTGAATAACAGCAAACGGAAAATGAAATTCTAAAAAGGTACCATTTGCAACAGTATCTAAAAGTATGAAGTGTGCTTTGCAATCAATCGAACAAAAGATATGCCAAGTCTCCAAAAGAAAAAACTATAAAGCTTTATAAGACATTTAAAAAGACTTAAATAAAGATTCAATATTGTAAAAATGTCAGTTAGCTCCAAATTAACTTACAGATTCAATGCAATCCCAATCAGAATCCCCAAAATTTAAGCGCCGGGTATGGATACTTGACTAAATTGTTTCTAAAATTTTACATGAAAATGCAAAGGGCCAGGAATAGTCAAGACTCTCTTGAAGACCAAGAATGATTTATCTGATATTAAGGCACATTTACAAAGAAAGATACGGTGACTAAACCAGAGTCCTGACGTAGAATAAATAAATAGAACAGACAAGTATACCCAGAAACAGGCCCACACTTATAAGGATATATCATAAATCACAGAGTATGAAGGACAGTCTTTCTAAGAAATGGAACTGGGACACTACCCATGCAGAAGAAAATTAAGTTGACTTTTTTTAACCTCATACTACATATAAAAATCAATTTGAGATGAACTTTAGACCTCAATGTGAAAGGCTAAACTCTTTAACTTTTAGAATTTAATATCGAAAATTTCTCCATGACCTCAGGGTACAGAAACACTTTATAAATAAAGCACAAAAAGTAGCAATCATAAAGGAAAAGATTGATATGGTTGACTATATCAAAATTCAAATTTTTCTGTTTATAAAGAAACACCAAAAGAGTTACAAGACATGTCACAGAGTGGAAGAAATTAACCATCTGAATAATTAACAGAAGCCTGGACCCAGAAAGTCAAGCAATTCTACAATTTAAAAAAGGTAGATAGCACGATAGAAAACTTATCTGCTTCACAAAAGAGAAACTCCATATGGCTATAAACATTAAAAAAAAAAAAAAACAACTGATCAACCACACTAAAAAATGGAGAGAAAAAAAATGAAACATATCTCTGTTTAGCAAAATCAAAAATAAAAGTGGTAATACTGAGTGTTGCCAAAGATACATGACCATTTGGGAACACAGTAAAGATGAAGAGGGGTCATATCCCATGAGCTATCAACTCCCCTCCTAAGCCGACAGAGATACACATGCTTCTATGCACTGCGATGCAAGTATGGAAAATCTTCACCCTGTAGGATTTGGATTCCTTAAACTGCTAACAAGGCTAATGTGGGGAGGCACCATGTTGCATGTTCATTTGCTGGAATACTATACGGCAGCAAAATGTAACAAATTATAGCTAACCATAGTGAAATAAATGCATCTTACAAGCCTAACAAAACAAAATAAGATGCAAAACAACACGTACAGTCTGAGCCCATTTATAAACAATTCAAAATCAAAACTAAATACTATTTAAAGAGTGGTGGGATTATTTTTAAAGTATATATATATATATATATATATATATATATATATATATATATATATATATATGAGAGAGAGAGAGAGAGAGAGAGTAGTTTCCTGTGGAAGAGGAAGAGAGGGTGGTCAGGAAGGGACCCGTGGAAGGATCTGGCGGGCTGACAGGGCTCGGGATTGCTCAGGTGTTTATGTTCTCATTATTCATTAGTCTACACGTTTATGGAATACTGAGTTTTTTGTACACATGTTGTATTTTGTAATAAAAATGACTAAAGCAAATGGGTACATTTTAGAGTTCCATTTGGGGATATATTGGATAAACGTTTCATTACCATAATCAAGCAGAGCAAAATCAGAGAATGATAAGAAACACACTAAAGGTAACTGTTCCCTATTAGACCCTCTCCGAAGCCTCCATGCTCCTCCCTCGGGAGTCCTCTGGGCTACCCCAGATCCAGTGAAACATTTCAGATCTTGGCGCTGCTTTCCTCTGCTGAAGTTGGCCTCTGTCTGTTGCACTGTAGGCCCGGCGATTAGGAGGTACATTCAGGTCTTGCCTTCTCTTTCAAGGGCAAATAGATAAGTGGAGAAAGGGCAGGGAGCGTGCAGAGAAGGACTCTGTAACCCCCACTTGCCTTGTTACCAGCAACTTGTCACAAGGCCAAGAGCAAAAGGAAAATCTGTGAAGCTATTTCTGTAGGCAGTGAGCCAGGAATGAGGCAGGTCAATGGAAGCAACAGATGGCTTCACGGACAAGAGAAGACAGCGGTGTTCAAGGGCAAAGAGGCCCTGTGTCAATGCAGGGCCCAGATGTGTTGGAGAGGGGTCACTTCTCCCCATGAGGCCCCTTAATTCCCACATTTCTCCTCCTGATCCCCTGCAGTGTTGGGGAGTTCCTACACATTCCACCCCAGGCCTCCACACCCCTGTCCCTCCTTGCTGGAGTCCTCCAGGGCTGCACTTCCCTGACAAATGGGAGTGTTGGGGGAGAGAGCTGTGGCTGCTCTCTGAGGTCTGCCATCACCACTAGCCTCAGTCGTCCCACAGCCAGGTCAGAAGCTGGGACACTGATGAGCTGTAGCCAATAGAGCCCAACTCTAGGATATTCGTGGGACCTTCAACCTTGAAAAGGCCTTTCATGGTCACTGAAAGCATTTTTTTTTCTTATTAGGTCAAATTATTTCATAAAAATTCCTAAGATTCATACCAAAAATTTCATTAAAGTTCCCTTTAAACAGAATAGTAGTGACTTAAAAAAAAAATCTTTTTGGCCTACAGAAGTAAGTAGATGGGCGCAGCTGGCCTGCGGTCACCTGTAAACTGTTCCCACACTGTCAACACACCCTTCAATCTGTGTCGAAAAAGACTAGCCCAACCGTCACCTCCACCTCCCTTAAATCTACTGCCCTCTCTCTCCTATGCCCACCACTACTGCCCTTCCTGCAGGTCCTCACTCATGGGCTGCACTGACTTACCACTGTGGCCTCCTAAGCCATCTCCCTGCCTCTCTCATGTCTTGAATCCACCTGTCAGTCACTTGATCCAGGCTCCTAACCCCAAGTCTGCTCAGATCCTTCTATGCCTCAGAGGTCTTCAGGAACTCCCAGCAGCTCATGAAGAAGGCTAGGCCTCTGTGCATAACACTCAAAGGCCCCAGCCTGCCCTCTCAGGCTCTCCTCCAGCCACTAGCTAGGGTCTTCCTTTCCATCAGCCAAGTTTACCTCCTTAACACAATTCACAGAGTAGCTCATTCTAAACCTGGAAGTCTACTCATCTCCACCGCTTTCCACATCTGATACCTCTTCCTTCAACTGCGACCTCCCTGTGCAAATTTGGTCTTTCCACTCCCAGTGCTCCCATAAGACTTTGGATGAACATTAGTTAAAGCATGAATTTCACTTAACGTATCTACAACTAAACTCTTAATTTTCTGAAAACCACAACCAACTAGGTAACTGGCTCTCGCTCCCTTTCTAACCTCATTTCCCATCACAGGTTCTCAGCCACAACAGTCACAGGAAACCAAAGGACACTTCATGGATTGCTTAATATGTGCGAAGCATTATGAAACATGGTGGAAGAAAGTTCACCTCAAAAAAAAAAAAAAAAGAAAGAAAGAAAGTTCACCTCTATCAAAAGTATTTCTGTTTTTCAAGGAAAGTAAATTTCTTTAACATTTACATTTTAAATAATTAATATATATTCAAGCTCCACTTTGTAGGTCAGGTCTAAGACATGACATTTCATTTTTGTTGATTTGAAATCACTCACGTGATGTCTCTGTAAGGTAGTTCTCCATCTGAAAATATAAGATTAAAATCCTTAACTCCCTTGGAGTAGAAGGGATAATGCAAAAGAGGAAGATATTGGTCTACCCTTCAAAAATCTGTGGAGCCTTAGAGCTAAAACAGGCCACAAAGGGTATTTAGTGCCAAACCTTTATTCTAGGGATGGGAACAGAAAGACTCATAGGGGTGAGGACCTTACCATATGAGATCCAGGAAGAACTCTGGGCATCTTGATTCTGGTTCAGAGCCCTCTGCACAACTTTGTGCTGCTTCCAGAAGGATCAAGATGGTATCCCCAATTAACCCACACTCTGGTTTCTTCCTCTAGTAAAGGGTGAATTAATTTTCATTGGTTCAATGTAAACACTTCATCTTTAGGGCTAATGGCAAAATATACAGTTGGAAAATCAATTGTTTCAACTGAAAAGACTCAATCTTAGACCTGAGGGTGAAGGGGAGATAATAACATGAATACCCCAAATGTACTATGACAATGATGAGCCATTTCTTGCTCAGAACCAGATTTTCATCAGAACAAATAAGGAGACATAGACAATTATAAATGTCAATTCTTCCAGCATCACTTAGCCAGGAAAGAGGGTAAAAGGATCAGCCTGAAACCCAGTCAAAGTAATGACAATTTTAAAAAATATAAAAGATCATGTCTTAATGAGAACAGTTCAGTATTGTTAAGAACAATGTGATAGACAAAGGGTGTGATAGGAATCAGCATCCACTCAGAATAACTAATTCACTTGGAATAGGAGGCAACTTCCTTAACCTAATAACTTGTGACAAGCTGCTAGTAGCAAGGCAAGTGGGGTTAAAGAGTCCTTCTCTGCATGCTCTCTGCCTTTTCTCCATTTATCTATTGGCCCTTGAAAGAGAAAGCAAGACTTGAATGTATATCCTAATCGTCAGGCCTATATTTATAAAAATCCTATAAGAGGTATCAGTGAAATGTTAAAAGTTCCACAGTTGGGATCTGGAACAGTATAAGAATGCCCACTACCACTTCTCTTCAACTTTGCACTTAGAATCTCAGCCTATGCAGTAAGGCAAGAAAAAGAAATAAAAATTGTAAGAAACAGAAACTGACATTATTTACTGAAGCATAATTGTATATGTAGAAAATCCCCCCAAAAAAGCACAGATAAAGTATTAGAATTCATAAGAGAGTTTAACAAGGTTGCTGGACACAAAACTCAATGTAGGAAAATCAATTGCATTTCAGTGTGCCGGCACAAAAAATTATAAAATAAAATATTAAAAAAACATTTCCTATATTATCAAAAATATAAAACACAAAGAAATGAATTTAATGAAAGATGTACAAAACCCATTCTAGGGAAATGATACAAATTTACTGAGTTTTCCAAAGTAACACAGATAGGTTTTATTCACAATAAATGAAATAAAATTGTATTAGATGTAATACAATATCTTCTGAAACACTGTTTGTTTGTTTTTTTTTTTAATACAGAAGTATCCTGATGTGTTACATAAGAATTCTGATTAGATGAGTGGAATGCAAGTTCTGATGGTGGACCAAAATTAATATTATTATTCCATGTTTTAACTAATCATTGAAGGAGAGTTTAAATTTCCATATAAATACTGTGTTAACTTGGAAAAAAACAGACTTTGAATTGTTTAATTTCATAATGAGTATACAGAAAAGTCTGTTATTGTATAAGATCTAAACTGGCGGGCTGCGATGGAGCTCAGGAGTGGAGCTCTCACCCAGCATGCCCTGGGTTTGATTTCTGGCACAAAAAGAAAAAAAAAACAATAACCCTAAACTGGCAATATATATATAAAAGTTAAATTTAAACAGATCTAAGAGTCTACTCAGCCAATCTATTCAGAATTAAATGGTTTGAAACTTCTGTTTTATTTTTCAGCCATTACACTGTTAGAGCTACCTTTAAATGTACGTACAGTAGACAGCTTCTTTTATGGTAACATGTATACATATGACTTCTCAAAATTCTCCATTAGCCTGAAAACAGCAAAAATGCAATCCTCAATTCCTTGGAGCTAAGACATTATGTCTCCTAGAATCCATTATTAAAATGAAAATATTTCTGGGAAGAGGTAACATAAATGAGCCACTACACAGTTTTAACATTACAACTTAATTTACCTGACTCAGAAGCAAGATTTTTGGAATCAGTCCTGATAATCATACAGAAGAGAAAGAGAAATTCCAAGGAGATAAATCTGGAGCACCTACAGCTACCATTAGCCAGATGGGTTGGTGCAGTGAGGTATCCTGGAAAATACAATGCTAATGACATTAGAGTACTAAAGAAAAAGTAAAAAGATGGTAGAGACAAGAATAATGTATTTGACAATGTAATGGAAGACATGGTCCTGCTGTCAAGATGTGTCTTGAGTTAACTGTTGGATACAGCACTTTATTCTACTAACTTGAACCACTAAAGGGCTGTTCTCTATGGCACCCTATGAATTAAGGCAAACTTAGCAAAGCGTAGGTTGTGTTTTATTCTCTTATAGACTCCAAGGCACAACAAAGCACTTTGAACAGAATAGGCACTCAATAATAATAGCACTTGTGATTTAAAAAAAAAAATTATTTTTTAAAAACAAGTGACCGAACTCTAGTGACACAAAAATTGTATTTTTAAATTAGAGTTAGCCATTGTTTAAATGTTAAAAGTTGACTGTTGAAAATACAAGTGTTGGCAAGGATATACATCTACTGGAACTCACATACTTTGTTAGTGGAGTCTAATATGAGACAACCAATTTGAAAAACTATCAGTGTTTTCTAAAGATAAGAACAGACCTATTTTATGACCAAGTAATTCACAAATAGACACGTATACCAGGAAACACATACATGTGTATTCAAAGCTTTATTCAAAATACTAAAAAACTAGAAAACAGGGGCTGGGGTTGTGGCTCAGAGGTAGAGTTCTCGCCTAGCATGCACGAGGCACTGGGTTTGATCCTCAGCACCACATAAATGTAAAATAAAAATATTGTGTCCACCTAAAGCTAAAAAATAAATATTTAAAAAACCCTGGAAAATAAACTATCCATCAGCAGTTGAATGGATAACTAAATTGCAGTATATTTATTCAATGGAACATGGCATCGTAGTAAAAAACAAAAACAAGCTACTGTTTTATGCAGCAACATGGATCAATCTCACAGACACAGGGGAAGAAGCCAGACACAAAGGAGTACATACCTAGTGATGCCATTTGTATGAAACTCAAGAACAGTCAAAATTCATCAGAGATGTTAGATTCTATTAGAAGCCAGAATAGCAGTTATCTTGGAGGGAGGAACTATTAGGTGTGAGGGAGGAGTGGGTAGGGAGCCTTTGGTGCTAGAGTGTTCTCCATCTTGTCTGTGGGGGGATTACATGGGTTTATTCACATATGAAATTTCATTGAGCTGTATGCTTAAGAGATGTGTACTTTGCCTTATGCAAAATCAGACCTCATTAAAAAGATAAATAAGAAAATGAAATGTTGGCTATTTCCCGATGGTTAAAAATTGTTCTGATTGCTTTAGTTATGGAAGCCAGTTTTATTTAAACACATTTTTGTCATTGGCTACAGTGAGTCTGAGCACTGTAAAGGATACTTCAGCTAATCGAATAAGGAGATGTACTCTCTCCCTATACAGGTGCATAAACCATTCCTACTGTCTCAACAGCTTGCTCCTCATTAACATCCAAAGGGAGCCTCAACTCAAATCCAGATGTTAGCAGAGAGCAAGCAATAATGAGGACAGGCACAGAATGAGTGACATCTCCAGTTCCATGAATGAAGGTCTCCAAGGTACTCCAAGTGTGGCCCACACTATCACTAAGTGTTTTTTAGCAATTTAATAAGACATGTATAGAGATGTCTCTGGTTCCTGAAGTTCCAAATCTGATATGCATAAGACACTCATTTGCCAAACCTTCTATTGCATCTGAGCCAGTCTCCAGCTAAGACCTATCACATAGGGAGTCCTTGAAGTCCAGAGTGGGAGACATGTGAAGATTATTACTGAAATAAGTCTGGTGTCCACATGGGGGAAGTCCCAAAGGCAGCTGGGAGCAGCCAAAAATTGGGTCCAGGCAAAGAGCGACTCCCAGCCGCCTCCTCTCTTCTGCAGGGACTAATCTGACTAATAAGGCCATTGCATTAAAAAGGTGCTAACATATTGTAGGTTAATAACTAAAGCAGACAGGAGCTCCTCTGAAAGTAACTCCAAGTAAAAATGACCAATATCTGAGAAAATGTTACTGAAAAGTCACAGAGAACCATGTTACCTTCATTTTTCACAGCCAAAGTCCCTTAAAAGTGGCCTCAGCCATTTCAGTAACTGACTTTTCAGAGGGTGTTAAAGCAAACCTATGATACTCCCAACCCCATAATGAAGCAAAACAGAAACAGAACCCTCTGCCCTCCTTGCTACCAGACAATGGCTACTTGAAAGGCCTCCATCTCCTAAGGGAAGATGCCGTGAGGTTCCTTGGGCCCTACATACTCAAGGAAGATTCATTTCAAAATATTTGGATTACCACTGCCTGCCTCCCATTCACTAACAAACAGGTCATTCTTTTCCAGGGCCCTGACGCTGACTTCCACATGAATGGGAACATTCTTATCATAGGCTATATCGTAATTTCATATTTGCAATGGCTAAATAAAAACACTCACCAGCAAGTGCTTCTCTCCTATTGGAAACAGCAACATCCACCCGTCAGCCAGAAAGATATTGACAACAACCACAACAAAAATTTGAATGCTTTCCCTTAAAATAATAATTATGCTTCCGTAGGCTTTTTAAAATTTTCGAGCTCCATTCCCCCACCCTATAGCATCCCACAGCCACCTCCCCCAGAGACAGACCTAAATGTGTGTGTGTCTATAAAATTTCATCTCCACAGATGAAATGGATGAAACCCTTCAAAATTCATGCCATTTCTTCTCTCGCTTTCTTGTCATTCTTGATGGATATGATGCAGAGAAAGAAGAGTGTCTGAAGATTAACACTGATTCTAAGAGCAAAATCATGGTCGTTTTCAGAATAGGTCAACACAGGAAATCAAGAAACCAAAACACGAGATTCAAGAGTCTCTTCCAGGAAACCCGCCTTCCTGATGGTTAAGCCCTCAATACCAATAAACAGACAAAAGATTTCATCCAGCAAAGGAGTCATTTCATGTGTCTATACTATTCCCAAAGATCAAGTTTTAATTCAGCACATATGCTAAATTATTCCAGTAGTTCAAACTAACTCTATTTACTGAACTACAAATAAAATTACTATTTCACCTTTGGGTGGATAATGTTGCAAGGTATATATGTTTCTTCTCATACCAAAGGAGGAAAACTGTGTAGCAGATGCTAAAAACGGCATTTCATAAAGACTCTCATGTGTTCAACACTTACTGTTAGATTATTTGGAGTCATTTATGATAATTCACATCAAAATCTTTCATAAAACACGAAAGACACTATTTTTAAGCCTTTCCCAGTGAAGACAAATAAACCGTAGCAAGAGATAAGTACTTTCTCCAGAAAATTGACATGCTATTAAGATATCATATTTAAAAAGTGAGAAGAGAGGATGAGGAATCCTGAATCAAAACCGTACTTGTTACATGGGGTGGGGACGACACTAAATGAGAAATACACCAGGACAAAGGATGCAGTGGCCTGAAAGTGAGTTCACACCTCCCACCACAGCTCCTCTAAAGGACACTCCCTCTGGATGCAGTATTCTGATGCTTCCCTTTGAGTTCAAGACATGACAAAGGTGCAGTCAGCTGGATGCATCCTGCCCTCACCTGCCATTCCCACAAGTTGGCCCTCACCAGCTCTTTAGCCCAACCTTAGCGCACTGTCTGGGTGACCAGAAAGCCAAGCAAGCACACCTACTGGACCGTGAGCAAAACACCTTATTTTCCCTCTGCACCATAAAACTCCATCAGAGGGTTCAGGGTGGCCTTCCCTTGCTCTGGATGAAAACGTAGCAGGTGCCAGGACCTTTCTCTTCACTCTGAGGTCACTAAGTCACTTAAAGTCGTAAAATATTCCAGTCCCTCTTAAAACTCAATATTCAGAGTTCCATCTCTCCTTCCAGGGCTCCGTTGGTGTCAGGCCAAGTCCTGGGGAAGGGACTTTCCAGCTGCTAATCCCCTCAGGCGCTGGGATTCCAGGGAGGTTGAAGAAAGGGAAGGAGACAGCTCTTACCAGGACTGGTTCCATCATTAACTGGCTGCCAGTGCTCTGGGCCTGGCAGATGTTTGAAGCTCATTTTGTCCTGGCTGAGCTGCTTGAGAGCAGCTTTAACCTCCCTTACCTTCTACCAGTCAGGTCAAAAAATCATCCTATTATCTTTGTAATAGACAAGGCTATCAGTTACTTCTGCCTCCTGCTCCTGTGTGGTAGTTTCATTATACCTCTTACAGTTATCTGACCCCTAACAGGACAGCCACCTGTGTGGTACCAGTATCAACATGGCAGCCAGCTCAGGAGCCCAGCCCCCCATGCGGTGCTCCTCTGCAGCTCAGAGAGTCATGGAATAGCACTCTGTGGAACCCTGTCCCACCCCAAAAGGTTCCAGATAAGAGGGCAGCCTGCGTCCACAATCTCCTCTTTATAGTCCGTCTCTCCTCCACAGTCTGACCATTTCAGAGCTGTGGGGTTGGTTTTCAAAACTGTCTCATCTGCCAACTCACACATCTATTTAATTTGGATCCCTGGTGGAAAAAGCAATTTAAAAATTCCATTACACCTCTCGCCTATGACCAGAATCGCTGAAGAGGCCCAGATTGTTCAACACAGTGGTTTCATTTTTTCCAGTAACTTTGTCTACTAGCTGCACTCTGGATGTTACCTCTTCCTTGTGGGGAGTGAGCAACCTTGTCGGGAGCCGCTCTGGATAGGAGCTATGTGCGCACCTTTAAGTCCCGAGTAAAGGGGTACTGAACAGTTATTGTGACCCGCAATACAATGGACTTTACCTCTGCTCAGATAAGGAGGTGTGGCTCCAGGAGTGAATGTCACCAGATGGGGTTGAGGTACACCCACCTGTTCCTTTGTAATCCTACCCCTTGCCCTTTTGGGGGTAGAATGTTCCATGGAATAGAGTCCCCAATAAAAGGCAAGCCTCAGAACGTGCCCCCTCTCTCATCAGCCTCTTGCCTCTTCTGTGGGAGACTGAGGCCAGGAGCCGGGGAAGCCATCCTGAAACTCAGAAAAAGGTCTTCTGTGTCTGCGTGGTCTTTTCTTGTCACCTCAAATTCATTTGAGTGACTTTGGTTCAGTAACCTGAGTTGGATAGGGGGTGCACAATCTTAATTCTCAGGCCATCACAAAACATTTTAGTCTTTTTGCTTATTAAAATAACCCAGAATACACAGCACCACTTAGGAAGTATTCTTGTCAAAAAAAAAAAAAAAATTGAACCTGAGTCTAATCAAGCTCCTGAATCTACCCAGCAGCTTATAGGGACTACCAGGGATAGAAAAACAAGTTAAACGACACCATTGGGAAGCAATATTAGTCTATAGGACAGATGACCTGCTACTCCGTCAAATCAGTGTCATAAAAAAGAAAAGAAAGAAAGAAAGAGGGGACAAACTACATAATAAAATAAACTTACAAAACATAGTAATCAAATGAAAAATGTGGACCTTTCTCATAAAAATCTGAAAAGAAACAATTTAAAAGTTACCTTTGAAATAACTGGGGAGAACTGAATATGGATTATATTTTATATATTAAGGAATCAACATTAATTTTGTTAGGAACAAGAATAGTTTTTTAATAAGGTCTCTTCTATGTACTAGAAATGTATACAAATGAATTTACCCATAAGATGGCATAATGCCTGGGATCTGTTGTTAAATTATCCTTACTAAATTTTTTAAAATAAATAAAATAAAAGTTTGGGAGGGACAGATGAAGTAAGATTGCAAAATGTTAATAATCAGTGAAGCTGGGTGTGAGGTCATGAGTGTTCATTATATTCTAATTTTGTGTATAGTTAGTTAAAGATTTAACAATAAAAGGTTTTATAAAAGAAACATATCTAAAGCTCATGCCCGTCTCTAATTCTCCTCCCTTCTACACGGAAGGCCAAACTGATGGTCTAATGGCTCAGATGGGAAGAGGTGGGTGGGCAGAGGGAGAGGAAGAGGTACGGTCTGCCCCCCACATCTCCTCCTTCTTTTCTGTGCTTTCTCCTCTGGCTACAGAACAGAGAATAAGCTGGGTGGTTTCTCCTGAGTAGTTAGTGATCATTTGTTCTATGTGATTGATCACCACCACACAAGTGGTAAGATTGCTGTTGTCTTTCTGTTGGTCATGACAACTGATACAGATGGAGGTCCAACAAGTCTCCTGGGCAGGACCTCATCCTGAGTAGCTCTCCTGGGCACTGAGAGTCTCTTGACAGATCTGGTTGCATCTTCCACTTGACCCCCAGCTGGCAGCACCAAGCCATAATGCGTTGATGTGATAGACCTTCCACCTCCCTATCCCCTTCCTGGTGATAGCCGAAGCTAGTCTCATATCTAGGAACAAGGCTAATACTCGGGCCTGCCCATGAGACAAGTATGATCTTACCTGCATTTCTCTCAGAGGCCATGTATTAGAGGGGGCTGCCTTGCTTCTGCAACTGGTTATACCACCATGATATCTCTCCCTAACTGTGCTCCATTAGTGCTGGGGTGGATGAGTAAGCAAGATGGCTTAGTAGATCTGTTCAATAAGAGCACACGAGCTGTGTTCCCTTCTTAGAGAACCCAAGAATTATAAGACCGTGTTTTTGCCCTCCATTCTTACCTCAGCTCAGAAGCATGGTGTTATGGTTTAGATATGAGGTTTCCCCTAAAAGCTCGTGTGTGAGACAACACAAGAAGGCTTAAGGTGAGATGATTGGGTTATCAGAGCCTTAACCCAATCAGTGCATTAATCCCCTTATAGGGACTAACTGGGTGGTGACTGTAGGTAGGTAGAGCATGGCTGAGGGAGGCAGGTCTTTCAGGGTGTGCCTCTGGGGTGTATATTTTGTCTATGGTGAGGGGAGCTCTCTCTGCTTCCTGGTGCCATGTCCTGAGCCACTTTCCTCCTCTACACTCTTCTGACATGATGATCTGCCTCACCCGGGGCCCTGAGCAATGGAGTCAGCCATCTGTGGACGAAGACCTCTAAAATCATGAGGCTCAAAATAAAATTTCTCCCCTTTAATTATTCCTGTCAGGTCTTTTGCTCACAGTGGCCAAAAAACAAAATGAAACAACAACAACAATAACAACAAATCCTGACTAAAACACGTGGAAACGTCCCAAATCCCTCAGCCTCTGCTCTTCTAGGGGAAAGAGAGAGAAGGTCAACTTTATTCACAAAGATTGTACTCACAAAGAGAAAGTCCAGCTTCTTCTCTATCCCAGGCCTCCTCTTACCTGTCATTAGTGAAAATTGGGCTAATTAGTGCCCCTTCTTGGACCTGGAAGTGGACTGGGAGTTGTATTTGGCTTTGGAGATTTAATAGCTTTGTTCTCAACAGAAATACCACCGCTGCTGTTGGAATTGTTAGTGTGGTGCACAAAGATAGCAGTGAGCATCTCCCACCACTGTGCTGCATCTACTAGGAGGCACGTTTCCATGACAGGCAAAGAAAATACGAAAGTGAGTAAGACTCACTCCCACTAGGCTCAAAATAATAGGAATGGGTGTCGGTCCAGGATCCACCACTTTCTGGTTGTTTGAGTGAATAAAAGGCTGGAGCAGTGTTTGAAGTTAAGATTTTGTAACTTTAACTATAAAATGAGAGAGGTGGCTGAGATGACTCCCAGATCCCCTGGAGCACTTGCAGCCCATGACTGAATGAAGCTCCTGGCATCACCTCACAGGAGAGAGGAGTCCAGCCCCCTGCCACAGCTAATTCAAATGTAAAATAAAGAGCTCCATGGCACCAAGATAAGTGGATGCTGTAGGTGTGGCTGCACTGAATAAAGTGGTGGAAAAAAATGATGGCAGTGCCCTGGCCGGCTTTCACGCCACAGATGGGGCGATGCAGGTTCCAGCTCAGCTACATCCTCCACGGTCCAGGTGCAGGCCGCCGGCACTGGCCATCCCCGAGGCACAAAGCAACACGTGGGCTGCAGATGCCATGGTGAATTCTATTCCCCTAACCTGTCACTGTGCCATTTGCAATTTAGGATAAGAATCTGCCATAATTTCTACATTATCTTTCTCAAAAGCCCAGCCTTCTTATGAGAGCTGGGCCAGCACCGAGCCACAGAGAGGACCACAGGGATAACCTATCACAGCGGACATGTGTTGTGCTCTGGGACTTTGTGTGCATCCTTCCTGTATTGAGGAATCAGCTTCCTGTCCCAAGGAGGAAGGCATTTTTTTCCCAGCCTCTCTAACATTTAGAGTGTACCAACATCTGAGGTCTTTATGTAAAACAACAAAAAATTTTTGAAATCACTGTATGGGGAGTTACTCGGCCTGTGTTCTAATACACAGGCGACATGAACACATTCTGTGATATAGAAATGCAGGTCCTAATATCTCTGTTTATCTATCTATGGACTTTGCACGTGTGTGTGCATGTGTGTGAGAGAAAGAGAGGAGGAGGAAGAGGATGAGGAAGACAGAGGTACTGACTCAGAACTGTGTTGAGCACCTCTTTGGTTTAGTCACATTTCTCAAAACAGTGGGGGATCTAGCTGTCTCCATTTTATCACCAAGCATTCCTCAGACTGACACCCAACTTCTGCCTCCATCTCTCCACTCAAACTGTCCCTGCTAAGGTCACCCCCTGATTTCCACATTTCCAAATCCCAAAGCCAATTTTGCCTCTCCCTCTTACCTGACTTCTAGCCAACCAAGGTCGACACTGCCTAAGACTCCTTCCTCCCTTACACAACACTTTCTCTTGGCTTCTGGAACACCACTGTCACCTGAAGACCTTGGATTCTCAGCCGCTCCTTCACTCTCCTCCACTAGCTTCTTTCAGATGGTTACATGTTGGCAGTTCCCCAAAACTCCCCCCCGTTCTCCTCCTTCTGTCTGGGCAAGCCCACCAACTCTCTTTAGTTCATTCATATCTTCCCTGGACCTAAACCTGCCTACACTTCTTTCTGGCTTTCAAGCACTTTTACCCAACTTCCTACTTGACTCAGATGTTCAACAGGTTTAACAAATCCAAAGCTGAACTTCTGACCCCAGTGCCAAATCCCTCCTCCCCTGTATTCTCCTGATCAGTAAGTGGTACCTGCTGTCACCCAGGTGTTTATGCAGAAACAAGGCCTTGTCCTCAATCCCGCTCTCTCACTCCCTTCCATCTATTCCAGTTCCAGAATCTGCTCACTTGCTCCTTCCTGTCATCACCCTTGTCTAACCCATCACCATCCTTGTCTGAACCACTGCAATAGCTGCCTAACTGGTCCCCACGCCCGCTCTTGACATGTCTAGTGCATTATCCACACAGAAGCCAGAACAATTGTCTTATACAATGAAACTGTCCGAATCCCAGATCATGTAATGGCCTTCAACTGTATTGAGGAGAAATTACAAAACCCTTAGCATGACCTTAAACATCCATCAGGATCTTGTTCCAGCTCCAAATTCATCTCATGTTACTTTCCACTGGAATTTTTTAGATTACATAATGTTACTGCCCACTGCCCACATACCCTCTCCACACTCCTGAAAGGCCAGATAAGACACATTGGCATGCGTTCATCAGTTCCTCAGATGAACTGGGTTCTTGGTTCTCAGGGTCTGCATTTGTGCTGCATATTCTCCTTCCTTGGCTAATTCCTTTTCAGTCTGCGGGTCTGTCATCTCACATCCAAAGGGGCACATTCTCTAAATCCTTCCTCCTATGCTAAATCAAATTACACTTTTACTCTCTTTCAAAATGCTCTTTACCTCTCCTCTGAAGCAGTTACAACATCTTATAATTATATATAGATGTGGATAATAGATGTATATAGAGGTAAGGAGATAGACATACAGGTTATCTGTCTCTGCTACTGCACTATAAGATTCCCAAGGGCAGCAATTATGTCTATGTAATGTTCACGGTAATATCTCCAGTCTCTAGCATGTTCAATAATGAATAAAAAGGTTAATGGACAAATATGAATAGGGTATTTAACCTAAAACAGTTATAATATTTTGCATAACATCTTTTTCCTGAAGTCAATACTACCATACATGCTGCATTCTGGAAATTTTTGGATTACATAAGAATTCCAGTGTGTAATGGACATCTCACTGAGTCTCTCACTGAGAACAACTTCAAAAGCCAGATGAAGAAAAAAAGAGAAAGGAGAAGGAGATGGTCAAGGAGGAGGAGGAAGAGGAGGAAGGCTGCTGCTTGAGGCCCTGGTCTTCAAGAAACACAAGCAGACTTGAGGGGCCGAGGAAAACACAGTGGTATGAGAGCTTCCTTTGCTACCAATTGTTCCTATGGAGACATTCATCAATTCCTGGTCTTCCCACAGCTTAGAGCAGTCTCACTGAGCTGTGGAGACAGGAATTGAATTCAGGACTGCTTGTGTAGTCAGAACTTGGGGCACTAATATCCTGGTGAAAATAGAACCTTCAAGACATGAATCAACCCTTCTTCTCAGCCCTTGTGCCCAAGGCATTTGCTAAACCCAAAGCCGAGAGTTGTAAAAGGAGAGGTAAATAAGCAGAAGGCTGCTGCTAAGGGGCTAAAATGCCAAGCAGAGCTTTGGACAGTGTCACTGTGCTTGGGACTTGAAGTTTAAAATCTACCGTAGGAAAAGAACCCTGGTGAATACCTCAGGCTTTCAGTTGAAGCACCAATGGGCTATGTCCAAGGACATTTAGGTTATTTTTTTCCCCCAGTAGACGGTAGAATATAGTTGTTCACATAGAGCCAATTGACAATTATGTAGACTGGAGTGGAGTTTCAGTCTGATCTCTGTTTCCCCGACTCTTAAATTACTGGGGTCTCAACTGATAGCAGGCAGCAAATCTACAAATTTTCATATATAATGTCAGGAATGTGGTAAAATTACAAAGTACCACAGAAAGAAAGAACAAATGACCAAAAGCCAAGAGAAAGAAATTGATAATACATAGATGAAGAGGTCTTTTAGATACTGCAATGATGGAAAAGAAATTTTACTATAAATACATTAAGAAGACAGATTAAAGATGGATAATTTTACTGGATACCTGGAATGTATGTAAACAAATTAGTGGGAAATATAAATTGAAGTTGAAAACTCAATATATGAATGCAATAGAAGGTTAGATAGCAAAAGAGGGTTTTGCTAAAGTAAAATAAATATAATAGAAAATATCCAATCAGAAGTATAGAGAGAAAAAACGAATTGAGCTTAACTGATATTTGAGGCATGGATAAAAGTACCTGGAATCCTAGAAGAAGAAGAAGACAAAGATAATGACAAAGAAGCAAGAGTATCAGAGCTAGTCACCTAGTTTCCCAAAATTGATAAAGATATCAAACCCCAGATCCAAGAAGCTCCAAGAACTACAATTACAGAAGAGAAAACACACCTAAAGCCCATCACAGGAAAACTATTGCAGATCAGATATAAAGAAAAATCTTAAAATAAGTCAAGATGGGGAGAAATAAGAAGAAGGCAGCAATAGAGGAAATAAATAGCGTATTTAGCCTTGCTCATATGCCGTGCTCAATTATGGAACTATGATAGCTTCTGTCACCCATTTTGCTATTGAGTCAGACTAAGGATAAAATTCAGGTAATTTCCTCTTAAAATCATAAAATCAAAATCTTACATTCACTGAAGGTAAAATTCTGCCAATATCAATTTTGCCATATAAAATCTGTTATTGTTCTAATGTGTTGTAAAAACCTGTCAATTACTCTGTAAAAAGAAAAGGTTTTTTATTGAAGTCTGATACTTCTTTAATTAATAAACTGAACATGAAATATACTTCTGGGGCTGGGGATGTGGCTCAAGCGGTAACATGCTTGCCTGGCATGCACGGGGCGCTGGGTTTGATCCTCAGCACCACATAAAATAAAAATAGAGATGTTGTGTCCACTGAAAACTGAAAAATAAATATTAAAATATTCTCTCTCTCTCTCTAAGAAAAAAATAAATATACTTCTGCTAGTGATATCAACTGCATACTGATTCATATGCATTATTTCACTTTTCAGGGTCCCAGACCCTTAAAGTAGGGGATAAAAATGAGTTATTATCTTGGTGTAGTTAGATGGACCTCTTATCACGTAGACAGAGGTTGCTTTTGTAGATAGTTAAGAATGATGAGCATGGGGCTGGAGCTGTGGCTCAGTGGTAGAGCACCTGCCTTGCATTGGTGAGGCCCTGGGTTCGATTCTCAACACCATATAAATATATATATATATATATATATATATATATATATAAATATATAAATATATATATATATATATATATATATATATTTGAAATTCTGATGAATTTCAAAGGATTTATATGTTTATTCTGATTTTTCCCAACTTGGAAATTTATTTATCTTAGCAAGAAAATAAAGCTTAAAGATAAATTTCTTTAAAGGCAATATCTACCAGTCAAAGCTCTATTTGAATAATCTCTCTAACCCAAATGAGTCCTGGAAGTTCCGGTACAGAAAAATAAGACTTGAAAACAGAAGTGTTCTGCAACTTGTCACTATTCCAAGAAGACCCTGGATGCCACTAGACATGGTGAGTGGCAGTGTGTCCCCATTTAACTGGTATTTTTAGATATCATCCTAGTGAAAAAGAACATGAAGACTATGATTCAAGTTTTCAGTTGATTTAGAGAAAGCAACAGGTGAACTTTATGAGGGAAAAATCAACAATTCCACATAAAGACTAACTCAAATCTACAAGGTGCATTAGTTATGCTATAAGACGCAGCATAAAAAAATGAACTTGTTACTTATTTCCCCTCCAAGTCCTGACATTTGAAAGAGCCTGAAAGCATCTACCTAAAGCCAACATTTCCTATAGCCTTATATGCGAAGGAAATTGTCTGGCATTAGGAATGATACACATAACCAGTGCTCAGCCTCGTTGATCTGAGTCCTCTCAAATTCAAAGTCAGGGCAGGTGGCCAACAGATTTTGGAAGCTTACTTAAATTCTTCAGTCACCTCCCTCCTACCCACAAGTCACAAAGCCTCCATGTTGGGTTTGAAACTACCAACAAACCCAGTCATTTGAGTGTTCAGACCCCTTGACCAGGAACTGGCTTCGAGATGGACCCATGACCCAATCCCAGCCACAGGAGGACAAGTCTTGAACTCCTCTGGGAAGACTGAGACAGAGGTATGCCCACTCTTCAGTTAGACTGAAATTTAGAGGTGTTTTGCCTTTCCCCACAACCTGAAAATGAAGCCAAGGTAAAAATCAAAGCAAAGAGATCTGAGTTCCTAGATCAAGGCATCCCAGAGTCAGATGCCCCTGTATATTTTTATAAGCCACTATATTCCCTGCTTTTCGTGAGCTGTGCTAACAAGAGTCCCAACTCATAGGCTCACTCTGAAAAAAAAGTCATTTTAACAGGTACCATTTTTGAGGTGCCTCGAAAGATTTCCCAGGTAAAAGTCCTGCTGAGTGGGTGGGCCAGTAGCCAGACTACACCTGAAGGGCAAGCCCTGGCCAGGACACACGAGCCCTGGAGAGGGAAAAAATTCTAAGTTGCACTGGATATAGTACCAAGCTATCACCTATTGATGGTATCTGACCAGCCTCCAATATGAAAACAAAAGTAAGGTTATTTGATTTCATTCTAGGGGACCTTGTCCCCAAACTTACCAGGCTACCAAATTTCTTAGCCCACTCTGATAATAATAAACAGGTATAATTCAAACAACATAGCAGCAGAAAACTACATTCAATTTTTATTAAAATTATCAACCGCTATACATTTAGTTGCTTTGATATTAGCCCTTGCTGGGATTATGTTCATTGGCAGCATTCAGTTTCAGCTTACTTAAGTGCTTCGGTCACCTCCCTCCTACCTATGAGCCATAAAGCCTTCATGTTTGGTTTGAAACTGCCAACAAAGAACCGAGCATTAGCCTGCAATCACTGAGCAACTGGAATAATATTTCAAAAGCTTCCCAAATCTGTGGGCCACCTGCTCTGACTTTGAATTTTGAGAGGACTCAGACCAATGAGGCTGAGCACTGACAACTATCACTCTATGCAGCCTGCAGCTTCTGGGGTGTGTTTACGTGGCTCAGTTGTGATTAAATGACACATCAGAAGCACAAACTGGGCCAAACTTAATAGGCTGCTACATTAATAGGCCTGGCTGAAGTGTTTCTTAAAACGACTCCAACTAAAAGCAATACTATCTACAGTGACCAAAGAGAAGAAGCCATGTCTGCCATCCACTAGCCTTGTGAATTGTGAAAGATCACTTGCCTGTTTAGTTTTTTTTTTTTTTTTAATCTGTAGAACATGAATCAAATTAAATGATCGCCTTCCAGAACTAACATTTGAGAAGTTTTGTAATGTCTAAAGCTGGTCGCTTAAGAGTCATGTGCCTCCCAAGCAAAGTTATTTGGTATTTTGCAATTAGGTTATGAAGCCAGTTAATATTACTCATAGGGCACTTTTGCAAGTCTGTGGTGATTTTCCTATTTGAATGTCAAACTGAGCTAAACTACAGTACCTTTTATTTTCTTTTGACAGAGTAAGGCTTAGCTTGGAATCTGAATTAAGAGAAAGCTTAGGGGCTGGGGATGTGGCTCAAGCGGTAGCGCGCTCACCTGGCATGCGCGGGGCGCTGGGTTCGATCTTCAGCACCACATAAAATAAAATAAAAATGTTGTGTCCACCGAAAACTAAAAAATAAATATTAACAAATTCTCTCTCTCTCTTTAAAAAAAAAGAGAGAGAGAGAGAGAAAGCTTAGGCCAGTATTACCCTTGGATTAATATTTATTTTACTAATGTTAGCTAGATCACACAGTGATATTCTATGTCCTCCAGAGAACTGTTTATGCCATTATAAAAATTCTAGTTAACACCACTAAATTCTAGACATAAGACACACTGCTAGTGAACACCATTCACTGCCTATTCAAAAATTCAAAAGAATCAAAAGAAGTGTAACTGAAGTATTCTTGTTGGAAATAAATGTATGGATACTTTGACTTAGCCCCCAGTGTGACTTTTTGCTTTCAGAGTGTATCCTATAATGACTGCTGACAGAAAGCAGCAATAAATAATAAGTCTTAAGACACTGGTTTTAGGCATTTCTTTATTTTTTTAAATTTCTACCAGATTATGAGTTTACTATCTAGATTAACTACAAAGGAGATCTTCTGAAGCAAGACTGATAGCGATACTGACATGACACCAACTGTAGACAGCAGGACAGGGAGGTGGGGACTTCAGGTGGACTTATCACTTATCTCCCTAAGGCTCCACCGCTCATCTTTATTTAAGGAATTAATGAGACGTACACTTTCCAGGACTGTTGAAGAGAACAAAGGAGGAAATTGTACAGGTAAACTGGACCACACAGTTCTTGGGCTACTCTACAGAAATGAGCTTCCTTGGCTGTTAGAGTCTGTAAACAAGTCAAAATAACACCTGGCATTTTGCCAGGGGAATGTTAGAGTTCGTAAACAAGTCTGGATGGTGCCTGGCAAAATGCCAGAGGGAGTGGTTTGAGAAGTAACAAAAGTAAGTCATTAAGTGTGGAGATTGCTGATTGGTTGACTGATGTATCTAGTTTATGCTAATTAGATAAGCTGTGTGGAATGTATAAATACTGCTCTTGTCCTGCAATAAACGGCTCCTACTCCTGCTGTATCAACGTACACAAGTCGTTCGTCACCCCCCGGTTATTTTGCCCAGCCAGCCGGGCTGCGGCAGATGGTGGCCCGTACCGGGAACCCCGGGACACTCGGGGGTAAGTGATGAAAAAAAAAAAAAAAGCTGCCCGTCCATAGATAGGACGGGAGCAAATCTGCTCGTCCCTAGGCAGATAGGGCGAGAGGAAAAATGGCCATTTCGAGAAAATGGAGAAGATTGATACAGTATGTTTGTGTCTTGTTTTGTCTCAGTGTATTGTATTGTCTTTATGATGAAAATATGGAAGGGGTGAGAAGTAAATTACTAAGGGAAGAAGGCACCCCAGTGGAACCAAGAATAGTTAGGGCGTGTGTTGATAGAAGCCCAGGAACTCTAGTCAGAAAGAAACAGAAAGTTCAGAAGAAGAAAGATTATCAGAGGAGGAAGGATTATCAGGAAAAAAGTTGCAGCAAAAGGCTATTACTGAATACTTTTCGTTACCGGAGGGTGCGTGAAGCTGAGAGGCAGCTGCCGAGTGTGCAAGCCGGTCACAGGGCAGCAAGGATTTTCCAAGAGGCGGCGGCGACTGGCCCTTCCCCGCCTCCTGGCCGGGGAGCTGGCTCTTCCACTGCTGCGAGCCCAAATCTAGACCTGACCTGGAGGCACAGTCTCGCAGGCTCTTGCTCCCTGTGCCCAGTAGCAGTTTGAGTCGGGGACACTCCCCAGGGCCATCTGGGGCTGCCCAGGCACTACAGCCAGCAGAAGACGCTACTGGTGTCCCTGATGTTTGGTCATTTTCAATGCCAATAACTAAGCTACAATGGTTCTCCCACACCTGGAAGCTGATGAGTAATGAGCACTATTAATACTTATTTCAAATGCAAAAAAAAAACCTTGAGATAATGTACTAAATTGTTCAGAAGGTTGTTTTCTTAGTAGAATACTACAGGATTTTCTTTAGCCATCCGGAGTTCCTGCCTTTGTCCCATGCCGGTAAAGACCAAGGTGGAAGAATTTCCAGTGTTGCTGAAAACCGGATGAAACTTCGGCTGAGAAACAGAGGAAACTTCGGATCAAGCTAGCTGCCTGCAGAACTTACCTGGACTGTGATTTAAGCTAGCTGCCTGCAGAACTTACCTGGACTGTGATTTACCTAGACTGTGATTTACCTAGACTGTGAGTTAATCTATTGAGACTGCTTTACCTGGACTGAGACAACAAACTGTAATCTATAACAAATTGTAACTCGGTATCTTTGCTAACAGTGTCATTGCTGGTATAATTTTTCCAAGGGCTTCTTGCATGGAGCCATCAATTGGCTTGGTATTGTGGCATTTTGTATCCTTCCTTTCTGTTTGTAACAGGTTATTTATGGTGTTTTTGTAAAAACCACTATGGTCGTTATTTAAATTAAACAAAAGGGGGAAATGTTAGAGTCTGTAAACAAGTCAAAATAACACCTGGCATTTTGCCAGGGGAATGTTAGAGTTCGTAAACAAGTCTGGATGGTGCCTGGCAAAATGCCAGAGGGAGTGGTTTGAGAAGTAACAAAAGCAAGTCATTAAGTGTGGAGATTGCTGATTGGTTGACTGATGTATCTAGTTTATGCTAATTAGATAAGCTGTGTGGAATGTATAAATACTGCTCCTGTCCTGCAATAAATGGCTCCTACTCCTGCTGTATCAATCTACACAAGTTCTTTGTCACGCCGCCCCCCCCCCCCCCCCCCCCCCCCCCCCCCGTTATTTTGCTGCAGCCGGACTGTGGCACTTGGCTTTTCTTCTGGCCCATGTGAAGGCAAAGCACTTCAGAGAAAGTGAATGCAAAAGAAGAATGCAAATCAGCATAGGAATGCAAATCAGCACAAGCAGGAAGAGGACTGCTTTCCTACTGAGCTCACACTCTCTAGTAACTACTGGCATACTGCTGCGGCAAGGACACAACCTTAGCCCATTTTCTGTTGTTCTAACAAAAATATCTGAGACCAGGTAATTTATTAAGAACAGAAGTATTTGGCCCATGGTTCTATAGGCTGAGAAGTCCAAGAACATGGTGCCAGCATCTGCTCTGCGTCTAGGGCCTTCTTGCTGCATCATAACATGACAAAGGGCATTACTGACAAGACAGAGTAGGGGTGTGTGTGTGTGTGTGTTCTTATAAAGCTACCAATACCATCATAGGGGCCCCACCCCATGACCTCATCTAATTCTGTTAACCTCCCAGAGGCTTCACCTTTAAAAACCCTTGACCTGACTTTGGGGGCTAAGTTCTCAACACATTCACTGTTGGGGATCATTCAAACTACAGCAGCCAGTGAGCCACTGTGACTGCAGAAGGCAAAGCAGGACGACTCTCATCAAAGCACCTCTTGGGCCCCTGAGCACATGCTTGATTCTCCAGTCCCTTATGAAACATTTCATTCTGAGCGTTTTCCAAAAGCGATGATAGAACACTTGCAACATGGCTGATGATTCTGACTTGGTGTCATTGTCCTCTGTTTCTACCTGTGTCCTCACTGGGTAAAAAAGACCTACGGCTGGGCCACACCACTTCCCCATACCTGTGTTAGTTCCCTAAGTGGCACTAGAAAGGCTGCCAATCACACTGAGCTACAGCCCGCCTGGCTTCTCACCACATGACACCAAGGAGCAGAGATTCTAGGGGGTGTTGGGCCATGGGATGGAAGATGAGAAGAACCCACAGCAAAGCCCACTTCTCCAAGAGAATGGCCGGCCAGTCTCCAACGTTCCAAGTCATGAGTTGTGTCCACAAAGCTGAGTCCAGTCCAGGGTGGCCTGCTTGGAGGAGCCCCTCAGCAGTGGTCTCCCTCCTGACCACTTCTTTACACCTGCCAGCAGCCTGCCAAGTCCAGACCTGCCAGGGATAGTGTGAAAACCCAGGCTGGAAAGAGCAGGATGGGGCCCAGGGAGCAGAGGACCTTAGTTTCTTTCAACACGAAACAAATCCCCTAGGAAACAGGCAAAATGGAGACACCTATGGTAGCCATATAGAAAAGAAAGAGAGCTTAGAAGCCTCTTCAGATACAGAGATTCTCAGCCTCTAGAACATATATGGGCACCTGCGGTGCTTTTCCAAGATGTAGGTAACTGGCATCACCCTGGCCATACAGAACAGAGACTCTGGGGAGGAGTCTGGGCATCTGTAGCTGTTGACAGATCCCAATGAAAGGGAGGGAAACACAGGCTTAGTCCACTGGCTTAGCAAAGTACAGATCAACTGGGCAATCAGGTTTTCCCAAAAGGCACTGTGGGCAGCTTCTCAAAGGCTAGTGGGTGGAACGCTGTTCTTAAGAAAGCCAAGAAACGTCATGTTGGAAAAGGACCATGTGGAGATGAAAGCTGGGAACCCCAAGGTTAAAGAGAACATATATCCTTACTTTAGAACTCCCACACCCTACCCAGGCCACTTGCCACAAGAAGGGAATTCATTATACAACATTTTCCAAACTTATTTGATCAGAAAAGTCTCCTGGAAAACATCTTACAGCACCAGTTATGTCTGGAACACACTTTAGGAGATGTGGTCTAATATAATTGTCCTTCATTCACCATCTCTAGTTTCCTGGAAGGACAGCATGGTAAAAATCATCATAAAAGCATGATGCGTTCTTGCCCCACGTGTTTTCCTGACTCCTCACTGCTGGAGTCCAAGGAAGAGCAATTGTTGAAAACCAACTTCCCCTGTGGACTAGATTGGAGTCAGGTAATGAGAACCCACTTTCCACATCTCCCCACTTGGGAAGTTAAAGTTACCCCAGACGACTCTGCACTTTCCTAACACAGCCCTCCTACAAACAAGGAGTAAGTAACAACAACCGAGTTGTTGGTGAAGATGAAACTGTGTACACATGAGTCAATTTCTTGGAATAAAGTGGCAGACAGCAGTACTGAACCCCCACAGGTACCTCCTTATGTAAAGATGATGTCACAGAAGCTCTGTATGCCATTGCTGTACTAGTGAATGGTAAGGGCATTCATGGCCCGGTATTCCGACAGAGTGTTCAAGGGACCCTGAGCTCATACTATGTCCCATATTTCCCCCCATCCCTCCCCACTTTGGGAAGTCAGATTTTAAAACAGTCAACCATGTGATAAGCTTCTAGCTATGAGGGGCTTTATATTTGTACTCCCTTTGGGACCAGCATCACAAATATCTAACAATATCAAAAATGCCTTGGGCAGGTTATTCGATTAATGACGACAAAACTACTAATAACATAGTAATACTCTCATACCATATTCTATCTAATGGGAACTCATCGCAGACGTTAATATTTCCATAGATTATTATTTGGTTCTTATGAACTAATAAAATAAAAGTTCATGTAAGCAAACTTAGATTTCAGTAATTGTTTTAAGTCAGCTTTTCCGCTGCTGTGACTAAATGATGTAATCAGCTCAATTGTAGAGGAGAGAAAGTTTATTTGGGGCTCACAGTTTCAGAGGTCTCAATCTACAGACAGCAAGCTCTCTTCCTTGGGGCTTGAGGTGAGGCTGAACATCATGGCCCAAGAGTGTGGCAGAGGGAAGCAGCTCACATGATGATCAGCAAGCAGAGAGAGAAAGATCTCCAATTGCCAGACACAGAATATATACTTCAAAGCCACGCCCCCAATGCCCACCTCCTCCAGCCACACCCCACCTGCCTCCAGTTCCCACCCAGTTAATCCCATCAGAGGATTAATTCACTGATTGGGGTAAGACTCTCCCCATCCAATCATTTCTCCTCTAAACCTTGCATTGCATTGTCTCACACGTGAGCTTCTGGAGGACACCTCACATCCAACCCATTAGTAATTTATGTCTTAAAAGAACACTGATTGCCTAAATGTGAATGTTTTGCATAAAATTACGCATGGATCAAAGCGTGCCCAGGCACTCGGTTGACAAACATGCTGAACGTTTCTGAGACACCAGGAAGTGCACAAGGAGTTGGAAATAAAGCAATGAACAGAGATAAAATCCCTGCCCTTATGAAACGTCATTCTGGGCCTGGGAATCCACATACCTGACACTTGTCATTTCAGTTTTCTTGTGGGGCTTCATCACTATTTGAACTTCTCTATCCCCAAGATCACAAGAATAATGAGCTGCTAAACCTCAAAGCACGTTAGCAGTCCTGTGACATGAGTTCCAGAGAGGTGGGCAGGGAACTTGGGTCCCAGCAGTACTTGTCCATGTGGCCTTAGATGATCACTTTACATTTCTGAGCTTCATTTTCCTCTTTTATTAAACAAGGACTGAATTAGAGTCTCGCTCAATCGACAGAGTTAGAGGGCTCTGGGAACACATGGCGGAAGGAGGACATTCTGGTTGGTGGAACAACTGAGTGGGCCAGGAATGCTGGACATCCTGCATGTCACGGGATCAGCCTAGCCCAGGGTCATGGTGACCTTGAGAGCCAGGATCTGCTGACACTCCGGTGGGGCCTTTTCTGGACATTCTGCCATTCCGTGCTTTCAAGGATTGCCTGGGTGCTATGCAACCTGTTTGCTGTTCATTTGCTCAGGCTTACGAGTGCCTGAGGTGGAAAAGCAATCCACCAAGATCCTCGCTGAGGACATTCCACTGAGTGCAGACTGTAGCTCCTAGTTATCACTCTACAGCTACCAAAATTTTCAACTATCCTGATTCCTTTTAGGAAAGTGTTTTTTTTTTTTTTTTTTTTTTTTTTTTGTAGCTGAAACTCAAATCAATAAAATTAAAATTATCATGTCAACCAGATCTAATTTCTGCTAGGATCTAGCTATTTTGCACAGCTATTGTGTCTTGTTACAAAGAGAAGGAAACCTGATTACAATCCTAGTTTTCACAAGATTTATAGCATTCTTCCAAAGCCTGAGGTGGATCATGCTAAAATATTTTATAAACAAATCATTAATCTAGAAAAAATAGGCAGATTGTGGAGAAAATAACAGGCGAACCAAATCAAAAAGGTTAAGTAAGAAAGTCAACACATAAACAATGTGGTTCAATGGCAATTCTTTTCTTCCCTGGTAAACAGGATGAAATACTGTATTAAAAGACACTAGTCAGGCCTCTCTAGCTGACACACAGCATATGTGAAAGGACTTTTTACCTTCTGCTGGTTAGGTCAAAAATCATCCTCTTATCTCTACAATAGATAATACTATTGGTTACTTCGGCTGCCTGCCCCTTTGTGGTAGTGTTATTATATCTCCTACAGTCATTTGACCCCAACCTGCCCCTAAGATACATATTTGGGTGACTGAAGACAACAGAAAGATGCTAAAACATGCCCAGAAAGATTCTTTTGCCTAAATCAATAGTTCTCAAACTATGCACTGAAGAACCCTGTGGTACCTAAAGGGTGTTCCAAGACATTTCAAATTGTCAAACAAATTTGAAATGGACATCTGCTGCAAAATACTAGGTCAAAGGAGTTCACACTTCCCTCATTAGATGGTGCAACATTTCTCCTGATGTATCACAGCTTTGCAAAACTGCTTTTTCAGCAGTTGCTGTAATAAAAGGCAATTAATCGTGACACAAAATGGGGTGGTGGGGTCCAATTTGATTTCAAGGTTTGCAAGGCTGTGCTGAGCCCAAGAGATGCAGACATATCATTACTCAACTACTGTGGTTACAAAGAATGAGGTAAAACTATTGTTTTCCTTTCACTTTATAGTATTATTATTTTTTTTTCAAATAGCTATGAAGTTGTTAGGACAGAAATAATCAAGCTGCCAAACCTAACTACTTAATTTTAAAAACTGTTAGCTGTTTCTTTGGGTCAAGGGAGTGCTACAAAAAAATTAATGAGATGCTAATGGCACCATGAACTAAAAACACTGAAGAACCTCTGACCTACATCTCTTGGTCAGTCTCCAAAACAAAGCAAAATAATAGGAAGGTTTCTTTTTGAAAGAGCTGACATTTGGAAAAAAAAGAGACCCCTTCCTAGACTCACCCTCGTGGAGTCACAGCGGCAGCAACAGCTGCAGACCCTGCAACCAGCAGAAGGGTCAGGACCACCAGGTGAGCTGCACCCCACCAGGAAGGTCTGCTGCTACTTTTGTTTTGGGGGGACTCAAGGGTGGAAGAAGAACAACTGGCGTGTACACTAAACACTGCTTAAAAGCTAGGGGTACATATTCAGACACTAGATTGCATGTTTTCATTATGAACTTCAAAGGGTGGGCTCTTCAGAATTAATCACCAGGATACAAAACATAGCGTTCTGGAAAACATCAGTGATGGCTACTTTCGCTCCCTGTTAGTCGCTTATTCATGCATCTTCAATTTGTCTACCTGAAGCTCTCATCACAGAGTAAGATTAGGTGGCAGACTCCCTCTGAGCTGACTTTCCAGCTATACAGAAGACACTTTAAGAAGGCTAATTGCACAGTGGGCTCATAATTGACTGACAGGTATCAAAAAGGAAGGGAGAAGAATAAAAGCAACTTCTTATTAGTTTAAGGAAAAAAATAATAACAGTGAAGAAATCGAACATCACTTTGTGTCACCATAACGAGGGACAGATGGACACCAGGTGCTCTAGAGGTGATACTCTGATAAGCACACATCCATCCCCACTCAGGCAGACTTCATGCCAGAAATGTATAACCTGCATCCAATCAAGAAAATTACTCCTCCAGCCCAAAATAAAAGATTCTTTTTTTTTTTGAGATTTAAATGTGAGTTTTATTTGAATGGAATTTTTGCCGTTTTTACTTCCAAGTAGCATTTGATAATAAACCATATTTATTTTTATGCATTGATTCTTTTTTTTTTAATTTTTATTGTTGGTTGTGCAAAACATTATATAGTTATTGATATATCATATTTCATACTTTGATTCAAGTGGGTTATGAACTCCCATTTTTACCCCGTATACAGATTGCAGAATCACATCAGTTACACATCCATTGATTTACATATTGCCATACTAGTGTCTGTTGTATTCTAAAAAATACATTTTTTAGTTGTTGATGGACCTTTATTTTATTCATTTATTTATATGTCATGCTGAGAATCAAACCCAGAGCCTCACATAGGTGAGGCAAGCACTCTACCACTGAGCCACAACCCCAGCCAAAGGATCCTTTTTTTTTTTTAAGTTGTAGGTGGACACAATGCCTTTATTTTTACTTATTTATTTTTGTGTGGTTCTGAGGATCAAACCCAGTGCCTCACCCATGCTAGACGAGCCCTCTACCACTGATCCACAACCCAGCCCCCAGGGATACTTTTTAAAAGAATAGAAGCTTATATTCTTCAAACACATCTTTTTCATGAAAGATAAAGAAAGGCTATGAAAATGTTCAGATTAAAGGAATAAAGAGACATAGTAACTAAATACAGTATCTCATTCTGTGCTGGAGGGAAAATGCTATAAAGGTCATTATGAAATAAATTTATAAGACAAGAATATATACAAGAATATATAAGATAAAATTAAATAGATGCTAAATTTACTGATGTTGATATCTGCACTGTTGTTAGTACATGAGAATATCTTCATGTTTAAGAAATACACACTAAATTTATGATGTATGAACCTGTTCTCAAATAGTTCAGAAAAAATATTATGATATATATTTTTGTATGTGTGTATAAATAGTGTATGTACACATATATATGCATACACACACACACACATATTTTAGAGAGAAAGAGTCAAAGGGAGAAAGAAAGAGCATAAATAAAAAACAAATATTGCAAAACATTAACAATAGGTCAATCTGGGTCAAGGGTGTATGAGTGTTCTTTGCACTATTCTTATTTTTTGCAACTTTCTAATACTTTGACAATATTTCCAAAAAAAAATCAAAAAATAAAATCCTATACAGATGCAAGAAGCCAAGTGCTTAAGTAAACTGGATATTTGCACCACAGATCAAGAAGGTATGTGTCAGAAATACAAGGTCTGGTGACAGGAAGTTCACTACAAATTCACTGTGTGAAGGAACCTTAGGCCTCCGCCTGTGGCAGGTGCTACAGTACAGGACACATAGCAAAGAGGACTGAGGATGTCAAGCAAGAAACAAAGAAGCTAAAAGGAGCCCTGACTGCAGAGGTGTGCCACCTGGGAGTGACATGTTGGCGTCACTGTGTGGCACTCCTGTGGGAGCTGACCACAACACAGAGCTTCCCCAGAGATTCTGTTCTGCAGGTGTGGAGTAGAGCTTGGGGACCCTGAATGTTACGCCAGTGTCCTGCTGCAGGTTGATCCAAAGACCACACTGTGGGCTGCACCTCCCAGCTGACTCTTCCGGTGCTGGGAACCTCCAGCCCCCAGAGCCATACTTTAAGGACAATGGTTTGTTCTTTTAAAGGAGGCTGCAGATTTCTCTACAGGGTATGAATAAGGAGAATAGTTTTCATCTTAAATCAAATGAGCTAGAGACTCACCCCAGAGAAAAAGGATGCCTGGCATCAAAGGGTGTCTGCGGCTCCTCCCATCAGCCTCCCTAATTACTCCACACCCTTCTAGACTTTGGCTCAAGCATCACTCTGGGGGCTGGTTCCTGTACTCCTTCCCTCCAGGAGGGGCCAGAAGCCCCTCTTCCTGCTCCCAAGTCCCTCTTCCTCATGCCTGTTCTCCACCTTGTGCCCAAGATGTCAGTTTCTTCCCTGTTTCTCCCTCCAGGCTGCTCCTTGAAGAAAAGGATTGTGTCATCCCTGCCTGAATCTCCAGCATCTAGAACAAGATCTGCTCATGGTTGATATCCAAACCATGGTTTGTTGTTTAATCAATTAACCCACTAAGAAGCAATTGCAGTTTTCAATTATGTACCCTGGTAAAGGAAAAGGGAGGAAGGAGTTATCAAATATATATATTTTTTCCACTTTAGAGAAGTGCAAGAGTGTATGTCATGTTGTATGTATTGTATTGATAATGACTTACTGAATACCTACTACGTGCCAGGTACTTCATAATCATTCATTTCAATCCTTACAACTTTAAAAGGTAACTTCCACTTCCTTTTCCAGTGGGAAAAGGGCAAGGGGTTGATAACATGAGCTGGCTCACAGAACCGATAAGGGTGTGGCTGAGGTTTCTAGAGCCTTTGTCAAGCCAATGCTTCTCGGCTGGGAGAGCTCTGCCATAACCACACCACCAAGATGCCCAACAACTAGAGGGGAAAAGGGCTGTAGGCACCACATGTGCCCCTAAACTAAAGTAGAAATTCCTAGATGACAGCATGGTCTGCCACCAAGGGAGGAAACTGCATGGGTACATCTCATGAAGACACTGACAGTGCAGACTCACTGGTATCTATGGATTTCTGTTTCTGTTCCCCAAACCGACATGAAACAATTTGATAAGGGAACTAGAAGTGTAACCAACAGGATAACCAAGAGTTACTTCTTTTTTTTTTTTTTTCTGATGCACTTTTTACTCTCTCAACGTGAATTGTTTTCATTCATTCGTGTACATTTTTATCTCCAGTTTCTCCCATGATTTATTTGGGGGAAAAAAAATGAGAGCCTTCCCTTGAGAGGGAAGGCAGACCTGAAGCCAAAGAGGTAAGAAGAACAGACACTGTGGACTGACAGCTCAAGTGGACTGAAGGCTCCAAGCATTTCGCCACCTCCCTTATCAGAAGGAGGTTCTGCTCCCTACCCACACCCTTATCACCTACTTACTGAACATTTGTTGAGTACCTACTGTGTGCCAGACATCATGCTAGGCACTGAGGATGTAAACGGCTGTACCCAATGGGAGCCAGTACACTGAGAAATCCCAGCAGATGGGAAAGAAAAGCAAGAAAACCAAAAGGCCACAGCATCACTGCTAAGTGCCACAAAAGGGGCAAATTAGCCCAGAAAGTCAGCCCAGGGAAAGGGTTCAGGAAGAAGGGCTTCCAAAGCCTGTCTTTGAGAATAAGTAGCAACTGGTCTAGCCAATAGGCTGGAAAAGACAACCCAGGTAGAGGTCACAGCAAAGCCATCAGCTAAAGGGAGAGGGGAGCGGTGTTAGGGAACTGTGTAGATTTCATATCGCTGAACAGCAGAGTAGGGAAGAGGGAGGATGAGTAGCCTTCAAGGTCACCCTGGAGGAGATTCTGACCAGGGAGTGGATGAGCACAGATGCAGTCTTTAAAGGCCATTGTGATGGTGGGGTGGAGGAAGGTGACTGCAGGAAGATTGAGTTCAGGAGAGCATTGTAGAGTCCAAGTGCAAAGTGATGTTAGGGCCTGAACCAACCAGAGATGGTAGCAAAGCAGAAGAGACAAATGGAAAGTAGAAGACAGCACTTGGCAACAGGCTAGGTAAGCATGGTGAATGAAATAAAAAGGGATGTTGAGGACACATCTGGACTTCTGGCTTGTAGATCTAGGTGGGAAGGAAAGTAAGAAACCAGGCAGAGATGTAATGAGTCAGGGACACGTGGTAAACGTGACCCAGAGTCCACAGTTCAGAGAAGTAGTGTGAGCTGGGGGTACAGTAAGCACTTAAGGGATCAGAGTTCACTACTTTGACTAAAAGAAACTATGTAGATGAAATAGATGAGAACAGTCTTGAAGCGCTAGAGAACATCTATAAAGGAGACTACACAGAATAGCCAGAGAAGTAGGAGGAGAACTGCTAAAGGAGCTTATTATCACATTATATAAATAAGCCAAAAAATTGACAGTTTCAAGGACAATGGTCAAGGTGTCAAGCATTGAAGAGGTTGGGGAACACCTAAGATGCATAATCTGTATATCAATCTCAGCTGCTATAGACAAACACCTGAGCCAAAGCACTTGTAGGCACAGGTTTACTTAGTCCAGAGTTCTGGAATTTCAAGGGATGGTGCCAGCATCAGTTCAGATCTGGTGAGGATCTCATGGAGGATGGCACCAGGCAGGAGCACATGCAAGAGGGAGAGATCATACTGCCTCACAGGAAGCCAAAGGGGCCAGAGCATGGCCAACCAAGAACTAATCAAGGAGTCCAAGAAGGATCACTTTAGTTCCTTCCCAAGACACGCCCCCAATGACCTAAAAGCCTCCCCTTAGGTCCCACCTCTTAAAGGTTCCATCGCCTCCAAACATCGCCACATCAAAGACAGAGCTTCCAACACATGAAACTCTGGTGGACAAAGCCATCCAAACCATAGCAATCTGATACCAAATCTAAGTACTCAAAAAATTAGTTAACATGCCTTGAGTCAAATTATGATGAGATGAACAAAAACACTGAGACTGAAACACACAACAAGGACTTTAGGGGAAAAAAAGGTAAATGACCATATAACATAAAAATAACCAAAAGGCCCACATTAACCTAGCAAATCTATACCTAGATATACTCCTCATTTTAATGTAACTAAATTGGGACAGATGTGAATTTTCCAAAGCTATAGGTAAGAGTTTTAATTTGCCTTCCTAAAGAAAAAGTCATCATAAAACTCAAATGTTATAAATCATGTGATGGCATTTAATTTTTACTTAATTTTTTTCTCCACCCATCAAGACCTCTACTCCTTGGCATATAACCTGTACATTGAGACATGGTTGGCTATTCACATGTTTTCTAAAGTTAGAAAACACATTTTATGATTCCAATATCCCTGGCTGCAAATTTTTATTCTGAGATTTTAATTTTCCAGCTTTCCCTTCAATTCTGTGGAAAATACTTCTAATAATTCCTTTTCTGCATAATTTAGACTAGTTGATTTTTGTTTCTTGCAACCAAGAATGCTAAATGACATTTTATTTTGCCAAGAAATATAATTTAAAGCAATCATTAATGTAATTAACAAACCATCCTAAAAGAAATTTTAAATTTCAATAAATAAGAAAAAAAGCCAGAACCTTAAGGTACAAGTTATTCTTTGAAAGGGAACATCAGCTCTTTGAAAACAACACCCTATTTTTCTCACTTGTCTGTGGATGACTGAGACCTTCACCTGAGCCTGGGTTCTAATCCAGTAACTAGAACATGGCAACCACATGGTGCATTTAACACTTGTAAGCCTTGGTATGTTTGCTGAATTGAAAATATGTAGCACTATATTGAAACATTTAGGTGTAAACATTAAGCCCTATTTCTGATTACTGAATATTTTTAAAGAAATTCAGAAAAAGATATAAAGTATCAGCTTGGATTAGATATTTGCCCAGTAGAAGAGATGAGTTTAATTTTTCTCAGGGAGGCTTGCCAACATGATTGTGTTAGTAAAAATGTTTATAAACCTAAGTAACATTTTTATAAACCAGCAGTACATTTGCAGCAGGTACGTTTCCTCTGCCTGCCCTCCTACTCTGTTCACCGCATGCTCAGCCCAGACCTTCCTCCCTCAGGACCTTCTTTCGGCTCCCAGCTCACCTGTCCCTGCCTAGTCCAATTCCAGTTTCATTGTAAATTCTTCAGAAAGATAACAACTGTGGGTCAGAACCTTTGAGTAGAAAGAGAACCTAAAAAGTCAGCTGAACATTTTGAAACTGCACTCTTTCACACATTAGAGGGTTGTACACTTTTAGAGTCATGGTTTTCCATCAGAGAGGTCTGTGAGGGTAATGAGGGGGGAGAAAAACAAAAAAGACGACAGTTGATGGCTTCCATGAGCAATCCAATCAAACTCGGGAGTTTGCCAGGCCCTCGGCTTGTGACAGAACAAAGATTTCTGCTCTTAATCATGAAAGTAATTTTTAAAGTGTCATACAAGTATTTCTGGATGAGCAATAAGATCCTATTATCTTTTTTTGGAGGAAAAAAAAAAACAGTTAGGAAATGAGTAATTCTGAATCAGGTTTTAACTGCCAAAATAGGCAACAATAAGAAAAGGTATAACCAAGGTCTAAAATTAAATTCCAAAGATCTTACCAATATAAATACAGTTTATTTTTATACATAATACATTTAAATTTAAAAACAGATTTATTTGTTTTTCAAATAAAAAGTGATATTTAAAAATATCTGAGCAAAGGAGAAATGGAGCTCAAAGAATAAAAAGTCCCCAAATCAAAGAAATTCTTTTCAACTTTTTTCTCATTTTAAAGGATAATAATGATCCTTATAAAAGCAAGCACTTTGACTTTATATTTAATTGTGGTAAAACATATAAAACATAAAATTTACCATCTTGGCCATTTTTAAGTATACAGTTCAAAAAATTTACCATCTGAATAATTATAAATTCATGGTCCACAGTTCAGTAATCCTAAATACATTCACTATTGTGCAACCAATTTCCAGAACATTTTCATCTTGCTAAACTGAAATTCTTTATCCAACCAACAAATCCACCATTCTCCCCACTCTTGTTCTCCCACCCTATGCTACTTTGTCTCCATAAGTATGACCACTCTAGGTCCCACATGTAAGTGGAAACACAGAATTTTTCCTTTTGTGATTGCTTATTTCACTTAACACAATGTCCTCAAGGTTCACCTACATCATAGCATGTATCAGAATTTCCTTGCTTTTTAATGTTGAATAATATCCCACTGTATGGATAGACCTGTTGTGTCGATCCATTCATTTGAAAATGGTCTCTGGGGTTGCTTCCACCTTCTTTGACTTACTTCCAAAATTTTTATTTAACTAAGCAGGTGTGGCTTGCCAGTGTCAGATTGGCTGGGTTCAAATCCCTCACCTCCACTGTGGCCCAGAAAACACAAGGTTAAAGAGAACGAAGGAGGCAGAGGCAGAGGAAAGGCAGGGACAGAAAATGGGAATGCTGGTATTGCCAGGTGATGAGGAGGGTTTCAGAAACCAAGAGCTCAATCCAGCACTTGTCAGTGAATTCGACTATGGACGGACAAGTGCTTCGTGCTAAAAATTCAGAGACCATGTCTCCTTTGGGGACAATGATGGTCAAAGGCTATCTACAGGTAAATAATTGCAGACAACGGGAGAAGATAAGGCAACAGAGGGGCACAAGGGACCAGCCTAGCACAGGTTGTGGCTCAGGAGAGATGCCCACCTTGGCCCCTGCAGCCCCAGCCTGAGCTGAGTCCCAGGGAAGGAAGGAGAGGTTGAGTGAGGGTAAGGAGAGAGGGAGGCCCTGGATAGGGAAGGCTGAAGCGGAGGCTAGAAGACAAAAATGAACTCAACTTACTCAGACAAAAGTATGAAAAATGTATCTCAATAAGCAGAGCCCTAAACCCGATTAGGAAAGACAAGAAACAAGACCTAATTAAGTATCAATCAATACGAAGAAATGAAAACCTGCCAGAAAGCACACAGAGAAAATACCCATTCTGGTGCCAGCACGATCCTCCTGGGATCGCCCCCACTGCAGAAAACAAACCCGTGGCTCAGGAGTATAAATTAGAATTGAGGCGGTCAAAGCCGACACTCATTAAAAGCTTACAGACTTTATGTCGCACCTCATTCCATCAAATGAAAATATCTTAAAAGTTGAAAACATGTCCAAAAGACGTCCACTTCATAAAAAACAAGCCGCTCTGTTTAATTCTTTGGCTTTTCAAATATAAGCAACTTGCCAAAGAGACTACATTATATTTTTCTATTAGTATAGGCATGCCGTGGCTTTAGGACAGGGACAACTTCTGAGAAATGCATCGTTAGGTGATATCATTCCTATCCAAATATCACAGACTGCACTTATACAAACCGAGAAGCTATGACGTCACTAGGTGATATAATCTTATGGGACCACCATCATCGTTAATGAAAACGTCGTCAAATCGCATATGGCTGTATGTGCTTATAACACCTGTTTTGTTCCCCCCAAAGATTGGATCAGCTACATTTTATGTTATGTGGTAGTCATGTTTCATGAGCTTGTAGAACTGCAAGGACCTACAAGGTTATGTATCCACAAACAAATCTCTACTTCCCAGACGCTACTGGAGGAGCTGGACCACCAAAATGAAAAAGAAGGTCTGCCTGCTGCTCCAGGATGTGTTCAGAAGGCCACCCTGCAAACAGTAGTGACAATGTGATGGCCTGAGCCATGCAGAAGAAACCAGAAGGGGCTGGGGGATATAATAAGAGGCAGCACCTTCAGAAATGAGAGGCACCCCTTTATTCACTTCTCCATTGTTCATCCATCCATCTCCCCATTCATTCCTTTACTTGGCACTTCTCAGGAGCCAGGGGCAGGTTCTCAGGGCTAAGCAGCATCTATGAAGCAACGCCTGCTTCACTATGGGGATTGCTATGGAGGTGAGTTCAAAAGACAAGTTCTGTGGGGAGCCGTAAGGAGAAAGTATTTCAGGTAGAAAGAAGAATGTGGAGACCAACAGAGCTCCATGCAGTCTCCGTGAGTTAGGGAGGAGCAGGAAGGGAAGGGATCATAAGGTAAGGAGATCAGAGCAAGTGAGACCAGAAGTACGGGGAACCGGGTACAGTCCTGAGACAGAAGCACATCTCTCCCTTGACAGGAGGAAGGGAACTAAGGATGTGGGAATGTGGATACCTTTCAAGATAGAGAGAAGAAGGAAACACATTAAGGAGCTGTCACAAGTTACCGAATGAAGATTAACAATAAGGTGAATAGCAATTCACTGAGTAGCAACCATGCTGATACAGTTTCTCTAAAGTATGTGTGCAGGACAGGAAGATACCCCTACTGCAACACTGTTGAGGCCTAGTGCTAGCAAATATTTGAATCAAGCAATGAACTCCTCTTGCTTGGGATTCCATGGTTACCAAACCCGTGCCAGTGTGGTACATCGGTCTACCAGAGGGAGAACACAATCACTCACTAGGTTTTCAATTTACACTTTGATTTCTTGCAGGTCTGGGGGAGGTACACTGCTGAAGAATGTTCGAGACTGGAGTCCATAAAAGTGAGGTGCAGTCCCAGGGAAAAGGATCCCTTTCCAAGCTCACAATGCCCTGGAGTTTTGGCTCCCTGGCAATGTCTCCTGTCTCTGTACTAGGATTCAACAGCCTTATGACTATCGCTCAAATTCAGCCTACGCTGTACAGCCTTGCCTTTCTTCTACCAAATATTGCCCTGTCCTGCTAATCTAAACCTTAACTTCAGACCATAAATATGCTGTAGCTTTGCCTTTTCCCAAGTAGACCTCAATCAGCCCTTGGCTGCTTCTCTAAGTTTACTTTGACTCTTTTCTAATATTATCTCAAGGTTTGGACAATTATGATCTCTAATGACATTGTGCTCTTACACCTTCCAAGTCATTCTCAAAAACATTAAACTTCACAAGATCCAAGAAGAGAACAAACAATTCCACATGCCCCTTGAATCACTTATGCCTCTTGGTCAGTTGACTTGCTACTCAGAAAAGAATTTGTGAAGAACTATTCAGCTATTTTTCCTTATATTTTAACTTTTGGTTACAGTTATTTATATTTTCTCTATTATTAGTAACTCAAAAGCCATCCCCCTTAAAATTGCACACCCTGTCATTTTAGTGGAAGGCATTTCATTAATGCCAAACCAAATGATTTGACTTCTACTCTTTTCTCTTTCTCAGGATAGCAAAACACACAGGACCATGAATAAAAACTCTACAGACATTTGTTCAATGAAGAAGGAAGACAAAGGACACTTTTTGTAGGTATGTGTATGCAGAACACAGCTTGCCTATTTTCATTTTTATGTCTACTGAATTATTTCTAGAGAAAATGAAAAAAAAAAAGTATTGTGCTGCTAAAGTTGAGAACCATCTATACAACTTCCCAATTCAGACTGTTGCATTTCAACACTAATGATGTCCCAAAGGTGTTGGTTTTGTTTTCGTTTTTAAGTTTAGTCCTGCCAGATGCAATAAAATACCTTATTGCAAAAAAAAATACTCTCAAAATTATAAGTTATGAGAGCAGAATTGAAACAATGTTCCAGAAATTTACATTTGTCTTCAGCCAAAAACTCACCATATAACCCATTAGGGGGCTCTTCTCAAAGAGTTCTAGCAAGTATGCCCCTGAGATATTGTAAGTTAGAAAAGAAAAAAAAAGATTACTCTTCAATTTCCTAAACGACTTTCTTTAAATCATTATTTTGTAGCATGGTCAAAATTATGATACCCATATGATTGTAGGTAGGGTAAATATTTTAGAAAGTTTAATACTCTGTCCCAACTTCTAAAAGGAGGGGGAAAATTCTGCTTAAGTGAACTTTAAAAAAAAGAAGAAGAATTATGTAGCTCTTCTAGCTATGTTATTGACTTGCCAGTCTGAGATGAATAACAAAAAAAGTTGGGTAAGTTAAATGTAGATTATATCCTTTACAAAGTGAATTAAAGGATTCAAAGTAAAGTAATTGTGCTACTTGGAAAAAGAAATATTTTGAAATAATGTCTTGCCATTAATCAAGTTATTGAAAATAAATGAAATTTAACACATTTCAAACATATCCAGAATGCTGAATACAACTCTGACCAAACATAGCTTTGCTTTTTAATTCATCTATGTTAAATAGACTCACTTACCTGGAACTATAAGAAAAGGTTAGGATCTACATTATTCCTCCCCTGGGTAAAAATCACTTAGACTTCTCTCCTTGAAATGCAAAAGAGCCTATAAATAAATAAAAAATAAATAAGAAAAGGAGGTAACCCCTGTAAATTTCCATGTCTTAAATTCAGGTGCAATTACAAAATGGTAAAATACTACAGGATTTTGTACACAAAACTCAATTCATCTGAAAGTATTACTCCAAAAAGCAGGATGATATTCCCCACCCCACCCCCCATTTTAATGAGTACAATTCGAATTATTTGTTTTAAAATAAAAACAATCAAGGTTTCAAGAAGTGGAAGCCATGCAGAAGATGATGTTAGTCAAAGCAGAGCATTTTCACCTCAAAAACAACCAACAAAAATAGCTAACCTTGCCAAGGAAGAGCCGCGCACAGCCGCCAACGTGCTGCTCCCGACTCGCACATCTGCTTCTGGTGCTGTGACAGCGCTGGAGTCGCGCTCGGGCTCCCAGGTAGGGGTCCGGAGTGAAAGTGCTGCCCGCCTCTGCAAGGACCGCGTTCAGCGCCGCCACTTAAATAAAAAAAAAAAAAAAATCCAAGGAATGAAATGTTAAAAAAAAAAAATAGAAAATCCTCATATAAGTTTTCCTCGAGGGAAGGAAAGCATCCACACGCCTCGCAGAGGGAGGCAGCGAGGAGCGCCGGCTCCCAGGCAGCCTGCCAGGCGCACGGTGCCGCCCCGGAGGCTGCGCGCCCAGCGGCCGCAGCGCAGCGCCATCTCCCGCGCCTGCAGCCGCCGCTCCCCCGGGAGGGCGCCGCGCCGCGGAGACTGACACGCCGGCCACTGCTGGCGCCGCACGCGCTACAGCGTGCCGCGCGGGCGGGGACACCTCCCTAGGAACAGGGAGTGGGTGAGCTGTGTCCTGCTGGATGCCACGGCTGCCGCGTCCGAGGGCATGAACCCTAGCCCCTGCCAGCCTGCGGCTCTCCACGCTCCCTGTATACCCAGGGAGGCATGGTGTGGGCCCCACACTGTTCCTGCCTCTGAGGAATTTCACCGGAGGAAACAAATGCATCATCTAAAATAAAAGCAGGATGGGAACAAGATACAGGCAAAATACTCCGGATCAAAGATCAGCGAGAAATGTTCTGGAAGAAGTCTGAACCCTGCCTGTTAAATATGTTAATAATGCTGTCTTCCATTAACCAAGGCAGATTTCTTTCCCAAGAGTTTTCATGATTATATTCCATCTGTCCTTATAATTCAATAGTGCTCTGTGTGTGTCTGTACAATTGTTTTCATTTCACTTCCAGGAATTAAAAAAAGAAAAGTCCAACACGACTTATACAAGGCCGAAGGAAAGACTGATAAGCCACTCCGGTCTGCACACTGCGGATCCCCCATGTGTGGGGACCACCTGCTGGTGACTTAAGTCTGAAGGTTTTCTCTGACTCACTGGCATGAACAAAGTCAGCAGATGTGTAAAGAATATTACCATAGAAGTTTAGAGTCTGTTTCCTCTTACCCAAGTTCTCTGCGGGCTTAATGTTGATGTGGGTTGCCAACTGCCTGGGGCCAAGTCCCTGGGACCCCGACTAGAGGCCTGTGCTGCCTGCTGCCTTCTTTGGCTTCTGCTCTCTCAGCCCACTTCCGCCTCTGCCCGACTAATTAATCTATGTCTAAATGGAACTGCAGTTGGCAGGAAGGCAGCAGTGTCAAAGTGGAATAATCACTTGGACCCGAATCTGAGTTGTTTTCCATCCTTGACAACAAATAATGTTACTTCACAGCCTGCAGGCCAAGAGTTGAAATGAGTTTATAATTTGGCTTCCAATCAATCTCTCATTCTCATTCTCCACCACTTAAATTTTCCTTTCTGTCTTTCAGCATGCAGGGGACAGCTCCGGAGGCTCAATCACTGGCATGGTCTTTACTGATATCCTTAATGAATATTCTTTGCCATCCAAGCAAAAAAGGGAGGAAATCTACATAATCCAAAACCACACTTGTTTTAATAATGAAAACAAATAGACTGTCAGCTCATACCTCCCCATGATCATTAATAATCTAACTTGTACTTTTCAGTTCAGCAACTTGAAGAAAAATGTTCACAGTCTTTTCATTTCCACACAGTAATCCGCATTCCTCCAGCTTAGAGAGCTCGGCACTTGCAATGCCAAACTGCAGGATAAGAGGCCCAGGATGGCTCAGCGTCTCCCTCTTGGAGTGAAAGAACTCATTAAAACTCCGCTCCTGGGCTCTGGGAAGTGCATATCTCCTTAGTAGTTCCAAGTCTCCTGTTCCTTCAGAGGGGAGTGTTCTCAAGCCAGTAAGGGAAAAGGAAAAAATACAGGAAGGCAGAATCACTGACAAGGCCCCTTTAGTGATCAGGGTGGAATGGGAATGGCATCATGGAAAATTACAGAAGATGAACCGTGGGCGTGCCTAGGAGAAGGGGTTGTGTTCAACTGGACCTATGCCCAGTAGAAGAAAGGAAGGCACATCAACAGCACACCTACCATGTGCCACACACCTGCTGCTAGATGTGCAGGAACTCATGTGATTCCCACAGAGATGCTGTGGATATGTGCGTTACAAACGGGAAAAATGAGGTGTTAAAAAATCTGCCTGGCTAACATGTGGTAGAGCCAGGATTTTTCTCACTTTCAAAACCAAAACTCTATAAAGAAAGAGAAAAGCAAGTCTTTCCACTCTAGCACATTTGCCTTCCATGCAAGTACTAGTCTGTTTGTGTGTCTCTTTAACAGTGAAGATGGGGCTTGTGGGCCGGTAGCTGCATGTGCCCAAGCTAGGCAGATATGGGGGCAGCAGCCAAAGACTCCCACCAAGGCTTTGGGAACATAGCCCCTTGAGGATCCCCTGCTCTGTCCTCATTTTTTAAAAAAAGAAAATTACAGTAACAGAAATACCCTTTGACCAGCCTTCCTGAGTCTCAGTAAGAATGTGCTAAAAGTAAGAACTCACTCTAGGAAATAACTGCAGTAGGTACAACAGATTAAGTGTCGTGCTCCCTAAGTGACAAGCAAAAACCCTCAGTTTGCACACTAGTGTCTGAGCTGAGTCCACTCCCCTGTTGTCTGAGTCCAGTGTGTCCTTGATAGTTTGGCACAGAGAGGAGATTATGAAGGAGCTTATGTGACTTTACACCTTTAAATTATGGTGCTCAGTGGGCAGATCAAGGCTGGCTGCGCACCAGAATGGCTGGGAGAAGTCTATGGAAACATACATGCTTGGATTGTGGAAGCTTCCAATCAGGATTCTAAAGGTGAGGAAGTCACCCCACCCAAGGTCATAGAGTTAGGCATACCAGTCGTCCTGAACTCGGCCAGCCTTTAATCCTGGTACATGGAGGCTTCCAAAAATGGTTTACAGAAAAGAACGATCCAAAATATTGAACAGGAATAATTGAGAGCAGTAATATTTTAACAATCTGGTCATCATTCTAGTCAAGGTATGCTTAATTTGTGAACGTTCTTCCCATTTGGATTTCCAAAAATCTTCAAAACCACAATTGATGCAATAGCATGAAAATACTACTCCTGCAGCCTCCAGCTCCCAGGCTTCCTCACTCACTGTCATCAACCTAAATCACTACATCTGTCACCCATCTCAACCGTGTGTGTGTCAGACCCACTGAGTCCTGAAATGTGGAAACAAGGAGAGAGGTTTAAGAAGACTCTTTCCCCTAAGCATGCCTAAAATCAATGAAATGCACCAAGCCACAAGATAGGTGTCTATAACACACCCAGTCACAAGGTAGGGGCTCCCCCGGAAGACTGCCTTTGTGCATAGACACATAATCATATGTACTTTAAGAATTGGATGGAAACCCTTTTAATGTATACAATCACTTGCATCTTCTGCATGTTAGTACTGGAAGCCAGAGTCAGGACAGGGTCAGGAACTGTGTAGCCAACTTCTAAAATTATCATCTTTCTCAAGCGCATGTCTCCAAAAAGAAAGCGCCTTGGCCGCTACATGAAAAAAAAATGTGTATTCTTAACCACATTCCTTCCACATTAAATAATTTTTACTGCAAATGGCATGTTTTAGGGTACAAATGACTTTAAAAGGCATGAGGCCTTCCCCACAAAGGGTACTCTCCTGTCCTTCTGTGACTGATAAACAGGAAAATCTCTGTGTCCTGCTCCGGAATGCACAGATTATGTGAGAAGATATTCCACTTTTATTTCTAATCCTTTCAGTGGAGTAAGGCCACTCTTATTTTCTTTTCTGATAAATGGAGGTCATCTCAGATGATAAAATTATGTTATTAATGTATTCAAAATCTCTTTTTAAATGTACAGGTCTATTAGCCTTAAAGAAATCAAATATTTTCCTGATACTCTATAAAGATTTGACAAGTGTCTTCCAAGCTTGGCTTGGGGACCCCCTCACCCCAAGCCCACAGTTTAAACTATCTTCACATAACCAACATGGAAGACACTGACAAGAGAGAAAATGAAATAACTCACATCACAACTACAGGCATAAATAATAAGCTCTTAGAGCATAAAGAAAATGTGACTAATTGAGACCAGAAAGGGTCAGAATTGTAACTAGTTTCTTTTAGAAACTATATTGTTCTGTTTGTGATTGGTTTGAGATGGGGAACACAATCTTTCTTCTAAATCAGTTAAGATACAGATGGCTGAGGAACCCCCATGAAAGAGAGCTGCCCTCTAGCATGCAATCTGAGACCTGCAGTTACGCTCACATACAATTGTTCTTTATATTTGACACCTTCTTCCAGTAAATCCTGGGCTGGCCCTGCCCCTATTAGATACTGCAGCTGCTCAGAGGTGCTCAATACCATCACAGATGTTAACGAGGCATGAACAGTGGTTCAGGGAGATCTGCCACACTTAATCCTGTCCAGAATAAGAGATTTGGCTTTTGCTCTTCAATGAGTGACTATGAGCCTGTAGACAAGCCTAAATGTCTAAGAGTCTCTAGTTGCGGATATATAAAATAAGGGGGGCTGGACTGAACCGGTGATTCTCAGTGAAGGAAGGTGATCCTTAACTGTCTCCCCACCCCGATTGAGAATCCTTGTGCAAGAGGATAAGTTACAGGTAGGAACAAGCTGCGAATGTGTGGTGAGGATTCAGGACAGCGATCTGACCTCGGTGGGAAAACTAGGGAAGAGGCACTTAAAAAGAACTTAAGCTTCTGGATATAAGACTTTCTGGATATAAGACTTCCTGGGTATAAAGACTTTGCCAGACTCATTGATCCAGAGTAATTAGCCAACCAAATTGAAGCACAGGTTTGTCCACTAGCTGAGTGTACCTCTCATTGTGGCCTTTTGGAGCTGCTGGTGGTTAGGCAATCACAGTCCTCCAATCAACAAAGTCATGTCACCCAAAGAAGATGCAGGGATTAAGATGATGCTCATCTAGGATGCACTGTGCCATGCAACAGAGACAGCCCAAGAGAACAAACTGTAGATCCCAACACCTTGCACACCAACACACCAACCCCAACACACAGAAGCCACAGCATGGAGAGGGTGCAGGACTGCGGCTTGGAACATCAGGTCCAGCCCTAGTTCTGTCCCTGGGTGATGGTGTGACCTTGGGAAGTTACTTGCAAAATAGAAGTTTGGAACAGATCATTTCCAAATTACCCGCTAGAACAGAAACTGCACTTACATTTTTATTGTCCTACATAAAATCTATCTGCTACTGGAATTCTTGTAGCATTTTTAAGATCAGTGTATACATCTCCATTACTAGTTCGGTTTTTAAAGTGCTACAAGCCCAGGCTTCTTGGGCAAAGAAAACACTCAGGACAACTGCCCAGAACACGAGTTTGAGATTCAGAATGGGTCAACTTTGTTTTTTCTGGCTCCTTTACGATTCCTTCTGGCTAAATTCTACCCTCTACCAGCTGCCAAGTCTCTGTGCTACTGGCACCAAAGGCTTGATCTATAGTATTCATAGAGCTGGTGACACTGTGATAGATGAAGAAATTAAATCTTTCACCAAACTTGAACAGGCATTTTTATTTTGAATGGCAATTTTCATCTTCTTCCATCCCAGATGCAGAAATGTCAATACTTGAGAGAGAGTCTGATGATGGTTTAAAAAGTCACTGCAAAAATGGACTTGCCTCCCAAATGATCTCCCATTAGCTTGCAAATGTATTGCTTTTGCTGTATCAGTTTTTTAGCTTATTTCATGTTACGCCCCAACTGCAAGGGAATTGAGAACATACTGTCCGTATTTTTGAAAGAAGACTGTGACATTAACGGAATAAACATTTTACCATGAAAATGAAAACCTGGTGTAAATATTTGTATAACTGAATTTAGTCAATCAATCCAATATGGTGAGGGGGGGGGAGGGACAGCTCCTGAGCCACAGGCATGCCAGGGAGACAGGAGAAATTTTAATATTAAAATCCAAATAAGTAAATAAATAGCAATGATGCTCATTGACATCATTTAAAAGAATCTATTCATACAGAATGCAAGTGGGTATTGCCCTCAGGGAAAACAAATTGCCGTATACTATTTACAGGGTATAGTAGATGGCAATAAAATTACAAACAAGAGCAAGAAACACAGATGTTTAATCAAAGAATTAATCATTAAAATATGTTTTCATTCCATATCATATCCAGGTAAGCAAAACAGGGTAAAGAGTGAACAAAGAAAAAGTATTTGAGTACTCAGGAAACTCCTGGAACCCATATTGGCACCGATTATCACTGAGTTGAGAGAAGGGAGCCCAACGAATAGAATGCGTATTGTATGATCCCATTTATGTGAAAGTCCAGCAGGTCAGTGTGCCCCAGAAGATGGGGGTTGGAGTGAGAAGGGCCACAAGGGATCTGGGCGGACGAGTGAGATTATCAAGGAGACATATTATGCACATTATCTTGATTCTGCCAATGGTTTCAGGTTACACTTTTATCAAAACTAATCAAATAACGCAACTTAAATATTACACGTGGTTTTATTATATATCAACTTATACTTCCATAAAGCAATAAGAATATTGAAAGACCATTGTAGAGAAAAAAGTTCTAAAGGCAAGTAGTTAAATCTGTGAGTTATCGAGACAGCGGTTGGATGAAAAGTTACAGAAAAAAAAGTCAAACTAGACATGTAAGAGATTATTGAAGAAAGATTTCTGGTTTTCAGAAGGTTTTTCTAAGTTACGAAGGATTGTGCCTACAAAATACACATCCCCCCCCAAAAAAAATACAGTTCTTATTTTCTTAAGATTTTGATAGAATTAGTTGTAACCATCCTCAGAGGAACAAAAACAATCACTAGCTACTAGCTAGCATTTATTGAGCCCTTGCTAAAAGGCAGGCCCCAATCTAGTGGATTATTTCATGGGATCCTCACCTAAGGAATCTAAGGTGTATATGGTTATGCTCCACTTTACAGATGAAGATACCAAAGTTGAGAGAGGTTATATCACTTGGTTAAGGTCACATGCCATCCCAAGTGATCTGATTTCAGAATTGAATTCTTAAAATTAAACTTCTTACCTCTAGTGGACAAACAGAATTCTGGGAAGCTGAGGATGCAGCTCAGAGGCAGAGCACTTGTCTGGTCATATGCAAGGCTCTGGGTTCAGTCCCCAGCACCACAGGGTTGGGGAGGGAGAGGCAGGAGACTGGAATGACGCTGTAGGTTATGACTTGCTGACTCATGCTTTTGATGGCTTAAAAAGATTCTTTGTGCATTAAATAACTACCAGCTACACTTCTAAGTCTGAAAGCTAATCTTTTGCATGATAGCCGCAGAAAACTGCTATCAGTAGAAAGCAATGCAAGGCAGGGTATACTCTACAGCAAGGTACAGTGGAAAACAAATGGCCAGAAATCCACAGAATTGGTTTTGGCCACATCCATACTGATGGCTGTAAATGTGGGCAAGGATTTCTCTTCCTCAGGTCTGTTTCCTCCAGGGTAAAACTAAGGGTTTGGACTAATGAACCTCTTTTTGTCCCCCCACATTTTTTTATTGGTTGGACTGGTGAAGTTCTAAGACTCTTTCCAGCTCTGTAACTCCACCGATTCTCTTACAGGAATCCTCCCTACATTTGTATTTGGATCAAAAATTTCTCTGGGAATTTCAGATGCAAAGCTTCCTCCATCCCCTGAAACACCTAGACCCCTCCTGTACCTAGCAGGATCCCTCATTATTTACCAAAGGTAGTCAGCTCACAAGAGTACCCCCCCCCCCTGCAGCAGGAAGGCCCAAGGGAAAGGGAGTGCTGCAGGCCCCGTGCACTCCAACCATCTTTTAAATGCTGGTCATACACACTCAAGACTTGACCTGGGCTTTCGGTGGGTGAAGAGGAGGCACCCCTCCGCCCAGCAGATCATTCATTCCATTTTCCCTGTGCGGCCCCTGACATCTGAGATGGGCACAGGTCACATGCTGTGGCTACGGTTGGCAGATTCCATGCGTTCCCATTCCTGTTGGGGCCCTAAAGTGGCTATTCTCTCTTTGCACTAAAAACACATCATTTTCTCTTTTTAAGTGGATAGATTTTGTGACCCTTTGTGGAAACATAAAAAAAATAAGAGCAACTCCACGAGGCAATTTAAAACATCTCAGCATCTAGAAAACCTTCCCCGTTATCATAAAAGAAAGGAAAGAAGGACAGGCAGCTGCGAGAGACAGTACAGTTGACAGGGAGCTCGCTATCTTTAAGAACAACTCCTCTCATGAATTTTCATCTCCCTATTTTGGGGTTTTAGCCGAATTGAAAATTATTTCTGGGAAAAGCATGTCTTATGTGTGATAACTACTCTCACAATGCACTGGTGAGACAGACTCCTAAAATTACAAGGCATCCAAGGTCTATTTTTCTGTAACTCTGCTTCTGCTCTGCATTTTCATCCTGTATTTTACACACTCGTCTATTTTTATAAACACCTTGTTCTATCTCAGAACATATAACTCATGTTTTCACTTTCTTTCTCTTTTAGTAGCAATCATCCTACTATCATGGCCGTGAAATTAAAATAGAGTTCACCCCTCCCAGCATAAAACCAGAGATTTACAAAATTTGCTTCCAACCTTTGTCACTGCAAAGACATAGGTTTTATGTGCTCGCATTCACCACAGGCAGGCTATTTTCTAATTTTTTTCTTGACTTCTCCACGTCGACTTAATCTATGAATCTGTCATTTTGAGTGGAGCAATATTCCGCTGAATTGCTAAAACACGGTTTAATTAGGCATCTTTCAGCTAGTTGTTTCCATACATTATTATAACCTAGTCAAGCATTTTTAATTAAACAAGTTTGTTTATCTTTTTGAGCTATTTTCTTAGGTTATGATCTAAAAAGCCCAGAAAAACTTTAAAAACCATAATCAACTCTGTGACTTTTATTACAAATTGCCAGGTGGCTCTCCCCAAGGCACTGTGACAATCTGCAATGTCTCTAGTAAATATGAGCCTAACTTTTTCTTTTTTTCTTTTTTTTTTTTTTACTTATTTTTTACTTCTTGGAGGACACAACATCTTTGTTTGTATGTGGTGCTGAGGATCGAACCCGGGCCGCACGCATGCCAGGCGAGCGCGTTACCGCTTGAGCCACATCCCCAGCCCCTAACTTTTTTTTGTACTCACTATAACACTGGTATTTATTTATTTGGGGGTGATTCCAAAAGAATGATGTGAGGTCTTTTCATTATTTGCAGTAGTCAAATGTTTTTATAAGACTCTTTCTGCCTCTTTTTAAGAATATGTATTGATCACCTACCACCAGGGCCTCCCTATCCCCGCTAACTCATAGTGCTGCCGACTGCTTCATAAAACAGGTACTATAAGTTTTGCTTCTACTAAGGACACCAGGACTCACATGGTTAAATAATGATTCCAAAGGATTCAATCTCATTGTCTACTTCCTGAGGATTTTCTATTATACTGTCCTGCCTCATAACAGAACCTTAAGCATCTCGCTGGTTTCCTTCTGTTTCTTTTTCTGTTTCTCTGTTTCTGTTCCTTTTTTTGGCTTAGTTTTCTTTCTTTTCCTTTTTTTTTTTGTACTGGTGACTGAACCCAGGGGTGCTTTACCACGGAGCCACATCCCCAGTCCTTCATATATATATATATATATATATATATATATATATATATATATATATATATATGAAAATATATATATATATATTATTTACAAACAGGGTCTCTCTCAGTTGCTTAAGGCCTTACTAAGTTGCTGAGGCTGGCTTTGAACCTGAGATCCTCCTGCCTCAGCCTTCCAAGCCACTGGGATTACAGGTGTGCTCCACCGTGATTGGCAGGTTTGGTCTGTTCTAGATTTCTTATTTGTGGATGTGGAAATACATGAGTGAGTCAAGAGCGTTCACCTTACAGATGCAGCTCAAGACACTTGCACAGACAGTTACACTTGTGTAACACCACATGGATCAGACACAGAATCTTCATCCCTTTTCTTTTAAAACATAGATTGGTTTTGTGCTTCTCATTCTATATAGGGTCTGGCACTGAAGCTACTCAGATAGGTGCTTAGTAAACTCTGATCATAGAGAACTGAAACTGGGAGTGATCTCAGAACTCACGTGTTCCAAACTCTCAAACTTACAGTTCTAAAACTGAAGCCAAGAAGGAACATGATTTATCCAAGATCCAACCGTCCAGAGCAATTTCTACTACACCCTACAGCCCCTGCTGGCTGCTGCCTGGTTACCCCCCACTCCTATGTGAGAGATGCAGAGAGCAGGGAGTGACAGAGAAGGCTGGATTCAAATGGGGACAGAGGTCCACTAAGGATTGTAGAATTGGTATTTCATCTTAGAGTCTTGAAGTACTCACAGGGTCAAACTGGTGGAGAAATGCTCATTAAGATGACCTTAATATTAAAAAAAAAACATTTTTTACATAAAATAACACTTATAAATCAAATAAACATTGCCCTTTAGACAGATTACTTGAGAGGACAGACACTTATTCCAATAATGTTCCATCATTTGTGACTTCTTTTGACCCCTTCTTTGAGGTTAACCTTCAGTGCTAATTTCAGTCAAATAAAACAATTTGTTAAAATTGCAAAATTAGCACCAATGGAATAAATATCAGATGTGGGCCTTTCAAGACCACCAGGAAAAAACAAAAATATAATCTCGATAAGAGAAGTAGCAGAGAATGGCCCCCTGTCCACCCTCCCTACTGCCCTCTCTCCTCCACTTTGTCTCTACTTCTCTCTCCCAACCCCTTTCCCTCCCCTAATAGTCCCTCTTCTACTTTAAGACCTTATTTTTCTTTCTTTCTTTCTTTCTTTTTAAAGCTTCTACACATTTTTTAAAAAGTGATGCTTGTCTTTCTGTGGCTGACTTTTTCACTTAACATGATGACCTCCATTTCCATCCATTTTTTTCTGCAAATGATATGATTCTACTCTTCTTTATGGGTGAATAATATTCCCTTGTGTATACATACCATATTTTGTCTATCAATTCATCTGTTGATAGGCATCTAGGTTGATTCCATAGTATAGCTATTGTGAATAGCGCAGCAGCACAGGGACATGCAGATGTCTCTTTGACATGCTGATATCATTTCTTTTGAACATATACCCAGAAGTGGGAGAGTTGGATCGTATGGTAGCTGTAGTTTTAGTTTTTGGAGGAACCTCTGTATGGTTTTCCACAATGGATATACTAGTTTATTTTGATTTATCTGTTTTGACATGTTAGGATATCTTCAAGCAAAATTGTACTGATTAATGCTAAAATGTCATTTATTTAATATCTTAAAGGAAGAATTATAAATAAGCAAAAGAGGGTCTTAAAAGTTATTATATTCCTATAGGATTAAAATGAAATTTGTATTCATTTTGAGTCCCATGATCAGGAAATAATCAGGAAGTTCTATAGCTCTGTGAGATGTATCCCCTAGTGACTATAACACAGAGAACTATGAACTGTGATCCCTAAGGTTGTAAGCACAGCTCTCGATGAACTTCAGGAACCCCAGTATTGAATTTCCCATTCTCCTAGAAACCACAATCCAAAGAGCGGAAATTCTTTGCTAGCACTTTTTTCCTGGCACACCTGCGCCTGCGACTGTTTTCTAAATTTTTCCCTCCTGTTCCAACTCATCATATAATTATCACCCCACTCATCTTCTTCCATACTGAACTCTTTACCTCTAAAGGAGAATAGGAATTTTTAATAGAGTGGAGGGCAGGTGACCGAACTGTCCCTCATCCAAACTGCCCAGCTATAGGATGGGGCCCCACCCAGTCCCTGTCCGGGCTCACCGATCACGTCCCCACTCTCCAGCTTGGAAGACCATGGGCTCTGAGAAGACCCACACAGGGAAGAGCATCGGATTAGGCTAATCCAATTCGAACCCGGGTCGCATAGGGTAGGTGCAGTGCAGAGAGGGACGGATTGGACACTCTAGGCAGGCAGTACCCATGGACAAAGCCCAGACATAGAAGTACGGCAGGCTCAGCCTGGCCGGAGTCCCAGACGCCCATGGGGAAGTGGAAGGGGGTCCACAGAGAAGGCTGGGAAGCTCCAGAGAGTGAAGGAACCTCGTCCAAAGGGCAACAGAGCCTCTAAAGGAATTAAAGAGAGAAGCTCGTTCTGGGTCTGTGCTGAGATCTGGGCTGCAGAGGCGAAGACTGAAGAAGTGGAACTAACCAGAAGGATCCAGCAGTTAAGACCGAAGGCCTGAACGGAGGGGCTGGTGCCAGATGGGGGCCAAGGTTGAGGACACACTCTAAGCATGGAACCAGGGCTTGGTGGCCATGTGCACAGGGGCTGAGAGAGAGGGGAAGTCAGGGGAGGCTTTTCAAAGTCTGACTTTCTTTTTTATTTTTAAGACACTTCTTGAATCATTAACGGCATTCATGTCACAATAATAAAATGGCCCTGTCCTTGGACTCTAAGTTTCAGAGAATGCTAGCCAAATATTGACACTAAAAAAGAAAGCAGAGGCCACTGAGATTACCTGAGAGAACTGTCACAGGTATTTTGACAACAGGTAGGATAACGTGGTGGACATAGAACAAGATGCACTTGGGCCCAAGTCCTAGTCTGGCTACTTGAGACCTTGGGCAAGTTTTCCTTCTCAGTTTCAGTTCTCTTCTTTCTAAGATCAGGAACGTAAAGGTACTGCTAGAGTTTGGATGTTGAAGGTCCATATGTTAAAGACTCAGTCCCAGGGATGGAGCTAATGAGAAGAGATGAAACCTTCAGAAGTGGAGCCTACTGGGAAGTGTCACTGAAGGTGTGCCCCTGTTTGGCATGCTCTGCCTTGCACTCCCGCCATGATGTGTCCAAAGCAGTGGGGCCAAAAAACCATGGACTGAAACATCCAAAATTGTGAGCCAAAATAAGCCTTTTTTCACAATAAGTTGATTTTTCTCAGGTATTTGTTATAGTGACAGAAAGCCGACTAATACAGAGACCTACCTGAAGAGGCTAATCAGGAGGCTGACATAAGGAGAAAGTACAAAACCCAACATCTGACATACCATAACTAAGCACCGTTATCATATAGTTTAGAAGACTTCCTATGGCTTCCAAAGAATATATTTTTTTAAATTTTAAAATAATATCTTTAATTTTTAAGACACTCTGAATTGAGTCCTGGGCAAGAAGAAAGTATCAACACCCTGGGAGGTGACAATGACTTAAAGCTTTTGTAGATGCGCCTTCTCAGACCCAACCTGGATCATCAGAAGAAGCTAAGGTCCCTCAAATGGGAAGCATGAGTCACTCATTGTCACACCCAGAATCTGTCAGAAGAATGCAGGGAAGGAAAAACTTTAAATGTAACAGAAGAATCTGTTAGGCAAAAGCAGGAAAATTATCTGTTTTGTATTTGGAATAGATAAACAGAGAAATTTAAAACTTTTAAAAGGTGGTAAAAAGTCTGTTAAAAGATCCAGGCATTGGTAGTTTTTATAGAAATGAGGACAGAGGACAACTAGTTTAAGTTCTAGGAAACCCTAAGAGATAAGAAAATTAGAATAAAGAAGCCAATGCTGTATTTAAGACAGTGATGGCTGATAAGTTTCATCCTAGGATTATTAAGAAAGTCAGCAGATGCAATAACAAAACTTCCACCTGCAGTTTTGGAAGAGTGAGGTCAGTAGTGTGTGGACAAACGTTTAACCATCAGCTAGCCAGGAAAAAGGGGCATGCACCCTTACAACTATGTACACATATTCATTATAAATCTTACTGATATAAGGAACCTGTGGCATGTAATCTACAAGTAATAAAATATACAATATGTTTATCATAAATTCCATATAGTCAATGGCTTGGTTCATTTCTGCCAAATCCCACATCTATAGGCAATGTATGGTTGAAATTGATGAACGAGTATAATAGCTCCAACATGAATACTTGCTGACCTTTGAGGTTGAGAGTAAAACAATTCATCATTCACTCAGGATGGCAAGACTAAGTCAGATATTTGTTTTTTAAATACTAGAAGAATAGTTCAAACGTTTTTATTGCTGCTCATGATGTAATGCTACGCAAAGGAGACACCATTAACTTTAATCTTTAATTTTCTTCATCCTTAAGTCTAGACAACAAAGCAATCAATCAAGCCCTGATGTGAAGTCAATATTCCCATGAAGTAAATGGTCCATTGTGGCCAATTTGAAGCTACAGCCTGGGCACCACTAAACTCAGAGTTTGCAAGAAATGCACAGTAGCACAGCCGTACGCAGTACTTCCACTATGAAGACACAGTGCACTTCACTGTTACATTTATAATCTCCCTCTCAGTTCCTCCGTCCACATCATTGATACAGATGTGCCCCTATTTGCTGAACTTGACAAAACATGGCTGTTTCTTTATTGTTTAGAGATCATAAATATTCATGTTTGGATGCTGAGATGTCTGTAATTCCAAGGGTTTTCTTTAAGCTCGGCTGCAGCTCTAACAAATGATCTCATTTGGTGCTGAACTTGAACCAGCTCGTAAAGGTTTGTGAGAAATAATTATTAAATTTTCAGAAATTCTGTAAGCCGAATAATAGTTAATTATAAACATCATTTAAAGTGAATCATACATGCTTATAATTAAATTATATTTCAAAACAGATATTAAATATTCAAGATTCATCACTCCTGCTCAGGTTACTACACTTTACTATTATCTATGCCCCTGAAGTTATTCAAATTAGAACATATAAGTTTGGGTGGAGCATAAATAAAGTACCCCAGGTCCTTGCAGTGCCCAGAAAGTGCTACAAGTTTCTATTAGCCTTTAATAAATCGAAGATGAACGTTGTGGACCAAATGGAATGACTATCTAGCAAGCGATATGAGAGAGGAAAGAAATAGGAAAAGTGAAAAAATAACAAGGAGAAATAAATGAACATGAATAAGTGAGACAAGTAGAAATCAAATAGTAAAAATGTTAGATTAAAATCCGAGTCAGAAAAAAAAAAAAAAGTCAAGGGCTGAGGCTGGGGCTCAGTGGTAGAGCACTTGCCTAGCCTGTGTAAGGAGGCACTAGGTTCGATCCTCAGCACCACATAAAAATAAATAAATAAAATAAAGGCACTGTGATCATCTAAAACTAAAAAATATTAAAATAAAAAAACAATAAATAAATGCCAATTACAACTAAAAATATAACTAAAATAAAATAAAAAACAAGTTCAAGTCAGTAATCACATTACAAGCAAACAGGTAGATACTCCATTTATGAGACAAAGATTGGCAGACTAGATAAAATAATTAAATCTGTGCTGTTTTTAAGATACACAGTTCAAACACAATGATACACAGTGTTTTGACTATGGAAAGATAAAAAAGGATAAACCATGCATATCTTAACCAAAAGGAATGAATCTGGGAGAATCATGTTAATCAAAATGGACTTTAAGAGAAAAACCATTGTCCTAAGACTAATATAATAAATCTAAATTTATATGACTCTAAACACTTGGCCATGAAATAGGTAAGGCAAAAGTAAAATAACTAAAGGGAGAGGTAATTATAATTAATAATCGTAGCTGTAAATATTTTACCACCCTCTCCCTGGAGCTAATAGAATACACAGGAAAATCTGCAAAGACATTAAAGTTTTGAACAAAATGTCTAACCTTTTACTTTTAGCCTCCTATGCATCCTTAACTTAGGAAGTATCTTTAATAAGCAACATAAAAGTGACCTGTCATATTTTAAAATTACCAATCCATATGATTAACATCCACGAACACTTTACCTCACACCTGTAAAATATGCCCTATTTTCAAGAATAAATATGATGTTTACAACCACTGGCTACATGCAGGGTCAGAAAGCAGGTCCCCACACTTCTCTAAAGATTGGATTTATATAGAGCGGGTTCACTGAACTCAGTAAAATTAAGCCAGAAATCAATAACAGAAAGATAACTGGAAATCCCCAGGTGTGCGGCATTAACCAATGAACTTTTAAATAATTCATGAACCAAAAACTACTTAGAACTTAATGATAATAAAAACATAAATCCTTCCAGAAGAGACATCTCTAAGCTAAGAAGGGTCTTTTTCTCCACTCAGTGAAAGTGCTGAAATACCTACCGCCCCCACCCATGATGTACTCACCTGGAATATGGTTCTTCTTTGTTAATGGAACATGTTCCTGAAGGGGTCTCTGCCTGATTCTAGACCTGGGAGGTCATTTGAGGCAAATGGTTAAATATTTTGGATCTGTGCTCTGGGCATCTGCTGTGTGGGACACAGAATTTTCTAGTTTCCAGTGAGAGATAGCACAGTATTCTTTGCTTTAGGTTCTTCCTTTTCCCTTGCAGGACCTAGCTGCAGGAAGCCCACCTACCCCAGTACAGACCCCCCTGAGGTTCTACATGCTGTTCCCTTGCCCGCTGTGGATCCTGATGGTCCTCATTCTGGAGGACTATTATGTCAACCTTTGCCCGGTGAAGAGACCCACTCGGAGGTTTGTGATCACACACATAAAACACACAACCGTCTTCTAGATGAAAACAACCTCTAATCGCCACAAGTGAACATCTCCTCAAGCTACAGCCTTCTATTGAACACTCACACATATTTACGTATTTCCTGTAGCTCGTGTAAATCACAAAGTATTCAGAATATTATCACAAATAGACGACTCGAAAACAATTTTAAACTTTCAAATAGCAACAGATATAAATTGGAGTAATGGACACTAACTGCTAAAATACATCTCCCGAGATCTCGGTGCTTTAAAACAACTAAGGTTTGGTTCTGTTTGAACCACACAGTTAAACATGAGTTAATGGAGTTTGAGGTCTCCTCCAAATGATGACTTGGGGAGTCGGGATGCTTTCATCTTCTGTAGATCCCATCTTCTAGTTTCAGTGCCACCTGGTGACACACAGCCAGCGGAAGCAGAAGAACAAAGAGAAATCAAGTCAAGTGCTCCATCATCTCCGCCCGCCTCATGTTCCACTGGCCAGAAATAGTCACGTAAAACCACATACAAAGTGGGCCTAGGAAACATGGTCAGCCCTCCAAAACCAAGGATCTACATCTGCAGATTCCATGAAGGGTGGGCCAAAATTATTTGGGAAAGTGCGTTTACATTACTGCTGACATGAACTATGTAGCTAGGTCTATGCAGGTTGTGCCTGTACTGAATAGGTGCAGACATTTCCATCATCCCTACATATTATAGTATAACAACTATTTACACAGTGTATATGTTGTAACCAGTGTTCTAAGTAATCTAAACACGGTCAGACGTATACAAGAGGATATATGCAATTACTACCCATTTTTACATGAGACCTGGGCATTTGTGGATTCAGGTAACCATGGAGGGTTCTGGAACTAATCCCCAGCAGAGACTGAAGGATGACAGTGTGATCTTCCCAGTGATCAGGAGGAAAGTGAAATGGTCTGTTCAATAAATCACACAGTCTCAAACAGATATCAAACTTCACAGTCTATTACTTAATGAGGAAGAAAGAAAGGAAACCATGTTTACTGATTTGGGGTAGCAAATTTAATGCTAAGAACTTTACACATACTGTGTTGAAACAGGAAAAAAAAAAAAGTTATGAAGCAGATGTCATTGTCCCGATTCTAAATACACATGAAGGAACTGAAGTGCACAGACAGTAAGCAGATACCAGGTCAGCGGGAGTTGAACCCTAGACCCACATTTCTTCCCTTGTCCTCTCTGGTTCTCAAGATATGGCCCACAGCCCACTTGAGGGGCCTTGTCAGATTGTAGGTCACTGAGCTCCATGGCACTTACTGAATAAGAGGGATCCAGGATTATAACAGAGGAAACAGCACATTTAATGAATTTCCCAGGTGCCTCTCTACCACACACAGTGTCGCTCCCTCTGGAATACAGCAGTGAAATTCCAAATAATCCCTTCAAATAAACTAGAAGATGTAGGGAGAAGATTAACCAGGCTTAAGAGAGGATGTTCTGTGGCAAATTCAAAATCCTACACAACAAGGAGTTAGAGGCATGGCCAGTGGTCCTAAACCAATTAACCTCCTGTGTAACCTGGGGAGTGCACCTAACCTCACTGAATCCAGTCTAAAGGAAGACTATCTTTGATTCACTGTAAAATGTTGGAATCAGGATGATTTTTTTTTTCACTATGGAGGATTGATTTAAAGGATTTTTAAAAGATCTTAAAAAAAAAAGATTTAAGTGTCTCTAAACTGAAACAATATAACAAATAACAGAATGAAGAAAGTAACAGCATTTCAAATAACAGCTAATCCCAACAAGATTTTTTTTTTGTAGTGATATACAAGTGTCTTTCAAAATTTATGTGAAAACACAAAGGAGCTAGAATAGCCAAAAGCAATTTTGAAAAAGAAGAATAAAGTTAGAGGAATCACAATACCCAATTTTAAGACTATCTAACTACAGTAATCAAGACAGTGTGGTATTGGCAGAGGGAGAGACACAAAGATCAATGGAACAGAGTAAAGACCTCGAAATCACTGCATACAGTTGGCCAGCAAATTCTGAACAAAGATACAAAAACAGCTGAATGAAAGAAGGGTACTGTTTTCAAAAAAAAAATGGTGCTAGAATAACTTATGGATATCCATGAGTTAAAAAAAAAAAAGAAATTCCATTGAAACCTCACACCTTTGACAAAAAGTAAATCAAATGATAATGTCAAAATATAAAACTTTTAGGAAATAATGTCAAAAGATAAAACTTTTGGGAAAAAATGCAGGAGAAAATCTTTGTGACTTAGGGTTAGGCAAAGACATCTTAGCCATGACTGCAACAGCATGATGACTGACGCTTTAAAAAATCCAATTAAGCTAAAAACTTGTTCCACAAAAGATTCTGTGAACAGGATGGAAAGACAAAACAACTGAAAGGAGAAATAGATCTGCAAATGACATATTCGACAAAAGGACTTATAATCAGAAGATAGAAAGAACTTTCTAAATTCAATGGTAAAACAATCCAATTTTTAAAACTGGCAAAAGACTTGACCAGACATTCCCTAGAGAGAATAGGGACAGTAAATAAGGACACAAACAGATGTTCAATATCAAGCATTAGGGAATGCAAGTAAAGCCACAAAGAGGTGCCACCACATACTTGTTAGAACAGCAAACATAAAAATGTGGCAACATCAAACTCTGCAAGGGTGTTCTTACATTGCTTGGGGGAGGGGGGATATAAAATGATACAGCAACTAAAAGATAGCTTTAAAAAAAGTCAAAACTGCAGTATTGTTAAATACGGTCATCATACCAGAACATTCCCGCCAACTGTAACATCTTCCATATTGACCAACCACTCCCCATACCCCCCCTACCACCTCTCCCCAGCCTCAGGCAACCACTATTCTGCTCTAAACTTTTATGAGGTCAATTTCTTAAAATTTCACAACTGAATAATGTATTCTGTATTTCAAAATAGTTAAAAGAGGGGATTTTTAAACGCTTTCACCAAAGAGAAATGATAAATATTTGAAGGGAAGAATATGCAAATTACCCTAATTCAATCATTATAATACATGTATGAAAATATCACCTTGTATCTCATAAATATGTACAGTTAGTATGTGTCAATCAAAAATAAAATAAAACTAAAATAAGCTAAACATATAACTAGCATATGACTCAGCAATCACACTGTGGGGTATTTGTCCTCAAGAAATGAAAACATGCTTTCACGAAATATAAATGGAATTTTCATAGCATTTGAAATTTGTATTATTTGTAACAGCTAAAAAATTGACAACAACCCAGATGTCTTTGACCGGTAAGTGGAAAAACTTAACTCTGGTACATCCATGCAATAGAATATTAATCAGCAATAAAAAGGAACAAACTACTGATACACCAACAACTTGCATGGATCTCAAGGTCATTCATTATATTGAATAACAAAATAACCTCAAAAGGTATGATTCCACTTACATGACATTCTGAAAAAGTGAAGGAAAGATCAGTGAAGAACAGATCAAGGGGTCAGGTAGACGGAAGATCTGACTGTAAGTTTAGCAGAGCATAGTAGTTGCTTTGTAGAAATGGAGCAATTCTGTATCCTGACCCTGGTGTTGGCTACACAAATCTAGACAGGTAATAAATTTCCACGCTACTGTACACACACACACACACCACACACACACACACACACAAGCATGAAATAACTGGGAAACTGTGACTATGATCTGCAGTTTAGCTAATAGTGTTAACACAAATGCCAGCATCCTTGCTTGGGTAAGTACTATAATTACAGAAGATGTAATTGGATAAAGCAGGGAGATGGTATCTGGGAACTTTCTGCACTTCTTTTTCAACTTCTTATGACTTTAAAATGATTCCAAAGTAAGAATATTTAAAAGTAGCTAAAATTTGTTGAGTGTTCTCTGAGCGTCTACACTGTGCACAGAACTTCGTATATATCAACATATTAAATCATAAATCTTTTTTTTTAAAGAGAGAGAGAGAGAGGCAGAGAGAGAGAGAGAGAGAGAGAGAGAGAGAGAATTTTTAATATTTATTTTTTAGTTCTTGGTGGACACAACATCTTTGTTTTTTTGTATGTGGTGCTGAGGATCGAACCCGGGCTGCACGCATGCCAGGCAAGTGCGCTACCGCTTGAGCCACATCCCCAGCCCTAAATCATAAATCTTTGCAATAGAAAACTGTGTTCTTGTATTAACAGATGAAGAAACTAAGTTTCTGAAACTTAAAAACATGTGGGCAAGGACACCATTGCTAAGTGATATGAGCAGTATCCACACCCAGGGAGTCCAGTTCCAGAGCCCCTGGTCTGAACAGTACACAGTATTTTTTTTTTTTTTTAAGAAAAATGAAAGACAGGAAAATAAAGAGGTCAGAACAGGAATCAATAACATGGAAAAAAAAGAAAAAAGAATTTTTAAAAAATGAAGTAAAGTGAGCATGCGAAACCCTGAAAAGTGATCTTTCTGGTATATTCTGCATCACTCAGTCCCATAGGAAAGCCAACGGCATGTTACACTCTAAGAGACTGAAGGGGGCTGGAGGGAGGTAAGGAGCATTTTCAAAGGAACAGCACCAGCTCCCATTTGAGCAGGTCAGGGTAATTGGGGTTATTTAATCTAGGGAAAGTCAAGAGGTGGCTTAATTGCCACCTTTTGCAAAGGCTTTCGTGAGCATGTCCAGAGGCTGTGGATAAATGAAAGAGACTGAAACTGAAAAGAGAGACTTTGGTTTGACATTAAAATAAAATGTTTTTCCAACCATCTGAGTATGGATAAAACTAGGACAGATTAGATTCTTTCTTCTGAGACCTTCAAGAAGGAAACTTTTAGTTCATTCTCCTCAAGTTAAATCTTAAGGGAAGTGTTATGGTTTAGATATGAGGTGTCCCCCAAAAGCCCACATGTGAGACAATGCAAGAGGTTTAGGGGTGAAATGATTGAATTACGAGAGCCTTATTCCAATCAGTGAGTTAATCCTCTGATAGCGATGAACTGAGTGGGAACTGAGGGCCGGTCAGGTGTGGCTGGAGGAGGTGGGTCCATCCATTGGGGGCGTAACTTTGGGACATATATATTTTGTCCCTGCTGACTTGAGTCTCTCTCTCTCAGTCTCTCTGCTTTCTGGTGCCACGTCCTGATCACACCCCTCTGCCATGATGTCCTGCCTCACCTAGAACCTGAGGAATGGAGTCAGCTGTCTGTGGACTGAGACCTCTGAAACTGTGACACCCAAACAAACTTTTCCTCCTCTAAAACTGTCCTGTCATGTCTTTTGGTCACAGCGGCGAAAAGGGATAACAGGAAAGTCTGGCGTGTGCTGTGCCAGGCCCCATATGAGGCTAAATGTAGGACAGACACAGCCATTCCCATCTCACAGATATGGAAACCTTGGTACCTGCCTAAGGCCACTCAGCAGCTCAGTGGCGGAGACAGGAGATTCAAATCCCGGTTTATCTGCCTTCTCAGCCCAGATCCTTTCACTATAATCATGCACACAGCGAAACTTGGAGATTTAAGGACTTGGAGAGTCCATGCCTGCGGGTTACACCTGGATCAAATAATCAATTACAGTCCCTTCTAGCTATAAAGGACATCTGTGCTTCCCAATGCTCCTAGTCTGGTTTTACCTCCGCTCCATCTCTGCTCCTCTTGTGGAGGAACTCACCTTGGTCCGGGAAGCTCTATGCTTCTACTCCATCATTCTCCTGAGGGCATCCCTGCAGGGGATGGCCCATGCAGTCAGAAGAAGTGAAAGAGAAGAGTAAGCACATGCCGTCCCATTTTATAGACAAGAAACTCGAGTTGCCCAGTGGGCCAGGGATAGAATCAAAATTGTGCAGGAATGAAGAACAACTCAAGGAAGTGGGGAGTCCAGCCAGTGGAAGCCAGGTGGGAACAAATGTCCCTCTGGGCAGGCCTCATCCAGTCCAGGGCAAAGGAGGTCACTGGCTCCCCAGCCTTTGTCTTCACAGACAAGCATGCATAGCCACAGTTAGGACTCCAGGAAAGGTATGCCACCAAAGTTCTCCAAGTGTGCTCTGTGTATGTGTGTGTGTGTGTGTGTGTTCTAATAAGATTTTATTTGTGGAGATTAAGATTGTATTTCATGTCATTTTTGTTCATTTAAAAAAATAACAGATCTTAATTTTTAGAGAAATTGTAAATTTAAAGAAAAATTCAGCAAAAGCTACAGAGAATTTCCCATATGCTCCCAAGCAGTCCCCCCAGTTTCCCTTACTATTAACATCTTGCACTGGTGTGGCACACTTTCTACAATGGATGAAACAATATGGATTCATTATTATGAACTAGAGACCATACTTTACATTAGGAGTCCCTTTGAGGTGTACAGTTCCCTGGGTTCTGCCAAATGCAGGATGTGTGTCCACAGTTACAGTTAGTCTCACTGTCCTGAATGCCCCCGGACCTCTCCTATACATCCCTCTCCACCCGACCTCCTCCCGTCACTGGTTATTTCCTGGTCCCTCTAGTTGTACTTTTTCTAGAATGTCATATGGTTGGAATCACACAGAACATAGCTTTCTTAGGCTGGTTTCTTTCACTTAATAATATGCAATTAAGTTTCCTTTGTCTCTTTTCATGGTTTGACTGTACTTTTTTTAAAAAATAAAATTACTTATTTTTCTATTTCATGGAATAATTTGAGATGGATTGGTCTAAGTTCTTTGAAGTTCTGGTAGAACTTGGTTGAGAATTCGTCTGGTCCTGGGCTTTTCTTGTTGATAGGCTTTTGGTGGCATATTCAATTTTATTGCTGAAAATTGATCTTTTATATTTTCTATGTCCTCCTGATTCAATTTGGGTAGGTCATATCTCTCTAGAAATTTGTTGATCTCTTCATGATTTCCTATTTTGTTGACGTATAGATTTTCAAAATAGTTTCTGATTATCGTTTGTATTTCAGCAGTGTCTGTGGTGATACTTCCTTTTTCTATCATGAATTTTAGTAATTTGAGCTTTCTCTCTTTCTCTTATTATGGAAATCAATAAAGATAACTCACCACATTAATAGACTTATTTTTAAGAATTACATAATTACTCAATAGATGCAAAAAAAAAGGATTTGACAAAATTTAGTATTCTTTCATGTTCAAAACACTAGAAAAACTAGGGATAGTAGGAATATACTTCAACACTGTAAAAGCTATTCATGATAAACCCAAGGCCAACATCATTCTAAATGGAGAAAAATTGATAGTATTCCCTCTCAAAACTGGAACAAGATAGGGATGCCTTCTTTCACCACTTCTATTTAACATAGTCCTTAAAATCCTCACCAGAGCAATTAAAAAAGAAGGGGGAGTGGGAGGAGGAGGAGGAGGAGGAGGAGGGGGAGGAAAAAGAAGGAAATTAAAGGGATACAAATAGGAAAAGAAGAGATCAAACTATCTCTATTTGCTGAGGACAGGATTCTATATGTAGAAGACCACCCCCCCCCCAAAAAAAAAAAACTCTACCAGAAAGCTTCCAGAACTCATAAATTAAGCCAAGTAGCAGAATACAAAATTAACACCCATAAATCAATTGGGTTCCTACACACCAATGATGAATCAGCTGAAAGAGAAATCAGAAAAACTATCCTATTCACAGTAGCCTCAAAAAATAAAGTAAAATATTTGGGAATCAATCCAACAAAAGAAGTAAAACACCTCTACAATGAAAACTACAGAACACTGAAGAAAAAAAAATTGAAGAAGACCTTAGAAGATGGAAAGATCTTCCATGTTCTTGGATAGAGAGAATCAATATTGTCAAAATGGCCATACTACCAAAAGCACTCTACAGATTTAGTGCAATTCCTATTAAAATTTCATTGATGTTCTTCAGAGAAATAGAAAAAAGTCATGAAATTCATTTGGTAAAATAAGAGGCCCAGAATAATCAAAGAAATACTTAGCTAGAAAAGTAAAGCAGGAGGTATCATAATACCAGACCTTAAATTATACTACAGAGCTATCGTAACAAAAACACCATAATGTTGGCACAAAAACAGACAGGCAGACCAATGGAACAGAATAGAAGAAACAGAGACAAACCCACATAAATACAGTTATCTCATAGAAGACAAAGGCACCATAAACATACATTGGAGAAAAGACAGCCTCTTCAAACAAATGGTGCTGGGAAAACTGGAAATCCACATGTAGAAAAATGAAATTTAACTCCTACCTCTCACCCAGCACAAAACTCAACTCAAAGTAGATTGAGGACCTAGACATTAGATCAGAGACCCTGAGCTACTAGAAGAAAATGTAGGCCCACTCTCCATCCTGTCAGCTTAGGAACTGACTTCCTCAACATGACTCCTAAAGCACAAGAAGTAAACACAAGAATCATAAATGGGATGGCATCAAACTAAAAAGCTTCCTCACAGCAAAGGAAACAATTAAGAATGTAAAAAGAGAGCCTACAGAATGGGAGAAAATATTTGCCACCTGCAACTCAGGGCATTAATCGCCAAGATATATAAAGAACTCAAAAACCTTAACATCAAAATAAATAAATAAATAACCCAATCAATAAATAGGCAAAGGAACTGAACAGGCACTTCACAGAAGAAATATGATCGGTCAACAAATATGTGAAAAAAATGTTCAATATCTCTAGCAATTAGAGGAAATGCAAATTAAAACTACACTGAGATTCTATCTCACTCCACTCAGAATGGCAATTATCAAGAATACAAGTAACAATAAATGCTGGTGAGGATGTGGGGAGAAACGTACACTCATACCTTGCTGGTGGGACTGCAAATGGTGTAACTACTTTGGAAAGCAGTATGAAGATTCCTTAGAAAACTTGATATATCAAAGTGCATAAATGCATTCTGCTGTCATGTATAACTAATTAAAACAAATTAAGAAAATTCAAACCCCTAAAAAAAAAAAAGAAAGAAAATTTGGAATGGAACCACCATTTGACCCAGTTATCCCACTCCTCAATTTATACCCAAAGGAATCAAAATCAGCATACTATTGTGATACAAACACATCAATGTTTACAGCAGTTCAATTCACAATAGGAAAGCTACGGAGCCAACCTAGGCACCCTTCAACAGATGAATGAATAAAGAAAATGTGGTGCATATACACAATGGAATACTACTCAGCCATAAAGAAGAATGAAATTATGGCATTTGTTAGTAAATTTCATGCTAAGTGAAATAAGCCAATCCCTAAAAACCAAAGGCAAATGTTCTCACTGATATGTGGATACCAACAGACAAAAGGGTGGTGGTCATGGATAGAATAGAAATTTATTGTATTAGACAACAGGGAATGAAGGGAAGGAGGAGGGACAGGAATTGGAATGAGCAGAATGAATGGAATATCACTTTCCTATGGTCATATATGAATACACTACTGGTTAAACTCTACATCACATACAATCACAAGAATGGGATCTTAATTAGAATAAGTTAAACTCCATATATGTATAATATGTCAAAATACATTCTGTATTTCTAAAAAGAAAAAATTTTAAATTAAAAATGTGTTTTTTTTTAAAAAAAAAAAAAAGAAAATTTTTGAGTTTGCAGAAAAATTGAGCAGAAAATACAGGGTCCCCACATTGTCCCTTCAATTTCCATCACAGTTTCCCCTGTTATTTATATCTTGCTTTACTGTGCTATATTTGTTATAATCAGTATTGATACATTATTATTAATTAAAGTAAAAAGTCAGTGTTAGGGCTCAAAGGGTTTTACATATGGGGAATTATATGTGTCCATCTATAGCTTATTTCTCGTTATCACTGAGTAAAATTCCACTGTATGGACATACCACAGCTTGTTTATCCATCCACAGATTGAAGGGCATTTGGGTTGCTTCCATTTTTTTTGGCAATTATGAATAAGGTTGCTACAATCATGTATGAGTAGGTCTTTGTATAGACATGTTTTCAACTTATTTGGGAGAAACAAGAGTCACAATTTCTGGCTTGTATGCTAAGAACATGTTTTGTAAGAAACTTCCAAAGTACCTTGTGAAGTGTCTGTATCATTTTGACTTCCCACCAGCAATGAATGAGAGCTCCTGTTGCTGCGATCCTCGCGGGCATCTCATGATGTCAGTGTTCTGGATTCCAGCCGTTCTAATGGCGTGTGGTTGAATCTTGTTTTAACCTAAGTGTGTCTTTTCTTAAGCATGGTGTTCAACTGCTTAGAGTCAAAAGCAAATCTTAAAAATCTTCCAGGATTCAGCCCATAATTGTCATTTTTAGAAGCTCCATCCACTCAAACAGGAGGATTCTCTTAAGAGAACAAGATACTCTAAGACAATTAATTTCTACTGCTGAAGACATAGCTGGTATTTCTTAGTACCTGAAATACATGGAGCTGGAAAATGTCAATCAAAATGAGTCCCTTCTTCACTAACATATAAAATAATGTGAGGATACCTGAAATATAGAGATGAAGTTGTCTTTGATTAATTACTAACTACATAAAGGCATTACCTTTGACTTTTCTGAATTTGCTTTTGTTCTATAAAACTCCTCTCAGATTTAAACAAACACTGTGCAGTCCTAAATTACTTTGTACTCTTCTAGGATATGAAAGGCTGTGTGGTGGGGGTCTGAGGATGGGAGCCTAGAACCTCCCTTCTTCATTGGTTTACCCAGACATTCTCCAACACATTTTATGGAAACTAGAGCAACCGAATAATGGGAAGAAAGATTTTCTGTAGATTGTTACACCTGCTGTGGCTTAAATTTTCAAATAGTAAAAGACATTTTCTTGCTATATTTACCTTGAAGCTGCACTTCACACCTGCATGTTTACATAATGGTTTTGATGGTTGTTTAACTCTACAAAGATTCAGGCAATAAAATGCAAAAAAAAAAAAAAAAAATCTTGGAAAGAAGTCATTCAATTTCATTTTTTTTTTTTTTTACAAATGTGAACTTTCCACTCTTAGAACTCTATGCCCATGAAACTTAACATAATAAAAAGTCACAAAACACATCCACCTTGAAAAATTATTGGCAAGGATCTTAAATTTTTAAATGGTCCATTTTATGTGCCATTCTTAACAAGCAAAGATAAAACTATATCAAACAAGTGCCTTCTCCTCAACAGCTTATCTGCTGCTGATGGAAGCTCCTCCGAAGCCTTGGAAATAGTCCATAATTAGGTGGCAAAGATGCCTGAAAACTTTTCCAAACCAAATGGCAAAGCATTTAAGAGAAGCATCAAGAGGCATTTGCTAGGAATTCGTTTAACATTTGGAATAACTTTTTGTTGTTTTTAATCATTATATTTTGTAGGATATGTTCAATTGCTTCTGTTTTAAACTACTGGCTATATAACAAAGAAGCAGTCCGGTCCTCCCTGTATCTCACATGGCAATGTCCGCATGAAACGTAAGGAGCTTTGAGTGACGCGGTGAAGCTCTCACACCTCTACCATGCTAAGGAAATGCTCCCAATATTTTTCTGCCAATCTAAGCAGAGTTATTACACATTCTCTGCTGAGGGCTTTTTAAAAGGGAATTTGGGACTGGTAAAAGTAAAAATATCATAGTTTGTATATTAAAAAAAACAACTTTCCTGTGGATACTGGATTACTAATTGCTGAACTAAAGACATCTTCACCAATTCAACCTTATATCCCTAATTAATTTACCACGGCGTCCCCAGGACTGGAGAGCAGCAAGTACTGAATGATGTCCTTCCCTTCCCATTCCCTCCCCACTGCTGGAGGCGTGCACTGCACCACACTGAAGATAAACTTCTCTAGCGATCCTGCTACAGGCTGAATGGCATCCTCTCAAAAAAAGAAACAAATGGAAGTCCTAACCCCAGTAGTTGGGAAGGTGGCCATATGGGGATCCAGGGTTGCTGCAGGTGTAATTAGATAAGGTGATGTCCCATGGAGCAGGGTGGGCCACTGTCACTATACATGGCCACTGTCCTCATAGAAAGACCCTGTGAAAACATGACGACAGGGACAGAGACTGTAGAGATGTTGCCATAAGCAAAGGAATGGGAGGGACCCACAAAGGGTAGGAGGGACCAAGGAAGAATTCTGCCGGAAGGTTCCAGAGGGAGCCTGGCTCTGCAACACCTTTCAGTCATCTAGATTTCAGATTCCAGACACCTCCAGAGCCACGAGACAATACAGTTCTGTTATTTTCAGCCACCAGTTGGTGGCCATTTGTTACAGCAGCCCCAGAAAACTTAACACATGCACCCTTGAAAAAGGGGTTCTAGAATTCAGAGGTTCAGGCCTTGGGAGTGGCATTCAAAGCTCCCCGAGACAGGATCCCACACTGGCTGCAGCAACCTCTCCCCAGGGACCCCAGAATCCTGCCTAGACCCAGGGTGGGGGGGGGGGCTTCGTTATTTGTACCCACACTTCTGTTAACAACGTCACAGCCTCCAGGGATACTGCTCAAATGTTCTTGGGGACATATGAGTACATTTTTAGTTTGATTTTTTTTTTAACATACACTGAGAAATTTATAATTTTATCTTAAAACCAAGATACACTTAGGATATTTATGTCATATTTTTAACCTTAAGATTATATTTTATTGCTTTTATACACATGAAATCACTTTAACTTGAAAGCTGTTACTATGGGCTGAATTATGCAACTATCCCCAAGTCAACATGTGGAAGCCCTGACTCCCACTGTCACCGTCCGTGGAGATGGGGTCATTAGAAAGCCATGAGGTTTAAATGAAGTCAGAGAGTGGAATACCCATCATGGGACTAGTGCCTTTGGAAGGAGAGACACCAGAGAAGTCACTCTGTCCCCAGCCATGCAAGTACACAGAGAGAAGGCAGCATCCACAAGCCATGAAGAGAGCCCCTCCCCAGAGCCAGCTGGCCCACGTCTTGATCTCGGGCCTTCAGAGCTGCGAGAAAATCACTGTCAGCTGTTTAAGCCACTCAGTCTATGGCCCTGTGTTTGGGTAGCCCAGGAAGACTAAGCAGTTGTCATATGTAGACAAGAAAGCCACTTAATGAAATGATGAGAACACCTTACACCCAGAGGGGTGATGAGATAGCATTTGGGTGAGGCCTCTCTTCCTGGAAACTGTAGATGTTTTAAGTACAACAAATGTTTCAAGGCCTGTGTTGCAGTTGCTAAGCTCCGTCCCTTTCTGTGACAAGCAAGACTGATTTGCTCAGTTTACCTTGTGTTTCGTGGCACTGTCCTGTGCTCTGGGGTTGGTTGACAGGAGGAGAGCCAGGAGAAGACAGCTGTCCTGTCCTCCCTGGAGCTCGCACAGGTGGAAAAGCCTGTGGGCTGTGTCTGGGCACCTGCCCAAACCTCTCAGCCAGTAGTGCCTGTGCAGGGCGGTGGCCCGTGGGAGTCAAGGGCAGGGGTGGGCCCAGGCTGCTTCTCTGTCCGGCTTCCCTGATGTCTTCTCTTACCTATAAACACCCAATGACATCCATGGCCCCCGCTGCAGATGCCAAGTCCTACTTGCTTGCTGGGATTCTCCTCCATACTTTGTCCCAGATAAAATAGCGCATCTGAAAATAGCTGTTCCGAGACCCCCTTGCTCCACACGTCTTCTTGTTGGAGATAAGGCTGGGGTGAATCCAGGCCGCTTCTCTGTCCAGCATCTCTGCTGGACATCCCATCCCACCAGATGGCCACTGCTCCTCCCGGCACAGCCCCATGCATCTCCATGGCCTTGGCATATTGGGATCACTTCTTAGGAAGGGATGGGGAGAAGGGAGCGGGTGCGAGGCATCTCAGGTAGGGCATGGAGGAAGTCTTTCTGCTTTTCTCTTTACCTGTTCATTCCTTTTAAAAAGGATCCAGCACAACGTTTCAAACTTATGGCCGTTTTCCCATTAACGATAATAAGAAATGCCAAACCCCGAGAGAAAAGAGAACCTACAACGTCCGCAGCAGTTTTTGTATGGTTGGGCTGGCATTTTTCTATCCTATGTTCCTCTGCAAAGTACCAAGAAGTCACATAAGGCACCGATGGCTTATTATTTTTATACACACGGACCTATTTTTCCAAAACTGTCATTCACAGGAGTTGAGGTTTACTCGTGTCCACTGGGTCAATAGCGGCTTACCCACCTGAGTGAGATGTTGGTTAACATCCTTCTAGAATTCTCTGTTCCATACGAATAGCTCCACTCTTCTGTCTCATAGGTTTTGTGGTGCTTCTTGCCTTCATTACTTAATGCCTTATTTTAAGCCGTTGGAATACAGTTGCTTTCATAAGCTTATCAGAATCGTTTCAAATACATCCTTCATTAGAGAGAGCAATGACTTATGTTGTGTCATCTATTTTCATTGCAAAGTCTTAAGGAAATCGTTCTGTCTTATAGGCTCTCCCTTTTGTGGCTGATAGAAGGAAAAAAAAACACACACCACCTCCTTCTTTTCCACACAAAAACCTTTATTCTCTCAGTTTGGAGTTAGTGATTTTAGTATTTAGTAATAGCAGCAATCATTCTTTTTTATTTACCATATGCAGTTGGTAAGATTTTTATTTTACTATTTTTCTTTTCAGTTTATGGTAATGTTCTCTCTCTCTCTCTTTTTTTTTTTTGTATGATAATGTCATAAGCCTAATTTTCCCTTCTGTTAGGTCTTGATTATTCCCCCACAGGCTGATATTTAAAATAAAAGCATTTAAGACTTAATGTTAGCAGAACAGTTGTGTGCTTGCATGCATAGATGGGAAAATAAGCCAACAGATACTGTTAATATTATTCCATGCAAATGAAGCCTAATGCAACTCATCTAGATAGGAGCTTCCCTTCAGGGCTGATCTAATTGTGAAACTGTGCCTACATCTTAAAAAGGTAACAAGTAAGAGGGCAAATAGGAATCAGTCTGTCACTGCCACTGCAGGACTAACTTTTCAATGTCCTTGACATCTGACAGGAAAAACTGCAACTTAATAATTATATCCCTTGTGTGAGAGTCTAAATTAATTTGTGCCGTTTTTCTTTTGCCTTTTTTAATTTCTTGATTGACACCTAATAATTGTTCGTGTTCATGGGGTACAATGTGATAACACTGATTCACGTCCCCCTTTTGTACAATTCGATAGAAAAAAAAAAGTAATCCAATTTTTAAAATAGGCTAAAGGCCTGAATAAACATTTCTTTAAAAATGACATACAAATGGTTAAAGGATATATGAACTTAACATCACTGTTGTGCTTTGAATCTTAGATGTCTTCCAAAGACCTGTATGCTAAAGGCTTGGTCACCAACCTGTGGCACTATCAGGAGTTGGTAGAATATTTAAGAGGCGGGACTAGTGGAAGGAAGTTAGGTTACTGGAGGTGTGTCCTTGAAGGACATATTGGGACCATAGCGCGCACACATATCCCTCTCTCTCTCTCTCTCTCTCTCTCTCTCTCTCAGCTTCTCACCACTATGAGATAAGCACCTTCTCTGACATGCACTCCTGCCATGATATACTTACTGTGCCTCAACAGGCCCAAAGCAACAAGCAATGTAGCCAAACAACCATGGACTAAAGTCGCTGAAACTATGAGTCAAAATAAACCTTTCTTCTTAATAAGTTGATTTGGGAAGGTATTTTGTGACAGTGACAGAAAACTGACAAACACAATCACTACCCATCAGGGAAATACAAAGCGAAATCACAATGAGATATCACCTCATTCCAGGTATCAAAAAGAAAAATTTAAAAAAATAGCAAATGCTAATGAGGATGCTGAAAACAAGAGAATTCTTACTCGTCGGTGGGAATGTAAATTAGTACAGACATTAAAGAAAACAGTATGGAGGCTCCTCAAAAAATTAAAAATAGAACTGCCGCATGATCCATCAACCCCACTATTGGGTATACAGCCAAAGGATCTGAAATCTACACTTCAGAGAGACATAAGCATTCCCATGTTTATTGCAGCACTATTGGTAATAGGAAAGAAATGGAATCAAATTAAGTGTCCCTCAATGAATGAATGAGTAAAGAAAATGTGCTTTATACACACAGTGGAATATGATTCAGCCGCAGAAAGGACAAAATCCTATCATCTGAAGGACATTATGTTGCTACTGATTTTAACAAACGCAGTAGAACTGGCGCCAGTGTAGGCATTAGCTTAAGGTGACAGGAGGATGGGACAAACAGCTTTCTGAAAGGTTATCTGGAGGCAGATCAAAAGTTAAAACAAAGACTTGGTTCAATAGAAGTCAAAGGACAGGGTTACAGGAGGAGGGATCCACCTGAAAGGCTTTTGTCACCTTGTAAGAGGAGGTTTTAAATGAAAGTATAGCAGACACCTTGACAATCAGCCTCAACTGCCAATTCCTTGAGACCAAGGATTGTCTGCATAAGAGTCAGCCTCCAGCTCCCCGCTCATGCGCGGAACTGGGCTCCCTGCCTGAAACTGCCATCTTCACCCCTCAGCACGGCTAAGTCCACCTCACCCTTCAGGTCCCAGTGTAGGGTCAGCTCCTAAGAAAGGTCTCCAGACCAGCCTCCGGGCACACTGTGCCCACTGCTCCAGAAGGCAGCACGAGAATGAAGAAGACAAGGACAACCCGGAGGGAATGTAAAGGACAGGAGCTTGTCCCCAAGGGCAGCCCACACCCCATCAATACCTTCCCATCTTTGGGTTCAACCCAACCTCAGATCTACCCTTTTTTTTCCTGTCCTCCAAGATCTTTAATCTCATTTGTTTCGTTGTCCTCATTAATTATGGCTTCTCAGCAGCATAAAAAATACTAGCAATAAACAAGGTAAAAAGGACCTAGAGGAATTGGAACAGGGAACAATAAGAAAAAAGAACAATAAAGAGGAGAGGACGGGTACTTGAAACACATTATAATTGAATGAAATCTAAACACATAAAAGACTGACCCATCTGGAATTTAAATAGTTTTATGAGGCCTTTGCAAGAAGTGATTATGTCAGTGAACCGGAAAGAAGAGGAATAGAAAGGAGGGGTCACTGTGTGGTCACTTTTACAAGCCAAGAGATACGGTGTCCAGTCACTGCTCACCGTCATAAAAGAGCAGAACAAGGCCTCTGGGAAGATATTTTGTAAATGCAAAAGATCGTCATCATTTTTACAGAGCACATTCTGATGGAAAAGCACATACAAGACTTAGGTAACTTCCAAAGTCAGTTAAAAACCACCGTCTACAGTTTGCCAAAGACTTAATACGATGAATGCCTACCTTTTGTGTTTTTGTTTCTTCTGTGTGTGGGTTTTTGTTTCTTTTTTTAATGGCTCACCAATAGAGAGGTGTGTCATGATACCCTCTTAGCTAATGATTCCTCCCTGTCTCTTTAGAACTCTGAAAAGGAGAAACTAGATGTAAATATAAATGTTTCCCTAGCCTCTCTACAAGAATAAAATTAAAAGGCCCATAACCCAGTAATAAAAAAGTTTTCCTTAAATGAAAATTCATTTTTCCAGTGACCGAACTGCAGAACAATCAACAATAACAGGCTTTATAACCAAAAGGGAAACGGGGAGGGAGCACAGCATGCTTGCCCTGGGTTCAGAAGGGTTGTTCTTAAACAATGAGGAATCAGCATGTCTATGAGACGGGGGTCTGAGAAAAATATGCCAGCGATGTTTTAAATTCTTTTTTATTGTTTAATTATTTTTAAAAGCTTATTCTTGTCTAATCTTATCATTAGAAATGATCATAAGAAATGATCATAAGATCATGATCCTATCATTCACTGCTCTATTAACTGCTGCCAGGGAGAAGCCAAAGGATTGTTAAAATCTATTACATTGCACTTAAAGCAATGTGGAGGCAGAACCAACCCCAAATCAGGGCACCCCAGCGGGCATGGTTCCCTGGTTTCTGCAGGAAGGACGGCTTCTAGGCCAGACCTGGGAAGAGACGTGCTCATAAAATATGGAGCTCAGGAGATGCTCAAAAAATACTGAGAAGTACAGTCTCACACCAAGTGCTGAGACACAGGAATCTGGGGCTGGTGATTTAACACATTTGACGGAAAGGCTTCCCTCTCTCCCCCATCTGCAGGGGAAGAGGACGGCTCTGCTTAATGAGGCTGCAGACAGCATTCAACCGCTCTGACCTGTTCCATGTCACTGTAAAGCAAATGGCAAAATGTTAAAGAGTTTCCTCAATTTCAGGGATACATCTACTTGGATTGTCTAGAAACTCTCTTGGGGATGCTGACTTTAAGGAATATTTCTTTTAATATGATGAAACACAAGGGGAAGGGAAAACAGAAGGTGAGCGCTAATAAATCTACTCGAGACTTAACGCCACTGCAGTCTAATGAAGAGATGAAACCATTCAAGGGAAGCTTTCAATGGCAATGTGTGTAGCACCAGCTTCTGCGTGGAAAACAGCTAAATGAGCCAAGATAATTTAAAGGGTCTACTTATTACATGAGAGGAAACTTTCTTATAAGAATTTTGACGCTGTGAAAAACCCGCACAAGGTCAACCCAGAATCGGATGTCAGTATTAACACTGTCATCTTTTTATATGAACTTGAGGCCTCTTGCAGTGCCATTATAAGCATTACTTTATACTACCATGATAGTAATTATTCCCATGTGGGCACGCCAGCCCTGAAATATAGCTCGGCTACATGTATAAGTGAGCCAGGGTTGGAATCGGTTCTATAAACTAGGTTCCCAAACCCCAACCCAATACTTTTATTATTCTCCCCCTCGTTAAGGTCAAGTTTTCTTAAGAAGGAAATCAATTTCCTTAAGAAATCTTCTTGGTTTGTGAAGAGCATGAGCTTTGGAAACAGACAAATCTAAGTTCCAGACCTTACTTTTCCACATATTCATTGTGTAAGTTTGGACAAGGAATCTTTTGTCTCTGAGCCTCAGTTCAATCATCTATAAAATGGGTCACTGTACAATGAAGCCACAGCAGCCATTATTGTTATCCACTAATTTTTGGTTTTCCTCCCCTCTCCCCAGCACATTGAAGACAGTGCTTCTCAGGGACCTGCCGTGGGGTATACGTCTAGTTCTGATCAGTGAAGCAGAAGCAGGTGCAAAGTGTGTTCCCTCCAGTTCTGGACAATAAACTGCCCCTGCGTGAAGCTCCAACCTCTATCTTAGCAGCCTCAGATTGAGATGGAAGAGTCATCCTGAGGCCAGAGAAGCTTGTAGCTCCTCAAGTCACTTTGCCCTGACTACAGTGGACTTTGCTCTGCCAGGTGAAGCCACCCAAACACTGGGGTGACCATAGCAACACAGTATCAGCCAGCATATGGTGACCAGCATGTTACTCACATGATGTGGAAAAGATTAAATGAAAGTGTGAAAAAAAGTTCTTTTTTTGGAGGGGTGGGTGGGGACCAGGGATTGAACTCAGTCAGGGGCACTCAATCACTGAGCCACATCCCCAGCCCTTTTTGTATTCTGATTTAGTACTTTGTACTAACACCAATTAATGGATGTCAGTCCCTGTTATTTTTATTATTTTACTGTGGCTAAATCTGGGAACTAAGGTCACAATCTTAAAATGCTCAGTGTACAGCCCATCCATTCCCTCCACAAGTGTTTACTGAGTCTCTATAATGTGCAAGGCACAGTGCTGAGAGCTAAATACATAAGGATGAACAAGAGATCATGTTAGCTCATAGGGCACCGAGACCTAAGTGGTCTTTGAAAATTGTCTAGATACCGCTTTCTGAGAGGGTTCGGGTACAATTCTTCATAAACATGCAGGAATATGTTCTAGTGACTTGGGAAGGAATAAAATCCTTCCTGGCAAGGACTTGAGGTATTTATTAGAGTACACATCTTAGACACTCCTGAGGTCTAACTCTGCCCATGCACAGGACTCACTAAATCATCCTACCCACTGACGAGAGCTTCCCATGTTCCATGCACCCACCACCCACTGACGAGAGCTTCCCATGTTCCATGCACCCGGGTGGAAATGATCAAGAATCACAAGGTCTTTAACTTCCAGCAGTGATATTTAGTGAACAGATGGCTTCTCAGCATTAACATCTCACCTCTCATTCTATAGCCCCTGCCAGCTATGGCGAAGTGTAATAGGGAACATTAACATATCTAGCTTACTTTATGAAATATTTACGCATACAGACATTTATGTATAATACAGGTGGATGGAAAATGTCTTTAAAGAAATTTAAAGCATATGATCCCACACATGTCAATCTCCCAAATTTTTAATCTTATTGTTTTCTCCTTGATTCCTGGAACTATACTTTTCCAAAGCAGGAAATTCTCCCAAGACTCCTTGGAGTTCAGTTAATAGAATGTTCTTGACTGAACGTCAAACTGGGTCCAGACACAACGTGATTGCTCTGAGTCCCTTACACCGCCATATTTTCATTTACTTGGGGAAAATGATTACATCTGGAAAATGTACATACTTGAACTCAAAATTCAAAATCAGTATCCCACTGCATCAGAAAAACAATATCAGTTCTAAGCAGATTCCCACAGAACTTAACAGCGAGACACTGTAGCATTTCTCAGTAGTTGATCTGTCACCTTCAAATCCAATTTAAATTTCCAACAACTTTGCCTTAGAAGTTTTCCCATGAAATTTGGTCTTTGCCTGACTTGCCTGCTGTAAATTCTATTAACCAAACTCTGCAAGGCCTTTCACTCCTCTTGAATAATTCTATACTTAGGGGAAAAAAAAAGATCCTGAAACATCTAGCAAACACCTTCTATATTTCAGCAAGTAAACCTATGAGCTCAAGGTTTAAACTTTGGTTATTTTTTTTCCCTCTCAGGTTATCCAAAAGACTGGATTTGATACCTGAGCAATCATATTTTCCAAAGCACAGACAACCTCACAAAATGCATTAGAGTTTGGACCCACTCTGTAAGGCCCAGGCTGTTGGAACACAGAGCAGAATTATTTTCTGGCTCATCTCTCTCGTGTCCCCAAAATGTGGAATCTACCTGCGTCATCGGTAATGGAGGCCTATGAACCTTCTCTCTTTTTCAACCCTTGCAGAAGTCTTCAAGCTCCTTCAAGATTCCAGAAGCCTCTCCACCTCACATTCCCATACCCTACAGACTCCCATTCTGAGAGTCTGGGCTTCCTCCCTTGAAAACAGGATGCTAGTCAGATAATAAACCAGATTAGGTTGAGAAATGCCTCAATCTAGTTAAGAAAATGTCTAGGAACAATCCTGGTCTGTTCTTGGAGCATCATGTAGATGTGGGAGGAGGCTACTTTTGGAGTCCTTCAAATAATTCTGCCTGGATGACTGCTGACCACACTGGCCCTGCAGCATGTGACAGGTCATCAAAGTGAGATGTTGATAGGAGTGGACATGAGCCTCCAAAATGATCTACATTTTTCGTGTACAACACACACTTGTGGCTCTTTTTTTTTTTTTTTAAACATGAAAACATATTTTGAAATATTAGGGAGAAAACAAATGTAGAAAGAAATACAACCTGCAGGTATTCACTTACATCCTCACATAACATTGCCTTAAATGCATTCAACAAACAAAAGCTTCCTAGAGAATGTGCAGAAAGGGAAGAAAAGCCATGTTTCCTAACTAACCTGGGACCTGCAAAGGCCCTTGCACCTGTGCCAGAGCTTTAGGGCACAGTGCTCTCACCAACCTTTTCTGAAAAGGGCCAGAGGATTAAATACGCTAGGCACTGTGGGCTGCGTAAGGTTTCCATCGCATCTTTTTCATCTATTTATTTAGATGAAACGTAAACTGTAAAAACCATTCTTAGCTTGAAGGACATTTGACGGCCACCTCGGTCCTGCGTTTTGTAATCTGCACAGCTCTGCATGCCACATCCTGCTTCCCCCAAAAGCAATGCATGCCAGTCGTCCAACCAAATAAAAAGTATTAAAATACAGAAAACCGAAAAGCTTCTGCTCAAAAGGAAAGTGCCTTGAAAGACAGGCACTAAAATCAAGTTCAATTCTGCCTAAATCATTTTACTGGACTTACAGAATTCCAATAGAAATCCCAATGATGTTTGTGTCTCTTTTTATTTATTTATTTATTTGTTTGTTTGTTTGTTTGTTTTTGGTTTTGTTTTAGGGCAGGAGAAGGAGGCTAGGGGAGATAGGGGATAAAGAATTTGGCAAACGATTCTGATTTATATAAAGAAAATTAGAAAGATTAAAATAACTACATTCTGGGAAATAATTGCCAAAGGAGTAAAATGATCTCTCCAATAAACAAAAGATATGATAAAGCTATAATAATTAAGAGTGTCATTCTCAGGTAAACAACAACAACAACAAAAAATAAAAAATAGCATAGAATCCGACCCTACGATATGTAAGACATGATACGTGAGGAACATTGACAAAAGTCTGTGGAGACACAGGTCTGATTCTGTAAGATGGCTGGTCACCGATTATCTAAAGAGGACAGCCAAGTTGGGGTTTCTTCACAAAATATACTCCAAATTAAAGTCCAAGTAAATCCTAGAGCTTAAAAATTCCATTGGAGGAGCTAGAAGATAATATGATTAAATTATCTTAATTAAATTATTTCTTTCTGTATGAGGAAAACCATTTTAAAACTATGGCAGGAATCACAGACACACAGTCTCAAGATGTAATTGACTTCTCAAAATAAAAATTAATAAATTAAAGTAATAATTTTTATAGTGTAAACTTATACTATATGAAATGTAGTAAACATTTGTAATATATTATAAGCTGTATATTATACTGTAAATTAAAATTCTAAATAAAATTAGTCAATCACCTATGAAAAAATAATCTTAAAAAAACAAAAAGAGGGCTGGGGATGTGGCTCAAGCGGTAGCGCGCTCGCCTGGCATGCGCGGGGCGCTGGGTTCGATCCTCAGCACCACATAAAAATAAAAGATGTTGTGTCCACCAAAAACTAAAAATAAATATTAAAAAATTCTCTCTCTCTCTCTCTCTCTCTCTCTCTCTCTCCCTTTCTCTTTAAAAAAACAAAAAATGAAAAAATATTTTCAACAAATGTAATAGACAAAATGTCAACGTCTTTAATATATTAAGATCCCTTTTAAGCTGAAAGAAAGATACATAACTTCAACAGATAAAAAATCAAAGAGTTTTTTTAAAGCAACAAAAAATTTAATACAGATTAAAAATATTAACTTCACTGGTAATATTGCAAATTGGAGCAATGTATTTGATTTTGCTGATCAAATGAGCCATGCTAACATGCAAAACCTGTTGTGGGTATTGAATCCAGGTTCCAAACCATTGCTAGCTGAAATGGAAATTTGCTCAGTCACTCTAGTAAATAATTTGGCACGTATTACATATTAAGTACCTTTCAAAGTGGTCTTACTTTATGAGCTAGTAATTTTACTTCAAGGAATCAATCTAAACACAACAAACATTAATGCGGACAAATACATATATTTATATACACTAAGAAGTGCATGGAGTCATTATTCATAGAGCTAAAAACCACTTAAAGCCTAACGCTGAGAAATGACTAGCAAGTTATGGCATATACATATTATGAAATACTAAAATACCATGAAAATTATGCTTATAAAGAATTTTTTAAAGAGAGAGAAAATTTTTTAATATTTATTTTTTTAGTTTTCGGTGGACACAACATCTTTATTTTATTTTTATGTGGTGATGAGGATCAAACCCAGCGCCCCCGCGCATGCCAGGCGAGTGGGTTACCGCTTGAGCCACATCCCCAGCCTAAAGAAGAGTTTTTAATAATGAAGAACTTATTATGATCTTTGTTAAACGTGTTAGAATCTCAGGTATATAAAAACACATTCACACCCATACACAAACACACACACAAACACACACACACTGACACACATACAAGATTTAAAGAAATCTGCCAAAATAGCTAATAGTGGATATCACTATAATTCCAGAAGAAGGTAACTATTATTTAATCCTCATATATTTCTATATTTTCTACATTTTCCATAATTAATAATAATTGCTTTCCTAATGAGAAAAAAATAAACCTGAAAGAAAGCCCTCAACTCCTCAAAGTTGATATTCACCCAGTCAGAACTTGTTCTAAACCAGAATTACAGAACAGAAAGTGACTCTGACATCTAATGTAAAATGTTGTATTGCAGATGAAAAATTATCAGTACCTTATGAAATTAAGGCATATCCAAATGGATGAATGTCTCATCCCAACATGGGCAGCTGGGGATAATAATATGCTGGCATAAGCAGCAGGACAGTGTCCTGTGTAGCCAAGTCACGAGTTTAAGAGTAGAAATCTGGTTTTGATACAATGAAAAGACCTGGGGCCGTGCAAAAGTTCTATAAGCAGCCCAACCTTAATTCATTAGAAGAAAAATAATCAATAACCTTGATTCTGATATTATTAGATTGTCAGAGCCCAGCAGTATAATTAATTAGCCTGTTTTGCTGTGGCAGGAAGCTGGGAAACAGGATTCACCAGTTGCTTGATTTTAATACAATGAACAAAGGAAACAACCTACTGGAGTTGTTCATAAATCTAGGAGGGGAAAATGAGTAACTCTAGGGAGCATGATGTAATAGTATTAAGGTACGGCAGGATGGAATACCTAAGACACCCGCTAATTAGGACATGAAGGAGACAGTTCAACTGAATAACCAAAGATGTAAAAATACTCAAGTACCCAATTCATTTGATAGAGAATAGGTTTTGGAGTCACTCCAACAAGGGGTGGAATCCCACTGACGCTTACGATCTGTGCAAGATCCTTAACCTCGCAGAGCACACTCTCCTTGGCTGTCAGCATGGATGATGTATTCACCTGGAAGGGGGAGTATTGGGGTGAACCAGCCTTTGGGTGCCTGGTTCCCAGTCCAGCAATGAACACCACAGCTCGCTAACTACCTGTAACTCCATGATTAAACACTGGGGGCCACAGGGGACACTCAGGGGTCCCTGATGCTGGGGACTCTGTGCTCCCTTTCCCAGCTGACTTGCAGGCCCAGGGAAATGTCTTGCTTGGTGCTGGCAGGAGGCTGGGACAGGTGGAAAGAGAATGATCTGGCAATCGCCCTGGTGACGATGCCGATGGTGTTCCCAGAGCCCGTGCAGGCCTGGGCTCTGTCCGCACCCCAACCCCATACACAAACAGCCTGGAAGAGATCTGGAGATGAAATGCTGAGAAAATTGCAAGAAGAATCTCACCCGAGAAGGAACAATGCAACTGCAGGAGTGTGGGTGCAAGGCATGTTGCCCAGGATGCAATAAGGCTCGTAAGTAAAAGAAAAGTAACAAGAAATAAATTAAGAGTGAGAAATCAACACATCTAGAATGAACCTATCGAAGGGTACTTTAAAAAAGATGTTGAACACAAAAGGGAAAAATTGGCAGTGATGGGAAGAATTAATGAAGACAAAAATCAATATGACTCAGGAGAAAGGGGAAAACACTAGAAATACAAGATAAGTGTGTAAATAGGAAGGCACGCATTGGGATCCTCAGGGGATTAGACAGTGACCTTGCCCGGGTGCGGGGAGCACCAGCCCACCCCAGACACTGATCAGAGAGCCTGGATGGTGTCCCTGATCCCTGAGAAGTTAAAGGGCAATTGTGACACCCTGCCAAGAGTTAAGACTCAACTTTTGGAGTAGTAATAAAGATAATTTAAAGAGAGACTGAAACATTCAAATTGATAGTTAATTACATTAAGGGTAGTTGAACTAGGAGTGATAATGAGCCCTTATTTAGAAGAAACAATTGTGTCTAGCAGACCTGGCAGCCCTTTATCTCCTTAGGGGCACTTTTTTTTTTTTTTTTTTTTAAGCTTCTTTTTTTTTTTTTTTTTTTTAATTGTTGGCTGTTCAAAACATTACATAGTTCTTGATATATCATATTTCACAATTTGATTCAAGTGGGTTATGAGCTCCCATTTTTACCCCGAGGGGAGGGGAGGGGAGGGGTGATAGTAGAGGATAGGAAAGGCAGCAGAATACAACAGACACTAGTAGGGGCACTTTTATTCTCAGCTGGCAGACTAGCAGAATAAGGAAGCACCACCCTCGGAGTGAGAAAGACCCAGGTGTGAGTCGCAGCTGTCCCCTTACTAGTCTGCACATGTCACTCAAACTCTCTAACAGTATTCTTGGGGATATATACTCTTTTTTTCAGACTCATATTCATTTAATAAAGCAGATACCCATTCAAGGGAGAGTGCATACTATAGTAATTGAGGTGTTTTGGGGGGTAAAGTAAGGAATATTACATTCAAGGAAGGAGGCAGGCCACCTTCAGAGGAAGTGCCAGCCTAAATATCTGTCTTGATGATGTTTGCAACCACTAGCAATTAATGGACGAAAGGCCTGACACACACAGTTAAGAGCTACATATGACTTTTGGGATGCTTAATACAGTCTACTGTCTTAAGTGGACTCTTAAAATAGGGAGAGGAGGCACTTCCTCAATGTCTGCAGAGATCCTAAAACATGGTCAGTGCTGTAAGGCTGAGTGATTCAGTTCTCCCCAGGCACCTGGGAACCCCACTTACTGGTCCTCTGAATAACACTAGCTGAGCCAAATGCAAATGCAAAGAGGCCCACAGTGGCAAAGCAGAGCATCATAGTCCACCCTGAAAGTCAGTTTCTGGGATCCTGAAGCAGGAGGAGACTCCTGCAGGTCCGGAGAGCACAGCCAACAGTCTGATGCTTTTCACCTTGACCGGGTGCCATGTTCAACTCCCCTGATATCCAACAAGTATTTCCTGACTGATGCTGGTGACTTCAAATGGCCATGTGTTTATCTGCCTCTAGGAATATTATCTTTTGTTTCTCCTCTTTAAATTCCTCAGCTCATCTGCATATTCCAAAGCAGCCTAGGGATCATTTGCCAAATGGATTAAAAGCACTTATCTCGGTTTGAATCCTAATTCTCACCATGGACTGGAGCTACGTTTCGGGAGAGCAGTGTGCATTACAAGCCCTGTTGAATGCAATGGCTGAATTAATTACTAAATGTAAAACACATAATAAGGGGATTGGAAACCTTTCTCATTGCCCTGAAATCACTCAACAAAGGTCCTATGGTATAGAATGCTAATTGCTGACATAAACGTTAGGTCTTGGGGCTAAGATTGTGGCTCAGGGGTAGAGCACTCGCCTAGCACGTGCAAGGTGCTGGGTTTGATCCTCAGCACCACATAAAATAAATAAATAAAATAAAGATATTGTGTCCAACTACAACTAAAAAATAAATATTAAAAAAAAGTTAGGTCTTATTTACTTCTGGAATTATATTAATATTTGAAAGTATTTTGAGAAACTGTTTTGCCTACACCCTAAACAAAAGCTGTATGGTCAGCTCCGGAGGCAGCAAGAATTTGTACAATGAAATGTTGGAGAGGAAGAAAGAGGCTCTCTGTGTTGTGCCCATCTCAGAAACTGGAAGCAACGAACAGCTCTGCTAACAGGACAAGTCAAGAGGCATTTCAGAGGTCAGGCCCTCGTGCAAACGAAAATGAAAGGCACTGTTGTTCTGTTTTTAAATTTTTTCCCAAAACTCTTAGTTTTGTTTTTGTATCTCAAGAATACTTTGGGAGTTAGGGAATATCATAAAAATGTGTTGCGTGTTTTTCAGTTCCTCTAAAAACACCTCTACATGGTCACTTGTTGCTCTGATAATAACCTCTCGTTGCTCCAACACTTCAGGGTAAATACGTTTCATCTTCTCACCCTGTCACTAACCTGTTCCAAACAATCCACAAACCCTAATCCAATTTCCAAACAAATATGCTTATTTTTATGATTTCTAAATAGAGCTGAATATTTTTTTAAAAAATTAAAATTAAAATATAGCTATCAAAAATAGGCACTCTCATTCTTTGCTGGTAAAGTCTAACATTCTATGAGAAGCAATTCATCAATATCTACCAAAACTAAAATCTGCCCTGTGACCATTACCAGATTCCATTTCTAGAATTTTAATCAACAGACACTTTACCATATGGGCACATGTCAAGTCCTCAGGCTTTTAATGATATCATAAGAATGGAAACACTCAAATGTCCATCAATCGAGGGCTAGATAAATAAATTATATCTATAAAACCAACACTGTAGTGTTCCCCTTAAATAAGGCACATTATCAATACATAATAAAATGAACCAATCTCTACATCATGAAGTGAAAAACCTCACATTGTTAGTTTAAAAGGGCAAGATTTTTAAATATGCACAGTGTGATACTAATCATGTATAGAAAAGATAATGACATAAACAAATTCTCACATAAACTACTGGTAGCTAATATTTGTTGACCGTATTCGGCATGACAAGGATCGTTTTTAGTACTGTACATGAATGATCTCATTTGTTTCTCTCAGCAACTCTAGTATTCCTATTTCATAGATGAGAAAACTGAGGCAAGGAAGTTTAGCAACCTGCCCAAGGTCACAAAGCCAATGGTCAAGGTTCAAACTGTATCTGGCCTGAACCCACCTTTTCAGTCATGACCACACACAAACTCATAGCACATGTACTGTCTCTGAAAATGCCCACGATAAGCTCGTAAGAACAGTGACCCTGGAAGAGGAGACCGTGGGGCTAGAAGGTAGGTGAGAAAGAGATTTCCTTTTCCCTGAATCTTCAGAGTTCTGTACCCAAGCAGGACCTGTCCAAAATTAATAAATCCAGTAAGTTTTAGTATGCCTGCTTGAACTGACAAGGATAACATAAAGAGTGCTGTGTATAAATTATGTATTTTAAAGGAATGCAATTTCATTCCTATATTTGCTTGCATAATTAATCCCTCAGTTTTTTTCAAGTATTTAGGGAAAAAATGAGAAATAAAACTTCATCCTATACAGAATCCACAGTTATGGGTATAAGAAATTTCCAAAGTAATTAAAGAGATATGATAAAACATGCTTGTACTTTCATGGACGGAAAAAAAAAAAACAGCACTAAGCTTATTGTTATGAGCAAGGATTGATGTTGTCCACCTACTACCAATTTTATAAGACTCTTGTCAAATAGTAGAAGCCTAGGAATTTATCTCTACCAAAAGTAAGAATTAAATGCACTCCAAGTAGCAAAAATAATGAAATCATACTTTCTCCCTTAAATGTGATCCATCTTCAACAACAACAGAGAAAAGCAGCAAAATTTTTCTGATTGGGAAAATATTCATCATAAAACATAAAATACAAAAGTGCATCATGATGATATATAAAAATAGACTAACATAAATATCATAATATATAAGATCATCATAATATATAAAATATACAAAATAAACAAAAATATTTCCTGAAACACAAATCAGTAGCCCAGACTGATGCGTCCCAAACTTTAATGTGTATTTCCATCACTGGGGATCCTGTTAAAAAGCAGATTCTGAAAAGCACAGTGGATCTATGTGAATCAAGACAGCATTTCTAACAGGCTCCCAAATGATGCCAATAGCAATGGTGAACTGGCTGCACTTTGAGCAGCAAGGAACTATACAACGCATCCAACTAAATACAACTCTAATTTGAGAAATCAAGTTGTACAACTAAATTGCAGCTATTAAAAGCCCTGGCCCTTTCAGAAGCATTTGAAAACCAGGCAATGAAATAGCTTTGCATTCTCTTAAAAACCAGGAGCAGTATGAAGTAAAGAAAAAAAAAAAATGGTACCCATAAGCCCTTTGCTTTCAAATTTGGTCAATAATTCAAAGTCAATTTTGAAAGATTCAGGAGGGGATCTAATTTCAAGAATGGTTGAGAAGGGCTAGGAATTAACATCTCATTTTATGTGTAAGGGAGCAATTTTGAAGCTCTTAATTTTTTTTCACCTTAAAATTCATCGGGTAAGCGGTAGAATAGGAGATGGTGACAAAGGTGAATGTAGTTCTTGTCCTCCCAGGGGGCCTTTGGTTAGACCTGTCACAGGGGCACTGCTCCAGCACTCTGGAAAGTGCACAAGTGGGTTTGGAGACAATGCAGAGAACTGCTGAGGAAATTTGCAGCCAAGAAACAAAAGCATGTGGAGGCTTTGGTGATGACTTCAGAGAGGAAGTGAATCCTCAATTTGTACCTCCTGGGACATGGAAAGAGCAAGACCTGGCAGCATCATGTCACATACCTGTCCTCAGCTTGTGTCTCTTTGGTGAGTACCAAGACAAAGTTGTGCATCTCCGGTGAGGCCGGGGCAGGTGTGAATTTCATTGCCTATACAACTGTATAGCTGTAGCTCTTGAGAAGGAAAGTATCAGAGAATACTAAGAGATCTCACAGCATCAGAACAATGCCAAGAAAAATGGAGAAGTGGTCTCAGAGCTGGACAGGGGTGCAATGAGGATGCTCCAAGGTCCACGTCTCCTGTGGGCCTTGGTTTTATCAGCTGTACAGAAGTCAGAAGACTTCAGAAAAGGGTCAGATGGTGAATGGTTTAGGTTTTGCTGTTGTACTATGAAAGGAGTTATAGTTTCCATTAAATTTTTATTTACAAACTCCTAGATTTTGCCCAGGTCCCTGAATTATAAAATGAGAATAATAAGGATTTCCACAATGTTAAATATTTCGGGGTTGAGATCAAGGAGGGGAGTTGATGAAACTTTCATGTGACATTGTGTACCAATTAAAATATTCTACATGACTGTCCATATAATCTAGAAATAGCTGCATTCCTCTGGTTCTTATTCCATTCCTGGTAATTCCCTAGATGAAATGTCTCAACCCATTCACCCCCACTACTCTCTTATTCCTTCAATTCTCTTCCCTCCAGTATCTCAACCTCCCTCTCTCCATTGCTTCTTTCAGTAGAACAAAAAATAATGATCTCCATCTCCATAAGCTTTTATATCTACTTTATTGACTCAGCTTCAGAAACAGCATCTGTACCCATTTCTCTACCTCCCTGCTCAATGGCTTAAAATTCCTAATAGTTAACTGAATTTTGATAGTCTTGGCCAAAATCAATAGATGGTTGTCAATCATTAGCTAACGGGACCCCTCTTGTCTAGCAATGGAAAGTGCTGACACTCCTTGAGACCCACTCCCCACCTGGCTTACCACAAGAAGCCAGCACCTACTGTCTACTGTAGCCTTCCAGCCATTTCACATGCCTTTGTCCTCCACCCTCAAATGTTTCCTCTGATCACGTCTCTACCCTGAACCTTCTCTCTATTTATGTAACAATTTATGCAACAGAGGTCTGAGAGTTCGCAACCTTACCATTTTAATGAAAGCCACAGGCATGAATTATGGACTGATGAAAACTGAACTCATTCCCCATCTTCCAACCTGCTCTGCCCTCCCAGATCCACGGTCCCTCTTGATGGAACCGAGCATCCACCTACTCACCCAAACTAGAATACTTGTGTATTCTCTATTTCTCTTCTCTTTCAACCCACATTTCCACTGGGTGGTCATCTCCTGTCAGTGTAGCGTTCTCATATCTTGCAAGTGAAACCAATGAATATGTTTTGATTTTCCTCGGGCCTGCGCTCTCAGGACAGTGACATCATTGAGTACTCCCACAGACAGCAGTCCTCCCTTCTCTGAATTTCAGGGGTGCCACTCTTTCCTCTGCAAGCGCCATTTTTATAACCTGTTGTGTCTCCAAGTCTTGCTTCATCCAGCTACATGGCTTTTAATTACCACTTAAATGCTTTAAGAACCAAATGAGAATCTTCAGTCATACATTCCCCCTGAGCATCTGACCCCTCCACCCAAATATCCACTGGTGTCTCCATGATGGTATCATGAAGCCCAGGACAACAGCCGTAGTTCGGGACTGCCTGCCACACCTCCAGTACCTCTCCTTCCTCTGAAACAGAGCTCCCTTCCCTGTGAGGAAGCCACTCTAGATGATGGGGTGGGGGAAAGGCAAACCCCAGCCTCCACCACGGGACACAGGGCAAAGCCTGGCCAATCACAATCTTGCAACTCGTGGGGTGTGCCCCTCACAGGAAAAGCCGCCTTGTTCAACAATCCCTAAAAACACACCCACTGATGACTCTGGAGTGCTTGAGGACCCCCACACAATGACACAAACCTGAGTCATTAAGTAATAGTCATTCAATGTAATGTTTTCCAGCTGTTTCTCCAAATACAAAGTAAACAAGGGAAACGGGAAAGGCTCAATCACTTCCCTAGAAGGTCATGTCCTGCCAACCTAATAATGAGCCTTGAACTTCAAGCAGAAGGGAAAGATTAAAGCATATTTAATGTTTATTACTTAAAATCTGACCAAATCCTATAATAAAGTTAATCTGTAAATGTGTGGTCCACCAGAAAGAGCAAACCCTTCCAATCAGACGGGCCTAAGTTCAAATCACAAGGGTCCCATCCCTTCATGGTTAAGTGACTAGTTTTCCCATCTTTAAAATGAAAATCTTGAGGGATCTTTAAAGGCATAAATCAGGTGACTTATAAAAAGTGTCCAGGAAAAAGTCAAATTTTTCATCAATATAGAATAAAGCAAAATGGTAGCAAACCAGAGAGTTTAAAGAAAGCATTTTTCTAGTTCTGCTGAAAAAAAAAATCTAAAATCACCTGAAAGTGAAAAAGAGAAAGGAAGAAAAATTGACAACATGCATTCATTCATTTGACAAATAGAGTAAAATAACTAAGTAAGAATCAAACAAATTTTAGGGCAATAATTTTTGTAGAACAGTATGACCTAATCTCTCTTTGAAAAAACAATGACAGTATAAATCAATTTCCTGCAATGGTACAAAGAGTTTCCTCTGTAGCACACATCTCTGACTCTGAGAAGACAGAAGTTTTGCCAATCCTCTCTGCTTGAGGGACAAACACAGCCCAAGGAAAGACCCAAGCCCTTGATGACACAGTGCACCATCACTAGAGAAGGCTTTAGACAAATCTAACAGCCCTTCTGAGCTACACCATGAGACTTGACCATTATGCACCATCCCAATTTCTAATCTTAATGCTCTGCTTGGTAGTTCATGTCCCCTTACCTAATTAAATTCTTCCACCTGATTATTGAATAGAAATATTCCAACTATCTCTTTAAGGCTATGGAATATAGAACACAATGAATAAAACATGCAATCCTGAGCCTGGTAATGGAGATCATTTGAAAAGAAAAAGTAACAAAAAGTAGTACATTTGTGATACATGCACTACTGCTACTGTGCTAATTCAGAGGAAGGGGAATAGCTCCACATTAGCGTAGAGGATCCAGGGTCTTCTCAGAAGATAAAGAATTTGAGTTTGACTCTGAAGGTTGGGCACTATTTGATAGGGCAGAAGAGAGGAGTGACATTTTCAATCTCAAGAGGACAACATTTGCTTCTCACAATTCACTTCACAGGCATCTCGGATTTTAAGGTTATGATGAAACTTTTATGACCAATGACCCTAACAATAAAGTGTCTCAAGACAGGAGCGCCTTTTTCTAATTTGTGCAATGTTATCAACTACCTATGTGGCTGTCTCTCTCCCAGAGACTGAAGAAAATTTGACTACCTTAAACTTTATGAATAAGTGTAGGTGTATGTATGTGTGTGTGGGGGGGTCTTCTCACCCTCATAACAGGACCTCCACACATTTCTCAGTGCCTGCATAGTCTGACAACCTCAAGACAAAATTTTTTTTAATGTGATCCCTCGTTGCTAGTGTCCCAAGAAACCTGGCAGTAGCAAATATAAATTCTCTATGGAGGAATCTACTTCTATCTAGACCATGGGAAGCCCCACAGATAAATACACTAGTAACTAAATTTATACAAAGGCACACAAAACCAAGAACCAGCAAAAAAAGAAAAAGAAAAAGAAACAAGCAGATCAGCGAAGACTTCTGACACTAGAATAGTCAAACTCAAAATACAAAATAATTATTTTTAAATAAAATCAGCGATTTATAAAATTTACGTGGAATATGAAACCATTAAAATAAGGAGATATGTTAAATAACTAAATAGAACTTTTAAAAATAAAAACATAGAAAATAATTGAAATTTAAAACACAATGGACATGTTTATTGACAGACTAGACACAGCTAAAGAGATAATTTATGAATTTGAATACAGAATGTGGAAATTATCTAAAATAAAGTAGAAAAGACACAGATGGAAAATTACATGAGAGGTTAAAAGACAGAGGAGGATGTTGAAAATGTCTAATAGATTCAGTTGGATTTCTATGAGAAAAGAAAAAGTATGAATTAGAGGCACATATGAAGAAATAACAGCTAGGTGCTTTCTAGAACTGAAGGAGACCAATATAAAGGTGCAAAAGATCTAATAAATTCAAAACTGAGACATTAAAGGACCTTCACACCTAATATCTCATAGAGACACTACAGAATGCCAAAGTTAAAGAAATCTTTAAAATAGTCAGGATGAAAAGATAGATACTTTAAAGGAATAAAACCAGTTGGCCTCAAGAGCTATAACAGAACTCAAAATCCAATGGAAAATATCTTCAATGGGATAAGGGAAAATAAATATCAATTCGCCATCAGTACTACCTGAGAAAACATCTTAAAATAAGGGAGAAATAAATGTATCTGAGAAAGGAATGTTCTAGACACTGGGCAGAGTAAAGAGGAGTGCTAGGAGGTGAGAACAGAGAGACACCTGGGAGGCAAATTATGGCTGGCCCTGGTATCCACGGGTTCCACTAACAGTGAACATTTACTGACTTTTTTCTTCTTGTTATTATTCTTTAAACAATACAACTATTTACATGTCATTTGTTAGGAGTAACCTAGAGAAGATGTAAAGTACACGGGAGGCTGTGCATAGGTTACATATACTGCTGCATACATAAGGGTCTTGAGCATATCCACAGATTTGGGTACCCATGGTGGAGGTGGTCTGGAACTAATCCCTCAGAGACACCAAGGATGACTGCACAGGGGGTTTTATAGGCAGTCTTAAGGACCTCAGCTCTTCCACTGGGAAAGTTCAACAGCTGGCTGAGCCCTGTGTTGCTGGGGGTGTCCAGGCACTGGCTAGATGGGCTACTGCACTGACAGCTTGACAGTCTACCTTGCTGTTCTCTAAGACACCGTTCAACCTTGACATCCATATCTGGGCAGAACAGTGGTAGAAAAATATGGTGAGTTATTATTCTGGACTGAATATTTGTGCCCTAGCAAAAAGTTTATACATCAAAGCCTAAAATCCAATATGATGATGTTTGTAGGCAGAGCTTTGGGGAGATAATTTGGATTAGATGAGGGCCTAAAGAGTACCCTTACAAGAAGAGTTATGAGAGAGAGAGAGAGAGAGAGAGAGAGAGAGAGAGAGAGAGACTGACTCTCATGCACATGCACAAAGGAAACTCATGTGAACACAGCCAGAAGGTAGCCATCTACAAGCCCTCACTAAGAGCTAAAGAGGCCAGCCATGATCTTGTACTTCTCAACCTCCAAAGTGTGAGAAAATTATTTTTTGTTTAAACCCCTCTATGGGATTTTATTATGGCAGCCTTAACTGACTGTGTGCTTGGTTGTTCTACCAACTGTGATTTAATAGGATCTGTTTCAAGATAGTAATTGCCAAGGGAAGTCCAGGAGAAGAGGCCCCTGAACAAAGCAGCACTGTGCTTCACTGGGTTTCCAAAAGCTGTGGGTTCACCAAGTTTTAACACCTTTGAAGGAATTTTGAGGCAAGAAAGTAATGCATGCTCTTCACCTTTAAATACGTACCTATAAAAGTTCAAGTTGAATAGATTTTGGGAGTGTGATATTCAAAACTTGGGGTCTGGTGGTTACTTACATTAGATGGAATTGTGAATAACTAGCTTCTTAAATGATTTTTTTCCCCATTAATCTAAGCCATGGAAACATTTGTTCAATTCTCATGGAAAAAGCAAAATTTTTGTTATGTACATTTTTCCGCAAGACATCTTGGTTATTTTAAATGTTTGGTGTACTGTCAGACAGATTTATGTATTTGCAGTAAATTTAACTCATAATCAGAATACCATGGAATATCGCTGCCCATCAGGCTACATCCACACTTGACAGTGGTCTTTGCTTGTATCTCCCATTGCTTCCCAACCACAACCCTCAACTCCAAGCAACTCTTTCTTTGCCCCAAGGATAGCAAACTCCTTTACGAAGGCTCTTGCTCTTGTCCTGGGCCCTACCATGCGCTGCCTTGCATTGACCCCAGGTTTGATTGTCATTGCCAACTCAAACTCTTCTAAAAAGCCTTCCACCACAAATCGTGTGTGCTTCCAACAAAACTGAATGTTCCTCACAAGTACATGATGGGTCATATGAATCCCCCCGGGACTTGTATCTCTGTATTGGTAGTGACTCTAGAAATCTTTGAATTGAATCTGTCTGGACCTTATAAATTACCCAAAAAAGTGTTAGCAAAATTGAATATCAGCTTAAAAGATCATTTTCTCTTTTGCATACTAAGCATATGGAAAGCACATCCTGTTCATTTCGGCCTCAGTTGTGGACTAAAGGCTGACAGGTCATCCAACTTTTCCTGTTATGGGTAACTTAAGGGCACCTGCCTAATAGGCTGCTTGGAGAACTGTCTGCATGCCCTGGCGGGGTGCCTATCAAAGCACAAAACCCTCTAGCAGGGCGTCTCCAAGGGGACAGAGCTGTGTTTCCTTCAACCACAAAGTGCCCACTTACTCTCTTACCTGAAAAGATGGCAGCAAATGATAGCAAAATGAATAATGCTCACATTCACTCAATGCTGATCATATGTTTGACCCTGTTCTGACTGCTCTCTATGTAGTAGTTCAGTTACCAACTCCAAGGTAGGTAGTGTTGTTGTCCTAATCCTAGGGATGGGGAAACTGAGTCACAGCAGCATTAAGTGATCTTGTCCAGACAATAACTGGAATGTGGCCAAATCATGACTTATGCCTGGTTAATCTGTTGAGCTCTGGAGTTCATGTTCTTCTGCACAATTCCATACACACATCTATAAAGGACATGCTGTGTTACCCATATAGCCCACGAAGAGATCTGAAAGAGTAAAAAAAAAAAAAAAACGGGGGGAGGGTCTTTTGCAAAATAAAGAAAAAAGAAAAAAAACACATGAGAGGGTGCAGCAAATGTAAGGGCAGTCTGGGCACCAAATAGGTTGAGTTACAGACCTGGATCTTAAGTGCAACCTCAGGCAAATTGCTTAATCTCCCTAAGCCTCAATTTCTTCATCTATAAATTGGGCATAATTATAAGCTCCCATTACTGCTGATGAGCAGCAGAACTAGGCGCAACCCCATAATCTTTCTGTAACACTGTGGTGCCACATCCTCCACAAGATTACAATCCTTTACAATTGTGGGGGAACACCAATGCTTGCTTGGCTGATGCTTAGTCAACTGTACCCTAAACCAGAATCTCCTGGTCTCGCCACACCTAAAAAGTCTGTTCTGAGATCATCTTTATGTCATCAACTGGACTCACTAGAAAGGCCCTCCTCTTACTAGTGAGCAGCTCAGTGAGCTAAAGGCCGGTCTTCAGAGCCTTCCTCCAAGTGGTCAAGAGAATTAGCAGCCCCAGATGTCAAGGAGTCCTTGGTCCAGAACAGGACACCACTTCTACACCCAGGGAAGCACGAGGTCCTTGTGTAGGGTGTCCCTCCCCCAAGCCTCCTGGAGTCCAGTTCTACAGAGACAGGACCGTTCACTTCTACCACCCAGGAGCTGCAGATCGCTGACAGCCTCACTGCAGCGGCCCTGCGAGGGCCTGGAAACCGGGCAAAGGCTCCGCTCAGAGCATGTGAAGATGAGTCACCCAGTGGGAAGTACCTCCCGCTATCACCCTGCCCAGTTCCTCCGTGGAATGCTGCAAAACACTCCTAACTCCTCACGATGCAGCCCGAGGAAAGCTGTTTATAAAATGAAAGTTAATCAGAATGAAAAACTGCCTAGAATCCAAGGAATGCAACAATCCGACAGTGTCTGTGGGAGGCCTGGAATCATGGCTCTGCCCCTTTCAGGACTCTTCAGATATCCTACCCTTTAGCTCGAGGACGACCAGATAGAGTTTTACAGCTTGGACCGTAAGAGACATGAGGATCTTCATCCCTGGTCTATTTTCGTCACTGTGTCATGCTCCCTATAAAATATGGGATATTTTTATACATTCCATTACTTTTATATTTATCCCAGATGGAATATTCTGTTCACATAGGAAGATATGGTCATCCCTTTCTGTGAAACACTGAACGTCAGGCATCCCTTCACTTCCATTAGAGGATGTGGCTCTGCCACTCACACCTAAGATCACGGGTATGTCTCGCCTTCCCAACTCTTCAATACTAAATTTCTTCAGTATTTGGACCTTTCTGTGGGCAGTGTCTCTTCCTAAGTGGCTTAAATTTATTTTGACCCCAAACTGCCCTTTGTTCTAACATTTCAAGATCTGGTGAGTACACATAATATCCCAGACCATTCATTCCCCTTCCAAATTTTCACTCTTCTGGAATTAGAGGTTAGGTACTTTGAAATCACCCTCCACAGCAGCAACTCCCTTTCCACTATTACTTAACATTGTCCTCTGCATTTCCTCCAATTCCAGACTATCACTGTGATTCAGTAACCCAAACAGTTACAACACAGCCTCTTGTTCTCAGCATGCTTACTGATTTAAAAATCGAAGTGAAAATGGTATAGTAATGTTCAGGTTTAAAAGCTTTGTGTCATACAATAATAGAGGTGACTTAGTTAACAATTAGTAATGGACAGTATTTCCCCTTCATGAGAAAGCCTCCTGTTCTATTATTTCTGTTTTTTCTTAGAGAAAACTTTCAATTCTGAAGTGAAATAGCTGTGTCTGCTAAGTGGCCACTGAGGTGTGTATCTGAAAGTGCTACCTGTCCACTTTCTATCCTGTGGGAACAGTGGCCAACAGCGGTAATTCTCTCCTTTGGTTCCGTGACCATCCACTCTGAGCAAAGCAGAGAGGGTGAGGCCATCCACATGGATTAGCAGAGCTGCTATTATGCTGTGGATATGAGGTGCCCCCCCAAAAAAGCTCAGAAGAAGGAACACTCAGAGGTGAAATGATTAGATAACCAGAGCTGTAACCTCATCAGTCCATCTTAGTTTGAATGGACTGACTGGGTAGTAACTGAAGGAAGGTAGCATGTGGTTTCAGGAGGTGGGGTCTCTGGGGGGGCAGGCCCTGGAAGGATTCATCTCCCCTGCAGCTCTCCCCCCTCCCTCTGCTTCCCAGCTGCCATGAATCGAGTAGCTTTCCTCTACCACACCCTTCCACCATGATGCTCCACCTGACCTCAGGCCCAGGGCAATGGAGCCAGCCAGCCATAGACAGAACCTCTGCAACTGTGAACCCAAAACAAACTTTCCCTCCTCTAAGTTGTTCTTGTCAGGTATTTTGGCACAGTGATGAAAACCTAAGACAGCTGCCATGTTCTCCACCCACACAGGAGGCCGCACCACACAGTCAGCTACTCAACCTCTCCCAGGAGAGAACTTGGCTGTCCCAGAGGCAGAAACCCAAGAATCTGCCTTCAGTGTTGGGCACATCTGTAATGATGAAAGGAAAAGAAAAAGAACAAAAAATTCCAGCTCTTCAAACGCCTGGAAGGGGATGTAAAGAATGAAGTGGGAGGTTCTCTGTCTATGTATCTATTATGTTTCTCATTAATCATGATCATGCTGTCTCTACGATGCCAAAAGTCCCTCCAAACAGTTGGGAAAACATTTCTATGCAACTACATCAACATGTTAAAAGACAACTACTATCCTGCAAATAGATTTTTTTTCCATCTTTCATGTCTTAGACTCAGGCCTGCACTTACTGTATCTTAAGTTTATCTGCTATTATTGTTCAAGGGTAGAATACTATGAAAACTCTTGTTTCCTTTAGGAGATTGTATTTTCCTTTAACCCCAAAATCTAAACACAAAACTTACTGAAAAATCACTCACGGCAAGCTAATGTATTCAGAGAAAATCTTAAATTTAAAAGAGCTATTGACTAAACATCCTACATTTCCCCCCCCCCCCAGGAGGGGTTCCTACAATGGGCTCCCTTCCAAATGGCATGCCATTCTGCTTTCACGGGCTGAAGAGACAATCCTGGAGGCTGCGAAGGCCTTATTGACATGCCAGGCATGCGTGGCAAGAGATGCTGGCATTTCTTTGAGCTTTCACAGCTCCAACCTTGGGCCAAGGTGTACAAAATGGCTACCAATAGGGGATGGGGGAGGGAGACTGGGGGAAAATGTGCATTACCTGAAACAGCTTGGGGAAAGTGTGTACTACGTTTCTGTCGTACAAAAAGTTTCAATTCATCAAGAAGAAATCAGGTATGAGAACCGACAAGAGCCAAGCCATTAATTCAGCCTCCTTCCTCCTCCTCCTCCTCCTGCTCCTCCTCCTCTCCGATACTCCAGTTCTCTTAATGTTCGATGTGGTCCTGAAAGAGCCTTCAGATCTGGGTTTGAGCAGACATTGGCGGTTTTAAAACAATCGTCAAATATCACCAGACTAGAAATGGCACTCTCCTCACAGTGAATTTCCAACTACCAGTACAGGAGCCAAGTCCCAGCTGGCCAGGGCACCTCCACAGCCAGGACACCCTCTGCACCCTGCCTGGAACCTGAACCATCACTCAGACTAGATCCTTGGAAATGGAGCTCTTTTGTTCCCATTACCTCTTCATATTGACATACTCTCTCCAAACGTTCCTCGGACTCACATTTATACTGAAAGCTTTTTTTTCAAAGCTGTAAATCAAAGACCAGAATGAAGGCATTACTGTTTGAACAGGATTGCTGGATAAAGAAATGGCATTTTCTTCGAACCACCCGGATGGATCCATTTGGGAATTAATAGAAATAAAAGACAGACTGTTTGCAAAAAATATTCACTACTGAATGGTGTTGAAGAAACCCATGGTTCTTTCATCCTTTTAATATAGTACTTTAAATAGTTACAAAATGTCTATATACAGACAGTTTGTCTCCTAAGATAACACATAGGAGCCAACCCTCAGCAGAAAGGAGCAAGAGAAGGCGACTGCCTCAGAGGTGCTCAGACTATGAGTGGACATTTGATGGAATGAATGCTCTTTATTCATGGCCTGTGTTGACATCTCCCTGCCTGAGGATGACTCACCACGCCTCTTCCCGACATCCAGCCATGGGAAGACCATTCATCACTGACTCGCAACCCTGGGGCAAAACCACAGTCCACCCGGCACAGAATTTGGTTCTGCCATCAGTACTAAGGATGAACTGGCAAGCCAAGAGGATAGGGTCTCCCCCCCCTGTTAGCCCCGGGAAGGACATGATTTTTGCCTGGTACTCTGTCTTAATACATTATGTCCAGGTGTGTGATCCTTAGATTTGGAATAATGAATATGATTTAGATAGAAAGAGCACATCCTCCATCCATCAAGACCTGAGACTTCCATTTCCCGCCCCTCCCCTCCCACGACAAGGTCAGTGGGCCCATGCTCACCCAACCACATTCTTGATGGTATTCTAGACTTCTTCTCTCTTCATCTTTCATCTTTCCAGTTGAAGTTTCCTTATCTTCTTAGATTTTCTTCATGACAGCTCTCAAATGACAGTCTAGATTAGGTTATTTTAATTCCTTTTGGAGTTGTTTCAAATTGTTTGCTTAGTTTAACTCTGGGCAGCCTTCTAGATCCCTTTAGTTGAAGTGGACAGCACAAAGAGGTGCTCGCTGCCCTCCCAAGTTCAGGGACCAGGTCCCCCATGCTGGAGGAGGAGGGTCAGGTGTTCCATTGAAGGTTCCCCACAGTTCCAAAGCCCAAGTCAGACGACCTCAGCAGGCAGCCCATAAAACATCAGTGCTGTAGGAGCGTTAAAAGGCATCCAGCCATTGCCCTAATGACTAAGGGAATGGGACCCCAAGAAGTTAAATGACATGCCCCAGACCCCACAAGGAAAAACCCATGACTTCTACTACTTCCTGTTTTGGCTACTTCCCCCAAGTTATGGATTAATATTTTCTCCTCAAAACACACATTTCTAGTCCAGCTTAGTACAATAAGTGCAAAGTGATTTAACTGTTAATTCTCACAACAAGGAGAACAGAAATGAATGGCAATGAGAGAGTCCTACTGTGACATCACCTTTGAACAGTCTGATTGATGGATGTATCCAGAGGGAAAGGCCCTTAATGCAACATGACCACAAGATGACAATAAGGTAAAGGTTTCTGAAACTCAAAGCCTAATGTCGCTGCCTCAAATGAGGAGCACTTTCGAAAAGCTGAAAAGATCATTTGCTGCTTCATCAGACAGAATGTGAAAAATCATAGGCCATAAATCACTATAACTTACAGCACAGAGAACAGAATGTAAGATTATACCATCCATATATTTTCATTATGAGAGTATTAAACATTGGTGAGAACTCAAAAATTTGATAAAGCATGTGAAAAAAAAGTACTGAACCCTATGAATGATCATGGAATCCCCTTCAACTAGGTATTTTAAAAGGAAATATAATTAAAACACAGAGCACGACTCCTCTGAAAACGAGGATAGTAAAATTGAACTGAAGAAGCTAAACATTCAAATATTACAAGAGGGTGAAAAAGCATTAAGAAAGTTAAAATCTCACCAGCACATATGCATCTTCTAACTTTTCCAGAGGGAGAGGAAAAAACTTGCCGCAAAACATAAAACATGATAATCTATACAATTAAAAATAGTTTTAACAACAGTTTTTTTTTATTCAAAACTGCAAAGAAGAAGGAGTAAAACTATTCTAATCTCATCGCTTCTTTATAAAGTACTGTGAGAAATGACAGCTCTTTCCTCTATTCCTTCAATGCCACCACTTCTCTGGAGTCACCTTAGGGATGTAGTTTGGGGGCAGTCACTCCTCGGCTGATTTCTGCACTTGCACAACACCATCTCAGGCACACATTCACACAATAAGTCACATACAATTTTACAAAAAGAGGCAAGCACTTGATGTAAATCCTCAATTTGTGTTTTCCTCAATCTATTTTAGAATTAAAAAAAAATTAAAAGTAAGTTGAATCTTTTAAGTAATAAAAAATAATCTCAATTAATTACTTCATAAGTAAACTCAAACCCAAAGAGTTGTAATTGCGTAATTCTAAACTGCTAATCTATTTTAAATTGGAAAATGACAAGAATTATGCAGAGTAGAAATGCCTTCTTGAAATACTATGAAATCTCTTAAAACCATACAAAAATAATTTAGGAATGACCAGTGATCCTGGTTTAGACTTCTCTCCAAAATGTTTGCTTGGAAAATCATGGATGATTATCTATTGACTATGCAACAAATTCTGCACAAAGCAACAGACTGAAATTGCATTAAAATCAGAACACTAAGTGCACATAACATAGCATTGATCATATTGAGAACATTTGGAAAATCTTCACAGGGTCTCAATTTAGAAGACTTCTTAGAAGTCGGATGCATGGATTCTATTAAAAATATTTTGAAAATTTGCCACATATCTTTGAGAAAATAATTTAACCATTTAAAATTTATTACCTCCCTTTCCCTAATAGTAGTTTGAATAAATCTGCAAATGAAGGCTCTAGTCCCATCCAGTGGATCTGCACACAGGAGGGAAAAAAGACAACCCCCCCCCACCGTTTCCAGAAGTAAGTGACTCTACCCTTGGTTTCATGTATCCTGGTTTAATAAACTTCATTCTGAGGCGACGGGCACTATCACAGACACCACAAACATGGAAAGCATATGGGCATTCCTTATTTGTCAAGCCAAATGAAAACTGTAAACCTTTTCTTTCAAAACTTAATTCTAATGTTGTGCACCATCCAAAGGCCCCTTGGGAAGTTGAAAACAGAGCTTCTCGCTGCAGCTTGAAGGTCAGACCTCCATATGTTACCCAAACCTACCTTTTAGCTTCCTCTCCCACCCCTCTCACCTGCATGTTCTCGCAGTCCTACCCACGAACAACATGCTTTCCCTCCAGATGCCTCCTGACCCTTGCCTTCTGACTTTGTTACCCACCCCCAAACACCTGGAATATTTTTCTCTTGTATCTACCATCTCCCCCTACCAACATTTTCATATTTCTGTGCTCATTACTGTGGCTCCTACTCCAAGGATGTTCACCTGCCCCCAGGTCACAGGTAATCACTTCCTCTTTTAAATACTCAATGATGTGTCTTTCCTACTCATCCTGAGACCTGCTTCGGTGCCCATGTTCCCACTTCTGAGAGCTCATGGGCCCTTGTATCTGACCTCTACAGCTCCCTTCAGTGCCTCTGAAGTACCTTATAAAGAGCAGAATCTCAAAATGCATTTTCTGAATTGAATAATCTGTTATGTAATATCCTGTTTCCTAAAAATCAATCTGTATCTCTGAATAAAAATTGTTCAATTTCAATAGCAGAAGGTCATTGCAGTCACGTTATATCCTGAACATTTCACTTTGGTTTATTAGTGTTTTAAATATTAATAAGAAAATGTCATTAAATATATATGTGCATACATATATAATGCCTTCTAAGGCACTTGACTCACTGCCCTATATTATTCTTTTACCATCTCCAAAGCATCAGAAACAGCATTTATTTTATATAGGGAAAATGAAGGATCAATCAACTAATAAGCATGTGATATCAAAGGTAAGACCAGAACTGCTTAGGCCCTATTGAAGAAAAGAGAAGTAGAAAATAGAAATGTTCTTCTCTAACAGCTTGTCATTTACTTGCAGGAAAAAAAAAGATAACACATAAGACAAGGAGAGCATATGTGCTTCAAGTATTTCTATGGTTTCTGACTTAAAATAGATTGCACCAGATTCTGCTTGGCTCCCAGCAGTAGTAGCTTTTGGCCTCTTTGGCTAAGATCGGTGGCAAACATGGCTGCCCAGAAGCCCAGCTGTGCCTGATGAACCGAGGGTGTAGCACACTCCATAGTTGCACAGGAACTCAAGGGGAGGACAGGGCCAGAGCCCCCACAGAAGACCACAGAAAAAAACCAGGACTCAAATTGGCAGTTAAGAAATCACTGAATTTGAAATGTTAACCTGGAAAAATATAACACAGAAAGGAGAGAGCAGATGCAGGGCTAGGGGCCATCCTTAACATGCCCAGTATGGAGTGCATGCAGAATGAGTCTGGCCTGACAGGTGCCGGGGAAAGAAAGAAGGCAGAGATGGTGGGTCAGTAAGTAAGAACTCAAAACTTGATGGTGAGCCAAACCCAGAACTGGCCCACAGGTCCCAAGACCTCTATGGCCAACGTCCTCTGCCTACACCCAGAGGGCTTGACTCCTCCCTCTCCAGTTCTCTGTGCGGTCGTTTCCAAAAACAACTTTGTTAGATCATTTCAGGAACTCATATATGCAACAAAATCTTTTTAAAGCTTTTTTTCCCCTCTTTAATTCCACAGCAAATCCATGTATATCATAGAAAATAGGGAAAATTAAGAAAAGTTTTAAAAAGATAATAATAATGGCCATCCATATTATCACTTAACCATATTTCATTTATTTGGCAAGCAAAGAAAAGTAGTAGTAATAATAATAATAGCCATCCATATTATCACCTAACCATATTTTGTTCATTTGTTTATTTGGCAAGTACCATTTCAGGTCCTGCTATGTATGTACCACAAGTTGTTTGAGATTTTGGGGGCCACCTCAGTAAAAACAAAATAGACAAAAATTCCTGCCCTCTTATAACCTGCATTTCATCAGGAAAAAAATAGTAAGGAATGGTACAAACAAAGATGTTTCATGGCACGTCTGAAGGTGGTCAGCATGAAGTGCTGAGAGGATGCGGGGAAGGGGGTGCAGGAGTGGAGACGGGGTAGCCACAGATTTCACCAGGTGGTGAAGACAGGTCAAGCTGAGTATGTAGCACACTGAGATCAGATGGTTTTATGAGCTTTTTCCCACTGATTATATGATGAGTATGTTCTCAAGCCATAAATGTTCTTTGGCAATCTGACTTTTAATGACCCCAGAGAATTTCGCCTCCTGAAGGCCTCATGTTAATTTAACTGTTCCATTCTGTGGGGCAATTAGATTTTTCTCCTTTTTAAAAAGCTATTACAAATAATGTTTCTATTTTTCTTTAGAGAAATGTGAAGAGGTGGAATTGTGTTGACGTTGGTATACTTAGTGTTAAGGCTCAGGATATACTTGAACTACACACGGCAGCAGTAACTTGAAGCAATGTGCTTAAATTTGTTTTTTTTCTCCCTCTCTTTCTGTCAAGGTTCTAACCACCCACACATGACAATTTTTTCATCAGGCGCACACAACTGCTCTGGCTTTTCCATCTCTTACACTATCAGCCCAGCTGTGTATCAGAAATACTCTATATCAATAGAGAGGAATTCCTCCCCAGACGCCTACCTAGCACAATGACTGGTACAGAGAGGAACATGTAATAAGTACCCATTGGATTAATAAATGAACAAAAAATGAATGAGTACTCATAAAACATTCTGCCTTTCATAGAACCAGGGAGATGCTTGGAACTTTTCCCTCCCACTAAGGCTTCCTTTTACCAAGAGCAATGAGTCATATCTCAGACATATTTAGCATCTTCTTAACAGGGCTGCAAAGTATTTCCCTTAATGTGTTTAGGATGCTGGAAACTGCCATACAACCTGGACAGCTAAAGAATACTACTAACTATCGGGAGTAAGTAACTATCTAAACAGCATGTGGAGACAGCCCCTGAAACATCTGCATTATTTTCCCTCTTTCTAAAATTTAAAGATGGCAGTTATACAATGTCTTACTCTTGAAACACGAATGAGAAATATTTTTAATAGTTCATAAGCCATTATTCATCTTAAATTCCAATCATAACATTATTCAACTGCTGCTCTTATCAAAAAGAAATTTATTTTTATACTGTTACATAAAGAGGGGGAGACCTAAAAATGATTTGTATAAAACTTGGCAAACAAGAAAATACTGTACTCCAAAAATGCAAAACAAGAACAGGATCCATCAGTTCTTTCATCACCTAAACTGGTTCATTATGGGGCTGTGCCATGGAGTGATAATAGTTTCACTGCAGAGGCAACAGGACACTCTGAGTTGTAAGCACTTTACTTCAGTTTATAGTCCCCAAATCCTCCTTCCCCGTGTCAACTTTCAGAAGTTGGCGGTAAAACCAGAAAGCAACTCAAAAGATTTTTTTCTCTCTTGTTTTTTTTTTTTGGTAACAGGGGTTGAACCCAGGGGGTGCTTAACCACTGAGGAACATCCCCAGTCCCCTTTATTTTATTTTTTAATATATTTAATATATTTTAAAATAATTTTTTATTTTTATTTTTAGAGACAGGGTCTCACTGACTTGCTTAGGGTCTCACTAAATTTCTGAGGCTGGCTTTGAACTTGCGATTCTCCTGCCTCAGCCTCCTTAGTCAAAAGATTTCTTAATTTATAATGTAGCCTTAGGAGGAACAAGAAACAACATCCTCTTGGATTCGTCAGGCATGAGAACACCCATCCTGAGAGATAACTATCCTTTCTGTGAATAACCCAGGTGGCCACTAAAAAATGGATTCAGATGCAAGGAATCAAGGGGACCTGGATTCAGAGTCCTTGTGGAGTTTCCCAGTTTAAGCATTTGATCTGCACAATACTGTGTCTTCACCATCACCAATGCCTGGGCTTCAGAGGCGCTGAAAGTGAAGGAGGCGAGGATTTGAGCTAAGCAGTGACTGTTTAAAGCTGCCCCCATTCAGGTAACTCTGTGTGACAGCTCTTCACCCTGTCATTTATGATCATGGGACCTGGTCACAGTATAACAAGGTGACAGGAAGAATGAGGCCAAAGTTGCTGTGTACGAACTGGTCTCTATTGGCTTCCACACTGCTGTGTCCCACTCCTGGGTCTTTAATTTTGAGAGCCACAGCCGAAGGGGCCCCAGCAAACTTCCAGCTGCCAGCTGATGATTGGCTCACAGCGGCCCCAGCAACATCTAGCTGATTGGCTCCTCTGCGGTGATGCTCATTGGGCTGTTTCCCTGCCCTTTCAGACCACAGAGCTGCTCATTGGGGGACTTTTTTGGCTCCGCCCATGTGACCCAGCCAATCAGCCTCAAGAGCAGGAGGATTGTGGGAGGTGGAGAGAGAGAGGCTTGGGTTGGAGAGGGAGGCTTGTGGAAAGCCGGCGGTGGCAGTTGAGGCTCTGAGGGTTTTTCCTGAGAGGCTGTTTTGTTTGGCGTGTGTGGTTCTAAAAATAAAGTTAGTTTCTTTTGACAAGTGGCTCCTGATTGTGCCCAGCCAGACTGCGGCATTTAAGATGTACTATGGGACAGAGGGTGAAAGCTGGGCCTTTCCACCTTTGATTCCCATAGCTAGCCCTACAAATGGTCCAGTGGAAACTAAGCAACCCAGTCCAAGCACGTAAGACTCAGAAATTAATTCATGTGCTTCCACCCATGCACTAAAACTCTATGGCAGAGATGGGCTTTGGGGAACTCACATCCTAGAACACTCACTGCCATAATAATTTCTACATTCCTCTTTTAATATAGTGCTTTATTAAAAAAGAATTAGAAGTAACTTCACCAAATTCTCTTTTGAGAAGAACATATTTGTCTTTCAAATCACTCATTCAATAAATATTTACTAAGTGCCTACCCTATGCTGGGCACTGAAAGTTACCCAAAAATACAATACTGAAGAAGTAAATACAAAGAACGTGTCCTCAAACAGCTTCTGAAAATGTCAGGAAGCACACAAATGTACAATGTGTTCCTTCTGATGAGTGCTATAAATAATGTCCAATAAGAGGGAGTAGAGAGGAAGTGGGGAAGTGGATTTCTGAAAAGGAGATATTTGAGCAAGATGTGAAGGTTGGTGAAAGCAACAGCTCTGCAGATGATAGAGGGGCATGTGAGGCCGAGGCAGAAGAGGGCCAGGACCAAGGCCTGAGCAGGAGACAGGAAGAGAGTTAAAGAACAGGCAAAGCTGGGACCTGTCAGCTGAATAAGGAGAGGAATGGGGAAGAGCAGGAATGAGGGGGCCAGGCAGAGATCACCTGCAACCTTCCCAGTCACTGCGAGGACTTTGTTTTATATAAATAGGGAAAGAATAATCACTGATGGGGGGCAGGGAGTCAACAAAGCTCAAAATGATCTGAACCACTGTGGAGTAAAGAACAGACGAAGGGGAAAGAGTGAAAGCTGGGAGGGCAGGTAGGAAGTGATTACAGCTCTGCAGAAAAAAATGATAACAGACATAAAATTAGAAGATACATATATATATACACACATGTGTATATATAATTTATATACATATGTATATATATTTATATACACATATATATATATATATATATATATATATATATATATAAATATATTTCTCAGATATTTATTTTTTAAAAAATAGCAATCAGGAGTGACTGTCTTCAAGACAGGTGTGAGCAGAGAGGAGTCATGGGTGACAGTAAGGTAGTGCCCACAGTTGAGGTGGGGGAAGACCATGAAAGGAGGTTGAGGTCAGGAGACCATAACTCAGCCTTAGATGTAAGAGGCTGAAACATCTATGTGACATCCAGAAGAAGATGTGGCATTCTGGGAAGAGGTCCAGGCAAGAGATATCAATCTGGGCGTGCCAGAAAGGCATTTAAAGTCATGGAACTATCATGGTGGTCAATGCCCACACAGTCTTCCTCCCTCAGATTACTATTAGAAACTTGACAAAACACCAAAGGCAGCTACCTGTGAACTAGGAAAAGGAAACAAAATCAGGCAGATTGTGGAAAGGAGTCAGAAGTTGGGAAAATGAACTTCAAAGGGGTTAATCTCAATATCTGTCCAGAAAACATGATTAGAACTACAGAGAGCAGAGAGCTAGAGAAAGGGATGTCCTAATTCTGTGTATGACCCCCGCCCCCAATGAGTCTCAGGTTCACCCATGAGTTGCACATGTGCAGTACAGACCCAAAGCAACATAACAGAGATCTGAGAACTGAACTAAGGATTCTAAAGCAAGGTCCAGGTCTCAGACTAATCCCTGATGGTGCAAACGCAAGACAGAGCAAAATGCAAGACAAAGCAGAAATCAGAGACTTTGAAAATTAATTGACACTATGATTTCCACCCATAGAGGGCAAATGCTAACCATGTTGATTATCTGCTTTAAGACAAGGATTACAAAAGGACCTAGCATTTATGCAATACAATTTTCACAAAGTCCATGACATGTAAAATTACTCAATGTACAAAGAACTAGGGAAACGTGATCATTTCCCAAGGGAAAAGATGATCAACAGAGTTCAACCCCAATAAGATCTAGATGCTAGAATTTTCAAGTAAAGTCTTCACAGTAGCTATTAGAGTCATGTTCCTTATGATTAATGCTCTAGGAATGAATGGAAAGTGAGCATTCCCAGCAGAGAAATAGAAACTATTTAAAAAAAAAAAAAAGGAAGGAGAACCAAAAGAAAATTATAGAACTGAAACTAAATTATCCAAAATCAAAACTTCATGAGGTCATCTCAGTAGCAGAATGGAGATGCCAGGAGAGAAAAGTCAGTAAATTTGAAGATCAACAGAATTATCCAATTTGAAGAACAGAGAGAACGAAGAATGAAATATAGTATTTCCAAAAGTTCCTCAGGGACTTGAGGAACCATATACAAAGATCCATACATATGGTTGTATGTAGCATGAGAAGCACAGAAAGAAATTAAGAGCAAAATTAAATATTTAAAGAAATAAATCCCTGATTTAAGAACATCTTTAACTGAAGAGAGGAAAAAGAGGGGACCCAACCACCGAGCCTGGGCTGACCAGTGTTTAGAGACTGGCAAGAGGAGGAGAAACCAACACCACAGAGGAAAAGAACAGAAAGGCTGATTCCAGGAACCAAAGGAAGAAAATCAAGGAGACAGAAGCGAACCTGTGTGTCGTATGCAGCTGCTGAAGAAAATATGAGCACTGGCCCCAACCACTGGATTCAACAATGGAAGAGTTGTTAGTGACCTTGACAAGACCCAACTGTAAAGTGATGGGGTCAAAATCCAAACTAAAATGAATCCAAGGAACAAAGGAGAGGAGTGTGGATAAATGTCTCAAAAGGCTTCTCAGTAAAGGAGAGGAGAAAATGGAGTGGCCACTTAGGCAGAAGTGGGGTCAAAGTGCATATTTTAAATATGAAAGACATTTTTATATGTTACTGGATCTGGTCAAGTGGAAAGGAAAAATTAATGATTCCAGGAGAGAAGGATCAATGTGAGTTGTGAGAGGGGCCCAGATCTAAAGTACAGGAAGGAGGACTGGACTCTGACAGGCAGATGGATAAGAATCTGGATTTTAGCAGAGAGGAAATCAATGTCTAGAAGGACATATGTGGATAGGCTGTAGTTTTATCATTTAATGATTATATACCCATGGTCTTCAAAGTGTCTGTCTTCATCAGTGAAAGATAAAGCAAGGTCACCAGTTGACATGAGGGAAGGAACATGAAATCTTGGAGGTTTGAGAAGAAAGGAAAAGTTACCGTGGAGAGCAACAGTATCTGGACTAGGGAGGTGGAGACATTCAACAGGGATTTGGATATAATGCCTTTGTAAGGAACGTTAAAGTTAACAGATGACTAGGATTTTTGAATTGTCTTGAAAAACATTATAACCCACTACATGCTACTTACTTGCCTGATAAGCACATTTCCTAAATAATTTCAGGTGTTAGGTAGTAGCTAGCAATGAGCAGTGAAATGTATGGCAAGGTCACAGGTTTACTTTAAGTTACTCTTAAAGTTGTCTTTAAGTTCCTGCCAAGGCAGATAAGCAAATAATTTGTAGACAATAACCTAAGGAAAAACATCAGCACACAAACCTGGAGGATAAACGAACAAAAGTAAAAGAGATAATGGGGGAGTGCTTCAAGACAGAAGGATTTGTGGGACTAACTTTGACAGGACCCATAAAGGTCAAGATAAAGCCATGTGCCTCCTACTATCTCAGACAGGAGGACTCTTCAGTGGTGCAAGGGCATTTAGGTAACCTCTGACCTGCTACTGACTCCAATGCCCACATTAACATAGGACTGACTTGTAGATGAAGCCCCCCAGAATAAGATGGCCACCATGACAATTCTGGAGAGGACCAACTAAGGTAAAAAAACTCTACAGCCTACATAAAGGAGGATTTGACACCTGATTGGTAAAGAATGCAGAAGGTGGTCTCCAGTTCTCCTGGTAAACATCAAACAGTAATAAATTTGGAAACAGTATTGTCTCCCTCTGTTGTTCTCTGCTCAGAGATATCTCTCTCACTTACAAAAAAGTTTTCTGGCATGGCTTTTGGTGCCTGACTTTAAATTTTCTTTCACTGTAACACAAGAAACGAGGTTTGGAGTTTCAGTTCCCTGCTTTCTTGGGTCACAGGGACTAATCCCAAATTTTAGGCGATCACTTTAATCTGAGACAAAGGGGTGTGAAAGCAACTTCATGGCCTAAAGAAAATCATAAGGCATGAATTATCACGAAATACCTAGTAAACAAGCAAAGTCAGGAGAGGGAGAGGGGAAGTCCAGATCAGGAATTCTTCAAATAACCAACAACAGAACACAAAAGTATCTCAGAAGAAACAAAGAAGGGCAGCTCAACTTTGGAAAGTTTTCTCATTCTGTCTTCATAGCTGATCAATGACTAGTTCTAGTTGAAGTAAATACAATCAGGAGCCCAACAGAAAAAAAGCAAATAATCCTCAGGAATATTCCTATGTCCCCAACTGATTAAGTAAGCCAATGGTGTTGAGGAACATGTCCAGAAAAAAGCTTCCAGAAAGGACTTGAACATCACCACACCACCAAGAATCAAAACTAGTTCCCCTATGGAACAAATTTTTATAAATCTTTAAAATAAAGGGGTCTGGTTCTTGAACCATGAAGGAAAGAACTTCAGAATGTGAAACAGGTTCTCTGGAGTAATGGAAAACACCTCCAAATTAAAGACGTGGCCCCAGAAAGGACAAGGAAAGGAGCAGACAGAAAGAGACCCCTGGGCAGCGGGGGAGAATTCCTGGTTAGAGTGACAACTCCAATAACAAAAGCCACAGCCTAGGGATCCTTACTCAAGGCCAGGCCCTGGGCTGGGAACTTACATGTCCATTGTCCATCCTGATAGAAGGGTTAGGAAGGGCACATCACGATCCCCACTTCACAGGGAAGGAAGCAGCCTCACAGGTGTACCACAGAAAACAAATTTCATGCAGCTCAAACAGTAGTCATTATTCTATACAGAACTCTTACAGATAAGGAAATTGTTGCAGAGACATAGAAAAAAATTCTAACAGTTTAACTCCAAGAGCAGATCAATCACATTTGAAGGTACAGATGGAGATATCAAAGATGTTGATGCAGTGACCCCTGTAGCCATCATTAAACATTAAGAAGTTCTGTTTCTGACTGTCCTTCAACTATCCCTTCACCCTGCACACACAGGTAGCCCCAGCAGCATGCGCTGTTTGTGGCTTGAGGCCCCTACGCTGCCCCACCTTTCTGTGCTGTTCACCCCCAAATGGAACAGGTGCTGACTCCGAGCATAATGAAATGGCCCTTGCAGGTTCTGAGAGTAATAAATGAGGGCAGGAGCAGGGATCAGAGGCTGGTTCTGGACAAGAATCTGTGTTTGGCTTTCACTCACTTCACATTCTCTGATCTCAGTTTCCTCATCTACAAAATTGAGGAAGGTGGACTAAAAGCATAGATCTTCAGAGATGGAAGAGGCACATCAGCTTAGATTCAATCCACTTTCTAAGTCTCGTGGACTCAGAGGACCCTTCCAGATGCAAAATACTAAAACTGACAACCACAGAGAAGCATGTTTTGTTCTGAAAGTTCACCTGTAAATAGGTGATTAGGAAGAAGAAATACACTTCCCTATAGAAATAGTGTTGCTACAGATAATTGGTTTCCATGTCAACCCACAAAAGCCTTCCTAACTTGTAAAATACCTGAAAACAGTACTATCATTTTAATGTCACCAAAGTTCCTTGGAATGCAAAGAAAGTGTCTCCCACCTCCCCGTAAAGCCCCTGAAAGTGTCTTCCACCTCCCCATTGCCCCTTGAAAAGCCATCTGGAAGAAAAAAGTTCTCAGGCAAGCAAAGGAACAAAAAAATAAAAATGGAAATTAAGAGGCAAGACATACTTGGGTGAGGTGGGAGATAAAGACAAAGAATGAGGACCAGCTCAGCAGATGTGTGAAAGCACAGTCAGGGAGAGGAAGGAGAGAGGATGCCTTCCATCCTCCACATCTCCCTTCCCCTTCCTGCCATCATGGCTGACTCCTGTTACCACCAGCACTAGAACTGGAAGCCTAGGGGACTGAGAAGGAGAGAGGTCAAGGACAGGTGCAGGATTTGCCCACTGGGTCTACATCAGATGAGTGGCAAATATTTAAATACACTGCCCAAATTCAAAATCAATAAAAGGGCATTTCTCTCTTTTATTTTTTTTTTCAATGTTATTTTTGGTGCTAGGAATTGAACCCAGGAGCACTGAACCACATCCCCAATCCCTTTTATAATTTTTATTTTGAGTCAGGGTCTTGCTAAGTTATTGAAGCTGTGATCCTTGAACTTGTGATCCTCCTGCCCCAGTCTCCCAAGACACTGGGATTACAGGCATGTGACACCACACTCTGCCAAAGGGTATTTCTGAAACTACAATTTGGTACATCCCAGGGCCCTTGTGCCTGGGGTGCTGGACCTCACCCTTCTAGCACCTTGTCCCCTTGGATGTAGTTCAAAGCTCCCACCCTCTCTCTCCACCCTTCCCATCTCCAAATCTTAGGCTGGCCAAGAGGTTGTGCTTATGGCCTAGGCATTCTGCACAGAAGCCCCCACTCATACCTCTTCCAGCTGCACCAGGTCTGTGGGACAGTGAGTGCAGAGATCTCCCAGGATGTGCCCATCAGACCTCACCCTATCTTCTGGCCTCACTATAGTTCCTAGGACCTTGGTCCATTCTTTTGAAGATAAACCACTTCACTGGTTTGGACAAGAGAGACTATTTGTAGTGAGTGGAGAAAGAACTGGGACCTATAGTCACAGATGTCTACATATACCTCCAAGGAGAGGCTAGCCAAGAAACCTGAGGCACCCAACAAACCTAAATTTGAATGTAGCTTTCTAGGTTGTGATGAAGGTATGTATCAAGATGGGAGCCTGGAAACAGGTTTATAGACAGCCTGACTTAAAGCTTGGAAATGCACACAGATACATGGTACATGTGTCTCCACTGGTACTCCTGCCCCAGGCCCAGTCAACGTTAGGAGTGAGCCTGCCTCTCCTCTCCCTGCCCCACCAGGCAGTGTGCTGAGAAAGGAATCAGAGGATTTGCTAATGAGTTGGCAAACTACCTTCCCTCCACCTAGGAGCTCTTCTTAATTAGAAATAAAATGCCTGGCAGCACTCCCCCCAACAGAAGGTCCTCCCAGTTTCACACCCATTAGGCAAAACTTCCCTCTTCCACACACCCACACACAGAAAATCAAAAGGAGTGCTCCTGCCATCCTACAGCCCCAGAACTTGCCCTTTCTCTGTTCTCCTTAGCACTCACTCCCACAGTTTCCACCAAAGTACTTACTAAGGCACATGGGGTTTGAGAGCCTACAGAGGATGTTGCTACAATTTGAAACAATATTTAAACAAAAAAGAGTCTAAATCACAGGTGAGCCATAGTTTCTCCATGGGACTCGGGGCCACACTGCAACACAGCCTGAGTTCAGTGGCTGAGCTCCTGGACAAGCCTGTCTGCCTGTGTTGTTTGAGATCTGGTTTTTGGTAGCCTTTCTGGCCAGCACCAGTTAGGAAACACAGTCAGGTTCTGCACTGGGAGGTGGGCACTGCAGGGAGGACACCACATGCCCGTAGCAGATCTCTGCCAACAAACCTTGATGAAGCCCCACATAGATGAGCTTGTCCTGTACACAACAAAAAGCAGGTGAAGTGAGTCTACCCTAAATATAGGATCCTTTTAAACAACTCTGGGGATTATTCTTGCCCCTCAGGCAGGATGGACAGGGTAGCTGGTAAGCAGCTGGCTCTATCACAGGGCTGCAGTTAGATCAGGATATGTGATTGAATCTGTGCCGTGTGATTGACACTTTGGCTTCCGATGCCTTATAATAAATTTATAATAAATTCTACAAGTTCTGTGCATCCTACCTGATTTTGACCAATCACAATTACTATTCAGAGTCACCAGGCCCTCGCCACCTGCAGTTGTTATAGCATTTTACCAAAATTTTATATTCAGAAACCACTCCAAAAATGAGTTTCAAAAAGATAAGCAAGGTGAAAAAAAAAATGTAACAGTTAACAAACTATTAGAATTACTAAAAGAGTTTGGTAAGGTGTCAAGTTCTTTTAAAAAATAGCTTTTCTGCATACCAATGACAGCTAGTTAGAAAAGATTATGAGAGGGTGGCATAAGATCCCTTTCACAACAAAAATAAAAATAACTACCCAGAATGGAACATACAAAAAAAATTTGTCAAAGAGACCAAAAAGCATAGCAAGCACTTAAAAGGAAAATGGGGTAAAGAGATACCATATTTCTAGAAAACATAAATTAATATTAGATATATTTCAAGTCTTTATAAGTTAGTCCAAAATAAAAACTAATCCAATTAAATCCCAACAGAATTTCTTTTTTCTACAGCTTGGAAATAATAATAATAATAATAATAATGAAAATAATAATAATTCTTAAGATCCAGAGCAATAAATATGTGAGAAGAGTCTGGATATTTTTTTTTTAAATAAGAAAGCTATTGAGGGAAGAATCCCCTTTCTACCAAATATAAAACTGTATAACAAAGTTTAATGATGGGGTAATGGCCCAGCAATAGACAGACAGATCGATGCAACTGAACAGAAAATCAAGAGGAGGATCAAAGTAGAAATACATAGTAATTTAAAATCAACAAAAAAACACATGAGTCAGCAGATGGCATTGCAGCAATTGGTTAAGACTTGGAAAAAATGATAATCGATTAGATCTCTACTCCAAAACAATCACCAAATTAAACTATAGGTCTGACAAAGTCAACACAAGAAATGACAAAGTCATAGGAAGAAAATGCCAGTGAATATTTGTAATAGCACCTTGGAGTGGGTCAGGAATTGCTTCACTGCTATTGGGAAGTGATCCTCCACATCTCCAGAAGAGAGAAGAGAAAGGAAGAGATGCCTCCTTCCCTGGACATGCCCGGTGCCCAGTGAGGCTTCAGCAGAGGGCCCCTGGCCCTTGGGAGTGCAGAGCATTATGGGAAGGAAGGGAGAGCCTGTTCTGGTGAGGGAGCCTTTGATGTAAACTCTCCTGGTCAACTGTCTGAAAAGACCTCCAAAGAAAGACAGGGAACTGATTCAGTCATTGCTTGACTCTTCTTTAGATATTTTGAAGTTTCTCCTTGTAAGTAAATATTCATTTATGTACCTAATTTCATATGCATAGTTTTATATTCTTTTTTGTAAAGAGAAACCCAAATTGCCTCAGCTTCATGCTCCATGAGACCTGGATCTCTCCCTGCCCCCACTCTTTGCAGACATGCTGCGCTCACAGATGTTACACACAATCTATGTTACTGCAGCAGGAACACAGTTTGGAAAAGTCACTGCATAACTTCACTTGTATAGCACGCACATTTATGGTGACAGTTAGGAGCAGAACCTTTGAAATCTGAAGTTAAGAAGACCCAGAGAAAAGGTCTAGAAAAATATACATAAAAGTGGTTATTTCCAGTGGCAAGATAATGAGAGGTTTTTTCCTTTGCTTTTTCTTTGTATTTTCTGTCTTATCAGCAATGTGCACATACCGCTTGAGGAGAAAAAAAAAAAAATGGAAAAGGTTATTTGAAGATGATTCTTATTAGGATTAATTTGCTCTTAAATTAGTGTTAAAAGGCTGTTTTAAAAGTGTAATTTCAAAGTAAACTATCTAGAACTGGCAACTTTAATGTGATTTGGGGAGCTGAGCTCTTTGGCTGTCACATGGGGCTGGAAGGGCTGAGGATGGATTCAGACAAGGTGAAATAAAACCGCTGTCACAGCCCCTAAGAATAGGATGCTCCGTGACATATGAAAGGGTTACATCCCAATAAGTCCATTGTGAGTTGAAAACATCACCAATGAAAATTGCATCAACTGCCCCTAATCCACCAAGCACTCTAGCTCAGCAGCACAGTGCCCTGTTTGTTGTTTCCTCCATGATGATCAGGACTGATGGAGCAGCTCACTGCCACCACACAACATCACAAGGGGATCGAACCACATTGCACTAGCTCAGGAAAAGATGCAAATTCAAAAAAGTACAATTTCTACTGACTAAGTATCACTTTCACACCATCATAAAGTCAAGAAATCCCAAGTTGAACCATTTAAACTCAGGCACCATCTGTAGATCATGCTTCTTGGCCTTCTTTGCAGAACTTGGTGTTGTCTCACATGCAGATTAAATGTAAGAATGTTCAACCTTCCCAGCCTTGATCTCCAGGTAATGGAACCGGGCATGAACCACACGTCCCCAGAGAGCTCAGAAGACGTCTGTGGTGGTACCTGCTGCCAGATGGCAACTGTCCTTGCTCAAACATGCTTCCCCTGCGACTCCTCCTCTCAGTTCTTCTGAATCTGGTGGTGGGTGTGATGTTTCAGTAAAGGGTGATTTACTGCAAGCTAACTTCCAAAAAACCAACCCGAACTAGTGGGAAGAGGTGGTTTTGGAGTCCACAGTTTAAGTTCTACTTGAGCTAGTTAATAGCCATATGACCTAGGGCAAGTCACTTAATTTCATTGAGAGTATTTGATCACCTGCAAAAGTGTGGTAATGGGATCTACCAATGCTCATGTATCAAAGTCATCACGTACATACACGCTCTGAGATGAACTATGGAGGGTCCCACAAGTGTAAAACCTTCAGTGATGACAGCCTTTAGAGCAATGACTCCACAACTAATTGTTTTCTCTCGGCTAATGGGAAATGGCAAACATCAATGGTAGGCTTTGCTGTCTACCCAGGACACTGAGGAGGATCCCCTGGAAACAGAACCAAAAGAGTTAGAGACAAGTGGCAATGTAGAGGCTGCATGGGGTGGTCTCTATGTCAGTCAGGAGTCTTGTGATAACAAGGGATAAAACTAATACTAATTAGAATAGCAAAACATCACTACCACTTCATTCACAGGCAGCAGTGCTTTGGAAGGTCACAAAAGCTCACCATGGTTTCGGGAATAACACGGCTGATGCTGCTGCTGCTGCTGCTGCTGCTGCTGCTGCTGCTGCTGATACAAACATATTTTTTCCTCTGCATTGCTTGCTGGAGATCCTCCATTCCAGGGAGATGTATCTGACTGGCTATCCCAGGAGGTGCATCTATGCCTAGCCACAGCAAATGCTTGCCTCTAAGACTACAAATAAAGGAGAGTCCCAGATATGAAATAGCAGCAGAAAATAAAAATATATGTCCACATGCCACACACAGTTCATGCATGAACACTGACCACATCATAACAGCTTAGACAGGGGCTGTCATGGTTTAGAAGTGAAGTGTGCCCCCAAAAGCTCCTGTGTTGACACGGTGATATTCAGAGGTGAAATGATTTGATTATGAGAGCTGTGACCTAGTTGAGCCATTCTAGTTTGATTGACTGGATGGTAACTGTAGGCAGGTGGGGCAGGGCTAGAGGAGGTGTATCACTGGGACATGCCCTGAAAAGGAAATGTGCAGCTTGCAGCTTCCCTGTGGCCCCTTCTCTCTCTCTCTCTCTCTCTCTCTCTCTCTCTCTCTCTCTCTCTCTCTCTCTCTCTCCCTCTTTCCCTGCTTCCTGGCTGCCATGACTAAGCAGCTTTCCTCCACCACACCCTTCCACCACAATGTGCTGCTTCACCTTAGGCTCAAAGCAATGGAGTTGGCTGACCGCAGACTGAACATCTGAAACCGTGAGCCCAAAATAAACGTTTCCTCCTCTAACTTGTTCTTGCCAGGTAACGAAATGCTAAATAATAGGAGCTTTTTGCTCCCTCTCCCTCAAGCCCTACATAGTGTAAGAGAGACAAGACGGCAAGGACATTTCAGGAGAGTAACAACCCCAGAAATGGATAACATCAGCCCAGTAACCACCATGGAAAAATAACAGGGGATATTCCAGGAATAATGGTTGCCAGAACAGACATGGGATTCACGGTGGGTCACGCTCTCTCCCTTCTCTAGCTCCCGTCCCACTTGTTAACATAATGTCCATCTCTCAAACTTGGCACAAAGATTTCTGTCTAGGACAAAATCATATAGAACCTTGAAAGTGGTATACTAGGAAATGCAAACCGATGAAGGTTTATTTTTCAGAAATCCTTCTATATTATTTAAACATTATTATGGTGGCTTGTATATATCATTGTCTTTAGGAACTCTGTATTAAGAATGGCAGAAATGCACACAGGATAATTATGTCTGTTACTTTTGCTCTATCAGAATGCAGCAGATATTATCAAGGGCTCTAAGCTACCAGCGTGCTTTTTTTCCAGATTGGAATCCTAAATGCTCCTTAACAAATTCCTCGGCCAAACATTTAAGCATCAGTCTCTATGTATCATCATGTAGCATACACCCTTCCTCTACTAAGTAGGAGACCACACAAAATTTTCCTCATCCTTTGTTTTACATCATGAGCTTTGCTTTAGAAAAAGGGTAGTTGCTCTGAAAGAGATGCTCTATTGAAAACTCTTAGACACTTGCATATCATGGCAATAATCTAAGTGCATGGTGGTGTCCAGACGTTGTACAAGTTATTGAAAGTTGAAATTAACTAAGCAGAAATTATTTTCATATAGCAGTTAATTAGCACAAATTATAAACTAGATTATATTACTCTCTTCATGTTGTATGCCTCAGACCATTACCACACTAATATGAATAATTCCTGAAATGTCTTCAACCATTTCTCATGTGTCAAAGAAAATTTGGCTTCTAAAGACATGCAGCTTCAGCAATGAAACTCCATTATCTTACTATTTACTCTAGTTAGTGGTTTTTACTCCTGAGAAAGAAAGAAAAAGACTACATTAAGAGAGTACTGTTATTACTGTGTCTATTACAACTGTAGATCACAAAGCAAAAAAAAATTATTGCAATTTTTCAATTGTTGACACTTCCAGGCCAATTTCTTGTATAAGTTAAACAATGGGAAAGTGACTGAAGCAGATACTACATGACCCTCAAAGGAGAAACGAGGTTTCTGAGGAAATGTAAACACCCACACGGGCCCACAGGACTACAAATAATCAGCTCTTTACATTTCTATTGTGCTTTCCAGTTTACAATTTTTAAAGTTTGGAAAGTGCTTTACAAAAGTGATTGATTCACAACCCTCAACTCACAACATCCTCCAAAGTAAATGTTCACTCCTCACTAACAGATGGATAGTTAGTTGTAACTGTGAGAGAAAACAAGTCTGATGAGATCCCTATTTAGTCCTTGAGACCATCGGTGGGACTTTCATGAAGCCTTCAAAGCCTGAGGTCTTTCTGTGGGCTGTTTTGCTTCAAAAGGCAAATAAAATTCTTTGGTACAGTCTCTGAGGTCAGGGTGATGAGAGGAAGTCGTACCTCTATGGAGGTCACTAGGGATGGAAACAGCATCCATCAACACAGGGACACATTCTACAAAACATCTCCTTGCCAAGCAAAGGGTTACACCCTGAAAAAAGGAGGAAATAGGAGGTTGCAGGTAATCCCAGAAACCACATTAGAATTCTCCAGTTGTAAAGCAAATGCTTATCAAATGTCTTGTGTATGCCACTCCACCAGAATGCCTGCACTTAAAAAAAATATGGAATAGAAATTAAGTCACATAGCTGAATAGGAACAGTACCTCCTTATACTTTACTGTATTGTCTCCTTCCCTTCACCCTATAAATTCTCTCATCCTAAAAAACAACAGGAGAAAAAGAAATACGTATGAAAGCTCTCTTGGCCCACTAGTTGCCTCTCTGGTTGTTGCCCCCTCTACTTGTCTCAGCTAAGCATTTTGAAAGCACTGTCGATCTCTGCTATCTCCACATCATCATCATCTTCCAATTATTCCTGGTAGGCCAGAGGGCTGACCTCCAAACCTACACTCCAAAACACTGCCCTTGCCAAGGTTACCCACGTCCACCATGTGCAAATCTGATGAACACTGTTCAGCACTTAACCTAACGGGGCCAAGACTGATTCCATTCAGCTACGTCATTATGGATATCAATGCAGCTTCACCCTATCCACAAGTGATCAAGAGTCTTTCCTTTAGAAGCCACAGTTTGATAAGTTAAATGTCACAGGCTCCTCACGGGGTATGACAGTTTTAAAACATACCATCAAATTCTTTGACAGGTCTTTTATTCTGTCGCCTACCATCCCCTCCCCTTCAATCTGAGCCCACCAATATAGCACAGCAGAAATGATGTCATGTATACTTCCAAGGCAAAGTCACACAAGACTCTATTATAGCTCTGCACCTGCTTCTTTGGGGACAGCCACTCTTAGAACCGGATTATGGGAAAGCCCAGGCAGCCATGGAGCATCTTACATGAAGAGGTCTATTTGGAGAGGAACCAAGACCCCTGGCAATCAGCCCCTGCTGAAACTCCTGGTCTGCAGCTAATGCCAATTCCATAGCCATCTTGGAAATGGATTCTCCAGCACCCTGTTGAGTTACCCCACCTGACACTGAGCAGCAACACAAGACTTTTGTGCCACTCTGTGCCCTGATTACCTATTTTGGAACTTAGTAAGTGACTGTTTGGGGAAGGTTTGCTATGCAGCAATAAGTACGGCTATGTACGGCTATGCAAGCCTCTGATTTCTACATTAAAATTCTAAAAGAATAGTGAGAATTTCAAAGTATTAAACAATTAAATGACACTTAAAAGTCCCAACAGACTAAACCAAAATGGAGTCAATCAGGCCCAAGTTCCATGTCTCCAAACCAAACTAAGTTGTTTTTCTCACCTTCCCTGAAATCAAGAAAGATGACAGCTCAGTCCCCCCCCCCCCAATAAGCCAGTTTTATCCAACACGATAAGGAAATCCCCTCTGCTCTAGGCTTTATAAGGAAATAAAGCTGAAGGGCCCTGATGTTAACCAATCGGCTTGTTGTTTTATGCCATTTCCTTGTTCTTGCTCAGGCAACCTTATAAAAACCAGCTCTTCTGCCATGCCCAATGGGAGCCTCTTCTCAGTCTTGGGATGAGATACTTCCCAACTCATGAATCACGAATACTCAAAGCCAATGGATCTTTAAATTTGTTGAAAATGTGTTTTTCAACAAAACTCATATATAAAACACAATACTGTATTTTTAAAGTCAACTGAAAAATCACAGGCATAAATTTACCAGACTCTTAACAAAACTGTGCTTTAAAGAAGAGGTTACAAGCAGTTATTTCCTTCCAAAAATTGATTAGGCAATTAATATCCTTGGGATCAATTTTTAAAGTCACAGAAAGTGTAAATTTACCTCTTTAACTTTCAGAAGGCAATATTAACTGAATGGATAGCCAAGCAAGTAAAGCTGTTTTTAAATCTTTATTACCTAGATTAATTATGTACATTATTATAAATTCATCAACTCTAATCTAATCCAGGTCTCAGGACATAGATTTCCCTACTTTGAGTCTTTTCTTCCCCCTACTTTGGATCATAATTCTCTGATTCTGCAAAGGTGGTAAGATAGAAGCTTCTGTAAGTATGATATATGGAAGTATTAAACAGTAAAATAGCTCCCATTTCTCCTAACACAAAATTAGGCTACAGTTTAGCAAAATGAAAAGCTAGAAACCATACATAAAACAGATTTTCTCCTCTATAAACAAAGCCCACTGGCAATAAACTACATGAGATATTCAAATTTGCTTGATGGTAACACTGCTGTTTAAAAATACATGACTGAAACTCACATTTGCAGTTTGCAGATGGAACAATAGAGATACTCTAAATTAATAATTAATATATGATTTAAATCCAGTAGGGAAGGAGATGGTGTGTTATACACACTGTACACCCTTTTTATCCTCCATGCCCTAGGTCTTCCTTGTTCCATAGGTAATTTGGGAAATTAGAGATCAGGAATGAGGAAAAGAAATCACTACTCTGTGAAGGTCACTGGCCAAGCAACCATCAGTGTGGGAAACTGGCTCATCTTAAATTTCATTCATTTATTCTGAAACAAAATGCTAAGCAACAGGCTTAGTATTCTTCCTGGTGGGGAAAAATAGAGGCCTGGGTGTGAGGCAAGTGCCCCAGAGTACAGGCACTAGGCTCCAGGTGACCCGCTGGCCCCTGGAAAGGCCCCAGCCAGATCCCTGCCAACTAAGCAAATGGTCTCTTTCTGACTGCCACTGAGCAGGGCTTCACAGTCTCATGGCTTCAGACCTCCCAGCCAGCCTCAGCTAGCGGGGGCATTTGTACCAAAAAGTAACCACAAATTGGACCCAATTTCTTTAAAAATGTAACCCACCCATTCACTTTCACCCAATAATACAATTTAAGACAGACATTCACTAGGGCTATGTAAGACCAAAGTACAAATTCCACGGCTGGTCAGTGGTCTGGTCCACTAAGAGTGGTGGCTATGTTAGTCAGCTATTTCATTGCTGCTGCAACCAAAAGAACTTACAAGAACAATCAGAGGAGAAAAACTGATTCGGGGGCTCATGGTTTCAGAGGTCTCAGTCCCCGGGGACTTGGCCAACTGACCCAAACATCGACCTCCCACTACTGCTTTCTGGCCATGTGGCTATGATTAAGGAACTTGGCCTCTCTGGGCCTCAGCTCTTCAGTTGCAGGATGGAGATAATACCTGCCTTGAACCGTGTGAACAGCAGCATATCAATGCAGTGAGTCTCCAGGTATGTCCTGGACTAGAAGTGCCATGTGGAAACCAGTGAGAAATGCAAATCCCTAGGCCCTACCCTAGACCCACTAAATCTAAATGGACTGGGAGAACTAAAGGGTGAGGACTTGCATTTTAACAGGCCTTCTAGGTGAGTCTGATTCATACTGACCTTTGAGGACCACTGAGCTACTGTCTTAAAGCCTAGTTACCATTGTTGGAAATAGCCTACCTCATCCCTTCTCTGCAATGCAGATAACAATGTTCTACTTACAGTGTGTTCCGTGACTATCATCATGGCAATGAAGATAGTGATAATGATGGGGATAAAAGTGGCAGTTTCTCTATCTAGAGTGACTGGAAGAGGGACAGGGACCAGAAGATGTCCTACTTCATGGCTGAGAATTTATGACTAACTCTGAAGAGTGTTGCTTCTATAGCCATCCGGGACAGAAAGGCATAAAGTGAGGTGTTTTTAATGCAGAACTTTATTCTATATTTGTCATAATGGAATTTTCCATCATTCACCCAGGAAGCTTTAATGATTTAAAGGGTAGTGTTTTGAGAATCCAGCCACTGAGACTTTACGTGGTGGTAGGAAGAATGCCTGGATCCTGAAAAGGACCCTTTGTCTCCACATCTGGCTGAGCTTCCAATAGCCCAAAGAATGAGCAGTCACTTAACCCAAGAAGGGCTCTGAGTAGATAGGGGTACAAGCCCAAGTCTTGGAAGACCCAGGGAATCTCAGGCTCTGGGTTCCTTAACATTTCATGGAAGCGTTCTCTCTCCCACTGGAGGAACCACTAGAACATGGCCTCCAACCAGCACACTTGCCAGGAGTGTCTCCACCCTGACCCTTCCTTGTGCCTATGTATCAAGCATTTGCCTGTTTGCTCTCTGATTCATTCCCTGCCCTTTACTGCAAACTACATTTTCTAGATCACTTTCCAACTAGCTCTAGCTAGGTTTGGGTGGAAGACTGGGGGGTGCAGAGAAAGATGGAGCCTGAGTATCTCTTTCCTTTCCTCCCTCTGCTGTTTATGACCTCCTCAGCAGTGACGCTATGGTTTGAATGTGCCCTCCAAAGTTCAGGTGTTGGAAACTTTCTCCCCAGTGCAAGTGTTGAGGAGCAGGATCTTTAAGAGGTGACGAGGTCATGAGGGTGGAGGAATGGATTAATGCCATGATCATAGGAGTAGGATCATTATTGAGTGAGGGGGTACCTTATAAAGAATGAGTTCATCCTCCTTCCTTCTCTCTCACACCTTCTCACCTTCATCATGGAATGCTAGTCCCTTGGACGTGGGACTTCCCAGTTGCCAAACCATGAGCCAAACAAATTTCTCTTTATCATAAATCATCAAGCTGGGATATTCTGTTACAGCAGCACAAAACAGACTAAGAGACGTGGCTTTGTCTTTTCTTCATGGTTCCAGCTCTGCCAGACAGTCTTCCCTCCACGGTTCCAGATGCTTCTGAGATCCTCCAAATATATCCAGCTCTTGGCTTCTGGTGATACCACCACCTCCTCTCTCTGTTCCACCAGGCTTTGTGTCGTAGTGGCTTCCTGCTATCATGAATCTCTGAGTGAAGTCATCCCTCTTTGGTTTGTTGGATATTTCAAAGATCATCATAACTAAGTCCCTGCATTAAGGTTATTCTGTTTGACCAGGTATTACCTAAGACCTACCCCACTGATTCAGTTCCCTATCTGAGACTTTTCCTGGACCTGTCTTCTTCTCCAGGGAGCCCCTGTTCACTTCTAGATCTTTAATTCTTACCTGTTTGTAAGCAACCAGTTTTGACACCACCCATGTGACTGTGTCCTGACCCAGCGTAAGCCCTGACCACCTAGACTCGATATCCCTCCAATTCCCGCTCTCCTGGGACCAGCCAATCTCCACTGGTATCAGCCATCTGAGACTCCCTGAACTCAGTGTATACCGTTATGCAAACATCTCAGTCAATTCCAGGCAAAGGGACATTTTTAACTTGAAAATAACTACATAACTGGCCTTAAACTCACCTGATATTTTCATAAGTTTCTACTTCCTTTTGGCTACAAAGGCACAACAGATGTACAAACTAGAATCAGAACACAGTGTTCCAGAAAATGATTATGCTCTTGGCAACTACCCACATAAGTGCAGTAAGTACAGTATAATGACAGTCCTCCCTGGATGCTTCTTGTTTTGTAGAGAGATTGATCCCATTTCAAGTCTTGCCTTCCAAAAGGAATCGTTGAACCATCCTTAACAACTAACCTTAGAAAGCTCAACTCTCTTAATTAATGTTTCAAAAAGTTAAAAAAACAAAACAGAGACAACCGCATATAATGAAGACCGTGGTGTTGCTGACTTGGGAGTGGAGCCAGGACTGGCAAACACAGTGACTTTTCTAAGCCTCCAACACTATATTTATCCTGGTTTCATACTGCACTGTGGCTTTGGAAATATGAAATGAGTGCCCATGAGATCTTCTAGAATAGGGAAGGGCATGGGTTTCCTTAACTGTGAAGTGAGCTGCTGCAAGGGATCAACCACCTTAACGTGGGCTTCTGAGCCCTTCTTCATTGCTCAGCTATTCCCAGTTTACCCTTAAGAAAATGCAGGCAGCTATATCAAGGGAAGGAAAGGAAAGATAAAACACAGGCACAGTTTTGCAGGTTGTTTTCTAAAGCAACCCACTGCACAAATGTGCAAAGCACTGCATTAGTTTGTAGCAGGCTTCCCGGGCAGCCCAGACGGTCCACAAAGGCACCATGTCTGTAACTAGCAGCCAAGAACCCTCTCATCCAACAAGCCCTGAGATGACACTCAGGTGCCCACAGGCCAGCACAGCCCCCCCCCCCACCTAAAGCTTGCTGCTCCTCTGCTCGCTTGTATTCGGACACCAAGAGGTTCTAGTAACGTAATAGCACTGTTCATGGTGATGTAGGATCCCAATAAAATCTGCCTATATAAACGTCAATCAAAATACATCGTTTCCTAAAACCACGGGCTTCATTTCAAGTTTCTACAGAATTGGAAATCATTTGAATCACAGGGTTTTAATTTAATTTGAACATCTATTATTTCTTCCCATTCAAGTACCTGGATGGTTTCATCCCTAAAAACCTAAGATGGGGAAACAAACTGGCAAATTTTAGCATTTGAGTTTGGCATTGCTGGTTCCTGTCTCTGCCGCACCATTAACTCACCATATGACAAGAGTGTGTTTCACGGTCTCTCTCTTGGCCTCAGTCTCTTCCTTGTACAATGAGGAGGTCATAAGGTCAAAGATCCCTTCCAGGTCTAAAATGCTCACATTTAATTGGCTATACAAGTGATTCCAGAATAATAACTTAAGAGAGGCAGATTTAATTCAAGGCAAAATTAAAATATGATGGAATTTAAAAAAAAAAAAAAAACACTGGCTTTTAGATTTCTAAAATTATTTTAGAGGAAAGACTGTGAATTTAAAAGGAACAACAATGTCAAGACAAAGGAACATGGGTATTTAGAATCGCCTCCAAAAGTGACTAATGTTTCACATGATGTCATGCACGTGTTAAAAAAAAAAAACAAAAAAACAACTGGAGTCAAAAGCTTCTTCCTTCAGTACAGAAAATTTTGTAATATTTCTAAGTGATCTAGCCTGACAGCCTTTGAGGAAGAAAAAAATCAAGCATTGCGCTGCGTGAGATTTCCTTCTGTCACCAGGCCATTAGAGCTAATGAAAAACGATGGCATTGTTAAGAGTTATTTATAGTTTCTTCTTAATAAAATGAAAAATGAACAGGAAAACACTCTGAATATAAATTTTTAAAGACTTTAAAGACCCAAGACCAGTAGCAAAAATATATGTGTAGACACAGGCCTCCAAACAGCCTTTTATTTATTATTTATTTATTTTTTATGTCTAGGAAGGATTGATGAGGGTAACTGCTGAGCTTTCCTTTCTCCCCAGTATCATGAATAAATAGATGTCCTGTATCCCAAGCCACTGCCATCAGGAATTTGGGAACCTGACAATAAAAAAAAAAAAAAGATTCTATCTCCAACCCATTGTAGTTCCTACAGTTTATACTAAAGAAACACTGGCTGACCCCCATATAATCTAGGGAAGCAAGATGCAGTTGTGTGTCATATATTTAAAGTCACTTAGCTTCAAACCAACCAACTATTCATTCTATTAAACCACATTTAGAAAAAAAAAGAAAGAAAGAAGAAAATAACATAATTTATTAAGCACCTACTGGCCCCAGTGCTTTACAAAGTTTATCCCATTTAATCAGACAAATGTGTCCAAAACATGCTTACAGTTTTAAATTTCCCAGTCTGTCACAGTTTATAATGGTAATAACAGCAATGTTATTATTGAGATAACACCTTGGAGCAGTGGTCAGCCAGCTTTTCTAATACAAGGCCAAACACCAAATATCCCAAGCTTTGTGGGACAAGGAGCAACATTGAAATATTACGTAGGTACTTATACAACACAAGGGCAAACCATAGCCTCAAATTTGATGTCGATAAAATTCAAAATAAGTAACAACAATTCAGTGGAATTTTTTATAATACTGGCCTACTAATGAGGAAGAATGGAATTCTTCTGGGTGAGATAACATTTATATTAATTGGGGTTCAAAGTGAGTGCTCCCTATTATCAGACTGCAAATGTGCATCTGTAATGGTTATTCTTCTCAGGAGCCACATAAAATACAGGCAGCTGGCCAGATGCACTTGTAGCTTGTGGACCTTGCTTTAGACCTTATGAAATTCTTTCACTAGTTTTCCATTCAACTACTATTAATTTTATTCTTTGAGTTATTCCTTTTCAAAACTATTTGATGCATATGTACTATGTGCCAAGTGCTTTCCTGAACCACGTGGTTGCTAAAATGGGCAGGAGGCAGGCCGGTTCCTGTACCAGGGATAGAAATCAGGTCTCTCCTCCAGGGATTCACTGTTTACTAGGAGAAAATGACATTTATCACACAAATGGAACAGAATAGATGGCACACCATGATGAATCCCACAATTTCACTTCTGGGTCTATACCGACAAGTATTGACAGCAGGGTCTCGAAAATATTTGTGGGCTCAGGCTCACAGCTACACTCATCACCAGAGCCGAGAGGTGGAAGCAACCCAAGTGTCCACAAAAGAATGAACGAATGCACACAATGAAATATTAAAGAAAAAAAATTCTGAGACATGCTTCAACATGGGTGAAGCCTGAGGGCAGGATGTGAAGTGAAATAAGCCAGTCACAATAAGGAAAATGCTGTTTGATTCCCCTCGTATGAGGTGCCAGAAATAGGCATATTCACAGGTATGGAAAATAGAATGTGGTTCCCAGGGGTGGCACGGGAAAGTAATTAGTGTCCAATGGGGACAGTTTTCATCTTGTAATTTTAAGAGTTATGGAGATATATGGTGGTGACGGCTGCAAAAAAGAAAAAAAAAATGTGAATGTGGTTAATGACACTAAACTGCACACTTGGTAACTATTAACCTGGTACAATTTTATGTTGTGTGTGTTTCACCACAGTGAACAATAAAGGATAGGCATTATCTAGCATTTTAAAATTAGGAACAAGGCACAGAAAGATTAAGTCCTTTTTCTAATTACATAAATCATTTACTGGGCTCATAGCCTCCACTTCTAGGTGTGTGATCTTCTTAGTGCTGGTGGATTTGCTTTCAACTTTGACCTTTGAACATGAGGTCCTCCAGTCCCAATAACTGTGGCCCTAGTGACCTTCCTGATGTACAAACCCAGGCTGGTGATGTCTCTCCTCCACAGAATTGGGCTAATCACTTTCCTTCTCTGCACCTGGAGTGTTTTATGTTAGTGTCGACCTGTCAGGGGGTGGAAGGAGGAGAAACCGGGCACAGACCAGATGACAAAGCCCTCCTCGGCATCGACCAGACAGCACCCAGAGTACACTGTTAGGCATAAACTAAACTCTCCTTCTCCAACTTTAAAACATCGTATGTCCCCACCTTTCTGTTAATTGTCTCTATCTTCTTAAACTTCTTAAAACCTAAAACTCAACAAATGCTAAAAATTGAATTATTAGACCAGCCGACATTGTCAATTTGGGAGAATATGATCAACTGCTAACTTAGAAAGGTACCAACCGAATTCCTTAAAAAGCTAGAGACAGTCTTCCTAGAGTGAGGTCCCACTGGGGCGTGACCACGCTCCCCTTTTTTCTTAGTCACAAACATTCTATTCTGGAACTGGGCAAACTTCCTTGAAAGAAATTATCTTTCCCAATACCTGCTGAATATAGGGATGGCCCATGAGATGTCAGTGGAAGTCCTAAGGTTGGTTTTTAGAGAAGAATTTGAAAGAGTGCTTACTCAACTTGTGGGTAGCCTTTTGGCATTCCACCCTATCTTCTTCTCCCCCATGGAGACAGATGTAATGGCTGGAGCTGCCACACTCATCTTGAGCTCATGAAGAAAAGGAAACAAGAGAATTTCAGCTATACTGATATCTTCAAGACACCAAAGCAGTGCTGTCAACAGGCCATCTCCAGCCTTCTTATTAAGAAAATAAATCCTTAGGAGTTTAAGACCATGTAGTTGGGGGTCAGTTACTCTCAGGCTTTCCATCTCAGACCCTGTCACACTCCTCTCTGGCTGCCTGGAGGCCCATCTTCTCCCATCCCTCCCCCAGCTCCATCTACCTACCCACACCAGACCTCCTCCTCAAAACCCACTTCAGTGGGTGCTAACTCATAGGTAGATAGGAGAAATGAGTTCAGGTGCTGTGTTGCACAGAAGCGTGACTAATAATAATAATAATAATAATAACCTGTAGTTTTTAAAACAAGAAGAAAATTTTCAAATGTTTCATCACAAAGAAATGAGAAGTGTTTAAGGAGATAGATATGTTTAGCTTATTTGAATATTATACAACATATATATATTGAAACATCACATGGTACCCCATAAATGCGTACACTTTCATGGGTAATTAGAAAACTAAATATATATTTTTAAAAGCTAAAATGAAGAAAAGCAAAAATTTTTGGATTGATATATTAAGGACATGTCATGATTGTACAATGGAATATCTGATCCGAGAGTGGGCATATTCTTCTACTTAACTTTCTATTCAAGCTGTTTTATTAAAATGATTATTCTTTTCATAAAAATGTAATAAAATCTTAAAATGGAATTCATAGGGGCACAAAAAAAAAAGAGCTCAAGACCCACGGCTCGCAGGCCTCATCGACCGCTCCTTCTGGACGACGGCCGTGGATCTACTTTTGGAGGAAATGTCCTGGGCTTCAGGGTGTCCCCAAGGAGAACAGTCCTGAGCAGTCCCCACGTGGACCAGGGCCACGGAATGGATCCTTCACCTCCTACTCCCCATCCCACTTCTAACGTGGTTTCCTTTGTAGGTCGTGGAACCAAACTAACCCCCATGGACATCAAGCTAAAATGACTCCACGAAAGGGACACTTATCACCTAAGGATGCATGACAAAAAGGAGGAAGAGAAGCCGTGAGAAAGTGCTTATCCATGCCTGTGGGGCCACCCAACATGAGGCCACTGCCTCTCTGATCTATTGAACCCCAGCAATCCAAGTCAGACCAATGCAGGAGGTCACCGGCTCCAGGTTGATACCTCTTAAGAAGGGCTTTATCTCTTATTGTTTTTTTTATCACTCCTAACAGGCAGCTGACCAAGATGTGCTTGTAGTTGGTGGACCCTTGCTTTAGACCTTACGAAATTCTTCAGGAAACTGGAGGACTGATTCCTCTGGACGACGGGCACCTTGCACAGGAAAACCCAAGTTCAATCAATACAAAGAATTCCCCCATGACTTAGAGGTCACATGATGGAGACACAGTAACCAGATTCATTTACTCAGAAGGAATTCTCAACCAAGTCATGCACAATATCCAAACCTAGAGCTCCTTAGTCTGGTTAATCTCAGCTCCCCCAAGGGACATTACAACTAACAGTCTTCAGGAAAGTGGCATTCACTTGCTTTTCCCCCTCATCTCACATGCAGTTCAGCATCCTCTCACACGGTCTGCGTGGATACTGGCTGCCCCATCTCTCCTAACAGCTCTCGGCTCCATGAGGGCAGCACCTGTCTCTTAGTTGCTATCTTAGACCTCAGTAAGCCCAATTCACAACACAGCACGAGGGTTGTTGTTTTATCTTTTTTTTTTTTTTACATTTTTGATGAATTAAAGGAGGGGAATGCTCTGAATTAACCCCTTTTAGTGGCTAATTAGGCATTTCAATTGCTCATTCTCACCCTCTTCTCTCCCTCCCTTTCTCTCTCTCCATTTCCCCCAACCTCTGAAAAACAAAGCACTAAAGGAATATGCTGCCTAAGAGCAGAGAAGAAAGTGTTTGAATAACACACTCTCTGGATGCCCTGTTTTATAGTTCTCAATAGAGGAGAAATTTTTAGTGGCATACACTAACGCTAGCTTTTTAATTTAAAAACAGATTTCCACTAAATCAAAACCAGAACAAGAGTACACCTCACATCTGTCATATGATAACAAGTGTGGTTAAGGACCTGGGGAACTGGGAATCGTTATCCATTGCTGGTGGGCATGTAAATTGGTGCAGCCATAATGGAGAACAGTATCAAGCTTCCTCAAAAAGTTAAAAATAGAGCTACCATATGATCCAGTAATCTCATTTCTGGGTATTTATCCAAAGGAAATAAAATCACTTTCTCGAAAAGACATCTGCCCTGCTATGTTCACAATAGCATTGTTTATAATAGCTAAGACATAAAAACAACCTAAGCGTTCCTGGATGGATGGATGGATGGATGGATGGATGGATGGATGGATGGATGGATGGATAAAATATGGTCTGTGCCTACAGTGGGATTCTGAAAAGGGGGCACGTTCATGGCTGCCGTGGAGCATGAACCAGAGTCTGGCTCAGTCCATATCTGTGTTGTCACCAACAGAATTTCCTCTGCATCCTCAAAGGAAGTGTTACTTCCTAAAAGGAAAACAGCAGCGGAGGCCAGCTGAAACCTCGGGGAGCACTCAGGCCACTGCAGTGTGGACGGTCAAGCAGTTGAAAAACGCAGGCACTAAAATCAGAACCTGGAAGACACTGAATCAGGTTTAAAGGAGTCCACAAAACACCCAGAAGCACCTCACTTCAGCCTCCAACCACAAGGAGGGAAGAGGAATCATTTTAATGGGGGAAGAATGTACAGCAGGAATAAATGTCAGCTGCAAGCAGCCGGGGCTTGTAGAGGTCAGGACCCTCCGGAGGTTCAAGCCGCCAGCACCGGGTGGCATGCCCCCACTTCCCTTCCTTGCAACACAGGGACAGTCCTCAGGCTAAAAATATTTCTCAGTAGGAAAACTTACAACCCCAAGGATGTGTGAGAAACAGGAAGGAAGGAGGCCGGGGAAGCTCTTACCAGCACAGCCCACCCATCCTCCCGACTTTCTGATATATTGAGACCCAAATAACCCAAGTCAGGTAAATCCAGAAGGTAGCGCAAGAGAAAAGCGGCAAGAGGTTAAACAGTATTTGAAAACACCCACAGTGTCAATGGAAATACCGGTGCTGGAGCCAGGAAATTCTTGGTTGGTTGACAGATCAAGCAGTTCTGTGTCCCAAAGCACTGTGTAATTAAGCTTAACAAATTACAACGTTTACATCCCAGTGAATAGCTCTGTGAACTCAGGGACCCAATAAAACCATAGTAGCCAACTGATTTACCCCATTATTTCCTTTAACATTGCCCAATTTAAGATAATGGTGCATGTGCAATAGGTCAGAGGTGGTAAGAACGGTAACTCACCGCCTGCAACTAACCATGTCAGAGATGGGAGCCATTTTTATTTAAAGAGTCACTGTTCAAATGGGGAGTTGGGGAGAAGATCATTCTGGAATAGGGGTCTCCTACAATTATCACACAAACCACTACATTGTTGAGCATAAAAGGAGTCCCTATTAATAATTATACTGAGACCACTAATACAAACTGAGACTGTCACGGACAAAGTGCAAGGTATAAAATCACCCTCCTCTGGGGACACACACAAGCAAAATCCAGTGATGGAGAACTAGACAAATACTATATGTTTACCTATCATGCTTTTTTAAATCTGCAAAAAAAAAAAAAAAACTTAAAACTACATTAGAAATAAATAACAAAAATTCACTGTAGCAAAGAGGAGCTAAGCAGGGAAAGAACAAAGGTGCTGAGCAGCGGGAAGGGAGGTGGCACTGGAGGAAAGCAGTTTAGTTTGGCTCTGAGGGCAAGTGTAACAGGTCACGTGACTTGGTTTCATTTATATGTTTGAATGGTTAAAATATGCAAATGGCTTCCTGAATGCATCCAGTTATGAAGCAGCCGTGGTTTGGATGTGGTCTGTCCCCCAGAAAACTCATGTAGAAATCTGCTCCTAATGTGACCATGTTGAGAGGTGATGGGCCTTTAAGAGGAGTCCAGGTCATGTGGCACCACCCTCCTGAAGGGTTAGTGCAGTTCTCCTGGGAGTGAGTTGGCTCACGTGGGAGGGGGTCAGTGACTGCGAGAGCAGTTGTGATAAGTGCAAATTCAGCTTCCTGGGCTCTCTTTTGCTTCCTCCCTGACCATATGACCCCTTCTGCCCTGTCGCCATGTTATGGCTCAGCACCAGTCCCTCAGCATGACCCTAGCAGATACTGGAGCCTTCCTCTGAGATGTCCCAGCCTCTGGAACCATGAGCCAAAATAAACCTCTTTTCTCTACGAATGACCCAGCCTGTGGTATTCAATTATTGCAACAGAAAACGGACTCAGAAGCATCCTAGCAAATCCAGCATCCACAGGCCCCCCACCCCTCATGCACCACCCCCCTGCTTCACCTGGGATGCCCATGGAGGTGAGATATTTTCATCTCTATCAGTCAGATCCTTTGAAACTGATCCACTGATTGATGACATCTCCAGATTTTAGGATCTCTCCCTGAAACTCACACGGGGTCCACCATGATTAGGGTGCATGGCAGCATCTGGAGGGAGGAAGGTCCCCCTCACAAGCCAACCAAGAGAAGTAAAGCCCAACGCTCCAGCTCCTCAGCTAGGAAACCTGCTACCCACTGGCTCACAGCAAGGTAGGGAGGTCCCCAGTAGCAGCAGCGTGTGAACCTTTGCAATCAAAGTACCCAGTGATGATGAGCCAGAGGCCCAGCAGGGAGGCTCAAAAGAGAGGGCAGCGCCTACAAGGCAAGAGGGCAGCAAGACTGCCTCCTCTGCACCTCCCCTTCCCGCCTCCATTGCCACTCGCTGTTCTCTCCCCTCCCTGGGAGTTTTTTAAAAGGAAATCACAGAAGCTCGGGGGGAAAAAAAAAAAAAAAAAAAAAGCATGACTGTCAACACTGAGTGGAACAGCAGGCGAGGAAACTCTCTGGTCCCTCTCAGGGTGTGCCAGAAAAGGTACCAGTTCCAGTCCCATCACGTGCCACGTAAGTGAACATGGATGTGTTGTTAGCTGCTCCGTTTCCTCATCTGTGCAAGGTCAGACCTGACCCCTAGGAAAGATGAGGTCAAAGTGTGGAAATGTACCTGAAGTACCTGAAAGCCGACTGATACACGTTTGCGTTATTATTATATTTGGAGATACCGAGGGCAAGATCAGGAAGCAGTGTCAAGGCTGGATTCAAGGATATGCTTCCCTGCGTTCTGATTACAGGCTTGCAAAGAGTTAGGCCCATGTTTTCAGGAAAGACCTTAAGTCTTCGTTAGGTCTTAGAGGAAGGGCTTCACTTATGCTCGGTGGCCCATCACTGCATCTTGATATTACGACTCATTCTCACTTAACAGATATATGTGCAGTCAGGGGTCCCCTCACGATGGGAATCTGTTCCGAGAAGTGCATCATCGGGCAGTTTTGTCAATGTGTGAACTTCAGAGTGCACTTACACAAACTCAGATGGCTACGACATCACTAGCCGACAAAACCTTAAGAGATCACCATGGTATATGCAGCTGTTGACTGAAACATTGGTATGTGATATAGGACTGTGTACATATGCCAAGCACTGTCCTAGGCACGAGGCATACAGTGATTGGAAAGCAAGGTGCTGCCTTCAAGGGGCCTGGACTCTGGTGAGAGAAGGAGGAGACAATAAGAAAGCAATTTAACAAGTACTTTCAGATGACTCTAATGCTAGGAAGGGAGTAAACGGAGCAGTAATGAAGACAGTTTGAGATGGGCTGCTGAAGACAGGCCGCTCTGAAGGGGTGTGGTCTGAACTAGAGACTCCAGGGTCTGGGAGAGGAAAGCAAGTGCCCTGAGGCTGGGAAGCACCTTCTGAGCCCAAGAACCTAAGAGGCCAGGGAGGGCTGAATGCCGCATATCGGAGCTTCTCAACTGAGTGGTCAGTGCTCTCACCAGGACAATACTGGGACCTGCCTGACTTGAGTGTCCCCCTAGGATTCCAATGCAAATGTCCACCAGGGCAGCCCCAGTGTGAGGAGTTCTCCAGGATGACCGGGTGTTTGATTGCACATCTTACACGTGAGTCTGGGGGTTGGGCTGGGCCTCCCCTTTCCAAAGGTGCCTGAGAACATGGGCTCCAATCAGCAACCAGACCAAACACAGTCAAGACTGGGTTAGGCCCCCGGTAGATGTAAATAACTAATTACCGCTTGTTCTCACTTCACAGCTTGCAAGGAGGCAAGATAATGTGTGTAAAATATTTACTCCCCATAGGCTTGATTTTAATTCCTTAAGGAATAGTTCTAGGAAATATCCTAATTAGCCGGTTTAATCCATATCCCTGGGAATTATCTGTGACTTCTGATTTTAAGTGTTCAAAACAAAAGACTCCAGAAAGTCATAGATTAATTATAATTGTCTCTGTCATTCCATAAAATGCATAATTAAAAATTAACACAGCATGACTATATATGGGGAGCGAATGGGGTTTATCATCCATGTGTCAAGGAGTAATTACCAGCGGAGAGTCAGCTCGGGAAGGTTGCTGCAGTCATCTAGTTTATTTTACAGCACATATCATAAAGCAGTAAAATCGTCTGTAAAAAGGATGGGTCCTCTAAAAGAAGTAGATCACCTTAACGATTATATGCTTGGTGACAGGGAGCACACCAAATTCTCCACAGTGGCTTCTTTGGAGGAGAGAGGAGAAGGAGTCCATTTATCAGAAATATTTCATTCCTTTCACTCAAAAACAATCGGAATTAAACATGACAGAATGTTAATATTGTGTAATTCTAGGAGTGGTACATGCGTGCCTCCTGTGTGATTCTCTGAGCTTCTATGTATGGGCGGGGGGGGAGGACAGAAAAGATAACATGTTCGAAGGGTAAAAATCCTTCATTTAACACTTCTTGCATAATGTGTTAAATTGAGCAGAAACCCTATAATTACTCCTTCCCGTTACTGTTTGCTAGTTTCAGGGACGAAGCGCCTCAATTTATCATTAGCGTTTAGGCTGTTATATTAATGCACAAGAGCTAAGGAGGCAGTTCAATACCTCCCAGACTGTCTATTCCACAGTGCCCACCTTGAATACTCTGAATCACCACCTGAAGCTTCTCTCTGAATTTGTTTCCTAAAAGAACTTCCAGAAAGAAAGATGAATGAGTAAGACAGTCTGCCCCTTCTTGGAGAAAGATTGACGTAGGTTCTTGGCTCCACTGGATCCTTGAGGCTGTTTGAGAAATTTGGGGTCAACCTTTCCATATTTATTCCTTTCTTCAATTACGCTGTCAATATAAGTACGTTTCAGAGGACAATATGACTGTGGGTTCTTATCTGCCTTTAAAGGATAATGCATAGTCCTTGTGGCTGAGTTGGGCCCCTAAGTCAGTCATCATCCAAAGTGAGAGCTGAGTTGTGCTGGGTGGGGGATGGTAACTGCAAGTTTTAACACTGTTTTTCTTTTTTTTAATCTGGAAGTGTTTATCAGTCAATTTTACAGCAGTAGAAAAGATTTCCCTCCTGCAGGAAAGTGGGGAGGGGAAAAACTAGAAATAAAGAGGCAGAGGAAGAGATTCTAACGAGTTTGACAATAAATCTGAGTGAGGAGGGTTCACATTCATGATAGAATATAGCAGGTCTAATCCCAGGTGCTCAGTGGCAGGAAGTGACATATTTCAACACAGTGGCTTCTATTTAAAGGAGCATTGCAAATAAAACCTACCCGTATTTGAAAGCTTTTATAGTGTGAACCCCTAAATCAGCAATATTATCACATTTAAATGTTCAGATTTTTCAGAAGCTTAATTGCCAAATGTGTCATAGGCTATAAAAAGAATGAACATGGAGGAGAAATAAAGCCCAGCACCCTGCAGACTCCTACAGCTGAGGAATGGAGTCCTGAGTTGGCATCTGCCATTGACTGTCCTCTACACGAGTAACCTGGATTCCAGACAGACAGGCGGCATGCCCACCACTTCCCTGCTTTTCTCATGATGTTGATTACTCTTCAAAACTAGACAAGGACCAATTAATAGTGTGTGGCATCTTCAACATATTAGGCACAATCAGGATGGTCACTTCCCAAATATCTTACCACACTGAGTCTTCCCAGTCCTGCAAAGGAAGCACCGTCCCTGTGTACAGATGAGGAAACTGCAGGCCCAGAAGTAATAAAGTGGAGAGTTCTGTGCAAGACCAGAACTTACGCTCCTTCCTGTGTTCTCTTCTCCATCTTCCCAGGAACAGGAAGAGGATGGATGTGCCTAGAGAGTTCAGCTGGCTGAACTAGGGGACCAAGAAAAGGACATAATGACAGCACATAATTATCATGTTCGATTAGCATGTAATAACTGCAATACTTATGGGGTATAGTGTGATGTGTTAACATATACGTACATTTTCTAATGATCAAATAAGGTAATTAGTATGTATCCATCACCTCATACATTCATCATTTCTTTGTGGAGAGAACATTCAAAATCCTTTCTTCCAAAACCGTGAAATATTCAGCCCTTTATCATTAACCACTGTCAGCCTGCTATGCACACCAGAACTTAGCTGTAACCAGAACCTCTGGCCAACCTTGCCCCATCCCCTCCTTTCCAGAGCTCTCCCCAGCCTCTGGTAACCACATTCTACTCTCAGCTTCTATGAGATAGACTTCTTTAGATTCCACACATGAGCAATCAGGCAGTACTTGTCTTTCTGTGCCTGGCTTATTTCATTTAACACAGTGTCCCCCAGGCTCATCCATGTTGCTGCAAATGGCAGGGTTATTCTATTTTATAAATGCACTACATTTTCTTTATCCATTCATCTGCTGATGGACACTGAAGTTGATTCCACACCTGGGCTCTTGTGAATAATACAGCTGTAAACACAAGAGTGCAGATGTCTCTTCAACATACTGATTTCCTTTCCTCTAGTCAACCTACAGGGCTGACCTCTAGTCACCAGTACTTTGTTCCTGAAATTCACTATGCTGGTTCTCCAAGGGCCCAAGTGACCTTGAAGCACTTGCTAGGCTTCTGCCAAACTCAGCACATCCTCAAAACAGTCCTACAGATTCTTCCTCTTCTCTACCAGGTCTCTGCCCTCCAGTGACCACCATCGAGCACAATCATTGCATTTCTTAAAATCGCCTTCCTGGTCCAAAAAGCACCAAAACCAGACCAAATCAAATTGCACAGATGGGCAACTTCACCATCTTACTAAAGACAGGTGACCATATCACTGAGGTGCCTACAGGCATAGACAGTAACACAAAGGGGATATCCAAAACTGCAGAAGACTACAAACCCAATAACTTCCATGAACTAATGTGATGGCTTCTGGTGAACCCTGTGCGGAATGTTCAAAAACACTGCTGCAAGGAAGAAGGGTTACAATACGGTCCTCAAAATATATATATATATATATATATATATATATATATATATATATATATATATATATTCCAAGAAACAGCCTGGAATGTTCTCTTTCCCTATCTCATCTTTTTCAGGAAAGCTGGCCTGATTAGTCTCCGCCCACTCAGATAGCAACTTTATCCTGTTTCCCCTAAATAACCAAATAATGGTTTGTGCTCCATCGAGGGGTTCTAAATCATTTCATAAGGAAATGCCTCTGGGCTCGGGGAAGGGTACAGAGAGCAGCTGGACAATTTCCGCCTTTAGGAAGGTGAGACAAATCAAAACATAACTTATTTGAGGAGCATGAAAGAGGGCATCTGGGGAAGGGAAGGTCATAAAGCCATTGGGGGGAGACAACATCGCAGGGACCTTAGACTACTCCCTGGATTTCTCCAGAAGAAACTTTTGTTAAGAGGCACAAAGACTTGGTAGGTGTTAGGAGATGAATTGTGTCTCACTCATCAGAAAGAAAAAAAAAAAAAGACGATTGAAATCTTGTCCCCCAGTAACTCAGAATGTGACCATGTTTGGAAATTGGATTACATCATTGCAAATGTGATTATGTGATCAGTTAAGATGTCCTACAGAAGCACGGTGAGTTCCTAAACCAATATGACTGATATTCTAATAAGAAGATGACCATGTGGAGAGATAAGGAGAATACCATGTGACAGTGACACTGTGGCTACAGGTCTCAGGGGGTACATGGCCCTGAGGACACCCTGACTTCAATTCTAGCTCCAAAACTTCAAGATAATACATTTGTGTTGTCAGCCACAAAGTTTGTGATACAGGTTGACTATCCCTTTTTTAAATACTTGGGACACAAATGTTTCAGATTTCTGAAGATCTACAGGTTTCACCAGCTGAGCATTGCTAATCTGAAAATCCCAAATACTCCAATGTGTGAGCGTGAAACTCTAAAGGTTTTCTACTTTGGAGCATTCCTGATTTGGGGTTTTCAGGATGGGGATGCTCAACCTGCCCATCGTCATGGTAGCACTAAGAAAATAAGGGAGTAGGGGAATGGAAGAAAGAGAAAAGCCCAATAGGGTGAAAGGAAGCCACAGAATACACTCAGAAAGTGCCTTTCTCTGACCGCTGAGCTCAGAATGAGCTCCCTGCAACTCTCCTCTCCACATCCAAAGGGTTCTCTTGCTTCCCTGCCTTTCTGTTTTCAAAAATATGAGCTGTTTCTCCTTTCACAGGCCAACCTTGCCTCCTACACACTTTATTCGGATTAGTCCCCACTCCTTCAGCATCTTGCCGCAGTAGTTTGTAGCACCTGTTGCCTGTTGGTTCACCCAGGGAAACTTCCCGCAGTTTTGCTTCCTTCCCCGCACCTGCCCCCTGTGGCCCTCTCACCTTTTCGGTTTTGACAGCGGCCTATGCTTCATTCCTCAGCTTTACCATTGCTCACAACGCCACCCTCTGTTCAACTGGCCTCTCCTGACCACTGTGCTGGAATCTTCTAGAAGGATTCTAAATAGACTGCCTGATCATGGACTCTCTGAACACTTTCATAGTCATTCTCCACACGTTCTCGGATTGCTTAGCACATATCCACATTCTTCCTGCTTGAGATGCTCTCTGTGTCTGGTGCTTGGAAGGGTACACCTGCCTAGTTCTCCAACCGCGCCCCTGAGGGCTCTTCCTCCGCTTCCTTTCCTGGCTCAGGATAACTAAGGTGTTCCTGCCTGTGTATCCACTGTACTCCTATAGACCTCTGTTTCAGCAAGTGTTCTTAGTTTTGCCCTGAGATTTACGATATACATCTTGAATTATTCAGACTTTACCTCTGAACATTATTGCAGTGCTCCACATGTACTAAGAACTTTATACTTGTATATTCCCAATTCCTCAGCGGGAATATACCTTTCTGCTAGGTAAGAAATACCTTTTACCTTTAAGTTAGGTAATAAATACACAATGCATTGCAGCTCTTTCTGCTTTGGACAATGTTCTCTTTCATTGTAATTAAAAATAGGGAAAATGGAACTTTGTTTTGCCTTCATTTTTTCCCATTTCCAGTGCTCTTCATGTCTTTGCATAGATTCAAGAATCTGTCTGGTATCATAATTCTGCCTAAGGAATTTCCTTTAATATTCCTCATAGAGTAAATCTATTGGCAATGGATTTTTAGTTTTGTTTGAAAAAATCTTTATTTCTCTTTCATTTTTTAAATAGATTTATTTTTCTACTGGAGACAGAATTCTAGGTTGACGGCTCTCTTCTTTTAGAACATTAAAAAATGTCACTCTGCTGTGTTCTCACTTGTGTGGCTTCTGAAGGAAGGTCTGCCATAATTCTTACTTTTGTTCCTCTGTAATGTGTGGCTTATTTTTTTTCTCTGATTGCCTTTAAGATTCTCTCTTTTTCTTTTGTTTGCAACTATTTAAATATGATATGCCTTATTTGGGGATGTGCTTTGCTTTGTTGTATTTATCCTGCCTGATATTCTCTGGGTTTCTTGAATATGTGATTTAGTGTCTGTCATTAATTTGGGGAATTTGTTCAGCTACTTTCTTCAAAGATTTTTTTATCCCATTCCCTCCCTCTCTCTCTCTCTCCCTCCCTCCCTCCCCACCCCTTTCTCTCTCTCATCTCTTTCTGGTATTCCAATAAAGTGTATGTGAGATGGATATCCCAGAGCTCTTACAAGTTCTGCTTCATTCTTGTTGTCTGCCCCACCCCCAACACAATTCTTTGTGTTTCAGTCTGGGAAATTTCTATTGACCCATCTGACCTTGCATATTGCCCATGTTTTCCATTAAAGCTTTGATTCTATTTAATCATAGTTATGCTAAACTCCCCATCAGATAGTGCCTACATGTCACATGAGTCTGGTTTAAATAATTGCTTTGTCTCCTGGGTTTGGTTTGGTTCTGTTTTAGTACTGGGGATTGATTGAATCCAGGGGCATTCTACCACTGGGTTACATCCCCAGCCCTTTTTATTTTTTATTTTGAGACAAGGTCTCACTAAATTGCTTAGAGTTCTGCTAAGTTCTGAAGCTGGCCTTGAACTTGCAATCCTCCTGCCTTGGCCTCCCAAGTCACTGGGATTACAGGTATCTACCACCATGCTGGGCTCTCTCTTCTTTTCATATGCCTAGCGATTTTTTTTACTGAAATTACAAGAGAGATTAAGGTAAAAAAAAAGAAGGCTTGGAGTTTTTTTTGTTGCCATGGTTACCCTCAGTGTCCTATCGACCTTACAGTCCTCTCATAATCTGGTTGTTCAGGGCCCTGAGTCATATGCAAATAGTCCATTGTCAGAGTCTGTCTGTTTCCATGACTGCTATACCTTCAGCCTTAAGTTTCATACCAGGCCCAGAGAAGCTCTGCCTCTTGCAAATTACTTGCTACTCCATGCTGGTCACCCTGGTTGTGAGGAAGAGAGCTAGAGAGTGTCCCTGGTGCTCTGATTAAGTCTAGGTTTGGGCAGTACTGCACCCTTGGAAGCAGGTGGTGGCTGCCCTTCCCCCACTCCTGCCCTCCTCCCCTGCCTCCAGTAGACTCCTGACAGCTCTTTCTGTCTACCATGTCTCACCCAGAAACCAAAATGCCTCTTCTCTTCACATTTTCATCCTATTCCAGCCAGCGAGAATGACCTTCCTGCTTATCTCCAAGTATCAAAATCCATCTCAAAGATTCCACATGTGTCACTAACACTCCTCACCCCATCCATGTGTCAGCTCCCCTCCCAGCGTGCACAGAGCTCTGTCTCTGCTCACTACTTAGCTCATCCTTTCTGGCAGGTAGTACATTCCTAAATATGTCTTATCTTGCCCAATAGAGTATGAGGTCCTCCAAGGGTGTCAGTCTTGGCTTATTACTATATATTTGTTCTATAATGCTTATCTCACATCTCAAGCAAAACCATTTATTCTATCAAAATGTAGTACAAATATTTTCCTGTTTTCCAAATGCATGTGCCCCTTTTACACTTTCTTATACTCTGTTCCAACCTCTAAGTGCAAAAATAGCACAGAAGGTTAAGGCTCACCCTGTCCCTCTCTGCCATTTGGCAGAACACAGTCGTGATTATATAGGATTAAGAGTCAGGGGTCCTCAGTTCTCTCTGTGGCCTTGGGTAAATCACTTACATGTCCAAGCCTCCCTGAGGGTAAAGAGCAGAAGGACTGATACTTAATTCACAGGATTTCTGTGAAGATTAAATGAGATAATGCATATGATATGCACTATGCAGAGTTTTTTTTAATATATATTATCATTTAGGAAAATAATTGCTTTTGGTGGAGAGGAGTGGGATTAACTTTTACTGAGTCCCAGGCACAATGATCAGTGTGCTTTGTCATTCTCTACCTGATTTCAAACTCACACCTTAAAAGGTATATGTATTGCTATTAACCTTGTGTGACAGGGGAGGCACAAATCTGTCACTGCGGATGGGACCTATACAGCAGTGGATTGTTACTTTCTTCTCTTGACCAGAGAAAATATCTTCTGCGAGGTTAGAGACACTAGAGCTGTACAAAAAGGTTGCTGAGGGAGGTGACAGCTGAGTGACCTTCTGATCCTGCAGCTTCCTGCCAGGCTGGTGTGTGAGCTTTATGGGTTTTGACTAATGTACATGTTATGGATTTACCACTTCAATACGACAAAGAGCAGTTACACTATTCCAAAAGTTCCCTTATGCTGACCCTTCTTAAGATGACACTGAATGGCTAACAGGCCTGACTTAGGTCCCTGGTCCCCAGAACCCAGTTCCTTATGTCCCTGACAGACTCAGTAACAGCCACAGGTTGGCAGTGACAGCGAATGCACACCTTATTCCTGTGTGCTGTTTCCTTTAAACCAGAGACAACTTCTAGTTCCTCCCACTTGACCCCTAGTCTAGTCTCGCCTTGGGCACTGCTGTGAGGCAGTCCCCAAGTATCCCTGGGACCAAGCAGCCCTCCTCGTGCCCATCTGCCCATCTGGCAGCACTACTGCCCACCGCAGGGCTGCAACAGGATAGGTAGAGCCTCCACAGACCTTCCCCTTGGTGTTCAGGTCCAAAACAACCAGCTTTCTATTTCTTAGCCATTTTCCTGTTTATAACATCCAGGCCAAAAGCTGAGGTTAACCCCAATTTGCACAGTTGCTATGTTGCCCCAACAGAACATATGTCACAGCAAGTGCGTTTGGATTTTTTTAGTCATCTAGTTGAACACATTCTCTCCTCTTTTTTTCTTGTTGTCAATGTACTGTTTCTATTTGATATGGGGACAGATAACTATTATAGATGATGTTTTCCCATCAGGAGCACTTAATACTTTCAAAAAACACTGCTTTGCTCATGGGGTTTCTTGGCCCCCACATATTTCACAACGTTCTGTTGTTTACCTGATAAGATCCAGATCATTCAGTCCTCTCCAAATGCACCCCTACTGTCTCCCAGGACTCTTCTTAACCCCACTCTGGCCAAACAGAACTTATTTCCACCCACACTATCCCTGCCTTTTCTGTAAATGTCAATCATCCAGGAACCCCTCCCAGACCTCTGTGTACAGGAATGAACTTCTTGCTCACTCCAGTTCCTCATACCCAAGCCATTCTCAGCTATTTTCAGCCCTTGGCTCTGCCCACAAGATCTCTCTGAGTTGGGAAGAGTGGAGCATGGCTGGAGTCACTGTCTTTGCCCTGTGGACACTGTGCTGGGTCATGGATCCATTCCTTTACCTGCTGGTGGCTGAAAAGCAGAGAGCTAAATTCATAGCTTGCTTCTAGAAGTGCAAAGGACTTCTTGGTACGCATTTTGTACATTAACTTCAATTTTCACCCTGTTCACATCATAGTTTCCTACCTCATTTTCTCTTTGACTCGCTTGTCTTTCTGACGTGTAATATATTTCTCTTGCCATGTTGCATGCATTTTGGGGGGTGGGGGAGAGCTGACAGTGACAGGAAGCTACACTCATTCCTGACCGTGCCTGGCACAGGAAAACCCTGCACTCCCTGCAGGCAAGGTTGACCAGAAGGGCCTTCGCAGGCTAATATTTGTGATTACATTAAGAGGAGCTTGGAAGCAGAAACAGGTTCTCGAGGCTGCCCCTGTCCTAACCAACCAGCACTCAGGAGGTCCTTCGCCCTGGCTGCATCCAAAACAGGGAAGCCCTGCTGCTCACTCTGAAAGCACTTATGAAGTCATTTCTGTGTGGGAGGGTGCCACACAAGGCTGGCTGCCTACACCACATTTTCCTTTCTTCTTTACTGGTAGAACTCCATCTTTGCTTCAGGAGGCAAACAACACCTCACTTCCCCAGCTCCCCTGCAGCTAAGGGTGGTCAGGCAGCATACTTCTGGCCAGTGAGATATGAACAGAAACCTCCCTTACTCTTCTAATAAAGGTGGAGCATCCTTCATTCAAAAGCCTGAACTCTGAAATGCTCCAAAACCCTAAAACATTTTGACCCCTACCATGATGCCACACGAGTGGAAAATTCCACACTTGACTTCACGTGACGGGCTGCATTCAAAACAGTCAGTCACATAATACACAGTTTTTTCAGCATCCCCAAGAGCAAAAAGGAACCCTCCAACCCTGTTCAGCTGCAGTATGTCTTTTCCGCATGCACTCAGACAGATTCCCCTCAAGCAAGCACACCCACAAGGATAATAAAGTGGCACAGGCTGAGGTCAACATACCAAAAAGCTCCCAGAGATGTTTTACACAGGCTCAAGACCTGGGTACAAGACTCTCTGTCTTTTTTTTTTTTTTTTTTTTTGCTTAGTCTCTGTTGAGAATGTCAAAATATGCAAATATTCTAAACTCCAAAAGAATCCCAAATCTGGAATACATCTAGTCCCAAGCATTTCAGATAAGGGACAGACAACCTGTAATAAAGGGAGCACAGGAGGCTGGCCCACCTTGATCTCCTCATCTTCCTTCTTGCCTCTTGTACGGTAGATATAATGGCAGAAGTACAAGAGTCATTTTGAAAACCTAAGAATGATAAAGGAAACAGAGCAGATAATTCAAGGATCCTGGGATGCTGGTGACATCAAAGAGATGGTACATGAATCTGGGCCCTCACCCCTGCTCCTCTTCAAGGCAGGCAAAAAAATGAGCCCTTAAGTTTCCATCTAGTGTTTTAGGTTTTTTTATTACACTCAGCAAACTTCAATCCCGTGTGATCATGGAGGTGATGTGCTTAATCATAAGAGAGATAAATGAGACATGATACCAGCCCTCAGATGGTTATTATCTATAAGGTAAGAAACTCAGGGGATAATCATAATCCCAGATGGAACGTCACAAGCACATGAGCCATGTCAAGACCGTCCAGAAGAAGGAAAAATGGATTCTCGCTAAAAGCATTTAAATTGGGCCACATCACACTAAAGCACCACATTAATCCCACCAGCAAAGACTCTGTTCAGTCCAAGAAAATAAATCTCTATTGGTGGAACTGCACAAAGCACACATCTTAGGGCATTCTGGTAAGCAGCAGCTCTCCTTCCCTGGACGAGGCCAAGGAGTGTGGATGGACCAGATGCAGGCATTGGGATCTCACTCAGATTCCCTCTTTCCTCCATCCACCTTGGAGAGGGTTCTAAATATGTGTTCTCAGCACCCAAAGAGGGATGACTCCCTCCTTCTCCAGGTGATCCTGGTGCTGCTAGCTCATGCCCAAGAGGCCCTGGCAAAGCAGCACCCCAGAAAAGGGCTTTGTTCACAGTTTCTAAGCCATCATGACCCATCTCTCGGTGAGACATCTGAGCCTGCCCCCTGCCCCAAATGGGCCCAGCAAGGTAGTATCAGCAGCCACATGCAGAGGCCTGGAGATCCACTCACCTCTCCTGGAGAAGCTGCATGCAGAACCAGGATGGCCCAGGAAACACACAAAGCACTTTAAAGCAATTCTCCCAGACCGCAGTAGACCTGGGCAGTGAATATGGAGTCACCAGACATAGTCACCAAAGGGTGCAGCTGGCCCCCTTTCTCCCTGTGGGAACTCGGCCGCCCTGAAATGCTCCCTGTTGGGCTCTCCACGCAGGGCTGACGTCAACAACCATGTGGAGGATTCTCTCTCACATCTTCCTCTCTAGTCCTGATCCTTCACCAGCAATCTCCAACACCTGCTCCAAGTGCCCACAAACCCCTTTCCCTCTTGCATTCCAAGTCACAGACTCACAAGGAACCCCAAACGAGAAGCCAAGCTTTGGGCTCCCCTACAGACTACAAAGCAGGCCACCTTGTGCTCTCAGCATCCTCCTGAGATAAGTGCCACTTCCCTCTGGGACCTGGGATGAGATCACCAGGCCAGGCACAGAGGCAATCTGTCGGGTATAATACTCACCCTCCCTTCCAAAGCTGATGACCACCATTGACAGCCTTAGGACCACCTCCCTGTTAATCTTCTGTCGATAGGTCACTTGGTCCACGTTGCGGACAACATCCTGGAGACAGGGAAACTGGTACCCAGATAAACCAGAGAAGCCCGAGTTCCCAGCTACAGCCTCAGGCCCTCTGTCAACCTCGCTATACCTATAGAAGGGTTCTGATCAACAAATTATGGAAATCACTGTTCTAGGAAATCAGTGACTACAAAAACGTTTTACCTAAAATGCATGGGCTATAACTAGTAAGCAGGATTCCATGTTTGTCATCCAAAAGGTTAAATTTGAAAAGACAGCTATGTCTCTTCATCATATCACACAGCCGAAAAGTGACATACTTTACGCTGAAACCACATTTATGTCTAAGGAGGTGGACTATGTATGCAAATTAATACATGCAAATTGGCTTTGGATGTTTCTTTAACATAAAGTCAATATTTCCATGGATCATTAAATGTATTCCTTAGCATATTAATTTCTAAAGAAAAAATAATGGCTAGAAAAACAAACTCCCTGGTACAGCTAATGTAAAAATTCAAATCTAAAATGTTACAAGAGTAAAAATGTCTTCACTTTCTGCTACCAATACCTGGAATTTATTGCAAGAACAAGCAGAAATTTGGTATTGAAATTTTTTTCTGTAGTTTAAAGCTGATTAATTGATTCTGGCTTAAGTTCAGCTCAATGTCAGCATGTTGCTTATATTTCAAATTGGTTTAAAATGAGTATTTATTTATCTATAGGTTTTTTCCCCCTAATTAGATGAGAAAAGAACTAAAACCCAATAAGGCAGCCAGAAGAACTAGGCTCGAGGCTACACTGCCTGCCCTGGTAACTGCTCTCTCCCCAGGAATCCAGAGTATCTGGCAGATAGAGCGCCTTAATCAATATTTTTATATAGATAAATGAATTAATTACTCAATTATCTGCTTGCAGTGTCTTATGATGCTGTTAGCTAATTAACATTGATAGCAGCTAAAATTTCATAGATGCTTACTTACTATGTGCCAGGTGTCCTAAAATGTAAGTATTCTACTCAATTTGCAGATGAGAAAACCAAGGCCCAGCAAGGTTGAGCAATGGGCTCAAGGTCAAGCAGGTATTAGGTGTCTGGCTCAAAACTGCCCTAATGCTACCTGCACGTGGCCTTCCACCCTGGTGTCCGTAGGCGGCCTCTAGAACAATGTGCAGATGGGAGCCTGTGCCCACCAGACACAGGAAGTCCCATGGTCCTGGTGAGTTTGCCTCAGTCCAGAGTCACTGGGGAGCACTGGCCCTGCACACTGAGCAATGCAGGGTCAGGGCTCAGAGAGGCTCAGATGAACCATGCTCACCGGGCTGGGTGCAACAAGTGCACTGATTCTTCTTTTGTCATGAGACGTAACATCACAGGGGCATGTTCTCCCCACTTGCAAGATCTGCAACAGGGAAGCCGAGTAAATATCAGAACGTTGCTGGGGAAACCGGAACGCGGGCGGGTGCAACCATTTCACAGTCCCTTCAGAGCAGAGAGAATATTTAGATCTTATTATTGGCTGTCACTACCTGCCACCAACTTCTACTCTGGGGACAAAGATTAGATGTGCAATTCCAACATCTTTCTGTCTGAAGCTTTTCCTTTTCAGTCACTTCTGCCTTAGAGCAGGCCTCCTCTATTTGCATAGCCCTTTAGTCAGTTACCCTCAAGCCCAAGGCCTGGGATTCCCCGTCTCTAAAGCAAGTGGTGTCGTGAGCTAAAATTTGAGATCAATCTTCTTTCCCTTATTTTCAAGTTCTTATGGTTGGGTGACCTTTTGATATAAACCTAAAAAAACAAAAACAATATCGTGTGTGTGTGTGTGTTTGTGTGTTTAACATTTTAAAGCATGCTCATGGAAAATAAGTGAACCCTTAACAACAAGAAGCAACACCAAAATTCTTTAGGTATGGATCATTATAAAGATGTAATTATTACTTATGTTACTGAAAATGTCATGTCATCTTTAGCCTATTTGAATGCCAGCTACTATTCTGGAAAAAAAAAAAGGAATAAATAAATATTTATCTCAATTCTCAAGAGAAGGTGCCTTTGTTATTTCTCAAGCTAGCAAGAGCAGGCAAGTATTTCTCTGGTCTGAACTCCTAGAATGATCACTAATGAATGGATGCTGTTGGTAAATGGGGAAGAAAACAGGTCACCAATTTGTTTCCCACTACAGAGGTCTTTGCTAGCTCCTCTGACACTGTGACTTTTTTTAAAAAAAAAAAAGTATGTCCTTTGATAAGCTCATGATTAAGTTTAATGATACACATGCACCATTGAATGATACTGTGCATGAGAAAATTCTAAGAACACTCTGGAAAATTCAAGTGGTTGTAGGCCTCATCCTAAATCCAGATGAAATATAAATAGCTGGTTTGAAGTAGAAATCTGCCCCCATAGTCCATTCTTAATCAAAGAGACTTATTTTTAAAGAGTAGAAGATTTTTTGTGTGTGTATCAATGGAAATAGAAATATTTTTGAGGAATGGGGCTTCCATTTCTAAAACCCTTAACAATTCCTGTCTCCTGAATAATATGTGTGCTTAAATTTGCCCCAAAGTAGGGTTCCTACATAAATCCTCCATACTGGTTTTTCAATTTCCAATAATCTGAGCAAGGGTTATCTAGGGAAACAAGGCTGCCACATCCAACAGCATGTTTGTATGAGTTTCCTACAGTTGCTGTAACAAATCACCATCAACTTGGTGATGTAAAATGACACAAAGCTAATAGCTTATATTTCTGAAGATCAGAAATTCAAAATGGGTTCCATTGGGCTAAACTCAAGGCATGAGCAGAGCTGGATTCCTTCTGGGGGCTCAGAGGAGAATGCATTTCTTTGCCTTCTTTCTCAGAGTCAAGAGGTGGCCAGCATCCCTAGGGCTGCGGCTCCACCTCCATCTTCAAAGGCAGCCCCAATGGCCCAGCTTTCCTCAGGTTGCATCACTCTGGTTCTTCGCTTTCCTTGTCACTTCTCTTCCTGACTCTTTAAAGAAGCCTTGTGACTATGGCAGCCCCACCCAGATAACCCAGGATAATGGCCCCAGCTCAAGGTTGCTAACTTCATCTTCTCTTGAAAGAGACCCTTTTGCCATTTCAAGTAACAGCTGACAGATGACAAGGACTGGGATGTGGCCATCTCTGGGAGGCCATTCGTCTGCCTGTCACAACACTCTCAACTAAAAAAAGAGGCGTTCACCAGACACAATGAAGGTGAGTGAGATCCCAGCAAGCCACAAATAAAAATCTGTGCTGCCCAGGTAGGTGGGAGGGAGACAGCACTATGTGCCCTTGGCGCCCCCACATTCCATTCTTCACCTGCTGAGGTACAGCTCTCCAGACCCACCCCAGCATTAGAAGCGGCCCTCGGCATCTCTCTGGTCCCTGCTGCCTCTGATCATGTGTCCCTGGCTTCACTGTGGCAATCTGACTCATGAACACCCACTTCTGCCCACACCTCCATCTATCTACTTCTGATGGCTGCTGTTTATCTTGACCTTGATTTTATCCTTGTCTAATAAGCTATATCAGATCACAAATGAGGTCAGGGTCTTCCTCTGACAGTCTGGGGAATTGCCTACTCATCTTTGGTGCAGAATGCCAAGGCATGAGCTGTGGTGCGCAGGGCAGGCCACCGTACGACTGAGAGAGATGGGTGAGTTCCGAAGTGCACGGCTATCAGCATCAGGGACTGCTGCCTGCCTGAGACACGGGGGACCCCACGGTGGCTCTGGAAGGCAGCTTGATCAGTAAGATAGAGACCAAAAATTGCACCACACAACCTGAATATTTTTAAGATTTTAATTTTGGGGGGCAGTTTTAAGATCACAGCAAAATTGAGAGGAAGATACAGGGATTTCCCATTTTTCCCTTACCCCCACACATGCACCCCTTCCCCATTTCCAATGTCCCCAAGAGTTGCACATTTTTCACAACCAAAGAGGCTACATTGACACCTGATAATCAGCCAAAGTGCATAATTTATATTAAGGTTCAATCTCAGTGTTGCACATTATATGGGTACTATGGTTCAGATAAGTGTTCCCCAAAAGTCTGTATATTAAAGACTGAGTCCCTATGCAATACTATTGAGAAGTGTGGTGTTCTTTTGTAAGTGGGGTATTTGTGGGACATCCTTAGGTTATTGGGGAATGCCCTTGAAGGGGATAGGAGACCCTGGTATGTGTCTCTCTCTCTCTCTCTCTCTCTGCTTCCAGACTGATAAGGTGAAAGGTTTTGCTCCAGCCAACACACCTGCCATCATAGGCTGCCTTGCCTGAGGCAGGGACTGCTTGATCTTGGATTGGAACCTTCAAAACCATGAGTTAGAGAAATCATTTTTTCTTAGAAGTTAATTGCCTCAGGCATTTTGTTATAGGGACAGAAAGTTGACTACTACAATGGGTTTGGACAAATGTACACTGACAGGCATCCATCATTTTAATACCATACAGAGTTATTTCTCTGCCTTAAAAATTCTTTCTTTTTTGAAGACCTAGATTTTTGCAAAAACTCTGCGGCCATATTATCTGGGGAATGTGACCTTGAATTTCCCAACAAAATACTGGTCATTCTGCCTGAACCACTTATATGTCAGAAAACATAGAGGCTCCGTGTATTTGGATTTTTAAAAGGTATTATAAATACAGACTTTCAGTGAAAATTATATTTTTTGCAACCTTCAAGATTTCTTATTGTGACAACAGATATTTTTATCCAGATAACTATGTTCTCCTTTTTTACATACATGGTAGACTGCTGGTAGTTGATTAAAATCTGTCTCCCTTTTCCTAACTCCACAACCAGACTGCATTTCCCATCCTTCCTGGCACACAGCTCGGGCCAAGGTAAGCATAACAAAGTTCTCTCCAGTGGAAAGTGAGCAAAGGAATTGCTCCCACGCCTGGCCTAGGAAGCCCAAGGCAGAGGCAGACCACTCCACTCTCCTCCCGTTCCCTGTGGGTGCAATCTGCTCAAGGCCACCACCCAGCTCCCATGATAGGTGGATAGCCTGAGACAAGGAGCAATGACTTGGAGGAACCTGGGCCCTTCAGACTCCAGAGGCACAAATGCCCTGCCCTGCTGGAGTGACACCCGGGACCACATGAGATAGAGGTCAACTTACACTTCCTCACACCATTGCAATTGTGCTGAGTCTCTCTATTGTAACACCCTGGCCTTGTCCTAGGAGAAAGGAAGCAAGAAATCCTTACAAGGGTATCAGTAGCTCCATGAGCCACGCTCTGAGCAGCTGTGTCACATAGGGATTTAAAGCCCACACTCAGAAGTCAGACATCTGGGCTTAATTAGGCTCCAGCACTTACCAGCGGCGTGGCCTGGGCAAGTACTTTAGCCATTCAGTGTCTCAGTTTCCTCATCTGTAGATGGAGCTCACAGTGGTAGCAATCTCATAGGGCTGCTGGGAGGACTAAGGAGATTCATGTAAGTAAAGCACTGGTGGCTCACGGCACAAGAAGCCTTATTATAATTTCTACATTGTTTCCAAAGAAGTAGTCTCATTTTTTAACAGCTGCAGTTCAGCTATTAGATTTGGAAAAAATGAGCACAACTACAGATCAGCCTGAAAAATAAGTAATGAACAGGGATGAAGGCTCAAATATCAAGAGTTCTCTGTTCGTGCTGCAGAAATTATTAATGCAATCATAAGAATGACCTGTTTGAGAAGAAGCAAGGCCTAAATTCACTGGTAGGAGCTGAAGACAGAATTTCATTGCAAAGTCTTCTGTCTCAGGGTTCTGTGAGTTTAGTTCTGGCTTTTAATCTTATTTGTACAGGCTCCTTCTAATCTGAGCACCCGCGCTCACACACCCTGGTTGACTTAGACGCCACTCGCTCACTCTGCATTTCAACCCACGATTTATGCGGCTGTGGAATAAAGTGCTATTCATTCAATGAAGGGGTACGTTGCTACTGCATAAAAAGGTGGCTTGTTAATTCATTTCTCAAGTTTTAATACGTTCTTACAATTTCTACCGAAAATTCTGGAATGTTTTTAGGTGTGCATTACTGTGTGGGGTGGGGAGGGAGGAATACTAACCCTTTGCTCACCCCCAGAAGACAACTCACCCACCTTTAGCTTGGGCCACTCAAGGTGAAATGAAAGGGAATAAAAATAAAATTGTCCTTTAAGTAAATGGCCTGATTGCTAAGGAGCCATGGGGTACAAATACGTTACTAAACAAGTTTACCAAGGGAAAATTTGAACTGTTCCTCTCTTTTTTAAACTAATGGACTTCCACTTCTGGTTAAATGTAACCTACAAGATAAAACTAAGTGCATGTTGAAATTTCTCACTGTTGCAAAGACGAATAATACTGTCTTTGAAAAGGACTGTACACACTCAGAAGCCTCGGGGCATGTTAAGCCAAAGTCTTCGATGACATCAGGAGTTCAGAGGGACTTAGTTTGCTCTAATATGTATTTATTTGTTTGTCTGCTTGCTTGCTTGTTATATGATCACATGCTTATTTGTTGACAACGTTCACATGCAAACTGGTACCCATCCCTAGTCCTCATTCCTCTAAGGGGAAGAATTTAAGACCAACAGGTGGAAATACCAGAAATCCCATGTGGAACATTTTCGAGTTGAGCCATCCAGATTCAGAAAGGCCTGCCTTGAGAAGTAGTGAGTTTGCTGTCCCCATGAGCATTCAAGCACAGAACAGACAAACTGGGGTATAGCAGGGAGGCTTCAAGTCCTAGAAGGCCAGCTAGACTAGATGCAGATTGCTTTCAACTGGGAAAGCCCAAAACCTTGCAAAAGCATACACTTTCAGCTTTCAGGACATGAGCAGAATCAGAGTGCTGATGTCACCTGCTGTCCACGGTGTGCAGAAGGGGAGATCTGAAGGATACCCGTGGAGCTTACCAAACTGGAGACCCCCCCAGGTAAAAACCTTCAAAATCTTAACTGAAAGAGCCTCAGAATGTTGAGGGATCTCCTGGGGACAGTCACAATTCATCTGCATCCATTATAAAAAGAAGAAGCTCATCCCTTGAGAATTGCAAAGCCCAAGTCACACTACCATCCTCAGGCTTCCATCCTTACCCCCTCACAATCCCATTACTCAATTGCAATGCACTAAATGAACCAGAGGACTGTGAAGGCCAAGATAGAACAACTACTGCAAAATAGACCCGTGGCTCCCAGGCTAGCCCCAGGCTGGCTGAGGAGGGGCTCCCACTAATAGAATTTGCACACTGGAGGACTTCCAATCAAATTGCTAATAAAGAAACTGCTTACGCTAGGTGACTAAAAATGTTCTGCTTTGTTAAACCTGTATTATGTACATGCTGAGGTCGGAATTACAATGTTTAAGCAGACTGCTCTTCTGAATGGATTTTTAAAAGATTGAACTCAAGGATGAGCAAAAAAGTAAAATGTCTAAGGTGAACCCACAGGCAGGAGCAACTAGGTCACCGCTCTCCACTGGTATTCTTGTGTGTAGAGCTGTGGACAGGCATTCACCAGGCAGCCAGGCCCATCCAGAGCAGCCTGGACTCCTCAGTGGGAGTGAAATTGTCCTTGACCCTAGAGCCAATTATCCTTTAATAAGTTGCTAGTATTTCTTGTCAGTAACACCAAATAATTCTCGGGTTCCATCACTCAAAGCATCTTACAAACCAGACTGTACCTGATAGTAGTTAGGGCCAGGACCTCCCACTAACCCCACACCTGAAGTGCTTAGGCAGCCTGAACTCAGCTGTCACTTCCCTGACTTCTCCATGCCACCAGGACAACAGCACCCTGGGTGTTGGGGGACGAATAGGAATTCACTGAGGCATCAAAGAGTAGGGAGCTAAGCCTGCCAAGGATCCCTCTGGGATTAGGGACTGCGAGAAGGATTCCTGAAAGCAAGGGCATCTGAGCCCTCTAAAGATGAGTGGATTTCTTATTTTGATTATTTTTAAACTTTGAAGTTACATTTATTTCACTAGTAGAACTTAAAAGCATAAAAACGGTACACACTAATGGGATAGCTTGATGCTTTTGTATATGTATACAATTACATAACATTAAGACCAGATTAATCATACTTATCATTTCTTTATGGAGAAAACATTCAAAATCCTTCCTTGCAGCTTTTTTGAAATGCACAGTGCATTCGTCATGTACAATCACCCTATCATGCAAAAGCACCCCAAGACTTGGTTCCTGTCTAATTGCAACTCGGTCCCCACGGATGGACCCCTCCCCATCCTGCCCTCTCTGCTGCTTGCTCTCCCAGCCTGACACACCATCATATAACTTAATGACCTGAGGGCCCTGTGATGCCACCTTTCCTCAGGAACTTCATTAGGCTAGCCAGCACACAGCAACTCAAGGTCACTAGTTATCCTGAAGGTGTTCTGCGGTTGGGCGATGGCGGGTGGGGGGTCACGCAACACTGTGGAATGTACTCCACGCCACTGAACCTCATGCTTCAACATTGTCAAGATGGCAAATGTGTGTTATGTACATTTTACCACAATATAAAGAGAAAAAAAATCTCCTGCTTAGGCTTTAATTCTGGATCAACAAATAGCAGGTCTTTACTTATCCACATCCTTTATAATTTTATATTATAAGAACTCTTAAACTGGGGCTGTGGTTAATAATTCAGAAAATAAATTAAAATGCTGAATCAAGTAATAACCAAGTTGCCCAGCTGTGTTGCAAGTCCATTCTGGCATTTCAATTATGTATGGCCCTGGAGTTTTGATCTCCATGCTGCACGGACAACATGCAGGAAACAAGCATTTCTCAAAATGAGCCATTTGTCATATGTTTCTTATAATCAATGCCAGATCTTCCTAGTTAAGAGAAGTGGGTAATGCAAGCTAACATGGAGATCTCAATCAACCCACCTTGAATCAGATCTCTTCTTTTTCCAGAAATGTGCTAAAAAATGGCTCAGTTTCAAATAAACTATCTTGATAGTTAGCTGAATTCCTTCTGCTGTCTCTGACAGATAGTAACTAACAAGAAAAACCTTCACTCAAAAACATCATTTTTAATTTCCTTATACACAGAGGGTAAAGAGTTTCTAATAGTATTTCTACAACAAAATACATCAATTTAAGATCAATAACTGTCTACTATGGTAAACTTCATTTATCAGCTGCTATACAGCATGTACCAGAATTAGTGGCCGTGTTCAAAGACCATCTCTTGCAAACGGAGAACACAAAAACTAATTCTGACTTGCCAATTATTGACCTTTCCCTTGACATTTAGACTTCCCCCATAATGAAATTAGAATGAATAGCTGCCGTGTCATTACGGTTTGGATCTGGAATGCCCCCCCAAATCCCATGTGTTGTTCCCAATGTAGCCATGTTCAGAGGTGGGACTTGTAAGAAGTGATTGAAACATGAGGACTCTGACCTTGGCAGACTAATCCACCAAGTGAATCATATCCAAATGGTCTACTGGGAGATGGTATAAAAAAAAATGTAAGAGGTTGGACCTAGTTGAAGGGAGTGGGGAATGGGTCCTGTGGGTGTGCTCTTAGGGGTTGCATCTTATGCCCAGTTATTCCCAGCTCTCCTTTATCCACCTCTCTCCTTCCCAAGTGCCATGACCTGAATAGCTCTCCTCCATCATGTCCTCTCCACCATGATGCTCTGCCCGACCCCAGGCACAAAGTAAAGAACTGACCCACCATGGCCAGCAGGAAACCTCAGAAACCAGGAGCCGAAGGAAATCATTCCTCCTTTAGGTTGCTTTTCTTGGGCATTGAAAAACTGACATAATAAATACCTAGAAGAGAGAAGAATTTACTAACTTTGGGCAATGGATGAGGTGGCAAAAAAGTTTCACATATGGATCTTTATAGTTATGTCATTCTGAAATCCATCACCCTGCCATATGAATATAGGTGCATTATCTCATATCACTGCATCCTATGAAGGCAGTTTAGTTGTTTGGTTGTTTGGTTCTTTGAAGAATGTGACTAATTTCCTAATTGCAAATTGGTGCAACCATTATGGAAAGCGGTATGAAGATTCCTCAGAATACCTGGAATGAAACCACCATTTGACCCAGCCATCCCACTCTTCTATTTACCCAAAGGACTTAAAATCATCATATTACAGTGATGTTGAATCAAGTAATAACCAATGTTTATAGCAGCTCAACTCACTATAGCTAAACTGTGGAACCAACCTAGGTGCCCTTCAATAGATAAAGGATAAAGAAAATGTGAGATAGATAGATAGATAGATGACAGAATATTATGCTCTTCCAATCAGCCTTAAAGAAGAATGAAATTATGGCATTTTCCAGTAAATAGAAGTAGCTGGAGAGTATCATGCTAAGCAAAATAAGCCAATCTCAAAAAACCAAAGGCCAAACGTTTTCTCTGATATGCGGATGCTAATTCACAATGGAGGAGGGCGAGCACTAGGGAAGAATAGAGAAATTTATTTGATACTTTAGAAAAGGTAGAGGGGAGTGAAGGGAGGAGAGGGCATATGGGGGTAAGAAGAATAGTAAAACGAATCAGACATTATCACCCTATGTATATATATAACTACACAACCCAACCCGTGGGATTGTACATCATGTACAACCAGAAGGAGAAATTATACTGCATCCATGTGTGGTGTATCAAAGGGCATTCTACTGTCACGTATAACTAATTAGAACAAATTAAAAAAATTAAAAGAATGTGACTAATTTCCTAATTTATCTATCTTATAACTTTGATGATATGGATTTGTTATTATTGTTGATTTGTCCTTTTTGAAAGTAAAACATACACACAAACTCAAAATCCATTCTGAAAAAGAAAGGAGATAAAATATAAATCACTAAAAATGTAACACAGTTACTTTCGAGTGATCACACTACTTAATTGTCCCCTTACCCAGAAATATTGGGGAGAGGTGGAGGGTGGAAGTGTGAGCAGCAGTAACTCACTGGACGAAGAGCAGAGCACTGGGCAGATGTGGGGACCGTCTGCATTGACCATACATCCCACACACGTCTTTTGTTCTACACAGTCGGTGCTTCATATGGGAGGCAGCAGTAAATTTGAGTTAAAGGAAAGTAAAATCCTACCCACATATTCCAAGCACACAATTTTATAAAGCACTCTTTTCCACTGGAATGTGTTCCTTGTGGGATGTTACCATTACAAGATCCCATCCAAGGTCCACGCTCTACCAATCGCCAATGTGAAATTCAATTTAAGCATAAAAGAGATTCCATTATTTCCCACTTCAAAAAACCTATACTTTCCATTAGTAAGAATAAATCAATTCCCTGTCCAGGATAACTACTGAATCAAAACCCATTGTCTCAAACCTTCTGATAGGAGCCAGCCGCTGTGTGACACATAAAGTTTTTAGCCAATATGGATTACCACTAAACTTCTACACAATTCCTAAGATAGAATTTTAATCACCGGGTAACAAAGGTGATGCACAATGCACTCTTGTGTGCTGAGCAGTCTATGTCCTTCTGTTGACACAGGGCTGCCCTGTGCTCAATTATTCATGCTTTTCTGTATGCCTGAAATACACCCATATGCACACTGACCTTTTGCAAGCAAGACTGGATGACGTGAGAATTCTACATTTTGCTTCAGCTCAGGTGTGCAAGGAATAAGCTTTATCTGTTGTCACTAATGGTCATCTATTATTATTATTATTATTATTATTATTATTATTATTATTACTACTACTACTATTATTCACCTGGAAATACCAGAGAGGAATCTCTGCTACCTTACCTGGATATGTAAGGGGAAGGAACAGCTTATCTCCACCTTTATATCAACCACAAGAGAATGCATGCCCAAACCCAGAAATGCACACTCAAGCATGGAGGAGACCCAATGTACTCTGAGAAGTGTACTAGCCAGTTCCATGGTGCACCAGAGAGCCAGGGCTGTCTGCCCAGCCCCCACAATCACCTCTTGTACACCTCACTCAAAGGATGGCCTGGGACCACAATAGTGTCAGGCCTACAGCAACCCAGATGACTACTCCCAATCTCAATTTCACTCTGTATCAAGGCTTCTAAACCAAATGGAAAATTTCAAAGTAAACTCTTCCCTACCACCTGAAATCCATACACTCATACCAAGTGTCAAACTAAGTGAAACATGGCCCAAAGCTGCCTCCCAACTGAATCTCTGTGCAGCACCTTGTAACTTAGCAGTATATAAACAAACTGCAACCTAAGAGTAATTCTGGTAACAAATATGTGAGTCACGGATAAGCTTCGGCCAAATACAGGCTGCCAACAGATCAGACCAGGCCCAAATAAGGCAAATACTGAGCTCTAATCATTAATGCTGTTCTTGAATGTCACCTCCTTTCTCTCTGCAAACATTGCCTGTCCACATTGCTGGGTGGAGCTCTCTGAACCTCTGCTGGTTCAGGGTGCTGCCCAATTCATGAATAATTCTCTGCTCAAATAAACTCTGCTAAATTTAACCTGCCTAAAGTTTTTCTTTTAACACAAGAGAGAAAAGACAAATTAAGAAGCACTCCTTTCTTCTTCTAATAGTATTTATTCTTGGCTGGGAGTCTGAGAGGTCAGAGAAATATTTGAGGAAGAAGAAAACACAGACTCCCTTTGTCAGGACTATGGCAGACTTTAGAGCCAAAGAAAAAAACAAAACACTCAAAAATACTACCCCAACTCGCACCCCACACAATACATATACTTATGTGTGCATATTTATATTCTGTGTGGGCATATTATAAATGCATATCTGAATGCATAGTTGAGATGACAGGAAAGTAAAGCTATCTTTGAAGTCCTGAAATTACAGGAAAGCCAGGGATCCAAAGAGGTAAGAAAGATCAGGTTTGCCCTTGAGAACCTGTGTCAATCTGGTAACCAGGAAATCAATTTTAGTGAGCAACACCGAATGGACAGGAGACAAAGCCTGTGACATATACTGGGGCCAGAGGTTACCACTGGGGATCACATATATATAACTGGGTCTTCCAAAATGCAATAGCCTTAGGAAGTAAACTAGTAAAACAAACAAACAAAAAAAAAGATCCCCAAAAGGAAGTGGGGATAGTTGCCTATCTCAGCTTTGGTACTGGACATAAAGAAAAATAGGGTTCCGCTGAGAAAACCTAACTACAAGACTTCCTTCAAATAGTTATGGGTTGAAATTGACCCTGTGTGACCCCAATATTTCTATGCCAAAGATTTCACTTTGAAAAAGCTTGGAATGTATCTTGATCTCTGTTGCTGTGCTAAAATTACCTAAGGCTGGGTTCTTATCAAGGAAAAATGTTTATTTATCTCACTGCTTTGAAGGCTGACAGTCCAAGATTAGATAGGCTCATCTGTTTAGCCTCTGGTGAGGATCCCCTTGGCTAGGTCACAACATGGCAGAAAAATGGAAAGGGAAATAGCTACAGAAAAAAAAGGGGCCAAACATGTGGAATGGCCTTGCTGTCCAACAATCCACTCTCATGAGAACTAGCTCACTATGTGAGATGGTATTAATCCCTTCGAGGGCACACCCCCAATGACCTCATTACCTCCCACTAGGCCCCGCCTCCTAAAGGCTCCAGGACCTCCCAACACTGCCATCCTGGGGCCAGAGGTTACCACAGGGGATCCCAGACATATAACTGGGTCATATAACCCTGGAGACCAGGCTTGTAACACATGAGACTCTGGGAAACAAACTCCAGCCACATCCAAATCCTAGCAGAATGACAGATTCCCATATCTCTCTGGGAGAGACTACTAAGTCCTCTCTGAGCAAACACATTTTAAATTCTCCAAGAAACATTCCAATGACCTGGCACACAAATTAAACACCACAAAGCTCTCAGGGAGAAAAGTTAAACCAGGAGCAGAAAACAAAAAAGAGCTGTGAAATCACATGCACAAAAATTGCAGGTATTGGGCTTATCCTAAAGGATACAAGCATGTTTCATCCTCTATGAATCTAAGAATATGACAAAGACAGAGACTTTTAAAAAAAATGTTGCAGATTGAGAAAGTATTAAATAAACTTCATAGTAAAAAAAGAAAGAAATCAGATCTGACTCTCACTTATCAATCTTATAGGAAAAATCATTAAATGAAAAAATAGATCCAATGGTTTTAATGCAGAAAAAATTGTAGTATGTTCCATACCAATGGAAGACACCCAAACAATATTCACAGGTAGAATAATATACTCATGAACAATGAAAACAAATATGGTACCTAAAAACAATTTGAAAGTGAAAAAAATAGCATAGAAATAATACTAAAGTACGTAAGACGCAATGCAATTGTGGTTTATTGGGGTAATTTGTTTTTTCTTCTTCCTGTACTATTTTCTTTGTCTATCTTCAGTGTTAGGGGATTATGAGATTTTGCACTCAATCTGCATGTAAAAATACTGCAACATAATAAAATGTTTTTAAAGCAAACTAATAATGCTTCAAAACTTTTGGAAATAGTACAATTCTAACAGGCTGAAGAGCTGTTATGAAAGCCATCTCTTTCTCTCTGTTGCTTGCAATGTTTACAAAGCAATTTTTTTATTCATCCAAATATGGAGCAGAATTTAAATTTCCATATCAGGATTCAGAAAGTGGAGCACACCTGTTTTTATAAATATAGGTGTACTGGAATACAGCTCTGCTCATGCATTTACATGTTGTCAATGTCTGCTGCTCCACTATGATGACACAAGCTTGAGTAGGTACAGTACACACTGTGTGGCTCACAAAGCCTAAAATATTCACTGTCTGGTCCTTGGCAGAAAACGTCTCTATGGGAAACTGACACTGGAAACTATTATGTTGAGTCAACTGATGACTGTGTCTTTTCCTAAAATCCTAAATGTCAAAATACCTTTTGTTATAGGGTTTTATTACATGGGTTTGGGACTGAAGAAATCATTAGGCCCCAAAATGAAAAAAGGAGTCACCCAGAAAGTGGGGCTCTTTTTTACAAAAATTCATTAGTCAAACAGTTCTTACACATAGCAAGTCTGCAAATGGAAATTAGAAACCTAATTGATAGTCTATAAATATTGTGTTGGACATGGTGAAAAGAGAGAGTTTGTAAAATAGAAGATAGAGCTAAGGAAATTCCAGAGGAAGAAAAAACATAGAAAATACAAAACAGATTAAAGAATAGAGAGAAAGACATCTGCAGTGTATCACACTGAAATTTCGAAGGAGTCACTAGCAAGATCAAGAGAAATAATGAATGAGAGTTTTCCAGAATTAATGAGAAACAATTAACATTGAGTTCAGGAAGCTCATAAAATCCTAAACATCATAAGTAAAAAGAAATATCTTCATTCACTACATCAAAAAGCACAGAAAATGAAGTAGCTCAGGTAAGGAAGAAAAAGATATTTAAAGCAGCCAGAGGAAAAAAAAGGCACATTTCCATAGGGAATAACAATTAAATTTAAATACTGAAAATTAATAACTTCCAACCAGAATTCCATAACTTTCAAGACTCTTTCAAAAATGAGAATAAAATAAACAAAACTAGGAGAATGGATTTCCATCTTCCAACAGATCCTTGCCATAAGAACTTCTAAGTCATGTTTCTCAGGAAGTATACACATCACAAAAGGAAAGTCTGAGATGCAAGAACAGGATTCAAAGAAACACAGAACTGTAGATAAATCCAAATAAATGCCCATTGTATAATATAATAACAATAATATTAATTTGTCAATTTACAAGACATAAGATAGGGCAAAAATGAAATCAGTTTTCTAATGTCCCACACTGCTTTTAGGAAGAAGGAGTATAAAGATACTGATTATGATAAAATTTAGATTTTGTTAAGTTAAACATATATGGAAAATTTTCTAAGAGAAAAGCTGGGGGGGCATGTTCTGTAGAATATATAACTTCCCAAACTGGTAGAAGACAAAAAAGGAAAGATGAAGGAATTATTTAATTGAAAGGGGGGAAAAAGGCACATAAAAGAAGCTGAACAGATAAGACAGCAGACACACATATCAGTTATCACAATAAATACAAATGGACTAAGGCCCCAAGTTAGAGACTGAGATTATCAAATAGACATTTTTAAAATCTGGCTAACTTTTATTTTCATATTAAAATAAAGGATATACTAAATATTTTGATTCCACTTACATGAGGTACTTAGATTAGTCAAAATCATAGAGACAGAAATGGAATGGCAGTTGCCAGGGGATAAAGAGTAGAGAATGGAGAATTATTGTTTAATGGATACAAAGTTTCAGTTTTACAAAATGGAATGAATCATGTATGTGGATACTGGTGATGGTTACACAGCATTATGACTGTATTTCATATCATTGAACTGAATACTCTAAAATGGTTAAGATAGGAAATTTTGTTATGTGTGGTTAGTTATATACAAAAATAAAAATAGGGGGAAAAGGTCTACAGTAGAATATTATTCAACTTTTAAAAAAGAATGAAATTTAGACAAGATACAACATAGATGATGCTTGAAGACATTATACCAAGAGAAATAACCCAGTCACCAAATGCAAACACTGAACACTGAAAAATTGGTATGATAATGAATTTTATGTTATGTGGACTTTATCAAAATAAAAGCATTTTTAAGAAAAAAAAAGGATATGCAAAATAAAAAGATAAAAGTTTAAAGTTAGGGCTGATTCACTTTTAGCATCTCTAAAAGTAGAACAAGACACTGTACACTGATTGAAGCAAAAAAAGAATTATCCATATGAACTATGAATTATTTTCATTGAAAAGAAAAGAAAAATGAAGTGGAATCTAACTAAACCACCAGATAAAAGTATTTTGTAGAAAATACAGATGATAAAAAATGAGTACATGACAACACTTACAAATGAAAAGACACTTTAAAGACTGACGAATCAAATGATGTGTGGACTGCCTATGAATCATGATTTGAACAAAGAGATACTTTCTGAGATAATTAAGAAAAAAGATACACATCATATGGGTATTGTTAGGTGATTTTTAAAGAGCTTTTTGGGTGTTAAAATGGCATGGTGGGTAAGGATAATGAAGATTTTTACCACTCCGAACTATCTATGCTATTGGGGTTGGGCAAGACGTTCCTTCCCCTCCAGGTTTGGAATACATGCAGACAATAATGGCCACTGGACCACTGGTGCCCTCCAGCATCCATAGTCTCCTCTTCTGGTCAAGAGAATCCCAGTTTTCAGCTCGGCCCATTGCTATCCATCAGAGTTTGTATTTCCTGCTCCCTCTTGGATTTAAGTATAATCAATCACATGACGGAATTCTGAGAGTTAATGAGACACATGCAAAAACTGTTGAGTGTGGCATCCAAAGCTATCCTTAAAAGGAAGGATCTTCCCCTGCCCTTCCCTTCCTCTTGGGCCAGGAACATGATGGGATAGATGTCTGCAGCCTCTGATGGCTCACAGCTCCCTCCGAGGACCACATTCATGGGTTGTAGGAGCAGTCAACTGTGTGGAACCTCCCCACTCCCAAATTACCTACTTACTGGCTTATTTTGCATAGGAGAGAAATAAGCTTCTATTTTGTGTTACCATTGTTCTTCCATTTATATGCAGGCAAACGTCATCCTTATTAGTGCAGATGTCTCCACGCTTTCTGGACCAGCAGATACTGAAGCCAAGATTCCTCTTTTTCATGAGTACTTCTGTGGGTTGTCCAGTGCCCCCCTCCGGGATCCCTCTGACCAAAATTGCTACGATACAGCTGATATATTCAAGTCCTCTGTTTGCCCTGCCACCCACCCCTCTCCCCCAGCCCTGAAATTCACTCCTCTGCTCTGTGGGCTGTGGCTCCTGGGCAGAACGCAAACAGTTCCAGGTTGGCTGTCTGTCCCACACAGACACATCTGGTCCATGTGAAGCACGCGCAGATCCCTCCAACAGACTTGGCAGGGAAACCCTAGCCCAGCTGCTCTCTTTCACTCGGCCACCAAAACATCTCACCAGGGTGGACACCGGTCCACCCCTCTCCCAACCCTGGGAGACACAGAGGATGCTGTCTGAGAGAGCTGCTCTCTCCAGACTTGGGGAGAGGGATGATCACCCATCCCAGCCTCCTCAGGAAAAGAGGAGGATGGCAGAGCCTCCCTGAAACAAATCCCTTAAAAATCCCATATTGATGCTTCTCATACCCTCAGAGGAAGAGGATTTTCAAGAACTGTGAGACGGGTGTTCCAATGTTTCCTCTGGAAAAAATATCTCCATTTTGGTCTTTCTCACGACTTATTTTAGCATCTGCTCTCTAGTGTGTCTCGAGGTGCTAGTCACACTACCCAATTCAACCGTCTGGCACAAAAATAATAAAATACTTCAGGATGCACATCTGTGGTAAAACCCTAAAGAAAAGCAAGGAAATGGTTAATCATACTGGAAAGAACAGTTACTCCTGAGGCGGGGGGGGGGGGGGGGGGGGGGGAGGGAAATATGAGCCAGATGCCCGAGCCAAGGGGTTCAAAGGGAGGGTTCTGGATGCTATGGATAGTTATTCACCCTATTATTATAAGTTAAAATGTGTACAAGTAATATACACATAAGGGTATTCATAATTTATTAATTTAAAAGTGAATAAAGGAACAGACATAAGCTGACAGCTAAATTCCATGGTAGAACAATCTGGAAATAAGATTGCACTGTGAGAACTATGAACTCAACAGCATAGAGGAAGATGGACAATAAGTGACCTTCAGAAGGAGGTTGAAGGACCTCCTGGAAGGAGCAGGTGGTGTTCTCAGGGACTTCTCGGGTGGTAGTTGGCCCTTAACATATCTAACATGCCTGGTCACCTGGAGGGACAGATTGGAGAAAAGCATCACAGAGGGGATCATTGATGCCTCATCTCAAGGTGGAATCCCTGAAACTGGAAAAGGGGTCTTGAACAAAAGACTCTAGGAAACCAGCCTTGAATGCGGCAGACACGCCCCTGGCTCTTGCCACAGCTCTGTGAGACACAGGGACAAGATAGAGTCTTCACAATTCCTCTTGCGGTATTTTTGAAATGGTCAAAGCAAACTTTTGCTTCTGATCTGGACTTGTATGGAGCTAAACTATAGGAAAAGAAAGTGCTGACCATGCATATGGATCTTACTGGTTTTATTACTAAGGCAACATTAAATTTATTATAATTAATCATGATGAAAACTAATATTTCTTTTTATTGATTTTTTTCAAAAAATAAATGACAGCAGAATGCATTATAATTCTTATTACACATATACAGTACAATTTTTCATATCTCTGGTTGTATATAAAGTATGTTGACACGAATTCGTGTCTTCATACATGTACTTTGGATAATGATGTCCATCACATTCCACCATCATTGCCCTGCCCCCTCCCTTTCCCTCCCACCCTTCTGCCCTATCTAGAATTCATCTATTCCTCCCATGCTTCCACTCCCTACCCTACTATAAATCAGCCTCCTTATATCAGAGAAAACATTCAACATTTGTTTTGGGGGGATTGGCTAACTTCACTTAGCATTAACTTCTCCAATGCCATCCATTCCTGCAAATGCCATGACTTTATTCTCTTTTTCTCATGTGATGCCCTGTCTGATCCTCAGAGTAACCTCAATCCTACCAGGAAAGTAATGCCCAGATTCAAATCCTGACTCAACCCTGAATACCTATGATCCTGAACAAGACGCTAAACAGTTTGGGGCCTCAGTTTCCTCACTGTAAAGTGGAGATAATGTAGTCCTGTGTCCTAAGGTGTCACAAGGCACACAGTAAGCACAATATTAATATGTGCTATTGTTCTGATTTCACAGACAAAACAACTAAGGCTCAGAGTGGTTGAGTAACTTGCCTAAATACCATAGCTGATAAACAGCATTTGGTCTAACCTGAGTACCTTAGACTTCAGACCCCATGCACTTAACCACCATTCTGTATAAACCAACAGTTATTTGCAAACATAAGTTAACCCACGTGTCTTCCGGATGCTTTTCAACCTTGGGGCATCTGGGTTAGAAGATCAACTCACGTAACCTTTGCAGGCTGGAGAAAGCAGAACTCCAGGCCTTTGAAATGGATCACCAGGCGACTCTCCAGCTCATCCCTGATTGCCCTGTTGCAGCCAGCCTCCCTAGGAAGGTCCCCTGGTAGCTGTCTGCTGCCTGGTCTGATGTGCTACTCAACTGTGAGTGTCTCAAAGGCTGCCCTGGGACTTTTCATTACTGGGCTCTCCATTTCCAGCAATATACCAATTAAAATATAAGATGTAAATTTTTCTGTAACCTGACAGATTCAGCTGCCCAGAGGCAGCAATCCTACCTTCAAAACCTTTCTGACCACCCAGATTATATACATTATACTCTGAAGGGCCTGTCATCCTCTGCTGAGGGTGTCCACTGTCCTGCAGAAAAGCGCAGGAGAGGGGGCAGGGCTCCAGATCCCTTTCTGCCATTTACACCCATGAGAACTTGGGTGAGCCACACTGCCTCTCCCAGTTTCACTGTCTCCTTTTATGAAAGGGAAAACGTGGACTAGATGACCTATAAATTCCCTTCCATTCTTTGATCTTCATCTCCATATTTTAATTTAGAGCCAAATCTCATTTTGATTTGATCACATTCAAAAACAACTTGAACTAAATTCTCACTTTAGGGAGACACACACACACACACACACACACACACTGATTTCCATAATTCAGAAATGGAAAGCAGTGCTGTTGCTACCTGCAATTCTGCAATTGCAAAGGGAAAAAGGTACTTTCAAAACCCCCACCTGAGCTGCTGAGACCACTGAGAGGGAGAAACCCATTAGCCTGAAAACCATACATTATGTGAAACTTGTGGCTTAAAAGCATTTCTCTCAGAGAATCATAAAGAATAAACTGGCTAGTCCTTACCTGCCTCATGCCAATCAGCCTCAGATTAAAATGCACACGTGTGCACCTGTACATACGCGCGTGCGCATGGCAGGCTGCAGATTTTTTTCAGAAATTTAAATAATAAATGAGAAAGTACTGTGAACACCTCAGAAAAAAAGGGGCAATACTCATAACAGTAATTATCTCAAAAGTAAAGTTGGATAACTAGAATGATTCATAATCTTATTTTTGGCTCTGTACCTGCTACAAAATCAATGATGCAAATGACTTTTTAAAAAAATTAGACTGTAAAGAAATAGTAAAAGTTTAAAAACTCAGTAATAGACCACCACATGGACTTTCAGGTGATACTGGTTTGATAACTAAAAATATTCTTTTTATATAATAGCATATATAAAATGTAACTACTTACAGACTGGCTCTCCCTGCTTTCCAACAGCATAGTAATTTGTACTTGTATCCTTTAAAGCTACATCAGAATGCCTTAACTTAATAAAATTAATGTTATCAAATAACCATGACTAATGTATGTATCTGTTTGAAAGTCTGATTCATGAAAAATGAAAACTATAATAATAAATTAATCCACAAATTTTTAAAACATTTCATAATTTTTACAGCATGATTAGCCCAATAGGGCTGAATCCTTCATCAAAAATGTGTCCAGTATATGTGGTACTCACCAGAAATAGAAAACGCAGGTAATCCCAGAAGCTGAGGTACGACATAGGTAATGACCAGGCTATTACTCTGAATGATAATGCCAGGCTCGCACTGAACACTTTGCCTAATTAGACTTCACATAGGGGGAAAAAATGCTTTAATATTTAACAAGTATAATGGTGCAATCAATGTACACAAATCAGGCCTGATAAGCAGCATTGCTTATTAAAGAGAGAGACAGATGGCTACAGGAAAGGTATAATCATTAAATGTAAAATCTCACAGGCTCCAACTGTGAACACCAGTCATATAGTTTAAAATTACCACTTCATCCACAGAACTCAATGCATTATTTAGTCCTGTCCTCTTGCTCTGTAGATTATAGATACACCCACACTATAGATTTAATAAAACAACTTGGTTCAAATAGATCGTCTTGTTTCTCTCAAAGCTGCCTTTTCCAAGCCACATTGGCGGATGTCAAAATCCCAGAGAGCAAGATGTCCAACATCTCTCTTATAATCATTTCAGTTAGGTAATTAGTCCTCCTTCTTATTACCTTCAAGACTTAATGTGCTGGAAGCCTTCCTGACTCTATTAAACCCAGCCTGCTACAAGATTATGAATACGTAATTTGTTTACAGGTAGCTTTTAAGAAAACACACAGTATGCAGGCATATATTTTAAAACAGGCATGCTTGTGAACTGCAAATTATAGTGAAAGATGTCTAAGGGTGGGTTTACGTTGGTTCCCTCCAAGGTCAGCTTCATGGTCAAATACAGGGATCCTAGAAGGCCATTTGCCTTTGTTGCTGCATTTGTTCATTCTACACATATTTACTGAGAACCTCTTGTGCCTACACCCTGTGCAGTACTTGCTGTAGTCTTTGGAAAACATCAACGAATCGTGAAAACTATGGTCCTATTCCCCAGGACTTCAGAGTTTGTTCCAGTGATGACATAAAAGCAACTAAAATGTCCACCCCTGCATATGGTGTTTTGCTTGGTTTGTGAAGCCACCAGGGCAACCTTGGGAGCAAAAGATTTATAGGCTTTTACTGTCACTGTCATCTGACCTAGGACTTCATCTATTGAAACTCAGTTCCCCAAGTATTTTTGTATGTGTTAAATAAATTCCACAAAGAAAGTGCTTTGAACAGTATTTAGCACACAGTAATTTCTTCCTAAACTTCTGCCATGTCTGCATTAAAATTAAGCTTGTTTTAATTGAGAAACCAATTATTCAACCCTTCCCTTTGCTGCAATGATACATGTATCTACACTTCTCTCTCTTTGGGTACATAACAACCCATTTTAATCTGTGTCCAGGAACAAATTCCTCAGAATTAGTCTTAACCAAATGTTTCCAGAAAATCAAGGATTTGAAACGCAGAGATCAAAGAATTTCACATTTTAATCCACTAGCAGGATATATACAAATGAAGCTGAGATCGTTTAGAATCAATTTGACTCATTTCGATTTCTGATGTTGTAAAATCAACAGGAAACAAAAACTAATCCCCATGTGCTTAAAGTAGGCACTGAGAGCTTCTCGTCCCCAGGGAAGATGCTCCACATGCCACTGCCATGATAATACATTCCTTTCTCTGTAGTATTTTACTTCTCTGCAGCCAGAATGCCCTGTCTGCTCATCTACTTTCTCCCGCACCCAGCACAAAGCCAAGCACACGGTGAGTCCGTGGTAAGATTCTGAACAACTGGAGACCAGGCAATTGTGTAGATGTCACAGTGGTAAGGGCACCTCAAGTTACCTGCTAACCAGCAATGGTACTGAATGACATTGCGCAGCCCAGCAAGAGCCAAGTGACGCAAACAAGGCCCCTGTTTGTGTCATCCCACTAAGTACCTGAGTAACCTTAGATAAGTGACTCTTGGCCTCTCTGGGCCTCCTTCTGTATATTTGCAAAATATAGGGATAGTCTACATCATCTCAAATGATGACAATTAGACTGATGATCTCAAAGTACAGCTATTTCTGGTGATATATTCTTGCTAACCAATGATCCTCTTATCACTTCTAACACCAAAAAGTTGTTGACAAGACTATTTAGTGACATTTACACGTACTCCAGGCATGAAGTGACTCTTTCAAATGCACATTTCGGCCACTTCTAGTTTCAGCTAATTCATATAAATTAGTTGAATGGACATGGCCAACTTTATTTAAAGCGTCTCTACTCATTTCCTGATCCTCGTTCCTTGGAGATGAGCAGCAACATTCCTTGGCCACTTCACCCAGAGCATCATTGACCCCACGGATAATCCAACAATTCTGATGGAGGCTAGAGAAAGGAGTTTAAAAAAGCTGATGCCTCCCATGTGTCTTCACCCCAAGATGAACCATCTCCACAGGCCAAAAAAATACCCTTTCGTGCTTTCAGGCAACCCCACAGTTTTACAAGAACCCATTCCCACCGCCCATCAGCTGAACCCTCGTGAAAAGTGCAAACACTCACAGGTTACCTGGTGACCATCAGTAAAGTTCCCCATCTTGGAAGGATGAAAAAGAACTGTATTCCTGGTACTCAGTGAACAAACAATTCCTAACATGTGAAGTCACTGTCTTAGACGGGAGAGAAACCAAAAAGCTCGTAGTTTCTGCTCTCCTTCTTTCCCAAGTCTATCGAAACACTTGAACATCAAGGTACCAGTTCTTCACAAGGAGTGTAAAAGAGTTATCCTCTGTGGCCTCTATTATAGACACTGATAATGGTCCATGGCAGGTCAGAAACATTTTGGAAGAAAGCGAAAAGCTAATTCCAGTGAGACTGGATAAGTTCCCTTTTATACCCAAGGACATTAACGGGAAAAACCCTCTGGATTTTTAATGATTTCAGTGAATAATAAACTCTCTACAAAGAAAAACTATTTTTGAGAAAACCTCAAACCCAAGGTGTTGGACCAACTTACTTGCTCCAACAGAGTAACTAGTTTTCTGCTCACATTGTGGCTTTGGCCACCATTTGGAATGATAATCAGTTCACAGGCCACAAATTTCATTGCTTTGCATTTGAACAGCACCTGCATCTCACTGATTAAATTCCTGCTTTACAGATTGAGAATTTGCTCGTGGCCACAGAGTGAGTCAGCTCTAGAATCCTATCTCTATAAACCTAAGGTCCTTCTGGAACAACTTGTCTGCAAACTCAGTTTTCTCCCATTAGTCAGGCCCAAGAATCTATAGGCCGTGAGTTTAGTGAGAAGACAACAGGAAGCTCCTAGGCAGAAGCCAGAGCTTGGAAGTCTTAAGTACACCCCTAGAAATACCCCCCCCCCCCGGCAAAATACAAGCTTCTCTCCCTTGTTCCCTATTATATACCATAATTGTATGCAAATAAATCTTCTATGTACATAGGACACCCAAAGGTACTCAGGGTATTCTGACTTGCTTATGTCCATGGAAGTCCAAGAAGTATCTATTCCTATCCACTTACGTAGAGAGAGTGGGTGAGAAAGAAGAAAGGGAAATCTACTGTCATTTGAACAGCTAACTGAAGTAGCCAAGGGACATTAGAAATTCATTGTTTAACAGCATGTCCTAGTCACTGTCCCACTGACCTCAGTCTAAAACTTTCAGCTACATAAGGGTCCTCAAGTGGTTTTCTGGAATTCATTTCTACACCCAAGCACCTTAGCAACATGCGCACAGTAGGAGCCCAAAGACATTTGATTACAACAGTCTAGAATTGAAGACATTTTTAAAAATGCCCAAGAGCGGGACCAGGAGACTCAAAGTCCAGGGCAAATATCCCATTCTCCTTCTAGTCTTCCAAATACTTTCCAAGGGGAAAAAAAATACTTATTTTCCATGTATTAAGTATTTGCCATGTGCTACCCCATTTTCCATGTGTTATCTCAATTAATCACCAAACCACCTAAGGAGATAAACATGACTATCCATTGTATAGACGAGAAACTAGTAGAGCTATGACCTTCTGTGAGTGACTCCAGCTCCCAGGCTACACAGCCAGGGTGCCACTGTCTCCTGCAGAACACCATTCCTTCCTTGTTTCTCACCCATCAGTTCTCTGCAGGCCTTCACTATCCTAGCCTTCCCAAGACACATAGGCACTAACTTGAATTCCAAGGACTCTTCCCACAAAGCTCTTCTATCATTTTTTTTTAAACTTGTTTTTTTTTTTTTTTCCACTTTAACACACTCTATTAATTCTACAAAATGGGTTTTTGGAAATTACAGTAACTTGTTCTAAACAAACTGTTCTCCAATTCGATGCTGTTTTTAAATTTGCTGCATGGTGCTTTAAAAGGCCTGAATCAAGCTTCTCCTGCACCTGGGCAGGTCCTGTTTGCTAGGACACAGAAGGGCCGGTTCATGCCTCTGTGCCCTGGAATAGTAAGCAATGACTCCAGGCTTCCCGCTCCCTGGCTGAGGGAGACCTTCCTGAACTGTAATGATTTTGTAAAACCCACGTTCCCTGGCTGCCACACACAGCATCTACCCTACACACCAAACAAGGAGGCTCATTATCATAAAACCACCAGGAACATCTGGGTAAAAAACCCACCCTGGTCTAACAACACAGCCCACTATACAGGCTGTGCCAGCAGGACTCTACCCAGAGGCCCACAGACCTGGCTCCCAGCTGCAGAGGGAAACAGACCTGGGTGTATTTAGCCAAATCCTCAACTGGCAGAGGAGCAGGGGCTCATTTCTACTGCAATACCAGCTACCCCATGAAATCTCCAGTGGAGATTGGCAGGCCACTAATAATTTTGACTTAGTTACTTGCTGACGGAGGATGTGCCGCCTTCAGAAAATGCCTGCAGTCAGAGCTCAGGGAGTTAGAAGTATATACCAGGCAATGCACCAACTGGGGATGCAGAAGGCTGCAGCTGTCCTCAGAGTTCCTTAGCAGAGGCCATCCGGCCTAGAGCTGCAACTCAGAGCCACCAACCAAACCTCAGGCTGCTCAGAGCCTGGCTTGCTGTCCCCCAAGACCCTGAACCCTTTTGCTAAACCCACCTCAGACTTCCTTTCTGACTTGTTCCAATGTGTATGAGACCTGAGTTCTTGATGGTTCCTTATTCTATGCCACGCACCCACTCCTACCCCACAGGCACCTATCCTGGGCTCCAAGCTGCCACCGTCTGTTGGCTTCAGTGGCTCCGGCCAGCTCCAGTGATAACCAAGCATGATAGGAACCTCAGGCTAGTGCCAACTCACACATCAACCAAGGCAGCTGCCAGATTTGTCCCAGCCCCATGAGGAACAATCAGAAAATAACATTTTCAGGAGACTGATTCCATTCTATCTTGGATTTTTATACCTTTATATCTTTCCTGCTCCATAACTGTTGGGGGCAAAGGGGAGAGAAGTGGGAGGGTGAGAGGAGAGAGATAAGAAAGAAAAAGAAGAAGGATGCTGCTATTGCTTAATACCTGCCACTCCAGGTGGCTGGGCACTATATTGTGCATCCCATTTAATTCTTGAAGCAAGACTGTAAAATGTTACTATCTCCATTATGCACACAAGGAAACAAAGTCTCAGAGATGTTCACTAAGGGGATATGGCCCCTCCAGCAGTAAGTGGTGCAGCTGGGACACAGACCCCAGGAGTACCCTGCTCCAGGGTCTCAAATGCTTCCCTCTTTCCTGCACTATCTTCCTGTCTTTATATTCCCTGTGGTGTCAATGTAGTGCCTTCGTATAGCAGGTGCATATGCAATGTTTGTTCAATGAATGTGTGAATGGTTGACTCAGCCCTTCACACCTTCATATTCCACAACCCACACACTTGACTTTATTCATTTATCATGTTTGTAACATGCCTGCAAAGAGCCTGGATAATAAGTTAAGTGTAGTACAGAGATGCCGTTCTACACTATATTTTGAGCTACTAGAAAATACTACACGTACAAACCCATAAAATAAAACATACTAAAGGAGACCCACTGATCAAAATGCATTTGTTATTGTGCTCCGTCCTGCCCAGAAATGAACACAAATACAAAAATCTAAGGAAAATCAGTGCTTTCATGTTTTTGTTTTAACCCTCAGAACTATAAGATATTTTCCCAGCTGCCAGTTCAATGAGTTTATGCTACAAAAAAGCAGCAGAGAGGCTACGAGCAGAAGCCAAGCAGACCAGACTGAAGACCAGCTCTGTGACTATCACCTAGGTGACGATGGGCAAGTACTGAACCTCCTAAGTCTTGGTTTTCCTATCTGTTGAATGCAGATAATAATAGTGCGTACTGTAAGGTGCCGTGCTGAGTAAAGGAAGAGCCCAGGCCCCACATTTAGCACAGCACCAGCTACCCAGTTAAGTGCTCCATAAATGTAGCCATTTTTATCAAGGGAAGAGAAGAACCGCGGTAGATATGCAATGAGAAAACTTCAATGAATTACTTGCCTCTGCAAATATCATTATAAGTACTAAGTTCACTAAATCATCTGTTCCAGATCACTGTGATTACTAGAATGATCTACCCTGAGAGCAACTCAGATAATAATAATAATAATAATAATAATAATCACCAGCAGTTACACACACACACACACACACACACAATTTACTATGTGCCAGGCACTGTTCCAACCACTTTTACAGACAATGAATGGCCGCACGCACAGCTGTGCAGAACGTGCCACACAAGAGCCCATCAAGGGAGTGAACAGGGCTGAAGTCTAGTCTGCTGTCTGGTAACCCAACTTAAAGCCCTGGTACAGAATGATCCACCACAGAGGAATCAACACCTAGTGGTAATTGTCACAAAGACACTCCATGGGCAGCAACCCTGTTTACATATATTCACTGTTATGGTTTAGATGTGAGGTGTCCTCCAAAAGCTCACATGTGAGAGAGTGCAAGAAGGTTCAGAGGGAAAATAACTGGGTTGTAAGAGTCTTAACCCAGTCAATGAATTAATCCCCTGATAGGGATTAACTGAGTGGTAACTGAAGTGGTAGGGTATGGTTGGAGGAGGTGGGAATTGGGGTGTGGGTGTGGGTATATATTTGTACCTGGTGGGTGTTCTCTCTCTCTCTCTCTCTCTCTCTCTCTCTCTCTCTCTCTCTCTCTCTCCTTCCTGATCACTGTGTGAGCTGGTTCCCTCTGCCATACTCTTCCACGATGATGTGCTACCTCACCTGGAATCCCAAGGAATGGAACCAACCTTCTATCGACTAAGACCTCTGAAACCATGAGCCCTCAGGTAAACTTTTTCTCCTCTACAGTTATTCTGGCCAGGTCTTTTCAGTCACAAGCAGCAAAAAAGCTGACTAAAACATTAACCAACATGTTAACTTGAGCAAGGATTTCACCCGGGAGAGAGAGAAGTAGAAAGACACTTTTGAGGGTACCCAGGACCTAAATCAAACACTGACATTTCAGCAACAGAATAGATGGTATTCACAAAAGCATCAGTGAACAGTCCCTAATATTAAGCTGCACAATGGTGCCCAGGTGCCATGGGAACACAAAAATAAGGCAGGCCCTAGAGTTCAGTATAAATAGACAATTTACAACTACCTCCTCCCCATTTCCTGCTTCCCAACTCAAATGTTCTTTGTATGTGAAAATAAAATAAAGCAGCAGATGTGACCCCAGGATAACCAAATGTTGGGTCTTGCATCACTTAAAAACAACAAAAATTACCTGAGCAACAAAGCAATGTTTGACTAAGTGATAAGCTCAAAATATTTCACTGAAAATTCTAGCCAACAGTTGTCATTTCCATCCAGGTGGTACACCCAAATGCAGGTTCCTAAAAATGACTCCCAGGTGTAAAGACCCTTTCATTTTCTCCCACCTCAGGCTTCCATGATCTCGATCTGTTCAGAGTTCTTACCCAAACTCAACCATGATGTTCTGTGTAAAGGTTTATGCCTATTATCCCAGCTGAGGCTAAGCTTCAGTCTGGGAAGAGGAAGCAGAGGCTAAGAGATGCCATACCCTTCCCTAACTGGGGCTGTGAGGGTAAGAGCAAACCTCCTCCGGTTCTAGAAAAGAACTCATTTGTGCAAACAAGATCTGCTTAACTCTGATATGCACAGGATCCTAAAAGCAATCCAAAAATTTTAGCTTATTCAGAGGGAAAAGATAATAAAAATTATCTAAAGCCTTCACGCGAAAGCTATTCCTTTTACCCTGTTCTGTAACAAGGACTGACCTAGACCTTGATGGGAAAAACAGCAAAAACCAGATTGCCTTGTTTTAAAATTCCACCGTGTTTGACAGTCAGAATTGGATGTCTGATAATTTTCTGAATTCAGATACATTCTGCTAAATAAGATAAGAAGCCCCATGGTAAGATATAAGGCCCACAATAGGCTGATGACCTATCTCCTGCTGTGCTTAATTCTCCTTTACAGATGAAAGGTGTTTTTGTTTGTCATTGTAACTAAATTTCACTAGAAACCTGAAAATATGATGTTTCTCATATTCATCTGCAAACAATATGGCAATATTGTGAGTGTGATGTTTGCTTACACACATATGATTTGCAAATTTCATCTGGCAAATAGAAATACCTTCAAGTTGTTCAATCAATATTCCCAAGCCTGACTCACTTCATTCAAGTTAGAATTTAGAAATAAGAAGGCTTTTCATCAGTTCACACAGAAGACAGGTACCTTTCAATGATGCACGTCTGAAATGTAACAAAAAAATTTTAAAGGTGGAATATAATGTGGCCCACTTTAATAAAAAAATAAAGGAACACCAGGAGTTTTAACTGGCCAGGTAATAAAAGTTCCTCGAGAAACAACCCATATTGTTAGTGCTACAAGTACCCATTTAAGACATAAAGCAATTTTAGATTCACTAAAAAATAAATATCATCAAAGACACACACACACACACACACACACACACACACACAGTGACTAAAACATTAACCAACATATTAACTTGAGCGAGGATTTAACCCAGGAGACATAGAAGTAGAAAGGCACTTTTGAGGGTACTCAGGATCTAAATCAAACACTGCCATTTCAGCAACAGGATAGTATTCAAAAAAGCAGAGAGAAAGAGAAAACTTTAAAATACTAGATTAAAATCATATATTTGATTTTTTCAGTTTAAGAATTTTATATATTTGTATGGTAGGATATGCAAAGTAAAAAGCCCAATTCTTAAATCTCCTTAATTCTTTAACTCTAAAGGTTTGCTCTAACGTTACTCAGAAAACCATACCAAATCCATTATTGGACAACTCTTCATTTATTTTCAGGCCTTTGGTAATGCTAGTCACACAAGGTTACCCTCTTCCCATACAGTATTCTGAGAACCCAGGAAGTCAAATTTCTCTGCTATCTCAAAGGACAGATTAATGGTAACAAATGACAGGCTCTGGTGATCCACTATGCGGAGGAGGCCCCTAGTGGTGAAGCTACCTCTGCGACCTGGCTTAGCACATTTTATAAGACTGCTTCATCATGAGGGCAAAATCAATAGGTAATAAAGTCTACCTGAGCTTTGCCTCCTTAATACCTCTATTAGCCCTAATATATAGGATGGCTGTAATTTACAATCCCAAGGTCCTTGCATCAGGAATATTAAAAAATGGATGTGACTTGAAGAATAACTTCATTACATTCTGAATTTCAAGTCAACTAACATTCATAAGCCCTTTACACCCTGCCAGGCACCAAGTGTGACATGGAGAGACAGGTAAACCAGAGAGATGAGCAGACACACAGAGATTACTGTTATTTCTTTTCAAGATAATAGCATCACATACAGAACAGAACTAGGACAACAGGAAGGTTGGAAAGCTCAATTCATCATCATATGACCTGATGACAGGTTCTAACCAACAGGAAAACCCAGAAGAATTGCCTACCACAACCTCCAAACTGTCAGCTCCTCATTTTTAAACATGCACATAGGGCAGCACTGAGTTTCTTCAATACAAATGGATGGAAGAATGGATGGATAGAAGGAAAATAAGACTACATTTTTTAATAAAAAAAGTATAATTTTAAAAATATATTGAAACATGCCAGAATTAACAATTCCTAAAAATAAAGAAAAACAAGAGATAACATTTACAAAGCCCTGGACCCATAAGTTTCCAGGTGTCATTTAATTCTGCCAAACATCTCTACAAAGAGAGGAGTAATATCAGCATTTTACAAATTAGGGTGCCAATGCTAGACAAGGGTAAATGCCTTTTCCAGAATAATGCAGTTAATAAATGGGAGAAGCAACTTGGAGCCCATGATTCTGAAATAGTGAAGCATATCTCACTTCATTATAATGTATATATGTGAATCCAAAAGTCTATTTTGTTTTGAACCCCATTAACACAGTTTGCAAACAGACATGAGATTCAAAATACAAAGATGGCAGAATTAAAGTATTTCCATATTGCATTCTTTGGAATACATAGAGTACCTGAGTTTCATGCAGAGAAATTATCAAATATTTACCAGGTTCCTACAATAGATGTGATCCATCTCTTGTTTTCCAGGAACAGGCACTTTCTGGGAGCACAACCCACCCATCCCCTATAATATTATGCACTATTGCCTACATTCAAGTCACTTTTTATACCCAGGGCATGAGTCAACCTTATACTTCTACTTCCAAGTCTAAAAGACTTTTCTCCTTCCATTTAGCAAGATAACCACTGCACCAGCCTTATTCGTGTTCACTTTTGCAACACTACGATAATTGTGACTTTCTTGCATGAATAATGTTAACAAAAATCCAAGGAATCCTTTGGAGCCAAGTTTAAATTTCTAGTAAGAAAATATGAAACAACAGTTAATTACCTTTATTATCTAGAGTATCTAAGGACATCTAAGTTTAAAAGGTGCCAAGACGTTGAAAGCAAAATAAAAGTGGAGTTTGCGAAATAAAACCACCGCATCATTTGTTAGTGTTTCCCAGGCTCACTGTTTCGGCATGTAACATGTTTTCCTCTCCCACCATTCTTTCACTGTTCACGATGAAAAGATAAGTTCAGACTCACTGACAGGAGCGCAGGTGCAGGAAGTGTCGCGGAAACAAACAACTTTGCCTTTGCTTGGTAGCGCTTCCCCCTCCTCCAGCCCTCCGAACCCCAGACACCCCAAGACCATGCCCTCGAATAGCTTCCCTGCACCCATCGTGCAAGACGCTTCTGCGGGGTACTGTGGGATCTGATCGCGGTGACCCTCAGTCACAGTCACCATGGCCCTGGTCCAAGGCAGGAGAGCACGCTGCCCACCGGCCACCCTCTCCATCATAGCAAAAAATAAAAGGACAATAACAGCAAAGTAGTCGGCGGGCACGTGTAAAGGCTACTTTTTAGTGAGGTTTCGAGAAAGTAATTAAACAGCCGAGCGCTACGATAAACGGCAGCGAAGCCCAAGTGACCCGGGTCGCCGCGGCCCCTGACCCTCACTAGAAGCCTCCCCGCGTGCTCGCGCGTCCACCTGAAGGCACCGCGCCCTCGGCGGGCCGGGCCGCCCCAGCCCTGCGCTGCGCAGAGCCCCCTCCCGGTGCCAGTCCTCGGGCCCCAGCCGGCCGGCAGCGGCGCAGCGAGGCCCCGCGCAGCACGGTCCTCCCGGCTGGGGAGCCACCCCGAGGTCGCCGGCTGGGGCGCGCGAGAAAGCCGTGCGGAGCTACGCGGATGGACTAGCGGCACCGACGCCCCCGCGCGGCGCGACACACCCCGCCGGCCGGGGAGGGAACCCGACTCACCCCGAGGCGCCCTCCGGGCTGCCCGGCCCGGTTCCCGCTGCGCCCGCCGCCGCCGAACTTTCCCTCCTGCTCGGCGGCCGCGGGCTCGGCTCCACCTCCCGCTCGGCAGCCGCGGAGCCTCCAGGGACCCGGGGGGCGGGGAGTGGCGGCGGCGGCGGCTCGGGCGGGCGGGCTGAACCGCGGCCAAGCCCCAGCGCCCGCCGCCGGGTGGGAGCCGGCCGGGCCCGCGAGCCCGCGCGGCGGCAGCCACCCGGCTGGGATCGCGCTGGCTGCGCCCACCCGCGTCCCCCACAACCCCTCTGCAGTGCGTCCCTGCGCCCGGTCTGAGCGGGGCGCCCTAGCTCAGGCTTGTCATTCTGCAGGGTCCCGAAGGGGGACAGTCTTGCGAGAGACTGGTCACTGAGATCAGGAGAAGTTGAGGGAAGGGGCTAGGATGTTGTGGCGTGCCCCGGGTCCCAGGAGAGAGGTGGATAAGTGTCTAGCCTGCAACTGTGGGGTCCTTCATCTTTCGGTTCCCCAGTCCCCCACTAACCACCTCTGTTTTCCTTTGCCGTTACTGAAATGCCCTAACCCCTGTGGGCCGACCTGCCTAGGAAACTTGGTAAGATTGCACTTCAGAGAAGTAATTCGCGGTCTGTGTTACGCTGGTCAGTATAACGCCTCGGTTAGAGAACTTTCATTTACTGCGAAGGTCAGAAACCCCTTTAACTCTGAGACACCTCCACCGAGAGTTAGTAAAGGCTGCAGGGACCACTGGCGGCCACTGGGAGCCCTCGGAGAGAAGTGGGAGAGGAAGGAGGAAAGGATGGAAAGTGGGCAAGTAGGGTATTAAAAAATAAAAGATACCACCACTGCCCTCAACACACGCACATTCACCTCCACCTGTCACCTGTCATTTGTAACTGCCCCACCCTGACCTGTGCGAGAGGGAGTTGGGAAGTATTATGATCCCCAATTCTCAGTATAATTGAAGGGGCCTCAGGAGGAGTCAGTGATAGCCTGGAAGAGGTGATCTCCACCTCCTGATGCAGCCAGGCAACTCGCAATGGCCCCTTGATGAAGGATGGCAGACCAGAGCTGGAAACAGAATCCTGTGATTCCTGGTGTAGAGCTCCTTCTACTGCCTGACCGTCAGAATGCTCAAAGCCCTCATCCCAGAGATTTCAGGACACCAGATTTTTATGTGGGCACAAAGTAGTGGGTCTGTGAGCAGCTAAATTCCCATTAAGCACCCATCCTTGCAGCAAGTCTGGCTTCTTACCAGGATTCCCCAAGTGACTCTGTCCCCACTCCCACACCTCAAGTGAGCAAATTCAGCCTTGTGACCTGCTGTCATCCCCACAGCAACTCAGTTGAGATTTGGGAAAGAGGGAAGAATCAAGTATTCACCAAATGAATAAAAAATATAATGTCTGTTCTGTTGCTGCCCGCCCCCTAAGCTGCAGGATAATGGAGACAATGAAGAGTTAACACAGGATACATACATCCATATGTAGGTACAAGCCATTGGCCAAGTTCATCCACACATTTTCTCCTAGCAACCTCATAAAGCAAACCATATGACAGTCCCCATTTGCAGAAGGACAGCACCACTTGGAGGTTGGAGTTAGTTGTAAGTTATGTAAAGGTTAGTGCTTTCACAACCAAATACTCTTTTGAGTAGCCAAGTAACCTCTTCAGAGCCTTCTGGCTACCACCAAAACATTCCCACACCTACAAGTTGTGTCAAGTTGTTAAAGTATTGATTTTTTTTCCTCCTGAATTATCTCCCATCTCTCCATTCAGTGATATATCCACAATTATATAAAAACAAAAAGCATGGAATCTGGTTTGAAAACTGGCCAGAAAACCTGAGTATGTGCTTCCTTGACCCATTACAGACATGTGTTGTCAGCTTCAGGTTCTAAACTGTGTGGATCATTCTGGGGAAGTCAAGGGAGGTGCCTTTGTGGCTGCAACTGTCTCTCTCTTCCTCTTATCTTAAAAAGGAAAATGGCTTCAAGATATGATGACATTTCCTTTGGGGACTCAACACACAAAGATACCTGGAGGTACTATTTCCAGCTTCTTTCCCTCTAGATACTAGTTTATCTGCATAGCAGTAGGCATAGCAACATGTATCAAATCAGTATATGTCAATATACATCCAGGCCTAAAATTGATTCTAAGGGTTTAGTGCTTTTCTGGACATTGTGACAATAAAATGTATGAAAAAATAAGGGAGCTGAAAAAGTGATAAAACTATGAAACTAAATAACATCATAATTGAAAAAAGATACATTTTTTTCTGGATGTACTAACCAGAAAGAAAGTAGATCTGTAACAGCCTTTGGATTATCCCATTGGGAGCCACTATTACCAAACTGTGTCAGCGTTGTATTTCATCTCCATCACCAGAAGCAGCAGTGTCTGAGGAGAAAAGAATAAGCAGCATGTCTCTGCAGTTCCCATTTCTTTAAAATGCCCAGCTGAACTGAGCAGCAAAACCAGTAGAAGGATGGGATCCTAAAGACCCCAAAGACCAAGGACCAGAATGACCTATTACAAAGAAAGGAGAAGTTTTCCCCATGGAATTTAACCTAACAGCATTGTATGGTTAAGCATTTTCCATAAATATGATTTAGGAATAAAACTGTGTTATTTGACTTTCCAAGGATATAACAGAGGTGCCTTAATATGGCACTAGTGATATGGTAACAGTAAGGAAATATATAGAAAGTTCTGGAAATAACTGAAGCCATGATACCAGAATGATTTTTATCCCCTGGGGAAAAAAAGGTCGTTTTTTATAAAAATAAATTTTAAAACAATGCATACAATTGGCAAAATTTAACATTTATAAAATGCAAAAATATGCATATTATATTTAATTTCTCCAATGACTTGTTTCAAATAGAGACTACACAACTGTTAAACTTTTAAGTTCAGAAATGTCTCATACAGTTCAAGTTTGGACTTCTCAGCCTCACCCAGATCCTTGAGAACCTTGACCCAGAGCCATTCAGGAGCTGAACCAACAATTGTGAAACATCACTGACCTTACTTTATAATACACACACTCAAGTCCAGGTGGCTCTTCTACTAGTCAGGGTTATCTGATCTCTTGGATAAGTGCAAATGTGCTAGGTAGTCAGAGGCAGGTCTTTAGATGGAAGAGGTCTGTTGTACTCAAGCACAGAGACTGGCCACACAGTGTACTGTGGGTGCCAAGTCACTAAGATAGGACCTAATTATATCCCATGCAATCTGCTTAAGGAAGCTCAAAAATAGGAAATATACTTTTCAAGTAAATTTTCATTTAAAGTAAGTAAAGTAAATAATGTTTGACTCCGAGGAGCTTTGTTTTTCTAGGGAAAAAAAAAATGTGTTCAAGAGCACTGTAAGTCTAATAAGCAAGGGCTCAATGAATATTGGTTTGACTGTGTAAGGATGTCTTACATTAACATCTTTAAATACACACATCAAAGTTAATTAGCCATTTCACACTATTTTCAAATTTACACCCTTATCGTTCATGTCTTTCCAGATCATTTCTGGACAAGAACTGAAATGAAAAAATGTGTTTCTTGCATTGCGCTCCAAGCTCTCTCCACACAACAGGCGACAGGAGCCATTCCCTGTTAAACAGCTCCAGCAGTACAGCTGAGATCCCACATGAAAGCCATCTAGAAGGTCTGGTGCAGCGCAGGTTGGCTTTTCCATTCTCCTATGTACCCAGCCTCCTCAGTCCTTCTATCTATAGGAGAAAAACAGAGGTTTACAGAGGGACCTACAGAAAAACAAGATATGTGAAGCAGCAGAAGTCAATCCACACCAGTTCTACATCCATAAAATCCAGATGTCTAAGCACAGTTATGATCAAAACAGTGTCTTTTCTTACAAAACCATTTGCATGAATACACTGATGCACATATTTAGCTCACCCAGGCCTTTATTTATGAATAGGAATACTGCTTTTGCCATCTGGTAACTCAAGTCTCGATAGGTTAGTTAAGGGGTCCTCAAAATTTCATTTCTGCTTTAACTTTTTTAACTCTGGTAAATAGGATATTTTGTGTTGCTATCATCTTCCTGAGCCTACTAGCAACTTTTTTTTTTTAAAAAAAAAGCATCATTTATTATTTAAGTCAATATCTGCAAAGTCCTGTCCCACTTTCAGATTTCACTTTGTACCCTTTCACTGCTATAAATATTCAGGATGGTAAAGCCTCCATTAATAAAAGAATATGTTTCAATGACACATTATTGTAAGAGTCTTTATTACTGAGAGTAGAAACAGGATACATAAAGATGTACTCAAGGATATTAGAACAGAAGAACTACCGTATAAAATATAGACACTGAACAGTGACAGCATCCTGGGGAGGGGAAGGGAAAATATAGGAGGAATCAGTAGGTCCCCAAATAATAAAAGCCCTAGGAAAGCAACAAGTAAGCCACCCACCCGGAAAAAAAAAAAAAAAAAAAAAAAAAGACGCAGCAAGGCAAAGATACTTCTGTAGAAAGCAAGCTTTGCCATGGCAGAAAAAGGGCATTTCCTTCCCTGTTCATATGTTCTTAGGCCCTGTGTGCAGAGGGATTCCCTGTGCACAGTCAGACACAGGCATCTAAGGGGAAACTCGGCGGCGTTCCTTCCCTAGCACCATAAGACACCCTTGGCTTTGCTGTAAACACAACCAGAGAATGTTTTAGTCAAATCATTACTCATCTCCAACAGTAAGTTAGGCAGTTACTGTGTGCCAGGCACTGTGGGAACAACAAAAATGACTAAGCGAAGTCATTATTAAGGAACCTAAAATCTAGTAGAAAAGACTGAGCCTAGTCTTTTAGGAGTACAAGGGAGAAAGTGAAGGGCAGATCCCTGCATTGCCCAGAGATGGCTTCATGTTAGAAGTGGCTTTTGAGGGAGCTCCTGAAAGGTGAGTAGGATTTTGATGGACAGAAAAGAGCAGGGGTACAGCCCAAGAGGTGATGCCTGACCAGTGAAGCAGAGATGGAATAAGAAAAGAGTGATCCAAAAAGACCAGAATGTAGGGGACATTCAGAGAGAAGGGTAAGACTCTAGAGGGACCTGAGTCTAGATTACTGGGGACCCTGACTGTCAGATGAAGACTATTGTCTGAATTTTAGTGGGATGGGAATGTGTGGATATGGGCAGGTTTTAGTTGAACAATCAGCCTTTCCCTTTTGCAGTGACAGCCCCAACTGTGCTCAGAGCCCATCTCCATGAGGTCTCCCTGAGGCCCTAAAAGAGAGATCAAAGATGCCACCAACTATAGGAGGGGCTAGGAAGATAATTTATGACTGGTTAAGCCAGTAGGAAAATCAACGTGAAAAATAGCTGAGCCTATATCTGTGGGGCACCCCAGAGGCGAAGTCTGGTTATCAATTAGAAAGAGAGTCTTAGAACTTGGGAAAGGCCAGGGCTAGAGAAGTAGAGAGAATCCTCCTTGTACAAAAAAAAAAAAAAAATGTCCTTGTGCAAATAACAAGAATGAAAAGATCAACTGGAAAGAGTATATGCAGTGAAAAAAATAAAAGGTGGAAACTTAGAATTCTCAAGACAGAAAAGAGGATTCGATAGAGGAAGCTGAGAAGGAAGGTGAGAAAGACAGAGAGCTTCAGAAGTGAGGGTGAAAGATGGTCAGAAGCATAACATTTTGCAGAAGTCATTGGGGTGGTCATGAAGTTCCTTCTGCCAGACAGGAACCATTATCAGCACTTCAAAAATCTAATAGAAAGTTTTGTTTGCCCAATAGCAAAAGTTTCACAAGCTATCTAAATATTAAAGAGTTCTCTGGTTTTTACTAGAATCATAAAAATCTGTGTAGTTATGCTGACATTTCACAATGGACCCAAGTTGATTCAGTGTCAAGGCCAAAATGGGACTTTCTGAGTTGTGAAGGGCGACCCTGCCCAGCATACCATCAGTCTCAGCCTCAAAACCACGACACCCAGAATTAAGCAACCAGAAGGAGTGAACAGCACATGAGTAACTGTATATTTAGTTTTTCTGATTGTTTTTAGCATGACAACCATATCAGCAATGTGGTAAATTTATTATATGCCTTTGAGAATGACAAATCTTAGGTTAAAATCTGAATGAAACAGAGATGAAATAGAAAAATTATGTTCATACAAATGGGGGAAAAAACTGCTCTTGGTTCCCTTCCTTTTCCACCTCTGTAGTTACAGATTGTCAACACCCTTCACCTGCAGACGCAAGTCCTGAGTTTGTTTAAACGCCCTGGCCATTGCTGGGAACCACAGCCCCACCGTGAGTGAGGCAGGTGTGCTCAGCCAGTCTGAACATGAGTTGCTCCCCCCTCTAGCACCTTCTTCTCACAGGCACTTGTGATGATTGGCTTGGCCTTCTGCAAGTATGATTTCTTCTCCGGGAGCAACCTGGTTTGAGGCCTTATCCAACTTGGGTTCTGATATGTTCACCAGGCAAAATTAGCATAGTTCTCTGCACCTACCATCTCTGTGCCCAAACTCCTGTTGCCCACTCCCACATCCTCTTAACTCTACAACAGCATCACTCAAGTCAGAGTTTGATGTATCTCTTTAGGCATGGAGGTGAGACTGCTAGTCAACTCCCAGAAAGGCCAACACTACTATCCAGAAAGAAGAAAGGTAGCAGCAGGAGCAGGAGCATCTCTGCTATTAAAGATTTTTGGCTTTGACCATGTCCCAGCCACTGCTCTAAAAAATGTTTATGCTAGCAATTGTGCCACAGCTCTATAAAGAGATTGAGGCTTAAAGAGATCCCATGGCTTTCTCAAGGTCATGTAGCTAGTAAGCTGTGGGACTAAGATTCATACCCCGGCCAACTTCCATTCCCTGTACATACCCCCTGGGCTTCCCCTACCTCGTAGCCAGAGAAAAGGAACTTAGACAACTAATAAAATCTTTCAAAATGTATCTACAGGGCAAAGACAATAAAATAGATTCTTTATGATGGGAACCATTGACCTTCCCAATACTTTCCTCTGACAGCAAAGGTAAATCCAGAAAGGAGATTCAGCCAGCCTGATCCCTATTCTGATGCTCTGCAATACCACATGTGCTCTTTTATGTTCTGAGTAGAACTTGAGTGAAGCTATGGGAAATGAGACAAAGGATGGTTGGTTGACCCTTCTTATAGGTGAGCTCCATGTCCATTTGTTCAACTAATCTCAGATGGAAAATACTTTTTTAAAAAGTGTGTCTGTGCAGAACATTTACAGACTTTCATCACTATTTCCTAAACAATACAACATAACAACGATTTACATAGGATTGACATTGTATTGGGTATCATAAGTCATCTAGAGATGACTTATGTGTCTAGGTTCAATGCAACACTCCACCATTTTCTAAGGGTCTTGAGTACCTTGGGATTTCGGTATCTGTGAGGTGTCCTAGAACCAATCGCCCCACAAATACCAAGGGACCACTGTATTGCAACACAAAGTTAAGCAAGATTTTAATTTTAATTAATGAGTCTGCCTCTTCAAGCGTTTGCTCTCTGCTGCAGTATAGCATCCCATGTTTTGTACTCTGAGGTGATAATCAATGTTGTCAGTACATTCTCAATTTCTTAAGTCAACAGCTAGAGTCATACCAACAGTGTTTACATAACTGGATAGAGAAGCTTTTGTTTCTCTTCTTTTCCGCAGAGCACAGATTTCTCCTTCATAATATTTCTTCTTCCTCTTTTTTTTTTTTTTTTAACTAGCATCTTGGATGACTACCAGTATCAGGATCTATAAACAGGGCTTCCCTTCAGATATAGCTTTTATCTTGATTGGCCAGAGAAAGACAGATTGCTCCTTCACTGATAAAGAGCTTTTTGAAGACTTACATAACTCCTGCCGTAATTTGGAACACAGTGCCTACGAAAAGGGGCCAAATATTGAGCTCTCATTGTTATATGGACAGCTCTGTGCTTTCAGAGTAATATGGTGACAACAGAAAAAATAACAAAATAAATAATTTAATATAGCATACTGCAGACGTATCAAAGAATTGGGCGTGCGTTCATTCACTCTTGGCCTCTTTCCCCAGGGAGGGAAGAGGCTGCTGAAGCCTCCCCATCTCAGAAAGTCCAACCAAAAATTTGCAGAGAGTGCTGGCAGAGTGCTCACTTCCAGTCCTGCCACCAACCAACCCATTCTGCGAAAAATCTGGGCAGTAATGCTGTTTCACGAAGTAATTTAGATGTTCAGAATCTGTCGCACAGACAACGGGAAAAATGTTTTCTAGTCAGGGCTCCCCTGTGCTCAGGTCTTTGTGAATGTCCTGATTCAAGCTCAGAATTTCTAGTTTTAATTAGTTGGAGGTTGACTCTAGCTGTGCTGTTTTAGATCATGGGTTTTGCACAGTGTGTTATGTAATTACAGCAGAGCTAGTGTTAGCTTTTAGATTCTCTTTCTTTAAGAGCACTACTCAGACCCAGAAAAACTGAGGGGCTAGGGAGCCTCTCAGAACAATAATCTATAAAAGAGACCAACCTATCACTAAAATAAATTGGAAATACAGCCTCAGTTAAACAGGGTAAAATATAATTTGTCTCACTATGTTTGGAATAGATATTCTTCAAATAGACATTCTGGATATGGCAAACACACACACACACACACACACACACCCTCTGTTGAGTATTTTGGTAATGTATATATGTATGTGCTAATTAGCAATTAGTTGCTTCCAATTGAAATTCTGAAATAAAGTATAATATGTCGCACAACGCTTACTGAAGTGAATATGCTTTATTATTATTATTATTTACAATGTAATACCCTTTAATATATTTCCTAAGATGCGGTATGGTTCAGAAAATCATGAAAGAAAAAATAAATGCAAACAAGAACTGCAGAAAATGGAAAATAAATTTGAACAAATTCATCATAAGCCAATGAGTAAATGAAGTGACTCTAACTTCATGCAATGGAGGTTAGTGCTATAAAATAGTTTATTCTGAGTTCTATTAAATAATGTTATTTAAGGAATATAAATTGAGGTGTATTGCAACCAGCTTGCTTGGAGTACTCACATGAAAATCTTGAAGCAATATCAGAATCACTCACATTTTCTCACCACCAGGAAGGAAGGGAGGAAGAGAGGGAAGGAGGAAAACAAAAAAAGAAAAAAAATTGATCTCTGCTGCTACAGAAAATAATTTGGCAGTTTCTTAAAAAAAAAAAAACTAAACGTGATATTCAACCACATTATCCAGCCATTCCACTCCTAGATATTAATCTGAGAAAAGAAATAAATATTCATATAAAAATTTATATTAAAATGTTCATAGGAGCATTATTTGCAATAGATAAAAACTGGAAATAAATGGCAGCAACTGAATGAATAAAGAAATCATGGAATATTGGCACATTGCTGGACAAAAGAAAGAAAGAAAGAAATGAACCATTCAGATGCTCAGTAATGTAAATGAATCTCAGAGTGACCATGCTTAGTATAAGAAGCCATACCAGAAAGAATAACCCTGTATAATATCATTTATATAAAATTCTAGAAAATGCAAATGTGACAAAAAGTGTATCAGCAGTTGCTTGGGTGTGGAGTAGTCAGGAAGGGCAGAAGAGAAGAATTACAAGGACATGAGAAAATCTTTAGGGGTAATCAATATGTTCACAATCTGATTTCACAAGGGTACGGTATGTCGAGACTTATCAAGTTGCATATTCTAAATATCTACCATTTATCATATGTTAATTATACTTCTATAAAACATTTTAAGCTTTAATTTTTTTTAGAAATGACCTCTACATTTGAAAGAACACATTCTGTATTTGTTTTCATTAAAGATCAGGAAGAAATCTTTGGAGACTAAATTAGGCAATCCTGATCTTTTTTTTTAGTTATTAAAAAATATATAAATATTTTTATTTTGTTTGTTTATTTTTGTGTCGTGCTGAAGATCAAACCCAGTGCCTCAAATGTGTGAGGCAAGTGCTCTGCCACTGAACCACAACCCCAGCCCAATCCTGATTTTTGCTCAATGTCGTTATTCAAATTCAGGATGTCCAGGAATACCTGGGATGGTCATTTGAAATGACCATTCAAGGGTTTTTCTAGAAAACGTTTACCAGCCAACTAGTCCTTCCCCCCAACAAATGTAGGCATTCTGTATGTTCACAATAACATTATATATTTTGCTAATAAAAGGATTCATAGCACACAATTTACAAATAATAATACATTATCCAATATTCGTTATTATAAATTTCACAAATCTAATGCATTCCAGCAGAATACTTTTATCGTTTTTACCGAACTCTTGTTATCTATGGCTGCAGCAAGCGTGGCCAACTTATGCTAAAATTTGATAAGCAAATGTAGTTTCAAAATGAATAAACAAAGTGAAACATGATGTATGAATCTCATATTATGTACTGATGATCTAAGAGACTTATTTGCTGAATAATAGATTTTGAATATTAGAACAACATTTCCCCAACTTTGTAAAGCTTTTTATAATGTAATAGCCACAAGCATAACACACTTTAAGTTTAATCTACATTATTAACATTTCCTCCACTATTTTTCAGACAAGCAACAAAGCTACAAATCAAGCAAGGTTTGTCTTTGTAAATTTTGTTGGTGTAAACCACCGATGGGGTTGGGGAAAGATACACAATGGTACACCATAGACAGTGTTTCCATCATACAGACAAAATGAACTTGACCTCAACAGCACAAATAACAGGAAAGTGCAGCAAAGTTAGTAAGCAGTGCTGAGCTTTGAATATTTATAACCTTTGTTTTTAATATAATTTATGCAATTATATGTTTATATGATTTAATTTTTAATGATTTTTTTAGTAATTGGCTCAAAAATCCCTTGAAAGGAAATAGTTGGTTCTCAAGAACTGATATAAATTTGTTCCAACGTATTGCTGGCTCCATACCAGCTCTAAGGATTTAGGTCCTCTAGGGTTGGGGCTCAGGAATTCACATTTTTAATATCTCTGACTTAATACACTTGCAGAGAATCGAATTGCAATATTTTTTTCTTTTCAGCTAGTGCTATTGTCTGAACATTTATGTCCACCCAAAAATCATATGTTGAAACAGACCCCAGTGTTATGTATTAATGGGTGGTGATTTATTTGGTCCTGAAGGCCAATCCCTTATGAATGGTATTAGTGCCTTACAAAAGAGGCACAGGACAACCGGGGGGGGGGGGGGGGGGAACTTTTCTACCATGTGAGGACCCAGCTGGAAGATGCCATCTATGAACTAGAAAGCAGACCCTCACCAGACTCCAAATCCACTGGCACCTTGAACTTGCACTTGCACTTCCCAGCTTACACAGCCATGAGAAATAAATTACATCTGTTGTTCATAAGATACCCAGACTCTGGTATTTTGTTATAGTAGCTCAAATGTACTAAGACAGCTAGTAAATAGGTCATTTTCAGAGGCAACATGTTATAGGGAAAGAATATAAGATTAAGTATTGAGAATATTGAAGCTCTCACTCTAATTCTGCTACCAAATCATATGGCCTTGAACAAATCATTAACCCTCTCACTTTTCTAAGCTAGTGGGGAGTCTGTAATACCAAAAAGGATTAGTAGATGTAATTTTTTAAAGGTGTACTTACATACTGAAGTTTTTATGAGTTTAATGATCGGATCAATACATAATTTTCTTTAAAATGTTTCAGGAAATGAAAGGAAAAAAAAAAACACTTGTCTGGGAAGTAAGTAAAATTACATTGGCCAAATGTTTTGGCAATGAAAACACAGAGATTTATTAGGCCATTCCTTTCTCTTTGAGCATGTTTGAAATTTTCCAAAATGCATGTTTCTTAGAAAGTCACTAATAAATAATTTAGAATTCTTTCTGTCTTTAAAAACATATTTCACATCATCCTTGGTTTTCTAAGTGTTTTCATGGAACAAGAGGCCAGGACGCATCTGCTATGTATTTGTTACATTGGAATCTGAATCTACTTCAAAGTCTCAGAGACAGGTGGTGACTGAGCCAGGATCCTAACAGCCTTCTGCACTCTGAATCCTTGTGGGCCATTCCAATTGCACCAAGCAATCTGAGATGTTGCCGTACACCACTGCAGCATCCAACAGGAACAGGGAGAGGCTGATGCAAATCTTCTTAGTCAAGTTTCAATATTTATTCAAAATATTGAATAAATGTAGTGACATTTAATGTCATAAGTATTTAATGACATGCAAAATCAGGGACAAATAGTACTGTAGGTAATTAAAAAGCCAGTCACAAATTATCCTCTAAGCAGATTTCTGAGCTGCTGAAAAACTGAATCACTCCCACTTCTATCTATCATTTCAGAATGAAAATAAGAAAGAGAAAGTGGAATAGTGCAACTAACGGAGTATTTTCTGTGTTTCATCTAAGCTGCATCTGATTCAGAGTTTATCAAATAGTAAACTTTGAGTAAATGTATTTTCCTGAGTCTAACCCTAAACAGTTTCAGCTAATTATGCAATAAATACCTTTTGAGTGCCTCTTGTGTACAAGGCAACATTTAGAACTTTGATATTGTTCACCAATTTAGTATTTTACTATGTCTAATTATTATAAATTATTATCTCAATAATGCTGACAAAACTTTTCAGTTTGGGATATTTTTTTTCGGCACCTTCTGTCTAAATTCCACACGATGAATCTATCTGTATAACCTTCAATTAAAAGAGATTGTTAGAGCTGGGGATATAGCTCAGTTGGTAGAATGCTTGCCTTGCATGCACAAGGCCCTGAGTTCAATCCCCAGCATCTCAAAAAAAAAAAAAAAAAAAGAGAGAGAGAGAGAGAGAAAGAGAGATTGTTAGATTAAAATAATTTTTTAAAAGTCAAGAAACAAATTCTGTCTACAAGAAACTAACATTAAAGACATGGGTAGGTTAAAAGTAAAAGTTTGAGAAAACATATTACACAAACTCAAACCAACAGAAAGCTGGAGTGGCTCTATTAATAGCAGACAAAGTGGGCCTCAGAACAAAGTATATTACTGGAAATACAGAGGGGCATTGCATCTTGATAAAGCGGCAGTTCACCGAAGACATAACAATTCTAAACCTGCGTGTACCAAATAACACACTTTCAAAATACATGAAGCAGAAACAAATAACACTGAAAGGTGAAATAGAAAAACAATCTGCATTCTTTGAGCTTACCATAGGTATGAAAGGTAAATCTCAGATTCACACAGTGAGCTGAATGTTTTAAAGGAATTAAAGTAGCATCCCCTGGCACACACCAGAAGGTAAGACAAATTCTTTTTGAGAAAAGGCTTTTTAATTTAGACTCTCAGAGCTGCTGAAAAGCTGAATCACTCCCACTTCAATAGTTTATTTCAAACTACACAACAGAGCCATAGTAACAAAAACAGAATTCCAAATAAATAAAATCAACCAAATTCAAAAGTTCATGGTACAAGATCATCAAATACACAGGCCACCACAAATAAAATTTCAGAAATAATATATTTAGAAGCCAAAGAACTTTAGCATTGAAATTATCAAATGAAGAGTACAAAATACTTTTCTATATAAGAGAGACACAATCAATAGGCAATCAACAAAGTATATTAGAAATGCTAACAAATTTAGAGGAAAAACAATAGATATTTAAAATATAATCAATTCCTACTAAAGTTTCAATAAATGGATAAAATGTCAGATTAGATATAACCAAAAAGAAAACCTGCACACTTGAAGATAGATTAGAAGAGAAACCTTTGTGACACAGGTTACCACAAAGCAAGACGGAATTAAAGAATGTGTTATATTCCAAGTAGCATGATTTGAAAGAAGTCTATTCTAGATACATTTTGGTGAAACTGAAAAACACAAAATAGAAAAGGATGTCGAAAGTGCTAAGGAAACCATATTATTTACTGTCCAAACTGAACACGTTCTTAAAGTCAGAAAGAGCATTCCTGAAAGTTACAGCAGACTCCCAGGAGACCAAAGCAATCCTGAGCAAAAAGAGCAATACTAGAGGAATCCCCTTCCCTGATTTCAAACTACACAACAGAACCATAGTAACAAAAACAGCATGGAACTGGCATAAAAACAGAGCAATAGAATAGAAGACGTACAGACAGACTTACACAGCAACAGTGCAATTCTCAACACAGATGCCACAGATGCATGTTGGAGAAAAGACAGACTCTTCGACAAAGGGTGCTGGGAAAACGGGATATCTATATGTAAATTAATGACACTAGATCCCTAGCTCTTATCCTGTACAAAAGTCAAATCAAAATGGATCAAAGATATGAAAGTATGCAGAAATGCAACTTCTAGAAGTTGCACAGGCAATAACTTCCTGAATAGCTCAAGAAGTAAAGCAAAGAATCAAAAATAAATAGGATGGCATCAAATTAAACACTTCCACAATGCAAAGGAATCAAAAGCATTAGGAAGCCTAAAGAATGGGAGAAAGTCAATGTCAGTCATTCTTCCAACAGAAAATTAATATCCTGAATATATTTTTTAAAAAATCTCAACACCAAAAAAAAAAAAAAAAAAACAAACAAACAATCTGCTTGATAAATGGTCAAATGAGAACTACCCAGACATTCCTTAAAAGAGGAAGCACAAATGGCCAATAATTACATGAAAAAGTCAAAACTGCATTGAGATTGCACCTCACTCTGGTCAGATTGGAAATCATCAAGAACACAAATAAGGGCTGGGGATGTGGCTCTAGTGGTAGCACGCTCGCCTGGCATGCGTGCGGCCCGGGTTCGATCCTCAGCACCACATACAAACAAAGATGTTGTGTCCGCCGAAAACTAAAACAATAAATAAAAAATTCTAAAAAAGAACACAAATAACAGTAAATGTTCAAAAGGACATCAAGAAAAAGGAATTCCCACTGTCGGTGGGAATGTAAATTGGTACAGTCACATGGAAATTATTATGGAGGTTCCTCAAAAAACTAAAAATGGAACTACCATATGATCCAGCTATACCACTGCTGGATACTTATACAAAAGAATTAAAAGTCAGCATACTTTAGAGATCAGCACAGCTCACAATGGCCAAGTTATAGAATCAGCTGAGGCGCCAGTCAATAGATGAATGGATCAAGAAAATGTGGTTTATGTATACAATGGAGTTTTATTCAGCCAAAAAAGAAAAAATGAAATTGTGCCATTTGCAGGAAAATGGATGGAATTGGAGAGCATCATGTTAAGCAAAATAAGCCAGACTCAGAAAGAAAAGTGGCATTTGTTTTCTCTCATATGTAGAAGCTAGAGAGAAAAAAAGGGGGGGGGGGGAACTGATGTCATAAAACTAGAAGGAAGACCTCGGAGTAAAGGAAGAGGCTATGCAGGAGGGAGGAGGGGAGGGTAAGGGAGGAATTGGGGAGTAAAACTGATCACATCATGTTATATGTATGCACAAATGTGCCACAAAGATACATACTACTCTATAATTAATATGCACCAGTAAATATGAATTAAATAAATAAAAATCGTTTTAGAATTACAACAGACTTGAAATGGATGTCATAATCAAACTCAGGTGCCAAGTCATCCTACTAAAAGCAGTTAGTGAGTCAGGCCTGGTGGGGGACATCTAGCAACTCTGGAGACTGAGGTAGCAGAATTGCAAGTTGGAGGCCAGACCTGGAAACTTAGCAAGACCCTGTCTTAAATAAAATAAAGTAAAATAAAACAAAATGGCTGGGGAAGTAGCTCAGAGGTAGAGTGCCTCTGGGTTCAATCCCCAGTCCTGGGAGAAGGAAAAAAAAAAAAAAGAGCAGCCCATGAGAAAAGAAGATGAGTCACACAGAATGATTGCCTGATTGCCAGAATGCTGACAGGCTTATTGCCAAGGTTTGAGTGTGATTTGTCCCCAAGTTTCCCTCAGTTGGAGCATGAGCTGGCGATGGGGGACGGTATAGAACCTTTCAGAGGTGGGTCCTAGAGGAAAGTCCATTTCCTTGAAAGGGATTTAGTTCTGGCATGACCCCTTGATAGTTCTCACCAGAGATTGTTAAAAGAAGGAGGAGGAAGGAAAGGAGGGAGGGATGGAAGGGGGAGGGACGGAGGGAGGAGAGAGGGAAAAGAGAGAGAGATAAAAGAAAAAAAGAACAGAACAGTAAAGAAAAAGCCTAGCCTGGCCCCACTTAGGTGTCTCTGACTTCCTCTTTCAAGACGTGGCGATTAGCACACTCACTGCCATATGTGAGGCCTTCCTCCATGGGGTCAGCTGTTCTCGGCTTACAGATGGCCACCTTCTTGTTGCATCTTAACATGCTCCTCCCTGCTGTCTCTGTGAATCTAAAGTCCCTCCTCACCCTCACGGCGGCACTCCACCTTAATGACCTCTTTAAAGGCCCTGTCTCCAATCACAGCTGCATGCTGAGGTACAGGGGGTCAGGTCTCCAGCATATGAATTCTGGGATGAACACAAATTAGCCAATACTGAGTCCAAATGTATACATCATATAAGGAAGACATAAACAAATTTTGAAATAATTAATCAAAGGAATATTATTTAGCAATAGCCTGAATGAATTACATGGGATAAGATGGATTGAGTGAAAAATGAATGAATGTCTCCATTATAATGTTTTTTTGGGGGAGTACTAGGGATTGAACTCAGGGGCACTTGACCACTGAGCTACATCCCCAACCCTATTTTGTATTTTTTATTTAGAGACAGGATCTCAGTGAGTTGCTTAATGCCTCACCTTTGCTGAGAGTGCCTTTGAACTTGGCGATCCTCCTGTCCTGCCTCAGCCTCCAGAGCTGGTGGGTTTATAGGTATGCACCTCCACGCCCGGCCTATAATACTATTTTTACATAGGCAAAGAAAAGCAGAACTTTTAGCAAATAATTAGCATATAATTTAGGGATATATGCATTTGATGTCATTATTTTTTAAAGGTAAGAGAATAACAAAAACTCAGATTTAAGAAGGAGTTACTCTTGAGGAGAAGTAGGGGTGGGACTTAAAATGACTTCACAGTATTGAAAATGCTCACATTCATAAATTGGGTGGTGGCTTATGGGTATTCTTCTAACGCATCATTATTTACATATACTATGTCATCATTTGCATAATATTCATATATGTGATACACTTGTGCATAATTATTTGTACATATTTTGTACATATCAAACATAGCCTAATGTCATTAGTTATTTAAAATATTTCTTTCGGAGGGAAGTGGGGAGATGTTGGTTAAAGTGTACAAAGTTTAACTTTGACAGGATGGATAAATTCTGGAGATCAGTATGGTAAATGTAGTCAATAACAATGTGTTGCAAAATTGGAAACTGGTAAGAGATTAGATCTCAAAACATCTTACCCCAACAAGATGGGTATGTGAGGTAGTGGGCATATTAATTAGCTTGATGTATCATTTCATGATGTATACACATATTAAAAACACTGTGAGCACTATAAATGTTTTCATTTGTCAATTATGCTTTAGTAAAGCTTGAGGAGGGAAACATCTCTTGTGATAACACATTTTCATGTAGATATAAGAATTGATGCTAATTTATTTGTACTATTTCATAGTTTTCCTAACTTCTTTTTATATTTTTAGAATAATTAGTGAAAGATGTAGAATTTTACAAAGTGTTTGTAGATAATAGAATACGTATTTGATCTGTATCCATATACCAGTTTCTCTTCCCTTCTTTTGAAGTTCAAATAGAGTGCACTTGTGATTTTACTCTATAAGCACAGCAATAGTTTTGCCAAGATTTACCTATTTCATTTAGAGTCCTTATACTTATCCTTGTAAATTAATAGTTGTGACAGCATAATGTACTTTCTTCAGAACTGGCTTCTCAACCTCAGCACTGTTGGCAATTGGAGTATGCTGATCTTTGCTGTGGGTGGATGCCAGTCCTGAGCCTAAGGCAGGATGTTATCTGCATCCCTGAGCTTCACCACTAGATGTCAGTAGCACACCCCACCCCACCTACAGCTGTGAGAATCAAAAACTTCTCTAGATGTTGCCAAATACCCTTGGAACAGACTGCTCCCACCCCCAGTTGAGAATCAACTATTCTATTTATTTATTTATTTTTATGTGGTGCTGAGGATCGAACCCAGTGCCTTGTATATGCAAGGCAAGCACTTTGCCACTGAGCCACAATCCCAGCCCTGAGAATCAACTGTTCTAGAGCATTCCTGATGCAAATAACACCTAGGGACTGCACACTCAAATTATTTTTTCAGATCTCATTCCACTTTCTCACCTTGAAAAAGAAATACTTGTTTTATTCCTTAATTTAAGATCTTAGTTTGCCAACAAAACAATGTTGACCACATTATACCCTAGTGATACAGAAGTTGATTTTTCTCCCCTAATGTCTTACTTCACAAAAGTAAGCTATAGTCAAAAGAAGGCCCGTGAACTCCTCTGTTTTGACCTTACAACAAACTTCAACTTGAGTCTTTTACATCTGTGGACAAACCTGTGCTTTTACTTGAAATTTCCACATTATATCATGGAGATCACAAAATGCTATACAGAAATCTTTCTATTTTTTCATATAAAGCTGTTTATTTATTGAAAATTATTTCTTAGAGTGGATTTATCAATAATAAAATTATTTTCTTGAGATAATGAATGTATTGCAAAATTGCTTTATCAAAGAATTATACTAATTGATATCACCACTATCTTTAGTTCGAAACAATATCATCGACTCTTCTAAACTCTACTAAAAAGAAAAGTTTTTTCTGAAGGATACTGGCTTTCTTATTTCTTTGGAATGCTTTCTAGTTTATTGATCAAACTCTCATATGAATACTGATCTGAAAATTTTCAATAAAATAATCATAAACTAAATTCGGCAGCTATTAATAGAATTACATCTTATAAGCATGGATTCATCCCTAGAATACAAGGACACTTCAACATATGAAAATCAATCAATGAAATATACAACACTAATCAAATAAAGCATAACCATCTCAATAGATGCAGAAATGCAACATATGCTCACGATAAAACCTGCTCAACAAATCAGAAATACAAGTAAACTTCCCAATATGATAAAGGCAATATGCAAAAAAATCCATAGCTAATATTATACTTAATGGTGAAAGACTGAAAGCTTTTTCTTCAATTAGGAATATGCCAAGTTTTCCACTTTATAGTCTAAAAAGTCCTAGCCAGAGCAATTAGGCAAAATAAATAAATAAATGTATTAAATTTAAAAAAAGGAACAAAATGATTGGTTGCAAATAATACGACCTTACATATTGAAAACCCTAAATATCCTACACACACACACACACACACACACACACACAGAATTAAAAAGAAAAAAAAATCAACAAAGATGCAAAATACAAAACCAACACACAAGTATCAGTTCAATTTCTAAATCTGAGCATAAACAAACAAAAAAGGAAATTAAGGAAACAATTTCATTTATAACAACACCAAAAAAGAACAAATATGTGGGAAGAAATTTGATTAAGGAGACTTATTAAACACTGAAGCTACAAAACATTGCTAAAAGGAAGGCGTGAAAGAATGGAAAGATAGCCCATGATCATGGAGTGGAAAACGCTATTGCTAAGAGGATAACACTATCTAAAGGGATATAAAGGTGAAATGTGATCTCTACCAAAATCCCAAAATCTTTTTTGAAATAGAAAGTCCATTTGAAATTCATATGGAATCTTAAGGAATGGCAAAGAGGCAAAACAACCTTAAAAAGAACAAAGTTGGAATTCCCATACTTTGTGATTTCAAAACTTACTATGAATCGTGACTATTAGAGCAGTGAGGTAATGGTATAGATATACCATATAAACCAAGGGGAAACGCAGAAACGTTTGTATGCAGGGAGAGCTGCTCTTTCAAAGTATGATACCTATATTATGTGACAGTTTAAAAAAACAAAATTGACACAGAAATAAATTAAGCAAGATAGACCAGACAGACACCCTCTGATACTTCAGAATTTAAGACATCATAACAGAGGTGGTGCAGTGCAGGAGATGAAACTTATACAGCCCATGGCTTGAGGAGACCTGGTTTACAATATAATTGGAAATAAATTTGTTTTTAGGTTATTATCTCACAATGTATACAGAAATCACTTTCTTGAAAAAAACACAAAAATTATCTTAAATCATCGCTTTGCAATACATATGAAAACTTTAAAAAGGCAGAAAACAGAACTTTTTATTCAGAGTGTCTTTAGATTTAAAAAAAAAAAAGCCTTGGCTAAGCTAAAAAACATTTTTTCAAGCATAAAATAAAATGATCAGCAAATTTGATAGGAAGAATAAAATAACAAAACAAACTAACAACAAATAGGAGATATATGCAATAAAAATATGATTTAAATATATATAATATAAAAATATAATTGATATTATTATATAATATATATAATTATGTATTTATACTACATAGAATAAATATGATATAATTTCTAAAAGCAAGTACAAGTGACAAATGTGAATAGCTTTTAAAACCACTCAACACATCAGGAATAGAAGTACATTTCTTGTAAACCCACATCAAACCCATTTCCCCCACCACCAAAATTTTAAAAGGGGGGAAATGGGCATAACTCCTAATGTTAGAGAAAGGCCTGGAGATGTACAGACGTACACACCAGACCACTGCTATGGGAGTGATTAAGGAGATACTGCAAAAGAGGGAAATTTCTGTTTTATTATGTGCATTTTATGTTTTAATTTTACAAAAAGCATGTATTCTGCTTGTGGTTTAAAAAACATGCCTTTTTTTTTGAGGAAACAACGCAGCATCACTACGGATAAACAGTTGATTTAAAAAGGAAATAATGCTATAAACTTGGGCAGATGATTAAATTCAGTCATCATCAAAGAAAGCATGCATTCAGTTGGTGTGGCCTCAGTGTGCAGGGTTATAACGTCTACAGCAGGGCACAGTCACTTCCTATGTGTCCTCGTTCACCTCCCCCCGCCCCCTCCCTGACTGACTCACCGGGGTAACTTCCAGTCCTGCAGGTAAGTGCCCTCTACAGGCAGGCCACCTTTTTGTCTTTTATACTGTACCTTTTCTATGTTCTGACATGTTTGGATACACAATACCACTGTGTGACAATCACCTAGGTGTTCAGTATAGTGATGGGCTCTGCAGGTTCATAGCTCAGGAGCAGCAGGCTATGCCAACTAGCCTAGCTATGTGGTGGGCTGAACTACCTAGGTTTGTTTAAGTACTACGATGGTCACACAGTGACAAAGTCACCTAACAACACATGGTTCAGAATGTGTCCTCATTAGTTGATCTTCATCTGTGTATGCAAAAAGCAAAAATAATAAATGTTCAACATGGAAATTATGGAATGGATTATATATACTAATTGAATGAAATATTAGACAACACATAAAAGAGTATTTTTAAAGAATTATTTGATGATATACTATTAAAATGATATCAAAGAATATATAAGACTACAGAAAAATATTTATGGAAAAATCAGAGATCAAAACTGTCTTTCTTATAGCCAGGCACAGCGGTGCATGCCTGTAATCCCAGCGGCTCAGGAGGCAGAGGCAGGAGGATCATGAGTTCAAAGCCAGCCTCAGCAACTTAGCGAGGCCTTAAGCAACTCAGTGAGACCTTGTCTCTAGATAAAATATTTAAAAAAGGGCTGGGGATGTGGCTCAGTGGTTAAGCACTCCTGGATTCAATCCCTGGTATAAAAAAACTACTTTATTATACAATTATAACTATATACGTCTTGAAATACCTATATGCAGAAGGAAAGAAAGGATTAGAAAGTACTATGCCAAATGTTAACCAAAAAAGCATTGTGTTTTCTTTCATGTATGTGCACTCTTACCATAGGACTGGAAATGTCAATAAAGAGTAATCATAAAAAAAAAGAGTAGCCATCATCATTGTTTTGCTATTATCATTATTAATGGCACTAAGTATTTTTTCTATTCTTTTATTATTTTGTTTAATGAACATGTATGATTTTAAAATAAAAGCTAATCCTTTTGAAAGCATTAATGCTAACTATTAATGGTGGTGACCTCTGGATGTTAGAATTATGGGTAATTTATGTCTTCTTTTTGACTTGTCTTTTTTGTGAATTTCATACAAGAAACACGTTTTTCTATAATTTTAGAGGGTTTTTATGCTTTTTAACTTTTAACGTGCATCTCTAACGTGTTTTTTGTTGATCTGAATACACAGTTTGTCTTAAATTCACTCTAAGCCCATTTACTAGAATCATATTCACTATAATACGTTGATATGGAGATTAGGGTCCTAGAAAGTAAGACCTGTGCTTTTTACACTATACATTTTGCAAAGTTTTAATATCCCGGTATAGAACATGTAGAAATGTATTACCCAAGTAGTTTTTAAAGATTTGAAAAGAAAACCTAAAGAAAAAAAAAACTGCTTTGTTGTGAATCTACAATCAGGGCACATTAATACTTTTGCTAAATTCTTCACACAATAATCATCAACTCGTAACCTCAGTCAGACACAAAGTTTTGAGGACAAAGAATACTGCATTTGGAAGGTATTGAGAAAAAGGAAAAAAAAATAAAGTAGCCAGCTACGTGGTGGTTTTGTTGTGTTGGTAACTGAGGCAGCTGTATAACTGTTTTCTATTATTTTCCAATCCTGTCACGGAAAGAAAATTTTCAAATGGGAAAGCAGATGTGCCAAGGGTATAATTAATCTCCCTGAAAATGGATCATTAAAATAATGTCCGTGGACATAAAGAAGGAAAAGAATGCACACAAAAGAACCAGAAAAATAAAAACCTAATGCCAAAGGCTGTTGCCTGTTGGGTTCCCTCTATACAGTCATACGAAAGATTTTGCAACGGGGCCCTAAATCTCTGCAGCTGGAATCTAAGGGGGCCCAGGCAAGTGTGGTTTGTTCAAAAACCAGTCAAGAGTGGGAAAAAGCTTCAGGGTGCCAAAATCACTATTACAAAGGAATAAAACTTCACTGGAGAAAGCTCCGAAAAACGAAGAGTACGAATTCTTGGGAGAAATCCTTCTAAAAGGAGTCTGTTTTGACAGTCATGCGTAAAATGTGAAGTTGATCCTAAGTGACCCCATCAAGAAATTACAGATATGGAATAACTGTTCACAGGAACGTTACAGAGATGTGTTATAATAATAGCATTTCACCAAGCATTTGCATGTACTTCCTGAAACCATTTGGTCACAGTCAACCACCTATATTCTACCAATTCCAATTCTAGGAACTAGATATTTAAATAGATATAGCTCAGTTTTGGATGGATTAGCTATTATGCTAGTTTCAGGGAAATGTTAATAATATTTTTATTAGATTCTGAGAGTGTGAAAGAGACCAGGAGACTTGTCTCTGTCTTTTTCCCCCTCCACTCACCACATTGTCCATCACAGGTGAATGATTTTTAGTGAATCCATAAGCCAGTTAGGACAATTAGTTCTAATTTGCAATATTAGTTAGCAATGGAAAAAAGATTGAACCTCAGATTCAAGCAATTAACAAATAAAATAACCAGCATTCTTTTCTGGATAGCCTGGCTTCAAAAAAACATTTTTTTTTTAAAGTTAAAAGAAAAACTCAGGTCATCCTAAGAACTGCACTATTGAATTACTCTCCACACAGGAAGGGGGAAAAAATGGCTTTAATTATAGACCTTGCTTTTTATATTTAAAAATACAGTTTCTACTTAGTTTTCTTATTATCAAAACAAATTGTGCTCATTAGTATCTACTCTCCAAAAATGGGGAGGAACACAAAGAGGAGATGAAGGAGGAAAAAAAAAATTGAGACGAGCAAAAAAGGAAAAGAAAATGAGCCCATGACCCAGCATCCCAGTGAGAGCCACTGTGGACAGTCTAGGCATGGCATGTCCAGAGTTCCTTTGCATGTACAAATTTTGCCCAAAATGCATTTTTTATGGTTTCTTCACTTAAAAATGTACATTATGTTTTCCTTGCTGCCTTTGTCTTCTGCTTTTTCCTTCTTTCCATTATGAATAATTTGTCCTAGAATCACTAGGTCATGGGGTGACACCTAGCAAGATAGCATCCAGGTGTGTTGGAGATGAGGCCGGGGCAGAGAAGTCTGGAGCCCAGGGAGCAGGATCAGGATCTGCACAGAGCCAGGAGGGGTGGAGGGAAGGACCCCAATATCCACAGGCCCCTGTAAACTGTCAAAATCCAAGTGGCTGAGTCAGCATGAGGGACAGCCTGATGTCCAGTGGCCCCTCCTGGGTGACCAGACATCCAGAGGAAGCAGGTCTACACACAAATGGGCCAATATATTGAGGGTAAAGGGAATGAGGCTTCCCACTGTTAGAGAAGGAAGATACTAATACAGGAAAGGAGAAGACAAGAAGGAAACTTGTGAATGGGGATTGAAATTCGAGAAATTAGTTAGAAAGTAGAAATTCATAAAAAATATATTATTTATAGCATATATTATGCCACATCCCAGAGCTAGGAATGAAAAAGATTTTTTTTTCCGTTGATAGTAAGTGCCCTATATAGTATAACCATTTTATAACTTTTATAACATATTTGTACTTTACCTTTCCTGTGTTTAGATACACAAATACCACTGTGTTACAACTGCGTACAGCATTCAGTATAATAACATTCAATAGAGGTTAGGAGCCAAGGAACAACAGGCCACACCAGGTAGCCTAGGTGTGTAGTAGGCTCTAGTGTTCAGATTTGTGTAAGAATATTCTGTGACACTAACAAAATAATGAAATCGCCTAAGGACACATTTCTCAGAACAATGTGGTCATCAATAAATGATGCATGACTGTGTATGAGAAACTAGAAATAGTAAATGTTTCACCAAATGGAAATGATTGCGTGAATTACATATATTCAATGTAATATCAGGCAACCAGTAGGAATGAATAAAAACACACATTCTTTTAAAAATTTTTTTAGTTGTGGATGGACACAATACCTTTATTTTATTTATTTATGTTTATGTGGTGCTGAGGTTCGAACCCAGGGCCTCACACATGCTAGGCAAGCACTCTAGTACTGAGCTACAACTCCAGGCCTAAAATATGCATATTCTTTATTCTTTCTTTCCTTCTACTTCCCCCACTCCCTTGTTTTTTTAATTAAAAAAAAAAGAAAACTTGTTGTAGATGGACACAATATCTTTATTTGTTTATATTTTTATGTGGTGCTGAGAATCGAACCCAGTGCCTCATGCATGCTAGGCAAGCACTCTACCACTGAGCCACAACCACGGCCCCTCCCTCACTCTTATTTCTTTAACAAAAATTTCTAGAAGTCCTTCTAATTTGGGTTCAGTCAGGAATTGGTGCATCAAAGGTATTCATTTAAATTTTTTGCCAAACTGCCTTTGGAGACACCAAATCCCCTTACCACCCACAAACTTTGGCCATTGTATAAGTAAAATGATTTATAGCTCCTCAAATGCCCCCTGGGACTCACATTCGGGATTACAGCCCCAACTTCTCTTTCCCACCTTAAATTCCTCTCTTTGTTTGATAGTTGCTTCCAGGAGAGCCCCATGGTACTGATATTTACTGCCCTTCAAAGTGCAGACCACAAATGTAACCTGAGAATGGGCTTTGAGTCAGACTTATATCTGACTTCCAGCTCCACCAGTAACTAGCTCTTTTGCTTTGAAAAAACTGCTTACCTGGAACATAGTTTTAACCATAGCTTACATTTTTTATTAAATTCTAAGAGTGAAAGGATTTTTAAGATATGGAATTACAAAGTCTATGGGTTAGTTCAGGTTCCCTAAGAAGAGGACACAAACATGGTATTAGGATTCAAGGACTGTATGAGAGAAAATAGGGATCTCAGCACACTCAGCCGTGGACTGGGAACAGCCTATGGGAAAATGACCTTGAGGGAATGCAGCAGTGGGTACGGAGCCCAGCAGCTCAGGCCCTGGAACAGGAGTTCCCAGGAGCCAGCCAGCCACAAGGTTTATTCCCCACCTCTGCAGGCTCCCACTGGGCGGCACTTGACTCTTACCCCATGGGGAGTCAGTCAGCCCATCCTCTCCAACCAGTCCCACCACTTAGAAGAAGATCAGGGATTATAATTTTTTAATCGAGAAGAGATTTAGAGGATTTATAGGAAAAAATTGAGTCTTCACTGGAATCCAAGAGATGACTAGAATCAATGAAGAAATACATTATTTTCCTGAATGGAAAAGTTCCTGTTATGAAAAAATGTCATTTTTCACTACATCATCTCTCATTCCAGTCACACCCTTGGGGCAGATGAAATTATTCTCATACTTACCTTGAAGAATAAACAGAAAGGAATGGGAGAGAAAATGTCAAAAAGGAGAAATAAAGGGAAGAGTCTTGCCCTTGCCAGCTATGGAAGAAGATCAAGTGGGGTTACTGAGACAGTGTGATATGGTCGTAGACTGACAGAAATGACTGGAGAGATTAGCAATAGACTGCTGTGAAGAGGAATTAGTCCATGATGAAGGAGACCTCTTATGTTGGTTTGGAAATCATTGGATAAATGGTTTCAGAAATGGTTATTTAGAAAACTGAAAGCTGACTCCTAAATCCCACCAAACTCCAGAATAAAATACAGATGGATTCCATCTTTTAGGGTATAGAAAATCAAACCCAATAAAGTGTTTAAAAATAATAGAGACATTACCCTGCGTTTAGAACGAAGGAAGCCCGTCTAAGCATATGAGCAGATGCATAAAAATATAACATTAAAGATTAATAAATCTGACTGCATTAAAATTTAAGACTCTGTAGGTGTCAAAAAAAAAAAAAAAAAAACCACCATAAAAGATTCTGAGAAGATGGTGGTGGCAGAAAGGACACAGAGTTTAGTATTTCCTAAATCATCGTGGAACAAGAGAGAAACTCTGAGTGAAAACCGCTGGTATCCCCACAAACCCCAAAGTACACAAAGCCCGGAAGAAACCACCAGCTGCCACCATAGGGATCTGGTCTTAGCATCTGCAGCGGAGGAAGCAGAGGGAAGAGGCACAGGCCTGATGGACCAGCGGCATCATAAAACATGACAGACAGCACTGTAGCCCACAGCAGACCGTCCCCAGGACAGAAGCTGAGACTGGAAGGGATTTCCCACAGACGAGCACAAAGTGAAACAGAAACAAACGAACAAAGAAGAAAGGTTTATTGAGGCAAAGGGAAAACAGGTCCAAAACAGAAGATGTAGAAGATGGCCCGGGTCCATCTTGTTACCCCATGTGAAAAAGAAGCCGTGGAAGGCCTCTGTGCAGTCAGCCCCCAGCGCACTCCACTAGCCCAAGGTGGCACCATTAACTCCCAGAAAGGTAATAACTGCAGTGGGTTGAAATCCATCAAATACAATTCCATCCAAGAATTCACGATAAATGTCATATTTTAAAATGAAATTAATCACTTTCCGAGTTTGACAGGAAACCAGTTAATTATCTTTAAAAAACTAGTTAATCAAGGAAATAGAGCATTTATTTTATTTTTCCCCTCTAGTGTGAACCATACCCTATAATATATATATATATATATATATATATATATATATATATATATATATATATATATATAACCATAAGGTAACCAAAATTATATTTATAAAATATTCTGGCCAACAAATGAAAGAGAAGTGCTAGAATTTGAACATCATCATTCTGCAGCCCCAGTGAATTCATGGATCTAGGCATGAAGAATCAACAGCTGCAAACATCCCAGTAAAAGACACCATCAGACATCATGTGCCTCTAGATGAAAGAACATGTCCCAGCGTTCCCACTCTTGCCAAATGTATCCAACCCAGTGTGATCCAGTCCCAGGATATAGCTGCCAATTTGCAGAAATGAGATGACATTTTAAACTTCATCATGAATAAACCCAAATTGTGGGGGGAAATCTAAAGATCAACCACCCTGGTTTCTTCAATAGACTAATTGTTAGGGGAAAATGGGGAGGGGGATTGGGCAGGGGGCACTGTAAAATAAAAGAGTCTTAAAAGACAAATCAATGCCACAAAGGCTGGCAAGGAAATTGGAAGGCGTACATTGCTGGTGGGAATGTAAAATGGTGCAGCTGCCGTGGAAAACATGTTGGCAGTTCCTCAAGAAGTTAACCAGAGAACTGCTATATGATCCAGCAATCCTCCTCCCAAGGATAGACCCAGAGGAACTGAAACATATGTTCACACAAAACCTTGTATAAAAATGTTAGTGGCAGCATTATTTATACTAGTTGAAATGGAAAAAAATAACACAAGTCCCGAGCAATTGATGAATGGGTAGACAAAATGTGGCATATACATAAAGTGGAATATTACTTAACCATAAAAAGAAACTAAATACTCATACATGCTATACAACACGGTGAGCTTTGAAACAATATATTAAGTACAATGAGTCAGACCAAAAAGTCTATATGACTCCATTTATATGAAATGCCCTAACTAGGCAAATCCACAGGAACAGAAATTAGATAAGTGGTTCCCAGGGATGGAGTGAAAGGAGAACAGGAAGTGAGTGCTAATTGGTACAGGGTCTCTCTTGGGGATGATGAAAAAGTTTTGGAATAAAATAGTGATCATGGTTGCAGAACTGTCAGAACGTAATAAAAACCACTGAATTTGTATACTTTATAAGAGTGAACTTTATGGCATGTGAATCATATTTCAATTTTAAAATAACAAACAAAGGGTCCATATTAATTTTTAATGGATGATACTAAGCTACAATGTCTAGGGATGCACAGTTGGGTCATAAAACTCTGTGGATTCACAGGAAGGTTTTATTTCTATTTATTCATTTATTGCAGTACTGGGAATTGAAACTAGGGGCGCTCTACCACCGAGTTTCATCCCAGTCCTTTTTCTTTTTTGTTTTGAGACAGGGTCTTGCTGAGTTGCCAAGACTGGCCCCCAACTTGCACTTCCTATCTTCCTGTCCCAACCTCCCGAGTCACTGGCTTGTGCCACCACACCTGGCACACAGAAACTTATTTTATAAATCAGGATAGTGAGTACTTCTTGAGGAAGGGAGGAAATAGGGGTGAACATAGGAAGGGACTTCTGGGGAGACGGAAACTTCTATTTCATCATCAGGGAAGTAGGTACAAGGATAGGTGCCTTAGGATTATGCTTTATGTGGTTTTCTATATCCTGTTCTGTCTCACAATAAGAACACCATTTTTTAATTCATTAGAAGATTATAAGGAATTCTGAGCAGAAGATCAATAATTTTGTTTTCTAATAATATTTTTAAATTAACAAGAAAACATAAGTGTAAATTTAAGTTTTAAATCTAGATTTACAGGGTTTTTTTTTAATGAGCAAAGATACTTTCCAGAAAATCCACAATTGCCAACAAACGTATTTTAAAATGTTCTACCTTGACCATAGTTAAATAAATGCCTATTTAAGCAAGGGGAAAAAAAAAACAATGTGTTTGATCACATTGGAAAAGATTAATCAAATGATAATACCTGTTGTAGAGGATGGATAGAGTTGGCAATCTTCTACAATGCAGATGGGAACCCAGTTTGCCATAACTTGTTTGGATAGTCATTGGGCAGCTTTTAACCTTAGTAAACAATAAATAAATGAATAATGCTATCATGAACATTCCTCTATATGGCTTTTATTGCACAGGAGCTTACCATTCTGTTGTGTAAATATTTACAAGGAGAATTGCTAGGTGAAATGTGCAGATCTTCAGCTTGAATAGTTAATGTCCATTTTCCAAATTGTCTGTAACTATTTGTCACTCTCAAACTGTGAGTTTCCATTGTTTTACATGGTGAATAGTACCAATTATTGTTATTCTATTTAATTCTAATAGTTGTATGGCTATGTAGATGTTATCTTTTTGACATCTTAATTTATATTTTCCTTTTTTCTAAATAACTGATAATTAGTTATTTAGAAATAGTCTTTATGAAGTACCTATTCTTGCCCATTTTTTCCCTATTGGATTGCTTGTATTTCTCCTTAAAAATATAGAATGTAAGTGGAGAAAAAGATTTTTTTAAAGGACTGTATGGATATTCTATAATGGTAAAAGTGGTAATGTCTTAATGATGGAATTATGAGTAATTTATATTTGTTTTCTTGGGCTTTTCTGCACTTTTCTAATTCCCTATAATGATTATGTATCACTTCAAGAAAGTTAAGTGCTGCACAATTCTAATGAATAAAAGCAATGGGTTTTTGCAAAAGATACTGTATAGGGAATAAAGTTTGAATGCTGAACTGTTAAATTTATGGGATATTTGGATGATTTATGGTAGTGATTCTCAAACTATTACAAGGTGTTCTACAGTTAACATTGAATAATAGTGTCCTTTTCCAATTTGAAATCGTTTCATTTGTTTCGTTTAATGACTTAGAACCAAATTTAAAACATCAAGCTATCAACCTGTATACATGCTAATGAATTATTAATATACCAAATAGGATCCAGTAAAAATAAAAGTAATGAGAGAATTTGGAGCCCAATCTAGGAAAATATTACTCCTGTCTATCAAGAAGAATTTTGCTTTCATTCCCACCAGAACTCTTATTAATGTTGCATCTTCAAAAATAAAAGTATTTCCATCCTGATGAGTTACAAGTTAAAAGGGGTTAGGTTTCTCATGCCCTGAATAATTACTAAATATACATGAATAACAATTGTACCCATAAGTGTATGACATAAAAAAGGCATTAAAATATGATTGTTGACCTCAAAGAAATTGCTATTTGATTGGAAAACTGCCATGGTTTGGATTTGGTTTGTCCCCAAAAGTTTCATGTGCTGGAAGCTTGTTCTTCAACAGTGATAATGAAAGACGTGTGGGACCCTTGAGAGAGGCAGCCTAGTAGAAGGTAATTAAATTATAGGGACTCAACTATTAAGAATTGATTAATGCTGTCTCCCAAGAACTTGCCTGGTATTGTGGGACAGGATTAGTACCCCCACAATCCCTGCCAAAAAAGGGTTGTTTCTTCTTCTGGTCATGTAAGCCAACCTAATAAATTCCCTTTTTATTAAAAAAAAAAAAAAAAGGTTGTTTCTTGCTTTCTCTCTCACATGATCTCTTCTGCACACTTGAGCACATGCTACTGGTATGTGATGCCATCTGCCATGTTGTAATACAAAGGGCTCCTGCCAGATGCCAGCACAATGCTGTTGGGACTTTCTGGCCACCAGAATACTGTGCTTCATAAACCTACTTTCTCTATACATTACTCAACATCAGGTATTTTTTTATAGACCCATAAAAAAATCCATGATCATGTATAAATGATGCAAGGAGACAAAAAGTTAATTTAAAACTAGGATAAAGCCATAAAAGAAGGCCTAACACAAGAGGAAAATAACATTTGAGTACTTTTCCCTCATTATGAGGACTCATCCAGAGCATTCTGTCCCGGTGATAGATGCCACTTTACAATCATGTAAAATTTTTTTAATCTAAATTTATGCCACCTTCTCATTTTCATCATAGTGTCAAATCCATGGTTTTAGGATGATCTTAAAGCTATAATTCTCCAGGAACACAATCTTTTCTCTACTGGTCTGCTATCGCTACCTCTTATTTATACACACAATCATGCTTTCTTTTGACCTTGCATAATCTGAGAAATAACCCAAAGAAGCCCATAAATGTTATTAAAAATTAATTTCCACCTATGACTCTCAATGATTCTAAATTCCAACTTGCAATCAGTTTTCATAAATGTTAAATTAGAATGTTGACACTGAACATTTAAAATGAGCTGTACCAAAATGTCAGGCTAAAGTGTCAGAGAAGGTATCTGTCTCTCTCAGGACAAGTGTATAGGCAAAATCTGTCTTATGCAAGGATTTCAAATTCTGTAGTATATTCAAAAGGTTTGAGCTTCCAGGGAAAGTGGCCGGTAAATTATGGTTGCTTTTGATTAGTGTCAGATTAGTGCACAATCATGTGTCCTCCCACCCCCATGCCTATGGCATGCAGGGATAGTGCCTCTAGAGTGGCTTGCAGGAACTGGGGGAGACAATAAGGACTTTGTTCTCCAAATGTTGGGGGTCTGTGTTCTGATCGTGGGTGCTCTGATGGCAGAGGAGCAGAGTCATAAAGTCACTGCTGAAATTCCCACCTCAACACCACTGAAGTTTATACCCCTCTAGCTAGAGCAGCTACCAAGGGATTGAAAGAGGTAGTTTTAAAAATTACAATGCAATTAGTTTAAAAATATAACTGGCTTTTATATGAGATTCTAATGTTGGATAGCACTTCATCCTATAAAGTAGAATGAGGCTGGGTGCAGTGGTGCAGGCCTGAAATCCCAGTGGCTCAGGAGGCTGAGGCAGGAGGATTGTGAGTTCAAAGCCAGCTTCAGCAAAAGCAAGGTGCTGAGCAACACAGTGAGATACTGTTGCTAAATAAAATACAAAATAGGGCTCAGTGGTTGAGTGCCCTTGAGTTTAATCCCCAGTACCAAAAATATAAATATATATATAATGAGTATTCTAATGAGCTGCACAAAGGACATTTGACTTTATAGAAATGAAGGAGCTGAAGAAAGCAGAAACAGAGAACAAAAAGTGGACTGGTCATGTCAAAGTTATTTACCTCAGTGCTAAAACAGGGAACTTTCTTAAGCTGGTAAGAAAGGTAAACTAGGCTTTTTGTTTTTTTAATGCTGTGAATCTCCTAGTTTTGGGGGAAAATGGTTCTTTTGATTTGAGATAAACAAAATCACTATGTTGTTTTTAACAATGTCTGCCCTCAGGAGAAGTTATTTAACCTGAACTAAGCTTCTGGGGTTTTATCAAAACCTAGCTTACTTGGGGGAAGAAAATACACAGCTCCAGTCAGACCTTGCCTTCCACGTGGGAGAAGGGAAATACTCATTCCCAGCCCACTCTTGCTTTCCTGTCACCTAGGGGAGAGAAAAACAGGGAAGCATTGTGAGTTCCACTGTCCTGAGGTACAGATTCACTAAAAGACCAAGTCCTAAATATAGGACTATGGGCTGTTTCCCCTCCCCTAACACCCTACCACACAATACTAAAGTAAAGTCCTTTTGATAGAAGTTTCTTGGACCTTGTATACCATGTACAAGTACCAAGAAAAAATTATGAAGCACACTAAAAGGAAAAAAAAAATAATTCAGTTTGAAGAGACAGAGGAAGCATCAGAATCAGATGTGGATGGCAAGAATGTTGAAGTTAAGCAACTATGATTATTAATTTGTAAGGGTCCTCTCTAATAACATAGCATGCAAGAACAGATGGGCAATGTAAGTATAAGTGGAAATTCTGAGAGAGAACTGAAAAGAAATGTTAGAAATAAAAAAGCACTAACAGAAGTGAAGAATGCCATTGATGGATCTACTAGTCGACTGGTTATGGCTGAGGAAAAAAATCTCTGACTTTAAGGATCTATTGGTAGAAACACCAGAACTGAAAAGCAAGGAGCATAAAGACTGAAAATCAGCAGAATATCCAAGGTTTGTGGGGCAATGACCAAAGGTGTAACATGCATAATGGGAATATTGGAAGGAGAAGAAAGAAAGAGAGGAACTGAAGAAATATTTGAAACAATAACAACTAAGAATGTTCACAAATGATTGTGAGATACCAGGCCACAGATCCAGGAGGATCAGAAAGCATGAAGCAAGAACAAGGACAAAAAAAAACAAACAAACAGAAAAGTTAGAGGAAAAAAAAAACCCTACATGCAAGCAGATTATTTTCAAACTACAGAAAACCAAAGGTGAATTTTAAAAATACTAAAAAGTCAGAGAAAAAAATACACTATGGCTATAGAGCAAAGATAAGAATTGCATCTGACTTCTCCTCAAAAACCATAAAAACAAAAAGGGACTAGAGAGAAATATTAAAAATGTTGAGAGAAATAAGTCACCAACCTAGATTTTGGTATGCTGTGAAATTATCCTTCAAAGTGAAGGAGAGAGAAAGAAACTCTAAACAAAATTGAGGGAATTTGTTGCCTGATTTATATGAAATACTATGCAAAGTTTTTTAGGGTTGGGGAAAAGCACGTAAGTCAGAAACATGAATCTATGTAAAAAAGGAAGAACCCAGAAGATTGAGTAAATGAAAGTAAAGTGAAAACTTCTGTTGTTCTTATTCTTAACTGATCTAGCAGATGACAGTTTGTTCAAAATAATAAAGCATCTATGTACCCTATTATGAGTGTTTATGCTTATGTAAGTAAAACTAATGAGAGTAGCTATACCAGGAACAAGAGGGAGGAATTAGAATTATTGTTATTTTAAGGGACCCACACTACTGACGAAATGATACAGTGAATCTGTGAATGTGGGCTTGGGTTAATTGTAAACATATTATGAAACCACTACATCAACCACTGAAAAGGAGGAGGAGGAAGAGGAGGAAGAGGAGGAGGAAGAAGAAAGCAGATATGGGTTGGATGTATCCCACATTATGTTGAAAAATCAATCCTCATGCAACCATGTTGGGAGGCAGGGACTTTGAGAGGTGACTAGGTCACCAGGGCTCTACCCTCACAAATGGATTCATGCTGCTATTGTGGGAGTGGGTTGCTTATGAAGAGATGAGTCTGGTCCTGCCCCTCTCTGTCTCTCTTCTGACTTCTGAATCACAGTGTTTCTGGCCTTGAGTAACCATAACATGGCTGGTTACCACTAACTACACACTACCACTAACTACACACTACACACTAACAACATAGCAGAGTCTGCCGGAAGTCTTGGCAAGGAACCCTAACTAACAGGCATTTGGGGCCTGTCCCAATAACCATGAAAACATTTAAAAAATTCGAAGTCACCCATCATATATTTAGGACCATCTATACCTTTGTTTCCTCTTGGGATTCTGCCTAATAGAATAAATGGTATGAACAGTGGTGCTAGGGTTTGAATGTATCTCCTCCACAATTTCTATAAGAAACTTAGCCTCCAATGCAACAGTACCGGGAAACGGGGCCTTTCAGGAGGAGTGTTTAAGCAGAGGGCTCCTCATGAATGGAAGAACGTCTCCTGCAGGTGCGAGTCCTCTCTTCTGTGGGTCTGCCATGTGAGGCTTTGGCATTTGTCTTTTTTTTGCCCTTCTACTTTCTGCCACATGAGGATATAGGAAGAAGACCCTCATCAGATGCCAGCACCTTTTCTTCAGATTCCCCAGCCAGAACCCTCCCCTGTGGTACTGTCACAGCAGCACTAAATGGACTAAGGCATGTGGTGATGGAAAAAAACTCTGAGCTCCCCATACATGGATATACCGGGAAAATGAAAACACTGGAAATCCATGGCATGCCACAGAATTCAAATCACCCAAATTATGACCTCAGCTATGTCCGGAATCCTGAGGATTCACCGAGGCACCTCCTGTAATAACTATGGTCTTAGGCTGGGTTATCTAGAGGTGCCCGAGACAGGGACTTGGGAGCACATGATTTACTGAGTGCTGCAGTCTGGCTGGGCACAAAATCACGAGCCACTCAAGCAGGAACAAACTTTATTTCCAAAACTCCCACGAATGCCATGCACGCGGCCTTCTCCCGGGACACACTACACCAACAGGAAATCCCTCCACCCTCCTCCGGAATTCCCTCCTACCACACTTCCCCAACCAATGGGAACTCTCCAGGAGTCCCGAGAGAGCTCCAAAGTAGCAGGCCAAGGTGGACACCAGGGGTCTAATCTCCAATTGAATGCACATCTTAACATAATCATTATCATCTCAATGGCTTGCTGGCGTCACCTTTCAACCAAAAATGCCATGCGTCATTCCTACTTGGCTATGGCTCAAACCCATGGTGGAGGACAGAGGTGCAGGGTGAAGAAAAGGAGAAAGCTGGGCATGGATGTGGTCTCAGACAAATCCAGCCTTGGACCTGATCCATCAGAGGAGGACCCTGAAACATAATTATGCTAATACTTTTGCCATCCGTACCCCTTGAGGGAAGGGCACTAAACTTATTTAAACTTATCACCCCCATGGCTAACTTCTCAAGGAAACTTGAAATTGGGTGATTTTTCAAGAAAAGAAATATATTTTCTCAACAGTTCTAGAGGCTGGGGAGTCCAAGATCAAGTCACTGGAATTTGGTGATGGTCTTCTTGCTGCATTATGACATGGCGGTAGGTATCACATGGGACCGGGGATGCAGTGTGTTGCGGGGTGGTAGGTTACAGAGCTGGGACCTTCCAAGAAACTGAGGCAGCATGAAGATCCCCCGCCTTCAAACCCTGATTTTTGTGACTAAGTCAGAATGATTTCAGACATGTCACTCAGAGTAATAAGCATGAGTTTATTGAAGGGACAGGCAAAGGGAAAAGGGAGAGAATGGGGCCTCTCAGAGAGGAGAAGGACCATGTGCCTCTCTTGCACTCCAGTTTAATTCGGGATCCCAGAGAAGTTTCCAGAGTCCCTCCCAGGTCCACCTCTTGACTTGATGACAGCAGAATAACATCAGATTTTCAAGTCCCCACTGCCATGACAACTCTAGGTCACCCTGACCCATGCTGACCAATTCTAATTGGATTCTTAACCATTCAGTCTTACAGGTTTTATTGTTAGTATGAATTAGCCTTATCACAGGTCTATGAAAAAGGGGCATAAGAGTGTCCCCCTTCAGGGTAACTTGAGTTCCTCTTATAGACATTATTTTGGGCCTACATTTCTTCTGCATATAACAGATAGTTTGCTGAGGAATGTAACATATCCTGTCCACTTGGGGCAGGCAAGGCTGCAGGTCAACTGCTTCTTGGAAAAGAAAGCATGTGGGGGTCAGCACAGTGTGCCCATTTTATAGAATTATTCCTATAACCTCACATCCCCACCACTTCCATCTGTCTATCCCCCTCATCAGTAGGAGGTCATACTCTCCAGATCAGCATGAATCCATTAATGAGAGTGCTTATGACCTAAATACCTACAGCCCCAAATAGTTGCATTAGAGATTAGGTTTCCAATGCATAATTTGCGGGGAGCACATTCAAACCGTAGCACACAGCATCTACTGTAATCCATGGGAAACTAAGCAACCCAATAAAACACATCAACTATTAGAAGAAACCAGGAAAATGTATTGAAGCTATAGATGTGGGATCAACAGATAAGGCAGAGTCTTTGAGTATAAGATTCTGAGCTCAGGTGACGATTTTGGCTTTGAATGAAAAAAATCTTTTTTGTCTTCAAAATTAGACAGAATTAAATCTGTATAAAATTAGAAATTTTGTGCAAATGTGTAAGCAAAAAGTCAAAGAATTCAAATTCACTTGAATTTTATTGCTAGCCTATTATTAATATATACCTGGCATGTCCTTGGGGCTGAGGAAGTAACAGCATAAAGATAGATAAAATCGATAATCTGATGGAATTTCCTCTGGTAAACTATCAGTTACAAAACAGTATAAGGATCGTAGAGCCGGGTGTGGTGGTGCACGCCTGTAATCCCAGCCGCTCAGGAGGCTGAGGCAGGAGGATCAAGAGTTCAAAGCAATTTAGTGAGACCCTGTATCTATATAAAATATAAAGGGCTGGGGATGTGGCTCAATGGTTAAGTGCCCCTGGTTCAATCCTCAATACCAAAAAAAACAACAACAAAAAACAAACATGATTGGAACAAGGAGAAGTGGGGTGAGGGAAGATTTCCTGCCAATGAAGCTAGTAGGGTATGTTTTAGGCACAGGAGAAGTGACAGTGAAGACAATAAAAACATACTACCCTGAAGAACTAAAAGGAGTTCTGGGTTCAGAGGGTAGCAAATGAATGCATATGTGATCAGGTATATGGTCTTAAAAGAAGAATAGGGTATGGTGTCTATTTTAGTCAGCTTTTTCATTGCTGTGACCAAAGACAAGAACAATTTTAGAGGAGAAAAAGTTTATTTGGTGCCCATAGTTTCGGAGGTCTCAGTCCATAGACAACGGATTCTGTTACTTTGAGCCTGAGCTGAGGCAGAACTTATCACAAAAGGGTGTGAAGCAGAGAAGCAGCTCAGGAGATGGCAATCATGAAGGGGAGAGAGAGAGAGAGAGAGAGAGAGAGAGAGAGAGAGAGAGAGAGAGAGAGCGCTTTGTTCACTAGCAACAAAATACAAACCCCAAAGTCACTCCCCCAGTGACCTACCTCCTCCAGCCACACCCTGCCTGCCTAGAGTAATCACCCAGTTAATCTCTATCAGTGGATTAACCCACTGATTATATCACAAATCATAATCTAATCTTCTCACTTCTGGAAAAATCCTGCATTCTTATACATGAGCTTTTTGGGAATACCTAATATCTAAACAAAACAGTCTCCAAAATTAAGGCTTGATGGCTTCAACCTTTCTAGTAAAAGCCAAGGTCATCTGCTCGAGGTTCAGCCATGATAATGGCTTGGAATAGTTGTTGAAAGCCTAAATTGATACCCAAATTTTGAATCTCTTACAGCATCAGTGTGTACAATGTATGTTATACTCACCTCCCCACATGTATTTATTAAAGCAAAAATTTCAAGCCAGTCTCAACACCCAGGAAGGATCTAGGATGATATTTTGAAGAGTCCATACAGCAAGCAAAGCTGCTCCCCGGTTGTCATTGGGAAGCTAGGAGTAGAGTAGTGGAAGGGCCTGGGGATGTGATATAGTCTCCAAAGGGATACTTCCAAAGACCCACTCCTTTCACTAGGTTCCATCTTCTATAGTTTCTACCACCTCCCAACAGTCTATTCAAATTATAAATCCATAAGGGATTAATCCACTGATGACATCAGAGCCTCACGATCTGATCACTTTTCCCAAGCCCTATCTCTGAACATTGCTGCATTGGGGACCAAACCTTCAACATGTGAGCTTTTAGGGTACGTTCCAGATCCAAACCTTAACATATCACAGAGAACTTGAGCTAGGTGCCCAGATTTTCACATGAGGCTTCAAGACACAACGGAACAAGCCAGAAGAAGTGGACTTCCTGTGTGGGGGACCACCCTTCTGTACTGTGAGATGCCAACATGAACTCAAGAGAAATGTTTAGCTGGAGGCCACAATAAATTAAGAAGCTGGCTAAAAAATAGCCACAAATCTTACTGTTTTCTGGCAAAAAATCAAAATACATCCAGAGTTCCCTGATTTATCCCCTAAATTAAAATTGTTCATTTACAATGTACATTCAATAGAAGATCCAGGAACAAGTGTACAGCTTTGTTTTTGTTTCTTCAATTTTAAGATGAAAACCTGAAAGTTCAATGACCCACATCTGTCATTTCTGCCATTTGAAAATTCTGACGTGACACTTTTTGTTGGTTGGCTTTTCATTACCATGACCAAACTGTCTCACAAAAACAATTTAGAGAAGTAGTTTATTTTGGCTCATGGTTTCAGAGGTTCAGTCCATAGTTGGCTGACTCCATCACTCTGGGCCCAAGTGAGGTGGGACATCATGGCAGCAGGGCCCTGCAGAAGAAGGTTGCTCACCTCACTGCTGACAGGATGCAGGGTGAGGGGGACAGCCATGAGCCAGGATAAAACAAAAATCCTGAGGTTACGCCTCTAGTGACCTACTTCCTCCAGACCCGCCTCACCTGCCTACAGTTACCCACCAGTAATGCATTCACATAATTAATCTCCCAAATGGGTTAATTCACCAATTAGGTTACAGATCTCACAATCTAATTACTTCACCTCCTGCATTAACACAGGAGCTTTGGGGGGACACCTCCTATCCAAAGCATAATATACCTTATTTATTAAAACCAGTGAAATAATGAAAACATATTTAACTACAATCTGTTTGTATGACCTACACTTTCTAAAGTAAAAAATATCCCGACTGCTGTTTAAATTCAATTTTCTACCTTCTCCTATTCTACAAAGCCCAAAATATTTCATTGTTGAGTAGAATCAAATCCACATTGAGTGGCCTACAAATCACACATTTAGGGTGTTCCTGGCACCAAGAGGGAAAATAAAAAGCGTGCTTAGAACCACAAAGCTTCCTGGAGTGCTAATATCATAATGGGTTCATAGTGACAGGATGAGGTTAATGCAGAAAACTTAGCCAAACTTTGCCATTATTGAGGATACTAATGAAACAGAATCAAGTTTTTTAAAAAATGTGATAAAGGGGAAGTCTTAGAGATTTCCATAACTTCACTGGTTGGGTGGCTCACACCTATAATCCCAGCAACTTGGGAGGCTAAGGCAGGAGGATCACAAGTTAGAGGCCTGCCTCAGCAATTTAGTGAGACTCTTGTCTCCAAAAAAACAAGAAGGGGTAGAGTTTGCTGGAGATGTAGCTCAGTGGTAGAGCACTCCTGGGTTTAATTCCCAGTACTCCCCCCCCCCAAAAAAAATCCATGTCTTAAACAATAACAAAATAAAAGAGCTTAGATATTAATGGATTTGACAGCACTGGTGCTTTACACGATATATGCTCTTCTATGTCTGCACTTTTTGATACTTATGTCTAAATTATACACTAATTCACCACAAACAGAATTATTTATTTGTAAATTACTAGAATTAGTAAATAGATATTTTACATATTACAATAAATAGTAATATATTTATTAAAAATATTTATCTTTGCATGTAAGTACACAGCAATTTCCATTTTCTACTAAACACTTTTTTTCATGTAAGTACACAGCAATTTCCATTTTCTATTAAGCAAATCAGTTTGGAATTCTTTCTCTTGGTTTCCCGTGGCAGTCAGTGACAACAGAAGTTGATGCAATTTTGTACATGAAACTTGGATCAAAAATCTAATATTCAGAACTCACTTTTTGGGCACATTCTTCCTATTCACCAAATGAATACCGCTTTCTCATCAGAGCACATAAATTAATATTTTTCCTTCTCTCAAATGTAAAGGTTTGGTGAAAGTGACATTGATTTTGTTCCAGGGGTCATAGGCCAGAAATCTGCCTCTTGGGTTCCCAACTAATCATGTCAGTCCATTCCAAAAACCAAACAGAAAAAGTAATGGTGGGAAACATGAAAGGAACTTTAATCAGTATAGCTATACTTGGAAGACAAAGGGCTGTTTCCAGCCCTATCTTCAGGGATACTGACATAAACTTCCAGATTGCACAGACAAAAGGAACCAGAAATACCCAGTCCCAGCAGCCCTGTTAAAATAACGTCTAGTTGATCATTATCTCAGGATCCATCAGGCAGGTGATAAGAAAGTTGCTGTTGCCAGGGAGTGATTTCAGCTCACCACAAGACTTTTATGGACCCGACCTGCAGTTCCTGAAATCCCATGGTGACTCAAAAGTAAAGCAGACAGACACAAATGTTCACATTTGCAGACTCATGTGAAGTCAAGAGTTTTTTGGTCTTGTTTTGTTTTCTAAATTAGTAAAAACAACCTGTAAATCTTGGTTGGAATTCTGGCTAGAGAAGATAATTTAAATCGTGTCACTACTTTTCCCTTGATCTCGCACATCTTCGTAGCTCTCACAAGCACCCAAGAAAAACACTTTCCAAATGTCAGCTGTTCAATAAATGCATGGGTGAATCAGAGAATAAAGGTGAAAAAAGTCTCAAAACGTGGATGGATTTAGGAAATATAAAGAAGCACCAGACCAAACGCTCCCAACGCTCCTCCCCTCCACCCAGTCGAGCCCCAGGCTTTTGCACGGCTAAGCCGGGAAAATAATTCACGGCTCCGGGGTCCGGGGAGGCTGCAGCACCGGCTTGGGCTCAGAAGCTCCTGCGCAGTCCCGCTCCTTCCCGCCTCTCCGAACACCCCCCGCGTGTCCTCTCAAACTTCTTCCCAGTCTAATCCCCGGATTTTAGGCCTCAGAGGACACCTAGTCACCTCCCATCCCTTGTCTGCTGGTCCCCCGACTCCAGCCGATGACCGCGGAAGAAACGCGGAGGAAGCCCAAAGCCAAGTAGCTCCAAGTTGCGGGCCCGGCTGCCGCGCATGCTCCCTGACTGGACCAGGGTCAAGCTGGAATCCCCAAGAATGAAATCCACTTCTCCATATTTTGAAGGTAACCCTGCAGAGTCGGTGACCAGACTCCAGTTTCACGGGAGAGTAAACCTGGCCGTCCCGGAGAGCCGACCTCAGGCGGCTGCTCGCAAAGCCCGGAACACGCTCCCGCTCCACTCCGCGCGCCTCCCTGCGTCTCCGGACATGCGCAGTGGCTCCCCGCGGCGGCGGCGGCTGTAGCCAAGTCTCCGGGCCGGAAGGTCCGGCGGTGTTAGGCCGAGGGCTCGCTCGCTCCTGGGTCATGTCGGCCCAGAGTGACAGTGAGTTCCTGGTGCAGCGAGCTCGGGAGCTGGTGCCGCAGGACCTGTGGGCCGCGAAGGCGTGGCTGATCACTGCCCGCAGCCTCTACCCCGCCGACTTTAACATCCAGGTGAGGTCTGGGCCCGCGCGGCCGTCCGCGCGGCCGCCCGCGTGGAGGTGTGAGCTCCGCGCCCGGCCGCCCCGCCCGTCGCACTCCTCCCCACCTCCCGCTCAGCGGTCCGCTCGGTCCACACCCCTCCGCGGCGGAGCCCTCTGGAGGTCGGGCTGGTTGGGTCGCCGGGCGGTGTGGTGTTGCTCTGAGGCTGCACAGCACGGTTTCGCCCCTGGAAGGCCACTCTCCCATTCATTCATCCCAGTGGCAGCCATTTGCTCAGCGTCCCTTACTTTCGAAACGTTATCCCAGTGAGTCCTGGGAGCTGGACGGGTGGAAGTGAGCCCAGGGTCACGCTGCTCAGCCCTGGGCAGGGCTGCCACAAGTGTGGTCCCGTGTCACCAGGTGATGCTTTGCTCTCGGGCCCTCCGTTGTCCCGGAGGGGACTCCTTGAAGGCCCACCAGGGAGGCTGGAGGTGATGTGGAACCTGCCCCGGCACTGGGTGGTGACGGGGGCCTGCTGTGTGTTGCAGTATGAGATGTACACGATCGAGCGGAATGCCGAGAGGACTGCCACCGCCGGGAGGCTGCTGTACGAAATGTGAGTGAGCATCACTTACTGAGCGTTTGTTTGTGTGTGTGAAGTGGGAGTTGGGGAAGATTACTTAAAGTTCGTCTACATCGCTGGTACCCAGAGCTTACTTAGGAGTCTTTCCCTATTGCTGACATGCCTTCTGCAGAGAAGTCATTTTATTCGTGTTAAAAAACTTCTAGCCACTAATTTATTTTGGGAATAAATTATGAATAATATATAATAAACATGTTCATTGCAAAAGTTCAAACAAAACTTAAGTGATAGAGAATAAAAAGTGAAGTCTCTCCTAACTCAACCAGAGTTAAGTTTTGTGTGTGTATCTGTACACCTAGACATAATACATATAAATGTTTTGGGGAGGGAGAGGTTACAAAAGTGAGGTTAAACTATTCAAATTCTGCAGCTCGCTTTCTTCTTGCATTATGGATGGAGCCCTTTCTATGACAGTATGTCAGGATTCTCTTTATTGTTTTTTGTGCCTGTGGAGTATCTCATAACCACTCCTTTCTTCTTAGACATTTAGATAGTTTCAAGTTATTTGAAATTTTGTTCAGAATATCAGTAAGTAATTTCGTATTCATTGGAAGAGGATTCTAAGACATATTTTCATAGTTAGAAGGCATGTATATTTAAAATTTTAATCCATTACCAAATTGCTCTCCAAAAGGACTATCCCAGTTTTTATTTCCACAGATGTATAAAAGTGCCAGTTTTCCCACATCCTTGCCAACAGTGGCTATTATTAATCTCTCTCTCTTTCTCTCTTGTTTTCTGTCTTCTTCCTTTTTTTTCATATCTTTATTTTTGTTTGTTTTGCCATATCTAAGTATTCTTCTCAAATAAAGAAAAATGTAAAGTTAATATTCTTACTTATTTTTTGGATACTGTATAAAATCTGACATTTTAATTTAATGTACATATTTTAAAAACAGGTTTGTGAGTTTCCCAGACCAGCCGGTGGTATGGAGAGAAATCAGCATTATTACATCAGCATTAAGGAATGATTCACAGGATAAACAAACCCAATTTTTAAGAAGTAAGAATGGAGTAATATTTTAATAAGTTATCATTTATGGAATACCAAATCATATGTAGGCATTTCACTAGAAAGTCACATCTGTAGTATTGGTATAAAACACATATGTTTTACTTTTGGCAACTAAAGTCTGTAATGTCACTCAGTCCCTTGAATATTTTTAGATCTCTTTAAGTTTAGTATGTGGAGCTATAAGTGAGACAAGGAAATTTATATTTTTAACACATTTTATAGTAACCAGAAAGTATTTGTAGACCTATGCAAAACAAGAGAGGAACTTTTCATAACTTGAAATTAAAAAAAAAAAAAATTCCGTATTACTATAGCCAATCAAAGATTTCAAATTCAAGATAAAATATAAAGTAGGTGTTGAGGTCATTTTAACTGAAACAAGTGCATATTCTTTGTCTCAACCTGCAACAAGCACTGTTGTGACTGTCCACACATACCATTCTTGTGCTCTGGATTGAGTAAAGCCTCCAAATGTTTTATCATATTTCAGTAAACCTCTTGTTCTAAATACTGTGGAGTTCCAAAGCCTACCAGGTTGTAAGTGAAACCTGACTATTTGTTCAGTACAAGAAATTGCCTTACTTGGCTATTGTTCAGTACAAGAAATTGCCTTACTTAACATATTTTGCTTCAGTATTTTCTCTCTGGAAGACATTTTAAAGGTAAATTTGTTGTACCCAGGTTTATTTGAAACCCTTCCTGGTCGGGTCCAGTGTGAAATGTTACTAAAGGTTACGGAACAATGCTTCAACACATTGGAACGATCAGAAATGTTGCTCCTTCTTTTGAGGCGCTTCCCTGAAACAGTAGTGCAACATGGGGTAAGATTAATTCTTTCCTTTTTCTTAAGAGAAAATAGAACTGATTATTGACAGATAAGTCAGTATATTTAGGAGCTACACTGTGTATTATACTAACGCAGAGAATCCCAGGAGCTCTGGATAAGGTAGACTTAAATCAAGAGTTTCTTTGTAAGTAAAGCTAAAAGGCCATCACTGTTGGCAAACGTTAGTTACACATTTTTAGGAGTTGTCTTATCAGTGTAAGGAAATAGACACCACATTCTGACAGTAGTATTTACTTATAATATTTACAGTGTTTGAATTTAAGTGAGAGCCATAATTCCTGGTCTTAACAGAGATGTTTTTCATGTGTTTCTGCCCTATTCTTGCCACATCTGTGATAATTATTGAGTGCTATTGGAGGCATTGGTTAAGTGCTAGGATTTCCTGAAGAAACCAAATCTTAAATGTTTCAGTAACTTCCCACAGCCCGTGAGTAATCAGGATTCAAACCCTTCATTCTGGTCATTCAAACTCTATTGGTTTGTCCTTCCAATGCCGTCTTTCTGGTTTCTGCCCCTGGTTAACCTTTTGCATACTTCCTTGTATTTGATTCTAGGGCTGCCATTATAAAGTAGAAATGGGGTGTCTTAAAACTCAGAAATTCTCCCACAATTCTGGAACCTGGAAGTCCAAAAGCAAGATGTTAATGGGCCATGTTTGCCCTAAAGATTCCAGGGAAGAGTCCTTACTTCTGATGGTGTCAGAGATCTTTCTCATGCCTCAGCTAGCAGTTGCATCACTCTCCTTTCTGCCTCCATTGTCATGTGGGCTTTCCCTGCTCTTCTGTGTCTTTCTCGTAAGAACACCAGTCACTGGAGTTCTTGCCTATATGATCAGTATGACCACATCTTATTTCATTATAATTACAAAGACACTATTTTCTTTAAAGGTAAAACATATAACCATGCACCTCATAATGATATTTTGATCAGTAATGGACTGAATATATAATAGTGGTCCATAAGATTATACTACCTAGTGACTATATAGCCGTCTTAGGTTGTATAAATACAATCCGTGATGTTCACACAGTGATGAATTTGCCTAATGATGCACCTCTCAGGCCATATCCCATCAGTAGGTGATGTCTGACTATATAAGGTCATATTCTGAGGCTGCGGGTGGATATGAGTTTGGGGGATACTATTCAAATCATTCTACTCCCTGATCATGACTCTAACTTTTAACCTTCTGTGTAGTTTAATATTTTGCATTATTCCACTTCTACCATAGAGCATTCCAGTATGGTTGCAAGAAAGATAATGCAAAGATCTTGGTGGATTTTGATAAAGGACTCTATTATACTTGGGCAGCGGTGATGGAAAGATGGCCTTAAAACTCAGACATTTCTGTCTAATCTTGCCCATTCTGAATGACTGGCTTCTCCACCAAACTCTTGAGAATGATGATTTTTGTCCTTCTCATGTATCTGGATATAGAAAATAAAGTTAGTTTCTACAATTCTTAGACAATCTGTTCATCTAGCCAGGCATGGAGGCAGATGGATCCCAAGTTTGAGGCCAACATTGGCAACTTAGCAAGACCCTTAGTAACTTAATGAGACCATCTTGAAAATAAAAAATAAAAAAGAGCGGGGATGTAATTCAGTGGTAGAGCACTCTTGTGTTCAATTCCCAGTGCAAAAACAGAAAATCTATCTGTATTATTCTAACTCCAGTTCCAGTGCTTCCCTAAAGTTTCTTTAAACAATCTATTAACATTTTAATTTTGCTAGTTTAGTGGGGAATAACTGAGACCAGAGTGGTGAAGTAATCAGTTTAACTTGGCCTTCTGGGTTGTGTTGCAAATGTATCAGAGAAGTTTAACTATATAAACTGTGTAATAAAATACATACTTTTTTTTTTTTTTTTTTTTTTTTTTTGTGGTGCTGGGGATTGAACCCAGGGCCTTGTGCATGTGAGGAAAGCACTCTACTGACTGCGCTATATCCCCAACCCCCATACTATTTGTTCATGTAATTCTGACATCTTAAACTGCACACATTTAAATGGTTAATTTTATTTTGAAACAGTTTGGCCTTGGGGAGGTACTTTTAGAAGCTGAAACTATTGAAGAACAAGAATCTCCTGTTAACTGCTTTAGAAAATTATTCGGTAAGAAATATTGTATTTTGTATTACTTCCTTGGGGTGAGTAGAGTATGGTGGGATAGGTCATTTATGGAATGCAGAGGAACTCTTTGTATTATTAAATTCAAGTCTTAAGTTTTTTTTTTTTCAATCCAGAAAGCATTTTAAACAACTTTTAGACTTTTAGTTTGTAATATTTGAACTTCTGAAAGAATATGTGCAGCCTTACATATAAGTGAGAAGCAAGATCATAGCTATCTGAGTCCACCACCACCCAGTGTGAGTGCTGAACCTTTTCCCACAACTTTGGATCTGCTTGGGCATTTTTTCACTGCCTCCTTTCACTAGTATCCCTTTGCATGGCGATTTTTAAGTAAGTGTGCCATAGGGGTTTTCCCATATGTTTTAGATGCTACATTAAATGAGCTCTAATGTGGATTTTGTTATTGCCAGAACCCTAAGGTAACTAACAACCTGATCAGTTTTTTCTTATTTTTCCCCTTCCACAGTTTGTGATGTCCTTCCTCTAATAATTAACAATCATGATGTTCGGTTGCCTGCCAATTTATTATATAAATACTTGAACAAAGCAGCTGAATTTTATATCAACTATGTCACTAGGTCTACTCAAATAGAAAATCAGCATCAAGGTAAGTGGGACTATCCTGCAATTTTATTTAGACAGGATTTAGTAACATTGCAACTTCAGAAATCCCTTATCAATTCGACTCCTGACCTATGAATGCATATAGTTTGACAGTTTTTCTAAAGGATGTTATCAAGAAAACAAAATATTACATTAAGAAATGACATGTTTCAAGAACCATTTCTATCCCTTGATCAAAACATTCTAGTTGCTGACCTGTAACATTAATGCACTTAACTCTTATAGGTACCACAGCTCAAAATTCACTTCCTTCTTAGACCAGAGGCCAGTTGAGATTCACATACACAGTCATGCATTGCTTAGTGATGGGAATGCCTTCTGAGAAATGTGTTGTTAGGAGATTTCATGATGCAGACATCAGAGAGTGTATGTGCATGAACCTAGGGGGCACGGCCTGCGACACACCTAGGCTGTAGAGTTGAGCCTGTTGCTTCTGGGTGCTAACCCTGTGCGGTGTGTTACCACACTGAATACTGCAGGCCAGTGTAGCACAATGGGAAATATTTGTCTAAATAGATCTAAATGTAGAGAAGATCCAGGGACAGGACTGTACACTACTGTAGACTTTATAACACTGTACACTTAGGTTACACTAAACTTATAAAAATTTATAAATTTATAAAAAATGTATTACTGAAGTAATAAATTAACGTTAGTTTACCAAAAAAAAATTTTGTGTGTGTGTGTAGTACTGGGGATTAAACCTAGAAGGTCTCTACTATTGAGCCACATCCCAGACCCCTGTTTTTCATCTTTATAAGCTTTTTTCTGTTAATTAAAAAAAAATTTTTGCTACACGGGCTGGTGCACACCTGTAATCCTAGCAACTCAGGAGAATAAGGCAGGAGGAAAAGGCACCCTCAGCAACGGTGAGGCACTAAGCAACATGGTGAGACCCTGTCTCTAAATAAAATAAAAAGTAGGCCTGGGGGTGTTGCTCAGTGGTTGAGTGCCCCTGAATTCCAATACCTGGTACCTCCTCCCCAGTTTTTTTTACTATGCCACACACACATACTAGCCATGGCTACGCAGAGTCAGGATCATCCATATCACTATTTTGTACGTCCACATCTTGAGCCACAGGAAGGTCTTCTAGGGCAGTAGCATACATGGAGCTCCCAGCTCCTACAGTAGCGATGCCAGTGTTATTTTGGAGTCCTTTCTGAGGGACCTGCTGGAAGCTCTCAAGGAGTTGTCACTCTTTTCAGAAATATGTCCATGGTACTTTGCTTATTTTTTCCCCCCATTAGATTTCCTTTTAAGTAGAAATCACACCATGATCTTTTCTCTCCATTAATGAAACCCTTTGGGTATTGGTACCCATGTTTTCAAGCCTGTTAGGGAACTTGTTGAGGTCTACAAAAGCTGCTAAACCTTTCATTGTGAATTTTATTGGGGGTTCTTGCAATTTCCTTTTTTCTTATGTCTTCTTCAGCTCATGTTCACTAGGTAATAGGAGTTTTTCAGCTCCATTTAATCCTGCGGGACTGCTGTTGGGTGAGCAGTCCATCACTGACCGAAGGTGACTGTGATGTGTTGGGGTTCTGCACTCTGTTCTTTTGAATGAGGAGTTAGACCTTTCTTTATGAAGTTACTGTTTATTACATAAATAGTAAGTAGTAATGTTAATTGTAGGCTACTTTTTTTCCTCACATCTCAGGTGCCCAAGATACGTCTGATTTAATGTCACCTAGCAAACGTAGCTCTCAGAAGTATGTAATAGAAGGGCTCACTGAAAAGTCATCCCAGATTGTGGACCCTTGGGAGAGGCTGTTTAAAATTTTGAATGTCGTTGGAATGAGATGTGAATGGCAGATGGATAAAGGAAGACGGTAATAATTTATTTCTGAAATTGCCTATCAAATTTTTTGATTGTGTAATCTTGGGATCCTTGTTAAAAAAAATTACTTTTCTTTTTTAATTCCTTTATTTATTTAATGTGGTGCTGAGGATTGAACCCAGTGCCTCACATACCATGGCTCAAACCTAGAGCTTCATGCATGCTAGGCAAGCACTCTACCATTGAGCTACAGCCCCAGCCCTCAAAAATACTTTTTAAAAACTAATATAATGCATAGGTACACTTATTTGGGGGAAGATTTTGTAATATTTAATATTTATGCAAAGAGTGTGGTTTTTCACTTTATTAAATGACTCCTAGTTGAAATATAGACTCATAAAGAGATATTGAGTTTGAAGCTTTCCATGATAGTTCAGAGAAAAGAAAAGTTACTTGACATGTGTCTGTCATGAAACCTTGGTCTGATTGTTGCCCTAATTCAAAAGCAGACATTTTCAGACTACAAAAAATAATTTTAATATGAATAAGACACTTCTTAAAAGAAGAAATTCAGATGGACATCAAATTTGTGAAAAAATGCTGAACTTCATTAGCCAGCAGGAAAATGCAAATCAAAACCATAATGAGCTATCACCCCAGTTAGAATGGCTCTTATGAAAAAGATAAAAAATAACAAATTCTCATTAAGATGTGGAGAAAAAGGAGTCTTATACACTGTTGGTGGGAATGTAAATTAGTGTAGCCACTATGGAGAACAGTGTGGAGATTCTCCCGGAAGACTGAAGGTAGGAATGCTGCATTGATCCATCTCTTCCATTTCTGGATATTTTATCCTAAGAAAATGAAATGAGCATGTCAGAGACAACTGCAATGTCCAAGTTCATTGCTTCACTATTCACAATAGCTAAAATGTAGAATTTACCTAGGTGCCCAGCAGATGAATTTGTATAAAGAAATTGTGTTATTTATATGTCATAGAAGATTATTCAGCTTTAAAGAAGAATGATATCACTTGTGGCAAGGGATAGAATTGGAGGACTAAGTGAAATAAGTCAGATACAAAAAGACAAATTTCACATATTTTCTCACATTTGGGTGTTGAGAAAAATCAATTAGAATGTATAACAGTGATTACTAGAAGGTAGGAAGGGTAGAAGAAAAGGATAGTAAGAGGTTAGATTACAGCTTCCCAAACACAGTTAGATAGAATTAAAAAGTATTCTACTGAATAGTGGAAGCACAGTAGTTTACAACAAGGTTTTCTTTCTTTCTTTCCTTTTTTTTCGCGGGGTGGGGTGCCGGGCAAGTATCTTATTGCTGAGCAGTGTTATCCCTAACCCCACAACAACTTCTTATATATTTTATGAATAACTAGAATAGAGAAATACAAAGGCTCCGAACCCACTTGGTTATAAAGGAGTTGGAAACTAAATTATCCTGCTTTGATCAGGACAGATTATACAGATGTATTGATACATACCTATAGGAGATGCCTTAAATATGTATATTAAAAAAAATAACTTAAACAGTTGCATTTGGTAAATGTAGATTCTATCAGAGCCTTTCTTTAGACCTTTTGCTGAGGAGTTCAGATAACTGATACATTTTATCATCCTCTGTCTTTCAGAAGCTATAGTGACATATTGCATAGAATGAAGGATCTCTGCAGATACATGAACAACTTTGATAATGAAGCACATGCAAAATATAAAAACCAAGTGGTTTATTCTACTATGTTAGTCTTCTTTAAGAATGCATTCCAGTATGTCAACAGCATACAGCCATCTCTCTTCCAAGGTTGGTTTACCATCTTTTTTTTTAGAGTTTTCTAAAATACTTGTTTAGTAGGGATGGTGAGGAGGACACAGCTGTTTACTTTCACCTTTGTTTTTGGATCCAGAAACTGTAGAGTAGTACTTGTGCTCTTTGTGGCTGGTGATTTATTTTGACTTAGTTTGGCTTAAGTTGGTAGTTTTTAATGTAATGTTTTATTTAAAATTCCTATGTCAAGGATTATAGTGGTACTTGTAAAACTAAATAACAAATCACATGTCACTATTTTGAAAAAAGAGCAGATGTAGCAAAGAATTCAAGCAGAGTGGATCTCCCTGGGAGTAATGTTACCCTCCAGAGGACATTTGGCAATGTCTAGAGACATTATTTATTGCCACAGCTGGGTAGGGAGGAGTTGCATCCATTTACCTATTAGCATCCAATAGGTAGAGGCCAGGGATGGTACCAAACATCCTCCAGGTCACAGGACAGCCCAAAAGGTTAATAGTGACAAGGTTGAGAAACCCTGGTGTAAGTTATTTGTCCATATTTTGACTGAATGGTGTGGATTAAATTTACAAAACAAAGTTTACAAAAATTTACAAAGACATTACCATAGGCAAAGATTTAAGTGAGATGTTAAATAATGTGAATTAGTTCTAGAAAGTTTGAAAAATAGAAATAAGAAGGTAAAGTCACCCACAATAATTTTACTTTTGTGTATTGCCTTATAGTTTTTCATGTTCTTATTTTGTTTGGAGTTTATAACCATATGTGTAGTTTTGTTATCTTTTTATAGTAATTTTATGACTCATGCTTATTGTAAAAAAAAAAAAAAAGTTAAGAAACAAAACAAATACAAAGAGGAGTGACCACTTGCTTTCATCAGTGAGAGAGAACATTTATCAACCATTTAGTTTTTTCCTACCTATATATACTTGTTTGTTCACCTATTCAGGATCACAGTGAACAAGTTTTATTTTGTTTTTTGTTTGTTTATTCATTTTAAGAAATGATACTTTTTAAAATATGTTCTAATTAGTTTTACATGACAGTAGAATGCCCATGATACGGCATACATAAATGGAGTATGACATATGTACATGCATGACTATATGATGTAGAATCCCACCATCATATAGTCATGCATGTACATAGGGTAATAATGTCTGATAAATTCTAATGGGCTTTGTTTTGTGTGATGATTGCCACACTTCAGCTAATATTAAGTATCGTTTTTCTTGGATGTTTTTTACATTTGGTGTTTTCCGCCACCCATAGGTCCCAATGCTCCAAGCCAAGTTCCCCTGGTTCTTCTTGAAGATGTATCAAATGTGTATGGTGATGTAGAAATTGATCGCAATAAACACATACATAAAAAGAGGAAACTGGCTGAGGGAAGAGAAAAACCCATGGTAAATCCTTTTAGATACAATTAACAGTATGTGTTTATGGTTTGCTAGACATGAATTTTGTAAAATATGGTTTCAGAACTCAATTGATAAAGCTTATTTGTTCTTTTAATTATACAGTATAATCATAGTATAAATGGGGGGTCTCACTGGAGACAATCTTATTTCCAAGAAACATTTGGCAATATCTAGAGACATTTTTAATTGTCACAGCTATGCTCTGGTTGGGGAAAGGTTGTTAATTAGTTATCATCTAGTAAGTAGAGGCCAAGGATGGTGCCAAACATCCTCTAGCTCAGAGGACAATCCAAAAGATTAATAGTGACAAGGTTGAGAAACCCTGTTATAAGTTATTTGTCCATATTTTGACTGGATGGCATGATTTTAATTTGTGAAACAAAGCCAAGATGACATTGCACTTGGAGCAGGGTGCTATAGTGGGTACTGGCCTCAGAAGGGCAAGGGCCAAGGTGTAGGAGTACTCTGAACAACTCACATGCAATCTAGGAAGGCTTTCATGGAGGAGCAGCATTGAAATCTGCCTGTAAGGGTGTAGGATTTTGTCACCTGGAATTGGGAGGTAGATTTTGTTGAGAGAGGACCATGTGCACAAAGACACAAGAGGCCAGAGAATGTGAATTTTCCATCTTCTAACCTAGCTAGGCGGCAAGCCTATGCAGGACAGCGGTTTCCTTTTCTTAACGATAAAGTCACTAGTGAAGGCCAGTGTGTACAGGAAAGTGGAGAGGCCCTAGTTCAGGAGTCAGCACACTTCTCTCAGTGGTCAGGTAATAAATATTTTCAGCTCTGTTGTTATAGTGCAAAAACATCGATAGACAATGCATGAACAACCACCATGGTTATGTTCCAATAAAACTTTATTTACAAAACAGGATTGGTCTCACAGATGGCAGTTTATTAATCCCTGCTGTCGTCAAAATGCCCAAAGGGAACCAGGAGCCTCACCTATTTTTTTCATTCCTCTTCCCATATTTTCAATTTCTTGACTCACATTTCTTAGTCCTTGAGTAGCGCTTTTGAGGATCCTGGGTATGATGAGAAATGTGCATTAAGGTTCCATTAATTCAAAGTCTCTAAAGGCTCTGTAATAAGAGGGTGGATTGGAGCCAGGAAGACATAAAACTCTTCTGAATTCTCACAGGTTAATAACCTTTGTTATATTTCCTCTCAGAAATATACAAACAGTTCTGCAGATTATTTGAGGTCTGACCATGAGCCCCAAGTTGACAACTCTTCTTACCAGGTTCTCTCAGATGCCCTGTGTCTGCTCTTTCTTTCTTGCCTGACATTCCTGGGTGGGGAGATCTCGTCAGTGCTCCTTGATGCCTTATCTAGTGCTTCATGAAGACTTCACACATCCCTTTCTCTCATGTAGGAACAGGTTTTATTACTGGTGTTAAGTAAAAGTAACGACTTGTCTCCATATAATTCAGTATTTAACAGCCCCAAACCATCATTTTCTCTCCTTTCTTGCCATTCGCTGTTCTGGTTCAAACCAACAAAATTTCTGTGCTAGACAATCAGTGGTCATTCTGTCTCCCATCTTGCACCCTTGCTCCCCACAGCCTCTTCTCTACCCTGCAACCAGGAATCTTTTGAAACATGAATCAGATATCACACTCCTGCTTTACAACCTCTGACAGCTTCCTGTGGCACTGAGACTAAAGCCAGAGCTTGCAAAGCCCTCCTGAGCGGGCTCTTCCTTCTGCAGCTGCACCTACAGTACGTACTGGGTGCCCTCACACCTGACCTGCCTCCCAGCCTCATCCCTTGTCCAGGCTGTGCTCTGTGATTTTCTCTCAGTTCCAGGCTGGAGCCTTGTCACTAAGCCCCAGCCCAAATGTTTCTCCCTCTAAAGCCTCCCCTGAGCACTCATCTTAAGGAACTGCCCAGTGGTTTCTTTTTTATTAACTACTATCTATTCTTATTTATTTATTTTTTGATTTCCTAGCTGTGTCCCTTCACTACAGCACAAGTTCCATGGGGCCAGGGACTTTGTCTGGTCCACTAGCGCCCTGGTGGGCATCAGTGGATGTGTGGTGAAAGAGTAAATTCACATAGATTTGGGCAGTGCTCCCCACCTGGTACACGCTTGAGTATGTCCCCTGCAGTTAGGAGAACTGCTGCTTCAGCACATCCCCTTAGAGCTTCAGAGGGTGCTTATCATCTCTAAAGTAATTTCTCAAGATTTTACAAACTATTTGGAATTCCATATAATTCCCCCAACATCTGGAGTCCTCCACAAATTCCTGGTCTCATTTGGAGTCAGAAATGTTTTTTATAAGTTGCAACAGTTAAAAAATACACAGCATTCATGATGTTGATATTAGATTGTCACTGCTTGGGAATAAACAGGACCCTGAAGAAACAGTATACCTGAGAGAGAGGTTTGACTTGTGGAAGGACACATGTCAGTCCTGAGGGAGAGCACAACTGGCTGTTCCCAGGGTACTGGTGACCATTGCATTCTCTGCAGCCCATTCTCTTCTTTGGCTTTATAAGCCTTGAGATGAAGAGCAAAAGAAGTAGAACTCCGACTTGTAAATCACAAGGATGTTACTGGATAAGCATATACAAATTTCTGACCGAACACCTTCTACGGGAGAGTGGAGGTAACCAGGGTGGCCCTGGAGAGGAGTTATGAGTGGCGCGTTTCTCGGACAGAATGTCTTTGGGGGCTTGGATTTTGAATTTTTTCATACTACATGACTGTTATTTAGGAAGCAAATTAAATAATGTCACATATTTAGGGGGAAAAGTGAATCATGAAGCAAGTACTATTTAAGCCATGTCTCTAAATTGAAGAATCCAATTTTTTGGCTTTTATAAAACTGGTGTTTTGAAATTATTGGAAAATAAGACTTTATCATCAAAAAAATTTAATTTTAAGTCAAAGCTGAATATGGGCTGGGGATGTGGCTCAAGCGGTAGCGCGCTTGTCTGGCATGCGTGCGGCCCAGGTTCAATCCTCAGCACCACATACAAACAAAGATGTTGTGTCCGCCGAAAACTAAACATAAATAAATAAATAAATAAATATTTTTTTAAAAAAAAGCTGAATGTAAGAATATAAAGATGACATTTTTAAAATAAAGCTGTATTGTTAAATTTAAAAGATTTTATTATACTCATAGAATATTCTTTTTTTAAATGAGAGAGAGAGAATTTTTTAATATTTATTTTTCAGTTTTTCGGTGAACACAACATCTTTTTTTTTTTTAAGTGGTGCTGAGGATTGAACCCAGTGCCCCGCGCATGCCAGGCGAGCGCGTTACCGCTTGAGCCACATCCCCAGCCCGAATATTCTTTTTTTTAATATTTATGTTTTAGTTATAAGTGGACATAATACCTTTATTTTATTTTTATGTGGTGCTGAGGATCAAATCCAGTGCCTCACACATGCTAGACAAGTACTCTACCTCTGAGCCACAACCTATTCTTTGATATAAAATCCATGGAGGCAGAATTAGCAACAATAAATATAATGTTGTGGCATGTGTCTACTCATAACTTTGAATTTATTATGTTCACATTTTCAAAGCAGAGTTCAGATGATGAAGAATGTTCGACAAAAGGAAGAAATCGTCACATTGTAGTTAACAAAGCAGAACTTCCAAACTCCATTGAAGTGTTAGAAAGCTTTAAATTGGCCCGGGAGAGCTGGGAGCTTCTCTATTCCCTAGAGTTCCTTGACAAAGGTGAGAATGTGCTTGTGATATTGGTGGTGTTTAATTTTTTTATATAAAATCATGCTAGAAAATCATGTTACTTGAAATGTTAAGTGTATTATGGCTAATTAAACTAATTACAGAAGCTCACATATTTTATAGAATTCTTTTTTGAGCAGCATATCTTTTTAGTTAACATTTAAACAACTGTTGACTTCTGAGCTTCCACTCAAAGGGTCTGTTATAATAAGATTGGGGTGGGCTTGAGGGAGTTTCAGTCTTTCTTTTTCTTCAGTATTTGTGTTGCTGGATTCCTATTTTTGTTTGTGTTTCTGGCTGGGTTTCTTTGAGTTGTTCTTTCTTGTTGTTTTGAGTCTTCTTCAGCTGTATGTGTCTAAGAATACAAAAGCTATTTCAGTTTTTATCTACACCAACTCTGTTGCCTGGAACACTCATCCAAAAGCTGTATAAAAAGCATTTTTTAAAAAGTATGGACATAAGATTAGAGGGGTTTTTATTTGCATAACATTTAAGTCTTTGAACATTACGTAGAGTTCACTAGCTCTTTGCTGACCAAGCATCATTACTGTACTTTGGAATCAAGGCCTGATGCTTTCCTTGTAGCAGTGGACACTCCTCCCAGCCTCCTGTCACATGCAAAGACAGAGCCTGTGGGCAGGTGTGTCGTGTCATGTTTCCTAGGTCAGTGAAGCATCAAGCAGTTTCTCTTTGTTGCATCTAAAGTAGGAATACATATGTGACTATTTGAAGGAGATTTTTCCCATAATTATAAACTTATTTTTTAAAAACTTCTTGGTATCATTATATGTTTATTGTTTTAACTGGGTGAAAATGAAGTGGACCTTTTCAGTGGAGAGTAAAGTAATTTGGAAGATAAATGAGGTGATACAAGAAGAGCACAGCTCTTGGCACATAAAGTGTGTTTGCACATGTTGGTGTCTCATAAAAAATGCTGCTTGTGTATCACTGATAAGAGTTATGTTCTAACTTTACTTTCCAACTGAAGCTCTGGAATGTGGTTTTAGAAATTAGTCCGAAGTTTCTGTGCAGCTCTTGGTAATTTATCTGTTGTTCCTACTTGCTGGGTTTGTTAGTTTCATTTCCCTTCTATGTTACATGTTTTTGGTGAATTTGCTTTTGAATTCTCACTTAGAATTTACAAGAATTTGTTTGGCATGGAAGACGGATACGTGGCTATGGCTAAGAATCTTCCTCACGGATATGATCATCTACCAGGTAGAGCGGTATGCGGGTTCCCGTATCTGCACACGATGATGATTGTCTCAATCAGACTTTAACCTACAAGGCGCATTGTGTTCCCCCATGGGCTGCGTTGTTGCTCATTCACAAGGCTCAGTTTTCAGTGGCTAAGGGATTACGATCCACTTTCACCTCCAAGTACCTCCAGAATGACCAGGCCATCCCTTCCCATGTTGCCCTTGGGGTGTCCAGGCACAGTGGAAGTACAATTTTTAGTTTCAATAGAAGATGAGTACTTCTCAGCCCTTCTTCCCTCTGCTCTGGTGGAATCCAGCCTGCCCTTCACCAGCTTCTTAGGCCTAGAATAGTGAACATAGACAATTTGCTAATGAGATGTAGAAATGGAGAGGTTGCTGCAGCCAACCTTCGTAAAGGACAAATGGCATTAGTAGTAAAATATTTCTGTCAAGAGCTTGTGTTACTCTCTCTAGTTTTAAGACTTAAGACCAGGAAGGAAAGTCTTTGTATAGTCAGCTTCCATATCTGAGTATTCTGCATCCACTGATTCGACCCACTGTGGATAAAAATGTTTGGAAAACAGATCATGTCCGTACTGAACCCACAGACTGTTTTTCTTGTCATTAGTCCCTGAACAATATCAACTATATGTGTAATACCTACATTGTATTAGGTATTGTGAGCAATCAAGAGATGATTTAAAGTGTGAAGGAAGAAGTATGTAGGCTATATGCCAGTACTACATGGTTTTATGCAAGGGCCTTAAGCATCTACAGATGGAACCAATCCCCTGAGGATTCCCGGGGATGACTGTATTATAAAATACTTCCATAATGAACTTCATCTAGCTTTAAGTAAGTCAATTAGGTTCTGTTGCTGTCTCCTTTTGTTCTACTTAGCTGATGCTACAGAGGTCACTTATTTGTAGTTGTTTCCTGGTAGCTGTATTTACTCTGGGAGCTTTGGGTATTTGTTGGGTATTAATGGCATTGTTTATTCCTCCTGCTGCTCTCTCTCTCTTAGGGTCAATATAAAAAGGCGATAGCCAGCCTCCATCATTTAGCAGCTCTCCAGGGATCACTCTCTCAGCCACAGATCACAGGACAGGGGACTTTGGAGCATCAGAGGGCACTCATCCAGCTGGCGACCTGTCACTTTGCCCTGGGGGAGTACAGAGTAAGTGCTGGGCACCTTGCGTGGAGCCCGAGGTATTCCAGACCACCCTGTGCTTTCTCTTCCCTAGAATGGCTTTTTAATACAGAGCATGTTTTTCTGCATTTGATCTTTCTGCCTGGATTTAATGCTTAATCTGTTGGCAGAAACCACAGTGATTTCATTTTACTTAATTTTCTCTTTACCATAACTTCCCTGAAATTAGTTCAGTACAGTTCAAATTTCTTATTCATGGTTCAATTTTGTTGGAAGGCAATTTAAAATTTTTTTGCCTGGTGTCTCTTTATTTTTCTTATTTATTTATTTTTCAGCGTCACATGTCTTTAAAGTGTAATCAGTTCTGTTGGGCTTAGAAAGAAGAGGCCTTCACTAATGGGAAATGGAGGATTGATATTTAGCTCATCCAGACCTCAGGTTCTATTTTGGGGTGTTGAGGACACCATAGGGTATTGCAGGAGCAGGTTTGTGAATGGATCTGTTTGCTCCCAGAGGCTGAGTCCTGCTGCAGGGTGGGGACCACAGTTTTTACCTTTGAATTTCTTATAACAGCTACCACAGTGATTTGCACAGCAAGAATACACAATAAACTTTTTAATTCAATTAAAATAAGATTGTTTTTATGTATGTAGCGTACTGTATAAATTCAAGGCCACTATTTAACACACAGATTCTTATTTCTTTTCATGTCTATGTTAAATTTGTTACTTTGTGATTAAAGTCCCTAATTTTTTAACTTGAACTCTGAAATGATTTATAATTGCTGTGATGATTTTTGCAGAAATAATTTGGTAATATGTAAACTTGTACATTTAAAATTGAAGATGCTTTTCCATTATTACTCATGCAATTATCAGGTACTTAATTCTAAGTTTCAGTTAATTCCTTTTGAGAACTTGAAAGAGCACAATTTATCCTCAGGTATATGTATATGAATACACACACGCACGTATACATGCATACATATATAAAAATATATGCCACATAGAATTACCAAGACATGGCGTACTGCTCTTCATTGTACTAAGGTATATAACATAAGTTTATAGATGTTATTAGGCCAGGGCTTCAGGTTCCACTTCTGAGCTGACCACCCTCAGGCCTCTATTGCAGTGGCTAACTTACCAGATCTCCTGAATCTCTGGATGCCTCTTTTCAGCTCAGACTCCATCCATCCAGGTGTGAGTTTTCTTAATTCTCTGGCTGTTTTAGTCTACTTAGGCAGCTGTAAAAATATAGCCATAGCCTGAGTAGCTCATAAAAACAGAAATGTACTTCTCACAGTTCTACACAGGTGAAGTCCCAGGTCAAGGTGTGAGCAGAGTCAGTGTCTAGTAAGAACCTGCTTTCTGGTTTATAGGAGGGACAGGGGAGCTCTCTGGGGTCCCTTTTGTAAGACCCTCATGACCTACTCACCTCCCATAGGCCCTACCCTCCTGGTACTCTGACATTGGATGCTTGTTTTAATATATGAGTTGGGGGGGGGGGCGGGGGATGGAAGGGGGAGTGCGCACCATAGACATTTAAACCACAGTAGCGACCCTTAGATGTGGAACTCTGAAGTCATAGTTCACTCTTGATCAAGCCAGTCTTTCTAATTCTTCCAGTATGATATTAAACTATTTTCATTGTCCCCACCCAAATCTCTGCTTTTCAACTGAGGATAGTCTTTTTTCCAAACTTATAAAATCATGGTCATTGTGTCTAAGATAACTGCTTTCCTCATTCCACTTAACTGAAGTGTTAGCTTTCTACGAGCTCAGTGTTGGACCAGGCTTTGTGGTGGGGTGTATGGGATCCTTGCATCCAGAGGTGGCACAATTGGAGTTGGAGAGAAAAGTATGAATGTTTATCTAGGTTAAAATAAAATATTGTTATGCCCAGACATTTGCACAGTAGACATTTGGGAAAGGCACTCCATGTACTGGCTCTGGGATGCTGGGCCAGTTGCCTCCCTTGGACTGACTACCTCTTAACCACCAAGCTACCTATCTCTAAGCTAGAGTTTCACGATCCCATGGCGACTGAAGGGTCCCAGATGTGCTAAGACAGGGATTGATTCCTCAGCCCTCAGGGCAGTCGGCAGTGGCCTAGGGCAGCTAGAACTGCCTAGGGTCAGTGGCTGCCAACTTGGAGCAGCCACGCAAACATTGTTTTCTGGGTTTGCCAAGCCATGAGGAAGGCTGGGAAGCATGGGTTAAAGCTCCTCTCCTCATGGGCAACATGGAGATAATAAAGGGTTGCTCCCTGCACAGAAGGTGCTCACTAAAGGGAATCTGACCACTGGCATTAGAATTGGAATAGACAGAAAGCTGGTGAGCAGCAGTGCCACTCCCCTGGGGATCCAGCCTGCTCCCAGGCATTCCCTGCTTCTCTCACCTTAGAGTCTGCATCTGTATGGTCCCTATCCTCTCCTCTCAAGTAAACCACCCAAACCAAGATGCGGCTCTTCCTCACATCTCCGTCTCCTGCTTTCACAGCCTCTTTTTCTCTTAGAGAATCCCCCCTCCCCCCGTAAAGCTGAGATCAGGATGACCTCTCTGCCCAGAGCTTTTCCTGCTGGTCTGGCCAGAGTGTTTCTGTTATTTTTCTAGCCTGCGAGTGCATGGCTATGAGGCAGGGCCACCCTTCTACTAGATCCTGCTGTGCTGTCGAACACTTGGTGATTTTGTTAATACTTGGTTAATTTTTAAGTTTTGTCCTCTTGTTTTCTAATAGCAAAGAATGGATTCTCGTCCCCTCTAGTGTGTAGATTAAATCTTGCTGTGAGCCAGTGGTGGGCTCCCTGGGAGACCATGGTGTTAAGGCAGAATCTCGGTGCCTGGTTATTTGCTAGAAATATTAGTCGTTCTGTTTATTTGTTTCAGTTCAGAAAGCTCATTGGGTTCATTCTTTTTGGTTTTATGTTCCTCAGATGACGTGTGAGAAAGTCCTTGACCTGATGTGCTACATGGTACTCCCCATTCAAGATGGAGGCAAATCACAGGAGGAGCCCTCAAAAGTGAAGCCCAAATTTAGAAAAGGTACAGTGACAAGTCTTACTATTCTTTGGTAAAAATAGCTGTAGGATGTAAGGCTGAGGTGTGCTTTACAGTTCCTGGTGAGACGACGTGATTGCAGGGCTCCCCAAACTGGATTTTCTGGAAAGCTAATGCCTTTCCAGATTGTCCTTCACAGAGCAGCTGTCAGCCCATCTTCCAAAGCCCCCACTTCCTTGGTGTATATCTCTGAAGAATATCAGTGAACTCTTTCCTACTGTGGCCAATTCTAGGAAAACTGTAGATGACTGATTAGGAAGTCTGTCTCCGCACAGCCCTTGAGGGCCATTTTGGGCTTTACGTCAACTTTCATGTTGCTTGAAAAACTAAATTTATAAGTAAATTTCTACCTTAAAATTAGAACAAGATAAGCAAATTAAGCCTTTTTTCTTTGAAAAGCACAACTTACCAAAACTGACAGAAAATAATGTAGAAAAAAATGAATGTCCTTATAGCTAAAAATTTAAGTTTGTCATCCAAAACCTTCCCACAAAGAAAATAGTAGGTCCAAATGACTTTACTGATGAATTTTATCAATTTAAGAAGATATATCACCAATCCAATTCAATTTCTTTCAGAAAATAGACGAAGATTACTTGCTCATTTTTTAAGGCCGGCATAACCCAATAGCAAAATCAAATAAGCGTTTACAAAAAAAAGAACATTAAAGGCCAGTCTCTACATGCATGCAGATGCACATACTTGAAATATTAGCAAATGGAATATAGCAATGTGTGAGAAGGATAATACATAGGACCAATGTGCCAGGAATGTGAAGGCAGTTTAACACACCAAACAATGTAGTTCGTCACGAAGCAATTAAAGGAGAAAAATCATTCTGATTCTTAATGGACACAGAAAATAGTACCTATTTGTGATAAAAATAATCCTAGCAATCTAGAAAAAGAAGGAAATGTTCTCAAAATCTGTGTGTGTGTGTGTGTGTATGTATGTGTGTGTGTTTTTGGTACTAGAGATTGAATTCAGGGGCACTCAGCCACTGAGCCACATCCCTGGCCCTATTTTGTATCTTATTTAGAGGTGAAGTCTCACACTGAATTGCGCCTCGCTTTTCCTGAGGCAGGCTTTGAGCCCGCGCTCCTCCTTCCTCAGCTTCCCAAGCCGCTGGGAATCATGTCTAACATAAAATATTGAATCTTTCCTCTAATACAGAGACATCTGCTCTCACCACTCCTGTTCAACATTCTGGAGATTATAGCCAGTGTAGTAAGGCTAAGAAATAGGAATAAATGCTTTAAAGATTTAAAAAGACTATTCATAGGTGTGACATCACAGTCACATACTTGGCTACGTAGGAAAGCCTGTGGAATCTTCAAAAAGCTACTAAAACTCATGGGGAGAGCCAAAGATGTATCACAGGGGCAGAGAGCTTGCCTGTCATGCATGAGACCTTGGGTTTGATCCTCAGCATTGCAAAAACAAAACAAAAAAGGTAAAATTTCCAAGACACTTCAATGCAAAAGAGTAAATTCAATTCATACATGCTAGTAATAAGCAATCGAAAAATGAAATTTTTTTGTTTCTGTTTATAATAACCTAAAAAATAAGGCATACAGGAACAAATTCAATAAAAGACATGTAATACCTCCACTTTGTATATTATGAAACATTTCTGAGAGAAATTAAAGTTGAACTTTGACAGTGGATAGATCACATTTACAAAGTTGGAAGATTCAGTTTTGTTAAGGTATCATTTCTTCCTAGATTTGTCCATAGATTGAATGTAATCCCAGCAAAACCCCAGCAGACTTTTTTTAAGGGACAAGCTGAGTATAAAATCTATATGTAAATATAATCCAGAGTTATGAACACAGTTTCAAAAAAGACAAAATTGGATGACTTAGGCTACATGATAAGTACTAAGTATAAAAATGCAGCTGTCAGAATGGTATAGGTGTAACAGTAGAGAATCCAGGCATAGAGCCACACAGATATGGTCAGATGATTTCTGACAAAAGTATCAAAGTAATTCAGTAAGGAAAGGAAGCCTTTTAACAAATGGTGCTGGACAAGTTGTTTTATGGTTGGTTGAAGTTTTCTATAAGAAAGGTTTTTAAGGTAATCAATTCAACCCAGACTTCTTAAAAAATCAAGTATCCATGCAAAACAGAAGCAGATCAGGTGGATCAGATGATCGAGTCTTGACCAGTGGAATAGCAGAGAAAACTGAGGGGTTCAGGGGTAGTTCATTGGTAGTTCTATCCCCACGCTGCAAAAATGAAACCCCAAATTAAAAAAAAAAAAAAAAAAAAGTGACATTACAATTCAGTAAGGAAAGAATGCAATTATCCAGTAAATGATACTGAGACAGGTAATTGTTCAGTTGTAAAAAAATGGGATTCCTCTTTCACACTACACAAAAATCTTTTAAATTTTAAGATTTAAATGTGAGAATTAAAATTTTTAAACTTTTAAAAGAAATTTTTTTATGCTTCTAAGTAGGTTGGTCTACAAGGAGCACACACTATGGAGGAAAAAAATGAGTAAATTTGTCAGATTAAATTTAAATGCCAACAAAAGATATTATGAGTAAAGTGAAAAGATAAGCCATAGAATGCCAGGAAATTGTCTAACACATAAAATCAACAAAACTTAATATCCAGTTCAGATCAATGAGAATAATGAACCAACCTCACATCATAAAATAAGCAAAGGATATGAAGAACAGAGTAATCGAGGCAGAAATCCAAATTACCAAAAGCTATTTAAAAAGGTTCTCCTCCTGTTAGTACCATGGGAGATTCAAATTAAAACAAGGCACTGAAATTTTATACTCTTAAGAATTCAAAAATAAAAAAGTGGCAATACTTATTTCTTAGGACAGAAGGTGTGTAGAATTGTACAGCCATTTTGGAAACTATTTGAGCATTACCAAATTGAATATATCATTACCTAGTTATTTACCTCATCTCCTTGTTGTGTACTTTAGATTGGTGTTTTTCAAACTGTGGGTCCTCACCCACTGGATCATGAGTTTCAAACAGTAATTTTCTTTTTTTTTTTTTGGTATAAGGATTGAACCCAGGGGCATTTAATCACTGATCCACATCCCTAACCCCTTTTTATATTTTATTTTGAGACAGATATCAAAAGTTGCTTAGGGCCTTGCCAAATTGCTGAGGTTGGCTTTAAACTTGCGATCCTCTTGCCCCAGCCTCCTGAGCTGCTGGAATTACAGGTGTGCAGCACCGTGCCTGGAGGAATTTTCTTTCTTAATAAAATAGAATATTTTTCAATGTCTGCAGCTAAGTATTATTTATAAATATTATTTCATAAATCTTTTGTTTTGGATATAAAACAAGTGTTAAGTTTGTAGAGGATCCCCAGGTAAAAAATGTATCAGGGACAGCAAAAATAAAGGATTGATTTCTTGCTACTCTTGCCTCTGGGTAGAGAAGGCTGTTGTACATAAAGAACACAGACCATAAATGAAGAGATTGGGATCTTTGTTTAAAAGCCAATGCTTGTGTTTTTTTTTTCTATAGGTGTACAAGAAAACATATATAAGAATATTTATTTAAAAAAAAAGAATATTTATTTCAGCATTGTTAGAAACCTCAATATCTACCATAAAGAAAACAAATCCATTGTGATATATGTAAATATCAGAATACTGTAAAACAATGAAAATGAGTGAACTGTAGCTACATGGATCATTATTGATAAATCTGAAACACATGAGATTGAGTTAAAAAAAAGCAACTTGTGAAAGGATTCATAGAGTATGCCACCATTTCATATAGTATGCCAAAAATGTGCAAAACATCCCTCTAGCTTTTATGAATGCAGACTGATGAGGAAGAGTTTGCAGTATGTATGGGAATGACAGCCACTAGGCTGAGAACCGTGACTACCTCTGGGGAGGACAGAAGAGAATGGTATCAGAAAGATATACAAGAAGCTTCAACTGACTTTGTAATACTTGGTATTAAAATCTTTTAAAATTAAGCAAAATATTAATGTTTTATAAAACTGTGTAATGAACACAGTGTTTACAATATTCTCTTTCAGTTTCTGAATATAGTTGAGATGTTTAAAATCAAATCTTTATGTGAGTTTAGGAAAGAAAAAAAAGATTGCAAAATGAAGCTAGAAACCATTAGAAACCAGTTTCACCATCCCAGAGTATAAACTGTGGTTTAACAGTACTAGGAACCATGTGACTGTTGCTTATCCTTTTTATTGTTAGAAGGAAAGCTTTTTGAGCATTTGCTTTTTCAAAGCTGTTTTCTTGGATTATAGCATTCATTAACATTGTGGACTCTTGTTAGGTTCTGATCTGAAGCTTCTGCCGTGTACCAGTAAGGCTATTATGCCATACTGCCTGCATTTGATGTTAGCCTGTTTTAAGGTAAGCCTTAAGTTGATTAGCATAAAAAACATTTAATTTGCAATAATGTCTTGATGACTTGGAATGACTTGAATTGAGAACCTTATTAACGATTGTTAGTTTAGTACTTCCAAAGGGCAGGTTGATATAGAGGGAAAAACACAGGGGCTAGGAATTAACAAATATTAAATAAAAACTGTAGTTGATAAAGATGAATAGGGAAGTTTACAAATAATAGTGGAACAGATTTGCAAATAACCTTGCCTATAGTAAGGCTCAGTAAATATTTTGTAAGTTAATATACAGGTCAGACTATATTTAGCTATAGGAGAAAGGAACATAAATGCCACTTGAGTTTGTAGAGGGATGATAAGTTTATTATAAAGATATAGAGGATAAAGGCATTTTATTTTTTTTAGTTGTAGAAGAACATAATACCTTTATTTTATTTATTTATTTTATATGGTGCTGAGGATCCAACCCAGTACCTCCCACATGCAGGCAAGCGCTCTACCACTGAGCCACAACCCCAGCCCTGGTAGAAGCATTTTAGACATGAGAATGAACACCAGCAAAGACCCAGTAGTGTTGGAAAGGTTCAAGGATTTTTGAAAGGACACCAGCGCCCTGGCTGTAGGTAGAACGGAGCCTTAGATTGGAGTAGAGGTTTGTGGGTAAGGCAGTAATGTTATTGGTTCTCCACTGAAGAACATCCGTTCCCTAACTTAGCTCTGAACCACTTGGAGCAACAGAAGGATCTGAAGTATGATTTTATGCTGGCCATTTAAAGCAGAAAGTCCTTTGGCTGTTTCTCTAGTTCATATTTCCTTCTTACTCACTGCCTTTCTTTCTGTCTAGTCCCATATTCTCCTCAAACCCTTCTCTCTTAGATAGATGGCCTCTTGCCCATCTTTTCCACTCACCCCTTAGGTCTCCAGAATCTTTCCTCTGTTATTCCGGATGACTTAACTTTATGTAGCCATGGTTCAAAATCAAAAGTTTCCAGGTCACACATGAATGTCCAACTCCCAGTTAAATACCTTGCCAGCAACTGTCAGCTTTGCAGAGGGAGCCTCCAGCTTCTCTGATTAAGATCTACCCTCCTTAGAAGGCAGTTATTTTCTACTCTGTTCCTTTCTTTTTCTAATGATCATCATCAAACATTTGTATATGCAGCATTTTTTTAGGAGGTAATATTTGGTGCATTTTAGATTACCCTGTGATTTCTTTCTGGTTTAAATCTTTGTCTTGCAGCTTAGAGCTTTCACAGACAACAGAGACGACATGGCTTTGGGGCATGTGATTGTATTGCTTCAGCAGGAGTGGCCACGAGGAGAGAATCTTTTCTTGAAGGCTGTTAATAAGATTTGTCAACAAGGAAATTTCCAATATGAGAATTTTTTTAATTATGTTACAAGTATCCTTTTTCTTGTTAAAGCGCCAACAGGTTCTAATTTCTTAGAAAATGAATGAACCACTCTGGGTAAAAATACTGGTTCTTTTGGGGAAAAAGGGAAAGAATGGTGATTAAAAGTGGGGCTGTAACAATTGGTTTCATAAAAGTCTTAAAAGGCTTCAAAGATGTAATTCAGGGCATCAGGAGTATCAAAAACCATGTTCATTTTTCTCTTCTAACTGACCTCTAAGAAGGTGTCCAAGATGCCTGAAGTAATAACTTACAGGTTGTGGACAAGCCCAGGCTGGCTGGTTTAGCCATAGAAAATGATAGTACCCTGGCCTTCGTCTAGCCAAAGAGTACCCCCCTCTCCTTTCCTGGGACATTGACTGTCCCCTGAGATTGCTTATTAGTACATCATGCCACACTGTCACAGCTACCAATGAGCACCCACCAAAGGTTCTGGTATCAGTAATGGGCAGTGCTTTATTTCACAGTTAGGGAAAGACCTTTGAATTGAAGGTTATACACCAGTTTGGGTGTTTTTATTTCATTGCTTAACACATTATTTTGAGTTATAAGATGTATTCGGTCTTTGTCCAAGTACTCAGAGCAATGAGTTAAAAACTGTTAGATGCCTTTTGAGAATCTAATGAAAGTCGTATAGCTTTTCACCAGAAAAATGTGTATGTGAATGTCATCAACATTTTGCATGAAATTTCCAAGTTTCTCAGATCCTTCTTTCCCTGAAGCATCTAAGAATCCTTGCCACACTAGGTATTTTATGATTTATGTTCTATAACACAAAACAGTCCATCCCACACCAAACACCTCTTTGATTTCTTATTAAGAAAAAAATTGTTTTTGCTCTTATGAGCATGTAGACTCTGCTAAATTATCACTGGAAAAAACACATTTTCCTAATATTCTTCAGCCAGGCACATCGGAAGCCAGAACTCTCTTTATGAGGCCGCTGGGTTGATCTAAGAATCATAAGTTTTGGAATCCGATAGACCTGGATTTCAGATACTCTGCAATCATTAGTGGGATTCGAAGGGCAAGTCTGTCAACTGCTGGGAGCCAGTCCCACCTGAGAGCACTGAGACCTTGTCTTTACGTGTGGTTAACCTGAATATGGCTGCAGACATTGATATGCTGGAGGAGTTTGCCTACTTGAGAACTCAGGAAGGTGGGAAGATTCATCTGGAATTACTCCCCAATCAAGGAATGCTGATCAAGTAAGTAGACTCTCTTTTGCTCTTCTCAGCCAAGTGCTCATCTTTTGTGTACTTACATGAACTATATTGTAAATTTCAGTACCTTTTCAAAGTGTAATAGAAAGGAAGCCAAACCTTGTTTCTGTTTTTAAAGGTCAGTTTGATTCTGGGTATCTTTTGAAAGACTTGTGTTTTCTTAACTAAAGGATATTTTGAAAAAAATATTTAAATTGGAGTATTTCTGTCAAACTTCTTCACTAGATAGAAGGTTCCTTTTCTTTCCAAAATATACACTGATTTTGTAAATTTCTGATGAGACAAAGGGTTTTTAACAAAGAGCAACCATATTTAAAGATGTTCTGGGTTAGGAAAATTTATTAGGAAAAACTACAGATTTTATTTATAAAACTATACTTGAAGCCCTCATTGTTTATATTGCACAAAGTGGAACAGCTCATTGTAGTACCTCCAGAAAGAAGCCACCTGTCCCCAGGTGAAGGTGGGGGTGCTGGCTCTCAGGCCTGCCCCCTATACCACAGGATGTTACCTAAATTTCGGGTTGGCTCAGATGAAAATGTGAAGTTAGTGACCATTTATGATTTTTAAATAGCTCATAATTTTGCTTCTCTCCTCAATCTTCATTGTAGTTTGGGTAATATCTCCTCCCTGCTGTGAGTGCCACGTGCAGTTTTATTTTCATACTTCTCCTTTGCTTCCTGCATACTCAGTGTGTCTGCAAGTCAGTGTTAGAGGTACTGCAAGGGACTGACCCCGAGTGGGAAGAAAGTACCTCAGTGTGGAATAAAAGAATTTCTAGTTGTTGAAAGCAAAAATCCACATCTTGCTCTGTCTTTGGAGAGTCTTAGAAATGTTGAGGAAGGGAAATAAGAAACATTTATTCTGGATTTCTACAACCTCAGTAATTTGACACATAGCAAACATTTCTGTTTATGTTCTAGCAAACAATAGCGTCTTGTGGAATCCATTCTAAAGAATGGAGAGATGAACTGGTTTTTTTTTTTTTTTTTTTGTCCCCTTCATCTTGTAAATGATACTGAATATTCTAAACACTTAAAACAAAAGGACAAATGCTCTTTTTTTGAAAACCTGAAACCCTTATGCATGAAGGTGGCTTAGGCAAGATGGACTGGCATGCTCATCTTCCCTTCTCCCCTCAGTTTCCTAAGATGGTGAATCAAAACTATGGGAAAAATAAATAATGGCATGGTTCACTCCTGATATTGTGTGGAAATAGATCACTTTTTGATATGAGAGCCCAGGGAATCCCTTTTGTGTTAGGATTCCTAGGTTTTGAAACAGAATATACAAATATACCTTTAATAAAGCTAAAAATTAACTAAAAAGTTAATCAATAATCCTCATACAAATGGTCCTAACATAGAAGGATCCTCAGCTAGAACCAGACTCCACCTACATGGGTTAAACATGCAGAGGATGATCACATCATCTAGATCCTGCTTCACTGTTGGGGGATGAGTGAGAGAATGGGCTGTCAGACACAGTGGAACCTCAGTCCTCCTTGTTCTGAGCTTCTCTTCTCTTCTTGAACTGAACAGTACCATGGGCACATGCAGGCAATCCCTAGGACAAGGAATTAAAGCAAAGAAGCATCAAATACCCCAACAGTGTCACTAGGAGGGGTTGTTTGTATAAAGGGCACCCAGCCTGCATTCCCAGGCTTTGGGGGCAGTTCTAGGCTCTCCCATGTTGACCTGTCTAACACTTAATTTCTTCAAGCGTCCTGTAGAAGACAAGCCTCTTGGGAAACCTGAAGTTTCATTGGTTTGGAAAACAGGAATAGGGATTGTTACCTAGTGATCTGACCTTGTAGGAATTTGCTGGGTCTTCTCTCTGTGGGTCTCAAAGTAAAGTTGAAGCCTATATTTCAGATAGCGTATACCTAAGCTACAGAGGAGAAGCAAACTGCGTAAGACAGTGAGCTTTTACTAACTGAGGTGTTATTAGACTCTTGAATAAAACTATCTATATTCCTTTTCCCTTTGGGTTCCAAACAAATTCTCTGAAGCCATTGCAGACCTTGTGGGTGGTCCCTCCAGATGAGTGGCAGAGATGTTGTGAACAGTGTACAGCTCCTCCCCTTGGGTAAGGTTGTGAGTCGTCCTAGTTGTGGCATCTCCGATGCAAGCAGGTACAGTACAAACCCCAAGGGCACCTGGTGTCTGACCTAAAGGAGAGATAAGCTCTTCATCTGTTACGTGAAGTGTTTTAACGTAGAGAAATGTTTCTATGCTGATATTTGCAGTATCTTAGTTGTATTAGACTGGGTTAAAATGGAAAACGATATGTTGAATGAGGTGAATACCAGCTAATATGCTAAATCTTTGTTGTTACAGAATTCTGCAAAGCCATGGGTCCCAGACTCATTTTCCCCCATCAGTTGCTTTTCTCAATACTTGGTTGGACTTCAAACTCACGCTTTATCCAAAACATTGCCAGCCCCTCTAGTCCTGTTGGAAGGCCCTTTCAGTCTGGGGTTTCAATCCTGTCCCTGGTGGTCACACAAAGTCACCAGGTGTATTTCTGGGACTTTTGTGGGCATGAGAAGAGTACAGAGTGAAGGAGGCTGGATTTGAACTCATGTCTTCTCAAATGCTGACCCCTCCCCTCTACTACCCAGTCACTGCATCATCCTCTTCCTCACTGATGGCTTTTAATACCAAATCTCACATGGGCTGAGCTCTGGGACCAGGAACCAAGATGCCTCTGGACTCGCACCAGCAGCGGGTGCAGTGAGGGCTCACTAGCTTCTCCCCAGTCTCCCCGAAAACACTCCGTGGCCAGGGGCTTGTCCAGGTTACAGTTTCTGTACAGTCCGCTTCCAGTCTTGTGTACCTTCTCCGGAGTGTTGTTTTTGCAGTGCAGGGTGCGTTGGTGTGGGTGTTTGAATGCTGCTGTTTGCTGTTTTTTAAAGGCCTTCTAGCCCTCCCATGGGGTTACTGCAGCAGGAATTCTTACCTGTGCTTCAGCCCAGCATACAGACTGCTGACAGGTACCAAGTGGAAAACACCTGCTCATAGTGTGCTGTGTGTCAACATGTTTTACTGCCCATGGTTTCCAGCTCTTTGTTCCTCAGTGCTCTTTTTCATGCTTTATTTAATTTTTTTAATTTGTTCCGCATTCCTTGGCAAACCATCTGGTTGTAATATTGTAACATTTCTTATTTATTTTCCATAAGTTGCCAGTGTGTTTGTGTCGAATTTAAAAATCATTATGGATCTGGAAAAAATACTTATATAAAGCTATATTAGATTAAGCGCTAAATTATGATTCACTTTTGATAAAACATGAAGCTTTCAGTCATAAGTATTTAAGAATGCTGAAGTTTAAGTAAATTTTTATTTGTGGATTTTAATATTAGTGACCATACTGTCTGTGGTGTAAATAAGCATTAGCACAGCTTTCTCCTGACACTGATGCTAGTTTTTCAGACCTTGTCTTTCTGAATCGAAAATATTTGATAGGCTAAATGATGCCATATTTATTATCTAGTTTATCCTTCTCTTACCCATAAAAGCAACTACAGTCATCTGTCATCTACTGATGGGGATGAGTTCTAAGAAGTTCCTCATTAGGCAATTTCTGCATCATGTGACCATCACAGAGGGGACTTACACAAAAGGAGGTGATATGACTAACGCACACCTAGGTTTAATGGGACCCGCGTGGCCCATCATTGACTGAAACATCTTTCCTCAGTACATGACTGTAATTCCCATGTTCATCCAAACTTGCTAAAGGGCTAGAGGCTCCACTAGAACTATCATCATGTGGGGCTACTCTTTATTTATGGAAACAATACCACTGGACCTCGCTTAGCAGAATGGAGCATTTAATTACATTTTGATTGTATTAAGGGGAGATTTTGCCCCTCAACTTGCCTGCAAATATATACTAGTTACTTCCGCTTGAGCAGAGGATCGCCTCCAATGTGAGGTTGCAGCCTGGGACCCAGCAGAGCAGGATCAAGGTTGCATCTAATAGTCTGCATCTGCTCCCAATGGAACCCAGAGCCTCCACCCCGCTGACACCATGTCCCAGCTCCTGAGTTCACTAGCCAGACTGGGTTAGGACAGTCCACAAAGAGCTGTGTGTTTTCCCCACAGCCCGATGTTTCACTGCATAGTTCTTTTAAACATCCATGGGTGTGGTAGAATGTTCTGTAATATCTTTACTAGTCTAACAAAGCCTGATTTTTTTTCTTCTATTGCATTGCAATTTTATGCCCCTGATGCACTTATTTTATATAGTTCATACAAGTTTTAAAAACAAACGTTTTAGAATGATCAGTAGTTTTGTTTGCACACTACATGAAAATCTCACTTTCCAGCTTGTCTAAAGAGAGTTAGGCGGTAGGGGCAGGGAACAATGGTGGCTTTTGTCTGTCTCAGTCTACCACTTATTACCAAACTAGTAACCAGAATCCTTTCCTCTTAATCGAGTCCACTGATTTTTGATGGATTTTTCTTTTCCTCTCTGCATTTTGTGGTCTTAAGTTTTCCAGGATTTCATTTGTGATTTCCTTTTCTAATACACAACTTTTGGGACACAGGGAGCACTTTGCTTGTGTTCCCACCGACCCTTCCACGCAGGGCCCTCCAAGTCTCCTGGACAGATCTGGTCTTTCTAGGACTTTGCAGGCCTCTGTCAGTGATTCTGCCTCTCTCCCAACCTGTGCCACATTCTTGTCTCAGGACCCTCCAGTCCCCCTGCTTTCTCTCAAACAGATGAGAGTCTGGATGGGCGCAGTGCTCAGAGGAGCTTCCCTTTTCTGGCACTCTGGGAGAGGGACAGCAGGGACCCCAACGGCTGTGTTGAGGCCCAGGCCTTTCCAAGCCTTCAGGGAGCACCAGCCGCAGGGGCCCCGGTGGAAACTGTCCTCAGTGATTGGTGCACTCTGGGTTCCCTCCTCTCTGCTGCTGCCTCTCTAGAGCCTGCTGTCCCGGCTGGACACAGAGCTTTGTGGCCAGTGTGGGTAGCAACCATTCTGCCCCAAGTAACCAAAATGTGTGCAGGCCAGAGGTGGGGATGCATACTGCCAGAGCTCCAGGAGTTCAAAAGCAAAGCAGGTGGCAATTCAAGAACATTCAGCTGTTTAAAATAACTTGGTTTAGGGCGGGAAAGTGCCTCTAGCTTTCTGAGAAGAACAGGCAGGAGTGGTTGGCTGGTTGCAGCTTTTCTTTCTTTTCATTTTAAAAATGTGATTAGAACGTTTTACTTTTTATGCTTAGAAACGAGGCAGGCTTTGCTCCTACCAGGTAGCACTGGGCAGTGGTGCCGCTGCTAACGCCTGCTCTCCATCTGTCTCCCTGTCCGCTGCCTCAGGCACCACACTGTCACTCGCGGCATCACCAAGGGCGTGAAGGAGGACTTCCGCCTGGCCATGGAGCGCCAGGTCTCCCGCTGTGGTGAGAATTTGATGGTGGTGCTGCACAGGTTCTGCATAAACGAGAAGATCCTGCTCCTTCAGACTCTGACCTGAGCCGGGGCCTCTGCTCCAGAGGCCGCAGGAGCGGCGATGAGCGCGGCTGTCCACAGCCCTCGAAAAGAAGGACCCGGGGTCCAGCTCCTCCTCGATCGCTTAACCGTAGTTCCCAAGAGCTAAGAAGCTACTTCTATTTTCAAGAGTCACTTTTTGTAATTTTTGTAAAACAAGAGAACCCATCTGTTTTGTAAATAAAAATCATCCTAAAATTTGAGGTTTTTAAAAATTTAGTTCTTGTGAATATCTAAACCAGGGCGCAACTTCTATGCATTATGTAGATTCTTAAAAAGACATCTGCCTTCCTTGATCTCAAGGTTTTATTTCCTGTAATGAAGCCTTGGTAAGTATTACATACTAACATAACGTTCGGCCTCTTCCAGTTGCACCAGGGTGAGTGGTTTGTCCACACACCCGCCTCTGAAAAATGATGGCTACAGAAGGACATGTCAGTTCCTTCCTTCCTTCCTTCCTTCCTAATATTTTTAGTTGTAGATGGACACAATTACTTTATTTTATTTATTTATTTATTTTATGTGGTGCTAAGGATTGAACCCAGTGCTTCACACAAGCTAGGCAAAAGTGAGCCACACCCCAGCCCACATGTCTGTTTTTTAACCAGGACTCAAAAGTTAACTGGCACATCCATTATCAAGTACCTTGCTTGTCAAGGAAAGCAGTGCCGTTGGAACTAACCGACCTTTCCAGGGCACTATCAACAGCCACTGTCATTCTCAGGGCCTAGAGTCTGACCTCTGTGGCTCTGCTGCTGTGTTCTGTGATATTCTTCAGCTGCATGTGCTTGAAAAGCCCACAGGATAGCTTAAGAGTCGGCAAGAGAGAGCTCACTTTGCAGTTCCTAAGCAGCTAATCAGGGGTTATGGTTTCTATTTTTGTAATGTGAAATAAAGTACCAACCCAGAGTTGGGTGGAATCTTGGAAGTGCTAAGAAGGGATCTCTTTTTCTAAAAATAAGTCAAACTACAGACAAACAATGATACTAAGCAGAGAGAATAGTAATACAGCCCTGAAGCCAGATGCTCCTTGGCCCTGTGACATTTATGTCTGTACATTTCATCTGCCTTCTGTTGTCCACTGCGGAATTTTGCAAAGAGGAAAAAGTTTTCCAAAGAGGAAAAAGCAATTGAGCAATAAAGCCTTCATGAAGAGTTGATGGTGTATATAACGGGAGGGGAGGATCAACAAGATGCCCAAAGTAAGGAACGCAGACGTCCAGGCTTGACCTTGCTGTTTTGAAGGGCTCGTTTTTTGGCCCTGCTGCCAAAAAGGGGACTTCTCTCTCACTCATCTCTTTTTGAGTGGTAAGAACACAATGTGAGATCCAGTCTTTTAAATTTTATTATTTGTCTTCCATAACCAAAGCTTACATCCATTGAGATCCTCAACTCACAGCCCCTGGCAACCACCGTTCTCTGCTTCTTTGAAGTTGATGAATGAATGAATAAAGTGTGATATACAGTAAAATAAAAGTGCAAAGAACTACATTTGGGGGGAGACAAAAATTCAAGAAAGAGAAAGGAGTCATAGAAGCCACATAAGAGAAGGTGCCTTATACAAGTAGAATCATGCAGTGTTTGTCTTTATTTCTGCTTTAATAATGGAAAATTATTCAGCCTTCAAAAAAGAAGGAAATCCTGCTGTATGCAACAACAGGGAAGAACCTGGAGGCTGTGCTAAATGAAATGAGCCAGAAACAAATGCCACACGATCCCGCTGGCGGGAGATACCTCGTTCTCTAGTATAGCTTCTATGGCTCCTTTTCCTTTATTTCTTTTTAAAAAATATTTATTTATTTGTTAGTTGTAGTTGGACACAATACCTTTAGTTTATTTATTTATTTTTATGTGGTGCTGAGGATCTAACCCAGGGCCTCCCACGTGTGAGGTGAGCACTCTACTGCTGAGCCACAACCCCAGCCCCCTGGCTCCTTTTTCTCCTGAATTTTTGTTTCTCCCCAAATTTAATTGTTTATGCTTTTATTAACTCTAAGTTAAGCTCTTGAACTTTCAGTTGTTCACCTAAAGCCACAGTAGGAGTCAGTAAAAGGAACTGATTGACAGGAACCACCCATCTTGGAAGTGACTTAAGATTGTAAATTGGAAAACAACTTGTTATAGATTCAGCATTGCAGTAATGGCGGTCTATGATATTTTCTGCTAAACTTGGCACTCAAGATAATATCAAGCAGTACCTCAGCAATCCTTAAACAATAATCAAGGATGCAAGGTTTGGCCTGGTGTATTGGCACCCCCTTTCTCCACAGAAAAGTCTTAACTGGACTTCTCCAGAAATCTGCACTATGGCTGATTTTAGGATTGTCAGCAAAAGAGTCTCTGCAAAAGAGTTCAATGTAGATAAACTTCTATTTTCATGCTGCCCTGTTTTACTTGGCCACTGTTGAAGAAATCAGCACTCCAGGTGCTGGACACCCCCTTACTAGTTTTTCACAAATGTATCCAGTATAGTAGTTTGTAGAAATGTACAAACAAGGCCTCTGGCCTTGAGCTGGGATTTACAGAGATGTCTACTTTTTTTAAGATAAGAGAAGTTACCAACTGGGCTCCATGGTAACAGCTGGCAGAGGGAGGAAGGGAAGGGGAGAAGAAGCTCTCCCCTTCTCAGGTGTTCCTTGAAGGGTTAAGTTGCCCGGAACAGTGAAAGAAAAATCACCTTTTATGTGAACTTCAGACTGTGAACTTCTGATCCCCTCCCCTTACTTGCTGGGTATAAAACTCTGAAACTACCTGAACTTGGGGTTCAGGGGATTGATTGATTATAGCAAAAGCTGTGCCCTCTGAACCTGGCTGCAGCCAAATAAAACTGTTTCCTATTATCTTCAGTGCCTTGTCTCGTCTGTCTCTACAACACTGGATGGCCTTTTCCAGTGCCACCCACTGTTCCTCTTCCACTTGCAAGCCCTGAACAGGCTTCTTCCTGTGACACACTTAACTGAAGAGTCTCAGGATTCTGCCAGAGTGGCTCTTTTCTGCAAATTAGCAACCAAAGAGAGAGGAGCCCAGGCTAAGATCAGTTCACAGAAACATAAGTGACCAACTTGATTCCAACACACCAAATTGTGTAGAGGGCAACATGAATTCTGATTGGTCCATATATTAATTAAATAATGTCTAACATTTACTGATCACTAGTTATCTGCCAGGCTTCAGGCAAAGGGTTTCAGTTGTATTTTCTCATTTGTAATAACCCCATGAGGCCAATTACATGTGGATGAAGAGGCTGAGGCTTTAAGGAGTCCAGTCTCTGTCCTGAGGTCATCAAAATGTAGCCCATGGAGCTTGACTCTGCTTGAGAGGTTGGAATCTAGACCACCCACTGTGTGATACTCCTCCTGAGCTTCCATATTTTTTGCTGTGGTGTTGGACTCTGAAGATGAGATAACTAAAGATAGAAAAATAAAACTAAGGGCATGTTTTCTACCTCCAGGAAGTTGGCAAATAGGAGACCCACATACAGCTATTTGGACTGTAGGCCTGTTAGTGGTGTGAAGATGACACTGGGAGACAGGCACAGAGGAAGAGGAGGAGGATGAAACAATTTTACTAGAACTTAAAATATGAAGATCTTTATGAGATTGAGAGGCATCCTGGAAATTTGATGACATTTAAAAGCAAACAAATCCTGTTGAGTACTAGTCAGTAGAACGTGTGAACCAGGTGCTGGAGGTGAACACACGAACAAGAGAGGCTCCATCCCAGCGTCCACTGGACCACAGCCTGAAGATGGCCCCATCTCCATGGGCTCTGAGTTCCCTTTTGGGCACCACTATCCTTCCCTCCCAGGAGCTTGTTCCCTCTCATCATTTCATCTTTAGTCATAGCCTAGAGCTCACTCCAGTTCCACCTGTTAAAGGAATTCACATACATCTCTGTGAAAGATGTATATTTTACCTCTCCCAAGACTACTGACCACTGGTCCTGATGGTGAAATTTCAAACACCATGCTTGCCTCCCTAAGACGAGTTTTCTGAACAGTGCTCTCACAATTTTAATCTTTTTTTAAAAATCCTCATGAACTCTCGCTTTCTTGTAATCTCATCTTTTTTAACCACTTCTGCACAAATTGTTCAGGCTCTTAGGTATTAGTTTCCTGGGGCTGTTGTAACAAAGTGCAATAAACCTGGTGGCCTAAAAGAAAGAGAAATTTATTATCTCACAGTTAAAGAGGTTACAAATCCAAAATTGAGATGTCATCAAGGCCATGCTCCTCTGAAACTCCGGGTGGAACACTCTTTCCCCTCACCAGCTTGCAGTGGTGGCCGCACTGCTGACATTCTTGGCTTGTAGATGCACCATTCTGATCTCTTCTGTCATTGTGGGGGTCTTCAGTGTGTCTCTTCAGGTCATTTCCCTCTTCTTACAAGGACACCAGTCATACTGGAGGTATAGCCCTACCTCCAGTGTGACCCCATATAAACCAGTTGCATGTGCATGGACCCCACTTTCAAGTAAGGTCAGATTCTAAGGTGCTGGGGTTAGAACCTTAACATTTATGTTGAGTTGTCACGATTCGATCAATCATACTTTGGGAACCATATTTTGGGGTTTTTGTTTTGTTGTTGTTTGTTTATATAATCTTAGAGAATAATATCAATTCCCCTGTTCCTCATAAAGCTATCCCAAGTTTTTGCACCTTTTACAACCCAGGGCTTCCCTCTTCCGCATGAAGCAGAGGTGAGACAAAGCAAGGGCATGGTTTGCAGTTAAGGAAATGATGCATTGGATGTCTTCCTTTAATGGGCAATACTGGAATATAGGATTCTCTCTGGGCTCTCCTTCATTGTGCTCCAACAGACAGACAATGTGTAGGAGGGGAGGATGTAATTTTAGAGCGCTGTATTAATCACTTTCCCTCAAGGGCATCTGCCAGGGGTGAAGACAAAGGTATAAAGTATTTCTGGTTCATAATTAAAAGTCAAGCCATTATGCATGTCTAGGAGGAGAAGTTCTTTATAAATGGATCACCACTTGTTTATTATAAAAACTTCAGAGACGTAACTGTCTCAAGGAGATAGAAAGGGGAAGGAATATGATGGAGTTTAGTGGTTTTTCTCATGAGTTGTAGCTTATATTTAAACATCTTGATTCACCCTATTTGGTTTGCAGTTGAAGCAAAATTCTAATGTCTAAATGGATGTGTTAGAAAAAAAAAATCTAGCAGACAATTCATTAGGCACATGTTCATCAGTGGAAGACCTAGTCACTGAAAGACTTTTAAGGAAAGGTCATGTTTTATTATGTAGGGGATTTGAAAGGAGGTCAGATGACTGACAGTAATTTAAGCTTACACCTTGTTATGTATAACAGCTGAATAATTTAAAATGTTTACTTGCCTTGATATTTAAAAGTTTATAAATACACATGCTTTTATTATAGCTACATATATACACACATATATTTTAATGTATTATGTATTATATGTGTGTATATACATATATACATATAAACATATACCTGGTAGGAATTTGAATTTGACATGGAGAAGCTAATACCAAGAAGTTAAGTCAGGGGTTATATCAAGAGCTCATGCAGAGCAGAAATAAGAAACTGGGCTTCTCAACTCCTGTGTTAGATTGTTTCATCAACAGCCATAATGGGATGCAGGCCTAACACCTTTACTTAATTTCTTATTTATTTATTTATTCATTTTAATTTCCACATTTTTTTATTGGTGCATGTAGCTGTACTTACTGATGGGATTTGTTGTCACACATTCACACATGCACACAATAATTTGACTGATATCCCTCTCCAACAACTCCCCCCACCTTCCTTGTCTCCTCCCCTTGGTCCCTTTCCCTTTCTCATCTCCCTTTGATTTCCATGAGATTCTCTCCCCCTGCCCACACACACTTTCTTTTCCTTTTTCCTCTGTAGCTTTCACAGATGAGACAAAACACAGAACTCTTGACCTGCATTTAACCGATTTCACTTAAGTTCTATCCATGTTTCAGCAAATGACATAATTTAGTTTTTCCTTAAGACGGAATAAAACACCATTGTGTACATATACCACATTTTATTTATTAATTCATCTAGTGATGGACACTGAAACTGGTTCCATAGTTTGGTTATTCTGAGTCGTGCTGCTAAAACATGGATATGCATGTATCGCTGTAGTCTAATGACTTTAATTCTTTACAATAAATATAGAGGAGTGGTAAAACTAGGTCTTATGGTGTTTCTGTGCCTTGTCTTTTGAGGACCCTCCATACTGATTTCCATAGTGGCTGTACTAATTTACACTCCCAACAGTGTAAAGGGTTCCTTTTCCTCCATATCCTCTCCAGCATTTGTTATTGCTTGTATTCTTGATGGCTACCATTCTAAATGGTGTGAGATGAAATCTCAGATGTAGTTTTGATTTGCATTTCCCTAATTGCTAATGATGTTGAACACTTTTTCATATATTCATTGGTCATTTGTCCTTCTTCCTTTGAGAAGTGTCTGTTAAGCACATATATCCATTTATTAATTGGATTATTTGGGGTTTTGGTATTTTCTGAGTTCCTTATATATTCTAGATATTAATCCTATTAGAAAAGTGGCTAGCAAACAATTTTGTAGGTTTTCTCCTCCCCTTCCTAATTATTTCCTTTGCTGTGTAGAACCTTTTTAATTTGATGCCAACCCATTTATTAACTCTAGTTTCCTAAGTCTTAGGGGTCCTATTGAGAAAGTCGTTGCCTGAGTCTATATGCTGGAGTGTTGACCCTATGTTTTCTTCTAGGAGTTTTATAGTTTCCGGCTTAATTCCTAGGCCTCTGATCCATTTTAAGTTGATTTTTGTGCAGAGTGAACGATAAGAGTCTAGTCTTATCCCTCTATAGATGATTAACCAGTTTCCCCAGCACCATTTGTTTAAAAAGTTGTATTCTCCCCAGTGTATGTTTTTGGCACCTTTATTAAGGATTTCCATACCAATTTTTGTTACTAAAGCTCTGAAGCATAATTTGAAGTCAGGTATTCATGCCGCCAGCATTGCTTTTTTGGTTAGAATTGCTTTGGCTATTCTCAGTCTTTAACTCTTCCAAATGAATTTTAAAACTGAAACTGAATTTTCATTCTATGAAATGTGTCATTGGCATTTTGATGGGGATTGCATTGAATCTGGACATTGCTTTTGGTAATATGGCCGTTTTAACAATATAAATTCTGTTTATCCATGAATATGGTAGGTCTTCCATTTTCTGAAGTCTTCTTTAATTTTTTTTTCAATATTCTCTAGTTTTCATTGTACAGGTCTTTCACCTCCTTGCTTATTAGATTTATTCCTAGGTATTTTTTGAGGCTATTTTGAATGGAATAGTTGTCCTGATTTCTTTCACAGCACATTGATTGTTAATATAAAGGAAATCTATTGACTTTTGTATGTTGATTTTGTCACCTGCTACTTTCCTGAATTTGTCTATTTGCTCTAGCAATCTTTTGGTGGAGTTTTTCAGATCTTCTGAGTATAGGATCATATCATCTGCAAACAGTGATAATTTGACTTCTTCCTTTCCTATTTTCAATCCCTTTTATTTCTTTCTCTTGCCTAATTGCTCTGGCTTGAATTTCTAGCACTATATATAACTAGGAGTAGTGAGAGTGGACATTTTTTTCTTGTTCTAGATTTTAAAGGAAATGCCTTTGGTTTCTCCCCATTTACTATGGGGTTTGCTTTGTGTTTTCATGTATAGCCTTTATGATGTTGAGGTAGATTCCTTCTGTCCCTCATTTCAAAAATGAACTTTTCAAAAATCAACTTTTTTTTTAATCATGAATGGGAGCTGAATTTTATGAAAGACTCATTTATTTACTTTTGACAGGGGAAGCTGGGGGAAGTAGTTGCTCTCAGTAAGCATTATCCCTTTACAGCCACTGTCTACTGTGTCAAACAGAAACCAAATGTCTGTATTACCAATGAAAAGAAGACTTTGGTCTGTAATTGAACACAGGACTGGAAGAACAATAATCCCTTGCCCAAAACAAGGTCTGGAGGGGATTTTAAATGTCCCTTGGCTGATCCAAGTTCTTCATCAATGTTTAAATCTACAACTGTCTTCTTTACCACAGTCGCTACTGGGAACATACTGGTGACCACTGAGTAGGTGAAATAAAGCCAGTCCAATCTGAAGTGTGCTCTAAATGTAAAATGTATACCAGATTTACAAGTCATAGCATGAAGAAAATGATTGACGCTACATCAATCATTTTATATTAATTATATGCTAAGATGATAACATTTAGATATGTTAAAGAAAATATATCATTAATATCAGTGCTATCTATTCTTTCCCTGTTTTTTTTTTTTTTTGGGGGGGGGTGCTGGTACAGGGGTTGAACTCAGGGGCACTCAACCACTGAGCCACATCCCCAGTCCTATTTTGTATTTTATTTAGAGACAGTGTTGCTTATTGTTGCTTAGTGCCTCGCTTTTTGCTTAGGTTGACTTTGAACTTGTGATCCTCCTGTCTCAGTCTCCTGAGCCTCTGGAATTACAGGGGTGTGCCACCATGCCTGGCTCTTTCCCTGTTTTTAAACATTATTTTATTCATTTTTTTATGTGAGGCAGAGGATCAAACCCAGGGCCTCACCTGTGCTAGGCAAGTTTTCTATCACTGAGCCACAACCCCAGCCCTCTTTCCCTGTTTTTAATGTGCCTATTTGAAATTTTTAAGTTACATAATGGCTGTTTGTGACTCCCATTACATAGCTCTATTGAGCTGTCTATTGAGCTACAGCATTCTCTCTAGGGATTGTTCAGTTTATACCTGGACACCTGTGAACACAGGGACCATGCCATTGGTAGAGGACAACAGTAGATCTGAATCCTGGGTGGGTGGTTAGGGTGACTTACCCAACTTCTTCCCAAGGCCAAATAACAGCCTTGTATTTCTGACTAGAGCTGTTCAGGGGCAGCAAAATCACAGACAAATTGAATTTCATAGCCCAATATTACAGAATTCAGCTCTAATTCAGATCTGGTCAAATAAAAAAAAAATTGTTCCAGAAGACGAAGGTGGTTGGTGGGTGGTAGTGTCCACACATGGTCAAGTACTCACGGGATGACCAGATGTTCACTTGTTCATGGATTTTTGCTATCCCATTCACCTGGATAGGATTGGCTTCATGGGTGTGCAATCTGTATATGGGCCCAACTTCAGAAGGGCCTGGCGCTTGGTTCAATGTTTCACTGTCACCATCTTCAAATTCTTATTAAATTCTTATGACACGATCATCTTTGATCTTGTATGTTGTAAGTAAAACCTTCCAGTGGGACAAAGGAGCCTTCACTAAGAGAGAAGACACCATGACAGGAGTGCCCTCTGTTCCTTGTTACCCCGTTTGCCCAAGCAGCACAGAATTCCAGAGCACCCACAAGCCACAGGATCGCAGTGATGAGTCACAGAAGAAACCCTGTAAAGGAAAGAGCAGCAGCTTCAAGACACCCCAAATTGATTCATTTTGTGTCTTGACCATGCTCCAGCCCTTTGCTGACTGGAGCTTGGCAATAGCATAGTAATCATCATCCTGAAGCCCCAGACTTGCTTCTGAAATAGTTCTGGTCCCCCCTAGAAGGAAGAAATTCCCAAAGAGTTTAAGATCCAAAAAAGCTTTCTGATGAGACTCCCAAATGAGCAGCTCTAGTTGGGTTTTGTAAATGATGCGGAGTTATGCATTTAAAGAGCTGACCACCTTTATTTAAAATACAGGAAAGGTAAAGAAACAAATATTTGCTGAGACCTTACTACGAGCCTACTAACCACTAGTATCTTGCTTAACCACTTAGGAGTTAAATAATGCACAGGATGCAATCTCCCTCTTTCATAGTTCAAGAAACTGAGGCTCAGAGCAGTGAAATAATTCACCATAAGTTGCCACAGCTACAAAGAAGCGAGGCTGGAGCTCACAGGTATTTCTCCCATAGCAAACCAACTCCCAGACTTCAAAGAATACTGTTAAGTAAATCTCATGATTCATATCCTATATTAAAATTTTCAGGCCCATTACCTAGGCAAGCATTTATTATACTAAATATAAATGATGTATTTCAGTGCTTGCTGAGATAATTGCTACCTTCTATGCTCTATGATGGAATAATAAATAATCTGTGGAAATAAACACACAGCACCATCAAACTCTGATGACACATTAGGATGCCCCTCGTGGTATGACCTGGGGAGATTCCGAGGCCCAGACTTCTGGGTTGGATGATCCATGCCAATTAAGCTGCTTGCTGCTAAACAGCCGATTTAGTGTGCCTCATATTTTCAACATCCTGGGACGCCTGTGGCTGGACGGCTGCATGTCAAAATAGAACCCTTTTTCAGAGTCCTCATGGGATCTAAACTTCTTCCACTGCACACACTGATTCATAACCTACCTCTCATCAGCTGCGCTCTCTCCCTGAAACACTTCTCTAGTTCTTCTACTATTGAAATCCTGTCCACTGTCCAAGGCCAAGTCCCTTCCAGGAGGGGTTCCACTGAGAGCCTCTGCATCCCCCAAAGCATCTGTCTCTGTATATCCAAAGATAAAAATTGTTTAGAGATGGCACAGACCGAACAGAACTCTGGTACATTTTAGCCCAAGACACGCTTGCATAAATTGGACTTCAATACTTGTTAGTTTTCAACTCCTCCCAGACACTAAGGGACAGGTGTGTTCCTAATTTGCAGCATCCACTTTGTAAATACGCACTGACAGGAAGGCCCTTATAATAAAGTTTCCCCGGGGCTGTTTCTCTAACCTGTCAGCCTGATTCCCGTTTTAGTCAGTTTTTGCATCACTGTGCCCAATATTCCTGACCAGAAAAATTACAGGAAGAAACGTTTCTTTTGGCTCCTGGTTTCAGAGGTTCAGTTCATGACGGGCTTTGCACCCAAGGTGAGGCAGAACTTCACGGTAGAAAGGCTCGGTGGAGGAGAGAAGCCCAGGACATGACAGCCAGAAGCAGAGAGAGAGAACTCCATTCACCTGGGACAACATAAAATCCCAAAGGCACACCCCCAGTGACCTACCACCTCTTCCAGCCATACCCTGCCTGAACTACAGTCATGGCCCAGCTAATACACTTGAATGGATCAATCCACCAATTAGGCTACACTCCTTAGAATCTGATCATGTCACCTCTGAACATTCCTGCATGTGTCACACATGAGCCCTTGGAGGACACCACATACCTAAACCATAAGCCATAACTCAGTGTCTTTCTGATCTGGAAACATCAAACACCCTCCCATCCCCTGGCTACATCTGGTTATTTAACTTTTAACTGACAATCAAAATTGCTTAGCCTGAAGCATGACAGAAAACATTTGTGTAACATGAGATCAAACCAAAAGGACCTCAGAGACAAACAGAGAAGGGACAAAGGCATAAGCACGACACCTCCGAATTTCTCTCTCCACTGTGTTCAAAATAATCTTCACACTTGCTTACCCATAAGCAATATTAAATAGAGCCCCGATTGAACTTGTGTACCTATCAAAAGTCAGAGAAACAGGGAAATTATAATGAAATGGCACTTAGGTGAGAAATCATTGAAATTACCTGAAACTCGTTTATTTGGGAGTTCCAAGTATGCCGACTTGTAAGACCCACCCTTACTATTTTGTGGTTTTTATTTCCTCTAGAGAACTTACCCTATTATGAAGCAATCCACATCACTTACTCTGTTCACCTGTGTGGAGTGGTGACCTCCTTCACTCTCGTGGATATTCCCATCCTTACTCACCTTCAAACAGAAGCTCACCAACTTCTGTGCCAGAGACTCAAGCAGGCAGAGACCTTCCTCTTCTCTGTACTTCTGTCTTTGCAAGGATGAGGTAAACAGCCCGTCCACCTTCATGGTTAACAGAGATACTTCCAGCTCTGGGGTATATTCATTTAAAAAGAACAAAACTACCTCCATAGTTAATGGAACAGGACAAATATTTACTGAGCAACTTCTATGTGCCAGCCAGACTGACAAGTGTTGGAAAAGAAACAGAAAGATCCCAAAGAATTTTCAGAATACTCAGAGAGAGAAAGAGAAAGAGGCAACAGAGAATTTTATAGGAAATTTCTGAGCAACAACAGGTAATTGCTTCAGGCTGGTCCTTCCTTCTGTGGATGTTAATTGGAAATAAGAGCAGCTATGGGGTGAGGGGAGGGTAGGACACCGCAAAGGTGAAGGGTGTTGGGGTTGGGAGGACATATTGACCCTACACCAGTGGGTGTAAGATGTTTCATGATGAACCTTACTTCTTTTCAAAGGACTTCTCATCCTTTGTCAGACCATGAATCTTGGATAAGATACTTCTCTTTGTTTACTTGCAGGACTTATTAGACTTGACTACCTTTAGATTCAAGACTGAAATAGAAACTGTGACGAGGCCACAGGATGGCGGTGATGTCCACCAGCACCACCACCTCATTCCAAGTTTTGCAAAAGGGAACGTTTTCTTTAGCATTCCTTTCCATTACCCAACAACCTTTCCCAGGTCAAGAGCTCACAGAACTTCCTGATAGTTCCCATAACAAGGATATTGTCCACCACTTGGAGGTCAAGGAATTCAAAATTTTAATTCCTTGTCATTTGTCAGAAAATCAAAGAAACCGTGACATTTAGGAGTCCAAGAGAACGCATGGGAACCTGGTCCTGGACACAATGACAGAAGCGACCATTTATCCACCACTCACTATAATATATTTAACTTTTACTATGACCTGAGTGTGTTGAGTTGTCCCCCAAGGGTTCGTGTGCTGGAAGCTTGGTCCCAGTTCAGAGGTGGGCCTAGAGGAAGGTCACGGGTGCACCACCCTTGGAAGGGGTTAGAGCAGGTCTCATAGAACTGGAATGAGTTGTTATAAATTGAGTATGGCTCTCTGGGCTTTGTCTCTCTTGCCTCTGTTCTCTTTGTGCCATCTTTTCTGCACATGTCTGCCATTGTGATGCCTTCTGTCAGGTGGTCCTCCCCAGAATCAAGCAGGTGCCGGTGCCATGCTCTTCAGCCTCCAGAACTATAAGCTGAATAAACCTCTTTTCTCTCTAAAGTATCCCAGTTTCCAGTATTTTATTGTAGCAACAGAAAATGAGTGAAGACAATCCTTTTATTTTACAAAGGACAAACTTGAAGCACAAATAAATAATTGTCCTGGTCAATGAGATTATAAGTCGTACAGATGGGACTCAAATCCAGACAACATTATCTTGGAATTCAGTCTTGTAACTTCCCCCACTATACAGCTACCTAGTTATTTAAATCTCAATTTCCTTACCTGGGAAATGATAAAGCTATTACATTACATCTTTAAAAATTTTATTATATTACCTGATATATTATAACCATAACAAATAAGTATTTTGAAATTTGTAGGCTCCATTTATTCTAGATGTCACAAAAAGGCAATAGCTGTGTGTTGTCACAACTTTTAGTATAAGTGGCCAGGTTTACTTATGTGACAATTGTTAACACATCTTATTTAGTAAACATTTTACAAGATTAATTTTTAATTGTTGAGAAGTGGCTTTTCCAAAGTGTTAACCTCCTTTTCCTTACCTAGCATCTAACTCTAGCATCATTGTGAGTGGATATGTGAGTCATTCAGTCCTACTTCATGAAATATATGATGAGGTGACAAAAACATATTTTACATATTTTCAAAAAGAAGTGTTATATACATAAGTGAAACCACACTAAAAATGAAGACTGTGGAACAGTTAAGGAGAGGCTCAGAAGAAAAGTTAATAAAGAAACGCTTCAAAGAAAAAAGAAGAGTTAGGAAGGATTGAGTGCAAACAAGGGAGGAAAGTAACAAGGAATTTGAAGGACAAATGTTTTCTTCCTTTTACTGATATAGGAAAGCCGTTTGCCAAGCTTATGGGGAGTTAAGCCTTTTTTTTTTTTTGGTACCAGGGATTGTATCCAGGGGTGCTTTACCACTGAGCCACATCCCCAGCCCATCTTATATTTTATTTTGAGACAGGGTCTCACTGAGTTGCTTAGGAGCTTACTAAATCGCTGAGGCTGGCTTTGAACTCTCCATCCTCCTGCCTCAGCCTCCCTAGCCACTGGGATTACAGGCGTGCGCCACTGTCCCTGGCTTAAGCCACTTTCTGAATGCTACAACTTGGGAAACATTCAAACCTTAATTTTATATAAATTTAACCTCCCAACATATTCAAAATCTATTTGTGTGAGTGTATAGTCTTGCTTATACCGCACGGACTCACTGGAAAGAATGATTACATTATCATAGATGTGTTGAGGTTTTAGACATTGCAATACTCTTTATATTAGAAGTGCCTTGGGCTATTAGTTTATTCATATTATTTTAATAACCTCAAAGAATTACAGAGCTTTCTGAAATGATATGTTTTTCTTTCCTGTAATAGATTTATACACCTAATACCCCTAATACAAGAAAAAAATAAATAAATCATACAGAGGAAAGAAAATACTCCCGGGAAATCTAAACTCTTGATATTTAATTATAGGCCTTTTATGCAATTTCTCTCTATTTTTTTTAACTGCAGAAGAGATTTTATTGCCCTAGTTTAGAAAGTGAGTTTTTAAAGTAAACTCAAAATATAAAAACTGTACACATCATGGGTATATAGCACAAGAAATTTTCAAATTTAACCCAACTATATAATCAATGTTCACTTCACAAGTGGACGCTTACTGGCTTCTCCGAAATCCTCTGCACACCCCATAGAATCCCTGTCTTATTCTGAAGGTACCCAAGGTTTCACTGCTAACACCAGAGAGTAGCTTTAAGCATTTGTAAATGTTATGTAGGCGTCTCTCATTCAACGTTTTGTTTTGTTCATGTTGTATGTGTAGTATATTTTTTTTTATAAATGTCTAGGTACTAAATATTTTAGTCTTTGAGGGCACAAGTTTCAGCCTTTGTTTAAATGTACAGAGATAATCTGTAACTGAATGAGCAAAACTTTATTACAAGAGGCAAGAGGTCATATTTGTGAATATAATCTTCAACTGGATTAGGGGATCACAGTTGATTCTGCCTCCTGTTGATGGGCATGTGGATATTTCCAACTCAGGGCTATTGGAATAGTCGTATACATATTTTAGGGGGCACAAGTGTGCAGGGGACAAGGGTATCTGGGCCAAGCAGTTTTCCAATGTTGTGCCATTTTATATTCTCACCAGGATAGGAGAGTTTCAGTGGAACTTTCTGGTGGGTGAGTTGCACTATCATGTTATGGTTTTAATTTATGTGTCTTTAAGAACTAATGACTTCAGTATGTCCCCTGGTGGGTATTCTGTTTTATAAAGTTCCTGTTGTATGCTTTTGCTCATTTCCTGTTGAGTTGTTTGGTCCTTCCTGTTCGCTTATTGAAATTCAGTAGTCTAGGAAAAATCACTTAGAATTAGGTATTATGAATATATTTTCCCAATCTAGATTTGATATTTTATTGCATTTATTATAGATATTTTATTTATTCAATTAGCGATGTTTTTCAGAAACAAAAATGTTTAAAAAAAAAAGAAACTTTTTTTTTTTTTCCTGTTGTGTTTCAGACATCATTTCCTATGCCAAAGTCATGAAGATACTCTTTTGTTTTTTTCCTGGAAAAAAAAAATATGGTTTTACTTTTCTCCTTAAAATCTATAATCCACTTAAGAATTGATTTTTGCATATCAAAGAGGAAAGGAGTCATGATTCTTTGATTTCCCCCTTGGGGCCTCTTTTATTCAGCATGTTTTGTTAAAAAGCCCATCTTAGCAGGTCCTCTTTGTGTTAACTCAGCTAGCTGTGTCTGCGTTATCTGGATCTTTCTTCTGTTCTGTGGATCTGTTTGTCATTGTTGCACCAGTTCCACCCTGACTTAATAACTCTAGCATCATTGGGGGTGGATATGTGACAGTTAAGCTATTCTTCTTTGCTTATTTTCAAGATGGTTGTCTGTTTTCTTGGCAAGATGAACACAGGTTTCCATACTGAAGCATTCAATTATTATAAGGTGCAATTTCTTTTTAACAACAACAACAAAAAAATAGCAATGGCTTTTTAATTATCCTTTAGGCTTTTGTTCTTTTCTGCTTTAAAACTATGCTGCCTGTTGATGATTTGGAGACATTACTTACCTGACACGTGTTGAAAAATGGCAAGACAGATTTTATTCAAGACTATTGCAACAGGGGCGAGACTGAACTCACAACTGGATTCACAGCCTGGAAAATAACCAAGAGGAACTTTGATGAGATATCAAGGGTAGTAGAGGGAAGGAGAAATTGATCAAGTATCAGAAGTGATGAGGACAATTTTGACTAGATGTCAATGGGGAGAGATTCTTTGGTAACCTGGCTTAGTAGAATTCTTTACTGACACTTAACTCAGCAAGCCTAGAAGAGAGGGAGCTCAAGGGAAGTTGACTAAAGTTTGGTCAAGGATGATGCTTTTATCAACTTCCAAAAGAAAATACACTAACTATGCACTGATAATATGACTAATTATTTTTAGTGAACATTATTGTTAAGTAACATATGTTGTTTTTGCCATATATAATTGATTGTAATGTAACAATCCATTTGGATGGAGTCTGTCCTAAAGAGAACTCTCACCAGCGTTCTGCGCAGACTATGGAAATGGGGTTCCCCTTGGTGGAATGGGTTGGCTGAGAAATGAAAGGTAGGAAAAATAGAACAATAAAAAAAAAACACCGGACACAGAAAATAATTTCAAAAAGCCGGGGTGGGATGGGCCAGCCGATGATACAGATTGAGCTTCTATACTCTTCGAGGGCATAAATGAAGCCCTCTCTTGCTTTATTTATATCAGGGGACATCAAAGGCAGGGATACAGTTTCAAGGGCAGAGTTTTCTTCATGGTGTCTTTCAGTCAGCAGGTTGATTGACGTCCTGGCAGGTCACATCCATCTCAGGTGCTGTGGGGGATCTCTGGCAGAGGTTGAGGGGGAAGTTTACCTGCATCAGACGATCAGTCCCTATGGGGGTGCCACAGGAGGTTCCCAATGCCAGTCTCATCCCCTCATTCAGCTACTATGCACAACACAGTCCACACAGCCCACGAATGGCTCGTGAAAGAGAACATTCTAGTGTGATGCTGAGGACTTAGAATGGAATCTGCTTTGCATTATTAGCAATGGTGACATGTTTTTGTCCCATGGATTAGGCAGATATCCCTTTATGAAACAAGTCAAGGTTTTTTAAGCTCTGACAGTTTCAGGCAATGTGCTTCCCAGTGAAAAATGTCTAACTTAGACCCACCAGGATGAAGATGCAGGCCTAACAACAAGATTCATCATTTTTTAAAACATCTGTATTAGTGGCATCTAGAATCCTGTGGGTAGGAAAGCAGAAACCTATGGATGTGGGAGGAGTGTTTGGGATGAGCACACACAGAAAGGACTGTCGAACTGATCTTTGAAGGCAGGTAAAACTCGCCAAATCTTGGAAGGAAATCCCTGTCACTCTCAGAATGAAATCCAAACGCATCATGCAGCAGGCCCCCAGTGAACTGGCCCTTGGCTACTGATCCAGTCCCCGTTCCTGCCACCCTCCCCTTGCCACCGCATTCCAGCCTCAGCAGCCACCTCTCTGCTGCTAGAACAGCCTGGGCTTTTATATGTTTATCAGCCATTTGGAGATTCTATTTTGTGAAGTTCTTGCTCCAGGCTTTTGCTCATTTATGTTAAGTTGTCCAGTCTTCCCCTGTTTGTTGATTGGAATTTGTAAAATAATCTAGAATTTGTAAGATAATCTAGAGAAAAGCACTCCCCTGTGCCTGAGTGCCTCAGCCTGCTCCCTGCAAGGCTGTTCCCAGAGCTCTGCAGCTATCAGCCTAGGTCACCAATCAGGTGACTCTCCCCACTAAACCACTAAACCCTGCCACCCTCTCCTGCAGTTCCTCCCTCTATTCTTACTCAGCTTTATATATATATATATATAATTCCTCTCCCTTAGGGCTAGGAATATAGCTCAGTTGGTAGAGTGCTTGCCTCACATGCACAAGGCCCTGGGTTCAATCCCCAGCAACCACACCAAAAAAAAAAAAAAAAAAAAATCCTCTCACTCTTTGAAATTGTGCCTCGTATCTGCTTCCTGCTGTAGATTCCATTGCCTTCAGCACCCTCCCCCTACAAACTCCAGAGCATGGCTCTGAGGGCAGGGCTTCCATCTGTCCAGTCCATGGCTGTGTCCCGCCTATGAGAACAATCGCTGGCACAACAGTAAAGGCTAAAATGTTCTCATGTGGGGATGTGTCTTAGGCAGAAATGGGCCCCCTCTGCCTTAGTCCTTAGACCCCCACACCCTTTTGATGATGTGGCAGGCAGCACCATGAAGCCAAAGACACTCCTACTGACCTGAGTGTGAGTAGGAGGCTGTCCATCTGACCAATGCCCTGGGCTCCAGATCGCATGTTTAGAGTGATTGGTTTGGATTGATGGCTTTCTTTCATTTTTTTTTCTTTATTTCACTACAGAACTCCCCCCACACACACACACACAGAGAAATTCAGCTTGTAATACAGATAAATATGGAGTCATTTAGACTAAACTGGGGGGAGAGGCCAGAATACTGGTCACTGCTGTACCCACTCCCTGACACACCTGTCAGCATCTCGATAGCATCTCCATGAAGTCTCTGGATCTCCAAGGGGTAGAGTTTGAAAATGACTGGACTGGCTTGTCTCTAAGGACACTTTCATTTCTAAGATGCTAGTAGCAGATTTTTAAAAGCCTAAGATGAGGCTAGAGAGGGAGGCAGGAGGGCTCTTGGCCAACTGAATGCAAAACCACTGAAATGTTCTAAATGGGAAGGGATGGATTGGACTGAGTTTAGGAAATGGTCTAGTTAAACTTGGTGAGTGGATACACAAATGACTTGTCCATTACTGACTTGCCCACAAATGACAATAGATTCAGGTATAGAAACAGAGACAAAGGTCGAGAAGTAGAGATAGAGATAACCCCGCAAAAGCACAGGCAGAGGGAGAGAATACATAGAAAAGGACAAGTGTGGGGAGCCATCTCACTACTTGAGGGTCTTCACTTGGTATCAGCCATGGAGATTTAAGTTTTTCCTTGGGAACTATCCAAGGCTCCCCCACAAGCATTAGATTGCCCAAGGCACATGACCCCTATCTCCACCCTCTTGTGGCTCCGGAGTTGGGCATAACCCGTTGGGGACTGGACAGCCCACCTCCTACCTTATTTGGCAAAGAACATTCCATGGAAAACCTTTGATGTTTCCTGATATCAATAAAGCAAGTTCCACCGGGAGGAACTCCATTCCCACTGCCCGTGCAGGACACGGGAGGGAGATAAGAGGTTTTGTTTTTAAAATTCTTTTGTAGTTATAGACCGACAGCATGCCTTTATTTTACTTGATTATTTTTATGTGGTGCTGAGGATCAAACCCAGTGCTACACAAAAGAGAGATGTAGATGGAAATGTGGTGGTTGACTATGCTGAGCAGAAGAGGCTCTGACTTAAGCAATGCATCTCTAAGTGGGAAAACCCAGAGTAGTGGCCTTATGTGGCTTATTGGCCTATGAAAATCTCAGACTTGGAGACCTGGTACCAAGAAGGCAGGATGAGGCTCTGGATAAAAACGGAAGATTGATGGAAAAGGTGGCTTAGGAGCAGTTGCCCCCTCCACCCTGCCCCACACTCCCCCAAGCCTTCCATTTGCAGGAGGCAGGAAGTCACTGGAAAAAAAGGAGGCAGGCTCCGTGAGAGGTGGGGACAGAGAGCTCAGAACAACAGGACTAAATGCAGCCTTCGTATGGCACTAGTGACATTTCCCGGATCTCTTGTTCTGTCCTGATCCAGGAAGGGCAGCTGCTTGAGTTTGTCTTCAGAGAAACTGAGTGGCCAAGAGACAAGACTGAGAGATGTTGACATTTAGGAGTTCTCCAGTGAAACAGCCCCTCACTGCCTAGTGACCCTCCAGAGAAATTTAAAATTTACTAAGAACAGCTAATACAGGACTTGGAAGAAAGCATCCAAGAAACACTGATCTCCTCAAACAAATGTCAAGGCATACTGTAGCCATTAAGTATAAAGAGCATGCTATCAAGAGAGGATCTGGAGGAGAATAGAGATCTTAGAAATTGAAAATATACATGGTAGCCAAGGTTTTTTAAAAAAGTATAAATTTAAAATATAATGATTTAGAACCTTTCCAGAAAAAATAAACAATAGAATATAGAAATGGAAAACTGGAGACCGGATGTGGTGATGCACGCCTGTAATCCCAGCAGCTCAGGAGGCTGAGGAAGAGGATCACAAGTTCAAAGCCAGCCTCAGCAACTTGGTGAGGCCCTAAGCAACTCAGTGAGACCCTGTCTCTAAATAAAATACAAAATAGGGGTGGGGATGTGGCTCAGTGCTTGAGTGTCCCTGAGTTCAATCCCTGATACCAAAATAAATAAATAAGTTTAAAAAGAAATGGAAAACTAGAAAAAGAAGAGAACATTTGATGATCAGTGCAGGAGATGTAACATCCTATCCACAGGAGTCCCAAAAAGAAGGTGCAAGGAAAACGTAGGAATAAAATTAGTAAACAAACAGTACAAAGAAAATGTGCACAACTGATGAGTGTGAGTCTTCAGATCCAAAGGACTCACCCAGTGCTTAGCACAATCAATGACAAAAGACCCAAAGCATAGAAAATCAAACCGATTTCAGAACATGGGGACAGAGGTGCTTAAGAACATCCAGAGAAGGGGGGGGGGAGAGAGAGAGAGAGAGAGAGAGAGAGAGAGATTGAGAGAAATCATTTTCAAAGCTTCAGGAAACAGAAAGCCAGTGACAATAGTGTCACAGATGGGAAAGAATGGTGTGAACCCTTCAAAATTCTGGGGAGATTTTTTTTCAAGTAATAATTCTATACTCAGCAAAATATTATTCAAGTGCGAGGGTGGGAGTGAGTGCATAGTCACTCCTAGGACTAAAAAAATCCTCACATTTCATGTTTTTTCAAGAAGTGATTAGAGGCTGTGCTCCAAAGAGGAAGAAGCTACCAAAAAGTATTCAAGAGGGATTCCAAGATGGCCAAGAGCAGCAGGTCCCAACTTGAGCCCGCGAAGGAGAGCTCCCGCAGGGCAGACGCTAGGAAAGAGGGAACTGATGAAATACCTAATGTGTGGGAGCGCCATGGAGATGAGTGACGAGCAGACACATTATGGTGCCGATCAGAAAAAAGAAACAGGAAATTATAGGAGTAAACAACGCCCCCCAAAGCAGCAATCCAGGAAAAGCAAGAGTGTACGATAGGCTGGGGAGGCTGAGGCAGGAGGATCGCAAGTTCAAAGCCAGCCTCAGCAAAAGCAAGGCGCTAAGCAACTCGGTGAGTCCCTGTCTCTAAATAAAATATAAAATAAGGCTGGGGTTGTGGCTCAGTGGTTGAGTGCCCCTGAGTTCAATCCAGGTACAAAAAAAAAAAAAAAAGAGCGACAACTCGATGTTACATTGGGAGGTTCAAAAGGAAAGAGCAATGTAGCACTTTAATGTTATAATGTAAACCTGGCTAGATTTAAACAATTACAAAGTGAATATTTAGTCTGATGTGGTTAGGAGAGAAGGAAAACTAAACAGTCATTTACAGTAACATGAAATCAACAGACAATGTCTAAAAGTGTCAGATCAAAAGCAGCAGTTTAAGTCTTTACAAAAATTATGTATATAATAGCTAAAAAGGTTGAAAGAGCTTCTTACCTCTGTGGATCAGGAGGCAGGAGGAGGAAGTGAGACTGTAGATTATGGATTTGATTTTTTGTTACTTTTTTTTATTATACTTGATTTTAAAACATGCGCCATGTTTTAATTGTAATAATAAGTCTTAAAAAAGTCCATACACGCCCCCTTTGTAAAAAGAGAATTGCTGCATGATTACCAGCAGGTGACACTGTTCGCTACTGCAGAAGGAGAGCATCCTAAATCCTGATTCCTCAGCTTTTGACACTCTTCATTACACTGAATTGTGTAGCATTTTCCTCCCAAGAAATAAGAAGCTCAAACTGATTGATATTTACTGAGAAAATTGCTTGTTTCTGTAGATATTAGGCAGCCACATAGTGACTAAGCTAAATGAAAATTAGCAAACTATGTAATTAGAGTACATTTTTTTCCTGCTATGTTTCTTTTGTAAAGCAGAGATGAAGTCATTAAACTCTTCTCTTTTTCAAAAATATTTACCTTCAAGAAAACCAGCAAATTTTTCACAGAGCCTGCTTATTTATTTACCTACTCCTGAGAGTTCATTAAAAGGTATCAAATTATTGAAAGCACAGATTCTATTGGTTATAAAAGTACCATTTGGAATCTAAATAGATGCTGATTAAAAGGAGCAAGATAAGGGATTTCATCAATTTGACCTAATTCCATCTCCACCGGCTCCTCTGGAGGCTGATATCGGAATAACAGTCATGAGTCATTTCCAGAGAGATTTCTGATGCCACCCACCTGTGGTGGTCTTGCAAAACCTGTCCTGCGGGCCCTCAGAACTGTGCTGATCTCACCCCGCCCCCGCCCCCACTTGCTCTTCCAATCTTGGCTCTGCTCTGGTCACCTGGAGACCTGTCTGTTCCCCCACCCCCTGACAGCCTGCACCCACTCACATTCCACCTTTGCTTCACCCACTCTTGTCTTCCTTTGGCAGACTATTTTCCCAAAATTGTGTATTCCTCTTGAAAAGCAGTCTTTTTTTTCTTTTTCCTGGGCTGGTAATTGTGTCTTGGTCTCTCTGTCTCTGAATCAGCGCCAGGGGCAGGGTTTTCGGTGTGCCTTTCCTTTGGGGTTCCTCTCCCAGCTATGGTACTCATTCTCTCTTGCAGCACCTGGGATATTCTCTGGGGCTTTGGGGACAAACAGCCTAGGGCTAAACAAATGAAAATCAAATCCCTGCAGCGCTTCCAACAGGTGAGTTGAGAAACCAAATGCAACCCAAACTGGTGTGAACTCTCTAATATTGAATAATTTGGCATTGGTCCATGGAGGGGGTATTTTTGTCTCTATTTTCAAATGAGATTCGGAAGGGATGAGACCTGGCTGAAAACCAACCACGAGGATTAAATTAGAACAGAGAAGTGCCAAAGGACCTCCCTGTCCTCACCATAAACAGCTCTTTTAAACAGCTCTTTTAAGCTCAATTTCTCTAAAAGACACACAATAATATACACACCTGAAGCCGGGTCCCCTGCCCAGGGGGATCTTGATTTCCTGTCTGCTTCTAAGATCTGTGATTCTGCGGTGCTCTTATCACTCCCTGAAGTTGGCACACAGGAAGAGCTTCTGTGATGAAATGGACTCAATAAAATATTTGATCAGTGATTAAAGGGTTGTTATATATCAAGGAGGGAACTGGGGAATTTGGCTCCATGATATGGTGATAAAGAGCAGAAGAACTTCGTACTCTCCTAGACAACGACACTGTCTTTGGCTCAGACCTGCTTCCTAAAGTGGGTCTGGTCCATAGCAGGGTTTGGAATCGTTCCCTCTCTCCCCTGGTCATTTGGTGGGGTCAATAAGTTACTCCACTAGCCAAGAGAACTTTTTTATTCATTCAGACAAACATCTGTACTCTTAGGATAGGTAGGTGCTTTGCTCGCTTTTGATAATTTCTTGAGACTTAAAGCAGAGAAGGGTTTTACAAACTGGCATTGAGTAAGAGCCTTAAAAACTAGAAATGGGGGATGGTGTGGGGTTTTTACCATTAAGACCTAACATAGCATTCAATTATTGCACTAGCCATGTCTGATCTACTTATATATTTTGCTTTTTGTTTCTTTTGCTCGAGGAAAGGAAATCGTTTTTGAGACATTTGCTTTAATAATACCAATATTATGTATCATGTGGACTAAAATGTATTCAGTCATTCGGCGTGTTTATTGAGCATCTACTATGTGCCAAGTATTGTTCTGGGTGCCAGGATGCAGCAGAGAAACAGGCAGTCAGAATAACTCAGCAGGAGCTTATTACATTCTGGGAAGCAGAGATAATGAGTTAACCAACCAACACATAAATAAGCCAGTAAGAAAGTGAGCACAGATAGACAATGACTAGATGGCTACTTTGTGTAGGTGTTTAAGGGGACATTTTCAGTTGTGATTTAAATGATAAGAAGAATGATAATACTAGTGAGATATGGGGATAGAAATCAGACTGCAAAGATGAAGTAAGCCACTCTACAAGTTTTGATGCTAATATTTTTGATGTTGGTACAAGTGCAGGCAAAAACCAGTGCATTACCGATGTTCCCAGGCTGCAGCAATATAAGATGCCTCCTGACTTCAGAGTTGTTAAAACATAAAAAGTATGCCCTTGAATTAATAAAATATAGTGCTTTAGAGGGGTTGCAAAAATGTTCTTTGTAAGTGAATGTTCTAAATCATTTTAATGGAACATGATAATAAACTGTCTCTGTTCCATCTTTTGTAAAGTGGACAATCACTTTCCTGTTTCTCTTTGCTATAAATCCAGGTACTTAGAATGAAGCTCAAATACATTCTGAACACTTGCCCAGCATGACAGATAGATTTTCAGAGTAATTGAAGCCCACCAAACCAAGTTGAAATTATTGGAACTGAAATTGAACAAAGTAAGATGAGATGCTCAGAAAAGCTTCTAACCAAGTCACTTTAGGGTGGGAAGATAAATCTTTCTCAATGACTCCATTACAACTTTATCAATAGCTATAGAAATCTAGATAAGATGCCTATATGCTCAGTATTAGACGTGATAGGCTTATTTCTTTAAAAAATTTTAAAAATGTAAATTAGCATGGCTAGTTCAGAATAAGAATCAAGACTTTGTCAATAAGAATCTTGAAGAGCTAATTGATTTGTTCTTTCTTTTCCAATTCCTCTCCCACATCAGAAGGCAGAGAGAGAAATAGGCAAGCCAGTGTTAGGCTGAAAAGTTTCTAGATAATTCAGAAAGATGACAAACTTGGAAATACAGGTAATTAACTCAATATCACCTTTTCCCAGTTACCTTTCTATTTAAATATTGGCAAGCAACACTAGGCCATGAATGATGATGATTTTGTTTCGTGAATGCACTGTAACACTACAGTATAATTGCTAGTGCGATGTTTAGGTGTAAAGTGAACTCAGAGGCTTGAAGTGGCTTTGTAATCAGTTAGGTTCACGGAAGGATGATGAGGCCAACAGGTGTTTAGGAATTTTGAGCTCCAGGTTTGACAAAGTCTCACCAGCACAGCAGAAGTACTAGGAGCCGTGGTCCTGCCCTGCACAGACCTCCTTCCTTCCTGAGCCTCAGACCGCACCCTGGAGGATTTTAGTTTAATATTATCTCATTTTAAATGCTCACCTCACAGGACCTTGGCCTACTTCTGCTTTCAGGGTCAGCTTTCTAGTTCTTCCTGGGCAAGCTCAGCCCTCACCCTTGGAGAGAGAGCTCCTGACTTTTGTCCTTTGCTGCAGGGCCTCCCCCTCCCCAACTTTGGACAGGCCTGGCCTCAGAGATACTGGGGCAATTCAGCTCCCCTAGCTGAGAGCACAAGGGGGGCTGAGCCAGACCCCGTCAGCAGGCAGAGGCTGGAGTCTGGTGGTTCTGCTTGGCGGTCCTGGATGGCATTCTCAGGAGATCCAAGAAGAATCCAGCTCTGCTGGTCCCAGTCCCAGCCGCCCATAAAGCTCTTAGACCTTGGCTTTCCTCTTTCCCTCTTCACTTTCCTCGTTCCCACTTCCTGGGCCCCTCCTGTCTTAGAGTTTTATTGTTGCATGACAAATTACTGCCAATAATCCCCAGCACATTTATTACCTGTAATAAACGTAGACCCTGCTCCATAGGTCGGAGGTCTGGTGGGTCTCAGGGCTTGTTCAGTGGATGTCAGTCTGAATCCATTTCTGGCAGCTGCAGGAGGTAAGTCGCAGGACACTGACAGTCACCCAGCCTCATTCTCTGCTCCTACAGGCTGCTGGCTCCTGTCTCCCTCCATTTTCAAAGCTTGGGATGCGTGTCATCCCTTGCACCTGGAACCTCTCTGATGTGCCCTTCTGCAACCAGAAGTAACTTGAATAAAAGTCACTTTTGATGAACTCAAAGCCAACTGATTTTTTGCCTTCCCTTTGCCAGGTAATAGTAACCCATTGTGTCCCAGCATCCTAGATGTGGGACACTTATGAAAACTTAAATATAGCATTTAATACATGATATCATATAATTACATGATATAAGAACATAAATATATTTAATCATGTTAATCAATATTAATATAATAGTACATGAGCTCTAAATCTTGATTTCCAACCCATTTTCATGTGCCTGTGACAATTTCATTGAGAAATTTGCCAAAATGAACATTTGGGACTTAATGGGTTAATATAATCCCAATCTTGGTATCTCTGGTCACAGTCACAGTCCCAGGAATCAGGGTGGGAAGTCTTGGGGGTTTATTGCATCTCCCATACTACTTGCACCAGCTTTCAAAACCCCAGGTAAGATATTCTAGTTGAACTTTCTGCCATTCCAACTAAATTAAAGATTTCAGAGAGACTTACTAACTCAGTTGTCATTTTCAGGACTGGAAATTTGCGAGAGAAATAAGGGTAATAATTACACCATTCTTCAAGCTTCCTTAAGAAAGCTGCTCCAAGCACTTCTCCTCTGCTGGTGAGGCTATTTGAACCTAAGGAAGGCTGACAGCTCCTTGTCTTTGGATCTGATTTTACAGTACTTTGGGTTTCATATTCTTGCTTATCTAATCTAAGAGATTTACTACATTTATCTCATTTACTCTTTCAAGAAGCTTGAAAAGTTTTAGTATCCTGATTTTATAGACAGAAAGTGGGCTCAGCGATTCAGGAAATTTCTCAGGGTCATCAGGCAATGGCAGAAATTGTTGGAAAATCCAGGTCTGTCTGATGCCAGATCCTTATCCTTGCTGGCCCCTCTACAATCAAGCAAATAAGCAGAAAACCTGAGAGAAGGAGGTTTGCATGGATAGAGGGACACTCGGGGTAGGTGAGTTAGAGAAATGGACAATACTCAATTTCAGGGTGCAGAATTATCCTAGATCACAGTCCTGATTTCTTTGGCAGGCAGGCTCCTCCTTCCAGAAAATTCATCAAACCTCAGAGAACTCAAAATAGCCCTGGGAGAGTTTCGAGGGCTTCTTCCATGTTTATTCAGTCAACAGCAATCTATTATCTTTGGAATAAATAAAACGAATCATCATCAAACTGAGGAACAAATGTTTCCCCGAAGACACCTCCTTCCAGAAAATTTTATGTGCTATTCTTTTTGCAGGAAATCTAGAAAGTATTAACTACACAAAAGTAAAAGCCAACTCTTTGAAATTTCTTTGATTTAAAAAAATATGGCATGAGACAACTAACAGGACATTTAACTTTGAAAAAGAACTTAAGAGCAGAAAATAGATTGAATTTGAATATAAATACTTGCTTTGGAAATTGTTTCTGCTTTAGTGAACTTTTGTTTTCTAAATGAGACTTATCTCATCAAGAATTGAGGTCATTTGAGGGGGAGTAGGATTTTCTCTAGAAAGAAAGAAAAAGAAGGGAGGGAGGGAAGGAAGGAGTAAGAGAGGGAAAGGGAGGGAGGGAAGGAAGAAAGGAAGGATTAAAAAAAGAGGATGACAGGGAGGGAGGAAAAGAGAAGGGATGGGGAAGGGAGAGAAGAGGGAAGGGAAGAAAACAGAGAGGAGGAAATGATAGGAAGAGTAGATATTCTTGTTTATGAGTAAAGCAGAATGATGGGTGACTTGCTTTAAACCTTGGGCTGGCTTTATTGTGTCCTTATTTTTGTTTAGGGGGTAGGCATGTGCATACACAGGTAGTGGTAGAAACACGGTGCTTTGAGAAGCAAACTATTCCGATAGAACTGAAGATCTCAGTTGGTTATCCTCATTTATCTTTGCAAAGAAGGGGAATGTGCACGGTGTGTTCACAGTATGGTGCTGTCTGGCATTCGTTGGTATGTTTCATGAGGAATGTTCTAAGACCCCGAGGTTCAGGAGTTGGGAGGGTGCAGAGACCAAGGTATCTATCTCTAATTGCTCAGACACTTCTGGAATATTTCCTCTCCTCTGGGGTTCCTTACACCCAGGTGAATCTGTTGCACTGGAGCTGGGATGTGGCTAATGTTTAATGAAAACATCCTGGGACTCTTGACATTTCCCCTGTCCCTCATCTTGGCTCCTCAGCTTTTCTGCTTAACCCCTACCCTGCCAGTGCGCCCAAGATGCCTCTGTATGTCCCACACAGACGTGTCCTAAATGTATTTGCCAAGACAACCAAGACTTAGAGGTTAAACTCCTCAGTAGTTGTTGGATGATCGTGTCCTCAGACTTCACAGACTGAGATCCTACTTGCCCCCCTAAGAGGTGATACTAGGAATTGGAACCTTTGCGAGGTGTTACGGTTTGGATGTCGAGACAATGCAAGAGGGTTCAGAGGAGAAAGATTGGGTTATGAGAGCTTTAACCTAATCAGTGGATTAGTCACCTGATGGGGTTAATTGAGTGGTAATTGAAGGCTGGTAGGGTGTGGCTGGAGGAAGTGGGGCATTGGGGGGGCGTGACTTTGGGTAAATATTTGTATCTGATAAGTGGAGATCTCTCTCTCTCTCTCTCTCTCTCTCTCTCTCTCTCTCTCTCTCTCTCTCCCTCTCTCTCCTTCTCTCCCCTTCCTGATCACCATGTGAGCTGCTTCCCTCTACTACACTCTCCTGCCATGATGTTCTACATCATCTGGAGCTCCAAGAAATGGAGCCAGAATTCTACAGACTGAGAGCTCTACAACTGTGAGCCCCCAAATAAACTTTCTCTCCTCTATAGTTGTTCTGGTCTCTTAGTCACAGAAGCGAACAAGCTGACTAAACAGGAGGCGACTAGGTCGTGGAGATGAAGGCGACTAGATGACTGGGATCAGTGCCATTATAGAAGGAGCCCCAGGGAGCTCTCACATCCTCTTTCTGACACATGAGGATTCAGAGAAGCCGGTCATCAATGAACCAAGAAGGGGACCCTCATGATGCACCAGATCTGCTGGCGCCTTGATACTGGGCTTCCCAGCCCCCAGAGCTTGGAAAAATGGATGTTTACTGTTGAACAGCCAAAGCAAGATCTTCCCAACATCCTTAATTCTGATTCCCCAAGGATTCCATCTGTCCTCCCATCTATGCAGTCAGACTTCTTTTACTTTCTTACTCCATTTTCTGTTGCTAAAAACATAATACCACAAAGTGGGTAAATTAGAAAGGCAAGAGTTTTATTTTGGCTCACAATTCTGGTCCAAGGTCAAGGGGCCACATCTGGAGATGACCATCAGGGAGCACATGAGAAACCTACCCAAACTGGCTTCTATAGGTATAAGGTCCTTGCTTAGCATCTGGACGGCCATCTTAAGTGACAGCTGACATTTTAAGGAAAAAGTTTTATTTTCCTGCCCAAGGGCCTTTCTGAGAAAGGCTCACCACTCCCTCATACCAACCCAACCCCTAACCACCTGCCTTATGACCTACCTGGCTCTGATTCCTGAGCCCGCCCCCCATAAAGGTCCCAGAACTCAAGCCTGTTTTGCCTCTCTCCACTATAGAGAGATGGCCTTTATTTGTCAGCTCTGACAAATGAACTCTCGTGTGTATCTCTGCCTGGTGTCCATCTGTCATTTCTCACTTACCCATCTCTTGTTCTTCACTTTCCCTTCAAATGCAAACCACTATACTTGCTTATCAAGCCTCTCATGAGTAAATAATGACATAAATGAGTGAATGAGAAGAAGGTAAGTGCTGCTTGGCTCTTAGAAATTTCCAGACATACTGGTTAAGTGTACTGGTCCACTCCTCTTCCCCACCTCTGTGCATTCAGCTTCAGCCATTTGCCTTTCTTGGTGGCCAGCACAGTCCTAGGAGTGGCTCATGTTGTTGGTATGATCAGAAAACACTGACCAGGAGAGATCACCACATCTCTATCTGGTGGGACAGAGCCATGAGTAGCTGGAAATTCCAGCAGAAGCTTAACCTGAGATGGGGTGGGGGGGAGGAGAGAGTAACAACCCTGAAGTGGGCGTGGCTAGTGTGGGTCAGGAAGACTTTGACCAATGGGGGAGGGAAATGGGAAGGAAACCGCACCCCCTTGCTGGCTTCTCCTTGTCCCACGGACTGGGTGCTCTGGGATGCAGTAATCCTTTATCATTCTCAGGGGACATCCTGCAAGACCAGCTTGTCCAGTTCCAACTGCACTCGCTTGGGCTTGCTTGTCCTCCTTCCTGCCCCACTTTTTCTTCTTCCTCTCATGCTTATCTCCCTGAACTTTACCACCACCCTCATCAAAGTAATGGCATGTAAGTTTTCGTCTCAAGCATGATTTTCTGGGGAGCCCAGGCAAAATCATCAGGGAACTAATTTACCTGCCTCCATAGGTACAGACGTTAGGGATTTTATATTCAATTTGTAAAGCGGAGCTTTCATTTTCTTGGTTTTCCTCCTCCTAAATCTCAACTATTGACAGAAATAGTGCAAACATTTGAGACTTGAATTCTGTTTCTAGCCTATTTCTTCTAGTAATACAGAGATTATTAAAAGGCATTGTTTGTGATGAGTTATTAAATCTATAGCTTTGTGAGGGAAGTCCTCTGCATTTTTCTATGAGTTTGTTATTGTTGTTGTTTTTGTTTTTAAGCATTTAATTCCAATAGAGCTGTATGTGGGACAGTATTCTTTCACTGAATTTCCTGAATGCTTAAGAGGAAGTATCCATGCTGGATAGTTATCAAGATAAACAAATTTCCTCCTGTTCAAGCACGAATTCAACTGAAGCAAACAATCTTTAAAAAATGTTGATTGTGGCATGTTCTGTAAGCGGGAGAAGAATGCAAAGGATAGAATTAGCCATTTAAGTAGGCTGTTGTCAACTCCAAATCTCTAGCATTGTCTAAAGAGATTGAGTAGTAGGAGCAGCTGGAGAATGATATATTGGCTCAATGTGGGCTGATTCACAAGAGTGGTTTCGTTTAAATTGAGCTTTTCACATATAAACTTAATTAGTACAAGTTTAATGTGAAGTGCAGATATAAAGGGATCTACTTTCTGTCATTGAAACAAGTTGAGATAAGCCAGTAACAGTGATAAGTCGCATCCACCACTGAGACCATGCAAGTTAGATCTGGACGTCATAATGCAATCAGACCTAATTGTTGTTGTTGTTGTTGTTGCACATTTCTTTCTTTTACAAACCAATCCCTGTATTATATTTAATTGTTCTTATTTTTGACCAACGAGACTCTCTACTTCTACCACCCCAGTATAGGTCCATATTTGAAGGTAGGATAAGCCCTCATTCTTGATCTAGAAATCAACATTGGACCCTTATCTAGCCAATAAGTGTATCCCATACTGTGGTTGGAGTGTTATTTTCAGGATTGGACCCATTATTCAATAAAACCAATGATCATTGGGTCTAAATGACTGACCCAAAGAGAAGCATTGCCTGAACAACCCCAACGCAAAGGTAAACTGAACCAATAAATGCCCAGAGCCAAAGACCCAGGTTCCTTCTTTAGCCCCCCAAACTGGTTATGGATTTATCAATTTGGCAAGCTCCATGTATAATTGATAGCAAATCTATATTGATAAAAAATCAATGTTGACTTTATCAATTAATGAACTTCATTTTGTTGCTATTAGAGACACTTTGAGCTAGGTTTTTCCAACTTGCATTTCAAAGAGTCCTAATATAAATTTGTCTTGGAATTGAAAGCTGCAAAATAAACTGTAGATGATGATGAGTTTATATACTACAAAGGAGAGCAACCATCCATCTCTTTTTATTGGGCATAAAGTTGGCAATTCTTAGCATAGGGATAGAAAGGCAGTTATTTAAACTATAGCATGTGTCTCTCTGGGCTCAAGTACATTCCTACCAAGTCTGGAATCCTAGGGAATATGACAGAAAAGAGTCAGGTCATTGGATACCCTTGGAAAGTTTCTTCAATAAAGACAAATCACAGAGCTGGGGATGTAGCTCAGTTGGTGGAGTGCCTGCCTCACATGCACAAGGCCATCTGTTGGATCCCCAGCATCACAAAAGAAAGAAAGAAAAACCACACTTGAAGCTAGGATATTTAAAAGGAGAGAGGTGGGGGAGAAGGAAGGAAGGGAGAAAGATAGAGAGAGAGAGAGAGAGAGAGAGAGAGAGAGAGAGAGAGAGAGAGAGAGAGAGAAGAGAGACATATTTGTTAAGGGAGGAATTTTCTACCCAGCGTCAGCATTTCAAAATGGGAAATCCTTGTTGTTAGGTTGAAAAAGCCAAAATCTTTACTCACATTTGACAGCATCAAGGATGTGAAGGCTGTGTTAAAACTGACAGGTGCAAACAGGGTCTAGAAGGAGTTGGAAACTCAAAAGCACTTCAGCAATTACAGTAACAGCTATTTACAATCGTGAAGAGACACCTACTGGAGTACTTTCTGTAGCAAAGGGCAAATTAAGTTTGTCCCACAATTTCAAATGGAAGACAAGATGAAAGCAAGCCGAGGAGCTTGGCAAGGAACTGAAGATCATTCATGAGAATGAATATCCCCAGAATGAAAAGTAGATTCTAGAATTTAATTTTTTTGAGACATAAAGTAGAGCTGAGCAAGTTGGGTATAGCATAATAAAATCTGCAGTGGATTTGAGCAGGATGAAGGGACAGTCTTTGTAGGAGGCAAGCCTAATATAGGTATTTGGAGTTTATGGTGGAGAAGTTGTCAATACAACCTTATGTAAGTGATTAATGAACTATTGGGGAAAATATGAATCATATGTCTCCTGGTAGGATGCAATGAGAGTGAGATTCACTTCAATGACATTTCTATCTTAGGTTTTCTATTAATTTGATCTTGTTCCAATTTTTAAAAATTGAAATAGAATAAGGTCTTGAAAACATCTCTATATTGGTAATTACATTCCTAATGCAAACAAAGCTAAAGGCTACTAAGGAGATTTAATTGACCATCTAATGGGGAAAAGTGGTCTTTTCAACAAATTTTGCTAGAATGACTGGATAGTTACATAGGGATTTCATTGTCACAGCCTGCTTCACTGCTCAGCACCTAAAGTGATCCCTGACTCCATGGCACTGTCAGTAATGAGAGTGGACTGTTGAACTGGCACAGCCCCTAGATGGGATTTACTTCCAGTGTCTACCTCAGATGTATCTGAGAGAACACTGTATAAAAGAGATCCACTCCAAAGCATTTGGATTGGAAACCTAAAACTAAACTTTGAGATGGCATGACCTTGTATAGCAAATAGTAAGGAGCCCACTGGGAAAAACTATTGAAATTAACCAATGAGTTCAGCAAGTGTAATGATCAGTTTGAATGGATTAAGAGACGTCCTTGATTGAGAGGCTTATGGGTGTGTCAATGTGGGTGTGTCTAGGAATGATTGGCATGTGGGATAGCCAACTGAAATGGAGACCCTCCCTAAGCATGGGCAGCACCATCCCGTAGGATGATGGCTTGGATGAAATAAGAGTTGGAAGAAAAGAAAGCACCATCAGATTCTTCTTTAATGAGTTCTTGATTGCTGCTGTGACCATCTGAGGATATCAGACTCTCACTTCTTCACTCTTCCAAAGCGGATTCTCCAGAAGCCTTCTGTCTCAGACTGGGGTAGCACCATTGGTCACTCTTGTTCTGGGGCTTCAGCCTCTTGGATGCGCAGCTACTGGTTCTTCCAGCTCTCCAGCCTGCAGATGGCCACTGTGCACTACCCAGCTTCTGGTCCTGTAAGCCAACCTAATAAGTCCCCCTTTATAATTATATTTCGTATTGATTCTGTTCCTCTAGAGAACCCTAATACAGCAAGGTTGCAGGATGCAAGGTTAAGAAACAAAAATAAGTTGTATTTCTAAAAACTTTCAATGAACATTATTAAGAAAATAATCCCATTATAATAATACCAAGAAGAATAAAACACTCAGGAATAAATTTATCAAAAGAAGTACAAAACTTGAACTCTGAAAGCTACAAAACATTGAAAGAAATGTAATAAAATCTAAATAATTGGAAATATAATCCATGCTTATGCTTTGGAAGATTTAATATTGTTGGAACAATATCCCCCAAACTGGGCTACAGATTTAATGCCATTCCTATAAGAATCCTAACTGACCTATTTGTAGAACTTGGCAAACTGGTTCTAAAATTTATAGGAAATCATAAAGAACCAGAATAGCCAAATCCTTAAAAAAAAAAAAAAAAGAATCCTTAAAGAAGGATAGTACAGGAGGACCACACTTCCTGATTTCAAAACTTACTATAATTCAACCTCAGTCAAGGCAGTGTGGTTTTGCCAAAAGGACAGAGGCACAGATAAATGGAATGACATTTAGTCCACAAACCAACCCCCATGCTTGATCCATCCCCATCAACAAGGGTGCTGAGACTATCCAGTGGGCAAAGAATGTTTTTTTCAACAAATTTTGCTAGAATAACTGTATCGTTACATAGGAAAGATTCAAATTGGACCCTTATCTCACATTACATACAAAAACTAGCTCAAAATGAATTGCAGATGTAAATGTTAGTGCTAAAACTATTCAACTCTTAGAAAAAATAAGAGTAAATCTTTATGACCTTGGATTTGACAAAGCTTTCTTAGATAAGACACAAAAGTGTGAGGAACCACAAAGAAACCAACAAATCAAAGTTTATCAAAATTGTGTACATCAAAGGACATGTGTACATCAAAGGACACTCTCAAGAAAGGGACAATAAAACAGATGGTATGGGAGAAGATGTTTTCAAATATACCCAATAAAAAATTCAGACCAAGATTCTATAAAGAACTTAGGAAACTCAGTTAAGCATGGGCAACAATCCAAGAAGATATACAGATAGCCAATAAATACATGAAAATGTGCTTCACATCAGTGATCAAGGAAATGCATATAAAAACCCCAATAAGATTTCACTTCATACCCACGAGGATGTAGCCATTTCAGAAGTTTTTTGAAAGGCAGATAATAACAAGTGTTGGTGAGGATGCTAAGAAACTGGAACTTTGGTTAGCAGAAGTATAAAAGGATGCTCTCACTTAGAAAAATAGTCTGACATTTCGTCAAATGAGTAAACACAGTTACCACATGACCCACCAATTTCACTCATAGATATGTACCTGGCAGAAGTGAAAACATACATCTACACAGAAACTGGTACATAAATGTTTATAGCAGTGTTATTCATAATATCCAAGAAGTGGAACACTCCACAATCCCATCAAGGGATGAAGGTGTAAATAAAACGAAGTATATCATAGGATGGAATAGTATTCAGCCATAAAAAGTAACAGAGTACTGATACATACCACAAATGGATGAACATTTTAAACCATCCGTTAAGTGAAAGAAGCCAGTCATAAAGACCACTGTATAATTTCATGTAGATAGAATGTCCAAAACACACAAATCTAAAGACACAGAAACTGGGGAGTGGCTGGAGGGGAAGAGCTATGAAGAGTGCAGGCACAGGGACAGGGTTTTTTTCTGGGGTAAGGAGCATGTTCTAATGTCGACTGTGGTGATGGTTACAGATATCTGCAGATATGCTAAAAGCCATTGAGTTGTACACTCCGAGTGCATAGATTGTATGGTAGGTGAGTCGTGCCTCACTCGGTAAAGCTGCTCAGAAACAACATAGAGCTCCTCTGAAAGAGTAGAACTTTGGATCACAGACCAGCCAACCCTGGGATTCCCTCCTCTGCTGACCAGAGCTCTTGTTGGCATGTCAAGCAGTGCATGTGTATGTCATGCCAGGGGACACTGCCGAGCGTCCATTCTACCCTCTTCTAAAACACAAATTTCTTTTTTTAAATTATTTGTTCTAATTAGTTATATCTGATAGTAGAACGCATTTTGACACATCATACATAAAAGGAATACAACTTCTCTTTTGTCTGGTTGTATATGATGTAGAACTCACAGGTCATGTAATCGTATACATACGTAGGGTAATAATGTCCGATTCATTCTACTATCGTTCCTACCCCGTGCCCCCTCTCCTCCCTTCACTCACTTTTGTCTAATCTAAAATACCTCTATTCCCCACCCTCCCTTATTGTGAATTAGCACCCGCATATCAGAGAAAAGATTTGGCCTTTGGTTCTTTGGGATTGGTTTATTTCACTTGGCATAATATTCTCCAGGTCCATTCATTTACCAGCAAATGCCATAATTTCATTCTTCTTTAAAGCTGAGTAATATTTGCATATATACCACAGTTTCTTTATCCACTCATCTGTTGAGGGGCACCTGAGTTGGTTTCATAGCTCAGCTATTGTGAATTGTGCTGCTATAAACATCGATGTGGCTGCATCACTGTAGCACACTGATTTTCAGTCCTTTGGATATGAACCTCGGAGTGGGATGACTGGGACAAATGGTGGTTCCATTCCAGGTTTTCTGAGCAATCTCCATACTTCTTTCCAGAGTGGTTGCACCAATTTGCAGTCCCACCAACAATGTATGAGTGTACGTTTCTCCCCACATCCTTGCATTCTTGATGATTGCCATTCTGGCTAGAGTGAGATGGAAACTCAGTGTAGTTTTGATTTGCCTTTCTCTAATTGCTAGAGATGTTGAACATTTTTCAATACATTTATTGATTGATTGTATTTCTTCTTCTGTAAAGTGTCTGTTCAGTTTCTTTGCCCATTTATTGGTTGGGTTATTTGGTTTTGTGGTGTTAAATTTTTTGAGTTCTTCATATATATATCCTAGAAATTAATGCTCCATGTGAGGTCTGAGGTGTGTGTGGTAAAGCTAAATAACAAGTTTCAATGCAATTTTCTATTTTTCTCTTACACAAAGATCAGGTATTGTGTGTGTGTGGATGTGCACACAGAATGAGTGCAGATGATTAAATGTATCCTTCACTCACAGGCTGCCAGGCCATGGGGACCCAGCTGGATATAGCAAAGCATGCCTATCATCCAGGACAGCCAGACCTGGGAGCTGGGCATGATCCAGGTGAGACCCTGGCTCTCCTTGGAGAGGATGGTGCATTTCCTGTTGTGTTGTTTTAGGTGGGGCATCTCCAAGACCTATTTAATACTACTTTTTAATCTCTTTTTACTTGCAAAGTCCCTCCATCTCTTAAATGATTCCTGTTAACAACTTTTCTCAATTTCTTAAGGTTCCTGTGCCTACCTGCCCTCTGGTTAGGGTCTCAATTTACATTTATCTGCTTCAGAAGGTGAGAAACAAAATGAGGGTTTTAAGGATATATACTGGGTGAATCCAGTAGCACCACTATTTATATATCCTGCCTGGAAGCCCTATGCTCTCTGCACTAGTGGAATATCTCTAGTGGAAGAACAGGGAATTCAGAGTGCCAGGTGATTTTCTTATTTTTTCTATTTAGGATGCTGAAGAATCTAGATGAAAGGGGTAAAATTCTGTCACTGATTTTTTTTTTTACTTATATTTTATGTGTATATAAGGACATTGGAGAGCTCAACCTGGGGCTGGACAGGTGTTGTACTGCTCATTCTGCCTTGTTTGTTTTTCCTTTGTGAACGAGCCAGGAACATAAACAATTCAAACCCTAAATTCCTAGAATGATCTCACATAGCTGGAGGTTGAGTCCTTGAGAGCAAGATTACACTGCATTTCTAAATCTCATCTTTTATTTCTTAGTCTTAGATATTTTGGGGGGTGCTTGACCATCTCCTTAGATGAACATCTCAATCATCCTAAACAAGAGAGAAAATTCTCATCTTCAGATCTACTTGTTGGGATGTTCTATACAGTTTGATATACATGAGTATATACAGTTTGGTATACATGAGTAGTCAGTATTACCTAAGTAAAATATCCTTAGCTTATTGTCTTAGACACTTGAAATCTCATCATGGACCATATCACCAAGAATGCAAGAATGTGGTCCTCAGTAACTATTTTCTGATAATTTTGAATGAAAATCAAAGGAAATTAAAGGAAAAAAATGTTACAATTTGCCTTTAGAGATGTAGTCTGACATTAGTTGTATTTTGTGGAAACTGAAAGTGACAGAAGTCAAAATCAGGGTGGTCGCTATCATTATTATTAATATTATGGTAATAAAAAGGAGATACTGTGAGCAATTGCTATCTGGCACTTCCAGGAAGGTGAGGTTTACATAAGCTCTTTCTATTGCCATTGTAGACTGGGGGTTGGCAATTTATTTAACCATCCTAAACCTCTCCATTTCTTCATCTGCAAAAAAAAAAAGGATAATGAGATCTATCCTGCCTACCTCCCCGGGGTGTTTCCAAATCAAATATGGTCCTTTTTTATAAGAATTTGCAAAATAAAGAATACTATATAAATGTCAGTAATTTGCGATTATTAGTAACATTCTAACGATGCTGCTTCCAACTAAGGTATGATAAAGTAGTATCATGAAATCTTCTCTTGCTTCCAAAAAAGCAAGCCTTCAAGGTTAGTGTTCACCAGTAGTGACAAAGAAATAAGTTGCACATCACATTGACTCAAACTGGTTGCGTTTCTGAAACTGGGCTGACGTCTGAGGAGAAAGCGTATTTCACTCAGAACCTCTCTTGGCTCGGTTTCTACTGTGGCAACATGTAAAAAGGTTTCCAAATAGTCAGGGTTTGACCCTTGAAAAATCAGTCCTGGGAAGTGCACCAGGAAATGGCACTGGAACCCAGAGCCCAGAGGCCATTTCTCTGTATGGGGACTTTCCCACAGACATGCAGGGACAATGCATTCTGTGTGGCCCTTGCCAACCACCCCAGGTCCTTAAATGGGTGATTGCTATGTCATGAGTTTCCTGGAGCCTGCTGTTTTACAGGAGAGCTGTCTCTTGCGCTCTGCTCTGCTTCTGCATCGTTTTATAAGGGTCCATCAGGACAGAAGCCTGCTTAGCTTCTCATTGACATTTTCTTGAAGATGCTCCAAAGCCATCTACTTATATGATGTTTGAAAATACAGAGACTTTGGGAGGAATTGACAATCAGTTGGAGGCCTCTGATCTTCATCCCTTCGTTTTCTTGGCAACTCATCTTCTAATGCCCGGTGGTCTGGGTCATGGGGACAGGTGGTAACGGCTGGACTGACCCCTAGACCAGGACATTGGAGAGCTCAACCTGGGGCTGGACAGGTGTTGTACTGCTCATTCTGCCTTGTTTGTTTTTCCTTTGTGAACGAGCCAGGAACATAAACAATTCAAACCCTAAATTCCTAGAATGATTTCACATAGCTGGAGGTTGTTCCTTGAGAGCAAGATTACACTGCATTTCTAAATCTCATCTTTTATTTCTCAGTCTTAGATATTTTTGGGGGTGCTTGACCATCTCCTTAGATGAACATCTCAATCATCCTAAACAAGAGAGAAAAGTCTCATCTTCAGATCTACTTGTTGGGAAAGGAGAAGTTAATTTTTGCCTAATTTGTTGTTTTTCTCCATTATAAAATAGGGTCATTGTTAAAAGAATAACTGTATTAAATGAAAAGTGGGTTCTTAAATGTGTTTTATTTTTATAAAGCAGAACCGATGTTGAATGTAGATTTGTTTAGTGAGGTTGTCAAGGGTTTTTTGCTGTTGGTTGTGGTTTTGATTTACAGTCTTTTGAATTCTTCAAGAATTACTCACATGTGGTTGTTGTTGTTTTTTCTGTGACTATGGGATCATTTTGTGCTTTGAAATGTTTTATTGTGAAAATGTTTGCCATGGGATAGTTAATCAAACAGGATTCATTTTTTCCCAAATACTACAAATTTGAGTTGTATTCTTAATGGTTGGAATTTTTCACTGAAAATGTTGCTAACAACCCATGAGGTTTTGACTTAGATAGGAGACTGGACCAATAAACTGTTACAGTCTCTAGAACTTGGTACTACTCAATGGGGCTCTGTCTTGTTTGAGTAAGACATTCTGGAGAGAGAGAGAGAGAGAGAGAAAATGATCTTTTACAATATATTTGACTTCCTAGATGTCAGTAAGAGGAGATACCAATTTTATGGCATTGGTTTGTTTTTTCAGTTAGGAGTTAAAATAATTTTGCAGGAGCCCACCCCCTTACGAGTTGTCGTTTGTCTTCCTTGCTCTGGACTATAGAGAAGTCATTCAGGTTAGTTGTCTACATGGCACCAAATCCTGGAGATCTGCCAGCCTTCTGATAGCTTTGCAACCCCAAATCTTTGCAACCAAGTCTTTGGTCTAGACATGAAGTCCAGTGTAGGAACCTGAGGTTAAGAATCCTGATGCATGATGGGAATTCACTTCACAGCAGAGACGTGCCCTCACACGCTTTGAATTCTGCACGACTAAAGGACATATACACATGACCACTGTTTGCATCATCATTACACAATTACCACTGAGGTCTCAATGTATATCTGGAGGAAGTTTTCTCATAACCAGAAGCAGGCAATTAAATGAATCAATGCTGACTGAATTCCAGTTTCAGTTTTCTGAGATGTCCTCCATATTCCACCCCGAGATCCAGTTACTTTACCAAGTGCCTATTTTCCAGCCAAGATGATGAAGAAAACATATGAGGAGGAAGCTGTCACTATTTGAAGATTCCAAAAGGCTTTGACCCCTTGTCTCCGTCCCCACTACCTAAGGGAAGGGCTGCCTTCTCTTTGATACTTAAGGGGAATTTAGAAGTTTGAATCAGTGTTCAGAAACCTGTGGGATGGCCTCCTTTTCCACAACTTCTCTTCCATCCAAATCCCTGTTTAATTACTTTTGTGATTGGCCACTCAGAAATAGTGAGTAACCTGCTCCAGGGACAGGCACATGCCGGTACATTGCTGGGTGGCCACAGAGCTGAGGTGGTAAGGACAGACACACATAGTGGCATGAGGGCTTGATGATCAGGGAGGAACAAACATGAGGTTCTCTCTAGGTCTCATCTTAGAAGATACTTTTTATATTAGAAACAGTTTGTCTCTCAGAAAAGTCAGGGATCAGAGAAACAAAATAACATAAAAGAATCTTCATCAGCATTTGACAGTTATAAATATACTCTCTTCTTCGTGGGGGTTGGGGCGGTTACTGGGAATTTAACTCAGGGGCACTCGACCACTGAGCCACATCCCCAGCCCTATTTTGTAGATTATTTAGAGACAGGGTCTCGCTGAGTTGCTTAGCGCCTCGCTTTTGCTGAGGCTGGCTTTGAACTCACAATCCTCCTGTCTCAGCCTCCCGAGCTGCTGGGATTACAGTCATGCACCACCAATCCCAGCCTGCTCTCTTTTTTTTAAAATGTAATAACCACTTACAATTTCTGAACATGGGAGTGTGGCCTGTTAGAGACCTGATATAAAGGAAGGGCATCCATATTTAGCATCCTACTTGCCTGGGCAGGGGACAGACCCTGTAGAGGTGAGCTCCTCCTCAGCTAACCCTGTGGGAGCATCCCCTCTCAGAAGGCTCATGTGCCAAGCATATAAAAGCAGAGTTCAGTATCCAAATTCTTAAGCAGAGTAGAGGACACCTGAGCCTAAAGTTGCTGTAAACCAACCTGGGGGAGCCACATCTCCCTGTCCAGGAGTGTACAAGCAGCCTTTTTACAGGGCAAATTTTTACCCTTGCTCCCCTTTAGCCTGGTGTTTGAATCACTCTTTAGAGTTCATAAAACACTCCATGTTCATCCTGATTCTTCTCACAATATCCTCAAGAACAGATAGGGCAAGCAAGAGCACCTTCATTTTACATGTAAGGAGAATGAGGGTCACTGATGTTCAGGACTCGCTGAAAGTCAGGATGGGTGGACGAACCCATCTCCTCCATCACTGGGGCTCCCTGAACCAGTACTTTTACAGGGGAATCCTCCAAAGAACCCAATAAGGGATGAGAACTTTCTTAGTCTTTTGTGTTGCTATAACAGAACACCCGAGACTGATGATTCATAAAGGAAAGAAGTTTATACTGGCTGATGGTCCTGAAATCCAAGAGCATGGTGGTGGCATCTACTTGACTCCTGGTGAGTACCTCATCCTGCCCCATACCTGGTGGAAAGGTAAAAGGGTAAGCAGGCACATGTGAAAGAGAAGCACTTGCTCAAGAGAGACTAAGTCGTGTGCCAGCTCAGGAACACACACTGTTCTCACAGTCACTAATCCAGCCACAGAGACCCAACTCACTCTCATGAGACTTGACTCACTCCTACAAGACTTAATCCAGCCTCAAGGGAACTAAGCCAGACTCTCAAGAAAAATAAGTCCACTGTTGAGGGTGGACCCCTCATGACCTCAATGCCTTAAAGACTGCATCCCCTCTCAACACAGTCACGTGGGGGACCAAGCCTCCACAGGAGTTTTGATGGGGACAAATCACAGCAGAAGCCAACCTCCATGATGCTGTGAGGGCTGTGCTTGGTACTTCGTATGCAGTGCCTCATTTCATCCCTCACACCCTGGAAAGAATCATTATCCATTTTCTACCTCTGAGGAAACCAGGACTCAGAGAGGTTTAGTAACTTGTCTAATTTCACACAACTAGGAAGTGCTGAGTGAAGGTTCTTCCTTCCAGGAGCCTGTGGTGGCAGAGACGCCTGTAATCCCAGGGAACCAGGAGGCTGAAGCAGGAGGATCACAAGCCCAATGCTGGCCTGGGAAATGTGCCAAGAACCTGTCTCAAAATTAAAAAAAATAAAAATAAAAATGGCTGGGTGTGTGGCTCAGTGGGTAGAGTACCCCTGGGTTCAATACCCAGTACCAAAAAAAAAAAAAAAAAAAAAAGCCTGTAACGTTTGGATCATGCTATCCTGATGCACCAGTACCTTCTGAGGCCAGAGGGGAATGCCAAGGCCCAATGTTGCAGCCCCATGACTGTGCAGATCTGGAAACCGAGGCACTGGTGTGTGGCACAGGTAATGGCTGTGCTGTCCTGAAGCTTAGATCTGCTGACTCTTAATCTATTGCTCCTTTCACTGCACTTCTGCAGAGGTACCTGGAGCTTTGAACAGGAAAACAGGGGTTTCCCATTCCAGGGTCTGGCCTGGACCCACCACCACGTGCTCATCCTGTGGGGATGGAGGCAGTGTTCCAGCCTTTTCTCTGGTTTGGCTTCCATCTTCCCGGTCCATCTTTATGGCTGGCTAGCACCACATCTCTCCCCCTGACACCTTCCTCTTCTTTTCTCCTTTCCCCACACTCATCTCAGATTTGAGAAGCTCTGATTGCATATGGCGAGCACAGAACTTGGCATGGCAGAGTTCAAGACCGGCACACCTCGCTTCATCATGCCCCCTTGTTAGCAAGGGCTTCCTCCAACTCTTGCATTTTCCCTTTATCTAACCCCCGCATTATCAGTGGAGAGTAGCCAGACTTGCTTCATCCCTTGGACCACAGGAGGCCCTGAGATTCACGTGATTGAATGCAAAAATACCCCAGCTGCACTTATATAATAATGTCTCTTATGTAACACGCTCACACCATAAATCTAATTCTGCAGACATTTTACATATAGAAGTCCCAGTTAGGACTTTAGGGGCTACAGGAGCTAGAAGCTGGGCCAGGACCTCTTGACAGGAGCCTTTGAAAGCCACTCCTTTATCCTCCCTTCTGACATTTGAACAGGTCCAACTTCCCCACCTGCTACAAATAAATGCAGTGGTCATGGAGAACTTGCCCATTTTCCTCTCTCCTCTCCCAGACAACAAAGTCCTGGGGCTTTACTTTACTTTTTCATTTTAGGACTTTCTGGGTTTAAAGAGTTGTCTTAAGTGGCTGCCACTCTTGTGTTTTGGAGGGGAGTATGTATTAGGCAATTTGTCCCTTTTATTTAACCTTTTCTACCACTATTGGGCAATTAAATGAAATTGTTCTCTGATATTTCTGTCTTCGCAGTGACACAAGTTCTATGGAGCAAGATTTTTCTATTTTAAAATAAGTCTTTATCTTACTCAACTCTCATGGGTTGCTGTTTGCCTGATTGGCTAGACATTGGAAGGCTGTGACAAACGTTTTCACAATGGGTGACATTTCAAACTCCATGCAAACATAGAAAACTGGGAAATTTCCAGACACAATGTCAGAGGAAAATGTAATTTAAAATATTTAAGAGGCTAACTATTGAGATATTACCAGGTTTGTCCTGAAATCTACTCCAGAAATCCTGTGTGTCTCATGTTGCCGATGAGAAATGGAAGCCAGAGACACACAGAGGCTTAAGATCACGCACGGGTGGGAGGAGAAGCCAGGTGCCCCTGCCTGACTTTCCCAGAGTCATGCAACCTGGCTTGCAGTGATCTGGGCATCTTTGGCCACAGAGAGCCACCAACCCTGAATCCTGTGGGAATCCCGTGCTCCATCTTTGAACACAGGTCTAATTACACTCTCTCAGGGCTTTTGGTGCTTAGGGATTTCAGCATCCTGCCGTCACGCTGGCTCTGAATGGCAGGGAACAGAGTGACCTGGCCATCTGATATACATGTAAAGAAGATCGAAGTTTCACTTTTTGCTTTTTTCAACTTTGACAACTTAGGGGGGTTTCTCTCTTATCACCCTCCTTTCCACCCACCGTAACCTGAAGTGAATACTCATCGCCGTATGTTGTTTTGACTCAAAACAACTTTCAGTGGGAATAAAACCAGTGATCTGGAAAATATCTTTAGGCATGTTAACTATTAAAAAATGCCTCATTTATAAAATTGATGACTCCTAGTGGCTTCATTCATCAATGGCCTCAAAATCTTGCCATTAAGGCACCCCCAGTAGGAATCTCATGTCCACAAAAGGAAGTGGGTACAGAAGGAGGACAGCCGGAGACGGAGCAAAGCCAGGTGCCCCCCTCTTATGGCTCGTAATAATATTGTAAAAAAAAAAAAAAATGACCTTTTCCAAAGATGAAAAAGCTAGAAATTTCTCAAATGGTTAAGATCCTGGTTTAGATCTCCAGCTATTTAGCCAACCTCCGCCGCCCCACCCCCTGCCCCCTGCACACTCCCCGGACTTCAGAGAAATCGCTGAGCACTTTTTATTTGAGAATTTTGATAAATTCCACTAAGGGAGCCTTGGGAAATGCTTCACTATCAGTAACCACTGTTACTCTAGTGGGCACCTGGTCCACCTCCAAGCAGCAGTGACTCTCTGTCCTGTTCCCTTAGGCTGAAATCCAAATCTCAGTTTTTCCATGTTATTTGTTGAAGAAAAGAATCGTTTCTCAAGTGGTTAAGATCCTGGTTTAGATCTCCAGCTGTTAAGCCAACCCCCTGCCACACACACACATACACTCCATGTTATGCTCAGTGTCTGGAAATTTCCCAGTTTTCTTACAGTAAAGATGCAGAAAAATATCTTTGCTTTCAAGTTCATCAAAGTGCAGCCAGTGTGAAAATTATGAAAAAAAGTAGTAAATGAAGACATGAAAAACAGTGTCCAGTACAGCAGAGAGTGATGAAAATTATCATGACACCAAAGGCCCCATATTGTACTGGTCACGTGGACCATGCTCCTGAGCCACACACCGCTGCTGCAAATGCGGCACTTGACCGAGTTACAGGCCCAGGTGAGGAGTGAATAATCTCAGACGCCAAACTAGCAGATATCTCAATCCCACAAGGGCATGAACTACCTTCCCGAATAAGGCAAGATTTTTAAAGTTAGGCTTCTGAGATATAATTTATGTTGTAAAATTTATCTTTTGTAATTTGAGTCCTGACAAATGTGCCCAACCATGTGGATTCCATCGTGACATAAATCAGTGGCAGCGTCCCCAAAACCTCTCTCATGCTCATCATCAGCCCTCCGTCACTGCCAGTCCCTGACCACCACCACTCTGCTCTTGATCACTGTAATTTGAAGATAGGGTTCTGAATCTTTGTAAGCCTTAATTTTCTCATTCATCAGATGAGAATATAAACAATATCATCTATATCTCAGGGCTATCAAAAGGGTTAAATCAGGTAAAATATGTGGACGGCTTGGTAAAATGTGAACACTAAATAAATGCTAGCAATTGTTGTTATTGTCATCCTCATCACCTAATAACGATGAGTACTAAGTTGTAGCCCAGAAAGCCCAACAGCATAGTAAGTAAACAAGTTTGTAAAACATAGTCTTCCATGTAATATGGAGTCATCTGCTCTAGTGCCCGACAGAGGGTCATTAAGTCTCAATTAGAATGCTTCAGGGCCAGGAACAGTGGCACACCTGCAATTTCAGCCACTCAAAAGGCTGAGGCAGGAGGATCCAAAGTTTGAGGCCAGTCTCAGCAATTTAGCGAGGACCTAAGCAACTTAGCAAAACCCTGTCTCAAAATAAAAAACAAAAAGGCCTGGGGAGGGCTGGGGATGTGGTTCAAGCAGTAACGCGCTCGCCTGGCATGTGGCATGCGTGAGGCCCAGGTTCGATCCTCAGCACCACATACAAACAAAGATGTTGTATCCACCGAAAACTAAAAAATAAATATTAAAAAAATTCTCTCTCTCTTTAAAAAAAAAAAAGAAAAGGCCTGGGGATGTGGCTCAGTCAATAAGTGCCTTTGGGTTCAATCTCCAGCACCAAAAAAAAAAAAAAAAAAAAAAGAAAAAACAAAAAGGAATAAGGACTTAAGACCTTTCCAGGAAATTTATTGTGTTGCTGGGCAGTAGTAATTATTTAAATGTTCTTTTGCTTTTCCATAACTTATTTTCTCATAGATCACAATGGCCTTAGAACACATAATTTCTCTTTTGTGCACTACGAATTGAAATGAGCACCCTCACCTGAGTTCCACCCCTCAGCTTTTCCCCTACTAAAGAAGGCCAAGAGAGAGAGATCTAGTAGCATCAGTGGGTCTTCAAGGCAGTAGATTTGACTCTCAAGTGATTTAGCTCCTGGTTGAAGAATCTCTTATCAGAAATGTTGCAGAAAGATTCTGAATATTATATGAACAGTTGGACCCCATAATTGCTAATTCTTTCTAGACTGAGAGGTATGACTCTACATACCTTTGTTCCTTCTGCGATATCTCTATGCAAGGGTTAGTTTTGTGTCAGCTTGCCTGGGCCGTGTGGTTCCATGTTTCTGTGAAGGTGTTTCTCATGAAGTTAACATTCACATCAGTAGACTCAGCTGAGCTGATTGGCCTGCCTAATGTGAGTGGGTTTCATCCAGTCAGCTGGAGGCCTGTCTGCGGAGAAGAAGGAAAAGGCAACCAACCCAGAGGGAGAAAGAATTCTTCTGCCTGGAACATCAGCCTTTTTTCTGTCTTCAGACTCAAAGTTGAACACTGGGGCTTTGTGGGTCACTAGCCTGCCGTTCTTCAAACTACAACTACACCATCTGCTCTCTGGGTTCCCAGACTTTTGGACTCCAACTGGAACTTACCCGTCAGCTCCCCTGGGATTGAGTTTGCTGACTCACCCTGTAGATTTGAGGATTTGCCAGTCTTCATAACTGCAAGAGCCAAATTCCTTACAATAAATCTCTTTTGCCCCATAAGTACATCTTTTTGGTTATGTTTCTCTGGAGAACCCGATGCACTCTAAAACACTTGATCTGTGATTTCAGAGAGTCACAGGAATCACCCTGACTGCATAGAGATGTTCCTTGCCTTGTGTTTAAATTCCATTTATCTTCCTTTACTAGTTTAATCAAATTCATCTCAAGTTTTTGTCAACCTATTTGGATAAGAGAAAATGTATAATAGAATTTCTTTAAAAACTTCAAAATTTATACAGTATGTAATATGCTGTAAGACTTTAGACAGAATCCTTGAATAGTGCCTCAAATTTTTATTTGAACTATTTTTAGGGGATATTTGTATAAATTACCTTTATGCTATGATTATAGCTTTTCACTGCTAAACGTTTAAGTGCCTTTTTGGATTTATTTATTTTTGTTTTATTTTTATTATTATATTTATTTTTATTTTATATTATTTTGTTCAATTTGGTGCATGACATACCATTATTGTTAAGAATATCAATGGTATACTGAATTGTAATACAAGAAGACTCTCAGGGCAAGAAGATGAATCTTTGCCTCTGTATAAAATGGTCCCAAACTACTCTACTGGTGTGTATGTGTGTGTGTGTGTGTGTGTGTGTGTGTGTAGGATTTCTACTTTTAAACTACATCCTTCATTGCAAATAGCAGTCATAGTTGTTTTTCTTCTCAAATTTATTATGACTTGGGAAATCAGATATCAAAGCTTATTCAAATAAAGTGTCAAGCAAGAGGACATAAATTCTGAGGGACTAAAGTGTAAAATTTATCAACTCTCCCACGTAGTGCTCATTTTTTGCAGTTCAAAGTACTTTAAAAATTAACACAGTTTCTCTTGTATGGTGAAGAGCAGGTTGAGATAATAATTTAAGATAATATGTAATTTAAGATAATATGAAATTTAGAGTTTACTTCTTCATTATTAACTAAATGCAATCTCTCACCTTCTTGCCCAGGATTAGCAATGGCGGTAGTTTCTGCCCCAGCCCCTCTGTAGGGGAATCCATAGGTGAGCAGAGAGCAGCGTTCTTTTGGTATCAAGATAGAAGCCAGGACACAGCAAGGATCTTATGTCAGATTATCTTGGCTACCTTTACTAGGCTTTGATAATCATCTCGTTCAGTGAGTATTATTTCAGGAAAAATCTGCTAAGAATGCCAAACTCAAGCTGGGCACCGTGGCTTGCAATCCCAGATGGATAGGAGGATGGAGGATTGTGAGTTCAAAGCCAGCCTCAGCAGAAGTGAGGCACTAAGCAACTCAGTGAGACCCTGTCTCTAAATAAAATACAAAAAAGGGCTGGGGATGTGGCTCAGTGGTCGGGTGCCCCTGAGTTCAATCCCCAGTAAATGCCTCCCCTCAAAAAGAAAACAAGGAATGCTAAACTCAAAATCAGAAAGAAGCCGAGGACAGAATCTATCCCAGTAACATTCCCCTTTGGAAGGACAGAATGGAGAACTGTGAAGCCAGAGAAGGGACAGAAGGATATTTGTAGGAAGAGCAAATCTCCAAGAGGCAGGAAGGACCATGAGGCCCGTTTCCCTTGAGTTCATTAGTCGCTAGCTTCTACTTTCCCAGGAGGTATCTGTGGTTCTTTTGTTGCTGGTGAAAGACGTCCCTGGATCTTGCACTGGGGCACCATTCCAGGTGTAGCATCAGGAGGAAGCTCTGAGGCTAATGACGTCAATGATTTAAAAAAAAAAGGGGGGGGCTTCCTTGAATCTGCTGGACCTTCTCCATCACTCTTGTCAGGCAGGACTTGTACCCTCAGGCTGCCAGGAACTGTGCTCCCAAGCTCTGAACTGAGAGCCCAAAAGCTCTTCTCCGCCCTCCCACCCAAGTGAGTGCTTCTAAGTCAGGCAAATCATTTGGGAACCTCATTGAATTACAGATTCTGACTGTAATGGTGAGTGGGGGGGTGGGGGGTGGTACTGAGATTCCTAACAGCTTCTTAGTGACATCCAAGTGATTGTCCAAGGGCCACTCCTTGAGTAGCAGTGTGTTTGATTATTTTAACTCTGGTTGGATTAACTAGGAGTCTTGAGGGGGAAGAGAACAGATAGTTGTCGAAATAAGTGTGAACTTCAAAATGTTAGTGCTAAAGGAACAGAGAGAACAGCCAACGGGGGTCCCAGAGAACTGCCTCTCCACAAGACCCATCTGCAGGGAGTGAGGACAGGGCCAGGCCCAGAGCCAGGCCTCTCAGTTTACTGAGTGTGACCTTCTGCTCCTCATGAGAGGTGTGTCTGGAAATCACTGGAAGAGAGGAGGGCCTGGGGCTGAAGAGGGAGAAGAACTAGAAGTACAGGGAGAGTGCAAAGCAGGCAGGGAGCAAGGGGACAAGTCATGGTGCCAGGGCTTGGACATGTGGTGGGACCCTCCAAAACTCGATTGGAATTTAATCCCCATTATCAGATACTAAGAAGTGGGAGCAGGTGGGACCTTTAAGAGGTCTCTAGGACCCCACCTTCACGAGCAATTGTGGGTTGTATTGATAATGGGTCTCCTATTGAAGGGAAAGCGAGGAACGAGAGAGGAGTAAGCAAGAAAGACACCAGGCAGAGATACACACAAAGTTTATTTGTCAGAGCTGATAAATAAAGGCCACCTCTCTACAGTGAAGAGAGGCAAAACAGGCGTGGGTTCTGGGACCTTTGTGGGGCAGGCTCAGGAATCAGAGCTGGGCGGGTCCTAATGCAGGTGGTTAGGGGTTGGGTTGGTATGAGGGAGTGGTGAGCCTTTCTCAGAAAGGCCCTTGGGCAGGAAAGTGAAACTTTTTCCTTAAAATGGCAGTTGTCACTCCAGATGCTAAGCAAGGACCTTATAGCATTCCCAGTCCCTTCCAATATTTTGCTAAACATAGAAGATTTGTTCTAAGTTTATGTACATTTCTCATCACTAGTAGATGGTCAATAAATAACTGATTTCGAAAGTCACACAGTTAAGCATAAAAACATGTCACTACAGGGTTCATTTGTTTTGGTTCTGTGTGCACACTTGATGGAGGAAAATTAGGAGAGGAACAGTGGTACACTTTATGCTTTTGAATAGAGCCCTTGCCTCTCTGCCACTGCAACTTATTTTTATAATGGATGTGTTTCTCTTCCTCTCCCCCTGCTCCTCCCTAATTTCTCCCTCTTCCTAATCTCAGGAGAAAAAGGATTACCATTCTTCCCCTTCCTAAACAGGTATCTGTCCTTGACTACACACCCACCATAGGAATAAAGTAATCTAGACTTTGGGGATGGTACTAGAAGATCTCAGAAAAGACTCTCTCAGAAATTAACAAGTGAATTACAACTCCTACAGAAAACACCGTGCAGCCTACCTGTGGGACCTGTAGCCTTTGAATCACCTCTTTAAAAGGCCGTGTTCCTGCTGATGGGCAGAATCATAGCGTGTGGGACAGGAGTCCTGCTGAGAGCCATTGCCAAGTAGGAATGACGTATCGCAATTTCTTTGTCAGCCTACTCCATGTTGCTTAGAGGAAGGACTCTCCATGGTGGACCCAGGTTTTGCAGTGACTTTGCATGAAAGGTGACCTTGCTCAAGGACCAGGGCGGATCCGGGTAGATCAGGGTTTAGGGCGGATCGGGATGTAGGGCGGTTCCAGGTTTAAGGTGTACCCTGCTGGGAATAGGGCGTATCCTGCTGCCTCAGGCAAGGCCGCTCCTTGAGTTCCCATTGAGTTCTCGCGGGATTCAGAGAGTATTTTGGGATTCAGAGCCCGGTGGAGAGTGTGGATTTGGCCCAGAACGTGTTTGTAGAGTGCCGGTGTGAGTTCGGGAATAAAGAGTTGCTGTTTGAATCTACAAGGTGTGTGGTGGCTCATGATTTTGTGCCCAGCCAGACTGCGGCAGAGTCCCCTGTATTTCTCCTTTGCTAGCAAAGCAATAAAACCTTCTTCTCAAAACTGTTCTTGTTACTGGTCTGGCATTGGGAACAAGAATCCAGCTTTTGGTAACTCTCTAGAGAGTAAAAGTGAGTGTAAGAGAGATAGGAAATAGAGAGAAGACAAAACTAATTGTGTGGATGTAACAGGGGTTCACTTGATGCTTTGACTATATCTCTTGTGACTTTGAAACTTGCATGTTTTTTTCTTTTTCCCAATCTTTTCCCTAAACTTCTCCGTTCTCACCTTTCCTCCCTAATCTTATTTTCTCTGAATCACCTCTATTAAAACCCTCTGTTCCTGCTGATGGGCAGAAATCACAGACTTTGGAACAGGAGTCCTCTGTGTTTCTCCTTTGCTAGCAAAGCAATAAATCCTCTTTTTTTTTTTTTCTTTCTCAAAACCATGTCCTTGTTATTGGATTGGCATCAGGGACAAGGACCAAACTTTCAGCAACATGAAGACAACTAAGTCACACTTAATTGTTTTCTAGAATGAATATTAATGAGTTCTGTCAAGTTCATTAAAATTTTTTTAAAAAATCAAAACTTCACAGATTTCATCTGACTCCAGTCAGAATGGTAAGCATCAAGAACACAATAATAATAAATTCTGATTAGGATGTGAGGAAAAAGGTGGGACTGCAAATTAGTACAAGTACTCTGGAAAGCAGTATGGAGATTCCTCAAAAACTAGGAATGGCAGGGCTGGGATTGTGGCTCAGAGGTAGAGCACTCGCCTGGCACAGGCGGGACCGGGTTCGATCCTCAGCACCACATAAAAATAAAGGCATTGTGTTGTGTCCATCTACACCTAAAAAATAAATATTAAAAAAAAAAAACTAGGAATGGAACTGCCATATGACCCAGCTATCCTAGTCCACGGTATTTATCCAAAAAATCTAAAATCAGCATATTATACTGATATAGCCACCTCAATGTTTATAGCACTGTAACTCATAATAGTCAAGATATGGAACCAGCCCAGATAAATGGATTAAGAAAATGTGACACACACACACACACACACACACACACTCACTCACTCATCCATAAAGAAAAATGAAATTGCAGCATTGCTGGTAAATGTATAGAACTGGAGAACATCATGCTAAGTGAAGTATGTCAGATTCAGAAAGTCAAAGGTAAATTTTTTTTCTCTCATATGGGGAAGTAAGAGGAAAGTGAGAGAAAAAAGGGGGAAGGTTTGATATTGTAAAGATATAGGGAAGATCAGTGGAGTAGAAGAAAGAAATTGAGGAGGGGGGATGGAAAAGAGGAGAAAATTAGGAATGAATTTGACAAAATTACCCTATGTGCATATATAAATACACCATAGTAAATTCCACCTTTATGTATCTATAAAGCACCAATTAAAAAATAAATAAATGAGAAAAAATGTAAAAAAATTAGAGAAAATATTTATGGTATAAGTAGATATGAAAGGATTCTAAGAAATTAACTGGAAAAAAAATAAAAGGAAGAATGTGGGTTATTATTCACATGGATAGTAAGAATTAGAAGACAGAAAGAAATTTTAAAATATCAGGCTTTTAATCCATCAATTTATATATGCTTTCTGAGGTGAGGAACTGTGTTGTTTGAAGCACCTCTTATACCATTTAACTGCAACTGTGTTCCTCTGTCTCAGGAGGTGCCACCAGGGGAAGGTTCAGTGCTGAGGTCAGCGAAGCAGTCCCAGGAAGGGCCAGACACTGGGTATTTCAGCCTCTGCCAGGCCCTGTACAGCCTCTAATTTTCATCTCACAGAAGAAAATAAAGCCTGTTAGGGATGCTTAATACCTTTAGTTTCTATGGCTCTTCTCTAAAAAGGTCCTGCATACAGTTTAAAAATGCAAGACTCCCAAGAAGCAGCAATGTGTGATTAGAATCAAGAGATAAAAACGTACAATAAAAGTACAGAAATACAGATGACCCAGAAGTCAGCAATTAGATACAACTGAAGCCCTTCCTTTATGCCCGCCCTAATTCTAAAATTAGCCAATCGCGTAGATCATAAGCACAAACTCCTCCAATCAGAGTGAAGGCAGCTCTGCATTAGGTTAGAGTTCTAAGCAAGCAGCCAGGCGCTCTTGCTAGCCAAGTGCTGGTAGCCCGCCCTCCTGCCAGGAGTAGTTCGTCTCTCCCACCCACTTTCCAGCACCTGCTTGATTTCCTGTGGTCCCTCGTTATTTCTAACTCTGGGTAGAGAATTCTAGATTGCAGGCTCATCTCTGCGTGCCTCTTTCCCCCCTCTCTCTGCCTTTCTTAGTTGCATCAGCACTTTAAAGTTGTCTTTTTAATTTTTCTTTCTAATTTCCATAATTCCTGTTGAAAAATCCAGCCATTAGTCTTATAAATGCTTTTTCTTCTGGCTGCATCTAAGTTGTCCTCTTTGTCTTTAGCGTTTAGCAATTTGATGTGATGTGCCCACCTATGCTTTTCTTTCTATGACACTGCCGTGGAGTTCTCAAACTTATTGAATCTCTGGTATTATAAAGTGTAGGTTTTATTTATTATTTTTATTCTGACAACAGTGAAACCAACATTAGGAGACAACTGCTGCTGAAGACAGTTTGTCACAGTTCCCAGTAGGAGAGGGACACATAGAGACCACGTGGGAAGGCACCAGAGTTGGTCCAGAGGCAGAGGGAGTGGGGACAATATGGATAACAGCTTTTATTTTGGCTTTCATGGAAAGGAATGGGTGAGGCAGGGTAAGCAGGCTTAGGATTGGGAATAACTTTGTCCCCTCTCTCTGGGACAAAGGGGTTGTCCCTAGTTGTCTGGAACTTCACCTGATTAGGGCAGGTGAATAGTGGCCTGAAGTGTGAGAATCTGGTGGAGGAGGTTGTGGGGTGTGCACTCTGGGTTGGGTGGTTTGTATGTAAAAGGCATACTTGTTGGAATGCTCCTATTTCTAGGAACTGGCTAACTCATGAGGGACATCCTTGACAGGGTCAGCCAGGCCTCAGATGTCAAAACACAGAAATACAAAGAATTTTAAAAGGATTGATTTTTTAATACGCAAATTGATATGTTTCATTGGTTTTGGAAATTACATCCATTATTTCTTCAAATATTGCTTTTGTCCATATTTTTCTCTTTTCCCCTGGGACCTCAATTACTTGACTCACAGACCTTTAAAACAACCCTCTTAAAAACACAAAAACCACCCTTAGCTCCCAAGCTGCACGAAAGCATATCTGGTATGTACTGATGTTTTTATTATTTTTTTTTCTTTCTATGTCTCAGCATGAATATTTTCTCTTGTCCTGAATTCAAATTCACTAATTTTGTTATCTGCTGTATTGATCTGCTCTTCAACCATCCAATGAGTTATTATTATTTGAAGTTCTAAAGTGTACATTAGATTCTTTAAAAATTTTTTTTAGTTGTAGATGGACATAATATCTTTATTTATTTTTATGTGGTACTGAGGATTGAACCCGTTACCTCACATGTATAAGGCAGGCGCTCTACCACTGAGCTACAGCCCCACCCCCTGATTCTTTTTATAGCCTATAATCCTCTGTTAAATTATATAGCTTTTCATGTTTTATCCAGTTTTTCCCACTGATCTCTCTAACATATTCATATTGGCTACGGTGAAGTCTTCATCTGTTAGCACTGACTTCTGGGTCATCTGTGCATCTGTACTTTATTGTATGTTTTCATCTCTTGATTCTGATCATACATTGCTGGTTCTGGGAGTCTCACATTTTTTAACTATGTGCAGGACATTTCTATAAAAGAGCCTTAGAAACTAAAGGTAACAATCATCCCTAACAGGTTTTATTTTCTTCTGTTCTAATCAGAAATTGCTTTAGGTTGAGGCAGCATATGGTTTTAGTTAAACCCAGTCTTCCCTGGTTTGTGCATGTACTTGAGGCATTGCCCTTGAAGGCTGTGAGATGCGTGTACGTGCACTTATATTTCAAGAATGAATATTTCCTCCATTTCTTCCATTTTTATTTTTATTTGAATTGACATACAATATTTACACATTTCAAGTTTTTAATTGAGTATATGGCATATTTCTGTCTCCTCTGGCCTTACACACTGTAGGTGATTCCATTTTTTCTTGGAGGCTTGAGTTTAGCTCTTTGGACTTCTTGCCCAGGCAGCGTCAAACTTCAGCAGGTGCTGGAGGGAGAGATCAGCCTCTTTGGTGGTGTTCCATGCACAGCATTTGGCTTCCTTTATCCAGGCTTTTTTTTTTTTTTTTTAATTGCTGGGCTGCACTCTTTTCTCCCAGACATGCTTTTTCTTGCCCCCTCCCTGGACAGGTGGTGAATTCTTCCCTTTTAATTATTTAAATAATTTTAATTATTTATTCCACCTATAGATCATGCCATTGCTCCCAAATCCTGCCTCACGAGGTTAAAAGTAACCAAACATTGGCCTGAATGCTTTGGTGTTTAGAAATTTCATCCACTAGTTTTTCATCATTCTTAAAATTGGTCTTGCACGGGCACGTACAAAATTCACCTAAATTTTTAGCTTCTTCATAACAAGAATTTTTTTTTCTCCAATTTCTAATCTTAGTCTTGTCCTTTGAGTCCTCACCAGAATCATCCATAATGTTCTATTTTCAGCAATAAAGTTCTTTTTCAGTCTGCTTCTCTAAATTCTTCTAACCTCTTCCCGTTACCTAGTTCCATACGACTAAGCTATGGTAATTAAAGCAGTGTGATACTAGTATAAAACCAGATTCATAGACCAATGCAACTGAAGAGAAAGCCTAGAAATAAATCTTCACAATTTATGGTCAACTGGTCTTCAACAAGAGCAATGAAATATACAAAGAAGAAAATATAGTCTTTTCAATAAATGTCATTGGAAAAATTAGATAGGTATACGCAGAATAATGAAATTACACGCCAATCTCACACCATCCATAAAAATCAATTCCAAATGGATTAAGGACTTCATCGTAAGACCCAAACTATGAAAGTATTTGAAGAAAATAGGGAAATCATGCATTGAAGTTGATCTTGGCAAAGATTTGTTGGCCATAACCCATAAAGCACAGGCAACAGAAGCAAACACATACAGTGGTCTTGTATCCAACTAAAAAGGTTCTGCATAGTGAAGAGAACAACAGAGGAAAAGACAACCCGTGGAATAAAAGGGAATCCATGTAAATCATGAATATGGTGAGGAGTTAATATCCACAATAAATAAGGAACGTGTACAACCCAATAGCAAAAGCAAACAAAACAAAATCCATTATTTAAAAAAGGCAACGAACCTGAACAGATACTTGTCAAGAGAAAACTCACAAATGGCCAACACATTGTACTCAGCCCCACTAATAAGCAGGAAAATGCAAATAAAATTGTAATGAGCTTTACCACCTCACTCCTGTTAGAATGGCTACTGCTGGGAAAAAAGATGAAAACTGTCAACAAAGATGTAAAGAAAAGGGAATCTTAATGAGTAATGATGGTGGGAGTGTAACTTGGTATAACCATTATGGAAAATAGTGTGGAGGTTTTAAAAAAGATTAAAAATGGAAATACTGTATATCACAACCATATCATTTCTGAGTACACATCCAAAGGAAATAAAAATCATCATCTTAAAAAAGAGATCTGCAGTCACATATTCACTGCAGCATAATACCAAGATCTAGGCACAATCTAAATGTCCATCAAAGAATGAATAGATAAAACATATCCAAAAATTATGTTTATAGATAAAATATACATTTGAATGTATGCAGATAATAGATCAAAATGCATTTTTGTGCATGTGTGTGTGTGTGTATATATATATATATATTCTATAGTCTTAAAAAAAGGAAATTATTCCATTTGTGACAATATGGATGCACTTGGAGGACATTATTCTAAAATAAGCCAGATACTGAGAGACAGCCTATAGAATGATCTCACTTACATGTGGGGTGAAAAATAACCAGATCACAGCAGCAGAGAGTAGGGTGCTGGTTGCCAGGGGTGAAGGTAGGAAATAGGGAGAAGTTGGCCACAGGGAAGAGCTTCAGCTACACATGATAAACAGTTCTGGGGTGATGTAAGGTGGAACATGACGACTTCAGTTAACAATGATCACTGTATTCTAGAAATTTGTTAAATTGGTATCCATCTCCTGTGTTTTCACAACAACAACAAAAAATGGTAACTATGTGAGGCACTAGGTAAGTTAATTAGCTTGATTATGGTGATTACTTCACAATGTGAAGATATATTCAAACATTAAGTTGATACCTTAAATATATATTTAAAAAATTTTTTAGTTGTAGATGGACACAATACCTTTATTTTATTTATTTATTTTTATGTGGTGCTGAGAATCAAACCCAGTGTCTCACGCATGCTAGGCAAGCACTCTACCACTGAGCTACACCCTCAAACCTGAATATACCTTAAATATATTTAATTATTATTTGTCAATTATACTTGGAACATGAGGCCCTGCTTCCATGTTCCTACTGCAGATACAGGTATGACATTGTTATGATTCTTATGCTACATGCTTTTCAAGATTGCCTAGAATTCTCACTGTCCTACCCATCAGTGCATAGATAAACCTCCATGGGTCCTGTTGTTGAACTATGTGGGTGATAGCTGGTGTTGTCCTTATAACTGACTGATGGATCTGTTTGTGAGAAATTACATTTTTTGGAGACCTGAAAGAAAAATGTGTAGCAAAGAAGCTGAATTGGCACTTCATGGACAAAGAGATCAGAATGGTCAACAAATATATGAAAACTTTTTCCATATCTCTAACATTTAGAGAAATGCAAATTAAAACCACACCAGGATTCCATCTCACTCCAGTCAGAATGGCAATTATCGAGAATACAAATAACAATAAATGTTGGTGAGGATGTGGGGAGAAAGGTACACTTACTGGTGGGACTGCAAGTTGGTGCAACCACTTTGGAAAGCAGTATGGAGATTCCTCAGAAAACTTGGAGCAGAACCATCATTTGACCCACTTACTCCACTCCCTAGCATATACCCAAAGGTCTTAAAAGCAGTATATTACAGTGATGCAGCCACATTAATATTTATAGCAGATCAATTCACAATAGCTAAGCTATAGAACCAAACTAGGTGCCCTTCAACAGATGAATAGATAAATGTGGCATATATTCACAGTGGAATATTACTTGCCATAAAGAAGAATGAAATTATGGCATTTGCCTGTAATTGAATAGAAATGGAGACTATTATGCTAAGTGAAATAAGCCAATCCCAAAGATCCAAAGACTGAATGTTCTTTCTGACATGAAGATGATAACACACATAAGTGGAGGGAGGGAATCAAAGTTCACTGGATTAGACAAAGGGAAATGAAGGGAAGGAAGGGGAGATGGGGATAGGAAAGACAGTAGAATGAATTGGACATAACTTTCCTATGTTCGTAAATAAGTACACAACCAGTGTAACTCCACATCACGTACAACCACAGAATGGGAAATAATACTCCACATTGTATAATATGTCAAAACACACTGCAGTCATGTATATCTAAAAAGAACAAAATTTTAAAAGTGAAAAAAAAAAACTAAGAAAACTGTGCTGCAGTGTAAGATGATCTTGTCATATAGCCATGTCCTGCTTGATTATAGCTATGGTTATGCTTGGTTTAATATACAGCTATTAAATCAAAAGATAATGGATTTCAAGATGTCCATTTTATGAGTCTAAATGTATTTGCTCAGAAAAAAAAAGACTTTTGAAGGAAATATAGCCAGAATTTATCAATATTTATGTCTGGTGGTAAGATGATGTTTGGTTAGCCTTTCACTTTTCTGGTTTTACAAGTTATGTATAATAAAAACGTATGTATGCCTGAGTATTGCAAAAATAAACTACATAATGCTATGGAAGGAAGGAAAGAAAGGGGGAAGAGAGAAAAAAGGGAGGAGGAGAGGGAGGAAGGAACGGGAATGTAGAGAATCCAGACATATCAGGTCAGTTGGTTTTCAACAAAAATGTTAAGTATTTCAAAGGGGAAAAGTGTAGTCTTTTCAACCTATGGTGTTGAAACAATGCAATATTAGTTTTCAGGTAAATGTAAATCAAAACTCTGATGAGATACCATTCCTCATTGGCTAGGGTGTCTATAATCAAAAGACAGATGATAGCAAGTGTTTGTGAGGATGTAGTGAAGTCAGAACTCTGAAACACTGATGGTGGAAATGGAAAGGGTGCAGCCACTTTGGAAAGCAGTCTGGTACTTCCTCACATGACCACACATAAGCTTACCACATGACTCAGCTTATCATGTTCCACACCTAGGTGAAAAACACACGTCCCCGCAAAAACCTGTAAACGTGAAAATTGGTACAACCACTATGGAAATCAGTATGGAGGTTCCTCAAAAGACTAGGCATGGAACCACCATATGGCTCAACAATACCACTCCTCAGTATTAATTCTAAAGAGTTAAAGTCAGCATGCTATAAGCATGCTATAGTGATACATGCATGCCCATGTTTATAACAGAAGCACATTCCACAATCACCAAACTCTGGAACCAGCCTAGGTATCCAACAGTGGATGAATGGACAAAGAAAATGTGGTATAGACACACAATTCAGCTTTATTCACCATAAAGAAGAATGAAATTATATCATTTGTGGGAAAATGGATGGAACTTGGAAACATTGTTAAGCCAAATAAACCAATCTCAGGAAGCAAAGTTTTCTCTCATCTGTGCAAGCTACAGAGGAAAAAAGGAAAAGAAAGGTTTGTGGGAGTGGATCTCATTACAATCAAAGGAAGATGAATAGAGTTAAGGAAAGGGACTGAAGGAGGGAAAGGGAAAATGCCAGGGGAATCCTATTGCCAAGATCACTTTTAATGACATGAGCTTTACAATCATTGTCAAGAGGTCACGCGAGCCTTTCTGTGCAGGAAGAAGAGAAGAATTAGAAGCGCATCCTGGTGCATTCCGCTGCTGAGAGTCTGTTTTAGTCTTAATGAATAAGGCTCCAGATTCATGCCTGAGTTTCTCAGCCTTAGCACAAGGACATTGGGGGCTGGATTCTTCTTATTCTTTGTGTGGGGTGATGATGTTTAGCAGCATCTCTGATCACTAGATGGCAGCAGCATCCCCCCACCCCACCCCCAACAATTTTGACAGCCAGTTTTATGTCTCTGTACATTGCCAAATGCCACCTGAGTGCCAGAATTACTTCTGGTTAAGAACCACTGCTTTGTATCAAGGTTTTATAAGTAGGGATCAGTGGTTTGCTTGTAAATATTTAATAGCCAGCTCTCTTCAGGGTCAAAAGCCCTTTCTTGCACTGATTTCTGTTGTGTAAATGCTCACTCTAGTTTATTTCCAGCTACCAGTGCTGTGGACCTGCTTGCAAAATTCACGGATATTTAATAGTCAAATTTCACCAGCTGCTCTCAGCCAGCTGTAGTCCATTACATATAGGGATTTACAATACTTGAATGAGAAGGACATTCTCCCTTAGGATATCTGAGACTGTGGAGGTCAAAGTGATCCCTGGAGGCAGGAGCCTGGCCACCAGAAATAGGCCCAGAGCTCGGGGCTCTGGGGTATCCTTGCTGCCTATTGTCAGTCCTCCCCTCTATTGAGTTCTACTGAGATTTAGTTTCTTGGAGATTTTCTCCCCTGGAGCTTCCAGAGCTGAAGTGTAAGGTAGAAAAGACTCCCTCATTCAGGCAGGACTGAGCTAGTGAGACTGTCTCATCTCTCCAGGCCAGTCACGCAGACAGACGGGTTCAGGGCCTCTAGAGAAAGCCCTTAACAATGCAGGCTCAAGGTCCTGGCAGATTTCTAACCTCTTACATTGGTATTAAGTAACAAATCCACTGGGTTGACCTTCTGTAACATGAAATGATCCAAAGAGTAGGTCCAGGAGAGAGTGTGCACTAGGCGTGGGATGGCTGTGCAGTAGTCTGGACATGGGTCAGTCCACTCCCTCTGTCCTGAGAGGAAAATGGGTTTGTGTACTAATTTTCCCTGGTGGTTGAGAGTCAAGGTCAGGCCCAGGCAGATATTCAGTTCTGCTCTTACTGCCTGCACCTTGGCATCTGTGAAGCCTGTCCATAAGCACAAGTGTATTGTTACTAGACCATTTAAATACCTTGAGATAAAGGTTTTGGAACTGAGACTAAACAATATAGAAAGAATTTTTTTTTTTTTTTATAAAACAGTACTCTACCAGTGATGACAAAAACATTCATAAACATTCAGAAAAATGACAGTTAGTTTTACACTGATGCGTCATTTCAAGTAGGAGACAAAAGGAACCCATGAAATTTTATTAGTTGCTGTAACTTATCCAAGTCACGTAAAGGAAGTCAAAAACACTACCACACAATCACAGATGTTTACAACCATTAAAAGATCAGCTCTAGGCCCGCTTTTATTGGTTCTGAGGGCTTCCGTTGACTTCATTTATGAATAGGACCATGCTGTGTGTTTGTTCACATATCAACTTCTTTAAGGCGACAAAGAGTTCTGTTTATCCTTCCAATCCTAGCTTTTATTTAACCATCTTGCCAAGGAAACTAGACAATGATCTGGAAGATAAATTAAATATATATCTGTTTTCACCTTTCAAACCTTTACGTCTTTCCTCTATTTAAGCTTTGTTGACATCAGTGTTTGAGTCCCTTACTCTGGTATCTACCTCTGTTTGGCGATAAAGATGTGAAGACTGAATGAAATTTCATTCTCAATTTTTGAGAGACTATGATTTCATGCAATAGACAGATATAAAATAACATTATGCTTTAAATACAATGATCAAGACATCAACACTACTTTTCAACAAAATTTGTTTTACCACTAACAAATTATTAGAGGGAAAATCTAGAAAATTCAATGGGAGAAAGATACCCAAAGTTTGGCAGTTCCTCAAAAACTTAGTTACCATATTACCAAGCAATCTCACTCCATATATATATACTCAAAGAGAATTGCAAATATATTGTTCATACAAGAGCTTGTACAGCATTATTCAAATAGCCCAATTGGAACCAACCCAAATGTCCATCAGGTGATAAATGAATAAATAAAACGTAGTAGATGGATTCAATAATACAATATTACTTGGTAACAAAAAGGAATGAAGTACTGATACATGTTTCAACATGGGTAAACTCAAAAATAATGTGCTAAGTGAAATAAGTCTATTTCAAAACCACACGTTATATGATTCTTGCATAGAAAATGTCTAGAATAGGCAAATCTGCAGAGACAGAAAGCAGATTATGGCTGCAGGGTTGAAGTGCATGGGTGGTTTGGAGTGACAGCTATGATATAGAGCTTCTCTGGGGGTGACTAAAGTGTTCCAAATTGCTGATGGCTGCACATCCCGCGAATATAACAAAAACCACTTGATTGTATAATTTAAATGGATGAATTGAATGTATGAATTATGTTTTAGTATATGAAACTATTATATATTAAATTAGTTCATATATGTAAAGCTCTTGGAACAACAGCTAGTACATAGTAAGTGCTATATGAGGGTTACTATTATTGCTGATATATAAAATATATAAGACCATTTTCTTATATATATACTGCATAGGAAATGTCTCTTTTAATCTAGCAAATATATAATTTGCTAGATTGAAAGAGATTAAATAGTTCAGTAATACACAGTAATGGACAGAATGTCTATAATCACTCTCTTGCACAGTAGATGGAAATGTAGACTCGTGCAGTTTCATGGGAGGCCAAGCGGTTTTATTTATTATAATGATAAAAATTCATATTTTTAATTCAATAATTTCAAAGAAATTGTCTTGCCCATTTTAGCATAGCTTATATTACCAAAGACATCTATGAATAGGTGTCTGATTAATTCAATTATGGTAAAACTATCATTTAAAAATACATATATTATTTTAGTTGTCAATGGATATGTATGTAGGTGTGTATTTATTTATTTATATGTGGTGCTGAAAATCGAACCCAGTGCCTCACACATACCAGGCAAGCACTGTACCACTGAACCACAATCCCAGCCCAAGAACCATCATTCTTATGTGACTGTAAAAAGAAAGAAAAAAGGGATCTTTTTAAATGAGTTTATCTCTAAGACATTATTGACTTAAAAAACCAAATTGCAAAACAGGGCTTATGATGTGCTTACATTACTGTAAAAAAAAAAGTAATATATGTGTGGATGAATGGAGAGGGACATGCACACTTTTCCATACATATTGATGCTTGTATTTGCATAGACTTTTATGGAAGGATACACAAAGGAACTACTACTATCCAGTGGGAAGAATAAGGGATTGGAAATCAGAGGTCAAAGAAAGACTTTTGTTTGATTGTATTCACATTTGTGCTGATTGAAATTTTGTTATTTTATTTTTGATAAATAATTTTATTACTTTTTAAACTCAAGAGTTAATTAGAACAAAGAAGATAAAGAATTGAGGCTAGCAAAGTGCCCAATCAAATGAAGTTGGCCTCCCTTCTCTAACCCAGATTTGGCCTACATAGATTAGATTATAGCAAGGTGTGTGTGTGTGTGTGTGTGTGTGTACATGTGTGTATAGTTGAAGTTTTATAATTAAAAAATCTATGCGGGACGTCATGGCACAAGCCTGTAATGCTAATGGCTGGTGGGCTGAGACAGAAGGATCGAGAGTTCAAAGCCAGCAGAAGTGAGGCGCTAAGCAACTCAGTGAGACCCTGTCTTTAAATAAAATACAAAATAGGCCTGGGGATATGTCTCAGTGGTCAAGTGACCCTGAGTTCAATCCTCAGTACCACCCGCCCCCCCAAAATAAATAAATAAATAAATAAATAAATAAATCTAGTGGAAAATTAAAATTTATAATCCTGTTTTCCCCCCATGTTAATGTCCCACCCATTGACCAAGTATCTCCTAATTCCCAGCACCATTAGGTGCTCTGGGAGGAAGCCTGGGGCTGGGGAGAGCAATGTGTTCTACCATATTACAAAAGGAACAGGAAACCTCAGTAACAGTGCTAGAGTTTACTAATCCTGTCAATTCTTTCAAGCTCTTAAAATGGCTTTTTAGAGATGTGACAGTAGCTCTAAGAAGTCACCAGGGGGCACCTCCAACACATCCTCTGCTCAGCCAGGCTGAGGCCAAGCTTGACTTCAGACCACTAAGGGTAAAACTCAGCAAAATGCTCTCATGCCTTCTTTTATCTCCTACATGTACGTAAGTTGTTCTGTTTTGCGTTTTATTTTTTGGCAAAAAAAAAAAAAGAATTTGCTGATAAATGAACATGGGCATTAAATTTATTGTGTTATTTGTGGGACATTCTTTTTAGATTTTGTGGGCTGTGTCTTAACAAAAAGCCTATATCCTTCTGCCTCTTGGTCCCATAGTTCCTCTGTGACAGTGTCTGTCTGGTATCTTCTGTCCTCTCCCATTCACCACAAAGCCTTCTTTTGGACATACCATTGTAATATGTTGCCTTTTGGGTTTTAAAAATTCTTTTCTAAAAAACTATCATTGCTTTCTCTTCTTAACTTTATTCAGATAAATGTTTTAATGCTGATATTAAATATGGCTTCATATATACATATATGCTATTGTTGGCTTTTGATTATTTTTAAAAGGAATTGTATAAGTATTCCCAACTCGAGAAAAATAAAAGACTTAAAGCCTATCTAGATTATTTTACACCATGACCCTATTTTACACCACAACCCTCCCCTGGCCCCAAGCAAACAAAATTACCCTGATCCCTTATCTCAGTCCTGGTGGGGGAAGGCGTTAGTAGGAAATTGACTAAATATAATATTTATTTGTACTTATAACTTTTTCAGATCATGGCACCCAACTTTGGCAAAGGAATTGAATTCTGTCTGAGATTCACTTTCCAGAAATAAGCTATTTGGGATTCTTCAGCATAGCTTTGTTGGGCAATGGATTAAAAGGATCTGTAAGACCTGTGTCTCTACTGCTCAGTAAGAAAGCTTCATTCTCAGATACCATATCCAGAGCTGTTCACCTCTGCTTTATCACCTCTGTTTGATCAGTTTGTGGCATCTCCCATAATGTGGGTGAGTACTGAAGGAAAAGTCCTTAGACAAAGTCCTTAGTTTTAGTAAACATCTTAGTTTTTTTTCTTATTTTAAAAGTCAATAGACTTCAAAATACTTTTGTACTTGTAAATATTATTTGTATTAGCCATGTTTTCTTCCTACATGAGATATATTTCTTTGTAATAGAAACCAGATCCACTTCAAAACCAGCTTGTTAGAGCCTACATAGACATGTCATCATATTTTAGCTTAGCAAAAACACCACAATAAAATATGCATTAAAATATGCATGTACAAAAGCATCGGCTTCCCAGCCTTCTCTGGTTTGCAATTACAGCAACATCAAAATTTAACACACCAAATACATTTTCTTTCTCTCCTGGGATTATCAAAGAAAAAACACTGTATGATTTGTGGTTACTGTAATTTTATCTTTTTTTTAAATCTACCCTCATTTGTCCAATGGAAATATTATTCAATTATAGGCACTTTTGTCATGGTTAAATGCAGAAAGGAATGAAGAGTGCCCAGCTTGTGAAAATGGCAGGCAGTCAATCAAAACAATAGATGGTAAGTAGGTAGCTAGGTAGGTAGATAATGATTATTTACATCTGGGATGTCAGTTGTTTCATTAGCTATAAACATTTAACTTTCCTTACATCGTTTTTAATGTACCTAGCACAAGTGTCCTGCCTCAAAAGTACTGTTTTGTGAAACGTTTATAAAGCGCTTAGTTGTTATGGCCTAAAGCTTTTTGAGTCTGTTATAAAGGAAACATCAATTTTGGAAAAAGCCAAGCCTCAAGCTATCCTTGGCCAAATAACCTTGTTGAAATTTGGCGCTTCCCTAAAGCACCAGCAATCCTGACCTGGTGCTCTTGTGAGTCTCTGCGTGAGAACTCAGGCACCCGTTCGCTCCCAGCATAGCCAATCAGGAGAGTGCGTTGCCGCCACACCCACCTGCCCACCGCTTAGGCCCGGGAGAGGAGCCAGCCCGTCTGCTCCTTAACAGGCTGAGTTGCTTTGAATTAGTTCTTCCTGGAAATCTCTGCAACGCTAATGAACATTGCAGTGTAACAGCACAGGCCACTCCAAAACCGGTTTCATATGTAAAAACAAAAAAATGTGCTCCAACTCTTAAGTGCTTTGACTTTCTCTTAACCTGTGTGTTTTAAAAATACACTATAAGCACCAGACTTCCCTTTAGAAATCGTGTAAAATCTTGCACTCCTCTGAAAGACGCAATGTGGTTTGGTTATCCTCTGGAAGGATATTTATGCATGGAAATAGACTACATGAGTGCTCTGTATAGAATAGTAGGCATTTCTGCACTTCTGTTTATGTCTTTTACACCTGGAGCACATCCCATGCAATTCGACTCATCCTGGGACCTTTTTTGAAATTAGTTTACTATGTAATTTGGAGGATGGTTACATCATAGTTATCCATTCATTTGACTGTTGTCACTTCTAAAGTTGTTCTGTGGGGTTTAATTCTTGGCAGGTTTCAAGATTCTCTACGTGCTTTATAAAATAAAAATAATATGGACAGTATATTATTTCATAACTGCAATAAAAGACAACACACAGCGTTATGCTATTGAATAAATTAACTTAAGGAGAACACTATTCCACAGAACAGCAAACTTTGAATTATTGGGGCATTATTAGCTTTTATTTTATTTTTGAAAGAAAAACTTTAAAACTCTAGTTTAAATTATATAGTCTTTCATCCTCTACTTCACAGATGTACATTGTATGCTATGAAAGGAGACACGGGAAGGACACATTAAAGATAATCAGACCAGTAAAGAGCCAATTGAAGGTTCTGGTTTTACAAGATAGTTTCTTAACTGCAAGGTGAGGAGCGTAGTGTTAATTGTCCTTCCTAGCTAGTGTAAATTATTTTCATTTAAAAAGATGTTTGAAGGTATCCTGAGCATTTTGGCAGAAAGGTACAGTATCCAATATGATTTTATTTTTCTTGCTTTATGCACATGCCCCAATCTACTTTTGAAAATAGCTTAATGCTCACCCATTTAATGTGCACAATTCAACAGTTTTTAGTGCATTTACAGAATTGTGCACCCATTACCATAATGTAATTTTAGAACATTTGCATCACCCCAGCCAAGCTCCTCAAACTTCTTAGGTTTTCTTTAGCCATAGGCAACCACTAATTTACTTTCTGTCTCTGTAGATTTGGAACCACAAACTAGCTTCCTTCCTTTATAACTTGGTATAGTTTTAAATTATTTGATCGTGGTGTTCTGCCTCTGAAGGTAAAATGTTATTCTTGCATTCTTCGACAAATTTGAGGATTGAATATAATTTGCCTGTGGCAAAAAAATTAGAAACTAGTTAGATCAACTGAGCTTTTCTCCACCCCATAAACTAATGCATCCTGCCAAAGCTAAAATATCAGATTGTAGAAGCACAATCTGGCGAGCAGTGTTTGTGTCTCTGGATCCCTACATTGACTCTTTGAGAGGCAGAACTGGACATTAACAAACAGGATTCACCGAAAGAGGAGTGGATTAAACCGTTGCCTCAATGTAGTTTAAAAGCAAAGTTTCCTTTCTCTGGAAAACTGGTGATCACTGAATATTTAACATAAAGATAAATAAACACGTGTTCGGTGCCTATACAGGGGCACTGGGGAGTAGACCCCTCCGGGAAGGCAAATGGGAGCCTAACAAGAAGCAAAATTTCCCTTCTGCCCTTTCCCCTCTTTCTCGCTGGCAGGGTTGATCCTCATTACAGTTTGCTCAAATATTTGGAAGTGAATTTAGGGCCCTCCCCCCAACTTATGATTTTATAGCCAATAGGTGATGAGGTTTATTTGCATATTTCCAGTCACATAAGCAGCCGTGGAGTGGAAACAGTGTCAGACTCAATTCCTCCTCCTCTTCCTCCTCCTCAGAGGAAATCTGCCCCTTCTAGCTGCCCTACCCTCCCCTTTAAAGGGCGACTTGCTCTGAGCTCCACCGCGGTCCCAGCCTTCTCCCGCCTCCTGCTCAGCCCGTGCATCAGCCCGTCGGCGCACCAGCCCGTGCCGTGCAGCTTCCACAGAAGGACGCCCGGAGATGGAGGGGAAAGCACTGCTCCTGGTGGTCCTGGGCTTGTGGCTCCAGAGTCTGACCGCCTCCCGCGGAGGGGTGGCCGCCGCCGACGGTATGTTTTGTGCTTAAATTCCTCTCCACCTGCAGACCCCGCCAGTGGCCGCTTCCACACGATTTAAGGATGAGAAGGAGAAAGTTGAAAGGGGCTGCGGATGCGCACCAGGGACCTGGGAAGGGTCACCAGAATGGGATCTAGGAGGAGCAAGGAAGGAGTTTGCCTGCTATCATCCTGCAGCGGTTCCTAGTTCCCGCTTTTTCTCTCGGTCTCTCGGGTTCCCGCGCTGTCCCTTCCTTTCTGGCCGCAGCCGCGTTCCCGGGCTCTCGGACTCAGCCGGAGAGGTCCTGGGTGTGACGCGCAGGAAGAAGGAGGCGGGGAGAAAGGGCGCTGTGGCTGTGACCTGCAATCACCTCCCGCCGGGTGAGGGGGCTGGCATGAAAGGCACGCGGGCCAAGGTGACCCCGACTTGGCTGGGAACGCGCTGGGCCCCAGCCTGTGGAAGCGCGGGCAGGCAGTGGCCCCTTCTGGGGAAGCCGGCCCGGGGCGGGGGCGTTGTTGGCATTTTAGCTGCACAGGGCACTCTGGGTCTCTGCGTAATTGGGCTGGGTTTTCTGGGTGCAACTGCGGGTGACCGCGGAGGGGAGACGCGTGGCGTGGAGTCCTGGGGACTCAGCGTCCTGCACGCTTTGGGGCGCCGGGAAACACTCCAGCTTCCGCGCTTGCACGCTCCGCTTTTCTTAGTGCCCAGAAAACCTAGCGAAGAGCTCACCCAGCCGAAAACGTGGCGCAGTGACCAGCAATCTGTGGCCTCCGACTTGGGGGTTGCCAGGTCTATACTTGGCCATCCCTTCTCTCTTCGGATCTGAAACTAATTCGGGTCGCCCAGTCCCTCCGCGTGGCTGGGGAACACGTGGGGTTTGCGGGCGCCTCCGGGAGGTCGCGGGCGGAACCGCGGTCACCGGCCGGGCGCCGCCGGCTCTCCTAGCCAGGGTGAAGGCGTCTGGGGCCAGAAGCGAATTTCTTTATTGGGGAGAAGAGGAAAGCCCAGCCCGAGACCCGCCCCCAATTGAGAGTCCGTGTAACTTGAACCTTGGTTTAGCTAACACAGCAGCAGCAGCTTAAAAAGCACTGAAGCAAGTCATAAAAGCAGGCGACATTTCCTATTCTCGCGGGTGGTGGAATTAACGTTAAGGATGTGCTCTCGGGACGCAAGTCCTCAGCAGTCCACGTTATAGTTCAGTCTTTCGGTGATTAACACTGAAGCTCGTTTTATGTCTGCATTAAGTTATGCAAGAACATTTTTGTTGGATTAAAAAGGAGGAGATTTCATCAAAGCAGAATTGGATGAAAAAAGACAAATATTTTGTTTGTTTGTTTTTTAATCAGATCAGTTTGAGGATACTGGAGATTCAGGGTTTTTAAATGGTGGCATGTACCCTCCGTGCAAAATTCTTATTCCAGAAGCAATACCATCATATAATGGTACCTTTACTGTAAACACAAGGAATTATGTCATTCACATTTAAAGTTTTTGCTGGGCCCCCTTAAGAGGTTCAGGACCCTAAAGTCTTGAGGCAGTGTCAGCTCTCTGAGTTTAAATTCTTCAACTCAGGAGTTGACAAGACTGAAAGTTCTCTCAGGCCCCTCTCATTCTTACTCTGATTTTACACTTAGGCGATTACTTCAATTGGATTTTAACCAATACATGCTTATCCTGGATGTAAAATGTATTAGGGGAGATTATTCCTAAGTAGACTTGAAAGGATTCCCTGTCATCCTCTCCACTTTCACCCCACCCATCCTCTATGTCTCCTTCATCACAGTAGCTTTCCAGCCCTTTCTCCTCTGGATAAATTCATCCAGGAGTGGAAGATTGTCAAGGGGAGCAAGGTGGAGCCTGAGGCGGTGTGTGTGTGTGTGTGTGTGTGTGTGTGTGTGTGTGTGACTGGTGGCTCCTTCTCTGGGCTCTGAGTTGACTTATTCATTCTCCATTTCTAAGAACAACATGAGGACAAGAAGCACTGCCCACAGGAGCCACTAGGGCTTTTCCCATGGGGCCCCAGTCAGGAAACTTGACCAGCTGAGAGAGGGGAGCCCTGGAGCCCTGCTCAGCAGCTGCAGTTCTATGTGAATTTCCAGGCTAACACCTGAGTTAAACAGGATGGAGGATGAGAGCAAAAATAGCAAATGCCACTGGAGCAGAGCTCAGCAAGGGAGTGATTGAGTGATTAATAGCTGTATGGAAAGGTGGCAGTCAGGTAGGGGCAAAGAGTTGCAGTGGAAAAATTTCACTTTCTTTTAAGCAGTGTATTTTTAGCTCACTCCTCCATTCTTGCTTTATTATGAAGGAGAAGTTGGGCTGCACAGATTCTGTACAATATACTGCCTCTGTCATGACAGATTGTTCTAGAAAGTGCCTTGAAGCATGCCACATTTTGCTGTTCGTTTCTTCTACCAACACCTATTCTCATTTTATTACCACCAAGGTTGTATTGCCTTAAATGTACAGGTGTTTGGGCCATCAAAGTGATGGGTGGAGCATGACTTTGGGTCACAAAGGTAGAGGGGAAGTATTCAAGACATGAATATTATTAAATTCCAGGTCCAGATGGAGGTACCATTTGAATTTATATATAATGTGCTTTCCAACTACAACAAAAAGAATATCATCATAAAGCGGTAGGGTAGTCTGTTCACAAAATAGTTTGTCATCATAGTGGGCTAAATATTTTTTGGTAATAGAGACTTTTTAATCTGTAAGCAAATCTTTGTCAGGAGTAGTTCTTGTCACACACTTTCTCTTTGCAAAAGTCAAAGTCTTTGCTAGTTTCTAAAGGAGTAATATAAAAGGATTCCAGTTTACTCAGAGACTAAAGACTTTGAAACTTACTGTGAGTAAAGTCTGTCCACTGGACTGAAAGAACTCACATTGCTGTCTGCGGTCACTTTGAGAATGTCTCTTTCTGTTGAGTGACACCATTTGAGTGCTAACAAAGGTCAGTCCATTCTAATGGAGGAAATGGGTATCTACTAGGAAGGAAGGTGTGGGTTATCTTAGATGATACACGTAGATGTACATACAGAGAGTTCTATGGAAACAAGCCTATGAAACTTGTGCCAACATTCTTTTTCTCTTCCCTGTGTTCTCCCAGAATAAACAAATTCTGTCCTAGGTGATTCAGTGATTTTGACTTTTGAAGAAATAGAAAAAAAAATGTACCTACTGCTAATTAGCAGAATATGACAAAGGTTGGCATGACCACATTGGTCTAATCCCATCGCCAAGTTCATGGTACATACTTCTTTGCTGTGTGTGTTCTCTATGTGTCTTTCTTGGATGGTGAAGTCTGTTTCTATGTTTTCTTAGCCATCCTGGCTAAGATCAATTTAAGTTTAATTTAATTTAAATTTACAGAAGCTTTTAAATAGTAAGAAAAGTTAGATTCTTTTGGAGGGATGGTGAAGGGCTTCTGAATCTAGTGTTTCTCAATGCAAGCTATAAATATATTGAAATCAGTAACTTACTTTTGTAAAAAATTTTGGTTTACAAAGTTAATTATGGTGGAAAACAGTGTACAAGTTAGCACTTGCATTTTGATTTACTGAGTTCCTCTCTTTATCCCACCTTCCTCCAAATAATAGACTTGTTAGCAAGGTCATCATTGACTTTCATTGTGTTAGTTTGAACCATTTGCTATCTCTATCAACAAGGAAAAAGTAACTTCAGATTAACAAGAATTTTGTATTTCAACTAAAAAAAATCTTAATTTAAATGTGCCTGCATGATGACAGTCAACCAAAATATTTCATTAAGCAGTCTACAAGGATCCTAGATAATGATGGCTTATTCCTGTCCAGACTTGATGGTCTAATTCAAGTGGGGAGTTTTAACACACATCTCAGAACCTTTTCTGTAGCTCTACTTTTTGGTAGTGGTTAGGTAGTGTTTTTGGTAGTGTTTAGGTTTGGACCTAATTTGGAGAAAATTCAACAGAAAAATCAGATAGTAGGTACAGTCTTTCTTTTTACAACTCCATGAATAAAAATTTTTTTTCTTTAAAAAGAAAAATAAATCTGCTTGTTAGATAAGGCAAGAGCATTGTGCACTTTGGAATATTCAACTATACTAATCATTTTGGTCAATGGCAATATTGATGTTTCCCCTCTCCCAAGTGACCAGTTTGGTGATTGAACTTGTTTTCTTTAGCGTCCTCCAGACGCTGCCTGTGTCAATAACTATGGCCAGCAGTCTTGAGAGTGAATTACTGGAAAAGTCCTGTAGGTGTGAGTGTGTGTGTGTGTGTGTGTGTGTGTGTGTGTGAGAGAGAGAGAGAGAGAGAGAGAGAGACAGAATTTCAAAGATTATTGCTCAATAACAAGGCTCTTCTACCTCCTGTCTCCATCCTGTTCAGCTAATGATTGGGATCTGCCTTCAGTGTCACCCAGTAATTCCTAGGATGTTCTGTTCTCCCATCTTTTCTAGCAACACTAATGTTCCCTCTGTAAACATTTCTCTTAGTGCATCAACTTTGCCTAATTTTATCTCTGTGAGTTATTAACCACATTAAGATAAACATCTTCTTTTTTTGCTCAAGCACTCTGATTTGAGCTATTTAGGAATTTAGGAGTAAAGATTATGTAGGAAATGCATTAAGTCATAACATGCTTTGTTCCCCAAAATCTCTCTGTGTGCTCAATGAGGACGCATCTGGGCGTCCTGGTCGACAGGGTGGTGCTGAGTGTAAGTCGAATTCAGGAGGGCTGTCTCAGGCTCACTCCCTTGGTTCCTTTGTTCATTCATTTGCTCCCTTTTTCCTCTACTCTAATATGGTCTTGATTTCTAGGCGACCTGATGAAAGACAGTGGAGTTAGATGACTGCAGAGTCACTAACATCATTTCCATAGGCGAAAACCAGTAGTTTCCTTAGTAACCGTCTCATTACATCCGTTCATCTGCCACCCAGTAGCAACCCCAGGGTGTGCTGGGACAACTGAGCACTGTGTTACCGCCAGCTGGGGTCCATCTTCCTCCCTGTTTCTACATGGTCTGAGGTGGTCGCTGGAGGGATGAGAGAGGTTTGGGGAAAATCATTGATCTTTAGGCTGCTGAATCGTCCTTGGGGGACTACAAACACAGATAGTATGAAAATTCCCATTAGCACACCAAAGAGAAGCAAGGACTGGCGAGGTGGGTGGTAAGATTTATGACTTCGTATCTCACACAGCACAGAGTGGCACTATTTTTCTGTCAAACTTGAAATGAAAAAATCCTTTAAAAGAGGAATGAAAGTCTCCCAAATGAAAATTTGAGAATGCATGAGTTTCCTATTACTTTTCTCTACAAGCAACAGACCCAACAGCCATGTTGGCTGTAGGAAATTGCAGCTGTCAATGAGCCATACATATAATCTAATGCAGGATCTGTGGATCGAATAAACCTTTTTTTTTTTTCTTCATGGAAATACACAAAGCTAGTAGTCTTAGTAATTTCAGAGAATATTCTTGGACATTTCAAAAACACCAGCAATACCAGGGCCAAGTTGCATAATTCTAGGAAACTGGCCTCTCTGAAGCTGTACAAGGCAATAGTCTTACATGGCAATGTACAAATAGATGGTAAGCCAGATCGATCTGTCTGCCAGGTTGTTCAGATCAAATATGCTTTAAAAAAAGGATAATGGAGCATGTTAAAATAAGATTGTTAGGAGGTATGAGTTATTTGAGGTGGAGAAATGTGGGAGCAAGTGATATTAATTTAGTCTTACATTTTCTAAAACACTTTCTAAAAATAAAAGAACTTGGGCACTGAAAGCAGAATTATATTAAAATATGCATTATTCTATTAACTAATAAAGCTAGCAGCATTTTCTGATTGGGAAGGAGCAAGGAGACCTGTATCTTCGAGTAAGATGAGAGATGGAGCAGATTCTTGATGGATGCATGAATTTGGTGAAGTTTCACTGTCTGGGAATGAAAAGAACATTGAAGAACACTAGTTTAGTACAGACTCTTATTTGAATAAATGATCTTAGAGTGATTAGCAACTGTAACAAAACTCTCTTCTTTCTAATAAATATAACATTAAGAAATGTCTCATACATTTTAGGTAATAGCTGTGTGTGTGTGTGTGTACACACTCAACTTGTTACATATAAGAAGTCCCTTAGCAAGTAACCACAATATGGTATAAGGGATTTTGAAATATAATAAGAAGGACAATGTTTACCAGTCCTCAGATAATTTCAAAATGAGCCTGATCCCAATGTCTATACTTTCATTATTACTGTCTCATTCTTATTTTTATTCTAGCCCTGCTTTTGCAATGTTATTTTGAAATTATAGATTTTAAATTTCAAGTTGTGAAAAAGGATAAACTTAGATTCAGAAATTAGATCTATGCCTATATATCTATTTATTTAAAAGTTTTGAATCGTGAAGTCTAAAATATACAAGTTATTGCCTTCTTCTAAATAGGTTGGGTTTTTTTTTTTTTTCACTTCACAAGGAATTAAATAATTTCCTGTTAATATAGCCTCCCTTTGTGCTCTGCTTTGTGAAAAGAGTCTGATTGTGCTTGCAATATAAGTTCCTTCAAATGCCCCTGTGATGTCATGTGTACTGTCCACAATACCCACAAAGATTTAACGGCACTCAGATTTATTGTCCATAGTTTCAAAAGCTAGGTTCTCTGTCTTTATCCAGTTTGGGATTCACTATGAAAAACCAAAGTGGACTCTTCTACAACTAACTTTGCTGTTATTTTTAAGTTTTGCCTTTGTGTGCAAGATAGGAACCATATAAGAAGAAGAGACGTCTGGGGAAAGTGTTTGCCATGGCTCAGATGCTGGGCAGCCTTTCTGAACAATCCACTAATGATTTCTCTAAACATTAGAGCCAGACTCTCTTGCCATGGGTGTAGAAACAAGTCCATACAAAAGCTTCCTCATAATCCCAACTTTTCTTATTGCTAATATTTTTTAAAATTATGCAAATGAAAAGGAAAAAAAAAACTCTCTAACAGGCCCAATCGTATGATATTGTGGGAAAAATTTTGATGTAATTAGAGATGTAAAAAGGCGGGAGACACCAGAGAGATCCATACTGCTTCACTCATGGTTAAGGTCATCTCCATCCACTTGTCACCATTGGAAAAGAGCATCTTTCATTCTCTTGAAATTCACATTTGATGTTTGTAAAGCACTTTAGGAACGAAAAATAGCATTGGCAGTGGTGGCTAGTTCACCATACCATTCCAGAAAAATATAAGCAAGCAATCTTCCAGTTAACTTCCTCTCTGATTTTTCCTCTTCCTATAGCAAGAGAGTTTAAGGACATCGAAAGTAAATTTGCCCTCAGGACTCCTGAAGACACAGCTGAGGACACTTGCCACCTGGTTCCTGGAGTGTCAGAGTCTGTGGCCCACTGCCACTTCAACCACAGCAGCAAGACCTTCGTGGTCATCCACGGCTGGACGGTGAGAGTGGCTCTTAGGAGAGGGTGGATTGGGGTCCACTGAACCCTGGTTCTTGGGGACACAACCCACACTTCTGCCTGCTTTCTGGTGCCTTTGTTTTAAACGTGAAAAAAGGCAGTTTTGGCTCAGGGTGGAATCTAAAGCCACAGGTTGGTGAATGCTTCCTCTGACAGAGCCAGCCTTCACTTTAACACAGTACCTGGCTGGTGACCTTGAGGCAGCCCTTCCTACGAGGAGGGAAAAGGTGGCTCTGCCTGTAGACAGGGCAGGATGTGTTATTGTTGTGCAGGGCTGGGGGACGTCTGGAGTGAGCATGATTCATCCAGCATGGCCCCCAAGGCCCTTCTCTGAAGAAGGACACCTGTCATTGAGGAGAAGCTGAAGTGGAGGGAGAGGTGTGGGTCCCAGTACTGGCTTGGCTAGTCCAAGCTCTGTGACATGGTCAAGCCACTTCTCATCTCTGGGCCTGAGTTTGCTGATCTGTAAGACAAAGAGGTGGGACTAGACTTCCCTAAGGTTTCTCCACTTCGTACCTCACCTGTAAACTTCAGGGAACTTATCTAGAGATGAAAGGGGGCAAGCCAGGGGACTGTTACACAAGATGGCTGGAGAAGTGCAGACTGGGGTTGAATCTACTTATTTAAAATATGAACAGAGACAGAGTAGCCCTCTCTAAATACATCAAATAGTCACTTTGCCTGATGTTTCAGTTCTTGCTTAGACACTTTAGTTTGTTTTTAAATTTTTCAATCCCTAGTGACTGGATAATGTTACTGAAAAGGATTTCTACCAAATGGATTGTCAGAGACATAGTATCTTTCCGTTATGTCAAATCTTGTTAATATTTTGATATATTTGAAATTCTAATGAGAAGAATTAGCTATAAAATGATACATATCTATTCCTGATTTCTTTTCCTACAAAACTAAAGTGTCTTTTTATTGGCATGATAGGATGATTGCCATAATTTTTATGAAAAAGAAGGCAACTATTAACAGAATTCACAAAGATGTTTATCCTGATAAGACATTCATTTACTAGAGTTAACATAGTAATTTCAAATGATAAAATTTCAGATTTCCAAAAATGAATAATTTTATATTTTAAGAGATTTAACAAGAACAAGAGAAACTTTGATGTTTTTAGAGGCATTTTGAGTGTATATGCAATGTGGCTTTCAAGACTTTTCAAAAAAATTGAAGCTTAATAGAAACATTTCTGCAACAGGAATAAATTGGGTATTCCAGGCATCTTAGTCTTATCCCTAGAGAATTTTGTGCTTAAGAGTTTTTGAAAAAACTTTCCTTCTCTTACTGAAGATAACATGACTAACCCACTATCAAGAGTGTGCCAGTTACTTTCCTTGATCTGACAGCCCCACTGAGCCCACGGGTATTCTTCACATGTGTGTCTTGATGTTTTGAGTGCTTGGCCTCAGAGGCTGGGTGGCTGGCTATAGGACAGAGTTTGCTATCGCACAGAGCTGTTTGGTCTGCAATGATAAGCCGGCCAGACACGCTGATCTTGGCTTATCTCATGAACCTGCTGGTGAGTTCAGTTGAACCACCTGGTACAGGTGGCAGACAGTCTGGGTTCAGCGTTGTGTGTGACTATCAAAGTTTTCTAAAAGAAGTACTGATTGGAGGAGTCTCAAAAGAAAAACCCAGAAAATAAGAACTGATTTGAGGGAAGTAGGTACCTGGGTTTTTCATTCCCTTTGTTCAGGGTTCCTTTTATCTGTATTTTATGTTGAATTAGAAAGCAAAGGATTAGATTAGTTGTTACTTAATTAGTAAATATATCAGACTCTGAAAGAGTAAATCGGATTACTTGCCCTTTTATAGATTGCCTAACTTGGAAATATTGATAGTATAGCAAAACTTAGAAGCCAGGAGCAAACACAGTTTTTTCATCTTATCTGAGATAAGCAACTAGGCCACTCAAGGGCACTCTCCCACCTCTCAGGAGACAGCCCAAAGATGCTCAAGCATCTAGCATACATATGGCACATCCTGGGGGGCAGCTTAGAGGCAGCCGGATGGGAACCTCACCACTCGTTTGGATTTACTAATTTTAAGTACAGAGTTCTCATTGTGAAGCTGGAGGTCCTCAGTGCTGGCTGGAATAAGGAACCATCAACACCTCATTCTGAAGAAATGACATTATCTTCCCCGATCTTAAGATGCAGCTGCAAAGGGTGGCCAGCACCCCAGCCAGGAAGTGGGGTGAAGGGGGTTTGACTGACCAGTTCCTCAGTGGGTGTCCAGCTGGCTCCTTCAAAGACCCACTCTGCACCCCGACTTGAAGCAGCTACCCTGAGACATGTCTAGAGGAGGTTTAAATAAGTTCCTAAAGTGCCTTTTCTTTTTCAGTTTCTATGTTAAAATAGCTGCAGAGCTGACATTTTATCACTGCAAGTAGATTGGGAAGCAGAATGGCCACAGGGAGAAGTGTATGGGGTGGAGGGGAACGTCCAGATCACGTGAGCCCAACCCCTTTGTGGTATAGGTGGCCCGGCAAGGTTGAAGTTGTTGAGTGGAAGAGGAAGTACCTGAAACAGTATCTCCTGAGTCTTGGATTGGCCTTTTTCCAACACAGACCAGGGAAACTTGGTGAAAAATTGTGCAGTTTACTTAGTATCAGAAGTGGAAGCTAGAGCTTCTGTTTTGATACTTTTGGTCTAGCAAACAGATAAACAAAAGAAGCATAAATCTGAAAGAACCCACCCTGTGAGATCAAAGTCCCTTGGTTTGGGAAACCAACACTCCTTTTTTTCTATTGGAATTACATTACATATAATCTGGATTTTTACAGGTTTCCCATTAAAAGATGCCTTAAACATGAATCGCAGAATCCTCTTTGTCTATTCAGTATGTAACTGAGTCACCTTTATGTGGCTATGGTGTGACCCGCCAAGGGTCATTAGCACTTCACTGCATGTAAATGATTCCTTACAAGAGAGAGAAAAAAATGCATTTATATCCCCTAAAACAATTTTGTTGGGAAACATTTAGTAGCCAAATTGAAAGTGATTAAGCTGAATTTCTCTTAAAACAGCCTTTAATTCTATAGGAATCTTAATTCACTCAGGCTGATCTTTCCACCGTCAAAATTACTAAAGTTTTACTGAGTTTATAAAACATGCTTTAAAATTGAAAGTGCAATAAACCTCGATCTGCCCTTCCTTTGCACTCTTGAATGTGCCTCAGAAGGGGTAGCACAAGCTTCTGATCTGTCTTGGGGTTTTTCTTTTTTCTGTGTGAGCCGAGGGTTTCCTCGCCAGTTCGTAGGTGTATTGGGCTTTTGGATCTAACAAGTCGGAAGTGGGTCTTTGAAGAAAGCTCCTGTCATCCTCTCCAGGTGACAGGGATGTATGAGAGTTGGGTGCCCAAACTTGTGGCTGCCTTGTATAAGAGGGAACCAGACTCCAACGTCATCGTGGTGGACTGGCTGTCGCGGGCCCAGCAGCATTACCCGGTGTCTGCAGGCTACACCAAGCTGGTGGGAAAGGATGTGGCCAGATTTATCAACTGGATGGAGGTAAGACGGGGAGGAGGAGCATCATGTGTCCAAAACAGAACTCTTGGCAGAACTGGATGAGGGGGTGGGTCTTTCTCCTTTTCACTTAGATATGGATGTTTTCTGAGGTGATTCATATCTTCAAAATGAGCAGGAGCATTTTTTGGAGTCCAAGGCAGCATTATGGACTCCAAAAATGTATCGCTATCAAGCCAATACATAGCCCTGCCTGCCCTCTGCCCTCTTCTTTGATATTTTCAGTGAATAGATCTGCTGAGACCAAGAACATGGGCAGAAATAACAAAAGCTTGTTATTTGGGGAGGGTGGGCAGGTGGCGCCTTCAGCCAGATCCTTCCCACTGCTTGGCTCAGGGTGGTTTCATCCTGGCTTTGCTTCCTGTTACAGTGCTGATCTCTTTGACAAAAATATTAGCAGGATTTATTTCTCAGTGGGGATTAAGAATCCAGATTTTTGTTGGAATGCATATGATCCTGCCTCATGGTTTGAGAGAGGGTTGGGATTGAGCTGGGAAGACACAGGCTGGAAAGGTATAGTATAGGATACCAAGTGACTCAGGGTCCAGAGTTTTGGCTAGGCTGCAGATTTTACCCATTTTCAGAGAATGGTCCACTTTTCCAGGCCATTCTCTGAAAATTACCTTTGAAAAGTTTCTTGGAGTTAGAAGGAAGCTAACACTCTGACAGGGCCAAATTATTTAAAACTGACAATTGGAAGTAAAAACTGAGCCATGTTTATTGAACTGATCATCCAAAGACAAAATTTCTCTTCTTAGTTTTTTTGGCTGATCAGGCAAGTGAACTTGGGCAAATCAGATCACCCATTTGGGCCTTAGGCTTCTGCCCTGTTGAATGAGAAGGCTGGAGCATGCGTGTCTCTGACCTCTTCCCACTATTGAAGTTTCTGATTAGAAGTTGTGGCATGGCTAAGCTTAAAGAAGAAAGTGAGGCAGCATATCTAGATGATCTAGATGAGGGAATAATGGGTTAAAGTTTATATATATGTGTATATACATGCACACACATATATGCATATTTATATTTATTTACAGTAGTGTCCATATTTTAAAGACAATAATTATATTCATTTTCTTTATTTCTTTTCTTCTTTGTGGTGTTGGGGATTGAATCCAAGGTTTTTTGCATGCCAGGCGAGTGCTGTATCACTGAGCTATACCCCAGTCCTTCATTTTCTTTCTTTTAGTTATAAAAGCTTTTTTCTTTGAAGGAGGAATTTAACTATCCTGTGGACAACGTCCATCTCTTGGGATACAGCCTTGGAGCCCATGCCGCTGGCATTGCAGGAAGTCTGACCAATAAGAAAGTCAACAGAATTACTGGTAAGAAAGCACTTTCATTCACTTTGTCACCAGAGTTGAGGTGGCCGCTGTTGTGAAAGAGTCATGTGTATGTTGTTGGTCTGGTCATGTGCCCAGTGTATATCAAAGGGGACTAAAATAAATGTGGATTTAAACATCTGTGGGGTCTTTTTTCCCATCCAGGCCTGGACCCAGCTGGACCTAACTTTGAGTACGCGGAAGCTCCCAGCCGCCTTTCTCCTGATGATGCGGATTTCGTAGACGTCTTACACACATTCACCAGGGGGTCTCCGGACAGAAGTATTGGGATCCAGAAGCCAGTAGGGCACGTTGATATTTACCCCAATGGAGGCACTTTTCAACCAGGATGCAACATTGGGGAAGCTATTCGTGTAATTGCAGAGAGAGGCCTTGGAGGTAAATATGACTTAGAAGCTGGTTAAATGTGCACTTTTCTATTTGCCTTTATTGACTCAGTGTCTTACCCATTATCCCCAAAATGTGTGGTTTTAATATACACATTTGAGACTGGGGATGTAGCTCATGGTAGAGACTGCCTGTCTAGCATGGGCTTGGTCTGGGTTGCAACCTTGGCACCAGAAAAAAAGAGAGTACTATAAATATACCATAGTTCAAACTTTGTTTCTGAAGAATTCTCCTATATTCAGCATGATTGCATTAGAGGCGGCCAGCCATTTTATTTCTTATTTATGGTATTGTAGATTACATTGAGTGCTGCTCTTACATTAGTAAGAGAAAGTAAAAGCGAGATTTAGAGAGGAAAACTCTGCTGACCTTCATAAATAGCACCATAAAATGTTATTGGGTCTGTGTTGTCATAATTGGAAGGTAGTTGCAAAGTCAAGGAACTGATTTATAATTTTATTAAAAGTGAAAGAGATATACTTTATCCAAATTTCTTCTGTTGTTTTTTTTAAGAAACAGGTGAATTAAAAAAAAAATCACCATTCTCTGTGATAAATCTCTCACCAGAAGAAAAGTACAATCTAATAGTAGCTTAATTTAATATTTGCTTTAATAATGGTGTCAGCTTATGGTAAATTTATTTTTAAGGGTTCTTTGTATACATTATGGACATTGGATCCACCTGTGACTGGTCAATATGCTGTAGAACTTGTAGCATAATGTTACTGTTTTCAGTTGCATTAAAAGCTTAGGATAATCCGTTCTTAGGACATCATTGATCATTTCTGTAATTCATTTGATGTAAAAAGCTTTAGTTGGGGCTGGGCACAGTGGTGCACGCCTATAATCTCAGCGGCTCAGGAGGCTGAGACAGGAGGATAGTGAGTTCAAAGCCAACCTTAACAAAAGTGAGGCTCTAAGCAACTCAGTAAGACCCTAGCTCTAAATAAAGTATAAAATAGGGCTGGGGATATGGCTTAGTCTGAGTTCAATCCCCGGTACAGCCCCCCCCCCCAAAAAAAAATAGCACTAGTAAGAATACAAATCCTTAATTATTCATAATATGTATGAAAAAATACTATTGATTTAATGTGGTTTTAGAAGTAGGTTTCTACAACTATCTAGACACTTTCTGTCAATATTAGACGATTTTTCTATAAGAAAAGGATGTGAAAACTGAGGGAAGTCAACTTCTACCTGGGATGTCTTTTATTATGGCTTTTTAAGCATACTGATAAGACAGCATAAAACTTAGAAGCTTCCTGTGAACTTGCATCTTTGAAAAATTTTGGAGGTAGACGAGCAGCTGCACCCAGACAATCTCCTAAAATAGGGCCTATACTCACAGATGTATAGGACTGGATCCTAGGCTCATTTACTCTCATACCACACCTACCCTATTATAGACTCCCAAATGAAGCACCCTTTGTGGGTTTCTGCAGAATTGAGATTTTCCTGTGTCTCTCTTTCCCAGATGTGGACCAGCTGGTGAAGTGTTCCCATGAGCGCTCCATTCATCTCTTCATCGACTCCCTGTTGAATGAAGAAAACCCGAGTAAGGCCTACAGGTGCAACTCCAAGGAAGCCTTTGAGAAGGGACTCTGCCTGAGTTGCAGAAAGAACCGTTGCAACAATCTGGGCTACGAGATCAATAAGGTCAGAGCCAAAAGGAGCAGCAAAATGTACCTGAAGACTCGATCTCAGATGCCCTACAAAGGTAAGCCGGGGACTGTCGTAAGTAAGGAAAATCAATTAGTCCTGTCTTGATCGTGCCTTCAGCATCACGTGTACTGCTCTATCCCCTGGAACAGAGTTAATGAGGTGATGTTGCTGAGCCTTGAGCCCTCATTTGTGTTTCTGTTGCTGTACAGGGAGTTGCATTGATCCATTTCATTGATGCTCCTAATTCCCTGGCCAGTGTGGCCCACGGCATGGCCTGGGATTTCCAACCTCATCTGTCACTGGCCTATGTAACTGTGACCATTAGCATGGTTCAGTCTGTCAGGACTGAGCTTGGAGCTTATTTGAAACCATCATCCTGGGATCAGCAAACTTTGGCCCGTGGGCCAAACCCAGCCTACCACCTGCTTTTGTAAATAAAGTTTTATTAGAACACGACCACACCAGTCATTTCCTTATTGTCTAAGGTGGCTTTTAGGCCACCAGTGCAGAGCTAAATAGGTGAGATAGAGAATATACGGCTCACAAAGTCTAAAATATTAACTTTCTGGCCCTTTATGGAAAGTTTGCCACTTCTAAAGTTTGCTTTATGTGAAGACAAGAGCCACCTGTATTTTAGGATTCAACTAACTCTGGAAGGCAAGAAAATACCAAACCCGCTATGATATATCCATTCATTTCACTCTTAAACTTCAAACTTGGCCTCTTGCTTAGGGTTAGACCTAAACCACAGTGGGGTAGGGGGAGGTAATCAGGTAACTGGTGAAAGGGGCTGATTTTAGGAAAGCTGGCTTCTGTGGAGTCCCCATGGAAGCCTGGGCGAAGGCAGGATATTCAAGAACAGTTTCCCGAGGTGAAAGGTATCTGCTGTCCGTGGCCATCTGTAAGGCGGTTTGTTAGACTCTGCAGAGGTGCATTTGGTGGCATCGAGTCTGGAGTATCTGTCATTCTGGGAAACCTTTCAGGCAATGAGGGGACCCTCAGGTTCTCTGATTCTTCAGAACCAGGAGTATGTGAGGTACAGAGGAGATTGATTTCTGAAGACATGGACAGGTCACTCAACCCTGCATCCCGCGTGTGCCTGCCAGGGCGCCATCAGCGTCCTGTGGGGGCACCTGGGCACTCCCATCTTCTCCTGCTTTGTCTTTCGTGCTGCCCGCAAGGGCTGCCTTTAACTCTATTTCTCTTCATCTTTTACTGGTTGGAGGGTTTTGTTGTTTTATTTTTCTGTTTGTTTTTGTTTAGGCATCTGGCTAATTATTTTTATTATTTAAAGAGATAGCTATATCTATTTTATTTAGCTATAAAATAAAATACAATTTGTCATTGGAAGCTCACAATAAGAAAATGTATCGAAAACCATTTTCATTAGAATAAATGTCCAAAGTAGCATTAAAATAGCATTTGCCTATTATGTTAGTATTATGAAATCTGTGTCCCACCTTAAGAGAAAGTGCATCTACCAGACAGAAGCACAAATAAGAAAAAAATATGACCAGGATCTTGAGATACAGAAGAAAAAGTATTACAATAACTTTTCCTCCCTCACATTAGCTGTGTTTGAGGTCCACTGCCTTCCTCTGTCCCCTTAACCTCTCCCCAGTCCTATTTGCTTGGGATTTTTAGCAGAGATTGGTGAAAAGCAGGAATGAGATATCTAAGCTCATTCCTGCTCTGAATCTGTGTCTAAAGCAGAACACTTTGGGGACTGGCTTTCAAAACAGTGCTCCTGGCCTCACTGATGGTTTGTTGTGAGCCTACTGCCTGTCTCCCTGGGCTGAGTGGGGGAATAAAGAGGATGGACACCGTCCTCTACCCTGAAGGAGCTTGAAGTCAGGGACGGAGGGCAAATGGTGAAATGAGAAGGAACACCCTCTCACTCAGTGACTTGGTCACAGGTACCAAATGTGCTTGATACAGATGCTAAGGGGCAAGATGTCCAAGATAGGCAGAGGTCCCAGAGAAAGCATCCCAGGTGTTTTGGGCTTGATGTGATCTCCCTAGTACTCCATCTAGGACTGCTCGACAACTCAGATACCCGTGGGTTTTCCCATCCACTGCAACCACACTTTTCTGAAAGGAGTAGCATTCAAAGTCTGCACTTCCAAGGTGTGACACTGTATGGCGGGAAGAAGTCTTTCCAAGCCATGGGTGGTGCTGTGTGTGCACTTCCTGTTTGGGGCTTGTGAGATAGGTTCTGTGGGTCTGAACTGCCTGATCATAGTGGTAGTGTTTTCAGGAAGCCTGACCAGCCCTGGCTCCCATTTCTTCCCCTACAGTCTTCCACTACCAAGTAAAGATTCATTTTTCTGGGACTGAGAGTGATACGCAGACCAACCAAGCCTTCGAGATCTCTCTGTATGGCACCGTGGCTGAGAGTGAGAACATCCCCTTCACCCTGTGAGTAGCCTGGGGACTCGCCTGCTGCCTGGGGGCTGGTCAGGGCACTGATTCTTGCCATAGCTGTAGGTCTGAGAAACAAAGGCAGAATCACACCTGCAACAAGTCTCTAGCTTGAAACTGGAACTCTGGAACTAAGGTCTTAGCTCTGTTTTGTATTGAGAAATAAATTTTACAGCTGCTTAATTTTTTTTTTTTTTGCTTACTTCTTTTATACAAAGAAATGAAACAAAACAATGAAATTCCCTCAGAAGTTTTGACACTAAAAAAAAGAACACTAGAAATAGGAAACCACTTTATGGATGCTAAGATAATAGGTAGAGAAGATAGAAATAGTAAGAAGCCCAAGACAAAGGGTTACCCCTCACTCCTCATCAAAGAAATACAAAACAAAGGCAACTTTTCCATATCCTTTGATAATTCCTAAACAAATGAATTCTCTGAAGTTCCCAGTGCTGATGAGTTGGGGAGTGAGTACAAACCCTCACTGGGCATATCGTTTATTGCTAGAACCCTCTAGTTAAGGAAAACAGCAAGGAAGTAACTTTCTATAACCATAAAATGTAATTGTAAGTAGTGGAGTAATATTTTTTTTTTAGTTTTTATTTTATTTTATATTTTTAGTTTTTAGTTTATTTATTCTAAAGAAAGTGTCAATAGAAACTTTAAACATTTTTTAAAGTATAACACACTGGCAATTAGTGTAAATTAGAAACTAAGTGGTCAGCCTTGTGTCTATGGTAAGTGAATTGTGGTTTACTGTTTCAGTAAGATCAATCTACCCTTTAACAATTGTAATTATAGAAAATTAGCTAAAACATGGCAAAAAGCAAAAGATAATAGGAAGAGAACAAAGAATAAAGGAGAATCACATGTGTACCATGATTGTGACTAAGTAGAAATACGTTCACATATCAATACCAATTGAAAAGGAATACATGAAAATGTCAATGACTGGCTAATCACTTTTTTCCTCTTAGGAATTGTAGATGGCTCATGTTATTAGGATGGGTGCTCGTATAGATTGAATGGGGTGTGGACAGCTTTAAAAATACACTAAATGCATTCATTCAGCATAAGTGTTGCTCTGGACATTTTTTGCATTTCTAAAATTTCGCCCAAACAATAAAGCCATTTACAATTTTGGGAAGTGAACAAATCAGAGAGAGAAAACTGGTTTACAGAACTAACCAAATTTGTTGAATTTTTTTTCAGGCCTGAAGTTTCCACCAATAAGACATACTCCTTCCTGATTTACACGGAGGTGGATATTGGGGAGCTGCTAATGATGAAGCTCAAGTGGAAGAGTGATTCCTACTTCAGCTGGTCAGACTGGTGGAGCAGCCCCCGCTTCGCTATTGAGAAGATCCGAGTGAAAGCAGGAGAGACTCAAAAAAAGTAATTCAGTTGATCCCCCTCACCCCACCACCTGCGGCACTTCAAACTGCCCCCAATGTCATTACCTGGTGACAATATCTCAGGAACCTACAATTTTCACTGAAGGAAAACTTTTTAGTAAAGTGGATCCTCAATCCTATGAGCCTATGTAACTATACCTAGGGTATTTCTGGAGTATTCTTTTGTTATTACATTGGGGATGAGTGTCCCTTATGAATGAGACCAAAAGTATTTTGGATTTTGGACTTTTTCTGATTTTGGAACATTTGTGTATCCATAATGAGATATCTTGGGGATACCTAAATTCAAAATTCATTTATGTCTCATATATACCTTATATACTTACAAGTTAAAGGTGATTTTATCCGTTTTTTTGTTTTGTTTTGTTCTTTAGTGCACTTACATTTTGACTACAACCTGTCACATGAGGTCAGCTGTAGAATTTTCCATTATGGCATCATTTTGATTTTGGATATCAGATTTTTTAATTAGAGATGTTCAACCTCTGTAGTATTTGGCATTTCCAAGTAAGGAAAACATGAACCCTGAGTTGTTCACATTATTTGGAGTGACAGTTAGGATTAGAAGTTAGAAATCTCAGCATTGGTTGACCAAAACCCTGTTTTGCTCCTTATTTTATGTCAAAGGAGAAGTTCCTTTGACATTCAAAGCCTAACTCCAATCTCTTCAAGGAGGATGGGATGTCCAAGGGCATCTCATCTTGTCTCCTCAATTCACTCCACATTTATGGATGTGAGTAAGACATCCACAAAATGGGTCACATAGACAGGATTTAAAACTTTTAGACTACATGTGCAGGGATTTTGCAAGCCATAGTATATGGCTATTGTTAGTAAAAACAACTCTTTAAATTAGAATTGAGAGATTATTTCTCTTTTATCGTTTGCTTTTGTACCATAAAAGATGCTATCGATGGAAAATGAAGAACCTTCATTTTTCCATCAGGGCCAGTTGAGGGCCTGTTCCCTATTTCCTAATGCAGATGCTAAGAGGTGGTGAAGTTGACCTTGTGCCATCTCTTAGCGAAAGCCTTGTGGCTTTAAAGCTGCACCAAGCTATACGCCTGTCTAGATTGATAAACTAGCTCATTTGCTGAACACTGGGCTGGGCCCTCATTAACCTGGATTCAGATGTGTCCTGAGTGGTACAATTACTAGAAATATCGACACAATCATCTGCATGATCCTGCAGGATCCAGACAGTTCTCACTGAACAGCACGGTTCTGAACAGCCGTTCTTATTTTTCCACATGGTGTGTTCACATCCATTTTCCTCCACAGGGTGATCTTCTGCTCCAGGGAGAAGGTGGCTCATCTGCAGAAGGGGAAGGGATCTGCGGTATTTGTGAAATGCCATGACAAGTCTCTCAAGAAGTCTGGCTGGTGAGCATCTCAGACCAAGCTTTCAGCCACATATGCCACTCTTCTGCCATAGCTAAGGCCTGCACTGTCCTGTGGTCAGAACCTCAGGCCATCTCTCTAGCCCTTCTGGATCCATTTGTTTTTTGCATTACTTCCTCTTTTTCTCTTCTTTCTGTTTTTTTATGTTGTTTTTCTCCCAACAGTTCTGGCCTTAGTCCCATGTGCTGAATTCAGGGTTCATTTTACTTTATTTTACGGGGTAGTCAAACTTCCCCCAATCAACTGTTTTTCCTGCTGTTCCCCCTCTGCAGCCCTCACAGGTGCTGTGTGCAGAGCGGGCACTGGAGGCTTAGTAGTTGCCCATGTCCTGTGAGTGCAGTCTTCCCCAGGAAAGAAAATGTCTTGTCACATCCGTGGTGGCCACATAGTTCGATTCTCCAAGTGCCAGCGGACTCTAGGACACAGAACCAAAGGGGAAGGTCCAGCGCCCTTCTCAAAACCCTCAAAGACGGGAGCTAATGGGATGAGAGTGTGGAGATTCCCCTCCTTTCTATCTCAAAACAACTGTTGGCTCTTTCCTTCCTGACCTTTAAGGCTAATCCGAATGGCAGCTGTCAGCGGAATCTTTCCAGAACGTCAGCGCTAAGTGGGGACCAAGCATGTGACCGTCCCTCCCCCTCCCAGCCCCTGTCAGCTCTCGGGATCTGCCATTTTCATTCCTGCCCTGGCTCCCCTGCCAGATGCCAAGTGCTAATGGCTCGCACTTAAAAAGGGGAGGAACACTAGACCATGTCACACAAGCCAGTGACACAAGAAACAATGACAAAGGCCGGTCACCACTTCATGGGGAAACAGAAAAAGCAACTGGCTTTAGTTTGCCCTCTTTTCCCAGTTAGGGTTAGAGACGAAAGTGCAGAATAAGAATGGCCTCATCAGAAAAAGTCTCCTGAAGACCTTGCCTGGAACATCTGTATCATTTTAAACTTCTACTTTATTGTTTATACGTGCTTGCCACGAATAGATTAGGAAAAACTGACACAAAGAAAATCACCGTGACCCTGTCACCCACTGACAGCCCCAATTCACATTTTGATTTATATCTTTGCATGCTTTATTTATTATTATTATATTATATTATTTATTATTATATATTATATATAATATATATAATATATATAATATAATATAATATATATTATTATTTATATATTTTTATGTTTTATAAAAATGGAATTTTAGTTGTGGATGGACACAATACCTTTTATTTTATTTATTTATTTTTATGTGGTGCTAAGGATCGAACCCAATGCCTCACGCGTGCTAGGCAAGAGTTCTACCACTGAGCCACAACCCAGCCCACATGGCATACACATTTTGAGTGACAAGATAAGTCCATCTGGATCAAAAACACGGAAGGAAGGACACTCCAGATGAAATGGAGGAGTGTCGCTGGTTGTGAGCCTGGCAGAACAGCTCTGTCCTTAACCAGGGGAGGCTTCTCTATGATAGGCGCTTTGCTCCATTTCTACTCCTCACACGTCTGAGGGAACGCCACAGTTCTTCTATGCTTAGAAAGGGCCTCTGCTGTGAAGTTTTACACATTTGCACATTTGTGTTACAAACAACACACACACACACACACACATACTTACACATACATACACATATAGATTCATTCTCCCCAGATCGTCTGCAACTTGGAAATATGAAAATGAAGTCCCCAATCAGGAAATAGCTCCAGCCATTTATAAAGTACTTCTGGCCATACTATGTATAGGTGACAAGCATTTATTTGAGAAAGTCTAACGATACTTTTTTTTTTTTGTCTGATTGCTGAAATGACAAGTATTTAGGCAGTATTTTTTTCCCTTTTAATAGATCTTAACTTTAGGAAGTAATTATGAATCAGGCTTATGGTCTTCTGCAGTTTCTTTCCCTGGGACCAAAAATCAATCAACCAAACAAAAGGCTGTTTTTAGTATCTTCCGTTAAGTCTTCAGAAGGCTCAGATCACAGGGAAAGAATGAAACAGGATTTTCATTGGATACATTTTGGAAGTAAGAAAACTTCCTAACTTTTGAAATCATTTGGCTCCAGCAACTAAAAATGATACTTTTTGTTGGGACTTAGCTAAATAGATGTCAGAGTGTCTCTTAGTCCCAGGAACCTCTGCTGTCTCTGATCTTTTATCTACACCTCCCAGGGGCTTAGCCTCACATACTTTGTTCCAAATTCCTAGTCGAATACTTTTTTCTCTTAAATGGTGCAGAGGGGTTGAGAAGAGTTTGTAAAATACTAAGCAGATGATAAATTGCCTTTCTTCCTCTTTTTTATTTTCTTAGACACTGGAAAAGGCCACAGAAAGAAGAACACAAGAATTCTGTGAAGAATGAAGCAAATGAAGTAAATTTTACAAAAGATGCCCAGTGTTTAAAAGTGGGTGTTTAAAAGTGGACTTGTCCTAAAAACGTATTAATCCAAAGCTATATCCTTGTTAGTTCAATTAGGAAACAGTCTCAAAATACAGTCTAAAAAAGTGGCTAATTGAATTTGAGGCCAAATTGCTCATCTTGCTGTGCTAAGACAGCACACATGAAAAGCACTGCATTCTGTCCTCTGAGAAGGAACAATTGTCCCTGCGTGTAGTAATATAAGGCTCCTTCAGGTGGTGCGTTGGCCATAGTCTAAAATTAGTTAGACCCTCCTATTTTAATTAGAATTCTGGATTTTTTTGGACTGAGGCCTTTTCAAATTTTTGTCCAAGTCTGAATATAGAAGATGGTTCCCTGTGGCATGAGTCAGATCTGTTTATTTAGCAGTTCAAAACACCTGATCTTTTGGAATATTTCTCTTGCAATTGGGATGTGGCCCAGGAGTTAACCAGGGAAATGCGACTTGGAGAGGGACAGAGAAAGGGGCTGATAAAGTCCTAAGCCTCGGCCCGACTCTTGGCTTGCATCATGACAAAGTTATAAGCAAAACATACAAAGTTCAGATCCATTAATTCTTTAATAGATTTTTATATTTTATTGCTTAATCTCTGTTCCTTTTTTCCTTTGTCTTAATATTATATTTTTACAATGTTCTCCAAAAACAAGCCAACAATCCTCAGCTGACACAGAATTTGGTGCAGAAAGAAAACGATACTATGATTTTATTATCACATTTTTCAGATTATTTTCATCAATTTGAAATCATTTCCTATCTGATGGCTGCTATTGAGATTTGGGCTCATCTCAGTCATGCCTCAATCATACTTGAAGCATGAAAAAACTTTCATTTCTGGCTTAGATGTGTTAAAAATTCAAATTTTGTGTCACGCGAACTGCAAACCTTAAACAAAAATTGTTTTTCCTCAGTATCAAAAGGTGGAAAAGTTACTGGGTTATATGCATAAGCAGTGCTTATAAACCATTGAGTGCAAGAAAGAGAATCCTTGATTGTTGTCACCATATGAAGTGCCAGGAGGGTTGTTATCATTGTTTTTTTAACAACTAATCAAGAGTGAGTGAACAATTATTTATGGACTAGATCTCATATCTTCTGAATGCTTTTCTGTGTATTATAAAATGATTAAGAAGTCAGATATGTTGGAGGTTATTGCTGGGAACCCAAACTGTGAAAGTGTGTGGGTATATGAACACATGCCTATAAAGCGCCACCTGTGTGTCTGTCATGCAGTGTGATTTGGAAGGTGAACAGTCAAGGAAGGTATTGGAACATGTCAGAGTAGAAATAGTTCCAGATGCACCAGAATGTCATCCCTCTATCGGAGAAAGATTTTGTGCCTAAATAATGTAGGACAAATGTTGTGATTGACTACATCAGGCTTGGAATGAATTCTTACAATAAAACGATGTATGATTGGTCACTGGTATCCCCCTTTATTGCTAATTCATTGATTTTTCTGGATTTGGGTTTTAATCAAGGGTGCATAAATGTAAAAGATTGAGCAAGTCCATGCATGGCTTGGGAACTCTGCTTCTAAAGATTTGCTATATATATATAAATATATATCAATGATGCTTTGCCTTTAAATTTTATTTATGAGCTGTAAATATATGTGTGGATGTGTACAGGAGTGTGTACATATTGGAAAGGTCATTGTGGCTACCTGCATTTATAGATTTGTAGACGTGTGGTGCTAACTTTATATGTGTCTGATTAGTGAACCAACTCACTCTTATAAAATAATGCAATGAAATGGGCTTTAAAAAAAGGAAAGAAACTGAATTAACTATGTGAAGAAATGGAATCTGCTTTTAATAAAATTGACAAAATTTTATTACCACACTCAGTCATTATGTTGTATCATTTTAGCCCCTGAGAAGAAGTAAATTTACTCTTAGGGCAGATTCATTCAGCAAATTTCAACTGAGCAACCACTATACTTAGTTAAGTAATATAGCTTCTAAGAATTACAGGGCACATTTTTGAACATCTATTTGTACATAAGCTATAGATATCCTTTAACTAAATGTAGAGGAAAAGGATGCAGAATTTTTTTCCTGAATAAAGTACAAAGGCTTTTCTTGCCAGCAGTATGCATTATCATAAGAAAAGCGTTAGATTCATATGAAATATCTTTGATCACTTTCTAAGATGCAGTGTATCTACTTCTGAGGTCTCATTGTTAGCCACGATGCAAGCAGTACTTGTGCAATAAGATGAATTATTTGAGATGGGTGGGTACATTTTTTAGGACTTTGCATTGGGTCACCTTAATCATTAAAAAAAAAAAAAGTAGCATTAAAGTCCATCCATGGAACTATGCTTCTTTGTAAAATGAGGAAGAATTTGGCTCAGAAAAACAGTTGTTTCCCCAGCCACTGACCCAAACTCTTATTGTTAGCCAGGGTAGGGTCTTTGGGAGCAGGAGTCCTCCCTGATAGACAGCAGGAACTCCCCAGTTCACACTCTGCTACTGTCCATCATTGTTGATGTAATCAAAAAGGACAAACAATTACAAGGTCGCTGAGCATGTTGAGGCTGTGTGATAGGATTATAAAATGGTGTGGCCACTCAGGCAACGTGGGGCAGCTTTTTGAAAAGTTATGCAGAGGGTTTGTGTGACCAGGATTCCCGCTGCTAAATATGAATCCAAGAGAAATGGAAGCAGGGCCGCAAAGATCGCTACACCAATGTTCACAGTAGCATTATTCCTGGGAGCCTCAACGTGAAGAATCCAAATGCCCATCGAGTAGTGAAGAGATTTGGGTGACACATTCATACAGTGGAAGAGCATTTGGAATAAAATGAACAAACTGCTTGCACACGCTCCAACACAGATGCACCTCGGAACTTTTTTGCTATGGGAGAGAGAAGTCAGATGCCAAAGATGACATATTTTGTGGCTCCATTTATAGGACATTTCTAGAAAAGGCAAACTTGCAGAGACCTATAGAGGCGTGGTGGCCCAAGGCTGGGAGTTGGAACAACTGACTACAAGTGGACTCGAGGGATCTTTGGGGAGTGATGAGAATTAGATGGCAGTGATGTTTGCATGACTGTAAATTGACTGAAAAGTATTAGATGGTGCATTTTCACGTGCAGCAGGTGAATGTTATGGCATGTAAAGTGTATCTACATAAGGCTCTTAGAAATGCAAACACAAACAGGGCTGGGTATGGTGGTGCACACCTGTAAACCCAGCAACTTGGGAGGCTGAGGCAGGAGGATCACAAGTTTGAGATCAGTGTCAGGAACTTAGTGAGACTCTGTCTCAAAATAAAAATAAAAAAGGCTGGGGATGTAGCTCAGTGGCAAAGTGCCCCTAGTACCAAAAAACCAAAACACACACAATGCAACCACATAGTCCTGTGGGGATAGATATAGCCAAGGGCTGCAGCACCCTCTTCCCCTCATCAAGGGGTCTCTGCAGGGATTGTCCACCACCCTCTCACTCGAGGCTCACCTATCCCAGGTGTCCAGTTTACTACAAGTGAAAGCTGTCATAATCTTACTCCATTTAAAATGTCACTCAGATGGTAGGCCCATTTATGAGGCATTTCTCTTATTTTAGAAAGGTAATTAAATTACAAGGATAATATTCCTCTGAATCTCCCTGGGAATGTTCTGTTATCATCAGCATATCATCAAACATTTTTAGAAGTGGCAGTATTAGTATAAATCACCTAATAGGGCACTTTTAGTTGATATGATAAGCTCAGAGAAGTTAAGTGATTTACCTGATATTGCACAGCTAGTTAATAACACACATGAAACTGCAGTGATCTTTACTAATTGATAATTCAGTGAGTCCTACTGGGTTTATATATCTTCCTGCCTCTCAAACATATTACATACTATTTGCCTCGTTATGAGTTTGCTTCATATACAAAAACGACAGAATAAATTTACTATTAGAAATGATTCAGCCTCCTACCAAGATACAATGAATTTACATCAATCTCATTCCACCCGCTCCGTAACTAGTGACCCAGTGTGTGTGGGGTTGAGGGTACTGACTGGGTACTGACTGGCTCATCCCATCTCAGGTCTTTGCTTTGCTCTGTGTCCTAGACAGATGGACTCCTCTGTGGGTCCTGCATGTGTATAGAGCAAGTGGGATGGAGTAGTGACCAGCTGCCACCCTGTCTCGACCACCCCTGCCTCCTGGTGGTCACACCTGTGTGCCTTCCCCACATGGATCCATGTGGCCAAAGCCTCGGTATCTCATTCCCAAAGTTAGGCTCTGAAGGCCTGCAGCTTTCTGTGTGGTTTCTCTCTCGGGCTCTCTGTCTTAGGTCACTCCCTTGGATGAAGTCACCGTGGGAATGGCTCTATGGTGCAGAACTGGAGCCCCTGAGCCATACGAGGGAGCTTGAGGTAGAGGGAAGGCCTCATCAATGGCTCAGGTGCAACCTCAGGAGAGACCCTGACCCTTCAGAAACACCAAGATTCATGACCCACAAAAACTGGGAAATAATAAATGATGATGTTCTCACCTGCCAAATTTTGGGGCCACTCATCACACAGCTGTAGCACTGGGTTTGCTTTACCTGACAGATGAGTCCTCCATTAAACATCTAGAAAACCATACCTTGAAATGACAAATGACATCAGAGACAGGAACTTTTGCGTGGATGACAGAAAATAAAACCAAAATTGAGTCTGGTGAGCACAGTACAGGCAAGGCTTTAATTGGGGCTTCGGCTGAAGGGACACAGTAGTGATGGAAAGGGGGACCGGGGTGCTTCCTGAACAAAGGGAGGCACAAGCTTGTATTGATTTGCTGGGGCTAGGTTAGAGTTATAATTTCCACTGGCCGGGGGAACAATTCCAAAAGTTGTTCTTCTTGCACAAGGCTTAAAACGGGGAGGTCACCATCAGCTTGTCTTCTTGGAGTGGGCACCGGCATCTTCTCCATATGGTGTGTGCGCAGGTTCCTTCTGGGCCTTAGGATAGAACTGGAGGACTTTGGGTGCTTGGATTGCTCTACCTGAGGAATAGCTTAAAGCATTATAGAAGAAACAGCAGCTCCAACTGGCAATCAACAGTCTACACCCAGGACTGAGTAGAATCTAACACAAAACTTAAGGCAAAAGGGGACGGACATAATATGAAAACAGAGGTTCCAATCCCGTCACCCACCAGACATCTGGGGGCCCAAGGGAAGAGTCAGTGTCCAGCAAAAGCAGCTTTCATGTCCCTGGAAAGTAACCCAGACAATCATTGTTAACACCATGACCCACACATCAGGTAAGAAGTGCAATCTGCGAAGAAAACCTTCACACCCCAAAATCAAATAACCCCATTAATAAATGGACAAATGAACTGAACACACACTTCTGCAAAGAAGAAATACAAATGGTCAACAAATACATGAAGAGATGTTCAACATCATTAGCAATTAGGGAAATGCAAATCCAAACTACATTGAGGTTTCAGCTCACTCCAGTCAGAATGGCAGCCACCAAGAATATGAACAAGGTTGGCAGTCTAGCCCAGGGGTAGAGTGCTTGTCTTGGGTTCAGTCCCCGGCACTGCAACAACAACAACAGATTAATAATAAATGCTGGAGAGGATGTGGAGAAAAGGAACATTTTATACACTGCAGGTGGGATTGTTAATTAGTATAACCACTATGGAAATCAGTATGGAGGGTCCTCAAAAGACTAGGCATGCACCCACCATATGACCCAATTATACCACTCCTCGGTATTTATCCTAAAGAATTAAAGTCATCATTTTACAGTGATACTGCATACACATTCGATAGCAGCATAATTCATAATAGCCGATCTGTATCGAACCAGCCTAGGTGTCCATCAGTGGAAATGGCAAAGAAAAGTTGGTAAATCTGCACAATGGAGTTTTATTCAGCCATAAATAAAAATAAAATTATGTAATTTGCTGGAAAATGGATGGAACTTGAGGACATTATGTTAAGTGAAGTATGTCAAACTCACAAGGTTAAGGGAAATACGTTTTCTCTCATATGTAGAAACTAGAGAGGAAAAGGAAAAATAGGTTGATGGGGGGGGGTCTCATGAAAATCAACGGGAGGTCAGTAGAGGAAAGGGAACAGGGAGGGAGTGGAAGGCAGGGAGGGAGCAGGGAAGTGCTGGGGAGTGATACTGGCTGAATTACGTTGTCCTGTTGTGTGCATGTATGAACATGGAATGACAGATTTCATCATGACACACAACTATGATACACCAACTAAAGATATGGAAAGAAACAGAAATGTTATCTATAGCAAAATGTGTGGGAAACTAATGATGTGTTGCCCAGCTGTGTGACCTCCAAAATTGGTGATTATAAGTTAACTAAAAATAAGGGAAGCAGGAGAGTTTATTTGGGTTTTTCCCTGGTAACAATTTCAACTTGGGCTCGCACTCTGCTTCTGTGGTTTTATCACGGTCTCACGACTGGCCTCTTGGAAAGAGCACAGGGTAGAGAAGCCAATGCCGTGCTGCCAAGGGGAACAGTTCACTGTGCCAGGCGGTTATTTTGTTGTACCAGTCTCTGTCACACAATGGTGGTCATTTTGAAGGTACACCCTTGTTTCTGTACCTTTCCTTGGGTTAACGTGGATAATCGGTTCCATGGTTTTTATTTTTACAGCTGCTTTACTTTTTTTATCTGTAAGTAGTATACTTGGTCCATAGAATGGGATTTTATTATTAATATTATTATTAGTAGTATTAGTATTTCTAATTAGTTATACGTGATAGTAGAAAGATCTTTGATTCATTGTATACAAATGGAGCAGAATTTTTCACTTCTCTGATTGCACATGAAGTAGAGTCACGCCATTCATGCAATTATACATGTACCTAGGGTAATATAAAATTCCACTATCTTTCCTACCCCATTACCCCTCCCCCCCACCTTTACCCTATCCAAAGTTCCTCCAATCTTCCCATGTCTCCACCATTATTGATCACGTCCACTTATCAGAGAGAACATTTGGCCTTTGGTTTTTTGGAATTGGCTTACTTCACTTAGCATGATATTCTCCAACTCCACCCATTCACCTGCAGATACCATAATTTTATTCTCCTCTAACGCTGAGTAATATACCATGGTGTATATATACCACAGGTTCTTTATCTATTTATCTATTGAAGGGCATCTAGGTTGGCTCCACAGTTTAGCTATTGTGAATTGTGCTGCTATAAGCATTGATGTGGCTGTGTCCCTGTAGTATGCTGTTTTGAAATCCTTTGGGTATAAACCGAGGTGTGGGATAGCTGGGTCAAATGGTGGTTCCATTCCAAGTTTTCTAAAGAATCTTCATACTGCTTTCCAGATTGGTTGCACCAATTTGCAGTCCCACCGGCAATGTCTGAGTGTTCCTTTTCCACCACATCCTTGCCAACATTTACTGTTGCTTGCATTCTTGATAACTGCCACAGAATGAGAGTATTTGTAAAGAGTCGGTCATACTTGCAGCCAGTGAGATTTAGGGCTAAGAACAGCCAAATTAAATTTCTTCCAAGAGCTTTGCCATGCAGAAATCTGGTTCCACATTCAACATCTCACGAGTGCGTGTGGGTGGACGTTCCCTGTGTTGGAACTGGCTCTTGTGCCCCTGCTCTGTCAGCCCTAGTCCAGTCGCAAGCATCATTGCAAGTCACTGATGGTCCCTCTTCTCTGCCTACAGTCATGTTAGGGCCTTTGAGGCAGGAGCTGGGAGCTTTCTGAAGAAGGAGGGGAGTCTTTGTGGAGATCTCTGCATGCAGGATCAAGTGAAGGGACAGAAGTGCTAATAGGCATTGCCTAGTGAATGCTGTCCGTGGTCCAGGCACTCTACTCCACAGGGTAAACTGTCCCACATAGTGAGGTTGACTGAGAGATCAGGTCCTCCCAGAGCAAAGCTGAGTTGGGCCTCAGGTTCTGGGCTCCCTAGAAGCCTGGAAGGTTTGGGGTGTGAAGCAAAGTGGGAAGAGAACAACTAGAACATTCCTGCACTGGCAGGTGGGTTTTCCCATCTCACAAGCTTCCAGGGCACTGGCCTCTGTGACACTAAGCAAATCACAGCAGGTGCCCCCTGCCTAGTCTGGGGTGGGGTGGACTCTGGCACTGATCTCGAGTCCTCTGGGGATGCAGAATAGCTCAATGTTGGTTTGGTTTCACAGCCTGAACCTTCTTTCCTTAAAGTACTGTGTGTTGTATTTTTTGTTGTTATTGTTTTGTTTTTCATGTGGTGCTGGGGATGGAACCCAGGGCCTTGCACATGCTCAGTATGTGCCTTAGCACAGAGCAACACCCACAGCCCTGGCTTGAATATTTTGTTTCCCTGCACCTCAATCTAAAATAAATATGATTTTATGGGTGTAGGGTTTAGCTCAGTGGTAGAGGGCTTGTTTAGCATGTGCAAGGCCCTAGGTTCTTTCCCTAGCACAGCAAAAAATAAACTATTCAAAATACATAAAAATCTGTAATGACTTCTTAAGATGATGACTTCATTGTCTCTAATGCTCTAGACCTGGCTTCTGTTTTGTTAACAATAGGGAAAGACTTTTGGAACTCAGATTTTTATAGCATAGTGACACCATCCAACAAGTTTTCCTAGCAGCACTTCAACCTACCAACGACCCACCCGACAGCACCCAGTCCACACCCACTGAACGTAAGAAGCCCAGGGTTCATGCCTGGATGTTCTCATGGCCACTCTGCAAACTTCTTGGGAAGTTCAGGTCTGGGATTCTGAAATTTGGTTGAAGCTTCTAAAGCATCCCCCAAACAGGGCTTCAACAGAAACAAACAAAAAAACCTTTCCAATTAACTTTCAGTCTCATCAGAGAATAGGTTGTAATAGATCTGGACTAGAATGCTGCCCTCCATAGATAACAGTTGGCTCCTCTTTGGAAAGGCTTTATGCCCAGGCTGCATACAGCTGCCTGAGTCGTGCCTCTGAAGTTCCTTACTGGGTCTCTACATCTCAGCAAAGGTCATCTGCCCATCGCCTTTGAGGAAGTGTTAGGGGCTGGAGGTGACTGCAGCTGGGGGCGGTGTCCATGAGCCACACTTGCAGCCAGGAGGAGAGTCTAGGTATTTGTCACTGTGTGCAGGGTCAGCAGAGGGCACAGTGAGCATCGTCCCAGGTTCATCAAAGTCCCCTTCCTAAAAATTGGAACAAATCCAAGAGGTTAAAGTGAAAATAGGAGCCAACATTTGAAGATAAACTAGAAAAAAAAATCCTAGATTTATAAATGCTGAGAAAAGCAAGACAGTTCATTTCCACGTATTTCTTCTGAGATCGTGCTGCTTTCCACTAAGGAAACCTAATAGGTGGGACTGTGCTATTTCCATTTCTTTCCATTTCACTGAGTCCAGTGTCTAACGGTGCACACGCCCAAACTCTTAGTGGCATGGAATTTATTGGCTATTTTTCTGGGCCCTTTTTTAAGCCAGGACCTTGATGGATTGAAAAAGTAACAAATAGACAAAGTCATTTAATTTTATAAAAAGATAAAGTTGCTCAAAAACCCTATACAGTAGGCAAGCGTAACTTATGCAGAAAAAAAAAACTCCAAAAAACCCTGAAGTGTGTTTATGAAGAGTGATTTTTGAGCTACCAAGTTACCAACATGTTGATAGCCTTATGTCTTTTTTACCTGACCTGACAGGTGATACCAGCTCATCATTATTCTGAATGATCACTGGAGTCTGAACTCCAATCAACTACCAAATGGAGAATCTAGCAAATTCAGTGAAATTGCCTGGTACATAACGGGAAAGAAAAAGTAGTACCTTTTCCTCTTCCATCACAAGGTTCACAGCTGAGGCACCTATAACAGAAGATGATCAACACAAGAAAAGCTTACCAATTTATTTAATGCAAGCTTTATCTGACATTGGAGTCTTCACAATGAAGACCCAAAGAAATGGGGCAATGCACATTTTTATGCTTAGGCTTCATGAGTGTGGACAGTCATGGAGAAGTGTGGTTGGACAGAGGTTGGAGCTACTGGAACAGACTGGAGGGAACTTAGCAGGGCCCATGTGCTCTGATCCTTCTTGTTTTCTTGGCCTCTCTGAGGACAAGGAGATTCCCTTTCCTCCAGGTCTAGTGAGGACACCTCTGGAGTGAGGGTCTTATGGCCCACTTCAGGGAAAAGTCAGCTGTGTTTATGGGTCAGGGGAGAAGGTCAGAGAATTCTTTCAAAGTTTTAGAAAGACTGGTTTCTTATTTCTGTTTCTGCTGTTTTCTCAAAAGTCAAGGTGTTCCTTATTTAGGGGATAGTGAGTCCCAGATATTGTCATACTCCTCCCTCAAAAAAAAAAAAAAAAACTAGAGAAAGAAAGGAAAAAGGCAAAAAAAAAAAAAAAAAAAAATGGAAAGGAAGGAAAAATGTTGGTAAGTCTATTCTATTCTACATTGAAAACACCTCCTTGGCATTTAGCCTTTGGAATTTAAAATATCTATTGGAGATTTTATAGGACCACAGTTATGTAGTTTTAGATTCCAAATGTGACCCAAATAAGTCATTTTCATGCATTTGAAACACCAAGGACTAGCTAAGAGAATGTGATGTGGGCTTTGGCAAAGGCACACCTGGATTTAAATAAAGTGCCCATCACCTGGTACTTGTGCAGTTTATTTAATCTCCCTTTTAGTCTTCTCATTCATAAAATCAAAGTTCAGAAAGAATGAATGACCATGATGAAGCACATCTAACATCCTACTCAAGGAGACTGAAATTTGTTTACCAGAGATTTATTAACAAATTTTATACCATAGACTCTGCCCACTTCCCACCCCCCCCCCAAAAAAAAAGTCTTTATAGACCCTATTTCTAATCAAAATGAAGTAATCCTTTCCTAACAAGGAAACAATAGAAAGAAACAGACAGAACCTGTGAAACAATGGTGTTTTTTCAAGACTGGAGGTTAGCCAACAAAGGACTGTGATCCTTGAAAGAAAGGAAGCACACTGGAAGCCCTGCTATTATGTAGGTTAGTATCCAGGGAGTTTCCAGCTGCAGGGCAGGTCAGGGAGCCCTGGTGCAGCCCAGCAGGCTGAGATGGAAACAGGGCAGAGGGGCTAGGGAAGTACAGCAGGTGGAGCTACCTAAAAGGAGTAGCAGAAAAGATACCTTTGCCTCACACAGACCTAAAACCGTGTCTTTTTTTCTCTCTGATAGAAAACCTCATGATTAATGGATTTCCAACAGAACATACAGCAAGGAGGACCTTACCTCAACAGTGCAACAATATTAGCTCTAAAATAAATGCTGAAGAATATGTATAAGAATTTTAAGCACGTACACAGATAAAGTTCACAATATATCCAATAAGTCATAAGGAATGCAAAAAGCAGAAAAATATGACTCAGAACTAGGAAAAGAAATTGAATAATGACAAACCTAGAAATGTCACAGATGATATATATAAGTAGACATTTAAATCATCTTAATGACTGTTATATGAGAAAAAAAATTAAGCACATTAATTAGAAACATAGAATTTATTTTTAAAATGATCAGGCTTCTAGAGATAAAAATGTCTAAGATGGAAAATAAAGTGGATGGAATTATTGGCAATCTAGGAATGACAAATTAATAGCTTAATGGCTGGGAGACCTATGACACAAAATGAAAAATGTGAGAGTAAAAGTGTAAGAAATTAAACAAATTATTATTGAATCGTGAAACAATTTGAAGAGGCCTATTATATGTGTAATTGAACAGAGGAGGCAATTTTGAAGAACAGAAAAAATACATAGCAAAAAAAATTGTGGAAATATTTTAAAATCTGAAGGAAACTACAGCTCAGAGAAACCCAATGAAACCCAGGTACAGGAAAATTATACCATGGCACATCATAATCGAGGTGCTCAAGACAAGTGAGGAAGAAAATATAAAAGCAATAAGAGAAAGATGGAAAAGAATTCATGTGGGCAACATCTCTAGTGCTCAAAGAAAAAGATGCCACATGGAATTTTATACCCAGTGGAAATAGCTCTGAAAAACCAAAGATGGAAAAAAAGAACTTTTTCAAACATACAGAAACTGAAACAATCCATCTTTTGTGGATGCGCAAGACAAAAATTGTTCATGAAATGTTGAATGTCTCTTAAGGCCTCTAATGGCATAATGAAGATTGCTGGAAATGGTGACTGTGAAGGTCTGAATATGAACAGTGTTCCCCAAGGGTCCATGTGTTAAAGGCTTGGTCTCCAAGGTGGTGCTATTTGGAGGTGTTGAGGAGCTTTAGGGGGCAGGGCCTTAGGGGAGGCCCTTAGGTCATTTGAAGTGTGTCATCAAAAAATATTGTGAGACACTGCCTCTTCCTCCCACCTCTTTCTTTGACATATAGGGGATTGAATCCAAGGGCTCTCCACCACTGAGTTACATCCCCAGTCCTTTTTATCTTTTACTTTGAAACAGGGTCTTGTTAAATTTCCCTGACTGACCTCAAACTTGTGATCCTCTGCCTTAGCCTGCTAAGTAACTGGGATCACAGGCATGTGCCACTGCTCCCAGCTTTTTTGGGGGGGAAGGGTACTGAGGATTGAACTCAGGGGCACTCGACCACTAAGCCACAACCCCAGCCCTATTTTGTATTTCATTTAGAGACAGGTCTCACTGAGTTGTTTAGTGCCTCACTTTGGATGAGGCTGGCTTTGATCTCGCAATCCTCCTGCCTCAGCCTCCCGAGCCACTGGGATTACAAGCATGCACCACACCACTCAGCTGCTCTCAGCTTTTTAATATATGTTTTCCTTTTTGATTCCTGGCTTGTGATGTGAGCAGTTTGCTCTGCTGTATGCTCCCCTTATCATTGCCACCCGATGTCCTCCCCTATGTCTCATTATCAAATGTTACAAACACCTATTGTTACATAACAAATCACCTCAATGCTTAGTTAAAACAATTTTTATTATTATCTCTTTATTATTATTATTATCTCTCTTGGTACGTGGGGCTGACTAGACTGAGCTGAGCAATTCTCCACTGGGGTCTTCCATGTGGTGCCACCCAGATGCCAGCAGCTGTTGAAGTCTTCCAACCACTCACCTGCTGGAGGTCCAAGATGGCTCACTCATGGTTGATGGTGGGTGCTGCCTATTGGCTGGGAGCTCAGCTAGGCTTCTGACCAGAATTCCAACACAGGATCTTTCCATGTAGTTTGGACTTCTTTCCTCACTGCTGTGTTCCAAAGGGAAATGACCCAAGAGGCAGAAAGCAGAAGCTATCAAGCCAGCTAAGGGCCGCACCCCAAACTGGCACAGTGTCATTGATGTCCTATCATATTAGTAGAACCAACATCAAGGCCCACACAGACTCAAAGGAGTGGGGAGATTAGATTCTAAGTCTTGATAGGGTTGGCAAGGAAACACCACAGAAGCACATGTGCAATAGGCAGTATTGTGAGCATCTTGGGAAAATACAATCTGTGGTAGCATAACTATGGAAACCAGTAAGGATAATGAGAGGACTGGTGTTGGAGGGAGAGAAAGTGGTCCAGATGTTCAAAGAATGATCAGGAGAAAACTCAAAGGTCTAATGATGTCTACGAGGAGGAAAACAGAAGAAAATAGTTTATTGACATGAGCATCAACCATCTAAGGGTTTAGGAGGGAGAAAGAAACAATGGTCTAAAAATGGCAAGGAGAAACAAACAGGGTCTTTATCTCCCTCTCAGGCCAAGATAAAAATAGCCACTGTTCCAGAAGAAAGCTGGAAAGATTGTACCCCAGGAACCAAGTCTTGGAACAAGAAGAAAGAGGTTATGTTCTCACAAGAGACAGAGTAGATGATGAATAAAATACTCTAGGGAGTGCTGTGGAAGGAAGTGAGGGTTGAGGAAGGTAGGAAATGGGGTCGGACTAGGGAACATAAAGATTCTTAAGAAGGTGAAAGCCACAAGACAACTTGGGTAACTCAGGCTTCTTTAGCAGGCGTGATGGAATTAAGACATGGTGGTCTCTAGGACAGACTGCTTGCTACCTTAAAGCTGTGAGCATTGGGTGAGGGACAAAGTGTTCTTCCCAGAGCAAAAGAGCTTGGTGAGATCCCTCTTCCAGTATGGATGCCTTCAGTCCCAGGAGTAGGGGATCTCTGTAAGAAAGAAGTTGATGTTTAATACATCCACGGGTAAACATGATGTGGTCTCTTTTCTCTTTTAGTCTGCTTGGTTTTTAATATCTTAATGAGGAAAATTTAAATACAATAAACTACCTATCTGGCATGCATAATGTAATAAGTCATGTGCTAGTGAAACCAGTGATACAATCAAGATAAGAAACATGGCCACCACCCCCAGAGGTTTTCCTGCTACCTTGACTTTGACTTCATGAGTATAAAAATAAATGTACTGTTAAATAAATCCATGAGTAAAAGAATGATGACTGTCATGAATAAATATAAGTACTTTCAAAGAGACCAGGAGCATAAAAAATGAAAATCTGTCTTCACTCGATGTCTCTTACTTCTTTAGGTTTCTGTAAGCAGTGGGTGTAACTGGACTTGATGAGTATGCTCATTCTTCCCAGGAACAGAACTGTAGGATGTTCTAAAAATACATTCTATGATTCATTAAAATGAATTTCTAAAGAATGTAAAGAACATGAACATTTTTAGCTCTAGGAAGAGTTTTTTCCTGTATGTCCTAAGGAGAAAACAAGGAACTGACATTTTGTCCAAAAACATGACATTAGGAAAGAGTGGGTGAGTGGGACTGGGGTTAAACAAAAAAAGAAAAAAAAAAAAAAAAAGCAGAACTCAGAAAGAAGGAAGGAAGATATTTATAGCATGATGCTATGTCATTTTAGTAAAATTGATTTTAAAAGAAAAATATGACTTTCTCTGACCACTGTATGTGGCGACGTCATATGAGATGGTGTCATTCCTTGAGGTCAATGGGAGCACCAGTTAGATAAAGAGTCGGTTGAAGGGCTTAGGTAATATTGTGAACTCAGCACTTCAATATTCAAGAAACTTCAAGAAAATTAGAAATTGATCTCTTAGCTGTCTCCAGATTGGAGGTGAGCATATAAATCAGGCCCTGGCACTCCTTTGCTACGGCATGATTTGGCTAAATGTCAGTGATGAAGGTTCCCTCAGAGGTATGGAGCATTTTATCTGAGATGAAGCCACTAATTATTTCAAGATGACCACGTATCCAAAGGCACATTTTAACTCAGACACAACAAATAGCATCACCTTGCTCTTCTACCTGGGTTGCTCTGCTCACACCAAAGGGTACAATGTAAGGGAGGATGGTACCTTTACCCACACTGGTGAAAGAAGAAGTGTCAGGTTACATGGTATAATTTTAGCAAAAGAAATGAACAGCAATCAGCTTGCTATTTTTATAAGTCTCTCCACCTGTAGACATCTTTGCACAAAGGGACTTGTCAAAGAAATGGATAAAACTATAGTGTTGCCTACATTTTTTCATAAGTCACATTCCTAAAATCTCATTAGAAATGGGAAAAAAATGTGACCATTTAAGATAAGCCAAAAAAATGGTTTTTACATAAACCAAAAGCAAAGCTAAAAGACAACAATGCCCCCCTTCACCGCCAAGATTGATACCTAAAAACAAGTTCCTAAAAATCAAGAAATTCTCACACATTAAAAAAGAGCAAAAGATGGGAACAGAAAAGCACATATAAAAATCTTCCTTCAGCATGTGAAAAGATTGTCACTGCCACTCGTAATAAGAGATGAGCCAAACTCACCTGAATACTGACTTCCTGAACTTTGAAAAAAAAAAAAAAAGAGATGAAATTTAATATATTGAAATGCTACTTTTTACCAATTTAGATTGGGAAAATCTTGAAGTTTAAAAAATATGTTGTTTGGGCTGGGGTTGGGGCTCAGTGGTACAGCTCTTGCCTAACTCATGTGAGGCACTGAGTTCGATCCTCAGCATGACATAAAAATAAAAAAATAAATAAAGATATTGTGTCCATATACAACTAAAAACATTTTTTTTAAAAAATATGTCATGTTTATAACTCCAAAGAGAAGTAAGAACTATCTGACTTTGCTGGTGGGAATATACATTACTCTAACTCCTAGGAAAGACAATTGGCAACATCTATCAAAATCATCAGTGCATACCACTTTCTGATAGTTTTGCCCTTTGGATTTAATTTGAAGATACTCATCTGTAAAAGGATATTATTACATTATCCCTCTTGACAATTTTGTTTATAATAGTAACTTTGTGAGCAGCATATGTTTTTCATTTAGGATTGTTTTATAACCAGAAACAAATTGAGTATGAAAAAGCCTTTTTCAAAATCCCATATCCATACACAATTAAAAAAAAATTTCAGCTGGGTGTGGTAGTGGATGTTTGTAGTCCATGCTACTGGGAGGCTGAAGTGGGAGGAAGCTTAAGCCCATGGGGTCAAGACCAGCCTGAACAACATACCAAGACCCTCTTCATCCCCCTCAAAAAACTGAAAACAACAACAACAACAAAACTTTCACAAAATTAGGAATAGAAGGATGTAACCTCAACCTCATAAGAGGCACCTCTGAAAACTCCACAGCTAAAATGATGCTTAATTGTGAAAGACTGGATGCTTTCCCCTTAAAATTGGGATTATGATAAGTGGATGCTAATCCATAGTGGGGCGGGGGGATAGGGAAGAATGAAGGAACTTCGGTTTATGTAGAAGCAAGTGAGGGGAGGGGGGAGGGAGTGGGGATGGGAAGGACAGTAGGATGAGACAGACGTTATTACCCTATGCACATGTGTGATTACACTACTGAAGTGACTCTGCACCATGTACAGCCAGAGGAGTGAGAAGTTGTGCTCCATTTGTGTAGAATATGTCAAAATGCATTCTACTATAAAATAAATTAATAAGTAAAAAAAATTGGGGGTCATGGAATGGATGCCCATTTTCACTTTCACACTATATTAGAGGTTCTATCCAAGGCAACTGAACTGGAAGAAGATGTAAAAGTCACCCAGAATGGAGAAAGAAGCCTATATATCTCTATTCTTAAATGACATATATAGGAAATGTTAAGGGATCCAATAAAAAGCTACTATCTAAAATAATTGCCCTTTCAACTCATGCAGCTGGAACAATTGGAGGACTACATGCCAACGAATTAATTTGGACCCTTACCTTGCATCTTACACAAAAATTAACTTGAAATATTGAAACTATAACTAGTACACATGTGGAGAAGTCTACATGACTTCGGATTTGGCAAAGAATTCTTCTAATGTTCAGCAAGGTTACAAGATACAAAATCAGTTAGATCTCTATATACTTGTAATAAGCAATATGAATATGAAATGGCAGACATACCATTTATGATCATAAATAAAACAAAACAATTTAGGAATAAATTTGCAAAAAAAAAATGCAAAGCTAGTTGGACATGATGGTGCATGCCTATAATCCCCGCTATTCACAAGTTTAAGACATTCCTGGAAACTTAGTGAGACCCTGTCACAAAATCAAATAAAAAGGACTGGGAATATAGCTCTGTAGTAGAATGCCCCATGGTCCAATCCCCACTACAAACAACACCCCCCCATACACACTTATACACTGAAAACTAAAAAACATTTGTTGAAATAAATTAAATGGTATCTAATTATTAGATAAATGAAAAAAATTTCATGTTTGTAATTTGGAAAATTAAACAGTATTAAAACGGCAAAATTCCTCAAATTGATATATAGATTTAATAAAATTCCCATCAGAATCCCAAATGTCTTCTCTGTAGAAGTTGACAACCTGGTTCTAAAATTCATATAGAATCACAAGGGTCCCAGAATAGCTTAAACTATCTTGAAAAAAGAACAAAATCGAAGGACTCAATTCCCTGACTTTGAAACTCATTACAAGGCAATGATAATTCAGATAGTGTGGTGTTGACATCATGGATAGAAATACAGATCAATGCAAGAGCTTAGAATCCACAAATAAACCCATGTGTTATGATCAGTTAATTTTAGCAAAGTTTCCAATCATTCAATGGAGAAAACAATAATATTTTCATAACTAAATGCAATGGGTTCAGTCCTTGGTGAGTGCAAAGCTAATAAAACACAACCAGGAGATAAAAGAATTTTTAAAAAGGTAAATTACTTAAAGCAACTAAGGAGAACATGGGGCATTATCCCAAAGCAGCATCTCCCTGAACAGGAAAAGCAAGAAGCTTTTCTTAATGGTTGGTGTAACTAATTCCATAAAACATACAGTATTCAACTTAAAGATACAAATAGAACCCAATACCCATAACATTCAAAAACAGGTGAAGTTCTGACCTACATCTAGGAGATTTCAACACAGTTTTCTCACCAATAGATAGGTCATCCAGACATAACCTCAGTGAAGACTTTTCAAACTTAAAAAAAATTATAAATCAAATGGACTTAATAGGTATCTGTAGAATATTTCATCCAACATCAGCAAAAATTCACTTTATTTTCAAGTGCTTGTGGTACCTTCTCCACAATAGGCCATAGTCTAGGCCACAAAGCAACTCTAAGCAAATACAAAAATAGCTATATAATTCCTTACATCTTATCTGATCATTGTGGAATTAAATTAGAAATCAACGTTTAAAAAACTACAGAAACTATATAAACACGTGGAGATCAAAGAATGCAATTCGGATGATAGAAGAAATCAGGGGAGAAATTTAAAAATTCTTAGATTCAATCAAGAATAGTGATACAACATACCAGAACCTCTGGGACACTATAAAAATGTTTTTAAGAGGAAAGTCCAGAGCTATGAGTGCCTACATAACAAAATCAGTAAGGTCCTAAGTAACAACCTAATGATGCCTCTCAAGGCCCTTGAAAAACAAGAACAAATCACTTCAAAAACCAACAGAAGGAAGGAAATAATTAAGATCAGAACCAAGATCAATGAAATAGAGAATAATAGCAAAAAAAAAAAAAAAAAATACCAAGGAACAATGAAATAAAAAGTTTGTTTTTTTTTTTTTTTTTTGAAAAGATAAACAAAATTGAAAATCCTTTAGCTAAATTAACCAAAATAGGGCTGGGGATGTGGCTCAAGCGGTAGCGCGCTCGCCTGGCATGCGTGCGGCCCAGGTTCATCCTCAGCACCACATACAAAAAACAAAAACAAAAAAACACAAAGATATGTAGATGTTGTGTCCGCCGAAAACTAAAAAATAAATATTAAAAAATTCTCTCTCTCTCTCTTTTAAAATAAATAAACCAAAATACAAAGAGAGAAGGCCCAAATTAATAAAAATAGAGTTGAAAAAGAAGAAATCACCACAGTCATTCAGAAATCCAGAGACTCATTAGGACAATTTTGAAAACTTACACTCCAATAAATTGGAATATCTACAAGAAATAGACACATTTCTAGACATATGACTTGCCAAAATTGAATCAAGAGGACATGGAAAACCTAAACAGACCAAAAACTTGCAATGAGCTAGAAACAGTAATAAAAAGCCTTCCAACAAAGAAAAGCCTAGGAATAGATGAATTCTTAGCTGAATTTTAGCAGACATTTAAAGAAGAACTAATGCCAATGCTCCTCAAATTATTTCATGAAATAAAAAGGGATAGAAGTCTTCCAAATTCATTCTATGAAGTCAGTATCACCCTGATAACAAAATCTGGTAACACATCAAAGAAACAAAACTGCAGAACAGTATCCTGATGAATTTAGATGCAAAAAATCCTTAATAGATATTAGCAAACTGTATTCAACAACATCATGACCAAGTTGTTTTTATTATGGTTGCAAGGATGGTTTAGCATATGTAAATTAATAAATGTAATTAACCACATAAATAGAAATAAGGACAAAAATCACTCAGACATCTTAATAGATTCAGAAAAAGCCTTCAACAAAATTCAGCATCCATTCATGATAACAATGCTCAAGAAACCAGGGATAAAAGGAACTTACCTCAACAACGTAAAGGTCATATATGACAAAGCCAGAGCCGATGTCACAGTGAATGAGGAAAAGCTAAAAGCATTTTCTTTAAAATTTGTAACAAGACAAGGATGTCCACTCTATGACTCCTATTAAACACACTACTAAGAATTTTAACCAGATAATTAGGCAAGAGAAAAAAACGTAAGGGATAAAAATAGGAAAGGAAGAAGTCAAATTATCACTGTTTGCAGATGATATGATCCTAAACTTAGAAAATCCAAAAAGCTATACCAGAATACTGCTAGGGATAATAAACAAATTCAGCAAATTTATCAGGTTACAAAATCAACATTTAAAAATCAACTGCTTTCCTATACAGCAATAGTGAGTCTGCTGAGAAAGAAATCAGGAAAATAATCCCATTCACAATAGCCTAACGAAGGCAAATAAAACAAAACCTTAGGGTTAAATGTAACCAAGGAGGCAAAAGACCTTACAATGAAAACTATAGAACTGTGAAAAAATGAGGAAAACATAAGATGATGGGAAGATCTTCCATGTTCAGTATAGGCAGGATTTATACTGGGAAAATGACCATATTGCCTAAAGCAAAATACAGACTCAGTGCAATGCCCATGAAAATAACAAAGACATTCTTCACAGAACTAGAAAAGACCAGTCCTAAAATTTACTTGGATGAATAAAACCCCAGAATATCCAAAATAATTTTAAGCCAAAAAAGCAATGCTGGAGACATCATAATACCTGACTTCAAATTATACCACAGAACTATAGTAACAAAAACTGCATGATACTGGAATAAAAACAGGCACATATACCAGTTGAACAGAATAAAAAAACATAGAGACAAATGCACCCAGATACCCAATTATACCCAGTTACCTGATCCTTGACAAAGGTGCCAAAAACATATCTTGGAGAAAAGACAGCCTTTTAAATCAGTGCTGGAAAAACCCATCCTCATGTAGAAGAATGAGACTACATCCTTATCTTTCACCCTATACAAAAGTCAACTCAAAATGGATCAAAGACATAGGAATCAGACCAGAAACTGTGAAACTACTAAAAGAAAATGTAGGGTCAACACTTCAACATAGAGGTGCAATGCTTTCTCAATAGGACCCATAAAGCTTAGGAGATAATACCAAGAATTAAGAAATGGGATGGCATCCAATTAAAAATATTCTACACAGCAAAGGAAATGATTAAGAATGTGAAGAGAGAACCTACAGAATGGGAGAAAAATCTTTATTAGCTACTCTCTAACAGAGTATTAATATCCAGACTATATAAAAAACTCAAAAATCTTAACACCAAAAAGTAGACAAATAACCCAATTAACAATGAACACATGAATTATAGGTACACTTCTCAAAAGAAAAAATCCAAATGGTCAACAAATATATGAAAAAAGATTCAACATCTTTATCAATCAAGGAAATACAAATCAAAATTACACTGAGATTTCATCTTACTCCAGTCAGAATAACAAACATCAAGAATAAGTATAATAATAAATGCTGGAGAGAACATGGAGAAAAAGAACACTTTTACACTGTTGGTGGGATTGTAAATTAGTACAACCACTATAGAAATCAACCACCATATGACCCACTTATACCACTCCTTGGTATTTATCCTAAAGAATTAAAGTCATCATATAACACATGCCTACCCATGTTTACAGCAGCACAATTCACAATAGCCAAACTATGGAACCAGCCTAGGGGTCCATTAATGTATGAATGGATAAAGAAAATTATTTGGTATATACATGCAATGGAGTTTTATTCTTCCATAAAGAAGAAAGAAATTATGTCATTTGCAATAAAATGGGTGGAACTTGATAATGTTAAGTGAAATAAATGGACTCAGGAAGTCAAAGGTCATATGTTTTAACTCATGTTGCAGCTAGAGAAGAAAACGGGAAAGAAAAGGTAGAGTTGGGGATCTCATGAAAATTGAACAGAGGTCGGTAGAGTGGAGGACAGTGTCTTTAAGAGGCTTTAAGAGACTAGGGAAAGAGGCTGTCTTGGAGACAGCTGATACCTGGCTCAAAGGCAACCACTGTTAAAATCTTTAGGAAGTTTTTAAGCCAGTGGTTAAATGCAACCATTATTTCAAAATAAATTATATTAACTTAAAATTAAATGCATTGTATTAAAAACAAAGGTAAAAAATACATAGACCTTCTCAATTACTAATTACCATAGTTTATTATTATCCATGCATTTAGGGTTATGTCACTGTACACAAATTAAGTATAATGGTATGCTACTGCGTGTTGGTAGCTTGAAATTGCCCAGGTGGAAATATTAATACTACAGAAATTAGTAAACACCACAAATCAGTGATTGATTTACTGTTTGTGGATTATCCAGACGTAAGAATATGATAGAGAAATGTTGATAATGAAGACTTAAAGTAAATTGTGACAATTGCCATTCACTGTAAATAGCACAGAAATTGAGTAGTAGCCTTTCAAACTTGTGATAAATTTGGCCAGAAAGTTACTCGTGTCACTTGAGAAAGAAGTGAAGTTCTGAACTACAAGTTCATTATTTCATTTCATTTTACTGGTCAGAGTAAGTGAAAATATCAACTAATATTTATTCATAGCAGAATTGTACTAGGAGAGTGTTATGGTTTGGATGTGAGGTGTCCCCTAAAATCTCATATGTGAGACAATGCAAGGTTTAGAGGACAAATGACTGTGTTATAAGAGTTTTAATCCAATCTGTGAATTAATCTCCTAATGGGATTAACTGAGTGGTAATGGAAGATGGATAGGGTGTGGCTGGAGGAAGTGGGTCCCAGGGAGTCATGCCTTTGGTGTATATATATTTTGTATCTGGCAGGTGGAGTTTCTCTCTGCTTCCTGATTATGATGTAACCTGCTTCCCTTCACCACACTCTTCCACCATGTCCTGCCTCACCTTGATCCCCGAGGAATGGAGCCTATTGTCCATGGACTGAGATCTCTGAAACTGTGAGCCCCCAAATAAACTTTTCCTCTATTGCAGTTTTTTTTAAATCAGGTCTTCTAGTTTCAGCAGCAAAAATGTTGACTAAAACAGAGAGCAAATGGTTAAATATTTGCTACACAACATTGGTCCTAATCTAGGGTCTGCAAACTGCCCCCCCATCATCTTTGTTCGTGGATCCTTTTCAGAATGTTAAAATATATGTAACTATTAGCAGCTAGCTTTCTTTTCTGAGAGATGGCCCATGGCATTCAGCAGATTCTCAAAAAATATAAACAAAAAAAAAATTTTTTTTTTAAGAAATCACTGAGTGTAAGAGATAATGTATCCAATTGGACACTTTTTAAAGAGACATGTATTCTAAAATCCAACTGTATCCATTATTAGTCCTAAGTTTGGGCTAGTTATTTGGCTCCTCTGGGACCCATTTTTCACATGTATGAACTACCTCTTATGAGAAATAGGGAAGAATACACAGACAGCGAATTCAGAAGCCTAGGTTCCCTGCCCAACTACTTACTGTGTAGCCTTGAACAATCGTTTAAGACAACCATTAGGTCTCTCTTTCCTCCTGATTAGCCTACCTATCTCCACGATCTCTTGGACTCTAGAAGACACAGAGTAACGGCCCATTCAAGTCATGCCTGCATTTCTGGAGGCCCCAAGATGTGGGGACTGATACAGGCCCCCAACTTCACTCGTTGCTACTGTTGGGTAGGTGAGCTGTGCTGACCAGCTTCCACGCAGAGTTTTATGTTTCACTCTTGGAGTCAGAGTTTTAACCTGTATTAATCATGTTTTTGTTTTTTATATTTTATAATGATTTCACATCTTGGGGCCTCACAGACTCCACAAATGGCAGCCTTAGCTAATTCCTAAGGGTGGGAAACAATATACCTATGAGCACGCTTTTCATATGCAAGCCTAAGCAATCCTGGTCTAAATCCCTGGTCTAACACATCACAGACCTTAACCCGTGGTGCCCGACCTCCAGGAGCTACTGCTGCAAATGGTGATGAAATCCTGGTGTAGGGCAAGGCTATGAGAGTTGCTTTAATCCACAAAGGCAATTCTAGGATGGCTCCTAGGATCAGGTTAGGATACAACAGGTGGTGTGGGCCACATGGTAGGTTGAGAGAAGGAATGGATTGGACAGCTGTGAGCAGGTGCTGATTTGAATATGGTTTGTCCCTTCTGAAACTCAGGTTGAAGTTTTCTGTAGTGAATAGGCTGAGAGCTGATTAGGCCTTTAAGAGATGATCACGTTAATAGGAATTAATCCCTTTCTCCTGGGAGTGAGTTTTGGTTTTTTTTGAAAGTGGATTATCATAAAGTAAGACCACAGCTTTCATGGGTATTTTTGCCCACTATGATTTCTTCCACGTTGGGAAGCAGCACATGCAGCTGCCCAATCTTGGATTTCTTAAAGGTAGAGGCTTCAGAAATTTATGAAGACCCAGATTAATATTAGGTATTGCTCCTGTCTTAGGAGAACTCTAGTTTCAGGTGTGATATGAGTTTAGCCTTGGGAAGGATTATAAGGTCCCCACCAGTGAGGGTGCTTCTGTTGAAGTGAGGGTTAGGGTTAGGGTTAGGTCTAGACTCCTTGGGAAGATATTACTTGCATTCCAAAGAGCCTCTGCTGAAGGAGGTCGGAGATGCTGCTGGCCCTGTGTGGAGGGTACGTGAGAACACTGAGACCAAAACACTAGCGCTCCCTGATCTTCTAGGGATTTGTAGACACGGAACAACAGAAGATTATTTATGAACTTCTTGAACAAGTGGAGTCAGCCCAGCTGAACTTTCTCAGCACTCAGGAGAGAGAGGGTAGAAGGGTCCCAGCTGCCTGTCAAGACCTAACGGATGCCAATGCCCACAGATGGGATAGATTTAGAACCCAGGCCAGGAATGAAAATAGTCCTAGATCAAGGTATACCAAAGGCAGCACTTTGAATGTTTACTTGGCTTGGGGCCTGCCATTTTCCTGCCACTTGCTTTTCCCCGTCTTCTGAGGAACTTGGACTTCTAAATCTTCTATCAGCATGTTGACAGAAAGCAGAATTTGATTCTCTCTCTGGTCTCCGTTTTAAGAAATAGTTTGCTGAAACTTCTTTTTCCTGTGAAATATCAGAAAGAAAGAATATGCTTTTATGATTCTTGAGGGTTAACGGTGACTTGATCTCAATTTCAATGGCATCAATACATTTCCAAAGTCACAAAATAAACAGCAATTAGAATCTCTGCACTTAAATTATTTCTGTTCACATTTATCATGATCTGACCTACATTGTGCTGACTTGTGTATCTCAATCCTCACCCTTGAGAGCCCTGGAGGTCAGAGGTCAGCACTGTGCCATATTCATTGTGCATTCCCGTTAGCATCCAGCCTAGCACCAATCTAGAAGCTCAAGAAATGCTCGTGAGTGTGGAAAATGGTCCATGTTGTTTCTCTCTGACTTCTATATACAGGACATATGTCAAGGAAGGATGACATCGACCTAGCTTTGATGCTGTTTATTGCTACAGTGAACAAGAGCAGGTGGACAGAACGTCAACAAGCCAAGGCCAAAAATACAGAGGGAACAGTGTTCTAAGGCTGCCAGTTATCTGGGAGCACTAAGGCATTTAAAGAGCTATATTCCTCATTGCCTTGTATAATTATTTCCAGGATTTGAGATAATGCAGTTAAATCCCCGAGCAAAAAGCCCTGCTTGTTTGCTGAAGAAGCCCCAGTGATTATTACTGTCGGAATTAGTCATGAATTAATAGCAGTGAGCCACCTGGTATAATAATAGAATGCTGGAAAACAAGTTGGCCTCTAGCACAGCCAGGAAAATTCTTTTTTGAGTAACAGTGTTCTGGATTTAATAAGTGGCAATCAACTGGGCAGAAGGAGGATAAAGTCATCTATGAAGGGTACTTCCACAGGCCCACACTTGGCTGAGGAAATCCTACATGTCCTCTAAGATTCAACTCCACAGCCTTCTGAAAACCCTCCCTCATCCTCCTCTGCTCTCCTCCATGGTGGTCCCCAGGGCACCCCTTCCACCAACCCAGCCAGCTCTGCATGTCCGAAGTCATTGCCAAGATCTCATCACCCCCTAGGGGACACTTCATCTCCAATTCTCACCAAACATAGCCATGCATGCTTGGACATTTTATAACCTTGGCAGGGATGGACAGGAGAAGACAAGCACTACTGAACTTGAACGTGTCTCCCAAGAGATTCTAATACACCCACACCACCAGCCCATTTTGAGAAACGCTGCTTTCTTCTGCCTAGTCCTCTATCAAAGTCTTTTTTTCAGCTTTATGTTATTAAACATATTAGTTACAGTATTTTGTTTTGTACTATTATCATGCACTAATGTTATGGGTATATAATAGCATAGCAATACCTTAGTTATAGTTAACAAAAGCTAGACTCAATCCAGTTTTTAAAACATGCTTCCTCCTTGGCTAATCTGCTAGTGCAAGTGGTGTCCAGATTCCAGGAAGAAACAGCATGAAGCATTTCATTTAGTGGCCAAATCAATTTGATGCTAAAAGCATCTATCCAACTTCTAAAAGGCATCTAGTTCCTCCCTAGGTTGAGCACTAGTGTGTACGACTGGTCTTGAGGGCGAGTCTTCACCTTCAAGCCCTCTCTTGCCTCACCCTAGTGGCTACAGGAAGCACTGACAGCATCCCAAGTCCCCCCTCTCCCCTCTGGCATTCTGAGACATGAGGCTCCAGAGTGCATCTTCTGGCCTCAGTGTGCTCTGAAATTTCTTCTGTGTCTTTCCTGGTTCCTTTCAGACGCCCCGTGGTATTCTGGCCCCGCAAGGCAAGGCAGGCAGCGGGTAACATTAAAGCCTTACGGATGTGTGCAGCTGCTAAATTTGGCGGGTCTGATCCCATAGACAATAAAGACACTCTCTGTATGTAAGATAGTATTTATTTTAGTTATAATATGAAAGCGAAAGTGAAAGGTGACAAAGAAAAGAACATACATTACTATATTGGGGGAAACACCAACCCCTGAAGCCACGTAGCTGGGGAATCCCGAGCAGGGCATCTTCTCCACAGGTGAGACTCCAAAGTCTTATTCCCAGTGGGGCTCTTTAAATACAAGTCAGAACAAAGAAAGCTCCTTCTAACAACCTGTGCAACCTAGTGATCCCCTCAAGGACACTTCATCCCCCCAAGGACTGGCCAGACCCCCAAAGGGAGGGAGTGTTTGTCTCGAGATTAGTGGACAACTTGGAGTTCCTGTGAGTGAGCCAATCCCACAGGGAAGTCTGCATTCTTTACAAGTTCCATCCAGGTATGCAAAGGTCATGGCAGGATCCTGGACAGGGAGGATCTTTAAAGTGTCCTTAGCCCTTTACATAGAGAAGGAGCTCAGAATGTGGAATCTTCAGAGAGGCTGATAGACTGAAAGGCTGGCTCCTCCACCGGGTGCTTGTGTGACAGTAGCCCAGCTTCTTTATCTGTAAAATAAGGATGAGCATCCTCTTGCACTTAAGACGCTGTGCAGGTTAAGGGAGGCGTGTGTGCGGTAAGGCTCTGCTTTCTCCCCACTCTGTCCTTTCTCTGCTCCCCAATCGGGTCCAGTCTTGGGTTTCTGGCTGCCCTGGCCTCTTCTTGAAAGATGCCTACCTCACCCTGGAACTCTCTGTGGCTTCCGTGCCTGAAAAACCTGGCACTTCTCACCCTGGGGTGGGGTGTCTTTTGCAGTGCTTTCTAAGATCTAGAGATGAACAAGATGAAAGAGGTTGCCTCTGTCCTTGGGGAACATATAAAGACTAAAAAAAAGAATACGAAAGCCACGGGATATTAATATAATACGAGGCATGTGTGCGGTAAGAAACGGACCAAGTACTATCCAAGCACAGGAAATGGGAACTTTTCATGGTTGGAGGTGGTTGAACTGAGTTTTAGAGGACGGGCAGATGTGGACAGACAGACAGCAGAATGTATTCTGTTATGGCGGGGGGCAAATGCCCACAGATACAGGAAAAGAGAAACAATCAACAACCAGCAAGTCTGGTTTGGTTGGAGGGACTTAAAGGGCCCAGGGAAAGATTCAGCTCAAGAAGTAGGGTGAGGCCAAATCCCATCAGGCCTTCCAAAGCCACACCATTGCCTCTATCGAGATACTCACCTACCCCTTTCTTCTGTATCTGAATGGACCATGTTGTTTGCCCATCCTGCAGAGGTCGTTCCCCACAGGAAATCTCCATGACCCCTCTTATGTGTGCATGCCGCACTCCTATTTCTCCCTCATGTTCCCATACCTTCTTTCCATCGTCTTTCCTGCCATTCTGTGAGCTACATGCTGTATCCATGTCCAATGCCTCACACAACGTCTGCCAAATAACAGGGGCTCAGGAAATATGTGCTCAGCGAATGAAACTCAAAGCCCTGCAGAAGTTTGGACATTGGAGAAACCTTTTTTAAAAAAAATTCAAAAAGCTTTGTTCAGGAAGATTTCTCTGGAAGGATTATATAGAAATGGTTTAGAATTAAAACAAGGTTAAGATGGAGAGAATAGTCAATGCTACCACATTTCGGGAAGAAGAGGAAAGTAATTTGGGGAGAGAAAATAGCAGTAATTCAGACAAGAAGCAAAGGGTGATTAAGCAAGGTTAGTAAGAGGAAGAAGGGACAGAGGAGGGGAACATTGATGAATAGCTTTCAAGCCTGAATGACAAGAGAATTCTGCATAAATTAAACTAGAAAATGCTGGAAGAAATTCAGCTTTATCAAGGATGATGGGCTTAGTTTCAACAAGGTGACCATGACGGGGTAGAGGGACATCCACATGGAGATGACCATCAGGAGTGTAGGAGAGAGGTCACTGGCCAGCCCAAGGAAGAGATAGCAATGAGAGAGAAACACAGAGCAAAAAGAAGCTCTTCAGGTAACTAAGTCATGAAGGGAGAAGGTGCAGAGAAATCCACTGAAAGAGACTCAAAGAAATGGTAGGCAAAGTAGAGTGATGGGTGTCAGATGCAAGGAGAGTTCTGCAAAACAAGGAAGTCAGCTGACAATGTTGAAGGAAACTCCTGGAGTGGCAATACTTCTATGAACACTCCTTAGAGAGTCAATTCTACAGAGAGACCAGAACCAAAACCAGAAGGCAAGGGGCAAGGAACGAATGGGGTTTTCACAAACGAGGTCAATGGCCTCTGGAGAACTTTGCCAAGAACTCAAGGAGGGAGGGAAGACAGCAACCCAATGGGTAGGTTAAGAGAGGTCAGATCCTTGTTCTATTTTAAGAAAGAGGGATTTGTGTACACTTTTAGGCCTACATATTACTGGAGGGAAAGAGATTGATTTCAGAGAAAACATGGAAATAATTGAGAGAGAATTGAAGAGTCGTGAAATTGGATGACACGCAAGTGTGGGGAAAATATACAGTCTTTTTTTTAATTTTTATTGTTGGTTGTTCAAAACATTACATAGTTCTTGATATATCATATTTCACACTTTGATTCAAGTGGGTTATGAGCTCCCATTTTTACCCCGTATACAGATTGCAGAATCACATCAGTTACACATCCATTGATTTACATATTGCCATACTAGTGTCTGTTGTATTCTGCTGCCTTTCCTATCCTCTACTATCCCCCCTCCCCTCCCCTCCCCTCTTCTCTCTCTACCCCCTCTACTGTCATTCATTTCTCCCCCTTGTTTTTTTTTCCCTTTCCCCTCACTTCCTCTTGTATGTAATTTTGTATAACCATGAGGGTCTCCTTCCATTTCCATGCAATTTCCCTTCTCTCTCCCTTTCCCTCCCACCTCTCATCCTTGTTTAATGTTAATCTTCTTCTCATGCTCTTTGTCCCTACTCTGTTCTTAGTTACTCTCCTTATATCAAAGAAGACATTTGGCATTTGTTTTTTAGGGATTGGCTAGCTTCACTTAGCATAATCTGCTCTAATGCCATCCATTTCCCTGCAAATTCTATGATTTTGTCATTTTTTAATGCAGAGTAATACTCCATTGTGTATAAATGCCACATTTTTTTTTTATCCATTCGTCTATTGAAGGGCATCTAGGTTGGTTCCACAGTCTTGCTATTGTGAATTGTGCTGCTATGAACATCGATGTAGCAGTGTCCCTGTAGCATGCTCTTTTTAGGTCTTTAGGGAATAGACCGAGAAGGGGAATAGCTGGGTCAAATGGTGGTTCCATTCCCAGCTTTCCAAGAAATCTCCATACTGCTTTCCAAATTGGCTGCACCAATATGCAGTCCCACCAGCAATGTACAAGTGTACCTTTTTCCCCACATCCTCACCAGCACTTGTTGTTGTTTGACTTCATAATGGCTGCCAATCTTACTGGAGTGAGATGGTATCTTAGGGTGGTTTTGATTTGCATTTCTCTGACTGCTAGAGATGGTGAGCCTTTTTTCATGTACTTGTTGATTGATTGTATGTCCTCCTCTGAGAAGTGTCTGTTCAGGTCCTTGGCCCATTTGTTGATTGGGTTATTTGTTATCTTATTGTCTAATTTTTTGAGTTCTTTGTATACTCTGGATATTAGGGCTCTATCTGAAGTGTGAGGAGTAAAGATTTGTTCCCAGGATGTAGGCTCCCTATTTACCTCTCTTATTGTTTCTTTTGCTGAGAAAAAACTTTTTAGTTTGAGTAAGTCCCATTTGTTGATTCTAGTTATTAACTCTTGTGCTATGGGTGTCCTACTGAGGAATTTGGAGCCCTACCCCACAGTATGTAGATCGTAGCCAACTTTTTCTTCTATCAGATGCCGTGTCTCTGATTTGATATCAAGCTCCTTGATCCATTTTGAGTTAACTTTTGCGCATGGCGAGAGAAAGGGATTCAGTTTCATTTTGTTGCATATGGATTTCCAGTTTTCCCAGCAACATTTGTTGAAGATGCTATCCTTCCTCCATTGCATGCTTTTAGCCCCTTTATCAAATATAAGGTAGTTGTAGTTTTGTGGATTGGTTTCTGTGTCCTCTATTCTGTACCATTGGTCCACCCACCTGTTTTGGTACCAGTACCATGCTGTTTTTGTTACTATTGCTCTGTAGTATAGTTTGAAGTATGGTATCGCTATACCGTCTGATTTACACTTCCTACTTAGAATTGTTTTTGCTATTCTGGGTCTTTTATTTTTCCATATGAATTTCATGATTGCTTTCTCTATTTCTACAAGAAATGCCATTGGGATTTTGATTGGCATTGCATTAAACCTATAGAGAACTTTTGGTAATATTGCCATTTTGATGATGTTAGTTCTTCCTATCCATGAACAGGGTATATTTTTCCATCTTCTAAGATCTTCTTCTATTTCTCTCTTTAGGGTTCTGTAGTTTTCATTGTATAAGTCTTTCACCTCTTTTGTTAGGTTGATTCCCAAGTATTTTATTTTTTTTGAGGATATTGTGAATGGAGTGGTTGTCCTCATTTCCATTTCAGAGGATTTGTCGCTGATATACAGGAATGCCTTTGATTTATGCATGTTGATTTTATATCCTGCCACTTTGCTGAATTCATTTATTAGCTCTAATAGTTTCTTTGTAGACTCTTTTGGGTCTGCTAGGTATAGAATCATGTCATCTGCAAATAGTGATAATTTAAGTTCTTCTTTTCCTATTAAATATACAGTCTTGATCTTGACAATTGTGTCACATGTTTCTGGAGAGACACCTTGAAGGAAATTTTATATATATATATATATATATATATATATATATATATATATATATATATATATATAAAAATTTATTTATTTGATTCCCACTGCATCATTTTGAAAAGATGTCATTGTCATTTATGTTCCTGCCACTTCTATAAATATACATGACAACACCGCATCAAATTTCACCTGAAGCCAAAAATATACATACTTACTCATGTTTATTCAAGCATATCTGATTCCTAGTACAGTCATTTCATCTTTATTGAATGTCTGCAGAGCATGTAACACTGCCACTGTGTTTGACTGCTTTTCATTATGCTCTCAAGTGACAAACTATATAAAACAAAACTATATAAAACTATATAAACCAATAAAAACAGGCTACATGTTTCTCTTTCTGTATTGATGTGGATATCTGCTTTGGAGCTAGGAACTGAATTACAACCGATTCAAAATAAGAGAGGAAATGAATAAATCCTACCAAAGAACAGTCATTATAGCACTTCCCTTACAAAAGATAATTGTTCCCTTGTTATAACTTAAGCCCCATGCTTTGACTACAGAGGTTAGTTCATAAAGCCTGGGCTAAGACCATCTGTCCTGTGAAATTCAAACAGGTGCAATATAAACAAAAATCTTAAGTACAAAGAGAATCTGAAAGGCTAGAAAATAAACTAATTAATGTGGTTACCCACATCTGGAAGGGTTAAAAACCTGGATTCTACAGAAAATTGGTGCTTCTTTAACGTATCTTTCCAATGTCCTTCATTGTTAAGTAATTTACTATATTATTTATAAGGTAGATTAAAAATATAAGATAAAACCAAAAAAGAATATCAATAGTATTTTTAGCATCTCACTCTTCTTCCGTGAAAGCACAGTATTAAGGATAAAACAAATGATAGTCCTTCACACAGAAGGGTAAGCAGGATTCTGATTAATGAACCTATCAAGTGTTCTTACCTATTAAGCACAAAGTACCATCTTCCATAATAGCATACACCCAAGCCCTGAATAATGATAAGAAGAATAAGTTGTTAGTTATTATTAGGATGATGAAAACCTAGTCCTTTAAGATGACTGTCTAAAATAAAGTTCTGTGTGGAGCATTCATTTAAGATGATTCAGTGCTGTGTCTCTGGGATCGGCGTCTTGCAGAGCACACTCAAATGCATACCTCTTCAGAGACCCAGAAAGAATCTCATGGAGATGAGAGATACTGCCCAGATTACTGTTGTTCTTGAGAACTAGAGGAAGGGTTGTCCCCGACTGTCACAAAGAAGAAAGAGAAAGGCCATGATATGGCAGAGGCTCATGGGAAATGTTGGATCTTAAAACAAATACTTGCAATAATGTTGTGTGACTCTATCAATCTTCCTTTGAAGACTAGGGTTGTTTTTAGGAAGTTGGATTCCTGCAGCAAATAACAGCGATTTGCTTCTTAAATTGTTCATCCAGGAGCCTGGTTAAAATGACCCTGGAAGAGAGTCTTTGTGAAGGGAAGAAATGTCCTAAAATGCAAAAGAACAAGGCAAGACTGTGAGGTATATTCACTCCTACAGCTGACTTTGTTCCTGAGACCTCTCTGACTTGATGCAGCCATTTGTCCCCTGGAGATGAAGGAGCTCAAAGCCCTGGACAAGCGCTCACCACAATTTCTTCCTTCAACTTTATAGGTTTGTCAGGTAAACTGCCTTAATCTTGGAAGCTCCAGAGTTTCTAGGGTGAGAGAAGCATGGATCCAGCAAGGGGAAGTATGGGGTAGCTGAAGGTTCCCCAAAGGCAAGATGGCGCCCAAGTCTTGAAGCTGGAATAAGGGGGATTCACAAACAATGCTTACAGTTTATAATGTGTGCTTGTAAATTAAGAAACTAGATTGGTTTAAATTTAAAACCAATTTTAAAGGTCTAAAATCCAGAATCCATGGTTTACTTTGCTTATTTGACTTAGCATCCTATATACTGTCTCTTACCACTGACTACGAAAACATTTCTTTTTAAGTTTGAAAGAAATTCTTGAGTGGTAAGGAGATAAAATCTTGGTTAAAACAAACGTCTTACTAATGTCTTCTGAGAGTTTGGTTAACATGAGAAGGCTACTTGTGTTTTTGTTTGCCATGTATTTCAAGTTCATTCAATTTTTCATTCAGTCACCAATGAAACAGTAAGTACCTACTATGAATGAGCCAAGCTCTAGTGAGATGCTGGGAATTTCTTGGTAAATGGAGCATGATCCCTGTCTCTCAAGAACTTGAGGGTCTAATGGAAGACAGGCTGGAGTTAATTATGGTTTTAAATAATGTGCCAAGAATGGAAAATACAAGGTGCCCTTGGGCTGTTTAATAGGTATGTCAACCTTGTTTGGGGATCAGGGAAGACATCCTTGAGAAAGGCTGATTGAAATGAAGAGTTGAAAGATAAATAGGAGTTATCCAGGTTTAAAAAAAAAAAAAAGAAGAAGTGGGAAAAGAAAAGGAGAGAGTGCATAGGTCTGGGAACAGCATGTGCAAAGGCCGGAGGCGGAAAGGAGTTGGAAGAAGGGAAAACTGAGAAAGTCAGTGTTTCTGGAGCCAACTGCAGGAAGGCACCAAGGCATTAGAGGATCCTGGAGCTCAGGCCTGGGAACCGTCCCACAGGGATTTGCATTCCATTTGGACTTTATCCAAAGATCAGTGGAGGCCACTAAGCAGTCTTACTCATGTCTGACAGTCTTTCCCAAGCCCCAGTCTGGAACACTCACTGGGAACAGAGGAGGAAAGTGGGGAGAGCACCACAAATCAGCTCTGGATGGTGTTTTCTCAGAAATCTCTACCCACGTACAGTTCAGTCTTCTGAACTTTGAGACTTTCATCTCAAAGTCTCTGAAAATAAATATATTATCACTCAAAATGTTTTTGCTCACTCTACGTGTGTGTGTTTGTATGTTATGTGTGTTTGGGTATGTTGTGTGTGTGTGTGTGTGTGTGTGTGTATGTGCATGTGTGTTGGCAATATTGGAAAACATAACTCATTCAGGAACCTGGAGAGTTCAAACATTATTCCCAAACATGAGATCTCTTTCTGGCCAGCAAGTTCATTCCAGATCCTAAGCCTCCGTTTACCTTAAACGCCCTGCCTCCTGGCCTCTCCAGATCTAAGCATGTCAGGCCTTGTTTAGGACACATCTCCCCCACGTTCCAACCATGCCAAATTTTTGCTTTTCCTAAGCTCCAGTGGGCACTGGGGTTCCACTCCTTGTTTGGCTGGACCTTAAACGCTTTGCATTGTTTCAAAAACACTTGGGCCCCTCTGATGGATTACAGGTGTTCAAGAGACACCAGTTACTTAATTGATAAAAATGTAAATAAAGTTGTCCGGGTTCGCTCATGGAATAAAACTGTACTACAAACAGATGATTCCCTGCAGGTTAAAACAACAAAAAAGTACTTTCTTTTAAGTAAAAACACACCAATGAAAACCAAGGGGTTATCCATATCATTTAACTATAATTGTAAAGAATAAGATAAAATTAAACTGTATGACTTTAAAATATGTAGATATAGACTCCCCACCCCCCACCCCCGCACACACACTTTTGGTTAAATTTACTCTTCTTTATTCTAGCTCCTTAAGGCAGAAAGTAAAGTAAGGTAATTGATTTGCAACATTTCCTCTTCAAAAATAGTATTTAGTTCTCTAAATCTCCTTGTAATTATTGCTTATATCTCCCAGAAATCATCTGTATAATCAATATGTGAACATATCCATTACCCTCAAATCAAATAACATTAATCGTCTTTTTATGAGCTTACTTATCATCTGTATTTATTTTTTGGGTGGGGATTGTTCATATCATTTGCTCATTAATTTTTTTTTTACAGATAAAGGATTTCTATAGGTCTGTGATTCATTTGAGTTAAACTTTTATATATGCCACAAGAAATAGGTTAAAATAATTCTTTTTCATACAGATACCAAATTGTTTCTTCATCATTTGTTGAACATTCTTCATCATTCTATACTCAAATTTCTTCACTTTTGCTTTTTTTTTTTAATTGATTATGTGGGTGAGATCTCTTTCTTAAAACTTTTTTTGTTTCATTGACCTATTTGTCTACTGGCTTGATTCCTGTAGCCTTACAATAAGACTTGAAGTCAGGTGGTATAAGTCTCCCAACTTTATTCTTGCTTTTCAAATTGTTGGAACTGTTCTTCATCCTTTGCATTTCCATGTGAATTTCAATATAAACCCGTCAAGTTCTAAAAAAATATCCTGCTGGGATTTTGATTGAAATTGCCTGAATCTACAGATCAATGTAGAGATCTATACGATATTGCCTTTTGATCTATGAACATGGTATACATATTTATTTATTTAGATCTTCTTTAATTTCCTACACCATTTCATGATTCTTAGTGCACAGGTTTTACACGCTTGTCAGATTTATTCCAAGTAGCTCATATTTTTGATGCTATTGGAAGTGATCTCCTTTTTAAATCCAACTTTTCTTTGTTCACTGCAAGCATATGAAAATACGATTGATTTTTGTATATGGTTCTTGATTTTGGCAATCTTACTAAGTTTATTTATTAGTTCTAATAGCTTTTTTATAGATTCCACAGAGATCACATTAAATTCAAATGCAGACAGTATTGCTTCTTTCTTTCTAATTTGAATGTCTTCTTCTTCTTTTTTTTAATTCTGTTGTACCACATGGTGAAAATCTCTAGAAAATGTGAGAATGACTTACTTCCTATGTTTTTGTTCTGAAGAAGAAAGTACTTGCTAATATCATGATATTAGTACTTCATTTCTCCAACTGTTTTAGAAATGATCACATTTTTACAATCTGTTTATTTGAATTGAAACCCAAATAAGGTCCCTACATTGGGATGGGTTGGTGCACCTCTTAATTCTCTTCTAATATATAAGTGCCTTATTGATTTTTTTTTCTTCCATTTTTTTGTTGTATGGCCCTCCAAGAAAATTCCATGTGAAAGATTGCAACATGCTGTGAAATAAAGACTCAGGGTTGTACAGAGTACAAATTTGGGGGGACTTACTGATAGAAGCATGGTCAAAGACAGTGGCAAGAGCAGTGGATCCCCATGATTGGAGTCAGAGGAAGGAGACTTATATAGTGATCAAGACAAAAGTGGCTTCATCCAAGCCAGAATATGTCTAATCTATCTCAAGCTAACATCATGTCACTGTAGTCCTTGGTTTAGTAAAAGCTCAGGCTCGGGTGGTCCCAACAGACAGAGCTTGGCTATTTGTCACAATTTGCCCATCAAAGAAATGAGGGGTGAAGGACAGGAAAGGAGATTCTAATCAGCATGGCCCCTCTGGGAAGAACATATATGGGTTACAGTGGCCCAAGGTCTGTCTTCAAGGGACTGACAGAAACTTTGAGGTTTCACAGAAAAAGAGAACACAGATAAAGCTCTTAGATCTCACCTGGTTTGGGAGCATTCGCTTTTCTTTCCTAAGATGTGGAGAGCAGGCTCTGCTCTCTCTGAGTCACTCCATGGTTATAAGAGAACTGCAGTTCTCAGGCTGTGCCAGAACCTTTGTTACTCCATTTTAGACAGCAGTAGTTTGCCATGAGCTACTCCACTTTGAATTTAAGTGCTGAGGTGGAATGACTCCACACTTCATGCATGTAAACAACCACCATCTGTCTGGCACAACCATAGGCATAAACTGAGAAATAAATTGTGCTAATAGGATGACCGCCTGTGAACGCATCAAATTAATCAGAAGTTTTGGATGCATGGGGATATCAAACTCATACTGGAAAAACAAGGTCCAAGTGCTTCCTGAACACAACCAACCACCAAATGATGCACACCTCTCACTGGAGACCCATGAAAGGAGGGACACTCCGAGACTGGACACACTGGCACCCTGACCTTGTCACTTGGACACTCATCACAAGACTTGCCCAAGAAAATTGCCACAGTGACAAACCTCCAAATCTGTCCTTGGGTTTCAGCAGGGTACAGTTTCTCCTGCCCATGACAACCATGCAAGTCCCACTCCAAGCTGGCATCTCAAGCAGACATTCCAGGCTGATGCCGAAACTGCCCCCTATCTGTACCTTGGCCTGGAATAAGTTCCTGTGCTTTGACAGCTGTGGGACCTGAACAAGGACTTTAGCTGGTTAGTAATCTTACATGACCACCTACAGGACTGGGTTCATATCTGCTCTCTGCCTTAGATCTCAGTTCAGCCTACTGAACCCTGTGGCCGTTTAACCCCTTCTTAGCCTTTCTATGTTGTGTGTGTGTGTGTGTGTGTGTGTGTGTGTGTGAAGTGTAATGTGTGACTTGAGTGTTACAGGTATTAGAAATTAAGATTGGAATAAAAAAAAAAAATCCTGTGATTGCCTGGCTTATGACTACTGTGGCCCACAAGTGTTCAATGAGAGTGGTGTAGTTTGAATTTACTGTTATTCAATAAATTCAGACATTGTGAAAAGATATGAATGTGTTTAGTCTATGCTAATGACAGAGCTTGCTCATGACAGAGGCCCTGTGCACACTGTTCATCTGTCAACCTTTTCTCCTGTTAATCGGCCTATTGTCCTAAGTCAGTTTATGGAAACCATGGGCGGGTGGAGGGAAAACCTTCCCTTCCCTGCAAAATTCAGGTGGGAGTACTCAGTTATGACTAACTCGCTTAATAACCTTGGATAAAAAAGTTTATACAACAAATTTAACACAGGGATGTGTTTGTGTGTGGTTAGGGCTTTTAGTGGCAAGGTATGGAAGGTTCTGTTGGTCTTTTTGATGCTAATAGAAATCTGACTCCATGGCAGCTAAAGTCCCTGTGAGGGAAGGGATTAAGGGAAGTTCATGTAAGATTTCTTTCTGTGTCTTAACTCAAATGTTTTTAGTTTAAAGTAAGCTTTATATCATTCCAGGGAGCTGAGTGGGGACCCCCAAGTGTGAGTGATAGTCAGCAGGGAAGGATGGCACACAGGCCAGTCCCACCCTGCTCAGTTCCACTGGGATAACATGATGTAAGAGACAGAATGTGCCAGCTCCATTTAAATTTTTAAATTCTTTTTTAAAAAAATTTATTTGTTCTTTTTAGATATATACATGACAGTAGAGTGTATTTTGACATATTACACATACATGGAGTATAACTTCCTTTCTTGTGACTGTACATGATGTGGAGTTACACTGGTTGAGTTTTCATATATGATCATAGGACAGTTATGTCCAGTTCATTCTACTGTCTTTCCTATCCCCATCCCTTCCCTTCATTCCCCTTTGTCTAATCCAATGAACTTCTATTCTCTCCCTCCCTCTTATTGTGTGTTAGCATCCACATATCAGAGAGAATATTTGGACTTTGGTTTTGGGGACTGGCTTATTTCATTTACTGTGATAGTCTCCAATTCCATCTTTTTACCTGCAAATGCCATAATTTCATTCTTCTTTATGGCTGAGTAATATTCCATTGTGTATATATTCCAACCTAGGTACACTTCAACAGATGAATGGATTTTCTTTACCTATTCATCTGTTGAAGGGTACCTAGGTTGGTTCCATATCTTTGCCATTGTGGATTGAGCTGCTGTAAACTGATGTGGCCGTGTCACTGTAGTATGCTGATTTTAAGTCCTTTGTGTATATGCTGAGTGGGATAACTGGGTCAAATGGTGGTTCCATTCCAAGTTTTCTGAGGAATCTCCATACTGCTTTCCAGGATGGCTGCACCAATTTGCAGCCCCACCAGCAATGTATGAGTGTACCTTTCCCCCCACATTCTAACCAACATGTATTGTTACTCATATTCTTGATAATTTCCATTCTGATTGGAGTGAGATGGAATCTCAGTGTGGTATTAATTTGTGTTTCTCTAATTGCTAGAGACATTGAAAATTTTTTCATATATTTGTTGGCTGATCATATTTCTTCTTTTGTGAAGTGTCTGTTCAGTTCCTTTGCCCATTTATTGGTTGAGTTATATGCTTTACTAGTTTTTTTTTTTTTTTTTGAGTTCTCCTAGAGATTAATGCTCTATCTAAGGTGCAGGTGGCAAAGAGTTTCTCCCACTCCGTAGGCTCTCTCTTTACGTTCTTGATTGTTTCCTTTGCTGTGAAGAAACTTTTTAGTTTGATACCATCCTTATTGATTCTTGATTTTACTCCTGAGCTCTGGGAGTCTTGTTGAGGAATTCGGTTCCTAAGCCAACATGATGGAGAGTTGGGTCTACTTTTTCTTCTATTCGGCACAGGGTCTCTGGTCTAATGCCTAGATCCTGGATCCACTTTGAGTTGATGCTGCCCCCGACCTGTGCAGGCAGCTGAACTCAAGGTCACTCCTGTGAATTTCCAGGGACACCAAATAAAACACAGACACACACTTTACCTTTAAACAAGCTTCAGGACAGCTTCTCCACTCTCAGCCTCAGGCTCCCCAAATGGGAGAGCAAGAGAAAGTCACGAGAGGCTGGGGAGAGAGAGCAAGCACGTTCTGAAGTGGGCTTTTATTGGTGGGGACCCTTGTTTTTAGAAAGTTCTATCCAAAAAAGGCCAGAAGGGGCAGGGTTACAAAGGACAGGTGGCTGTAATTCAACCCAAAGGATGACACCTACATCTGAAGACACGCCCTCGATTTCCTGAGCTGGAACAACTCCCAAGTCACTTGGAAATGTAGGGATCAGTCAGAGCCTCTTGCTTCAGGATGGAGGCGTGGGTCATTCAGAGTGGCTCCCCACAAGTTGAGTTTTGTGCAGGGTGAATCATAGGGGTCTCATTTCATTTTGCCACATGTGGATTTCCTTATGGATTCCTTTGAGAATAGCTCTGAAAACGGGGAAGTTGCTTTGTAATGGAAATTTGCATTGATAACCAAAAGTTCTCCCTGGAAAAGGCTGGGATCTGAATCTGCCTAACACTCCTGCCCTTGTTTGCTATAATTTTTCTGGTCTTCTCTCCATAACTGGCCTTCCTGTACTTTTTTTCTTTGTTTCATTTGAAGATGGATATTTAAGCCAGAAGTCTAAGCCCCCTCTTGGGGATTTACTCATTATCCTTGGGTTTGGTCCCTGCGTACATGAGGGATACAGGTGAACACGCTTCTGTTTGCATTTCTCTTGTTGATGTAGCTTTGGTTACAAAGATCCTACCAAGAATTAGAAAGGGCAGAGAGAAAATTATTTTTCCTTGGCTACCCTGGGCAGGCATGGGAATTGCCATGAGAGGAAATTGTGACTTTAAACCGTCTGTCTGGATTACCATTAACTGGAAAAATCAACATTTGTGTTTCTCGTGGCGTTGGTAAAGACGGGAGCTTTAGGAGAAGTGACACCGCTGGTTACTGGTGACAAGTTCTGCTTCCCCACATGTTGAAGTTTGAACATTAGAGAAGCGTGCCGAGGCAAGCATATAAAGCAGGGTTTATTTAAAAGGGGTAACATAGACTTCTTTGGAAGGGAGAAGGGGGCCATAGCTGGTATACTGGTATCCCAAGAAGTGAGCCTGGTCTACCTTTTTATGTACCCTAAATTTTCTTTGTTCTCCTGCCCTCTTCCCCTTCTCTCTCTCTTTCCTGTATATGTGACTAGGCCCAGGATATGTTCCTGGTGAGATAGGCAAAAGGCGAGAAGCAGATGGACTGGAGGGGCCAAGGTGGAGTGATCTGGGCAGGAAGGGGGTCTAGGGGGGCATTATATAACAACTGTAGGGAGGGACAATCCCTGGGACAGGTCACCTTAGCAACAGGTTGGAGCAGGGGCATTTTGATAAGGGTAGAGGAAGGGCCCTGAAGGCATTAACATTTCAATCCCTCTCCAACTTCCCTGACCCAAATCGGCCTCCTTGATCAGATCTGACCCGATTTATCTATCTATACTGACTGGCTCTCTTAATTCTGGCTTCAGAAGCAAGCAGTCATGGGAAAAAGAGAAGTTTCTACTCTTTCCCAAGCATATGAAAATTCTTTGTGGGCACTGAGGTCCTCTTAGATCACAAATCCTCCCACGTTGGTGAAGAACAAGGGCATCTCCTCAGGTGATTCCTTTAAGAAAAACTTCCAAAGTCAGGAGCCTCCCCCCAGAGGCCAGCAGGGCCTTCTGGTGTCCAGTAGAATAATTAAAAAGATCCAGAAAAATTTGAAAATCGCTGAAGTCTATTTTGGTCAATTTGTGTGCAATGTGTCAAGGTGGAATTACTGTTAGAAAGCAGCAGCCCGTCTGGTTGTTTCGTCTATGGGGACAAATTGTAGCCCATGGGAACCTTCAAACCATGAAATCCCAGCATGAGCATCCATGTCCTGCTTCTGGACCCTGGGATTCCTCAGGTGGGCCCAGGCCAGCATTCACTTCTCCCCTTCATACTTCATAACAAAGTCTGAGGCTGTCTCAAGGCACAAGATTTCCTAGCACACAACTGGAAGCTGCTCTGTTTACGTGTTCGAGGAAAAATGGAAACGATCACGGTCCAGGGAGCTAGCTTTTCTTTGGCCTAAGAACTAGACATTAATTCCAAAGGACTGCCTTAGCCTCCCAAGATGTTTGTGGAAGGAAAAATATTGCCATGCTACTTTAACTCTTGCTTTGGTGGTTTCTCCAGAAAATTCTGACAAAAGTTGCTTCTCCCAGACTGAATGTGAAGAGTAGTGTTAAAATAGTAAAATTCCACTGGGAGAGAAAGGTTACTCCCGGCCAAATTCCTTCTCATAACTCCTGACTGATTTGCATGTGACTCCAGCTGGCCCTACAGCAGCATGTGTTATTGGTAATGGGGAGTTTCCTGCAGAATTATCGAGGTTACTGGGATTTTTTCTCACACAAAAAGTTCAAATAGGCAAATGGCCCCACCAAAATCAATAATTGATATCAGCTGGGGCCCGTTGTATGCTGTGATTTTCAAACTTTATTACATTTTAGAATTATCTGGGAGATTTCACAAATTCCGGTGCCCAGCCCCACCTTACAAAAGCTAAATCTTTATCTGTAGGCTGGGGTCCAGGCCTCTGCGTATTTAAAGATTTCCCCAGGTGACTCCCCTGTGCAGCTACATCGGGTGCCCTAAGAAGGACCCCTGGGAATGAGGATACCGAATCAACATGTGAGTTTCTTGTGGAATAAAGGATGGAAGAGCTTCTCCATCCTTCAGAAAGAAATCAAGGACACATTACAGATCCCTCAGGACACATTACAGCCACCACCATGTGATCAGACACAGGCAGGTCTGGGAGCTCCATAGACACACTCTGTCCTATAGTTAGAAACTATAGGGTAAATAAGGAGGCTAAAGACTTTTGTTTCCTGGCCTTTCCCAGGTCTTTCAAATAATCAGTCAATAGTTACTTGATCCAACCAAGGCGGTATTACAGCCACAGGATGCAACGGTCTGGGTTTTGCTGAATTCAAAGACAGGAAATGCTCCTTGTCCACCTCGGTGAGTTGATCAGTGGATTATAGGACCTGGCAGAAAAGGCTTCAGCAGAGAACATAACCACACCACAAGTGCACGCGTAGAGGTGACCTGGGTGTCCTCACAGTCAGGGTTATGTAAAGTTAGAGCAGGGACAAGGGATGGCACTGAGGTTTCATGGAAAAGGGCCCAAGCTACAGGGACATGCCTCAGTGAAGACATGGCATTCCTGGCTCTGAACCATTGCCCAGCCACTGCCTTCTGTACATCGGAGGACATAAGGCATACTATTTCAGAATAATGCAAACATTCATGGAGCAGTAGGAGGCATTGTTCTGGGACTCCAGGACACAAAGTCTGCAAAACACATAAAACCTCCCATCTCCAAGAACCTCAGAATTGGACTTCTCCCCACCCCAATCCAATGCCCTGAGTCTGAATTACCCGAATACCTGCTGTACTAGATTGAAAAATGGCCTCCAATATTGGTCACCTAGAATCTCAGAACACACCTTTGTTTGGAGTAATTTGATTATTCCAATGTAATTAAGCTAGAGATTTGCGATGAGATTTTCCTGGTTTAGAAGTCCAAGGAAGAGTATTCTTTTATGAGACAGAAAAGAAGAGACACAGAGAGACCCTGCTGGGAAAACCACAGGAAGAGGGAGTTAGAAATTGGAACAGAATGTCTACAATCCAAGGAACACCAAGTGTCACCGGCCGCAGCCAGCTCTGAGAGAGGTGTGGAACCGAACCTCCCACAGAGCCTCTGGGAGGAACTAACCCTATAGTCCCAGGGTTGGGACTTCTGGCTTCCAGAACCGAAAGAAAATAAACCTTTCTTGTTTTAAGCCACCCAGTTTGTGAGAGTTTATTGCACAACCCTAGGAAATTAATATATCCCCCGATGCTGGGATTCTTTCCTGCGCCTTTGTGTAAGGATGGCCTTGGCCTAAGCAACTCCATTTAAAAATAAACCTGCAGTCCCACCAGGCACAAGTTTACAGAGCCCTCCAATATGTCATCGGGCATAGCCTGATAAAAACGAGTCACTTTCCACAACCCTGATAAGAGTCAGGGTGAAGTCACAAGTCATTTGCCTTCACCCTGATAACAGTCAGAGGTGTAAGATCCTTAGAACCATATGTCCTGGCTCTAAAATGTAAGATGTCATCAAGAACCCTGGTAACCGCTGATAGGGACCTAAAGGACGAGCAGAAGCCCCCAAATTTAGTATAAATGATGGAGCAAATGAACAGACATTCAGGAGAGCCTGATGAGGACCTGGACTGACATCCCAACTCTTCTCATCATCTGCCTGATCCTCTGCATTGTCCTCACTAATCTCAAACTCCTGACCCTGGTGAGAATGGCGACTTCTCCTTACGACCATCTCCTCAACCAGCCGTCAACTCCACACCAGGAGAAGCCTCCAGTGGTTCCTGACCTGATTGCTGCGGTCTGAGTTAGTGTGCATCTGCTGGACTTAAGGCCTAAGACTTGAGACTCTAGATCTGGCACTTGAGCTTAGCGTGCAGAGGGAATGCCTGTATCACGTCTGTGATGATTAAGTGTGTTTCCAGTGCTTAGAGTTAACTCAGAACTGTTTGCTTTCAGTTGATTATGTCTATTGCAGTGCCCAGCATTAAGGATTGTCATTTTCTGGATTCAGAACCTACTGAGTGAATCGTACTGAGTGATTTGGGGTGGATAGAACATTGATAAGGGCAGAAGCGTGTGGACAGACATTCTCTCTTTCTCTGCTCAACTGCGTAAGTCGCACCTTCCCTGCCTTGGATGATCTGCTTCATCTCTCCCATCCGTCAAGTCTCTGCTCAGTGTTGGACGAGAACTGTTTGGCCCACCCTGTCAAAACAGTGCCACTCTTCTCTCTTCATGCCATTACACTAGACTTCACGTCACATTTGATCAACATAAATATAAACCTAGGTAGAGATTCAGACAGAAGGTTTCTTATTTGTACACAGTGTCTTTCCCAACTGTGTGGCCACCACCCCGAGGATGAGGGTTTGGTTTAGTCCACTACTACATTCCCATTGACCCTCTCTGAAGTGTCATATCCTTGAGCTTTTGCCTGTCGTTGGGCATATTGCACATTATTTTATATTAAGGATATTTCTTTCTTTCTTACCTCTACTTAGACTGGACTGAAAGCTTCTTGAAGATAGGACCTGTTTTGTACTTGTCTCAGCTTCTCTATGCCTGACTATGACAGTACTTTGTAGCTATTCAATGCTCAAGAGAAGTTAATTGTTTGCAACATGCTTTTATTAAGCTGATTTTTATTTCTGATCCAGTCTTTTAAGGTATAGATCTGTACAAACTAAAACTTAAACTTCCTCTTCTTTTAAGAGTTTTAAGGATAAACACTCCCAAATGATCTTGAACTTTCATGAGCATGTCTTGGGAAGACAGCAATCCTATAAAAAGGTTGAAATCCAAATTATACTTTGGGTGAGAAATGTTCTTATTTTCTTTGACATTTACTAAATGTCAACAGTACATCTAGTACTGAGCAATCAGATTTTGTTTCTTTAAAAATGCGATGGATGATGTAGACTACAAATTGATTTTGTTACTTCTGACAGGGAGGGGGTGATAATAAACAGAAGTTGTTTTTTTTTTAATCTAGTTTACAACAAAAGATTTGTTGGGATTTTAAGTAAATCTTAGGGAAGCTGAAACACTTTCTAAATACCATACTTATAACTTCTTTGGATCCGTTATCTAAAAATAAACTGATACACTAATTAAAAGTATTCTTATTTATTCACTAATGGATGTCCCAAAGCATTCCTTGAAAGTAGGATTCTTGCCTATTGAAACAGAGGTGCTAGTAAGGCAGAGACTTCATCAGGGTGATTCATCCAATGAGAGAACTTACCTCACCCCTCTGTTGTGCAAGGACACAGCGAGAAGGTTCTACCCACAGACCAGGAAGAAGTGGGGCCTCACCAGACACTGAATCTGAAAACCCCTGACCACAGACTTTCTAGAATCCAGATCTGTGAGAAGTAAATTTCTGTTGTTGATACACTACCCAGTTGACGGCATTTTGTTATAGCATGTCAAAGGTACTAAGACACACAGATATGCTAAGTTCATCTGTAGTGAGATGTTTCCACAGTCCAGTGACCTCTTCTGTGCTCTCGTGGTGTGTGTATGTGGCTATGGGCCTGGGTATGTGCAAGTGCACATGTGTGTTCATAAGTGCATTCAATAGTCCTTTGGCTATCTATTGGATGTCCCCTAGATACATGAAATTAAATACAGTACCAAAATTCATATTATTTTTTCCTCCCCCAAATTGTAATGCTCCTCACCCTGTATTCAAAACATTGGTGCCTGGCATCAAAGTCTGGCCATTCACCTGGCTGGGAATTGTCATTCTGGCTATACCCTTACCCTGTCTCCTCACTTCACATCTAATTAAGTTCCATAAGTGCAACTTCCATCTCAACATCCGTATTTCTTTAGCCCCCGTTTCTGTGATTTCAGTTCAGGTAATCATTATCTTTCACTTGATACATAGGAATAGTATTGTAACTGGTTCCCTGGTATATCTAGCACATAATTATGTCCATCTCACTCTCCTGATTAAAATTCTACTTAAATGCATGTGACCTTCCAAAATTCATATATTAGAACTTGATCCCCAGTGCACTAGTATTAAGAGGTAGGGTCTTTAGGAGGTGATGGGGTCATAAGGCTCCACCCTAATGAATGGGATTAGAATCCTTATCAAAGGGCTTTTTTCCTCTTTGCCCTTCCACCTGGTGAGGAAGCAGGAGCAATGTTCCATCTATGGAAGAGAAAGCAGCCCTCTCCAGAAACCTAACCCAGGGGTACCTGGACCTGGGACTTCTGAGCCCTCGGAACTGTGAGCAAGAAATTCCCAGTATTTATAATTTAGGTGTGTTGTTACATAGTGTGAAAAGATTAAGACCTTTATCCTGTTACCTACAGAATAAAGTCAGAACTCTTGGGCTTAGAGAAAAACAAGTCAAATGACAGAATCCTAGGAAATAACAAAAACACTGCAAATCAGTACTTACAGAATTCAGTTAAAAGAATGCTCAGAAAAAAAGCTTATAGTTCAAGTATTTATCTTAATACATAAGGAATAAAAATAAAATAAATGAAGCCTATTCAGGAGATTAGATAAAGAGCAAAATAAATCTAAGGTATACAGAAACAAGAAAGCCACAGAGATAAGTGCAGAAAGTGAATCAGCAAATTTTTAAAAATAAAATAAATGAATTTACAAATTATGTCTTTTTATAAAGACTGAATGAGTATGCTATTAGTTCAATTAATTAAATAAAAATCGAAGTGCATAAATTCACAGAATAAGAAAGAATATTAGAGAAATAAGTATAGATTTGGAGAAATTTAGATTATCATAAATAACCACCAGAGACTAATAGGCTGAACTCTATATAAGTTAGAGAACCTCAGTAAAATGAATAATTTTTTAGAAAAATATAAATCATAAAACCCCCATAAGTCTAATGCAGCTTCTATATTAGAAATAATTTTCAGAGAGGTACATCCCTAAAACACTAAAAACAATCAACTTCACAGGTTTATCAGGAAATCTTAACAAAATTCATCACACTATGTTGAAAATGAAAAACAATATATACAATTAACTCCATAGACACAAAAAAATTCAAAGAAAATTCAACATCCTTTTTTTTTACTTTGAAATATCCCTTAATAAAATAGAAATAGATGCATACCTTTGTATTAATAAAAAAAACTATATACACATTAATCAAAAAACAATGTGTATATGAACCTCAGAGCCAACATCAGTATTGTGCTTAGTGAGAAAATCCTAGAAATATTTCTATTAATGCCGGGGGAAAATAAGATTTTCTTTCATCATTATTATTATTGTATAATGTTTGGTAGTTTCAGAAAATACAATTGCAAGTTGTTTTTTTTTAAAGTCTACATAAGCATTAGAAGGCAAGAAAAATTATGAATACATGAAAATGAGTTACCTTAAATAGGTTACCTTATATAACTCGCATTATTATCTGCAACAATACTACACCTTTCTTATAGTTTGGATCTGCAATGTTCCCCAAAGGGCTCATTTGGTGACGTCTTGGGCCCAGTGCATCAACGTTAAGAGGTGGGGCTTAAGAGGTGGGGAAGTGACTGGATCCTAAGGGCTCTGATTTCACCAACAGATCAGCCCATCCAGGGGCTCGGAATTGAATGGGCTATTGGGAAGGGGTGGAAACTGTGGGAGGTGGGGTCTAGTTGGAGGAAGTAGGTCATTAAGAGCATGTCCAGCCTCTTCCTCACTCTCTTTCCTTGCCTGTTTCCAGGAGGTAAGCAGCTCTGCTCTAGCAACCCTCTCTGCCCATAAGGCTCAGCCTCATCTTAGATCCATAGTAATGGAGCCAGCCGGCTGTGGATGGAAACCTCTGAAACCCTGAGCCAAAATAAATCTTTCTTCCTTTCGGTTGCTTTTCTCAGGTATTTTGTCACAGCAATGGAAAGCAAACTAACACACTTGGTATACAATTCACTATGGTAGAGGAGGTGATTTAATATACAAAAAGTCTGTAGCTTCATATAAGCAAACAAGTTGGGATACGGAATGAAAGAAACCACTCTACTAACAGCAACAAAAAGAATCAAATACCTAGAAATTATTTTAACAAGAAATATGAATAAATTTCCAAATTGTTATTTTGGATGCAAAAGAAAATGAACAAATGGAATAATTCCCATGATCTTGATTAAGATTGTTGGTTTATGATAAAATGTAATTTTTATCCCTGTGTTAATCCATGTATTTTACATGAAATCAATAAAAAAATTTTAAGAAGAAAAAAATTTGCATGTTTTTAAAATCACATAGAAAATAAGAAGGAGAAAGTTTCTGAAAAAATAGGAGGACTGGGGGTGTGGCTCAGAGTAGAACGCTTGCCTCACACGTGTGAGGCCCTGGGTTCGATCCTCAGCATCACATAAAAATGAATAAATAAAATAAAGGTATTGTGTCCATCGACAACTAAAAAAATATTTGAAAAAATAAGAGGAGTGTACGAGGTGAACTGTGTCAAATATCAAGATGCAACATAAGACAATCATGATTAAGAGGGTTGTCTAGTGCATGAAAGATAGATTAATGGAACAAAAATAGATACACTACACATATAATTACTGCATATCTGTGTATATATATTTAATATGCATATGTATATATAAGATATATTAACACTCAAATCCTTGGAAAAGAATTAGATCACTTAATAAATGAACAAGTGAGTAGCCATCTGGAAAAATAAATGATCATTATTTCATATCTTAGACCAAAATTAATTACACATGGTTTAAATATTTAAAAATAAAAAAGTGAAACCATAAACATGGTAAGAGAAAATATGAAAGTAAAGTAAAAATAATATTCTTGGAGTTGGTAAGACATTCCAGAGTATAAAACAGAATCCAGAAGCCATAAAAAAGATGAAGATAGACAGCTACATTTGTTTAAAACATTCCTGTGTGGCAAAAGAGGAGAGAGAAAGAGAGAGAGAGAGAGAGAGAGAGAGAGAAAATCAAAGAGTTAATTTTCTTTGTAAATAAAGAGCACCCTCAAATACATAGGAAAGTCTAGCAAATTATTAGAAAAGTAGAAAAATATATGATGATATTATCAAGTACAGAAATATGAATGACTTTAAAATTTATGGAAAAGATGTTCAACTCATAGTCAATCGTAGTAAAAGAAATATAAGCTAAAACTATAAAGAGGTGATATTTTCAAAAAAAGAAATTTTAATAGAAGTGGTATTGATTACAGTGTGGAGAAACTTTCTCTTACATTGCAGGCAGGAGAATATATTGTAAAACTTCCCTGGAGGGATATTGACCAATATAGTATATTTTATTTATTTATTTATAGATGGACAGAATGCCTTTATTTTATTTGTTTATTTTTATGTGGTGCTGAGGATCGAACCCAGTGCCTCACACATGCTAGGCAAGCGCTCTGCCACTGAGCTACAGCCCCAGCCCAATATAGTACATTTTGTAAAACTAAAATTTAATTTTTGCTGAGCAATACTTCCAGATATTTATCTTACAAATCCTTATATATGAAAATTTATAAAAGTGCATACACATTAGTTACAGCATTATTTGTAATAATAAAATATTGGAAACATTTTATAGTAAAGGGTTAAGTAAATCACTGTTGCTATATGCTGTCATTTAAAAATAATAGCTTTATAAGTATTAATATGGAAGTTCTAAAATATATTAAATGACATAGTTATAGAATAGTATGTGTTTATTACCATTTGTGTGTGGAAAATACATAGATCTATATATTTTTGGGTGATTTTGCTTACAAAATTTTTTGTGTGTAAAACACTGACATAAAATTATATATATTTACTATACATAATATGATGTTTTGAAGTATATATACATCATATGGAATGACTAAATCCCTAATTAACATGTATTATCTTATATAGTTACCATTTTTGTGGGAGAATACTTTATATCTACTCTCTTAGCATCTGTAAAAACACAATATATGGGGCTGGGGTGGTAGCTCAGTGGTAGAGCGCTTGCCTAGCACATGTGAGGCACTGGGTTTGATCCTCAGCACCACATAAAAATAAATAAATAAAATAAAGGTATTGTGTCCATCTACAACTAAAAATTAGAAAAAAAAGAGAATGCAATATATTAACCATAGTCACCATGTTGAACAACAGATTTGTTGAACTTATTCCTTCCACTTTCCTGAAATTTTTTAACCTTTGATTAACATCTCCCTACTCCCACCAAACACACCAGCCCCTCTTAATTATTTCTGTGACCCAACAGGCATATCGCCTCATCCCAGTTAGAATGGCTATTAAAAAGACAAAAGTATTGGTGAGGGTGTGGAGAAAAGGGACCCCTTGAACACTCTCAATGGAAATGTCAACTAGGACAGTCATTATGAAAACCTATACGGCAGTTGCTCAAAAATTTAACAATATGACCATATGATCCAGCAATCCCACTACTTGGTATATGTCCAAAAAAAATGAAATCACTTTGTCTGAGAGATAACTGCACTCTCACGTGGTACAACTATTTATGATAGCCTAGAAATGGAATCCACCTTAGTGCCCCTCAACAGAGGAATGGATAACAAATGGGATGTGTATATCTCCTGTATACACAAATATCACATATACACATACAATCAAACTATTCACCCATAAAAGGAGGAAATCATCACTTGTGATAATACATATGAAACTGAAGGACATTATATGAAATGAAATAAGAAAGAAAAATGTCGTCTAACCTCATTCATTTGTGGAATCTAAAAAAGTTGTCCTTGTTGAACTCTCATTTCTGCCAGATCTCTCAGCTGCTGGTAGCAGTAATTATTTCTGGGTCAGGGAACAGGATTACCGAGAGACAAAGGTACGAAGGAGACTATTTTTCACTGGGTCTCCTTATGTACCTTTCAAATTTGGCATCCACACCTGAATTATTTGCTTAAAATAAATGAAAATCATAATTTAAATTTTATCTGATTTGAATATTTGTTCCTGAAGAAAGACATTGACTGGAGGTTCCCAAATGAGGTGCTAGCCCTGGAAATGAGTAGGGATGATAAACAACAGGGAAATATTTAGGGCAGTGGCGTTGCTCCTGGGGAGGGAAGTGTGGAGCAGTTGTTCTGGATCACGGGCAGAGAGCTGCTGGAGAATAATGGGGACCAGCTGTGAGTCATCCCTGCTGGGCCTGCAGCAGGAGGAATCAGGGCAGATGGGACTGGAGTCACAGAAAACAGAATTGTTAAAGCGCTCCACGGTCTTGGGGTCTTGGTGGGAGCTCCCAACTAGGTCACTGGACCACGTTCTCGGAGGCAGGCACTTCCAGACTCTTCTTTATTTTATCTGTGTGACTTCTTCACCAAACACACAACTATGGGTGGTTTCACCCACCGGGCTGATTTCCACCTGAGGTCTGGCTGGGCACTGAAGGATGGGGAGGTTTATGGCCACTGTGGGAGGACGGGAGTTGGCAAAGCTGCTCTCCTGGCCAGGTGGGACTGGGCTCTGAGGATCAGCAACAATAGCCGCAGGGAGGAAGGCCAGCTGACAGCGGGGAGTCACGGGGGTCATCTGGGGAGACTGGACCACAGAGAGGCCATCCTGCAGAGATGTTTGAGAGCTGGCTCCTGGGCCACCCTGGATGAATGGCATAAACTAAGGGATCGCTCTCAGGAGGGAAAGGAGTGAAGGAGAGTTGGCAAAGACGTAGCAGGAAGGCAAAGTAGACCGACTTGTGAATATTTGTGATTAGGTTTCCCCGTCAAAATACTGAAAAGGTGAAGGCTTTTATTTACCTTTCAGTTCTCTGAAGAGCTTGTGTCTTGGGTCCCTGCTTCTAGATGTGATTTTCTCTGAGCTTCCTTGTGCACAGACCACCTGCAAGTTGTATCCTTTGTTTAGAGCTCCAGAAAAAAAAATTTCCTGTGAGTGAGGAGCTTCTGCAGCTTCTTTGGGGTGGTTTGAACAAGAAGGCTCCCTTCTGTTTGGGGCGCTGGCCAGGACTAAATGGCTAAATAGAGGATGTGAGTTAAGGGGTGGAATCACCTTAGGGAGAATAAACATTTCTCAGTGGCTGAGGATGTAGTTATTTCTCAACGTAATAAAACACACTTGACCTATTGCCAAAAGTTTTGAGGCACCTGAAAATAAAAGTTTTTTTGCAAAAAAAGAGATTAATGGGAAGGAAAATTTCCGTCAAATTTTACCACGAAAATAGGGGAGTTTGAGTAAACAGAAAGACATGGCATGAGGTCCTGCATGATAAGTGACAGGAAGCCAAAATTCAGCCATCTTCTGGCAGCCAAAATAAGGCAGCTGAAATGCAAACGTCCCCGAGGGAGGTCACTCACTGACGTGGATGTGTAAGTGACCAAGAGCAGATCCCTTTCTGGGAACTGGATTGGACTTGAAGGGAGAAAGAACAGGTTTCTTTCTGTGCGTCTCCTGCCAACGATGATTTTCAACACGGGAGTGAAGCTGAGTGCTACCCCGAGCTGTGAAGGTGGGTGGGGGAGTGTTGGATTCCGGAGACCTGAGCTCCCATCTGGCCCCTCCTACCCAGTAGCTGTGCACCTCGGGAGAATCATTCTATTTGCCTGTGACTTATATTCTAAAATTGGGAAAAACAGACTAACTGCTGGGAGGCAGGGCAGAATCTCAACCAAGGATTAGAGCTCAATCAAGTATCATTAGAGCTCAATCAGGTGGGCCTGAGGAGCAGTGACCCTATGTACAAAGTGGAGCTGCGCCATGGTCAGTTCCACAGAACCACTCAGGACCTGGGAGAGCCTTAGTACTCACACTTGTGGACATCCTACCCCGACCACATCATAAAAATATCGTAATGGATTCTTAATACACATTAGGCACCATTTTTATATAAAAGTGAAATTGTTATATTTGTACTACTGATTTTTTTTCTCTGAATAATTTGCAAGAGACTCTGATAGTCTGGTACTTGTTTACATAGCTCATGAATTCTTTTTTTTTAAACATTCATTTTTTAGAAGTAGTTGGGCACAATACCTTTATTTAATTTATTTATTTCTATGTGATGCTAAGGACAACCCAGGGCCTCACAAGTGCTAGAGGAACGCTCTACCTCTGAGCCACAATCCCAGCCTGCGCATGAATTCTTATAAAATGAAAAAAATACAAATCTAACCTGAAATGGTTGTTTGAAAGTAATGAAGTTTTTAATAAGTATTAAATTCAGCATTTAATGAAGTTGACATATTTGTGGGCATTTAATTATGGTATTTTTAATTCTGATTGTAGATTCCTTAGCCTATTTTGAGGCCAATAATTCTATTTTCAAGTCTCAAGATTAATAGGCTAAAACCTCTCAGCACTGTGAGCCCTCCGGCTGTCTGGTGTCACAGAAGGATGGGCCAGGGACTGAGGAAGTGCTCTCCATTTCAGGCTCCATTCCCAGCCTAGTGTCCTCTTCATCAGCCTGACTCCAGTGCTGGGGCTTCGAGCCTGGCAAGAAGGAGATGCAGCTTCCAGTCAGGTGTCCTTGATATCTTTGTGAGTTTCAGCCCAGACTAAAAGAAAGAAAGTAAACAAACAGCCAGCTCCCATCAAGCTGTGGAGGAAGCAACTCTAACCTTTGGACTGGGAACCAGTGGACTCAAATCAGAGGGAAGATTCAGGGAATAGTATAAACCAGGATAATAGAATCCTAGTGGAAAGAGACGTACCTGGAATATTCTGTAGAGAAACTTATAGCTCAGCAAGTTACGGGAGCCTGAGAGATGAACAACTTGCCTATTGAATATTGTTGTATGATGAACTCCCCTAGAACTTGGTAAAATAAAACAAATTGTTATTTTTTTTTTAATCTCACAATTTTGTAGAGCAAAATTCAGAAGGAGTTCAATCCGGATGGTTGAAAGTGGGAATGGCCGGGGGTTGGGACAGCTGGGGCTAGCCAGGACTCTCTCTTCACACAGCATCTCTGCACGGCTAGCCTGGGCTTCTCCATGGCACGGTGGACCCAACGTGGTCAACCTTCTCACAGAGCAGCTGACTGACCTTCCCGGACACCAGGGGGAAGCCACATTTCTTTTCTGCCATATTGTATTGGTTTCAACTGAAACCAATTAGAAGCTACAGAATCAGCCCAGAGTTTGAAGCGCAACACAAGGGTGTAGATTCTACGAGGCATGGTACATTGAGGGGCCATCTTCAGAGCCATCATACCACTCCAGGTGTCTCATGTTGCCTAAAAAGCTCTGGATGGTACGCACCTCAAGTCCCTAAGGATGGTGACCCCAGTTTGCCTCAACAAACGTTAACCCTGTAAAATCTTAGAATTATGTATGTAGGGGCAATAAAATAAATCAAGCATCTGGTGATAATTTGGAGATAAATTTAGGTATAAGCCATGCATTTGGTGTTTAAAGTGTTACACTCAAGATAATTCTACTTATTTTTGTATCTGACAGATCAGCTTTGTGATTCCAATGTAAAATGTGGCCTTAATTTGTTTTTAGGGCTTCAGATTTTTAGTTGAAGAAAGACAAAAGGACAAATTTGTGAACAAAATTAAAATGTTTAAGGAAACTTAGAATTCCTTGTATTTTTCAGAATAATTTATTTAGATTTAGGAAAGTGGCTAGTTAACATAGGTGCTGCTGTTTAGGCTCAGCATTCCAAGACCCTTGAAAGAAATCAAGTCCATTATACTTTCAAAAGCAAGCTTAAAATGTTTGCAAAATATACTTAAGTCATAATAGCGTTGATTATTTGAGATATTTCATCATTTCAGTATGCATTGATTGATAATCAAAAACTGCTGTTAAAGGCAATTATTAAAATTCATTATACTTAGAATAATGAAAACAAACTTTAATTTCAACTAGGCTCAAAGAATAGGATTTAAAAATTATCATAACAATAAATTAATGATCAATTTTGTTCAAATTAGCCACACATAGTCTTTGAAGTTCTCAAACAAATCTAGGCAAACAGAGCATGATCTGATTTTGTCTTGCTCTTCCCCACACCTCTGAAACCCAGATTTCTGTGCCTATCTCAAAATCATTAACTCTAGTGCTAATCACATTAATCTATTAAGAACTAAAGAATTTATTTTGGACATTTCTTGAAGATTAAAGTGGTCTCATAGGCAGACACTCAGAAAAAAAATGTTTGGGAAACTACACTTTCCAACACAAATCCAGTTTTGGGGGCTGGAGATTATACTACTGAGGGCAGTTGTATAAGAAAAACAATAAACTGTAAATATAAAGTTAGTGATAAAAGTCAACATTTATTTGTAGAACAAAAAGTCATAATAAATTTGAACTATAAATATTACAAAGTCTAGAGAAGTGATATGATTTTTATCAACAAGCTGCCTGATATATTTCATAACAATTCTCCTTCCCCACCTGCACTGGAGATCCAACCCAGGGCTTCATGCATGCTAGGCAAGCGCTTTTCTACTAGCTTCAACCCCAGACCCTTTTTAAACCTGACACAGACATATAGGTAAGTAAAACGGAAGAGAGTGTCTACAAACCAATCAGTACTAAGGTATGAGGTTGGTCTTTCACAAATCCTCTAAGGAAAGTCAATGGAGAAAGGACGTCCTCCTAACATGTGGTGAAGGGTTGGGCATCCTGGGCAAATGACTCATCATCTGTGTCTTGTACCGCATACAAAACTCAAGTTGAAATATAAAAGCATAAAAATCAAAATCACCAATCTCCTGGAAAATAATAGAAGGAAAATTTTATGTCTCTATAGGTTATAAATATTTCATATATAGGATATGAAATTGTGAAACAAAATAGAAAACAATATAAACTAGTCACCATCAATGAATGTTAAAATTGCTGCTCTTCAAAAGATGTTATTGGAAACAGAAAGCAAGAAGGGAAACCAGTAGAGCAAAGTAAAGAGATTAGGGGGAAGGAGGAGGGGAAAGAAGGGAGAGGTACTGGGCAAATTAAGCAAATGATGTTTTGTGCACGCATGAATGTGTCACAAAGAATCCCACTTTTATATTTAAATTATTATGCACCAGTAAAAAATAAATCATAATCCATAGCCCAGATAAAATATTTGCAAATCACATATTGGATAATGATCTTAATTCCAAAATACATAAATGCACACAAACATAAATGTTCAAAGAAGAGATAGAGATTGCAAGATGCACAGGAAGTCACCAGGCATTATAAAAATGAAAATAAAAATCCCACTGAAGTGCCACAATATACTGCAGAATGATAGCTTAAAACAAGAATAAAAACAGCCAGCACTAAGTACTGACAAGGATGTGGAAAAGCCAGAACTCTCACATACAGCTGGCATGAGTGCAATAGTATAGTTATCCCAGAAAACAATCTGGAAATTCCTTTTATGTTCAATGTAAACTTACCAAATAACCTGGAAATCTCACTTTTTGCATTTACTTAAGATCAAAAATATGTGTGAATGTTTAAAACAACTTTAACCCAAAGTGCCAAAATCAGAATCCAAATGCCATGTGATAAATAGATAAATTATGGTGTAGTCATACGTTAGTATCCTGATCAACATTCAAAAAAAAAAAAAAAGAGTATGCATACAAAGTGACATGAGTGATTCTTACCAGCATTGTAACAAATGAATGGAGCCATGTACAAAGTATATATACCGTTCCATTTGTATGATATTTGAAAAAAGGAAACTCTATCACAATAGAAGTACTACTATTGCTTATGAAAGGCTGGGTATTGATATTGACCATTAGGGATAGTTATTGACTTAAAGGAGGCATAAGAAAATTTTTTCAGATGGTGGAAATATTTCATATTTTGGTTACATTCCAAATCATATACTTCTTGAAACTATTTTAACTATATTCTTAAAAATTGTACCTCAGTAAACCTAAATTAAAAAAATAAAATTCTCAGGAAGATTAAAAAACTAGACCATGAAACAAAAACAACAAAAAGACATTATGGAACAAGAATAGGTAGTTGTTAAAGAGAGATAATGGATAGAAGGTATTGGATAGAATGGATAGAAGGATAGTGATATTTGCAGAATTTTTCCAGAATTAAAGACATGAATTTTTTTTTTTTGATACTGGGGATTGAACTCAGGGGTGCTTAACTACTGAACCACATCCCCAGCCCTTTTTATATATTTTTTTATTTAGAGACAGAGTCTCTCTAAGTTGCTCAGGGCTTGCTAATTTGCTAGGGTTGGTTTTGAACTCAGTCTGCCAAGTCTACTGGGATCACCAGGGTGCGCCAACCTGCCAGGCAAAGACATGGATCTCTATATTGACTTAGTCTCACTGAAAGCCAAGAGCAATTAAAAAATACATTAATAAGTAAGAATAATCATAGCGCAATTACAGAATTTGAAGAATAAAAATAACTTCTTGCAAATTACTATTAACAAAAAGGTCACACTGACAACTTTATAATTAGAGAAGTCAATAGAGAAAAACTCAAAATTAAGAGAAAAAGCACAACAATTAAAGGATTCTCTACTCAATTAAACTCTCAGTTAAGTAGAATCATAAAAATAAGGTATTTTTGGTACATGTAGTAAAACAACTTTACTGTCCATAAGATGTTTCTGAAAGAAATACTAAATAATTCATTCCATCAAGAAGAGAGATGAAAGCAAAAAGAATGGAATCATAAGCAATGACTTGGAGAAAAGTACACACATGCACAAGCACACAAAAGAAAAACTCAAAATATAAGATTAGGGGCTGGGAATATAGCTCAGTTAGAGCGCTTGCCTCACATGCACAAGGCCTTGGGTTCGATCAGGGGTAGGGGGGATATATATATATAGAAGTTGAGGCAATAAGTTTGGGTATTGGGAGTATTTAGACCCAAAATTTATTGAATTTTTTCAATATCAAATTGTATAGAAATTTTACCATTCTCTGACTTTCATAAATTCTGACTATTATAAAAGAAAATAATTGAATTATAAATTGCCATCTGCAGTGTTCAGTATTATGCCTTTTACCTTTTTTTTTTTTCAATTTTTTTTTGATTGTGGCAAAATACACCACATCACATAAGACTTACTGTCCTAATTACTTTGAAACATTTAGTTCAGAGGTATTGAGTAATTCACATTGTTGCATAGTCACCACCAACAACCATCTCCAGAATAATTTTCATCATGTAAAACTAAGATCCTCTACCCATAAAACAAGTCTTTATCTTCCCCTGCCACAGTGCCTAGAGATCAGTATTCTACTCTCTATCTCTATGATACTGACTACTCCAAGTACCTCATACGAATGGATTCATAATCATACAACTTGGTGTCTCTGACTGGCTTATTTTGCTCAGTCTAATGACTTCAAGTTTCATTCATGTTGTAGCAAATGTCAGAATTTCTTTCCTTTTAAGGGCTGAAAAATAATGTACCATCTATTCATGGATGCCTGGGTTGCTTTCATGTTTTAGCCCCTTTGAATAAAGACGCTTAGAAACAGGTTATAGGGATATCTCTTTAAGACTCTAGTTTTGATTCTTTTAAGTATAGGCACAGAAGTAGAATTACTGGATAATTTGATAATTCTATCTTTTAAAAAAAAATCACATTGTCTTCCACAGCAGCTGTACTATTTTACATTTTTACCAACAATGCATGAGGATTCCAATTTCTCCATGTCCTTATGAAAGCAATTATTCTCCATTTTTTTATATTAGCCAATCTAATGGGTATGAGATATGTCATTGTAGTATTGATTTCTTTTTTCCTAAGATCAATGAAATTGAGCATCTTCATATTCACTGGTCATCTGAGCATCTTCTTTAGACAATTTGGTTTTTTAAATAAATTTACTTTAATTTTTTTTTTAGTTTTTGATAGATCTTTATTTTATTTATTTATACACGGTGCTGAGAATTGAAACCAATACCTCACACATGCCAGGCAAGTATGCTACCGCTGAGCCACAGCCTCAGCCCCAATGGATAATTGTCTATTTAAGTTCTCTGTGAATCTTTTGATGGTGTTGTTCATTTTGTTATCGAGTTTTGCTTTTCTATATATTCTGAATATTAATCCCTCATCTGTTATGATATATAAACATTCTCTTTAATTCCATTGATTGTCTTTTTTTAAATACACATCAGAGGAATGCATTACAATCCTTATTACACATATAGAGCACAATTTTTCGTATCTCTGTATATAAAGTATGTTCATGCCAAGTTATGCCATTATACATGTATTTTTTTGCATTACAATTCTTAATATACATATATACCACAATTTTTCATATCTCTGTTTGTATATAAGGTATGTTGGCCCCAAATTCAAATCTTCATACAGGAAGCCATTGCATGGGTGCATTGAGATCATCTTATAGAAGGAAGGCTTGCATTCTTTAATATCATCATGGACCAAGAAAACAAGGGTCTGTTCCACATGGTAGAAAACTGATGGAACATGACAACCAAGTGCAGCACTAGTTCCTTTGCTCAGGATCCTGAACCTAAAAGGATGTTAGTCCTTGAGGTGACTAGAAAACTAGATAGGACAACTAGAAAAAATTGAAGGGAGTCTGTGGATTGAATACTCTTACTGTAGTAATGTGAATATTCTGATTGGGAGAACCACAGAGTAGCAATGAACACTAGTGTATGAAAGTGTTTTTGTTTTCAGTCACATACTCTAATACTTAGAAGTGATGAGACATTGTGTCAGTCTGTGTGTATGTGTATGTATGTATACACACACACACACACACACTCTTATAGGAAGAAAAGGAGGAAGAGGAAAGAATTGGCAACATAGACACTAGAGTTCTTGTACTACTCATGCAACTTTTCTGTAGATTTGAAATTATTTCCAAATTAGAAAAATAAACTTGACTAAGAAAAAAGCAACAAACAAACAAGAAATCACGATCCAGGTAATACCCAAGTCTCATTAAAAAAAAAAAATCATATATAGAAACTTGGAGTTCCAAATTAGGCAAATAAAACATTTTAAAAAGGTGCTGAGATACATTTTGAACTATAAAACTATTATTTTATCCATCTATTTTTAAGTCCCTTCCTGGCTAGATCTTTTTCATGATGAATAAAACATAAACCTCCTTTTGGGGAGGTAGCAGTGGAATGAAGAAAATGGAGGTGCTAACCACTGTGTGGTCAGCAGTCCTAGCCAAGGTGACCCAAGAGATCCATGTTAACATCATCCCTTTGATCCACAGATATAGTGATTACTGGTAAAATGAAGTAGGAACAACCAAGGAGATGTAGCTGGGCTCAGAAACCAAACATTTCTATGAACCAGAAGCTGAGAACAGGGAGAAGGTCAGGCTCTGGGCCCGGAACAGGGACAGGAACGAGAGCTGAGATGCTGCCTGGAAAAGAGGACTAAAAAGAAGCCCCCTCTCAAGAAGGAGGGCTGGGGTGGGAGGACAAGGGCTCAAGTTCACTGCTAGAACACGGGATGGGGGGCTAGGAGGCCCCCCCACCAGTGAAGGAAGTTACTAACAACAGAGAAGTTTGAACTGGGCGACCAGGAGAAGGGTCATCAGGAACGTGCCCGTGCACATGCTGTAGATGCTCTGCACAAATCAACTGACTGACGCCCTCAGAGCCTCTGAGGGAGGAGCACATAAGTATGGGAGGTAACTTACTTCCCCATGGAGACAACGTGAGTTGTCAACCACTGTTCTGACGGACCACAGGTCCTCCTTAAATAGGCTGAGAATTCCAGCCCATCTCCCTTTTCACTCTGAGTTAAGATGCTCTAGGTTCTATTAAGTATCTTCTCCTAGGCAGGTGGTCAGGTAGGAGTGCAAATCCTTGGTAACTGCAGTAGGGGATCCCTTCTTCTCCTCAAGGCATGTGTTCAAGACCCCACGCGGGTGCCTGAACCATGGATAGTACTGAACCCTACATGATGTGGGTCTTTTTTTTTTCCAAGACGTTATCTATGATAAAATTTAATTGATAAATTAATACTATTCATAATAATTACTACTAATTAAATAGATCATTATAGCAATATATTAAAATAAAATGTGAATGTAGTTTCTCTCTCAAAGTATCTCACTGGACTGTGCTCAATCTTCTGATGATGACGAGGTGCCTGTATACTGAAGTGAAGGTATTGTGACATTGAACTGCTGCCTAAGGGTTACCTGAACCCAAGTACTGCAGTACTGCCATGGACAATCTGATAATCAAGCTTCCAAGTGGCTAAGGGCAGGCAGCACACAGTGTGGATACAAAGGGATGATTTGCATCCCAGGCAGGATGGATTTCATCATGCTACTTATAAAAGTGCACAATTTAAAACCTTTGAATTGTCTATTTCTTGCATTTTCTATTATTTTCAGGCTGCAGTTGACCCCAGAAAGCCAAACAGTGGGTTAGGAGGACTACCTTAGTGTTTTGGTTTGGTTTTGTTAATCCCATGAGGTACATTTTTTTTTTCACACATTAACATATATCTCCAAAATCTCAAAGTTTCCCAGGATTTCTGTTGACCAGAAAGCATTTGTGAGCTTGCTGTTTCTAGGAGAACACAAACATCAGAATGAGAAGAATGGAGGTCATAGACGTGAAGAAACCCTGAAGACGATATTTTAAGGAATGCTGCACTCCCCACACTCCTACTGGACGGAGACCAAGGTGGGTGGAAATCAGGAACATCACTCTCTGAACCAAAAAAAAAAAAAAAAAAAAAGAAAAGTTCAAAAGAGTTGTGCTATTATGCTAAGACATTCTAGGAACACTTTTGCTGTTAACTTGTACTTATGCACAGAGGGATATATGACAAAAATTAAGTCAGTAGAACTCTTTTTTTAGAAAGTATAAAATAAAAATGATATTTTTTGATAAAGTAGTGTGGCAAGGTTTAATTGATAGTTTTCTTTTCCTTAAATGCTAAATAAAATGGCGAGCCTCCTATAACCAGTGACATCCTGGATTTCATAAAATGTGATAAGCTAATTTTTCTTTAACTGATAGTTGCCTACTAGGAAGGGATTGGTTCTGATACTACCTTTGATAGCTCTAATATCAATGCAAGGCAGGAATGGACCCCAATTTAGCATTTAAAGACCTACTTCTTTGTTGGAGGTTTGCAAGGCAGGAGGGAGGCAATCACACAACTATTAGACAAAAAAAAAAAAAAAATGAGTCCAGGGTCAGGATCAGTGTGGAGTAAGAGCCGAAACAAACAGGCAAAAATCTCAAAATAAGCCTGTTACTCAACATTCCAAAGCCCATGACATTTAGTAGTCAACAGACCCAAACAAATCAGAACAGGATTTCTTTACAGATGACATTTAGTTAATGAAGCAATATGAAATTGACTTTAAAATAGGATGTTTATAATGTCCAAAAGAGATAAATGAAGATGTAAATGAAGACCAAGAATGTTTTTAAAATGGCAGATAAAAGTGTAAAAATTCTTAAAATTAAGCAAATAATTTTGGAAATCAATTTAAATATTAATAATAGCTAATATTTATTACACCAAGAGCTACGTCCAAATTGGCTCTTCTAACAATCACAAACACTATCAAGTAAGTACTATTATTCTTATTTTAGAGATGAAAAGATGAGACCCTGAGAAGCTAGCTATTTGTCTAAGCCCAGAAGCTAGTGAATAGCAGAGTGGAATTTGAAACTCATCAAGCTGGTAACAGAGCCCTATCTCTTAAATATCCCCTAAGTCTGCCTAGGCCTAGATTTTGAATGAGAGGATTTGTGAATTAGAAGGTTAGAAGATGGCAGTGCTATTGTATTGTGGTCTGTTTGACTCTTGAAATTGAGAAGGGTTTGTTTGATGTACACTGATGCTCCATTGTTTGGGACATAAATATTTATAATTGTTATGTCCTGCTTATATATACTTCCCTTAAGGAGTAGGAAATGTTCTTCTTTGTCTCTTCTGATTAACTTTGGTTTGAAGTCTACTTTATCTGAGATGAGAATGGAAACCCCTGCTTGTTTACGGAATCCATATGAGTGATGAGTTTTGTCCCACCCTTTCACCTTCAGCCTGTGGATGTGTTTGCCCATGAGGTAAGTCTCTTGGAGATAGCATATTGTTGGGTCTGGCTTTTTAATCCAATCTGCCAGTCTGTGTCTTTTGATTGATGAGTTTAGGCCGTTAACACTCAAGGTTATTATAGAAATATGATTCGTATTCCCTGTGATTTTGATTTGTCTTAGTTTCTCATTTGGTTGAATATCCTTTTAGTGTAGAGCCTTGCTTTGCTGGTTTTCACTTTTTTTCCCCCACTTCATCCTCATGGAATATTATGTTGAGAATGCTCTGTAATATAGGCTTTCTCGTTGTGAATTCTTTTAATTTTTGTTTATCATGGGATATTTTAATTTAATCTTCAAATCTGTAACTTAATTTTGCTGGATACAAAATTCTTGGTTGGCATCCATTTTCTTTCAGAGCTTGAAATGTATTATTTCAGGACCTTCTAGCTTTGAGGGTCTAGGTTGAAACATCAGTTGAGATCCAAATTGGTTTCCCCCTAAACATAATTTGATTTTTCTCTCTCACAGCCTTTAAGATTTTATCTTTATTCTCTGTGTTAGTCATTCTCATTATAATGTATCTTGGTGTGGGTCTGCTGTAATTTTGTACATTAGAGATCCTGTCAGCCTCTTGTATTTGATTTTCCATTCCATTCTTTAGGTTTGTGAAATTTTCTGCTATTATACCATTGAAAAGATTGTTCATTTCTTTGGTTTATATCTCTTCTCCTTCATCTATTCCAATAACTCTTAAATTTGATCTTTTAATGTTATCCCATAATTCTTGGATGTTCTCTTTGTGGTTTCTTACCATCTTCTCTGCATGTTCAACTCTACTTTCAAGATTATATATTTTGTCTTCATTGCCTGAGGTTCTGTCTTCCAAGTGATCTAGTCTGTTGGTGATACTTTCTATTGAATTTATAATTTGGTTTACCTATTTCTTCATTTTGAGGATTTCTGCTTGATTTTTTGATTGAAATTGTCTTTCACTTCCTGTATTTTTTCTTTGATTTCACTCCTTGTACTAATCTTCACATATCAGTTTAACTATATACAATCTGAACTCCTTCTTGGACATTTCTTCTACTGTGTTATCAGTGGCTTCTGTTGTTGAAACATCTTTTTGTTTGGAGCACTTTACTCCCTTGTTTTTTCATGTTGTTAGTGTATTTTCCCATCTAGAAGTATAGATCTAAGGCAGCATATATTCTACCCTGTAGACCTATAATGTCCCTGAAGGTTTCTAGCGCTTTGCCTTTACTGGTGAGACCAATATCAACAGCACCCAGTGTACACAATATATAGCCTTAAACCTAATAGCTCCCACTAAGGTGTCTACTTCTTTCTCACATTAAACCAAAATGATGAGTTCAATAACTACCTATAGTACAAACAGAATATTTGTTAAAAACAATTTACAATTTCAAATGGTGGATGAGAGAGCAGAGGTAGTGTAACATTCATTATTTACAAGGGAGGAAGAGAGAAGCTAGAAGTAAAAATTCACAGGAAGAGTGGAAGAGGAGCTGACAGAGATTGGCTGTTGGTTGGAGAAGTGGAAAGAAAATTCAAGAAAATAGACAAAAGAGAGGAAGAATACAAACAAAGAGAAAAAATACATAAGAATACAGCAAAAATGCAAAACACCATTTATATACCATTCATATATCCTCCACACACTGATGCATAAAAAGCATTCTGTTCCAAATAGGGTAGAGAGAGTAGTAAATCAAAAAGTAAAATAACATAAATCTTGCTGTAAAGTCGAATCATCTCTGTCAGTGTTCAACAGTTTCTCAGCCCTGTCTTTGAGATCTCTCAGGATCTCAAACCCAGATCAGCCCTCGCAAATCCAGTCTCTATCCCACCAATCTGGGCTTCAGATACTTCAGGATGGGCCACACTATAGTCCGAGGATCTCAATGTTGCTCCTACTTGCAGAGAGACCACCAGGGATACAAAGGAGCAACCCCAAGATGCAGCAGCACGACAAGGGTCACCAGCACTCTCAATAGAAAGACCCCAGGCTCCTCCAAACCCACAGGTCTCAGCTGGAGTCCCCAGAGAGAGGCTATTGTGGTGGTAAACCTGCTGGCACTCAGGCTCCAGGCCCTGGCTGGTGTCCCAAAATGGGTGCAACCACTTGCAATCAAACCTGGAGTCTCCCCTGAAGCAGTCCTCTAGGCCGTGTTAGCAGTGGTAGTGGTGGCTGTAGCTAATTAAAATCAAAGCTGAAATTAATGAAATTGAAACAAAAGAAACAGTTGAAAAAATTGACAAACAAAAAGTTCATTCTTTGAAAAAGTAAATAAAATAGATAAACCCCTGGCCATACTAATGAAGAGAAAAAGAAAACTCAAATTACTAAAACACAAGATGAAAAAGGAAATATCACAACGGACATGTCTGAAATACAGAAGATAATTAGAAACTATTTTGAAATTTTATACTCTAATAAAATAGAAGATATTGAAGACATCAACAAATTTCTAGAGACACATTTGACTGAATGAGGAGGTTCTACATGATTTAAACAGATCAATTTCAAGTAATGAAATAGAAAACACCATCAAAAGCCTACCAACCAAGAAAAGCCCAGGATCAGATGAATTCTTAGCCAAGTTCTACAAGAATTTCAAAGGAGAATTAACACCAATACTCCTCAAAGTATTCCATGAAATAGAAAATGAGGGATACCTTCCAAACTCATGCTATGAAGCTAATATCACCCTGATACCAAAACCAGACAAAGACACATCAAGAAAAGAAAACTTCAGACCAATATCCCTGATGAATATAGATGCAAAAATTCTTAATAAAATTATGGCAAATTGCATACAAAAATATACTAAAAAGATATTGCACCATGATCAAGTGGGGTTCATCCCAGGGATGCAGAGTTGGTTCATCATATGGAAATCAATAAATGTATTTCATCATATTAATAGACTTAAGAACAAGAATCATATGGTCATCTCAATAGATGCAGAAAAAGCATTTGACAAAATATAGCACAAAAGGCCAGCCTCATTCTAAATGGAAAAAAATTGAAAGCATTCCCGCTAAAAAACTGGAAAAAGCCAAGGATGTTCTCTTTCACCACTTCTATTCAACATCATCCTTGAAACTCTAGCCAGAGAAATTAGGCAAAAGAAAGAATTTAAAGGGATAAATAGGTAAAGAAGAACTCAAACCATCACTATTTGCTGATGACATGATTCTATATCTAGAAGATCCAAAAAATTTCACCAGAAAACTTCTAGAATAAATGAATTCAGCAAAGTAGCAGGATATAAAATCAACACCATCAATCAAATACATTCCTATACATCAGTGATGAATCCACTGAAAGAGAAATTAGGAAAGCTACTCCATTCACAATAGCCTCTAAAAAACAAAACAAAACAAAAACAAACAAACAACAAAAAAAAAGTAGGAATCAATCTAACAAAAGAGGTGAAAGACCTCTACAATGAAAACTACAGAATACTAAAGAAAAAAATTAAAGTAAACCTCAGAAGATGGAAAGATCTTCCATGTTTCTGGATAGGCAGAATTAATATTGTCAAAATGGCCATACTACTACCAAAAGCATTATACAGATTTAATGCAATTCCTATTAAAATCCCAATGACATTCTTCATAGAAATAGAAAAAGCAATCATGAAATTTATTTGGAAGAATAAGAGACTCAGAATATCTAAAGCAATCCTTAGCAAGAAAAGTGAAGCAGGAGACATCACAATACCAGAACTTAAACTACATTACACAGCTATAGTAACAAAAATGGCATGGTATTGGCACCAAAATAGACTTGTAGACCAATGGTACAGAGTAGAAGACAGAGACAAATCCACATAAATATGGTTATCTCATATTAGACAGCCTATCTCATACTAGATAGCCTATTCAACAAATGGTGCAGGCAAAACTGGAAATCCATATGTGGCAAAATTAAATTAAACCTCTATCTCTCACCCTGCACAAAAATCAACTTAAAGTGGACCAAAGACTTAGGCACTAGAACAGAGACCCTGCACCTAATAGAAGAAAAAATAGGCCCAAACCTTCACCACATTGGCCTAGGATCTGTCTTCCTTAACAAGACTCCTAAAGTGCAAGAAGTAAAATCAAGAATCAACAACTGGGATGGATTCAAATTAAAAAGCTTCTTCTCAGCAAAGGATACAATAACATGAGGAGAGAGCCTACAGACTGGGAGAAAATCTTTACCACATTCACCTACGATAAAGCATTAATCTCTAGGATATATATAAAGAACTCAAAAAACTTAATACCCAAAAAACAAATAACCCAATCAATAAATGGGCTAAGAAACAGACACTTCACAGAAGAAGAAATACAGTTGATCAACAAATACATGAAAAAGTGTTCAACATCTCTAGCAATTAGAGAAATGCAAATTAAAACTAAGATTTCATCTCACTCCAGTCAGAATGGCAATCATCAAGAAGACAGGCAACAACAAATGTTGGCGATGCACTCATACATTGCTGGTGGAACTGCAAATTGGTGCAACCGCTCTGGAAAGCAGTATGGAGATTCCTCAGAAAACTTGGAATGGAATCACCATTTGACCCAGCTATCCCACTCCTGGGTTTATACCCAAAGGACCTAAAATCATCATACTACCATGACACAGCCACATCAATGTTTATAGCAGCTCCATTCACAATAGCTAGACTATGGAACCAACCTAGGTGTCCCTCAATAGATGAATGGATAAAGAAAATGTGGTATATATACTCAATGGAATGTTACTGAGCTTTAAAGAAGAGTGAAATTATGGCATTTACCAGTAAATGGTTGGAGTTGGAGAATATCATGTTAAATGAAATAAGCCAATCCCACAAAACCAAAAGGCTGAATGTTTTCTCTAATATGTGGATGCTAATTCACAATAAGGAATGGGGCACTAGGGAAAAATAGTGTTACCTTAGTTTGGTAGAGGGAAGGGGTGGGAGGGAAGGGGAGGGGATGTGGGGATAGGAAAGATAGTAGAAACAGATATTATTACTGTATGTACATATGTGACTACATGACCAATATGATTCTGCAACATGTACACTCAGAAAAATGAGAAATTATATCCATCTATGTGTGATATATCAAAGTGCATAAATGCATTCTGCTGTCATGTATAACTGATTTAAACAATAATTTTTTTAAAAAAAAGAAGAAAATGGCAGTAAGTCTAAACTCAATATAGCACAAGAAAGACAAAAGAAAGAAACAAATGAGTACCACCTAGAAGATGAAGGATAGATAGGGCCCAAGACATATCTGATAGGACCTCTGAAAGGGCAGAATGAAGGAAATGGTGGAGAGACAGTGTTTGAAGAAATAATTGATAAGAATTTCCTCAAATTAAATAAATAAAGATCCTCCGATTGAAAGTGTTTAGGATTGGCAGGATAAGAGGCAGAGAATTACAAAGACAATCTTAAAACTACTGGAAACAAAGGACAAATTGCCCACAAAGAGCTGGATGAAGAGTATTTCTCAGCAGCTACAGTAGGTGATAATGGAGCTATATTTTAAAGTATTAAGGGAAAAATGATATTAAACAGGATTTGGGGTCCATAAAACACCATTAAAGGTGGGAATAAAGGTATTTTTAGGTCTAAAAAATTGAGAATTAAGAGAATCAGCTAATTACAAGTGTCCTCTCCTTGCAGAGGGAGATTTGATGCTTGATGGATGAGAAAAAGGGAAGGAAAATGAGGGAGGCAGAGTTTGGAGTGATATGGCCACGTGCCAAGGAGTGCTGGTAGCCACCAGAGACTGGAAGAGGCCAGAGAGGATTCTCTCTGTAGGGAGTTCAGCCTGCCTACCTCTTGGTTTTAGACTCCTGTCCTCTAGAACTACAAGTGGATAGATTTCTTGTGTTTCAAGCCTTAACCTTTGTGGTCATTTATTATGGCAGCTACAGGAAGCTAATAAACCTCCAAAGTGAAAAACAAACAAAAAAACTTTCTATAGCTTTGATTTGAAACAGCAGGGGTTCAAAAAAGTCCATATGCAATAGCAATGAAAGTTATGCAACAATAAATAAGTAAAATATGAAAGACCTCAATGGAGAAATTTTCAAAATATTATGAAAAGAAATAATGAAAGATAGACCAGGTGAAGGGCCTTAAATTATAAAGATTTTCAGTCTTCCCAAATAAATCTGTAAACTGAATTCACTTTCCATCAAGATCTCAGTAGGATTTTTCAGGATCCTAAAATTCACAAGGAAACAGAAGAAAATTATCTAAGACAATTTTCTACTAGAAGAATAATACATGTATGTTGTGGGGAAGGTTATACTACTAAATGTCAAGACTCATATTCATTGAGAATATTTCAAAGATAGACAGAAAATGAGACGAAGCTCCAACAAAGAGAATCTCACATACTTGGAAAGTTGATACATCACACAGGTGGTATTATAAATCAATGGTGAACATATATATGGTTTATTTAAAAAATCAGTGCTGGGACAATCTATCTATATAAAATAAAAGTAATTCTCTACTTTGTACCATATCATTTTAGGTAAAGACTTACATATGAAAGACAAAGCTTTAAAATATTTAAAGGAATATGTAATATAAGAAGTTTATGACCTCAGGATAAGAAAGATTCAGAAAGCCAAAGCCATCCATTCCAATAAAACCTTCTGCATAACAAGATATTACAAAGTGTAAAGACATATCACAGGTTTGGAGAAAACAATCGGGTAATGAATTAATACCTAAAATAAGTAAGCAACTTCAAATCCATAAGTAAATGATAGGCAATTGGCCAAAGAGGAAATGTGAGTCGCCAAAAAAAAAAAAAAGACAGAATGATGCTCAATTCCTTGAGCAATTAGAGACATACAAATAAAACTACAGTGAAATTCCTATTCATACCCAACATATTGATGAACAGTAAGAAATATGGTTTTGAAGAGGATGTGAAGAAATGGAAACGCTAGTACAATGCATGTTGGAACTAAACTAGTAAAACAAATTGCTGAGAAGTTTGAGAAGATTAATCAAGTTTCAACATGGCTCACATCCTCTACATTTATCTCCCAAAGATAATATTATGTAGTGATATGTAAATATGTTTAGTGTAGTCATTTTTAGTAGTGAAAAATAGAAAATAATCTAAACTTAAAGGAAAATAGATAAACATATCAAATTATAATATCCAAAGAAATGCTATAGCTGGTCATGGTGGCTCATGCCTATAATCCCAGCAACTCAGGAGGCTGAGGCAGGAGGATTGCTAGTTCAAAGTCAGCCTCAGCAATTTAGTGGGGCCCTAAGCAACTTAGCAACACTCTGTAAATAAAATATAAAAGGGGCTGGGGATGTGGCTCAATGATAAAGCACACCTGGGTTCAATCCCTGGTGCCAAAAAAAAAAAAAAAGAAAAAAGAAAAGAAAAGAAATACTGTACACTGTGTATCAACCTGGAAAAATATAAAAACTTAAGTACAAAAGCAAGGTGCAGAGGGTTGTAGACAATGTGCCATCATTAGTGTACCATTTTCAAACCTGCAAAACCATATGTAGTTTTCTATTAGATAAATAAATAATTTGAAGCTAAAAATATGAGTAACATCCAGTTCAAGGAGGTAGTTACCTCTAAAGAAAGGAAGGGATCAAGCTTTGACACTATCTGTAATGCCTTATATCCTCCTTAAAAAAATTAAAAAGTCTGAAGTAAAGATTGCAGACATTAAGGGCCCTTTAAGTTCAGTAGTGGATATATAAATATTTTTATTTTGTTCTTGCTTTTATATTTGAAATTTTTTATAATAAAAATTTTGAAGAAAGAAATAAAAAATAAATAAAATACACTGAGGTCTTTTATATCAAAGTGGAAAGAGAACTTAAAAGATAATGTTATATCTTCCTGCTTGGTTTTTGTTTTTACATGAGGCCTTGGAAGCTGTTGACAGGAATAGCTTTGCATGAGTTTGATATCATCAAGGGCACCGGGATCTGGGCAGTGACCAAGGGTGGAATCTGGCAGAGGCAGAAGAAATAATCCCTAAGCATGAGGGAAGGTGGATGTGCCAGCCCGGAGGTATCATGTGTTCTCCTCTTACTTTAAAAGAGGTTCCAAAGCGTGACTCAAACAAATACTTTCAGCAACACCTTGTTGTTGGTGGTTTTTGAATGCACCTCTTTTTCAGGTAACTTGGAAGAGATAAAGATATTACCTGGACTCTCTAGTGACTGGAACCAGATACGTGGGGAAAGAGTGGCTGGCTCTAAATGCTTGATAAGTTATGTGACTTGGAGGAAGTATCCAGACCAGAGTCAGGGAAATCTGGTTCCAACCTTAACCAGCTGTGAGCCATCTACAATTTCATCCACTCCCTGAGCCTGTCTCTTACCTGTGAAATTAAGGAATAAGTTCAACAAATCACTAAGGTCACTTATGGCCTTAACATGTTATAGATAACCCTCAGGGTTCTGTCTTTTACACTCTAAATGAGCCAAACAATTAAAAGCACTTTTTCTTTTTCCTAATGTTGTTTGGGGATAGATGAAAAGTGAGAAGACTGGACTCTGAGACTGGGGTACTCTGTTTCTGCTTTTTGATTCATTTTGTCAACACTGTCATTGTCATTGAGAAAACAGGAAGACTATGTGAAAACTCCTGAGATTGACAACACTTTGCTCAGGCAAATTAGGAGTCAGGATATTTTTACAGATATTTTTTATATATTTAAACTGTATTAGGAGAATTCTAGAAGACCTCTACCCAGAGAAGGAAACTGAATAAATATTATGAAAGAGAATCTGAGGAAATGATTAATAATAATGATTAATAAGCTGAATTGTTGTTCACATGTTGAGTCTTCAGGGAGGAAAGGAACGACCTCGTGGGATGGTTGTGTCACAGACCACTAATTGCTCTCTATGTACATTCTCTCCTTACTTTTATTAACACAGCCTTTAGAGTTTTAGCTGGGCAACTGGCTTCCCAGCTTTTGACCTTTTTTCCTTAGTTTGCTTTGTGGATAGGTGTAGGGTCTGGCCAAGGGTGCAAGTAGAAATTATAAGAGCAACTTCTAGGTCTCATATTTTAAAGTGGGAAGTTGTATATTCTTGACCTTCTGATTCCCTTCCAGCAGGCTGCAATTTGGATGAGGCAGCTTTGACTTTGAGAAGAACAAAAGCTTGTGGATGACCATGATGGAGTAACAAGATAGAAGGAGCATGGTCCCTGAGTGACCTTGTGGAGCAGAGCCCTACACTGAGACAGCAGCCCGCTTGCTGTAGACTGTTAGGCATGAGAGAGATCTAGAGCCATCTTGTTTGTGCTCCAGAGGTGTGGGTATTGTTGCTACATTGGATCAGCCAGTTCCCTGATCAATGTGTGACTGAACAGAGCCTGAGCCTTTCACAGAGGAAATGGAGACTTATCAACCATCGGTGAATGCCAGGAAAACCAGGAACAGAAACTAGCTTGAACCTAAACATGAGCAAATCATCAGAAAAAGGCACATAGAAGAACATTCTGCAGAACAAATGGCTTTGCTTCTTGAAAAAGATATGTCATAAAAGATAAAAGGAAGCTGGGTACCAAATTTAAAAAGCCTAATGGATCATGACAACTGAATGCAATGAACAATCCTTAACTGCACCCTTGGGTCTAAACAAAAAGTATACATAAGATATTATTGATACAACTGGAGAAATTAGAATATAAAAATCATATTGAGGGCTGGGGATGTGGCTCAAGCAGTAGCGCGCTCGCCTGCCACGCGTGCAGCCCGGGTTCGATCCTCAGCACCACATACAAACAAAGATGTTGTGTCTGCCGAGAACTGAAAAATAAATATTAAAAAAAAAATTCTCTCTCTCTCTCTCTCTCTCCCTTCTTTCTAAAAAAAAATCATATTGACTAATAAAATAATCATACATAGTAAAACATGAAATCTTACTGAAATATTTGGGACAAAGTGTTCAATGTTTGCAACTTATTCTCAAATAGTTTAAAAAACTAAAAATAGTAGTAGTGGTAATAAAAATTTATGTATATGACAAAATATTAGCAATTAACAAAAATAAATGAATCCAGGTGAAGAGTATACTGATGTTTTTGCACTAATCCTACAATATTTCTATAGATTTGAAAATTTAAAAAAATAAATATTGGGAGACCTGTTTTTTAAATTCCTTTTTTCTCTTTAGTTTCTACATATGAGAGAAAACATTTGACTCTTGACTTTCTGGGTCTGGCTTATTTCAGTTAGCATGTTGTTCTCCAGTTCCATCTATTTGCCAGCAAGGAACATAATTTCATTCGTCTTTATGGTTGAGTAGAACTCCACTGTGTATATTATACCACATATTCTTTGTCCATTCATCTATTGATGCATATATGAATATATCACAATGCATTCCAATCTTATATGTAACTATAACACACCTATTAAACAATAATTATATAAATAGTAGGAAGACCACTGGAGTAGAGCAAGGGGATTAGGGGGAGGAAGGAAGGAGGTAAGGGGGCAGAACTGGGGCTAGAAATGAAGAAAACCATGTGATATTTGTTTATGAATATGTCAAAATAACCCCACTTTTATGTATAACTATAATGCACTGAAAATAGGAATAGTAAAATAAAAATATTGGGCAAAATATAAATTTAAAGATACATGGATTTTTTTTTTTTAGACTTTGAGGTAGAAATAGTGTCCTTTAAAAAGACACACATAAAATGATTACATAAGAAAAGATTGATGTATTTGACTATATTATAATGAAGTTCTGACCAGCAGAAGAATCCTAATCCAACTCTATCTTACTTCCAAAGCACATCCATCTCCTCACATACTGTAGGTTTTACTTATTTATTATATTGTAGTGAATCGTCTGACCATCCTCATCAGAAATGTAGACTCTATTAAGGCAAGGGTTTTTGTGTTTTGTTCACTGGCTTATTCCCAATACCTATAGCACTTATATCACACAGTAGGTACTCAATAAATAATGTTGAAGTAATTATTGAAGGAATAAATGAATGGAATTGAGTAAGGCAATAAGTTACATAATTCAATTCTAAATATCAATTTTAAAACTAAACTCTAAAACATAATGGCTCAGTGAACTTGAGTAGGATCCGATTTTGATGAAAAATTCTGCAACTCTTAACTCAATCATATCATTTCATACTGTCACCGAATCCCGAGGACTACTCTGATGATAGGATGCCTGGATTCAAATTCTGACGATCTCATTAGTTAACCAAAGAAAAGTGATCATAGACAAGTCATGTGAATTAGGGGTCCGCCATTTCCTTATCTTTAAAAAGAGGGAAAATAATAATAGCCAGTTCCTAATGTTGGCCTGTAGAGTCCATAGAAGAACAAATAAAACAAAGAGGTGGGTTGGTACTGTTACCGCTTTGACCGGTGACGAGTCCTTGCTTCCCCGATGTTGAAGAATAACACCAGAAAAGCACAGGCCGAGGCAAGGTCAGAGTAGAAATTAGAAGTTTATTAAAGGACAGCAGAAAAGACTTCTCCCGGAGGAAGAAGGGGACCCAAGAGGTGGAATCCAGTTGGCGGGCAAATGTGTTCCCCTTTTTATAGGTTTGGTGATGGAATGCAAGGGGGAAGGGTTAGGACACAGGTGGGCCAAACGGGCAGGAAGGACTTTTGGGATGGGCTTATCACTTCTCTGGGATGGGCTATCTCCAAATCTGTTGGGGGCTGTTTCCTGGGCTCTACTAACATTTCTTTGGGGTGGACTTTGGCCTAGAGCCTTTTCTGGACTTCATTAACATTCCATGAGTTGTCCTGTGTTTCCCGGGATCATTCTCAGCATGGCCTCCAAAGATTTCACTCGATATTAGACCTGATTTACCTAACCACACTGACTACCTAATTTTAAATCTGGCTTCAGTACCAGCATTCCGGTGATGAGAACTGCTGTTGCTTATGTCACTCAATAGGCTTGAGTGGGCCTGGCCACCTCCTCATCAGCATCTAGATTCCTTCTTTATGTTCTAAGCTGCTGTCACCTTGAACTTTTTCCTAAATGTTCATATTTTCATTCACTTTCAGGTCTTTGCACATACTACTCCTACTACTTAGAACACCCTTTCCCTAATTTATCTGTTACTCATTGTGCACATCTTATCTCTGAAATCCTCCCCTCGGAGGATTCTTCTTCACCTCTTTTGCACTCCTAGGATCCTTCTTCACCTCTTTTGGCATAAGAATAAGCACCCTTCCATACACTTACATGGGCCCCCCATGGCTGGGCACCATTGAATAAAGGATCGATATCAACTGAATGAATTGCAGCACTATTCCTAGCATGACTAGACAGCTTTCAAATCGTACTCACTGGCACAAAAGTGATCGATTGCAAAGCTTGGAAATTAGCAGAGACTAAGAAGTACTTTTCTTCCTTCTCACACCACAACATTCTCTATCACCTTCATCCTTCATATCCATGTTACTTGTCCAAGTTAAAGGGAAGACTGATTCACTCATGATCCAATCCCAGGAAAAATACCACATCTCAGAAGGTTTTATAGACAGCTTTTTGTGCTGTGAGTTGAGGCAGACCTTCTTCATAAGGAATGCTCAGGAAAACCTTCCAGCCCACCCTCAAAGCAGGAACTCACAGCTCTGGGATTTGGAGCTGTTGGAAAGCTAGCAACCACACAGCTAATGCTACCATTTTTTTTTTCCTCATGGATCTCAGATATACCTTGCACCAGGCCTGGTTATATCTTATTAATATCAGGTATGAGTATCCCTGGCACATGAGGGTAAGGCAGGATCTCCATCCCTTTCACTGTAACCTTGACTAGAAGTAGCTTTGAAGATGACCAATAGCCAAGTGGTAGAAAAATGTTGGCAAGATGGAGTGTTTCCCTCTGACCATCCCATTCCCTCCACTGCCCTCTGGCTTGATTCCCATTCCCCGTGTCATAAACACGTTGTCCTCGTTCCCTTTTGAGTACAGCTGGTGTCATCTCTGTCCAGATTGCCTTCCAGGGCAGACACCCAAGCTTCAAGGACTCACAGTCTGTACTTAGACCATCTTTTGGGCATGTGAGGTGGGGCTCACAGACTCCCTTGGAGCTGAGCTCTGCTGGCTTTGAAGGGACAGCACATCTGAAGAGTATAATAAAGCTTGTCTTCTTAGAGCACATAATAAGTATTAGCCACAAACCTTTCAAAATATCAAAGGAAAGGCTGGGGCTGTAGCGCAGTAGTGGAGTGCTTACCTGGGATGTGTGAGGCACTGGGTTTGATTCTCAGCACCACATAGAAATAAATAAAACAAAGGTCCATCTACAACTTAAAAAATATTTTTTAAAAATAGATGTTCTCTCTCTTAAAAAAAATCAAAGGAAAATGTATTATAAGAGAAAATATGCACATTAGAAGGAAAAGAATCTTTTCCTCCAAAATCAACAGAAATGCCAGATTGTATAATCTACCATATCAATCTCATTCTTTCATTAGGATTTGTGGAGATAGGAAGTTCTTACATTTGGCTCAATTCTAGGAACTATTAATGAGCAACAATTGTATACTAATGATATGTACCATGCCATAGACTTTAAAAATGGACAAATAAAGTCTGCCTACCCTTGAGAAACGAAGACCCGTTGTTTAAGCCATAATTCCACCTCTATCATTTAATCAGCAGAAATTCTCATATTTTTTCCTCCCTTCATCTAGAGGTTACCATTTCTTTAATGAATTTAGTTTACCATTATCTGGAATCTTTCTATCCAGTGCTCTTAAGACTTTGTTAAGGCACATCCTAGAACTGTATAGATAGTCGTCAAGATTTAGACAATACATAATTTTCTCCAAGGTGAAGTTATATTTTTGCTTATTTCTCATGGTTTATAGGTGATACCCAATGGCAAGTTAACTTTTGTTGACTTTAGCAGCACAATTGGAACAACATAATCAATGGTGTCTATATTGACTTTTTGGACTATTAACTATCAGGCATAGTCTAACATTTTCCAAATCTCTTTTTGATGCCCAAATGTGACAAAAGCATATTTATATATAACTATACCAAAGCTCCATATTATTTTCCCAACAATTGAGATAATTTTATGGGGGTGATCTTACGATACATTCCTTTGATTTGATAGTTTGAACTGTTCTACTTAAAATTTTAATAGCTCAATGAGAATTCTTTTTTTATTTTTAAGAATTTCCTTTTGAAAAGAAAGTTCCATGATGAAAAGCTGTATTAAAAACCATGGTGTAAAGAGAGGATTTAGGAATTTAGGAACTAGACTATCTTAAAAAATTTTTTGTGTTCTATCCCTGCCATTTACTCTGTATGTGAATTTGACCTCATCACTGAATCCCTCTGAAATTCAGTTTCCTCAACAGCTGTATTAGTCACAGTTTCATTATTATAACAAAATGCTGGACACAGGATATTTATGAAGCATAGAAGTGTACATTTAGCTCCCAGTCTTGGAGGTTCAAAGTCCAAGATTGGGAAGCTCCATTTGTTTGGTCTTTGGTGAGGGAGATGAAAGGTAGCACATCATGGTGGCAGCATGGTCAGGGGCAAATGGTCACATCTTGAATAGGAGGAAGGTGGGAGGAGGAGAACAAGCTCCCACAATCTCCTTCAAGGTAAACTCCTAATAACCTAAGGAACTCCCACAGGATACCACTTCCTAAAGGTTCTACAACTACCCAATGGCGCCATCCTTTAACATACAGATCTTTGAGTGATACCGTGGCAGTGAAAGAGGGGTGACAGTTTTTACTGTAGACTGGCATGAAGATTAAGAACAATGCCCAGAAGATATTTAGAAAGTGCCCATGGCACTATCTAACAACTTTCTGCAATGATGAAAACTCCTCCTCTTGCCCTATTATGTAGTAGCTACTAGACACAGGTAGCAACTGAGTACTTGCAATATGTGACACAGGAATTTATTTTAAATTAAATTAAATTTATATTTAAATAGTCTCATGAAGTTACTGTATTAGACACCACAGTTCTACACTGCAGTAAGTCCTCAGCAGATGACAGTCATTGGTAGGATTAATAGTGGGAAGTTTGGATTTCCTATCCAAGATGGTCTAAGAGAGAGAATAAATTAAAAAAAAAAAAACAACACTCCAACAAAAGAATTCTCATTAAAAATTTCTGAGAATTTTCTGAGATATTTTATGGCATATTGACCTAAGAATATCTAAATATGATCTGAAGCCCACCAATGTTGTGATTTTCCTATAGTATAAATGCGATCTTTTAGATACTCACAGCCTCACATCATTGGGAACCTTCTTATCCATGTGGGATAAAGAAGGGTCCTCCTAGCTCTTAAGTGGAGAACCATGTATCTCTTGATACTTAAACCCCTCAAGTTTCCAAACATTTTTTTAAAGAAATTTCTATCAGAGAATGCATTTCTTTTTTTTTCTTTTCTTTCTTTTCTTCTTCTTCTTCTTTTTTTTTTTTTTGTATTTAAGATCAGCTCCATCCAGAAGCTGAAGAAAAAAAAAAAATCTCTGAATGCGACAGATCCCAAATTCCATACGCTTTGTTCACCTTGCCATCAAACATGAAACAGAATTGAAGACTACTCAGTTCAGTCAATAAATACTGCTGCAAGTAATTTTATCATGCATTTCTCAGTAGTAACTCTTTGCCAGTTTCTAAAAATACTTACCATTTTGGGTCAGGTGGCCTTGGAGACCTCATGGTTTGAGTAACTTGGACTTCAATAGCTCCAATGGCTGCACTCCAGTGACTGTCCAGATCTAAAGAGATGGTTTAAAACATGAAAATTCCTTTGTTTATAGTTTAGAACCTTGATTTTATAGTCTGAGTAATTAGGATGCTTCTAAAACTAGCAATTTGAAATAGAAAACTAGAAATTAGTGGCATGCTTTATAACCAGACATGAAGAGACTGATATATTGGTATTTTCCAGCCAACCCAAACAGTGATGAGAAATTAGCCAGAACCTTAAGCAAGTATGAAAGCTTAGCTAGGTGGACATGAGGCTTTGAGGCAGACATATTCTTTGAAACCTATAAACCAGTACCAAATAGGACAGGAGCACAGGCAAATCGCAAATAATAGAATGTTGGTGCTGGAAGGATCCTAGGGATAAGCCAGTTGAACTGTTTGTTCTACAGAAAAGACTGAAGCCCACCAATGTTGTGATTTTCCCCTCGTCACACATCATCAGCTCATGTCAGAGCTCAGAATTGGCTATCACCTGGCTCTCATGATAGTGTTCTTTCTAGTAGAGCAAAGTTGCCCAACCTGGGGGTAGGTCCTTTCCTTCTTAATAGGCAACATACCCTTGCACGAAGAGAGGCATGTTCCCTGCTCACAGAGATTCTTCATCCAGTCCACCAATTCTAAGCAGTCCCAGAGCTCAAGAGAAGGCATCTGTATGGGTGGACTTTCAAGTTATGTTAGCAGAAACACCTGGAGCCCCATCTACTTACTGAGTCCTACCAGACCAAGTTTAGGGCCCCTAGTAGGAACAGAAGGATTCAGCTCCCCAGGGATATAGAGAGTGCTGAGCAGATGGCCTCAGTCACCAAATGATGCTGAGTGTGTGGTTGACTACACAAGGGAAGAGGGATGTAGTCACAACACAATCCTGTCTTCCCTGTGCAGGAGCAAGCTCCTGATCCACAGTCTGCAAAGGTAAATTCCTGCTACAGAATCAGCTGGGTTCACAGACTGTAGAAGCCAGAGTGCCCACCACTACCAGGCATTCTCCTAGCCTAGGAGGCTGGGATGACACTAGAGAGTCAAGCATGAAGTTTAACTTCAGAGCTCATTTACTCACTCCAAAAACAATTCTTGAGAACGTATCAAGTTCTATTCAAAACAGACAAAATCTGGACACCTTTAAGTCCATCGTAAGTATTTGCTAAGTGCAGACAGTGCTGTGGGTGCAGAAGTTACAACTTGCTTGGATCCTGCCATGTTGCTCCCACCTCCACCATCCTGTGGGGGCATTGTTTGCACCTCTGCAATGGCCCAATTCTATTTTTGATATTTCTTCCTAAATATCTACTTTCCTTTTTCTAGAATATTTTATAATTACTCCTGGGCAAGGAATGGAGATTGCTTTGTGATCGCTGAGTGAAATATAAGCAAATCTGTTACTGATTGCTAGAGACAGACAAAATTGACGGTGATCACTGCTGTAATTCAGTTGTTTTCTACAATTCTGTCCTCCTAGTTGCTTATCTACAATGTGTTTAGCACTGTGCTCTGTGCACAACCTAATGCTGTATGCCCTTTCTTCCAGATATTTGCAATCTTTTTTTTTTTTGCAAACTAGAGAAGGGATAAAAGGTAAATATCCAAACAATCCAATGTTAAAGTAATTAAACAAGGAAATGCAATATTCCAACCAGGTGGTTGGTAAAGGGAGCAAGAGCATACAGATGAAAGGCTTCACGAGGAAGAAAGGATGCAATTGGTCTTCAATGATGAATTGATGAACAGAGAGAGGGAAGAGGGGTGGGCAGCTTGGGTGACAGATGAAGCATGAGGAAGGCACAGAATCAAAAATAAAGGCAAGTTGAGTCTAAAGTGGAAGTAAGTGTTAGGCACTTCAGAAATTTGTTTTGCCACTTTTGCTAATTTTGGAGGTATGAAAAGATCAGGTTATAATTTCTTTTTCTGAATCTACTTGCATTTCTGGTGGCAGACAAAAAATTTTTTTTTCAATAGCCAATCTGAAATGATTCCATTTGAGACCCTACCAGTCAAAAGGTATTTAGGGGAAATAACGTTGCCTTCTATAATTGGGGAAATAGTTTAGTCTTTAGTCTTCCATATTTATACTCATGTGTTTTAGTCAGCTTTTTTTTTTTCTGCTCTGACTAAAAGGACCTGACCAGAACAGTTGTACAGGAGGAAAACGTTTATTTGAGGGCTCACGGTTTCAGAGGTCTTAGTCCATGGAAGGCCGGCTCCATTCCTCAGGGCTCGAGGTGAGGCTGAATATTATGGCAAGAAAGGGTGGCAGAGGGAAGCAGCTCACATCATGATCAGGAAGCAAGGGGGTGGGCAGATTCCATTTGCCAGAAACAAATATATACTCCAAAGACATGACCCAATTCCCACCTTCTCCAGGTACACCCTATCACTTCAGTTACCGCTGAATAGTTAATCCCTATCAGGAGATTAATTCACTGATTGGGTCTAGACTCTTATAACCCAATCATTTCTCCTCTGAACCTTCTTGCATTGTCTCACTCGTGAGCTTTTGGGGGACACCACATCTAAACCACAACAAAGTGGTTCTCAAACTTTAGTTTTTATCAAAATCACCCAAAAAAACTTAAAACAGATGACTGCACCTCACCCTGAGAGTTTCTGGTTTGGTAGGTCTATAGTGGGGCCTGAGAATTTGCATTTCTAACAAGTTCCTGCGATGCTGACATTGCTGATTGGGGACAACACCGAATACACGGATTAAGAGGACGATGCAGTGAGCTTTCCCATCCTTGCCTGTGACACTTGGAAGTGACACCAGCCCAGGTATGAGGAAATAGTTCATATCAACAACCTGAATATAAAAAAAGAAATAAAGTATGTCAGTGATTAAATGCTCTGAGTTTGTTTTTGAGATTGTGCAATATAAAAGACAAACGTTACAACACGACTTCTAGGTATACAAAGGCTTTTGACAGTAAACGGAGTCATATCAACTTTAGTCAGATAAAAAAAGAAGGCAGGGTTATTGCCACTGATTCTGTGTTTGTCCTTTGACATGGTATGGATGTATTTATCAGGGTTCTCCAGAGAAACAGTGAACAATAAGGTGTGTGTGTGTGTGTGTGTGTGTGTACAAAGATTTATTTATTTTACAGAGTTGGCTTACATGATTATAGAGGCTTGATGACCTCCAAATCCAATGGTGCAGGTCAGCAGACTGGGGAATCAGAGAAGAACTGAAGTTCAGGTTTAAAGACAGCCTTCTGGTGAGCCAGGAGGAGCTGGGAGGAAGTCCAAGGGGAGTCCGCTAGTGAGTTCCCTCTTGCTTATGGAGATCAGTCTTTTGTTCTATTCAGGCCTTCAGTGGATTGGATGAAGCCCAGCTATTAGTGCAGAACAACCTGCTTAACCCTAGGTCCACGGACATAAATGCAAATTTAATTCAAAACACCTTTGTATAAATGACCTGAATGATGGTTGACCAAATATCTGGGCACCATGGCCCCGCCAAGTTGACACATAATATGAACCTTTGAAAGAGGTTTATTCCATTTTATATGTTTACTTTGCTTTTGCTTTCAAGTTGGGTTCACTTCTATGTTACACATGCTTTTGCTTGCCTAAAGTTCCAGCGATTGTCACTGAATAATGGGATCTGTAAAGATATCATTGTGAAAGAAGGAGTTTATAGCTTATTCATTTCTTCATTCAGTGAACACCTAGTGTTAATTTTGTGAAAGCCTCTTGGGATGGATTGGTTTTAGTCAGAAGGAATCTCTGAGACTTTGGTTTAGGGATATGTCCATGGTGGTGAGAGAGTGAAGAAGGACCAGGCTCTGACTTGGCTGTGTCCACTCTGGGGAAGCATTCATATCTAGGTTTGTGGCTGCCAGTGGTGAAACACCAGAGGTGATGCGTTAGTCAGCTACAAGGGTTTCAGTACAAATGAAGTAGTGCTAGGGAAGATGAATTAGGAGGCCAGAAAGATATCAATCATAGGGACAGATGGTCCTCCCCAGTGTGGGTTTCTCTGGACCTTTGCATTGAAATCAAGGGAAGTTTTTCTTTTTTATTTACATCTAAGGCTAGTTGACTACTTTGGTGTCCCATGAAAAAACAACTTGTTGAGAACAGATGAAAGAAGAGTGCAGTGCACTAAAGAGGACCCCCGCCCCATATGATATGTAGGTGCCAAATCCCTACAACTATGAACATGACCTTATTTGGAAAATGGTTTTTATATATTACATATATGTATATATGTATGTACATAAATATATGTTGACTAAGATGCATATGAAGTTCATTCACTTTTTCATAGATTCTATTACTCACTAAAACTTATTTGCAATCCCAGAATCCATACCCATGGCACTTTTTCAGGCTTTGTGGACGTGCATCAAGTAACAAAATATTTGAACTACCTGATGTGAATGTCCCCAGCTAAGGTTGGACAAGACAACACTCCACCTTTTTTACCTCTCATTGTGTAAACAAGTGTCCTTTCCGGGGTCTGTTTGTACCTTTTTTTTTTTTTCATTGATTTCCTGTTCAGAATGGTCCCTGAGCATACATGCTTAAGTACTTTCTAGTGTCCCTAAATGTAAGAGAGCTGAGTTGTGCCATATAAAAAATACACACGTTGGTAAGCTTTGTTCTGGAATGAGTCACAGTGCTGTTGGCCAAGAGGTCCGTATTAAGGAATCACATCACATATATTCGCTCAAGTGTCTTTTTAACAGAAATACATAGAAAACAAGGATATGTTTCAACCAGCAGAGGAAAATGTGACCAGAGTCTCACAGAAGCTTGTATTTCTTCCCAGGACTGATGTGTCAGATTTAATTAATGCAGTGTTTACAGTGGCTTCACAGATTGTAACTACCATGAATAATGAGAAGCCACTGTGTGTGACTATAAAAAGTATTCGGTATAATTCTGACATGGATTTTCACATGTTCCCTTGAAAGAGCCTTAACCAAACTGTGCCTTGATCCATCCTGGCGCTCCTTTCCCACATCTTGGCTCACTACTGCTACGTCAGTGGTTTCCTCTAAGACATTTTCAAATGCTAAATTTGAGGCTCAACTCGAAGTAAGAAGCCAGCACTTGAGAAAGCAAAAACAATGTCTTTCATGCTTAATTGGAGAAAGTTATTTCTAGGAAGAAATCAAGAAACAGACACAGGACAGACAGCCAGAAAATACTCCTTGGCCCACTGTGGGGACTGCACTTGTGATGTGGTCCATTGGTGTTTCCTGTGTTCACATGTTTGAATCTTGTAATTCATATGTCAATAGTTATCAGAGAGATGACTAGGTATCTGTTTCCTCCAAATGTAGCATGCTGTCTGTAAGTTGAGAGAACTGTGTGATCCAAGAGAATCCAGAATTGGAGGATTAGAGAAACCAAAAAGAGGTTTAGTTGGAAAAGACAGGGCATCTACAGTGCAGAATTGGGAAGCAGTGTCAGAAGCAAGCACTCATCGAGGGGACGGAAGAGACACACGCAATCTGTTGCCTGAGGTCTCAATTGGAAAACTTCAAGGATTCTTCCAACCACTGCAAACCAAGGAGTCAGGAGGTGGGGCGTGGGAAAGTACATGACTATCGTCGCCCCTCTGTAAATTGCAGCAGTAACTGGGGACACAAAGGCCCTTGAGAAAGCAGCTGCTTTCCTCCCCCACACAGCTCGACTAGCAGGAGGAAAGATTACATAAGAGGAAATTTGCTTAGCCCATAACAAAGTTTATTAGCTTAGCAGATCTGTTTGTTTAATGAATGTCTATTTCTGAGGACTCCATTCATCAAATTGGCTTAGGCTTAGTAGACTGTGAAAACACTGTCAAAGACCCACAAAGACAGCACACACAAAAATTCTTACAGCCCAGGGTCTGAGAGGGTTAGAAATAAATACAAGAATGAAAGATAAGTACTAACTATCGAAGAATCTGAAAAGACTTTCTCAAGGCTGGATAAAAGAAGGGACTGGAAGGAGCAGTGGTGGCCGAGATGTCTTTTAAGCAAAGGAGGTCAGAGGCTGAGTTGGGTTTGGGACAGTTATTTATCAAAGCATCAGTGCAAACTATTGGCATCACTACAAATACCTAAAGTCAAAATAGGGGAGATGAAATTCTGCCACTGAGTTCAGAGATCAAAGGGGGACTAAAAATGAGGAATAAAGTCAAGATGAGGAAAGACGGTGAGTAGTGGCAGTACCTATACTTGGCTCAATGCCAGGAAAAGTGTGAACACAGAAGTCTGTCTGAATGGTGCCTAACAGATCAGGCTGTGTGTAACCAGCACCCATTTCATCCATGGATAGAAAAGTGAAACAAGAAACTAGAGAGTTCCTGTACAAAAAGATAAAAGATGCTATGGTTTGAACTTGTCTCCCAAAAGCTCATGTGTTGGAAACTTAATCCCCCTGCCCCCGTGAGTGGATTAACATTGCTATCACTAGAGTGGGCTCAGTATTACCAGGGTGGCTTTGTGATAAAAGGGAGCTCTCTCTGGCATGCTTGCTCTATCTGGACCCATGATGCTCTACTCCACCGTGTGACACAGCAGAAAGACAGAACTTTACCAGATGCCAATGTCATGTTCTTGGACTTCCCAGCCTCCAGAACTGTGCACTGAATAAACCTCTGCTCTTGATAAATTACTCAACTGTGGTACTCAATAATAGCAATAGAAAACGGATTATGATACCAGAGAATTGCTAAGAACAAGGCTAGCATTTTTTTTCTCCTTTTATCAGCTCTTTATTTTAAAAGCAAAGACACCTTAGAGGAGAATCAAGTTGCAATGGAAAGAGGAAAGATCTAGCAACCCAGATCAAACCATTCCCTGAGATGCTGCTAATTGACCCAATATCCTGAGTCTGGTTTATCTCTCACATGGGGACGATGCTCTGCCCTCTTCAGGCCTAACTAGTTACTCCTCCCTCTGCTTAGCTTGCTGTCCTGCAGGATATCAGCTTGCTCTCTCCCTCTTCTTCTCTAGGGCTTATTCTTCTTAAAACTTCCCACCTCTTGCAGGGTGCAGTAATCCCATAATCCCAGTGACTGGGAAGGCTGAGGCAGGAAGATTGCAAGTTCAGAGCCAACCTCAGTGACTTAGGGAAACTGCCCACCTCCTGACCTGCTCTAATCCCACCCCCTATTTTCTGTCTCCAAAACACATCATTCTTTACTATATAATCTAATTCACTTGTAGTAATGCTTATATTCTGTCCTCCATCAGAATGTGAAATCCTGGAAGGCAGAGATTGTTATCTCTTTTGGATCCTAAACTCAGAATCAAGTCTAGAACACAGGAGACACTTGGAGAATATCAGATGCATGGAAATGGAAGAGAACACAACTTCGCTCCTCCACAGGATGGCTTTCCACTTCCACTGAATGGTTCCACCCAGCAAAATGTCTGCTCAGCACTTTGCTATCTTGCCACTTGACTTTCACTCCAGTTCCTTCTGGGACTGCAGGATCTTTCAATGGACTTTTAATTTCTCCCATTGGCTGCTGCCTGGGAAAGAGCATTAGGAAATGCAAGGTCAGGTGCAACTGGTTTGTTGACCTTCTGGTGAAATGAGACAGGTTCAGAGAAGAAGAGGCTGGAGTGAGACTGCTGATAGGGGGCCCTGCAGAATATTCTCTTAGAGCAGAATATTTCATAGGCTTTCAAAAAATGCATGCTGGGCTGGGGTTGTGGCTCAGCAGTAGAATGCTCGCCTAGCACATGCAAGGCCCTGGGTTTGATCCTCAGCACCACATAAAAATAAATAAATAAAATAAAGGTATTGTGTTCAACTATAATTAAAAATAAATACTAATTTTTAAAAAAAAAATGCATGCTGGTTATTGCAAGGAGAAAACCAAGTTCATTGATTTCTGTCTTTTGTTTTCCTCTTTTTAATTTTTAAAATTTTTTTATTAAACACATTTTCCGGGCTCAGTAACTTAGAGAGATCTGCTATTGCTGCAGAATTGTAAAGCAGATTGAGCGTTCTGCCAACAAGAAATCCATTTTCTTTTGGGAATTGTGTTCTTGTTTTTGAGTTATTTTCTCTTGGCCTAGAACATGGTTCTAAATTATTCTCAAATGGCTAGCTTCTGGGTCAGTTTTTACATATGGACATCATTATCTCATTGTGATCTGGTCAAAGCCAGTTTGACCTACTGGGAATAGGAGAGGGCTGGAAAAGAGGCAGTCTCTTTGCCATTGGATCATACATGCTCATAGCTTGTTTTTTTCAAAATTGGTGGACATAACAACATAAGGACTTGAATGTTCCTGCCTTATGAAATCATCAATAGGATTCAGAGAACAGACCAGGGAAGCAATGCATCATCATATTAATGATCAGGCTTTAGAATCAAACAGTCCTAAGTCCAAATCTCAGCCTTTATGTTACCAGTTATATGACTTTGAGCAAATTACTTAACCTGCTTGAGACTCAGCTTTATCGTCTCTAAAATGGAGATGATAATCGCTACCCAAGGATGTTCTGTGATCGTCGAGTGAATTAATGTACAGGAAGAAGTTGGCAAATTGTTCTTGCTACTAATTATTATTCTCCCCAAAACCCAGAAGCATGGTTTTGTTAATCAGGGCAATTTTCCACTAGTCAACAAGAAAGAAGGCAGAAAGAGGTGTACTTAGAACAATATAGTCATACGGTGGAACTTTGGCCAAAGTGACAGGATCAACATGTTGACATCAGAGTGGTTCCTCTGCAGATGGACAGAAGCCCAATGGGAAGCTAAGCCATATATCCCGAGGTCAGAGAAAATGATGCTCTCCCCTCCCCAACCTCCCTCCTTCCAGAAGCATCTTCCCAATTCCATCCTATTCTAGGTCTACGCGGATGCCCTCTGGACTTGGATGCAGATAACTTGGTCCCAGTTTGGTTCCCTCAGGAGTTGAGTTGGGCAAATCACTTTATGTCAGAGCTTAATGATTGAGAGAGAGCATGAACACAGAGCCCCTGTGTCTGGGTTCAGATAACCTGCTCCACCACTTACAAGCTGGGTGATTTTAGGCAAGTTGCTTAAATTCTCTCAGCCTCCATTTATCCATTTGTAGACAAAAGATTTACAACAGTATTTACTGTTGATAGGAAAATTAAGTGAGTTCTCAACATGAAGCCCTGTAGGCCTATTAAAACTCCCTTTTATTATCTGTAAAATAAGGCAATTGCACCATCTCCAAAGTTCTTACAGGAACTAACGAGTTGAGAGTCCTCTAAGATTCTCCCTGCAGTGAGTGAGCTCCCCACTGCCTGCTCTAGGTCCTTTCCCCCACCCATATTCTGCTTCATCCATCTCTCAAGTTTCACAACGTCCCTCCTTGGCAGAAATTCTGGAACTGTCCAAGTGTGCCATAGTTGGCTCAATTCGTGGACACAAATGTTCTTTGCTAAGAGTTTTGATGTGTGTGGAAAATCAGGTGTTTATCTTATCAGTGTTGTATTATGTTCAGGAAAACAACATCATGTTCCTGCACAGGAAGAAGACTGCAAGAGCCTTGTTTGAGAGCAGGGTTGGCACAAACATCTGTATTATCAACCCAGAGAATCAGTATGGACTGCACATTCCATAGGACAATGGGACGTGTAGAGGGTAGGTCCACCACTGGCCAAGGCTGAGTGCCCAGAAGCAGAACAGCAGAGTTGAAAGAAGTGAGTCTGGATCCTGGAGGCTGGTTTATGCTCCTGCTCTGTGTTAATGAATGCTAGGCCTGAGGACCACCAAACCTCAGAGGTCCAATTTTCTCAGCTAATAAGTAGGGATTACAAAACCATCCCCATGTATTGTTTTAAAAACTAAGAGAGTAATGGGGCAGCGTAGAGGTAGCAAGAAGTACAGGTTAATACTCTGTGAAGCATGCAGACTTGACACGTGGTGATTATAATCATTTCCATTAAACTTAAGCATGTGGAAGGTCTTAAAATCCTGAGTCTTCCCTGAGAGATGGGACCTTCACATTTTTTTTTCTTGTCTGCTTGATAGAGTTGTTTTAATTTTTTTTACTAAGTTTTAACTAAGCAATATATTGACATAGTTCAAAAAGCAAAAGACATAAGAAGGTATCACAAGCAAAGATGTCCCTGCGCTTCCTTGGCATGCCCATCCTCTCCCGTTACCAGTTTTTCTGTGAGCTGCTAGAGTTTTTGAAAATATGTGTAGGCAAAAACACTTACACATTTCAAAATGCATTCCCTCCTTCCTCCTATCTTTTTAACCTCAAATGGTGACACAGTGTGTTCTTTGTGGTGTACTACATTTTTTTTCCTTAAAAAAAAAAATCTTAGAATACTTTCATATCAGCACATCAAAAGCATTCTCATTTCCTTTTCTTCTTCTTTTTCAACCATCAAATGAATTCTTTTGTGTGAATGTATCATAATATAACAGTCCCCTCTGGATGGAAATTAATTACTTCTAGTCTGCACGATCACGAACTCTTTCACACGTATGTGAATATATTTGTAGTATAAAGTCCTGAAAGTATAATTTCCTGGTAGGAAGCATAGGTATTTACGATTTTAGTATTTATTGACAAGCTGGCTTCTATAAGTGTCATGCTAATTTCTTTTCCTTATTCTTCTCCATGTTTTCCTCTAGCTGTTTAATCTTGTTTTTTTTTTTTTTTTTAAACTTTTTGATATTGGATAATTTACTTGGAAATTATGCTAGGGTGTGGTGGAGGGTTTTTCCACAAGTGACTACCCAATTGCCACTTCTCGAGTAAAACTCTTCTGCACTGATTCTGAGGTCATCTTTATCAATTCTTTTTCACATGTTTGTGGACCAGAACTTCCAAGAATGACTCCATCAGAGAGCATAATCTCACGAGCAGGGGAACAGGAGTAGCAAGGCACCCCACCACAATCATCCACCAACATGTCCCCATATTTGCTTCATTCTCTTTTGTAGTGCACCAGGGAAATCGTGCCATGGAAAGTGGTAGTCATGGGGGAAGCACTTACTCTTCTTTCTTGGAGAGCAAATTTATCATGGAATCACATAAAATTAACTTTAAAACCTGCCAATGGCTGGACAGAGACTCTTTGCTGTTTATGGACGTCGTACAAATGCCTGACTCACACGAGGAGCCAGACTGTGTCAGGTCCAATGCTCCTCATGTCCCTGGGAGAGAGCAATCATTTCCTCCATGTACCCAGCTTGACTCATGCTTGTTCTCTCTAGTTCCAATCACCTTAATCATAATGAAATGTCTCAGGAGTTTTTTCTGGGCCTAGACCCAGCAAAGTGCTTTATTTACCTTATCGCACTTAATCCTCATAACACCTCCAGAAGGAGCTATTCATGTCAGGTTTCTGACATGATCCAATCCACCAGCTCACTTCAGCTGCATGAGGGAACTTGGGTGAGACTAGTAGATCTACTCTTCCAACCCTAAACTGTGAGAGCACACAATGCTGTTGGTGTTCAAACCACTGTATTTGGGAATGGTTTGTTCTATACCAGTGAATAACAGGTTCTGTTAGGTTGTCTTAAATCTTCCTCCAACCTCATATCCTTATCTAGGAAAGAGCAGAGAACATTGACCAATTGTTCAATCAAGATGAAATGCAAATCTGTAGTCCCTGAAGAAAGGAAAATGTATATTCAGTGATTAAAAAGAGAGCAAGTATATACTATAATCTAATATACATTTATATATGTAATTATAGTATATATAGTTACACTGTATTATGAATACTATGGTATAGTCATTTATTTTAATCCATTTTGTGCTTCTATAATGGAACACAATCTGACACTGGGTAATATATAAAGAATAGAATTTTGTTTTGTTTTGTTTTTGGCTCCCAGTCCTGTAGGCTGAGAAGTCCAAGATCAAGAGGCCACATCTGGTTAGGGTATTCCTGCTGCATCAAAACATGGTAGAAGATGTCACATGGTGAGAAAACATGCAGAGGAGAGAAAGGGGACCAAACTAATCCTTCATCAGGAACCCACTCCCCAGATTACTAACCTGCTCATGCAAGAATGGCCTTCATCCATTCACGAGGGTCGGATCCTTCAGACCTGCTGAAGGCCCCATCTCTCAACATTGTTGAATTGGGGGTTAAGTTTGCAATTGGGGGTTAAGTTTGATCAGGAACTTTAGGGGAAATAAAGGCTTAGAAAGTAAAATTGTCTCAGATTCTAATTTTTTTTCTATTTTTTATTTTTGCTTTTTTTTGGGCATAGTTTGAGACTTTTAAGATGTTCTAAAATAATGTGGAGAGTTCTCATATACCATATCTCCAATTCTTCCAGTGGCAAAATCTTATACGAACCATTGGGCATTATTAAATCAGATAGCATTTGAACCAATTTGTCTGGCTCCAAAGTCCTTGCTGGTAATCAAATGCTGTCTCAGAGCGATGCTTATTACACACACTGGTGAAGGAAGACACCTATTTATCCCTGGTGTGTTTCCTTCCTGCTCCTTCATGTGACCACACTGGGGTGTGAGCTCAGGACTCACTACTGAAACCCTCCTAGAAGGGCCCTCCTCCAGCTTCTGCCATTCTCTTTCCAACTGGGGATACATTCTACTCAGCCTGGAGTGAGCCCCTGTGTGAGAATCCATGGGTGTTCTGGAATTCCTGTTCTGGAAGCAGCTTGGATACACAACATGTCATTGTTATGTATTTGAAGTTCAACTAGACTCTAAGACTTTCAAGATTGGTGTACATTTTTTCACTCTTATAGATAGAGAACTTAGCAGATTATCATTGAATGTTTACTGACTCAATGGAAAGGGATGATATCTTCTCAATGATTTATTCTGGCAAAGGACTTCTTAAGATATTAGGATCTTTGGATATCTTGACTATTATTGGTAGAAACACATATCCAATTTTTTTTTTATTTCCCTCTTGAACAGCAAACATATGAAATGACCAAGAATGTGGTAGAATTGGAATCAACCATCCAAATAGCTAGAAGTTACATTGCCTTTTGTTCAGTGCTACCCTGAGTTGTTCTACCTTTTCCAAACTTCAGTGGGAGGGGAAAATCACCAAACAAGAATGGCATAGGGTGAAAATGGGTCTTCATTTAGGTCTCTTAGAGTAGTACCTCTCAAACTTGAGGGGCATGTGCATTACCTTACTAAAATGATGAATCTGCCTTTGTGACTAGGATAGGGGAGTTGATATTCTGTATTTCTGATAGCCTCCTGAAGGATCTGAAGTTTACTGATGTGTAGAGCTTACTTCTCGTATTAGGAAACTAGAGAAACCAAGTAGCAAGGATATTAGTAAAACATGCGAGCAGAACAGAGCAGAAAACTGTGACATACTTCTCTTGGCACTAATGGATCTGATTTGGGTCGTCTCTCACTGGTTTTCTAATTTGATTGCCTAACAGAGAGTTTTGCATCAGCTGTAGATTGAGAAATGGCAGAACCTTCCTCCTTTGCCGTTTCCCCCACAGGCCATTCTGAGCAGAGGCATTGTTGGGAGATCAGCCCCAACACACCCAATATGTTCTTCTATATTTTGCAGATATGTCAAAAGAAACGTGGATGACTGAGCATGTTCTGTTTTTTCCAATCAATATCCTGTGCTGAAGTCCACATGGTCATTTCTTATGTTGCCGTTCAAGAGGGAAATAAAAAAAATGGATATGTGTTTCCACCAATTGAACCCAGTTTCTTATCTGAACTGAAAAACACTTGTCCATTGACATTATGTTGTGTGATATTAACCTGAAGATACCACAGACATTACAACCAGTTTTATTCTATATAGATAAAGACTACATGCTTGTCTCAGAACTTATTGAGCACCTCGTATTTACTCATACTTTTAAGGAAAAATAGGAATCTCCACCCAAAGAAGTTTAAAATCAAAATAGTGAGAAATTAATTCCAATACAGTGGGATCCATAGTGACCAGTGGTGAAAGAGAGAAATAATTCAGGACTGAATCAAAGAGTGCAATTGAAATTCCGACTTACCTGCTCCTGCAAGAATGGCCTTAATCCATTCACGAGGGCAGGATCCTTCAGACCTGCTGAAGGTCCCACCTCTCAACTTTGTTGAATTGGGGATTTGGCCTCAAGTTAATTTAGTTTTGAGAATTTTTGAGAGATGTGATAAAATAATGGGAGATAAATTGGGGTGTCAATAAAATGACACAAAGATAATCTGTGAATCCCTTTCTAAGAGCACAGTTAGCTCATCCTCAAGGGTGGGAATAGTCTGACCAGGGTAATAACTGGTGGTCAGCAGCACCCTGCTGTGGTAGACCCACATCTTTCACAGCACAGGTAGCCTGTCCTTAGCCCTTGGTGGTAGTGTGGCCATGTGATGGTCATCCCCTTTCCAGTCCACACTTTATTTAACCTGATCGCAGGTTACCAGGAACTGAATTGCCACATCCCATTATCTGTAGACAAGAGTGAGTGAGCAAAGGGATTGGGACATACATGACTTTTACCTTGTCATCGTGGTGAGAAAAATAACTTCAAGGCTGTGAGAAATGCCTTGCCTGCCCTGGTCAGGCTGGTTTCTTATGTTAGCAGAAGTGTATTCATACTGTCAAACATCTCAAGGGAAAGCATGAGGGAGTGTCCCTGCAGAAGGAGGGAGTGTCCCTGCAGAAGAAAAGCCAACCTCTACCTTTTAAAATACAAAGAATGGCCAGGTAACCCCTGGGCCTTTCTAAATTGGCAGATAGGTGGCCCGTGACACAGTATCTTCATCACTTGAAAGATTAGTTAGATCCTAATTCTGAGAGTTCTTTCCTTCCAATTTAGCGGGCCCTATCACAGAGGAGCAGACATGTGGACTTGGAGTAACCAACACTCAGTTGAGTACCTTTCCCAACCATCCTCAGACCCAGTGAGTACTCCAGGAAGGATGTGACATTGTGGCATGGGGCAGGAGGGTACCATGGAGTCAGCTAGGCCACCAAAGTTCTCCTGCAGGAGCCGGATCAGAGAGGTCATCTCATTACCACCTGGGAGAGATGGCCATGGGGCTCTTCTGCCTCTGATGGGTCTGGAGGGCTTGCCATGATTTGGAAAAATAGCCAGGCTATCAGGGCCCAGCAACCTTAAAATAGAGGTTGTGTGATTACTTAAGTATGCAAGGCCAACAGATCAGGAGACAACCGTCATGGAAAATTTTTTAGACTCTCATATCCCAAGAAGAGGAGGTATGTCACACCATAGGGCATCATGCCACCGGGAAGCACCAGGGTCAGTTTGGAGGGAGAGGGAGTGGGGGAAATGTGGGCAGGAGTGATTATTAAGTTTTTCACTCAAAGAAACAGGGTGGGCAGGGGAAGTGAAGCTTTGGAAGGGGTGATCAAAATACTTTTGGCAACTCTGGGGCATAGGGTCGTTCCTAATTGGCATTTGGCCATGATGATTAGGACAGGGAAATTCTGGCCCAGAGTGTGTAGAGGAGTGGTAAGAAGTGGTGGGGGTGTGGGCTCCAACTAACTACTTTGCATTTGACTAGTGTGATCCAAGCCAATTGTTCATTAAATCTAGGAATTAGCCAATGCTAAGAGAAGCAGGAAGCATATGTTGCTAATAAAGCATCAGGTTGTTGACCAATATCTGTCTGAGCATGGAGCTCCAGGATTATTAGCCTATAGACAGGTCCTCTAATTTGGCCAATTACTGTGGGTCCTTTGTCTCAGTTGGTGTGGTTGGTCTCTCAGTCTTTTTATACTACTATAACAGGATACCACAGACTGGGTAATTTATAAGGTACAGAAATGTATTTTCTCACAGTTCTAGAGTCTGGAAAACTCAAGTTCAAGATGCTGGCATGTTCAGTATACTGATGAGTCCTGCTCTCTGCTTCCAAAAATGACATCTCCTAAGGGGAGGAGCTGTGTCCTCACATGGCAGAAAGCAGAAGGGCAAGTTTGCTTACACAGGTGAAGCCTCTGTAATAAAGGCCTTATTTCATTCATGAGGAGAGGAATCCTCCTGACTTAACCACTCATTCAAATCCCCCATCTTAATACCATCATATTGCCCATGAAGTTTCAATACCTGAATTTTGGAGGGAGCAGTTCAAACCACAGAGTTGGTGATGGTCTCTGGATTATAGGGTTTGTATTAGCCAAACTTAAGAGCATGTGGGCCTTAACATTTGTCATGTTTGCTCAAAATCATAGCTTGCTTGGAGTTCATGTTCTGTTTCTGTAGAGTTAAAGTTTATGCTCAAATTGGTCCCATATCAGATGAGTAGCTGCCTGACCCAAGGGATTGTCTATAGTTAATGGATACCTGGAAGGGATGTACCTTTGATCTCTAGTCTGTATGGGATAAAGACAAAATAAAACATGTTTAAAGAAAGAGTGGCTTTGTTAAAGGGATTAAAATATAATGAATCTTTTTATTTGTGGCAGCAAGACAGGTCTCCCCTTAAATATAGGGAAAGGTGATGGGAAAGTGTTTAAAGTGGGTATAATTATGAGTCGGCCATGGAGTGTAAATTAAGAGAAATTGAGGTATGGATCAAAATAGGGAATTTTCTAAGGCATCCAGTGCTAGGATAAGTGCCTGGAATTTGTCCAAGTGTGATGCTCCTTGGGTCCTATCTTTTATCAGTTACATCCAGCTAAGGGACAGAAAATGGCAATATTCCACTGAGCTTGGACATTTCTGGTGGCTGGCAGTTCCATTTGCACAGTCCATAGACTCCCATTGCTGTTCACCTGGTTAACACCAAGGGCTCCCCTGGTGGCCAAGGAGTCTGGGATACTGGTGGCCTCCTCCAACATTAGGGCATCTGACAGAGTTCCAAGGACACAGGGGGCTACTCTTTCTTGCAATGTGAATATGTCAGAGGGCCAGGTTTGGTTCCATTATCAAAGGGTGTGGCAGCCACATTGAGCTGCTTCCATGACCCAAATATAGTGGGCAGCTGGGTATGGAGGGTCCCAGGCACAAGGTCCATGAACACCTTTATTTCCAGAAGAGACAGGAAGTAGCCAGTCGCTTGTTTTAACAGTGCCTAGCACAAGGCCCTCCCTTCAGACTGGACCTCTCTCCCAAACACATATCATTGGTTCAGACCCTTGACTTCATGCAGAAGCTCTTTGCTCGCTCAGGACTCACATCTTAGACTTTCCTGAGCACGTGGTCTAAAATAGCAGCCACTCTAATTCTCTGTTCTGTAACTCTTGGCTCTTATGGATCTATGGATCTACAGCCCCAGATCTTATGGATCTACAGACCAGATGGCTTTGGCATATAGGTTTACTGTCTTTTCCTCGAGGGCAAGGAGTTGGACTTCATTTGCTTTGTTCTCTGCTCCATGTTAGTGCCTAGGAGATTGTCTGGCACACACTAGACTGTTGGAAAGAACAAATACACAAATTAAGTAGGTAATTTCTTAATCTCTTGAGGTTTTCCCTAATCACAGTCACCTTCTTATTATTTGCCAAACTGTCCTCAGTGGTTGCTGTGCATCTGAACTAAAGCTCACTTGAAAGCAAGCGGTGTGTCCAAGGGAAGCAGGTGCACACTTAAAAACAGTCATTTTTGCTGAAGTGTAATTTTGTGGTTTTGTTATTTTTTTAAAGAGTAGGACTGGGCTGATGTTAAAGGAACTGAGGTGGGGAGAGTTTTCCACAGCCCACTGCTTAGGAAGGTGTTGGGGTAATGCTGACATTATTCCCATGTAGACAAGGAGGAGCAAGCCTAAAGCAACCTATGAAATGATAACAGAGAAACAGCTTTATAAAGAATGCAGGAAAGTAGATAAAGAAATGGAAACACAGGGTAGTAAGTGAAAGAGTAAGTCAATTAAGGGGGCAGCTGGAGGTGAGCTGCTCAGAGTCCAGTTAAAAGTGTCCAGTGTTTTAGAATGAAGCACTCGATGGCCCTCCTTAGATCCAGACTCCTGGCCACCCTCTTCTCAGGGTGCACATTTCTCCAGCTACCAGGCTCCAGCCGAGAACAGACAGGATTCTTAGAACAACAAGGTACTTCCACGTGACTCTTCTCTTATCACTCTCTGCTTGGAAGCCCTGGCCAGCTTCCCTCTGGCTGGACCGGCCTCCTGATGTGCTTTTCTGAACTGCACCTGACCTTGACCTCTATCTGGATAGCCTGGGGCTCTCTGGGACTGTGCTGGGTCTGGCTTCAGCAGTCCAATTCATTTCCCCAGCTGTTCACTGTCCCCAGCTTCCCCATCTGGCCAGGCCCTGCCTCCACCTGGCTCCCTGTCCTCTAAACTGTGTCACGGTATTGGCCTGAGCAGAGCCAAACTCCTCCTTAGTCTTGTGCTCAGCCAGAATCAGTCCTGAGGGTTGGCCAAGAACTAGAAGTCCCTCTACCCCACACCTTGGGCAGACCTGCAGGCAGCTAAGTGCCCCAGGGTATTCCCTCCTCATTCCCAGCATGGATTGGATGTCAGGGACAGGGATTCAGGCAAGGAACCAAATCTTATCCAACTGGTTTTCAGTTCTGACTTTTTAAAATCTGCTGTGATCATTTTCTATAGCTGCCCAAGCCAATAACCGCAAAGAAGGTGTCTCAAAACAACAGAAATCTGTTCTTTCGCAGTTCATGGGGCCAAAGGTCTGAAGTCAAGTAGCAGCAGGCTTGGCGCCCTCTGAGGACTCTGAGGGATAATCTGTTCCCGGCCTCTCTCCCAGCTGCTGGTGGCTGCTTCAATCCTTGACCTTGCTTGGCATGTGGCAACGTCCTGCACTCTTTGCGTGGGTGTCTGGGGACTTCTCTGTGCACGCTCTTCTTTCTGTATATTCACCATTGGATTGAGGGCCCACTCCAATCCAATATGCTCTCACCTTAACCCTTAATAGTTACACCTGTGAAGACCCTGTTTTCAAATAAGGTCACATTCTGAGGTTCCGGGTGGAAATGAGTGTTGGGGACATACTCTTCAGCCCACCACACCTTACAAGCAACATTTAACAAAGCCTCTTCATTCCTTTTCTTCATCTTTCTGGCCACATTGGTGTTTTCTCTACCTGTAAGAAACACTATAAAATTCACAAATTCAGCTTCTATTGATCATTGCTGGGTCTTATCCCCGTGACTGCTACCCTCTTTAGGTGACGTCTGTCCCCTCTTTCACAATGTTTGTCTGACCCTTGGTGCATCTGAGTTTGTCGCCCCTTCACATGCAGGAGATTTCCTATAGTCAGTATAAAATATACTGAAATAGTAGTGACAGTACAAATGATATTTCTACCATTTTGGGTAAATCTGTTTATTCACTTTATTCATCTTTTGAACAATACCTATCAGGTGAATGCCCAGGTTAAGACTTTATTCTTAGAAGTAGGAATTCAATTTCGAGTAAATATAGATACTTTTAGAGTGTGCTGTCTGGTGAAGAAGAAAGATATGAATCACACAAATAAGTTAAAAACTGAGGCCAGGTATGGTGGCGCCTGCCTATAATCTTAACAACTCGGGAGGCTGAGGCAGGAGGATTGAGAGTTCAAAGCCAGCCTCAGCAATTTAGTGAGGCCCTAAGCAACTTAGTGAGACCCTGTTTCTAACTAAAATATAAAAAGGGCTGGGATGTGGCTCAGTGGTTAAGTGCCCCTGGGTTCAATCCCCAATATAAAAAAAAATTATAACTATGATCAATATTACAAATGAGAGCTCCCTGGTTTTATGAGGAGATAGAATGGGAGAGATTTCAATTGATCTTAAAAGTAGGAAATATTGGTTATGACCGTGCACACCTGGAATCCTAGAGGCCAGCCTGGGCAACTTAAAAAAAAAAAAATTGAAGGGGGTGAGGATGTGGCTAAATGGTAGAGTGCCCCTAGGTTCAAAGAAAAAAAAAAGTTAGGGCAGGCTGAAAAAGGCTGAAGGATGGGGGATTTATCTAGAAAAAGTGGGGAAGCAGCATGTATAAAGGTCCTGTGACTGCAGGGATCATGATATGTAACAAGACTAGAGGAAAAACATTGTCACTGGAGTGGGTGGGAAATGTTCTAGAGATTGAGGAAGGGAAGCTTCCGTCAGATCATACACAACCCTCTTGACCATATTAAGGAGTTGTTTTTTTTTCTTTTTCCAAAGAGCAATAGGAACTTATTAGTGTATTTTAGAAAGAGATATGTTCCTATCTGACTATTAAGGAGATCCTGGGTACAATTTGTGAAACAATCTAAGGAGTGCAAGGGTAGAGCTGGGCGGACCAGTTAGGAAGCTTCTGCCAGAATCTAAGTGAGGAATGATGATATTTGGGGCTGGGGTAGTCTGGCAGAGATGGGGAAATATAGATGGAGTTGTCAGAGATCCGGGAGGTAAAACCCAGAGAATTGGGTTTGGATCAGGTATGGAGTGCTAGTTAATGGAAGAGCTGGAGTCGCTCCTGGGACAGGCAAGTGTGTAAGAGACACTATTAGGTGAGGTCACTGGGAGGGGCTTCTGATGATGGGCGGGGGGGATTTGCTTCTTTCAGGACATGTTGGAGTTGTTGGGCTGCTGAGATACTCAAGAAGAGACACTGAAGTGAGGGGCTGCTGATTGGTTCTAGAACCCTTTGAATTTCGGGTTCAATAAGATAACATGGAAAACACTCAGTTTAGCATCTGCACCTAGATGTTAGTCGATGCTTTGATTTTCTAACAATGTCTTTAATGTGGTCATGATTAAATTCACATGATTGAATGTCTGTCTAACACATTTTTAAGTACAAAAGTAGGGCACAGCACACAGTAAGAGATCAATAAAGGTCAGGGTGGAGATGAAAGTGCTCGTACCTCTGAAAACATTTTTTTATTTCTATTTACCTGTTTGAGAAGTTTTGTTTCCAGAATTTGATCCAGCTTTGGGAATTTCAGAGTAAAGGGGTGAATATATCCACCAATTATTAAAAAAGAAGAAAAAAACAACTTTATTTTGTTTTCCAGACAGAAATTTAGCATTTCTAGAAATGGCCCTTTTACTGTTATCAGGAAGAATCCTGAATAAAGAGACAAAAGGCCTGGCTTTAATTCTGACCTTCCCCACTGTGCGACCTCCCTTGGCCTTCCAGATGAATTATCCAAGATGACCCCTCTAGTACTAAACCTGAACCTCTCAGCAAAAGACACTCTCTCGTCAGACAAAGACTGGTGCCCACAGAAGAGCAATAAGAAGCTGGATCCAGACAGAGACGGGCCCAGCGTGTTCCATGACCAGATCTGCAGAGCAGAGAGGGGCTCCTGAGAAGGCGTGGTCTTCTGCTGAACAGTCATCCTGTGCTTGCTTTTTGTTGTTCTCTGTGTTTCTTTTTAAGTCATAGGTCAGTGATTTCCCCACATCCTGCCCTGGGGACAGATAGAGGAAGATGTGATTCACAGAAACAGCTGGTTGGGGACCCCGATGCCTGGAGACAGATTGGTCTGGGAGCAAGGATGTGGGTGAACTGAGGTGCCACTTTGGGTCTGCAAACCCCTGGGACACTGGGGCTAGGGAAACAGGAGGCAGCACATGCAAACTGCTGAGAGAAGATCTAACTTGAGTTTACCTCTCCCTGGATGACTCTTCCCAAGAGGAAGTAAGCAGTTAGGAGGAGGACTGAGCGTATTGGTTGCCACCGAGACTTAGTGTACTCCAGAGCGAGGCCAGAGGTCACAGAACTTCAGGAGAGGAAAGGTCTGATGGGGACATAAATCCCAGTCCTGTTGCTCACTAGCTCCGTGGCCTTAGCAAATCTCTTTTAGAACCTTCCCTTCCACATTTGTAAAACCTTTTTCCTCACCTAACCTGCCTCATGGAATTGTCATCAAAGGGAGATTACAGGAAGCCAAGCAGCACACAGCAAGGACCCCTTCCCAGCATGCATCTGAGATTATCTGCAAATCAGACAGGAGGTTTATCTTGCCTCTGAGCATTCAATGAGGAGTTTGCTCTTGTGAGGTTCCCAAGAGAATAAACTCAAGGTACGTTCTCTACTTGCTCCTGGTTCCCATGGAGTGATCCACTCACAGAGCTCTGCTGGGTCAATTGTGGGAAAGGGATCTAAAACAGAGAGAGAGAGAGAAGCTCTGGACAGTGAACCCCAAACTCTGGGTCTGAGCTCAGTGGACTGTCTCCCCCATGTGTTTTCAGCCATCCAGAGTCCCAGAGACACGTTCTGGACCATTGATCTTCTGGACTGCATTTGCTGGAAACTTTTTGCTACAAATAGAGCTACCTGAGAGTGTGCCAAATCATGGAACCCAGCCCAGATTCCGGGAACTCCAGGAAAATAGATCCATTGGACGGATAAACAGGGTGGGTGTGTCAGCCGTATCAAATCTTTGAAGACATAATCATTTCTTACACTGATGCACAGGGGAAAAAAATGTCTTCAGACACCCCTTTCCTTTCCTCCCCAAACTTTATTAAGGTTTTACTAAGCACCGGGTACTGCTTTAAGGACTTTAGGTGTGTGAATGTATTTATCGTGTGAATTTAATCATGTCAGCTTTGACCATATATAAATGGTTTTTCCACAACCACATTCCCTCTCCTGTCATTATTGGAGGAAAAGAGTGAGACGTTCTCTCGTAGTCTCTGCAACTGTCAGTGTAGCTTACAGGGAAAGATCCATAAAGCTGCCGTCAAGACCCCGCCTCCCCCCAGCACTCACAGCTTCCCTGCCTCAATCTGCCTAAAGACCCCAACAGTTAATCTCATGACGGAAAATCCAGATGACCAGTGGCTGCCCCACCCCATGCCCCATGGCCACACACCCCGCCATGTCTAGCCCCAATGCCCTCTGCCGCTTATAGTCATCCATCAGGAAAACACCACTGAACTCTTGCTGAATCTTACCTCCACACTCTTCATCTGACTGGAGGGTCTTTATCCCTGGCTGCGAAATAGAATTGTCTGTAAAGCATAAGAAAAAGTTTTAAATTAAAAAAAAAATCCATACATTTCCTTCTAATTAAGGTGAGGGGTGCAGTGCAGTTACTCTTTGTTATTTTAAAGAATTTCTAGCAAGGAAGGGGTTCCCTGAAGGCTATTAAGTCATGTGCAGGATGTCCAGGAGTCAGGGACTGGCAGGGTGGGCAGGGTAGCCAAGTGCAATCACCCATCCTTGCTGGCAGGGGGCCTCTCCACTGCAGCTTCCACCCAGAATAAAGGCTGCCCACCACATGCTCCCCCATAGTTCTTAATACTGGTGACACTTAAAAAAATAACATATAGGGCTGGGCTGTAGCTCAGCGGTGGAACACTTGCCTTGTATGTGTGAGGCACTGGGTTCAATCCTCGGCACCACATAAAAATAAATAAAAGTATTGTGTCCAGCTACGACTGAAAAATTATTTTAAAAAACTAATATATAGTAAAACAGCCTTTTTTATTAGGCTTCTTAATCAGTTGTATTGATGTCCAATTGGATGAGTTTTAACAAATGAGCACAGAACAAATCCGTCACCCCAAATCAGGCTCTCAAGTACTCCTTCATCATCACGTGCTTCTCTTGCCCTTTCTGCAACAGCTCCTGGTTTCCTTTCCATCTGTGTTGACTCTGCCTTCTCTGCAATGTGATATAAATGGAATTGTTCAGTGTGTAACATTTGAGACTGGATTCTTTCCCTCTGCCTAGTGTCCTTGAGATCAATCCACGCTGTGGTGTTTATCAACACTTTGTTCCTATTTACTGAGGTGGAGTAGTGTTCCCTTGTGTGGAGGTGTGACTCATGTATCCATTTATCTGTTGAAGGACATGTGGATTGCTTCTGGTCTTTGGTTGGTTGTAGTAGTAGAACTGCTATAAGCCTGCCTATTTAGGTTTCAGTGTGAATATGTTTTCATTTCTCCTGGGTCAATATTTTGCAGTAGGATTGCTGGGTCATGTGTAAGAAATTACTGAACTTCTTCTAAAGTGGCTACACCATTTTACACTCCCACCGGCTGTGTATGGTGGTTTCAGTCATTCTACATCCTTGTCAGAACTTGGTATTGTGGATAGTTTTTATTTTGGCCATACTCACAGGTATATAGTACTGGTGATTTTGAGGGGTGGGGGTTGTTGGTACTTGGGATTGAACTTCATCCCTGAGCTGCATCACCAGCCCTTTTTCATTTTTATTTTGACACAGGGTCTCACTGAGTTGCTGAGGCTTCCTTGAACTTGTGATCTTCCTGCTTCAGCCTCCCCAGTTGCTAGATTACAGGCCTGTGCCATCACACCCCACTATGGTGATTTTAATTTACATTCTCATTGCTATTTTTTAAAAATGTTCCCTTTGATTTTATTATGTAGCTGGAATAAGCTGAAATTGGGCTGCCATTACTGAATGCCCTAATGGTCCTGCATATGGATGCTATTTCTACCCGATGCGGTAGGTGACCGGTCCACCTTCCCACCAGCTGCTCCATCTGCCCTGCATCCACCTTCTCTGACCGAGGGCTTTATTCATGCAGTTGTTTCTTCTCTCTCTTGCCATCATCATTTTTTCCTACTACTAGAACATTAATATCAACAGCATATAAATATGCGTCATTTAAAATCTTTTACCCCACAATCCCTCTTTAGCCACACTGCATTTCTCTGCTCTTTTACAGCTGAAGTCTGTGAAAGAGTCGTCTATATTTAGTATCTCCACCTCTCCCCCCCAACCTTTTCTTTTGTATCTACTCCAACCAGCCTTTCACCTCCTAGTGCAGGAAAATTGATCTTGTCAAATGTACATGTGCCTTTGCTTTCGTGTGCCAGATCCTAATCTTGGACACTTTCAGTTCTTTGCTCATGTAGTCATGAACAACTCTGCAGAACTGATCTCTCCCTCGGTTTCTTCATTTCCTTTGGACCTGGCTCTCCCTCCTCCGTAGCTGCTCCATCTGGCCTCCTTTGCTGGTTCCTCTTTGTCTTCCTGACCTCTGTCCCTGGGCTCCGTCCTCAGTCAGCTGTCTTTCACTCGCTTCCCAGATGATCTTACTCTGTGCCACAGCCTCAAATGCCACTTACAGACTGGTGGCTTGAACTCTGCATCTCTGGAGTAGACCCCCACTGAACTCCAGGCTCATGCAGCAAACTGTCCACTTGGCATTTGCGTTCAGATGTCGATCAGACGTCTAAACTTAACCTGAGAGCCACCTCCCAGTTATCTGTTTCCCATCTGCTCTTCCTCATCCCAGAAAACCCTAACTCCATTCGTCCATCTATTTGGCCCCCAAATATTTTTTTAGAACCTTGCAGTCATGCTTCATTTTTCTTTTTCTCTCATACCCCACATCCATTCAACCAGAAAACCCTGTTGGCTCTATCTTTGAATATACCCAGAAGGCAAATGATTCTCTCTGTTCCTGCTGCTACGTACTAGTAGCAGCCATCACCAACTCTCACTGAATTATGGCATTATCCTACTACATGGGCTCTCTGCTTCCCACTTCCTCCCACATTTCATTGAAAACACTTGCATTCTAAAAACATGGGTGAGAAGATGTCCCTGAAGTTGCTCCAGTCACTCCTGCCTTGAAGGGCATTTCACTAAGATCTCACCCAACTGCTAATCTCCCGCCTTGAAGGGCATCTCACTAAGATCTCACCCAACTGCTAATCTCACCTGTCCACCTTCTGCCCATCCAGCTCCCTCAAGAGCAATTGCTGTGGCTGGCAGCTTACAACAGATGTGACTGCAATTGCGCCCTTAGTAGGTATGACTCAGGAGAACAGGGATGAGAGTATGATCCTCATCATCTCAAACAAGCCCCCACTTTGGAGTCTTGCAGTTGCTTTTCCCTCTGCTCAAATGTTCTTTCTCTGGATATCTGCCGGCACCTCCCTTTGTCTAAACCTCCGCTCAAATACCCCTTTATCAAAGAAGCTTCCCAGACCACCCTTTCTTAAATACCATCTCTTTGTCACTCTGACTCAGCTTGTTGTTTTCTACAAGACACTTATCACCATGTCAGTGGAATTAATTCATTTATGTATTATGGGTCTCCCCTCTACCTCCCACTCAAAGGTAAACCCCACAAAGCAGGGATCATTCTAGGTTTTGTTCACTAGTGTATTTTGTTCCTAGCACACTGTAGGAGTCCACTATTAGTTGAACAAATAAGTGAATGAATCTTCCCTGACCCAACCATGGTGTGCAGCTTTTCCTTCTAAGCCTTCCATGAATTTCATCGGAGGTGAGTTTCATCTGGATCATAAACCCTTGAAGGCTCCATATTTGGTTTTGTTTCTTACCACATTTCTGGGTGATAGCCCTGAATCCCTGAATCCCTCTAAGGATGTCCCTGCTCTACATCTGTTTCTAATGGCATCATTTCAAAGGAGACTCCTATTTGGAAAAGTCATGTGAATGGGAACTGTAAGTGGAGTGCCTTGGGACCCAGGGTTCACACACACAAAGGTATGTATGAATATTCACACACACTCGCACGCATACGCACATCATCACACACAGACGTAAACAAGGCAGCCTCTTGGTAAGGACTGCATTTGGGATCTGAGTCAAAAATATGTCCTATTTTGTCCTCTGGAACATGTCATTTGGCTTTTTAAAATGATTTAAATAAAAAAAAACAAATAAGCTCAACTCCATGGGGAATCTTACCGAAATTAGTTGGCTGTTTTTAAAACTAGGTCATCCACAACTGAGAAATGACTAAACGCAAAGCATGATTAGACAGAGCCCAAAATGCACGGATCCACCTAGCTCGTTTGCGCTTTCAGGATATTGTTTCATAAAATTTTAATCTTATTGGGTTTTCTTTCCTTATTTTCAAAGTCTTACAGTATATTGCAGAAATTTTAGAGAATACAGGGTAACTAAAGTACCCACCCACAAACAGGTCGGTTGATTATAACTCTGAAACTTAAAGATGCTCTTGATATACTTCTGTATAGAATCATATTTTATAAATTTGGCCCCTCTTGGAACTCTGCATTTCTCATCCCTCAAGGAGCTAATCCACAAATATAGCCACAGCTGCATCAATAGTATCTGAGTAGAAATGAGAGTCTAAGTCAATTAGCCTAACATTTGCTCATTTCTGGTTTCTGGCCATTTTTTTTCTTACTGATTTGTTACTGTCCTTACAACTTTGTTACCATTCTAGCCTTATTTTTTTTCCTTTATTTATTTCACAAATATTTATTGAAGCCCTACTATGTATCTGTTGTAGGACTTTGGAATAGTTTGGAATCTTTCAGCAAATATAACCGAGAAAAGACCCCTACTCTCATTGAGTTCATTTTTTTTCTTAGTGAGAGACACATCATAAAACTTTATTCATTTTCTGATGTTGCATAACAAATGACCACAGACTTCCGCAGCTTAAAACAACAGACATTTATTGTCTCCCAGGTCCTGTGGGCCAGAAGCCTGCATGGTTTAGTAGGGTCCCCTGATGGGCTTCCAGGACAGTGTTGGCCAGGGTGGAGTTCTCATCTGGAGGCTCGACTGGAGCACAGCCTACTTCAAGCTTGCTCAGCTGTTGACAGTATTGATTTTTGTGGCTGATATCCAGGGCAACCTCTTTTTTTAAAGCCAGCAACAGAGAGACAGACCCTAAGTTGAGTGTGCTAACAAGACAGTTTTATATAACACAATGTAATCATGGGAGTGACATCCTATCCCTTTTGCCAAATTCTACTGATTGAAATTATGGGTCCTGCCAAGAACCAGGTGAAGGGGGCTACACAAGGGAGGGAATGCCAGAAGGCAAAAGGTTGTTGAGGGTCACCTTAGGGTCCATCTGGAACAATAAATAATTTTTGTAGTGTGTTAGGCAGTGCTAAGGGCTATGGAAAATTGGGGAGGGGGAACAGAACACAGTAAAGAAAACCAGGAGGGCCAAGGGGAACCGGGGGAAGGTCATGGGCTTCCCTAAGAAGGTGAGATTCACTGAGTCTTGGAGGGGGTTAGAGAATTGACAGTGTAGTTTCTAAAAGAAGGAACAGCTGGAGCAAAGTTCCCAAGGTGGAAGTTTGGGAAAGAGAAAGGAGGCAGATGGGCTGGTACAGGGAGCAGAGTCCAAGTGTCGGAGTCCCACTCCAGATGGGCAAGCTGGCAGCAAGAACTTGTGGACCTTTTACTATGTTCTAGGTGTAAGGGTAAAAGAAATTGAAGTTAAAGCGTAAAAGTTAAAGGGTAAAAGACCGGGTGTTGTAAAAGTTTCTAAGCTGCAAGGTCTGAGTTAAAATGTAAAGGAGGTATTGTTAGGTTTCTATGCTACCTGCAAAACCCGAAATTTCTGTAGCTGTTAAGACAATGCTTAGAACCGCCCAGTAAATATTTCCCCTGACTATTTGGTTGTTTAGGGCTCTGTGTGGTCGCACATAGGCATTGCAGGGCCTGGACCAATCAGTTTAAATGTAACCCCCTCCTTAGGAATGACCTATCACTCCAGCCTGACCTGTTCCCGCCAATGAATGAACCAATCATGTTTAGGAGTTGTTGTTCAATTTTCCCGCGCCTCATGATGATTTGTTCTGATGTATACAAAGCCCTCCGCCCTCCCCAAAAAGTGTACTTAAGCAGTGCTCAGCCCCTGCTCGGGGCTCTGGCTGCTTTCCCTTCTTGAGTGGGCATGGAGCCCCAGCATGCTGGTTCAATAAATCCCCTTTTGCCAATTGCATGAGTGGTCACTCGGTGGTCTCTTTCTCCTACGTTTTGCGGGACCCTTACATAGGCTCCAGGTGTATGGTGATAAGACAAAGCTCCTGCAGCCTTATCAGAAGAAGGGATAGAGTCAACAGGAAGAGCCAACACCCACAGGGATGCGCATTAGGTGAGAGGCTCTGAGTGCTTCCTGTGTGGGAACTGGAGATGCAGACCATCATCTTCCCCCATTTTATAAATGAGGAAAAGGAAACCTAGAAAGTTTCATGTATCTGACGTCATATAGCTAGCCTTCCCTCTGAAGCTGTCCTTTCACCCACAACTATGTACCTATGAACAAATTCAAAAAGTTCTTTTTTTTTTTAAGAAATAAAGTGGCATTATAGAGAAGGACTGGAATTGGTGCTTTAACTGCTATAGAGAAGGCCCCCTCCTCTTGCCCATCTGAACTGAGAGGGCAGCCACCTGGAGACCTGGGGGAGAGGAATTGTGACTGAAGAGTGAAAGGGCCCTGAGACAGGAAAAGCTTGCTTGATGCATGAAAAGGAAGCCAGTGGCCCTGGGAGGGACCAAGCAGGCGGGACCAAGCAGGTGGGACTAGAGAGACTAAAGAATGGAAATATGCAGGTGGGGTGAGAGCTCCTGGGGACCTACAGGCCTTGCAAAGGATTTGGGGCTTTATTCTGGATATAATTGGAAGGCCCTGAAGATTTAAGCAATGGAATGCTGTGATCTGATTTTATGCATTAGAAAGGTCACTCTGTGAAGGGTGGATTATCATTAGGGTCAAGGGTAGAGGCAGAAAAACAAATTAAAGGGCCAGTGGGCTAATGCCTGTGTGAAATGATGAGGGAAGGTTGAACTGAGGGTGCAGCAGTAGAAATGGAGAAAGTGGTCAGATTTAGGATATATTTCGAAGGCATAAAAACCAGACCTACTGGTACATTGGGATGTGTTGTAGCAAGATATCGCAGTTGAACTGAGGGATTTGGACCTAAGTAACTAGGGGGTAATGATGAAGTCAGGAATTGAAACAGGTAGTTTTAACTGGGAACAACTCTACTATTTTATTTTTGTTATTTTTAGGACATACTAAAAAGGGTATCTTGCATTTTATAGTTTGGGAAATTGGAGTTTTTTTTTTTTGGTTATCTTTTTGCTTTTCAACATTATATCACGAAGATTAATTCATATTTTTGCCTTATCTATATTTCACTATTTTATTACTGCATAATATATTCTATTGTATGATCCACAAAATTTATTTATACTTTCTCAAGAGGTGTGGCCAAGAAGAATAATGGCTTCTCTAAAGATACCATGTCATTGTGCCCGGGGCCTGGAAATATGTTATGATGCAGTATAAAGAGGAAATAAAATTGCATGTGCAATTAAAACTGGTAATCAGCTGACCCGGGGATGAGGCGATAATTCTGAATTATCCAGGTGGGCCCACTGTGATCATCAGGGTCCTGAAACAAGGAAGAGGGAAGCAAAAGAATCTGTGTCAGAGTGAGGCAGCAGAAAAAGGCTGAGTCAGCCGTTGCTGGTTTTAAGATAAAACTGGGCCAAAAGCCAAGGAGTGTGGGTGGCCTTTGGAAACTGGAAAAGGCAAGAAAACAGATTCTTCTCTATAGCACCCAGATACAGCTCTGGTATTAGGCCAGTGAGCGCCTCTTTAGGCTTCTGACTTCTAGGCTATGGGATGATAGATGTGTGCTGTTTTAAACCACTGAGTTTGTGGTAATTTTTTATAGCCGCAAGAAGGAATTTATACAAGGGGCATTTTATGTTTCCATTTCTTAAATGATTCTAAGCATCGCTGCAATCAATGTTCTCATATATGTTTACATGTGTAAGAGGTAATAGTTGCTCTTGGGGTACACCTAGGTTGGAATAGCTGAGTCCTTGTCTATGGGAAAACTGAATTTTATAAGATAATGCAACCAAATTGTTTTCCAAAATGGTTGAACCAATCTACCTTCTCAGCAGCATTGTAGGGGCTCCCTGATTGATTTAGATCTTCTTCAACACTTGGTAATGTCTGAGGCATACATTTTTTTAAGAATTAAATATTGTATCTAGGTGCAACAAAAAAATCATATGGCTCGAAAAGCCTAAAATGCTGGTTGTTGATGGCATTTTCATATGCTTACTGGATGGGTACCTTCCTGTCCTGTGAAATGCAGGTTCATGATTTTTACATATTTTTCTATTTGCTGTTCTCTCAGGAATTAATAGAAAAGTTTATATAGTCTTGATCTATATGATCCTTTGGCTGGTGGATGTGTTGAGAACATCCAGTGTGTATCTCATCTTTTTCCTTTTTTTTTAAAGCAAGGGTCTGCAACTGAAAAAATGAATATAAATAAATAGATAAAAGCAAAACCAGTAGACAGAGGAAAGAGAATGTGAGGAAGGAAGAAGGGAAGGAAAGAAGAGGCAATGGGGACTGAAATAGAACAATTATATTCCATAAATATATGAAAATGTCAAAATGAACCCCCACTATTATGTTTAACTATATGCAATTTAAAAATAAATAAATAAAATAAGCAGAGGCCTGCAACCTATAACTAGCTGACCAAATCTGGCCTTTGCACGAAGCCTGGTTTTCACATGCTTAAATGGTTGTAAAAATAAAGGTACTACAACAAAGATATGTGAAAGAGATTGTGTGGCCAGAAAAGCTCTGAATATTTGGCATTTTTGTTTTAGTCAGATTTTTCACTGCTGTGACTAAAAGACCCAACCCGAACAATTGTAGAGGAGGAAGAGTTTACTGGGGGGCTCATGGTTTCAGTGGTCTCAGTCCATAGACAGCCGGCTCCATTCCTTGGGGCTCAAGGTGAGGCTGAACGTCATGGTGGAAGAGTGAGGTGGAGGGAAGCAGAGAAAGACTCTGCTCGCCAGATACAAAATATATACCCCAAAGTCATGCCCTAATGCCCACCTCCTCCAGCCACACCCTACCCACCTTCAGGTACCACTCAGTTAATCCTATAGGGGATCAATTCAGTGACTGAGTTAACACTCTCACAACCCAATCATTTCTCCTCTAAACTTTCTTGCATTGTTTCTCACATGAGCTTTTGGGGGACACCTCACATCCAAACCATAACAATACTCTTTTCCTGCTTTAAAGCCTCTATTAATGAACATAACTTCTTAATTTGGTTAAACTCTCAATCTTTCAGAGTCTTATTTAAGAAATCCTTCTTAAGGAACAGAGAGATATCAACCTATATTTTCTAACAAAAGCTTTAATGATTTCCTTTTGGCATTTAGGTTTTTTCACTAGTTTCAGTTGTGTGTGTGTGTGTGTGTGTGTGTGTGTGTGTAGTGTGAGGAAGAGATCCAATTTCATGTCCCACCTCACCACTGCATAATCATTCATTTCTTCGCCATTGGTTTGGTTTGCTGAGGGTCTTCTGTCCACTTTTGTCATAGATGGGCTTTCCATATTGGACTCATTCCATACTCTGAGTTCTATCAAAGAATTCTTCTAGCTCTGTTTCAATATTACACTTTCTTCCCTACTTCAGTTTTATAATATGTTTGGATGTCTGGTAGGATGAGTCTCCTTCACTTCGTCTTCCCATTTGAAAGTGTCTTGAATATTCTTGGCCATATCTCCCTGGGTCAATTTTTTAACTCAGTCTGTCAAGAACCTTGAAAATGTTGTTTGGGATTTTGATTTCAGTTGCATCCAATCTATATATAGTCTGAAAGTCTATCTAGAGAACAAATATCTATATGAAAGTAAACATGCTTATCTCTGAAAACTGAAAGCCTCTCCCTAACATAGATCTTCTTTAGTGATTGATTGATTGATTAGTGATTAATTGGGCTTATCTTCTCAAGCTGATCCTGAGAGGTCTTTAGGGTGGGAAATCCACCTAGTCAATTATTCCCTTCCTTCCCATTCATCCCAGGGATTTTATGCCATTGTAAGTGGCTCACACCTCTCACTCTTGCCTTCTCACTTCTTATCAGTGCATACTTGATGAGTACCTGCTGTCTGTAAGACAATGTGCAGTGGGTGACACCCAAAAGCACAGTGTAGAGTCCCTGTCTTTAAGAGACTTTAGACCTAGCAATGGAAAAAAAGACGTGTGAAAAAATTACTAGCGATTCAAGGCGTTGAGTACAAATTTTCTGAAAATTTTCTAAAAAAAAATTTTTTTAAATAGCACATCAACTTAAAAACCATTCAGCTTTAGTAAGGGACAAAAAGATCATCATCCAAATGTACTTCCTCAGTAATTCCCTGGGAATCACTGTTGTTAAAGCAACTTACCAGGACTGCCATTTCCAGCAGTGATTTCACTCATTCTGAAAAAGATTCTGTGTGATGAAGCTCATATAAGATACTGGGAAGATTTATTGAAAATTGATTTCCATCTAAAATGGCTGGGTTGAGTTTACATTTTGCCCCTCAGCTATTAAAATAAAAATCAGCGCCCAGAAATAGCTAATTGCCAAAGAGTTCCAAGTACCTAGAATTTGACCATACTTTAAAGTTGAGGAGGGAAGGCCACAGAAGCTTCCTTTGGCTATGACCAGAAGGGAGCTTCCTCTACGATAAGTAACCCAGAAAGAGTTCAGCCTATAACCTCTGTCCTGAAACCTGGTGGGCTGTGGTTTCAAGGCCTGCTTCCCCTTTTCTTCTTAAAATTAATGTTTTCACTGGTGCTTTTTTATTTTAAGACAAAGTGGCAGCATGATTCATACGGTTACTTCCTCCTCCTCCAAGGTCTTGGAAAAGGTCTTCCAGTTGAGAAAAAAAAATGATTTAGTGGAAGATCAGGATTATTGTATTGACTTGCAAAAATCACCCTTCTCCTTTTCATTCTGTGTGATCATTCCAAACCGGAAGGCTTGGGTGGGATTTATGCAAGCACTTAAGTTCTCCTTGGAATGTACCCTCAGTAACCTTCACTCTTACTGACCTCAAGCACAGGGCTCCATCATCCCGGGTACCTTTATCATGGCAACTTAAATGAAGATGTGGATATGCTAGCAGTCATATAATATCTCTCTTTTCTCATTGCTGAAAGTGAAAAGTTAATTGTAAGTTAGACAACAAAAGAGAGAATGGTATATCAGTAAGGAATGCTGGAATGTCATTCTTGGATTAAGGGGAAGCTGCTTAAACTCAGCAAGCTACACTTTCCTCATCTATAAAATGGGGATAAAGTATTTTATATATAAATATATATATATATATATATTTCCCATCTCTTCTCTGTCTTGTTTTGAGAATGGCATTTATATGGTTACTTAATTATAAGCTTTACTTGAATTGCCTGTTTTAAAAAGTACAGATCATCCAGATTCTTGTAATTTCCAGAAAACTGGAAATTCTTATCATCAGATAAATTGGAGAAATATGAAGTAACAGATAAAATCTTTCTCCCCCCCCCCCACCAGAGCTTCACTTATATTAGGAAACACTGCACTCATGAGCTATGTAAATCGCCCTAAGAAATGTGAGCTCATGGAAGGATGCATTTTACAGGCTGGATAAGTTTACAGAGACAGAAGATGCCCACTTTTCTGACTGTTTCTTAGAAGTATACAAAAAAAAGTCCTTTTAAAATCATTTTACACATTTGCCTCTGTCTTTCTTCTTAGGTTGGAGACGGTCCTACAGCTCCTGGGCTCTGGTCTCCATCCCGCTGCTGACTGGTTGGGTAATTTGGAAGACCACTTTCACCTCTCCAGGCTTCCTTTTCTATGTGCAAAGTGACCAGAAGGCTTCCGCTTCTGGTGTCCCATTGTCCTGGGATAATCCTCTGCTCAGTTCTCATTCTCTGCATGATGAGCACATCATCCTTAGAAGGAGTCAGTCCATGGCCAGGTAAGGTGAGGGCGTACCTGCCTAAGCTCTGCACGGCATCCTAGTGGGGAAATAAAGTCACTGAGAACCCGCCACAGGGTAGCTGGGAGGACAGAGGTCCACGGATAACTCCATGTGAACTCACAAGAGGACCCTCGACAATAAAAATGGGAGAGACACATGGTGGCATGGTGGGCAAGGGAGGTCACTAAGCTTCACGAGGGCTTCCTCTAATATTATCAATGATGAGAGTTTTATTATTTTTAAATAAAAGAGCAAAGCAAGTATTTTTTTTAAGTCTAAGGGTGTTTATATATTCCACATAACATGTATGTTTATATGTATTATATATAAACTATATTTTATAACTATATTATTTTTATAGAGTTGATATGTAAGTATAAGCTCATATTTTTATAGATATATTTAAATCCAATGATAAGCAATTAGAAAATTTTCCTCCCCTGTTAACATCCCAACCATTCCTCCCTCAAAAGCCAACTTAGTGAATTCTGTGTCATTTTCCAGAAATTTCCTCCTGTAAGCACAGAAATACACACATGCATACACAGATAGCCCTGCACCCTCTTCCTTCTCTCTTAACATATCTTGTACCTGAATCTATTTCACCCATATAGATTGACACACATATTTCACACCCATGGAGTCTTCCGTACGGTCACATAATCATTTGCTGTACCATTTCTCATATGGCTGGACTTGTGGAGAGCTCTCAGTCATTTTGCTATTAACCAATCACTAAGCAATACCTCAGTGAATATCTTTGCACCTCTCTCTTTGTACACATCGCACAGGTGTAGCTATAGGATATATTCCTGTAAGTGGAATGACCAAAATGAAAGTCCAGTTAGCATTTTGAAAGATATTGCCAAATTGTTCTCCCTTTAAATCATAGCAAGTGATAGCGTTCTCTCTCCCTGTATTCATGAAAACTCTGTTTAATAACAACCTCGATGCTCTTTGACCTAATAATAAAAAACAGAGCCTTGTTGTTTTCATTTATAATAAGGCTGATTTCTAGAACATTCTCAGATTTTTTTGTCCTGTTTGTTTTCTACATTCTTGTCCATGCCTATTGCTTCTTTTTCTATTCGATAAGATTGGGATGAGTTTTATAGAAAGAGTAGGATTGCTGAAGAATCTTGTCGTGCTAAACAATGTGGACTTATTCAAGCTTGTGAAAGACTTGCTTCTGGAATTTTCTCAAGGACTATAATTTAGTTCTTAATCAGGGGGCAATTTTGTCCCTGAGGACTTAATAACTTCTGGAGACCTTTCCGTCAGTGGAGGGAGGTAGTTTTACTGGCATCTGGAGGATGTTGACCAGGGATGCTACTAAATTCCATACAATGCAAGCCCTCTGCACAGAACAATTATCCAGCCTCAAATGTCAATAACATAAGAATGTATTATCCCTCCACTAGAAGGACGGAAAACCTAAGAGACTATAATTGAGGAAAAACTTGAGGCCAGTGTAGGCACCATGGGCTCTGGCCTTGTCCTAATGTAAATCCCACTGGCCTCTCCTCTCCAGCATCTGCAGCACAAGAGCTGAGCAGAGCCAGCAGAGCCCAGAGGGTCCTGGGCTGGTTCCCATCCCCACTCTTAGCAGTGCATTGTTATTAGTGGTCTGCATACTTTTTACTTTAGTTACATTAACATAAATACACAGAAAAACCTCAATCATGCTCCTCCAGAACATGTTTTGAGCAATCCAGGCTGCAAAACCTTCTTCAGCATTGAAACCTTCTTCTGAGTGTCATAAGCAATAAAATGCAGGGTGGTGGGAGCAGGAGAGAAACCACAGTGGGCTGATTTTATAATGGACATAATCCCAGGGAATACAGGAGGCTTTTCAGATCTTGAGAAAAATGAGTAGCATTTCCTTCCACAGAACCACATCCCTGAAAGTATTTGATCCTCCCACTTCTCAAGGCAGCCTCTGGGCCTGGGCCTCCAATATGACACTTAGCATCACACCTGCAAATAGTAGTAGGTGCTCGATAAATAAAGGTGAGTGACCCCAGTCAGGGGAAAGTGAGCATATAGGTATTTTATTTGAAGCAATTTAATGATAAGGAGTGAATACAACATCAATCGGCATTTACTCTGTGCTGATGTGCTGAGTGGACTCTCTCATTGACTCTTCCCAGTGGCAGGTGACGAGGTGTCACCATTACACATAAGGAAATAAGGCCTTGAGGGAAGTGGCTTGCTCACAGGCACACAGCTCCTGAGGGGCGGTCTGTCACCAGAGTCCTTCCTTTTAAACACTGTATTGTATCAATGCTTCTATGAGATCACTAATGTTACACAATTCCCACCATTCATCTTATTTGATCATCACAAGAGATAAATACATAGATCTCATTGTAATGTAAATGCATTGCAACCATGGAAATACACACACACACATTTTTAATGGATATATAGTTATTTATTTTAATTGATACATAGTAACTGCACATAATCATAATGGTGGCGTGCATGCATACATGTGTCATCATATCAGTCATTGACAGATCTATCACCTCAGACATTTATCCCTTCTTTGTGTTGCAAACGTTCAAAAGCCTCCCTACTATGTAGCCCTGGAAGTTGAGACTCAGAGAGTGAGACTTTGCATGGGCTTTCTCTTGTCCAGTGAGGAAGTCCACAGAACAGGGTAGAGCACAGCGTGGCTGCAGAGTCGCTAATCCTCCAGAGACCAAGCAGGAAGCAGTCTGATTTTATTGCGCAGCTACCATGTATATATACTCAGGCAGTAGCTGAGCAGACTACAGGCAGCCACCAGTGCAATTTCTGCTAACTGTTCTTGCGGCGATCAATCAAGGAGTAGGCTGTGGAGCAAGCTCAGGACTGCAACTCATGGCCTCACGCCCAGGGCTGTGCCCACGGGGTAAGCGGCCTGCTGCTCACATGCCTAGCCCAGGGGAGTGGCCTGCCACTCAGACGCCCTTATTGTATGCCACGTATGCAGTACTCCGTGCACCTGTCCCCACAGGACCTGCTTGACGTCCTATGTGTGCTGAGCCACAGTGCTGTGGCTTGAGCTCTCGTTCCCCATACGATGTCACGATTCGTGTCCATTACCCAACCTTTGCCTCTCACCTCTAGTCCGCCCCCTGTGGTTCTATAAATGGAGCCACACACGCCTTTCTCCTTTGCCCCTCCGTGCACTGTTAACCATTGTTAGGGGAAGAGGTTGGAGGGACCCTTCTGCAGGGGATTTCTCTTCAGGTTCTGGGGCGCTTCCTCCTCCAGGTTCTTGCAGTCCACAGTCTATCCAACATTTGGCCCCAGAAGGGAGCAGCCACTTCACCTCCCAGCTGCCACCCGGGGATAGCAGCCACTTCAACACCCAGCTGTCCAGGGGTCAGTGGCCTTCCTCGGTGCCTCCTCAGCAAACCGCAGTGCATTCTGAGGCTGCTGCCTCTGTGTGAAGAGCCCTTCCTGGCACCACAGAGGGCAGATTTCCAGCAACTTCTGCCAGCCTGTTACCTCTGCAACTTTATGATCATGCAGTGAGCCACAGCTGGGCCCCATGGAAAACACAAGATCTCAGCCTTAGGGGCAGTGACTGCTTTTTTTTTTTTTTAACCTGCGAACCCTGCATTCTTTAGGATTCTCTTTCCTCCTGATTAACTGATTCCCCATTACTTCACTGGCTTGTTACAGGAAATATTCATGTGGAGACATCTGTGTGATTGGTCCCCAAATCCCACATACTGCTTTCCTTTGAGCTTCTTGCAGGGATTAAGACCTGCCAATTACCTGGCATCCCTTAAGCATGAGTGAGAGATTCAGGAAGCCAGGAGCTGAGGAGCATTTGCTCTTACATTATTTTCTTGATCTCTCATCTAGGTTTCATGGATATAGGAGAAAAGAATCAATCATAGTGCACTTTTTATAAGTGTGCTAATAAGCTTTATGGTACTGTAACAGATACCCGAGGTAATCAGCTTATCCAGAGAAAAGGTTTATTTTGGCTCACAGTCTTAGAAGTTTCCATCTATGATTGGTTGACTTTGTTAGGGGCCTGTGGCAAGGCAACCTATCAGAGCAGCAGAGGAAAACCATTCACCCTATAACAAGGACACAGAAGGGAGGAAGAGGAAAGGGCTGGAGTCTGAATGTTCCCTTGCAGGATATGCCCTTGATGACCAAAAGACCTCCTGCTAGGCTCCATCTCTGGAAGTTTCTACCATCTCCCAGTAATGCTACAGGATGTCGACCAAGTCTTTAACATGTGGTCCTGATTGGGACACTTACCTAAACCACAGCATTAAGAGCAACCTGTGAAATAGGCCAAGATCGTTTCATGATGTAAAAACACTTCAAAGTCTTAAATGTTTTAATTTTCAACTATATACCTAAGTAAAATCACCAGCACCCAATTCTCCATCCCAACAGATTGGTGGGTCCCTGTTTTTGTTTGTCTGTTTTTATTTTCTTTTAATCTCAGCATGTTCTTCTCCCAGGCATGGGGACTTGGATCATTAGTTCTCAGGATAATGATACTTCCAAATGTGCACACAGCAGCTTCACATATGTTAGGTCATTCAACTATCAAAGCAGCTCCTGGGACATCCAGAGCAAGTGTCACAGTTCTTTATCTAGTAAGCATAGCCCCTCACTGAGAGTTAAATTGCTCCAAGGGCAAGTGGTAAACAGTAAAACCAGGAGCAAAGACTAAAATCCAAGTCTAAGATCATCGTTCATTTTCCATTGTCTCCCCACGTCTCTCTGTTTCCTGGACAAAAGATTTTTTTCTCCGCTAAAGAATTTCAAAGATCAGCAAATGGAAAGTGTGGGGGATTATGTGGGGTGGGGGATTATGTGGGGAGGGGGGCCTGTAGAGCTCTCTTGGCATCCCTCTGTCATTGTTGAGCAGTAGGCAACTCATGTACTGGACGAGCTCCACCCCCGGCCACATAGAGAGAAGCAAGAACTGGGAGGAAGCCAGAGCTGAGCGTGGGAGGGGTGGGGGAAATACAGTTGCACAATCTGACAGGGACTTGTAAGGTCAATCTTTCCCCAGCAGGAAGCCAAGTCTGCACAGATGTCAGGGTTGGGAGGGCTTGTGGGAGAGGTTGCCTGTCATCTGAAGGTGCGCGCTGGCTGCCCTTGCATGGTAGGTTAGGACTTGCATGCTAGCAGAGAACCAAGCCCATAATATCTCTCTGTAGACAGGGTGATGGTGTGACTTGCTCGACACCAGGCTGTCTCATTGCGCTCCTGCTGCAGAGCAATCGATATCAGCCAATGGCTTCTTAGCACTCCTTTTACTTTCAAAATTAAATTGCATGTTCCCCCTAAAAGGTCTACCACAGACAGCGGACACAGTGTCGTGCTGGGTTCTGCAGAGTGGTGCCACCACCTTGAGCATGAGTGTTTGTGTTAGAGAAGCACACTTAGGGGAGAACAACTGGGTGTCCTTCAAGTCACCCTCGTTTTGTGGCATACATCTCTCCTCTTGTCACTACTGATTGCTGCGCCCCTCCCCTGACTCAGGCAATGGCAAGGCCCTACTGAGGTGGATGGCGCAAGGCGTCCATCCTCTGGAGGAGCGCAGTATGTTTCTGGGAATGGGTTGGTTTGTTTTTGTATTCCTTTAATAAGTATAGTTGTGACTTCTCATATGACCATTAAGTATGAAGGAAATAACATGACTTTCCCAATTAATGCAACTACTAAAGAATAGATCTGTTTGCTCTAAATGCAATGATTCAGCTGTGGAGCGTAAATTGTTGATGTCTAATGAAAAACTCCCTGTATTCCTGTCAAGGAAGTTTTTGAGGAATTAAATTAAAATCTAGAGAAGAAAAATTAATATTAAGAAGACAGATTAGTGCTTAGTACTGGGCAACTTATTCTTGTTCCTGTGCACAATGGTTTGTGCTCTTACTCTTGTTTGATTAAAATTAATAACAAGTCAACCACTTGCCATAACCATGGCACTGGTTCCAGTCAGTAAGTCAAGAAAGAATAGTCAAGGTATAGGCCAATAGTTTGGGACATTTCTAACTATTATTAAAAGTTAACTAAGCAGAAACAGCTCAAAGCAAAACGCGAACTGAAAGTACAAATGCTTGCTTATGCATAAGCCAAGATACATTCTTCTATTCTAATTGTAGCTACGTAACATTTTGTTTCTTTGAATAATGATTCCTGTTTTGTAACCACAAAGTACTGTGAGCCTGCCAAAATGAAAAGTATATATGATCAACTTCACAAGTAAAGATGGGGATCAACACCTTCACTTTGGTGTCTGTGTTGTTTCTCCACCCCCCTTTCGCCGACTCCTCACCATCCGTTCGTCTCCTGAGACCCCCTGTTGGAGCTGGTCTCCGACAACTGATTCAGGTGTTCCTCTGCTCACTTAGCACTTCCTCCATTCAAGATTCGGTGAATTCAAATTAATCCTCTAATTCTGGGATTCTCCGTGTTTAAGGATCCATTTATTTTAAAAATGCATGTAAATCCTACTTTTCATTTCCTAACAAATTGTGGCAGAGTTGCCTAAGAATTGAACTGAGAGGAAAGTATGTGCAGAGGTGGACATTTCCAAGAATAACCTCTGTGCCACCAGAGCATCCCTAGGCATCACCAGCCTGTGAGAGCCATGATGTAGCAATGAAGATGACAATGGCATTTTATGTGCACAATTCCACTGAAGCCCAAAATAATCTAATGAAGTTCATGTAGACATACCTTGTGATATTTACCCAGCAATAACAGGTATCAGCTTCTATCTGTAGACTTCGGTCTTCCACACCTTACAAACACCTCCCTCCCACTCCCTGCTCCCAGGTATCTCTCCTTACCTTGAAGAGTCTCACAAGTATTTCTGTTAATTACATTTTTTTACTTCACATTTTGAAGGAATTCCATATTTAAATAAACATTGCAAAAGTAGTTCAAAGAATTCTACTATAACCCAGATTCCTCAAATGTCAACATGTTACATAACCACAGTACAATGATCCCAGTAAAATTAACATTGGTGTAAATAACGCCGGAATCTGCTAGAATCTCCCTGGTTTCACTTTTTCTGACCCAAGATCCACTCAAGGCTCACAGACTGCATTTTGTTGTCATTTTTTCTTCATCAACCTTGATGTGGAACAGTTCCTCAAACTTCCTTTGATGTTCATGATCTTGATATTGCCAAAGAGTACTGATCAGGCTGGGCACAGTGGCGCATGCCTGCAATCCCAGCGGCTTTGGAGGAGGCTGAGGCAGGAGGATTGCAAGTTCAAAGCCAGCCTCAGAAAAAGCAAGATGCTAAGCAATTCAGTGTGGCCCCGTCTCTAAACAAAATACAAAATCTAGCTGGGGATGTGGCTCAGCGATTGAGTGCCCCTCAGTTCAATCACTGGTACCCAACCCCTCCCCCCAAAGGAATACTGATCAGTTATTTTGTACAGTTTTTCTCTATTTCAGGTTCCTGGTATTTCCTTATGATTTACATTGTTTAGGGTACAATGCCGCAGTCCAGCTGCAGCAAAATAACTGGGGGTGGGAGGGGTGGGGGGGGTGGGGGGGGTGACGAATAACTTGTGTACGTTGATACAGCAGGAGTGGAAGCCGTTTATTGTAGGACAGGAGCGGTATTTATACATTCCACACAGCTTATCTTAATTAGCATAAACTAGATACATCAGTCAACCAATCGGGAATCTCCACACTTAATGGCTTGCTGGCGTTACTTCACAAACCACTCCCTCTGGCATTTTGCCAGGCGCCATCCAGACTTGTTTATAGACTCTAACATTTCCCCCTTTTGTTTAATTTAAATAAAGACCATAGCGGTTTTTACATAAACACCATAAATAATCTGCTACGAGCAGAAGGGGAGGATACACAATGTCACAATACCAAGCCAATTGATGGCTCCATGCAAGAAGCCCTTGGAAAAATTATACCAGCAATGACACCATTTGCAAAGATACCGAGTTACAATTTGTTGTAGATTACAGTTTGTTGTCTCAGTCCAGGTAAAGTAGTGTCTCAATAGATTAACTCACAGTCCAGGTAAATCACAGTCCAGGTAAGTTCTGCAGGCAGCTAGCTTAAATCACTGTCCAGGTGAGTTCTGCAGGCAGTTAGCTTCATCTGAAGTTTTGTCTGATTCTCTGTTTACAGACTCTAACAGTACAAATGTCACAGAAGTGACCTGTCCTTGTCAGGGCATCATACAAGGAAGCACAGAGGTCAATTTTCCCCCTTCCAGGTGATGTTACTTTGACCCCTTATTAAGGTAATAATATCTACAAGGTTTCTCCATAGTAAAGTTACCATTTTTTCCTTCTGTACCTAATAAAAGCCTTCTGGGCATATAAATACTATGTTCCCATTATACCTTTGTCTATTAAGTTTAGCCTACCTTGATTTTGATTCTCACCTTTGACAACAATCACTATTGTGTTTGCCAAATGATGATCAATTTCTCTCAGCCCTTTTACATTTGCTAGATGGAATTTTGTACTAAGAAAGGGCTTTGTTCTCCCTCACTTATTTAATTATTCATTTGCTTATTCATAGTTGTCCCCCCATATCTGTGGGTTATGCAATCACAGATTCAACCAACCTTGGATGGAAAATATTTACAAAAAAAAAAAAAACTCGAATCTATATTAAACATGTGCATACTCTTTCTCTTGTCATTGTTCCCTAAACAATACAGAATAACAATTATTTTCTTATAATTTACATTGCATTGGATCTAGAGATGTGTTTAAAATGTCTGGGAGCATGTATTTAGGTTATATGCAAATATAAAGGGACTTAAACACTGCAGATTCTGATATCTGTGGGCATCCTGGAACCAATCCCCCATGGATACTGAAGGACGATTGTATCTCAGCATAGATTCTAGCATTCTTGCTTTATTCCAGGGGTCCTGGTCATCTTGAATTTGGCCATTGGGTGCCCTCTAAATCAAGCTGCAGTGGGAGTCAATCTCTCTGGATTTCACCTCCTCCAAGAAGTGGGCACCTGAGAAGCCATGTCTGCAGGATGCTCTTGCCACAGTCTGAAAACTACTCTTGCAACTTTGCATCCTGCTGGTCCTCCTGCTGTTCCTACTTTGCTTCTCTTCTGAAGCCCCCCAGGCTGCTTGGGATTCTAGGGCAGGAAGGGGAACATTGTTCAGCACTCTGTGGACCTAAGTCACCTGGGCCTCAAGCAGTGCCACCCAGGGTCACACATCAAATATGTGGGTTTTCATCAAGGGACTTTCTTCAGCTTCTAACTTCCTTATCTTCTGCTGAGGAATTTAGGAGATCTTTGAGAAGAGAATGTGCTGCTTTGGCAGCTTTAAAACTGCTGGCTGCATAGGAAGGAATCAGGAGAGCCTTGGAGATGAGCAACCAGCGGCAAGCTTGGGGAAGCCTCCAAAATCGAATGTACGACAACTGCCCTAATGAAGCAATAATCGGTTCATCCATTGCTTTATTAGGGTATCAGTATACATCCCTTTACTACATATGTACAGTTCTCCTCTACCTTTGAATAGTTTTTATCTATTATCTAGCTTGATCTTGGTGCATTCTTATGGAAAGAAGTAAAATTATAAAAATATCTAGTTAATGGATGAGAAAGCTAAGGCCTTGAGAAAGTCATACAGGCCAAAGTGAGCATCTATACCTAAAATTCAGAGGCTCTGATTCCCCAACTAAGGTTCCTGTGAGGTCACGCTGCCCTTTGAGTCACTTTGCTTCTCTTGAGGATTTCCTCTACCATACATACAAAGTTGTGGTTGAATAAGAAATTTTGTTATTCTGAAAAGTATATCACAAATTGGTAGTGGGTGATATGAGGTCAGAAAACAAAGCAGAGCTTCGATCTATTGCTTTGACTTTTTAAATTAAATTTGACTTTAGTGGTGATCATTTATTTTTAATTAACATGGAAACAGGTTATGAGATCTTTGCATTTGTCAAAGACGATGGAGAAGAAAACATCAAGGAACATAGGACCCAATGGCCTCCAGCTCTTATCCTGCTCTGTTGATCACTGATACCATTAAGAATTTCCTTTGCATTCCCCAAAACTCTTAGGAATATTTATTAGGTTTTGTCTTCTAAAATTTTAGATATATACATGTGTATGTATGTATTTATGCTGTTATACAAAATTTTATGCTTGACACAAAATAAAACAGCATGAAGGGTCGACAATGGAATCTGGTGCAGAGGTTGGGGACTGATGTGAAGACTGTGTGAGGTTCTTGCAGCTGTCCATTTAAAACAAAACAGAGACCACCTCCAAAATGTCATTGTGACAACCTCAGAATATCTATGACTTGTTTGGGTTGGAGTTTATTCTGGAGAATAAACTGCTGGTGCATATGTGTCCAGGCTGGAGATAAAGCAGAGCTCTCTGCACAGAACTGGTAAGAGAAACAAGTCCCATGAATTCTGTAAGAGAAATTAGAGACACAGCTCCACATTCTCCTTACCAGCTCCTTCCTCCTCTGGAGTCTGGGATCTAGGGGAGAGGGGCATGAGAATGAGTCTCCACATTATTTAGAAACAGTTTCAGGTATATTTTGCAAGTTTGAGGTGGAGAGGTGGGAGTGGAAAGGTAGATTTTGCTAAAAAGTAGAACTCTAAAGAGGAGCTTGGCTACAATGGAGCCCAAAGTTCTTCCCCTCTGAAAGTATTAGAAAATCTGGTTATTTTTGACTTGAATCACAAATGATGATTGCCAACTGCGTAAAAATCAGGTAAAACATTTCTTATAAGTGACTGTTACAACTGTTATGCTACCGGTCATTTACTCAGAGAAGGAAATAGGTTCATTTTACAGAGGCTTCTTTATAAGAAAAAACTTTCAGAAAGTATCATGGATGGGAGTCAGAATACTTGGAATTGCATTCTGGCTGTGCCACTAACGAGTTCTGTGACCTGCATGTGACACAGAACCTTCCAGAATGTCTGGGTCTCCATCTACAAAGTGAAATGAATGATACCTGCCTTGTTCCTGTCGCATCAAAGGAGAAGATTTCTATATGTTGCAGGGTGCCCTGTGAATTTAAGAGAATATCATTATTTTTCATTAGGAGCTCCAACCTACATATCCTGTGCCACATTTATCTCACTCAAGACCAGAGGAGACCCTCTGTCTAGTCTTAAGATTTATTTTAGACCCATTAGAGATGGAAAGTTCCAGAATGTGTGATTGCTCCCCTCCCAACCCTGAATGTGCCTCCAGACCCTTCCACATTCAGCGTCATTCTGAACATGACTTGACACAAACCTTATAATAGAATGTTTCCAATAGATACTGTTCAGGGGCGTATCCAAGTTCTGGGCCAATGGCTTATCAGCCAGCTTCCTGTCTGGGGCTCACTTGACCACAGGTCACCCTACAGAAACCAGCAGTTTCCATGTCAGGGATCATGGTGTCTTTACTGTATTTAGGGCACTGAAATGATAAACAGGGATGGGAAAAAACAAGGCAGATACTGTTGGTTTGAATTTTTTACTTGGCTTACAAACTGTGTGAGGAGTTGGGCTAATATGGCTTGGTCAAGCCCTCTTTCACCTAAAAAGGATGTGTCTAACTTTCTTTGCCAAATATAATGAAATTCCTTTACCAGTGCTCTCGGGAGAGGAAGAGCCATCTACTTTAGGAGCATTTGGCGTAGCAATGGGAATTGTGAAATGATTTCCAGAGAATTATATCCAGTGATATCTTGTTTGGATAGAAAGTGAGTGTTGGTTTTGTTGTTGTTTTAGTTTTTTGGGGTTTTTAGTGGAAAAGTGAATCTTACGAAACCAACCCAAGTCCCTGTGATTTTTCTGGTTCACGTTCCCTGTGTGGGAGAGAAGGCGTCGAAGGACGAGGTGTCTTCATGCTTCCTAATAGTCAGATTTCCACCAACAAATGCTTCCACACGTGACCCCACAGGAATCTCTCTAATTCCACCACAGATCAAGCTGTGGCTGATTCTAACACCTGGAGGTATTTGCTCATGGTCTCTCTGGGCTTTTGGCTTCTTTCTGGTGCTCTTTCTACTGTCCTCTGGCTTTCTTAGTCCAAACAGGACAAGGATTTTGAAAGAGCCCTTGGACTTCTTCACACTCCACCAGATTGAGCAACACCTTCAACTCTGGGAGACAGAAGGAAGTCAGCGATGGCCACCTGCAACATGGCAAAAATAATAGCAAGATCAAAAACCCTGGCTCAGGCTCCGGTTCCCTCAGGGTTGGGGACACTGCTGCAGCCTTCTCAGCAGGCTCCTGTCTCCTGTGGCCCCCTTGTCTATTCTGTATAGCTCTGGCCATGGAGCTGTCTTCCTGGACTACTACATGTGGTCTCTTCATAACCACCAGAAAGAAAGCAGTCTCCCCCACCTGGCCTTGGAGCTTGCCTCTCCTTCCTTAGCTCCCACTTCTGCTCAACATGACACTTCTTTCCCATCCCACTGACCATCCCTCCCCCATCCTCTACCCATGGTCCCAACATCCCTAAAATACCTTGTGCTCTCCTGGAGGCATCTGCTCTGTCTTTCCTAAGATGCATTCCTGAACTCCTTTCCTCAGCTGACTCCCATCTGCTTTGGGGGAATGCAGCCAGACTCAATGGCTTCCATAGCACCTTTCCATACCCAAGAGATCTCACCTTCCTTTGAGCTCTTTCAGGAATTTTCTGAATTTGCACTTCAGTTACTCTCCCACAGCTTCCATACCCTGATGGACTGAAGATTTTTGCCCCTGCTCCCCAAATGTTGAAGCCCTAACCCCCAATGGAATAGTATTTGGAGAGTGGACCTGTGGGAGATCAATTAGAATTAAATGAGATCATGAGGGTGGGACATGGCTTCTTCATAACAAGAGACACTGGAGAACTCTGTCTCTCTACAGCCACGCCTTGAAGAAAACCGGGGTGAGTACATGGGGAGATAGCTACCATCAGCAAACCAGAAGAGGGTCCTCACTAGAACACAACCATGCCTCCAGAACAGTCAGAAGATAAGTGTCTGCTGTGTGAGCCACTAGGCCCTCAGAGCAGCCCGAGCTGACTAACATAGATAATATTTCAAGTGGTTTGTTTTACTCTCTCTCTTTCCAACAGAACCATTTACTCTCCTAGAGAACAAGGTCTTACTATCATTCTACCCAGGATTCAACGTCCTAAGAGAGTTCAGTCTCCCTTGAATTCAAGTCAGTATTTTTGGTCAATAGAAGAAGGGCCTGCCTACATTTGTGGAAGTGTGTGTGTGTGTGTGTGTGTGTGTATTTTTTGGTACCAAGGATTGAACTCAGGGGCACTCGACCCCAGAGCCACATCCTCAGCCCTTTATGTCTCTATTTTATTTAGAGACAAGGTCTCATTGAGTTGCTTAGTGCCTCACTTTTTGCTGAGGCTGGCTTTTGAACTAGCAATCCTCCTGCCTCAGCCTCCCAAGCCACTGGGATTACAAGCGTATACCACTGTGCCTGGCTGTGGAACTGTAGATTTTAAAAATGATTCCAGAGGTCCAGTTTTGTACCTTGAAGATTATATCTAACTAGAATGTTTCCTAGAGAGATTGTTTGCGAGAACTCCTGTTGAAACTTCAATGTATAAACAAATTATTTGTTGATTCCCTCAGTATTCAAATCTTAATGGGTTTTCTGTATTCTTGATGATCCTTAAAATTAATTTTTCACCCTTCTGAGTTAGTTTGAACCTCCAGGTCGCCATCTTGTTCTCATTAGTTCTTCCCAGTGGTTCCTCTCTCTATCATCATGGGGCAAATGTTGGCCTATCCTCCACCTAAACTACTGCCATTTCTCAGGAAGGTAAACCAGGCCTAGGGAGATTTAATGTAATTTACAAAATAAGTTCTTCGCCCCATCAAAAAGTTCATGTTTTGCAAAAAGCTATATCTTTTGTTAAAAAAAATCAGTTTAATTACTATGAGGAAAAGAAAAAGCCAAGAATATTCCTGAGAGCTGGTTTCCTGGTTCTTCCTTCCGTCTGACCTAGGGTGTTGCCTCTTCCTCTGCGCTGTGTAGTGAAGAAGTTCTAGCAACAGACAGCAAGGACAGGGCTGGTGTGTTAGTCCATTTTCTATGGCCAGAACTGAATACCACACACTGGATAATTTATAAAGCAAATAAATGTATTTAGCTCATGCTTCTGGAAGTCCAGCAGTTTGGCGCTGGCTTCTGTTGGCATCGGAGGAGGACCTACCTTCTGGGTAATGACATGCTGGCTGGCATCACATGGCACGTCAGGGCAAGCACAACAGAGAGCTCATGATCACCCATCCATCCACTAATCTATGAATGGATCAATCTATGAATTAGTGGACTCATCCACTCATGAAGGCAGAACCCTAATAACCCAACCACCTTTTAAAAGCCCCGCCCAGTCCCATTCTTAACACCACATGATGGTGATTAAATTTCAACATGAGTTTTGGTGGGGATGTCTGAACCATAGCAACTGGTTTCTTGTGAACCCACTGAACTTCCACTTAAAAATATGGGTGGCCCAGAGAGCACAACAGTTGATGAGGATCAGTGTGGGAGGCTGTTAGACAGTTACCTACCTCCGTGGGGCTATGTGTCTTGGGTCTTTCTGCCTGAGGCCTACCAAGCTTCTGGCCTGGAGATTCATTCTACCACACAAAGGCTCTGGAAAGGAGAACTCAGGGTCCCCAGGATCCTACTGTTCCTCATGGGAACAGGCATTTTCCCTAGGCAATCATAACCCATTTATACAGGAACTTATTGTCAAACCTTTGCATACTCAAATCAAGTTGCTACGCATGAGAATTAAAGCAGCTCTGATCAGTGAAAACAAATCTCTAAACCAAAAGAATATATTAGAAGCTGATAAAGTCAAAACAAAGAGGTCTTAGTCATCTTGCCATGTCTTCAGCCCATCAAAAAGTTCATCTAAGGACGAGGAGGGGTGGTCTCTGTTCTTTCTGCCAGGGTGCAAGCTTTTCCAGGCTACTTCTGAGGAATCTCAATTGGTCTAGGAATCAGAGGAAGAAAACCGAGGGTGGAAACTCTCTTAAATGAAAGGACCCAAAGGACCTAATGGTTCTGGGAGCCCACCCCCTGCTGGATGCCTGAAGGCTCCACCAAAGCCTTTGGCCAGCTCCTGCGCTTGCAGCGGACACCCACTGAAGACACCCTTGGCTGCATAACAGGCTTCCTGGTGGCCCCCACAGATCCAGCCACCAGCATGCAGCCCAACCCACAGAGCTGAGCCCAGAAATGCCTCGAGAAAAACAAGTCACCACACCAGAAATGAAGCACAATAGCTTTTTCACTTGGGTTAATACCATATTGCTCCATTCAACCTTTGCTAATGCCAAGTCAAAAGACAGCCAGAGGATGTCATCAGGATATTGTGATTTTCAAGACCAAGTTTGGAAGGCTGGGTTTACACGCCCCAGCAGAGCAAGCCCAATGGGTGGTTTTTCTAACAGAGTTCCCTATGTGTGTCTGCAAGCCAGAGACAGGCCCTGCTAGTAGTCTCTCTAGGAATGATGCGCTCCATGTTTCCAAATTTACTGTTCCTATGTCGTTGTGTCCATGGGCAGGGAGGAAGAGTGACAGGCATCTGGAAATCCATAAGGTTGAACCTGTTAACTTCCAAGCCTGATGAACTTTAGGTACACACCAAACACACAGGTGGGAACTTTTTCACCCTGCTCTATTCCCAACACTGTGGGGTTCCCAAACCTATTTTTCCATTGCCACTCCATATTCTTTGCCACTTAAGTAAATAAGCCAAATCTATCCTAAGCTCATCCAGCTTTTTAAAAACACCTTCCATGTCCAAGGCACTGGCCACATGCTGTGTGGGGCTCAGAGATGATTCCTAGGGCATCAGAGAACTCTTCCAATTGCCACTGCCCCCTCCCTGTCACCTCATTTAGTACCCTGGGAGCTCAACTCTCTCCTTGCCTTAATCCCTACCCTCAATTTCCTGGATGACTCCAAGTCAGACTCTTTATTGGAAAAAAAAATTTGAGACATTATCCTTACAGAAAGGATAACGTGAAGATTCCCAAACCCCTGCAGTATGATATCGCACAGGGAAGAGTCACGGGCACACAGAGACACAGATGCACAAGGCAATCGGGCTGCTAGCGGGCTGCTAGCGGGCTAGCTCCGCCAGGGAAAGAAACCTTGCTAGAAGTCTCTTCTCAGGAACATGTGCAAATTAGAAAACTGGAACTCACTTGCCACATCCGGGCAGCCTGGTGGGGGCTTTCCCATGTGTGATGCCATTGAGCCACCCCAGCCCTGGGAAGGCAGACCCTGTCACCTTCATTTTCCCCAGGAGGAACTGAGGCTCCAGGGTGATTGCATTTGCCTGGTGTGGCTACCGGCAGGACGGGATTGCTACCCAGGACTGTCTACCTCCTCCTCTTGGGCTTCTGCCAGAAGTCACAGCCCTCCTTAGAGGCACACAGGAGCCCTCGGGTTCATCAGGCCAGGGCGAGACCTTGGCCCACTCGGCACGATTTCCAGGGTCTGCTTTCTGCAGTTTCCCTTGGTAGCTCACCAGCTCTGCCTGGAATTCACTCCATAATCTCTCCTTTGCTTTCCACAATCCCAACATAGCTGTCAAAGAGATCTTACAAAAGCACCAACTTAGCCGTATTAGGACATGAATAAAACCCTTAGCCACCGTCATGGGGAATTAGTTCCAGGACCCCTCAAGGATACCAACATCCACGCTCAAGTCCTTACTTAAAGTGACAAAGTATTTGCCTATAAACTGTGCACATTCTCCTGAGTCCTTTACATCATCTCTGATTGCTCATAACACCTGACACAATGTCAGTGCTGTGTGAACACTTGCTACACTGCATGGTTCAGGGAACAATGACAAGAAACAAAAGTCCAGTACACATTCAGTACAGACACAACCTTCCTTGACCCAACTACACACCACACTCTGCAGCTCGCTGAATTGACAGATGCGGAAGCCACAGGTTCTGAGGATTGACTATAATCCCCGCTGGCTATGAAGTAAGTCCGAACTCCCTGGGGTGGCCTCGAAGCCTCTTCTCGCACGTTGCCAGACCTGCCTCCTGCCTCTGCACTTGCTCTTGAGGGTCATTTGAGGACCTGCCATACTGCCCTGTCCTTGTACTTGACTCCCTTTGTGAGACACATGCTCTTCTCTCTATTTCAAGGTCAAATATCTCCTCTGGACAAGTTTCTCTCCCACCCCCCATTCCCCCTGCCACTGAGTGGCTACCTAAGAGTGGCTAATAGCAGGTAGGAAGGATCTGCTTTTGCTCCCAGACACTTTAAATCCTAACAGAGTCCCCCTCCCAAGCCCCCTCTTGAACAATGATCGAGTTTCTAGAAAGACAGGATTCAATTTTGGTTTTTTGGTATAATAACGGATATACCATAAGAGATTAATAAATTATAACAATGACCATACAAACACACGAATGCCTGAATGAAGCAGAGGGAAAATGAGAAGAGAGATAGACAGGAGGGAAAGCAGAGAAAGAGCCCAGGGTGGGCTGCCAACTTCCTGGGTCACCCGCTGAATCTACACAGAGGGAGCAGGCAGGCTCTGTTTGGCAGGAAGCTGGCTGGTGGTTTAGCCCTGGGGAGCTGCCTTGGGAGTCCCAGGAGACCTTAGGGAACTGCCATCAGTACACCACAGTCCCACAGTGAGAGGGCTGCTGGACCTTGGGGTGACCCGCAAGGTCCAAACTGAAAGAGAATAGCTAAGTGACCAACCGCTTCTCAAGTTTACCTTGAGCCTTTCTGTAGAGGAAGGGTTTTCTATGCTGGGAGAAAAACCCCTTGGAACCAAGAAAGCTGGAGGTTCCCCTGACTAAGGAGTCAACAGTGTGGCGAGGTCTCCTCCTGGTGGATCTGCATATGATCAGTAAAGGATCTTTCCTAATTCTCTCCCTCTGTCCATTGATTCAATTTTTCCTCTCTCTATGTATGTATATATGTATATATTTTTTTGTATCTGTATTTGTTTTCTATCACTACTAGCAAATTGCCACAAACTTATTGACTTAAAATAATTCTATTTTTAACCTTACTCTTCTACAAGTTAAAAGTTCAAAATGAGTCTCACTGGGTGGACATCAAGGAGCTGGTAGGGACGTCTCTTCCTGCAGTTTGAGGTCTGGAGAGGCATTTCGTCTCCTTTGCCATCTTCTTGACACCATCAGGTCCCATGGCTCATAGTCCCTTCCATCTTCAGAATCTCTCTCTTTTTTTGGTGGGGGGTAGTGGGGCTTGAACTCCGAGGTGATCTACCACCAAACTACATTCCTAGCCCTTTTATTTTTTTGTTTTGAGCCTGGGTCTCACAATGTTACTGAGGGTCTCACTAAATTGCGGAGGCTGGCCTGGTACTTTGGATCCTCCTGCCTCAGTTTCCCAAGTCACTGGAACTCCAGGTCTGCCAAATCTTTCTGACCCTTCTTCTGTGGTCACATCTCCTGACTCTGACCTCCGTCAGGACCAGGCCTCCGTTAAGGATCTATTTGATAAGATCGAACCTCTCCCAGAAATCAAGGATAATCTTCCCATCTCAAGACTCTAAATCACATTGACAGAATCTCTTTGGCCATTATACTCACAGGCTCCAGGGATTGGGATATTGTTAGGGCTCAAAAAAAAAAAAAAAAAAAAAAAAAAAGCCCAAGGATAGGTGTTTTTTCATAATGTGAGGCCTGAGAAGCTGCCTCCAGGTCCTTTGGAACTTGTCAGGTTTCTGCCCAGAGGGTGGAGAGAAAACTTATCTGATTAAGGAAAAGAATGCAACTAAATTTAACCTCCTCCCTCAGGATCCCATCAAATCACCAGGGAAGATAATCACTGGGGAAAGAGGTGAAAGTCTCCACATGTAGGACACCTGCCCAGACAGACATTTCTAGGGTTTTATCATAGCACTAGGCAAGTGCCCAACCCTGAGCTATATCCTAGCCTCTCCCCCCAGCAGACCCCTCATCTATTCTTCTGAGGGGGATTCCAAGAGCTCACCTAAGAGACCTTTTCCTCATCACCCTCCGGGATGCTCCAAGCCTCTTCCTATCCTAGTCTCTACTCCTCTCTGTAATTTAGGAAGCTATTTGAGCCTCAACCATCTGGACCTTTGGGGAGACTCATACTTTTGTATGATAACTTTCTCTGATTTTTCCTTGTGTGCACACTTTCTTTCATCTGATCCTTGCAGTAATTCTGGGACAGGCAGGGGAGCTAAGGGTACTGAATCTTAGTGCTTGTAAGAATGGGATGAAGGCACCCGCCCGGAGTCTCCTAGGCAGGAAGCATCTAGATCAAACCTTTAATTTTGAACCCTGGGCGCCTTTTCACTATGCCATAGTTATCTTAGGAAATGAACATGGCAGAACTAATCATTTCTGAGGTTCTTAGTACCTACAAAATGTGCCCAGTGCTTTTAATGAATAAGCCCTGTCTCTTACATCTCTAATGATCTCCTGTGCCCCAGAACTGAACACCATTTCAAGTCTGATCAACAGTGAAAAATGAAGTTTTATAACGGAACAAAAATGCTGTGAAGCAATTTAATCAAGTGTAAGATAACATTCCGTGTAGGATTTATAGGACATAATTATAGCTCATAAATAGAGCTATTCAATGAAGCATGCATTTGAATGTAGAATTTCCTTAAAGTCAGTCCTCATAAGGTAAACTCTGCTGGTGCCTGGCTCCCGTGGGACACAGGACCTTGAGGAGCTTCTCAGGCCTCATAGTATGTCAAAGTACCTATCCTTGCTGCCTCTAACCCTTTCAGTTATGATATTTGCAATGCTTCTTTTGTTTTTGAAGAGGGAAACTGAAGCCGAAATCTGGTGTCATAATGAACTCAACAGGTTCTTCTGCGGTGCACGCCTATAATCCCAGGCAGGAGGATGGCAAGTTCAAAGCCAGCCTCAGCAATTTAGTGAGGCCCTAAGCAACTAAGCGAGATCCTGTCTCAATTAAATTAATTAATTAATTAAAAGGACTGGGAATGGGGGATGTGGATCAATGGTTAGTGCCTCTGAGTTCAATCTTAAGTACCAAAAAAAAAAAAAAAAAAGTTTCATCTGATGCGTGTAAATCCTAAGGATTTTCCCCACCCAAAACTCCTTGTCTCCCTCTGGTTGCTAAGAGCTAATCTGAGGAGCCACATGAATAATGTCAATATTCAAAAGATTCAAAAAACAAGAGATAAACAGGTTTTCCAGTCTCAGATCCGTGAAACATTTCATGGGACCACCCAAGTAATTTCGACCAAGTTCAGTTGCTCAGAATTTCTCCACACACATCCTAAAAAGAGATGAAAGCAGAATGCACAGGATCCTAAAATGGTAGGATTGGGAAGGACCAACCTCCCAACTTCATAGATGAGGACACCAAATCCCAGACTAGGAAATGACAGGTAGTGAGCAGTACTAGCGGAACTTCCACTCCAAGTTCCAATCAATCAAGATGGTCCAAGCTCAGGCACCATGGAAAGTTAGGAAGAGGGTGAGAGAAGGACCCACCAACCCAAAAGCACCCTTCAGGAGCCCCTGGGGTGGCTTGGGGAGGTCCTACATGTCCCGTCCGGCAGGCAGGACACATCAACGTGGGCAGCGAACCTAGATGGGGAGGAATGAAGGGACAAGAGACATGAAAGGTGACAGCAAGACAGGAGTTCTGATCAAGCTGCAAACTTTTATTGTTCACACAGGGGTATTTATATGCTGGGGATGGGGAAGCTGTCTAATCAGCAATTGCTGGATGTGGGTGGTAAAACTGCCAGCTGCAAGATGTCTGATGATCCTGATAACCGCAGGATGTTCCAGGGAGATAGGTAGCTGCAGGATGCCTCCCAGGCAGGATGTCTCCCAGGGGGCTGTCAGGCTAATCTTTGAAGGAGAATTTCCTTCTAGTCCCTGACACCTACACACACTGAATTGGAAGGACAAATTCAGTAATGTGTATGAGCAGCAGGTAAGTGACTGACTCTGGGGTATTTTCTGCCCACCAACAGTTCTCTCATTCTCCAACACCAACTTGGTGTTCACAACACATACAACTCAATTTTACCCTCACACCCAGAGTTAGTGCAGACCCCACAGATTAAGGGCTCAGTCCACGAGACTATCCCCACTTCGGAGGCCAATCACAAGTCCTAAGCCACCGTCATTTCTGATTGACTGGCTGTAAACCAGGTTGCTCACAGCCCGTCCTTAGGTTCCATTATTGTCTAGACAAGCTCACAGAATTCAGGAGCATACTTGTATCAGCTTATCATACAGGATACAGCTCAGGAATGGCTGATGGGGGAGATGCACAGGGTGAGGTATTGTGGGGAAGCGGGAAGTGGAGCTTCTGTCCCTCTCTGGGTACACCACCCTTACAGCACCTCCAGATATTCACCCACCTGCAAGCTCTCTGAACGCCATCTTTTAGGGGTGTTTGTCGAGGTTTCATTGCAAAGACGTGATTGGTTAAATCATTCACTTCTGATCATTGAACTCCAGCTCCAGCTCCTCCCCTCCACGGGTTGGAGCCCAAAGTCTTAAGCTACTCCAAGCCCAGTCTTTCCACCTACCAGGCTCTACCTAAAGCCACTTGGGGCCTGACAAGAATCACCTCATTAAAACAGGACACTCCCATCTTCCCTATCATTTAGGAAATTCCAAGGGTTTGGAGCTCTGTGTCAGGAACCAGGGATAATGACATTTGTCTTTCTATGATACCACGTGACATAACCATGAAGGCCCCAAGATTTCTGAGGGGGAAAAAGGTCAATCGCCCTTACAGAAGGGTGCAGGGAGGCTCTGCCCACCCCCAGGTTGACAGCAAGGTTGGCACTGAAGTGACCTGTTAAGATGCAGAAATCAGGGGCTGGGGTGGTAGCTCAGTGGTAGAGCACTTGCCTAGCACATGTGAGGCACTGGGTTTGATCCTAAGCACCACATAAAATTAAATAAAATAAAGTTATTTTGTCCATCTACAACTGAAAAAGAAGTTTAAAAAAATGCAGAAATCAATGGGCTAGGGTGTATCTAGCTCAGTGGTAGAGCACTTGCCAAGTGTTGTGATGCCCTAGGCTCAATCCCCAGCGCTGCAAAAAAAGTTATTAATAATAATAACAAAAGCATAAATTGGCCCCTGCAGTAGTTTTGCTGAGTCTGAGATTCCCACCTCCTCAGGACTGTCTGGTTGTCAATTTGGAATTTTCCTGCATGTGGCACACATAAACCACCACTGCCTCAGTAGGCAGCTGTATTGGAAAAGTGCCGGGCCCAGAAAGTGTTTGTTTTTATTATTTTAAATTTTTAATTGTTTCTTTAAATATTCTTTCATAGATTCACCCAGTGCTAACCAGATGGCAGGCGAAGTTTCTGTCCTCAAGTCAGCCAACAGCTGTCACTTTGAGGTAAGTTGTCAGCACATCCATCAGCCCCTCTTTAGGATCATCCTTTGGAAAACAGCCCAAAGAAACAGAATCCTTACTCACTTAGCTTAAGAGTTAGAAGGAGGCTCAAGCTGGAGTTCAAAGGAACATAGGACAGAGGTAAATGGAGGACAGAATGCAGAAAGTAATCTTTACTCAACATTATTGTGTATGTAAGGGCCACATGAATTAATAAGTATTCAACTCACAGTAAGTCAACAACATCTTGTTTCAAGTCACACAAGTTGGTCTGGTCCGTGCATTCAGCTGACTAGGTCAGCACCCAAGCAATTTTGTTGTGGACTGTACTGCCCTCTTCTGGAAACAATGGAAATTGACCCTTACTTGGGGTGCAAGTGGCTCATGAACACTGAACTCCAAGGCCAATTTCACTATAAGTTGAGACAGAATTTGGAACATCGTTCAAGAGGAAGAAAAGCAACAAGAACAGATGAAAGTAACATCATATTTCTTAAAGTGTGCAGTAAGGTTTCTACAGACCATTCAGGCTTTGAATTTTTTCACTGCTGAAAAAACGTAAATGGAAAGCCCTGTATGAAATATTGTTTGTGAGCAAAAGGTATTTGTTTTGAGATACTCATTTATAGAAGAAGGAGCCCAGGCTTTGGAGTCATATCAACCCAAGTTCAAAGCTGGCCTCTCGTGCTTGTTGTGTGAGTAGATGATGGTGTGAGTGAAAACTGGTCATTGGACTCTCCAGCAAAATTGGAAGCATGATGCATAGCCCAGGGAGATGCAGTGAGATGACATTTAAAGGGCACCAAGACATTGTAGACTTCCCTTCAAGAAATGTAATAGTGAAAAATTACAAAATCCTAATGAGAAAAATGAAGAGAGACCTGAGTAAGTAGAGAAATGCTTAAGAAGTTCAAGTATAGACAACATTCATTGACGGAGGTAGAAGTGTTCCCTATAGGAGTGGGAGTGGGTTTACACTGGCTGAGAGGCACACAGGGGCCTTCTCGGAATGATTAGAAGTGTTGTTTATTTTCATCTCAGTGATATACACAAACCCACAATTCCTAAAGCATGCACTTAAAAAGTGTACACTTCTCTAATGTATCACATACACAGTTTTTCAGAAGATGGGAGGGGAGGGAGAGAAGGTGTAACAGTGGTTCACTCTATGCTTTGAATACAGCCCTTGCTGCTCTGCCACTTAACCTATTTTTAAGATGGACATGTTTCTTTCTCTTCCTTTCTCTCTCTGCTCCTCCCTAATCTCTCCCCATCCCTAATCTCAGGGGAAACAGGACCACCTTTTTTCCCATCCTAGGCATAGGTATCTGTCCTTGAGCACACACCCAGAACAGGAACAAAATAATTCAGACTTCTGGATGGCTCCAGAAGATCTCAAAAATGACTATCTCCCAAATTAACAAGTGAATTACAACTTCCATAAAGAATGCATGGAATGTAGCCTTTGAGTCACCTCTTTAAAAGCCTCCTGTTCCTGCTGATGGTCAGAATCACAGCCTTTGGGGACAGGAGTCCCCTGTGTTTCTCCTTTGCTAGCAATGCAACAAATCTCTTTTTTCTCTCTCTCAAAAACTGCGTCCTCCTTATGGGATTGGCTTCGGAACAAGGACCCAGTTCTCAGCAACAGGAGGAGAAGGAAGAAGATAAGGAGAAAAGAAAGAAAAGGAAAACACTTTGTAAACTAGGGGAGGGGTGGGGAAATCTCAGAGCTTGAGATAATGACCTCAGCAATTTTAACCCTACCCAGCACGCCCCTTGTTAGTGCATTCCATGACCTGTGTTCTGGAAAGTACTACCGGAAGAGACATCTGCTTAGGAAGACTGACTTTCTGCTGGAGCAAATGTGAGCCCATAGAGTAAAGGTGAACGAACCAGCGACTCAGCCCAGGTGAAGGGGCGGCCTGTGGGAGCCGGGGAGTTCCACCAGAAAGGAGCAAAGCAGTTCCAGAAACTAAGCAACTAAACCTGGCCCAGAGAGGAAATGAAATTGGATGCCATTCCTAGCCCAGTAGCCAGCAAGGCTGCTTTGTTCATGATAATGCAAATGTTTATTATTAATTTAGTAAGTTGTGATGTAACCATATCTGCAAGTTGAGGGAGAAAGAAGGGACCAGTAAAAATACTCAATCCACATTCATGATAGAGACGGTAGATTATGTCAAAGGATGTCAAGCCAAGGAAGAACTTGAGTAGTTTCTTGATATTAAAATAAATAAATAATAAAATAGATAAAAATGTGAATGTGGAAGATAGACTTTAAGAGTGAGACGGGATGACACAAAGATGGCTGGTTTTTTGGTCCTATTTCAGGCATTTGTTTGGTACTAGGAATCAAACCCAGGGGTGCTTAACCACATCCCCAGCCCTTTTTTATATTTTACTCAGAGACCAGGTCTCACTGAGTTGCTTAGGTCCTCACTAAATTGCTGAGGCTGGGTTTGAACTTGTGATCCTCCTGCTGCAGCCTCCTGAGCCACTGGGATGGCAAATGTGCACCACCATGCCCCACATATTTCAGGCATTATTATTGTTTGACATAGTGATGAATCCTCTGACCGTGGAGATGCTCTGACAGACGCATCCCTAGGTGTTTCCACCGTGTGAACATCATAGAGAGTACTTACACACACTGAGTGGGTGTGGCCTACTGCACACCTGGGCTGTGTGGCACCGTCCACTGCTCCTTGGCTCCAAGCTTGCGCAGCATGTCACTGTACTGAATATCACAGGCGATCACAGTGCCATGTAGGCTCTCGAAACACAGTAGGGAGTGTGTGTGCACTAAACATGTCTAAACATAGAATGGGCACAGTGAGCGTCTGGCACATCTGTGAAGGACCCTCAATGAATGAAGCCTGCAGGACTGGGACTTGCTCCGGGTGAGGCCACAAGTGAGCACAGAGTGAATGTGGAGGCCCAGGATTTGGGTACAGCCTGTAGCCCATAAACACAGTACATGGAGGCCATCCTACATTTATAAAATTTTTTTCTTTAATAATAAATAACTATAAAACTTTTAATTTTTCAAAACTTTTTGACTTTGGAAATAACACAGCTTAAGACATAAGCATAGTACACAGTGCTACAAAAATATTTTGTCCTTAAATATTCATTGTATAAGCTTTTTCTGTTTACAAGGTTTTAATTTTATTTATTTTACTTTATAGACTTTCTTTTTATTAAAAATAAAGACACAAACACACACGTGAGCCTAGGCCTCTCAAGGTGAGGATCCTCAGTGTCACTGTCTCCTGTCGCTGCCTTTGGTCCCCTTGCAAGGGGCAGTGGCATCTCCTGTGACATCACGGCCTCTGTTCTGGAATTACCTCCCGAGGAACCGTCTGGGGTTGTTTTACAGTTAACTTTTTAAATATATGAGTACAGTTTAAAATAATGATTTAAAAGTATAGTAAATTGAAAAGCCAGTAAAAGCTATTCACAAAGATGTCCTGTGCTGGACATATTGCTCGGGCTCTACTTTTATATGACAGGCAGCTCAGGGTTATCCACACCAGCATTGCCACATACATTTGGGTGATTGCTGCTATAAGACCTTGGGACAGCCACAGTGTCACTGGGCACTAGGAATTTCTCAGCTCCATTAACATCTCACAGGTCCACTGTCATGTGTTCAATCCATCCCGATTGAACCCTCTTCCTGCACTGCCCCCCACCCTCTGACTTCAGGGGAAGACCCAATGACTTGGTTTGGAGGCCAAATCCAGACACCTTGACCATTTCTCATACCTCCTCATTCTCCAGAAAAGCAAAAGGGAGGGAGAAGAGAGTGGATGTGGGAGGAGCATGGGGAGGAGCACAGGGAGGAGGAGGGGGAGGAGGAAGGGGAGGAGGGAGAGGAGGAAGGGGAGGAGGGAGAGGAGGAAGGGGAGGAGGGAGAGGAGGAGGGGGAGGAGGGAGAGGAGGAGGGGGAGGAGGAGGGAGGGGAAGAAACAGGCTTCATTTCTCTTGGTTTCCTGAGACAGGAACTCAGACCCTGCTTCCCAGGTGTGTGTCTGCGGTAACGTGGGGTGCTGACTTCCTAGGCTTGTTCTGGGCTCCTCACACAGGCCTTGCCCCTGGAGCTCAGTGAAGACCACCCCAAAATGAGCCATGCGGATGCAGAGAAGGCCAGATCTACAGAAGGTGATGCCATAGCCCAGAGATGAGAGGGCCTGTCCCGTGTCACTCAGCCAGTTGGTGTCAAAGCTAGACCAGACATGAGGACTGGGTCTGTTTGCTCCTGACTCAGCCCTCCAGCTCCCACCCTATGGCCTCCCACCATTCCTTTCTGAAGCCCCACCCATGGGAGCCACAACCAGCCTGCTCCCTTCTACTTGATCCCAAGAAAGCCTTTCTCCTGTGCCCGAGCTGGGGGAGAGCTCAGCAGGACCGAGTTGTCATGGCACAGGCCCTGGTGCAATGCCCACGAAGCTCAGCCTGCACCAGCAAGACGAACAAGTGCTGGGGACCCAGAGACCCTTGGCCATCTCATGCAAGGACATCCAGGGATGCTAGGTGGGAGGGCTGCCCTTCTTCATGTGGACCTCAGAGAACCCACTCACACTCCCCAAAGGGCTGCCTCCAGGAACACAGCCCGATCTGCTCAGAACATTTGCTTTTTTCAGCTTGGGCTTTATCTTGGAATAATGAACTCCATAATAATGAGCCCCATAAACAAGACAGCACGGCGGGAGGTGACATCCTCCAACATTCACCCTCTTCTCAGCTCACTTATGGTGCGGAAGTGCCAACCTGCAGAAGTGTTCTGGGATTCTGAGGCCGCCATGACTGAGCCTTCTGGAAGTGGTCAGCTACGTCCATCTCATCTCCCTGTGTGCCCCTCCTCATAGGAAATCTGGCTCCTCCCCATCGCTCTCCCTGCTGCCCACTCATCCTCCCACGTGTCTTCTCTGTGTTTTTTCCAGCTATTCAATTGCCACACGAGTGTGAGGTGCTGCAGCTTCCACAGCAGATATAGAGGTGCCCCACTGAAAAGACTCCGTCCTCTGGTTTGTGTCCAATGTTTTCTGGCTTCTTGAAGTTCCACTGTCACCTTCACTGAAATACCAGCCTCTACCTCAGAGCAAAGCCTGTCCTAAGGAAGGGGGCGTGACCCTTGTCCTTGGAAAGACCCACAGAGCACTCCTAGGCCCATACCCACCCTGCTGAGTTGTTTATCTACAAATAACTGAGAGATCTACTGTGGAGCCAGGTGTCCCTGACTCAGTCAGGCTAGGTGGGGACCCATAGCAACCCCGTAGCAACCACCAATCAGCATGAGACAGGGAAATACCTGGGATGCCAGATGACACTCCCAGTAGTTTATGGTGGTTGATAACATTTTGGGAAACATTTTGAAGTTTTGCACGTACTCCCCTCTGGCTTAAATCAATCAGTTCAAACGAATTCCCCTCTTGTACTGACCAATCACCCTTACTCAACTTGTTCCCGCCAGTGAATGTGCTAATCATGTTTTAGAGTTGTTTTATGATTTTCCCGCGGTGTGTGATGATTGGCTAAGAGATGCTATGATGTATGTGAAGTCCCCGCCTTCCCCAAAGAGTATATAAAACTGCTGCAAACCCTGGGCTCAGGGCCTCTCAGTGTCACCAGTTGCTGTGTGCACGGAGGACTGAGCTAGCTGGCAAGAAACACCTCTTTGCTGCTTACATCAATCTTGGTCTCTGGTGGTCTTTTGGGGGTCCCGAATTCGAGCATAACACACTCTGTTGCGATTGGTACTTTCAAACCCATCACCCCAGAGGTAGGTTTATGGTGGCTGCACCTCCTTCCTGTCATGAGGGGACCTGGCCACCTGCCCCACAATGCAGACCATCTGCTATGTTGCTCCACTTTTATAGAAAACTTCCTGTGGCTGATTCCCACCAGGCTTGGCATCTTCAATTTTAGAAGAACTTTGTGTGCCCTGACAATGTGGGAAGTTTCCCTTGCATCCTCTTATTCATATTATTTATAAGACCATCAAGAAAGGCTTATTTATTTATTTATTTATTTTGTGATGGGGATTTAATCCAGGGGCACTTGACCACTGAGCCATATCCCAACCACTTTTTATATTTTATTTATAAACAGGGTCTTGCTGAGTTGCTTAGGGCCTTGCTAAGTTGCTGAGGCTGGCTTTGAACTCTCAATCCTCCTGCCTCAGCCTCTCGAGCTGCTGGTATTATAGGCGTATGCCACTGACCCTGGCATAAAGACTAATTTTATATTTTCTCTTTTTTATACTCTTTCCTACATAGGCCCAATCTCTGGTCCTTATTCTACTTCTGATCCACAATTAAAATGGACTCTGACTTATTTTGTTGTGTTTGGGGTTGACTCTTGTCAAGAGACTCTTGACATACTTAAGAAATGGCATCTGTTGGTTTCCCCTTATCCCTATCTTTGAGTGTTGCTCAAGCAATGTTAACTGGCAAGTCAGGGTGAATTTCCCTTAAAAATCCTCCTTATTTTTTGAACGCATTAGTAATTTCTGTAACAAGCCCAACATTTATTACGAATCCCACCCACACAGATGTGGGCTGGCAGCAGTCCTGCGCAGCCAGTGCCCCTCCCCCGCGTCACACCAGCTTTGCGTAGGAGCCTCGGTGGACGCTCACCCAGCCTGCCTTGGTAGCTACAGTTCATATGTTTGGAGAGTTTTCCAATTTTACCTTTGTGCTCCTTCACACTCTGAGACATGGCATTCTTACTAAATGATGAAAGTCCACCTGGTTTTGCAAATCAGGGGGTCGAATTAAGGCCAAAGCCCTAGAACATGTCCATCAATCAGGCATTTGTTGTTGCAATGATAAGGGTTGATTGAGAAGCTCAGCACAAATGTGTTCTGGTGATTCAGGGTTCCTCCTGAACCCATCAAAGTCCTACGGGGGAATCAGAAGTCGGAGCCAGGTATCATCCTGTGAAGTCTGAATGCCCTGTGTCACGTCATTCTTCCCCTCTCCCTACCCCTGGTGGACCTCTCCATCCTAACTCTGCTCCATCTCTCCCATTATCCCCCACCCAGACCTGGAGCATCTGGGCCTCTTTGGACTTGAACCTAGGAATACTAACTTGCACTATGGTTTTTAGACCATGTATTTCTTGTTTGTCCAAATAGTTGAGAAGCAACTTAGGATGGATGCCATGTCTCCCATCTCTTTGAAACTTCATCCCCCAATAACCACTTCAAAACGATAGCCAAATGTTGTAATATTTATGGCACCTACTGCATTTGCCCACACACTCTCTTGCTACAAAACAGCCTCTGGTTGGCCGTGTCTGAATTAGGTAATCACTTATTCATGCACAGGTGTGGACAAGGCCTTACTCTACTTCTCGTATGAGGAAATCCACACTGAGAGAGATTTCAAGGCAATTTCTGTTCACTTCTTCCCATGAGACCTTGGTTCCTGTAGAATGTCTGATCTATCCTTTACCTACTTTTATTTCTAAGACTCTAAGAGGTTGAGGAAAGATAGGAGTACACACAGGTGATTATGAGACTGTCAGCGACTGACGCACAAGAGAAACTCTCTTCTCTCCATTAGATAAGAATAAAATAGGGAGCCCTTGTTAGTCACTGAGGATAAAGTCATTCTAGCAGTGTATAGGTTTAGCTACAGAAAAAAACACTCCATTTATTAAAAAATAAGCAGAAGTACAATATTGAGGATAGTGTCTCAGCTCAGCACGGGAAACTCAGAGGAATGTATCCAGGAACAGAGGCCAAAACTCTTTTAATTTGTTGGGAATATGCCAGAGAAAATCAGAGAACAGATACAACACGGCTTGTCAGTCACCCCTCTGGTTTCAGGAGCACACTGCTCACTGCTGCCTCCAGGAAATGAGTCACCCCTTCCCAGAACTTCTCACAACTCAAGTTTAGTCAATCCCACGGATGCTCTGTCCTCCCACAAGAGCTGGACACCTGTGGCACTGAAGCACAGAGAGAGAGGTATGCATGGCACCCAGGGGAGGGTACGAAAGGAAACACCCAGGGGAGAGAAAGAGAGCCCAAGGAGCAGCACATCGCCATCAGGCTCCAGGGGAAAAGGCGGTTTCTGAAGCCCAAGCCTCCTGGATTCACCTGTGACAGGGCCCAGGGACACTTCTGCTACTCCTCACTGTCAGGCTCCTCATCGCTGTTCTCCCCCAGGGGAAATTCCTTGGTGGGCTTCTGGGTTGCATAGGTCCGGGTCTCCATGGGACAGTCCTGGCTCAGAATAGCCTGTAGCAAGTGACAAGAGAAATGTCTGCATATCTTTGAAGATCTCCCCTTTCCAGTTCCCCCACTAGATCATCCAAGTCCAATGCTGCTTAGGAAAGCCACAACACCCTCGGTCTGCTTCACGAACGTGCAGAGGCCTCACAGGGTAGCTAGGCACATCAACCGCAGTCAGGAAATACATCTGAGAGTCTTTTAACTGAATCCTAACATCATTAATGCAAGATATAGCAGGAAATTGGCTGAAGTTGGCAGCACCCTTCAGCAAACCTTCCTGTTGACTTTTGTTAGCCTCCAAATGTATCCCCTCCCACACAGACCCTCAGGGTGCTCATGCTGCCATAAGAGGAAAGGACCTTATTGACTAAGATCTTATGGATCTTTCTGTACTTTAAAAGCGATGACTTGATAATGATAATAGCAGAGTAAAATGAATGCATGTGCTGGGTAGAATTCTGCCCATTGAGGGCAGAGATAACTTGGTAATTGTTATGGTCTGGATGTGAGGTGTCCCCCCCGCAAAGCTCATGTGTGAGTCAATGCAAGAAGGTTCAGAGGAGAAATGATTGGGTTGCAAGAGTCTTAATTCAATCAGTGAATTAATCTCCTGTTGGGCTAACTGGGTGGTAACTGAAGGTGGATAGGGCGTGGCTGGAGGAGTTGGATCCCTGGGAGCATGCCTTTGGGGTATATATTTTGTTTCTGGTGAGTGGAGTCTCTCTCTGCTTCCTGATGACCACCTAAGCCACTTCCTGCTGCCATACTCTTCCAATGTCCTGTCTCACCTTGAGCCCCAAGGAATGGAGCCAGCTGTCTATGGATGGAGACCTCTGAAACTGTGAAGCCCCAGATGAACTATTGACAAGTTTTTCTTGTCAGGTGTTTCAGTCACAGCAGCGAAAAACCTGACTGAAACAGACATGGACATCTTGCTAGTAACTACCCTAACTACAGGATGCCACCGAAGGTCCCCTGCTCCCAGTTCTTCATGAGACTCTTTGGGAGTTTGCCATTTTCCGTTTCTTACTTAAGATCTTTCTTGACAGCCAGATAGGAGGCTTAAGAGAAGGGACAAAGGAAGGACACAAAGGAAAGATGGACATAAAGGAGGAACAAGAAAATGTGGCAAAGGGGAGAGATGACCAACAGAGGGAGGAAGGGGCCCGAGGTGGAAAAGGATAGGAGAGACTTTAGGGAGAAACGCGCGCTTTTTTGTTTTGTTTTGTTCACAAAGCCTTACAAGCTTCTCCTCCTTGGCTGGGGGGCTCCGCAGGAAGTAGCAGAGCGGAGCATAGCTGATGTTGATGACCCCAATGATGACCATGAGCCAGGGGAAACCGATGGCCCTCACGATGGCACCCCCGGTGGACGGGCCTGCAAAGAAGAACTCAAATTCACAAAGGTTCACGGAGCCTTTCTCGCCCGTGGGACATGTGCTGGGTGCGGTGGGGGACCCAAGGACATCGCGGTATCAAATAGCCTCACACCAGCTGGACATCAGCCAGCTGGCTCCACCTCTAGTGCATGTGTGGGAGAAAAAGGAGAGGGGGACACCCACATCTGGGCGCTGCCCTCTCCCCCATGCTACGCACCTATGGCAAAGCCCACACAAAAGGCCACGTCGGCAATGGCGTAGACACTCCCGTACACTGAGGTGTGGCGCAGGTCCACCAAGTGCCCCATGATGGGCATCAGAGAGGAATCCACCATGCCTGTGGCCAGGGCAAACAGGACACTGTGGGTCAGCAACACCCCCAGTTTTTACATCTCCTTCTCTCCTCCTGCCCTAAGCCCTGGGCCTGTTGAGGAGGCCATGGTGGGAATTATGAACCCATCTCTGGGTCCCGGCAGCTCTTCTCCTGCTCCTTCTGCCTTTCCACCTACCTCCTCTGGTGAGACAAGGAGGGGAGGAGCAGCCACCAAAGCCAACATCAGGGGCGTCTTGCCTTTGAGGGCACTTACCTATGGCAAAGCCAAGGCCTGCGTTGGGGCCAATGAGACCAAAAATACTGTGGGCCAGAGGAACCTGCAAGAGGAAGGAGGGGGACGTCATCAGCACCCCAGCCGGTTGTGGGGAGGGTGCAAAGGGTCTTCACCTGAAATGCACTTATCAAGCGTGTGCTTGTGCCACGTGGGTTAGCGCCTCGTGAAGGAGAATTTTCACCTCCATTTTAAAGACACAAAAACGGGCCTGGTACCATTTGGGTCAAACACCCTTCCCAAAGTTACAGTGGGTGCAGTGGGGGAACCTCCGACTCGGCTCTTTAGACCATCACAGTGGTCCTTTTCTGTTGAGGGACTGTCCCTCCTCACCCTTTGGCCTTCTCTACCCAAACACACACTCCTGTCCCCATTCTCCACTGAACGGAGTTGCCTCTCTTTTCCATGACAGACCCATCCACAGGTGCTATTTAAGTATGTAACTAGGTGGCCCCTGGAGCAAGAAGAATCCAACAGCCCATTAGTGGAAGGGACAGGTGGCATGGCTAGGGTACCACATCGGCAAGCTGGGAAACTCACCCTCACCGCCCGCTCAGCACCCCTGAACTCCCTTCTTTACCTCTTTTGAAGGTTCCTGACACCTTCCCTGGGCAACTGTCACCCAAACCCACCATCCCAGCGCACTCACCCCCCAAAGGTTTAGCGTACCATTTAGACATTCGCAGCTGGTAACATCCGGAGGGGTGACACCTCAAGAGGTGTTGTATTTACCAAGAGTATTGGTTAAGATTCACTGGGGGCTCCGCACTTTACAAGGATCACCTCCACCACCCGTGAGAGGCTACCAGAATCCTCTTGGGACAGACGGGAATACGGAGCTGACAGAGGTGATGCAAGTAGCTCAAAGCCAGTTGGGCGGCGAGGTGGAGATGGAGCCTGAGCCGCTGCTCACCATCAGGACCACCAGCCTGTCCTGAGTGCAGTTCTGTTCTCATCTCCCTGGAGCCCAGAGGCCAGTGTACTTATGATCTCCATTGGGGACCGGAGAAAATGTGGACTGAGAGCGCCTGACAGGAGCTACTGAATCTGAAAAAGCCCTTCTTCCTTCTTCCATCAGATGATATTCTGGTGCAGAGTCTGAGGCACAGGCAAGGGTTCTCTGTGACTTCGGGGGACCCGTCAGGGTGGACTGAGTGCAGGAAGTCATGAAATGCACCCTTTGGCTGGCTCCAGATGTAGATACCGGCATGCCTCACTTCGCTTGCTCTCTCCCAGAGCCGTGGCCTCCTGCTGCCCACTGCCCTGGCCTCCTTCCCGCCTCCCCTCAATGGCATGCCACTTCAGATGGTGGCATCGCTCTCAGGGCTAACTCCTGCCTACTCAGAAACAGCTTTTTTTGACAGCCTTTGCCAATCATTTTGAAGGAAATGGTCTTGAAATGGCTGGCTCTCCCGCCCTCAACAGGGCCTCGTTATACTTACACACAGCAAGCTGGCACCGACGACCACCATTCCCACCAGGGAGCACAGCCACCTGGGAGGAAAGAGCCGTCATCAAACGGTGCTCAGGGGAGGGGTCCCTTCCACCTGCCACCCCAGCCCTGCATACCGGCCACCCCTACCCTCCCTAAACCCAGCAGTCCCTTGGGACATGAGAAGGCAGGTGCGTCTTTATATGACCCAGGTCTCTCCCTGTCCTTTCCTTGCTGTGTCTCCTCCCTGGCTCAAAGCCGGGGCAGGTGGCGGGGACCTGCTGACTCAGGAGGCCTCAGCAGGCAGCCCTGGTCTCATGCTGTGTACCAGTTCACAATGCCTCCTGCTCTTCTGTTTCATTTGGCTTTACAGATCCATCTCAAAAATCACAAATCTCCTCCTATCCCATTTTATTTGGTCTCAAACATCCATCTCAATAAATAAATAAAACACGAAAATATCAATTTCTTTTCATCTCTAATTTCCTAAGTCAGTGCTTTTGAATTTATTTCAAAAGCCTGAACTCCAAAGATAACTTAAAGCTGTAACTGTTTTTCCTCGTAGCAGAGAAACAGAATTGGGGTTCGACTTCTCCACTCCCATTCCCATTCCCTTGGTGGCTTCTGAGGCTTTGCTGAAGAATTCCCTGGGGTTCCCTGGAGCACCTTTTGACAACCAATGCAATGCCCCAGCTGCCCAGTGGAGAGTAAGGGCTGTCCCTGTGTGCCCGCTGTCTCTTCTAGTAAGAGCTCAGGATCGTCCCCACTGCCACCCATCCCCCACCTCCCCTGGGTAGTTTTTATTGCTCTGTGCTTATCCTAATTTTCAATCTCAGAGAAGCAATTCCTCCTCCCAAGCACAGGGACAGGCTCTCCCATCTCACATTCCTATCACTCTTCCCAGATCCCCGGGCTACATACCGACCCATCTTGTTGGCCAACACACCAAAGAGATTGGTGCCGATGAGGTAGGACACGCTGGCAGGCAAGAAAGCTAGACCTGCAGAAGGACACAGAGCCTCACCTTGGAATGTGCTCAATTCATCGAAAACATCTTCTATGCTACAAGACACCGACGTCCCCCCTGGTGCCTTCCAGGATTCCCAGACCACTTTGTTTTATGGTTGGAGATCCATAGACAAACCCAGAGTAGAAGTTGTAGAACCCACATCGCTGCCCTCCTCATGAGCAGGGCTTCCTGTTTGATATGATACTTGGCTCCTGCATGGGCTCCTGCCATCTGCCATGGAACCCCTGGAGAGCCAGCACCATGCTGTTCAGACTCAGCTTCCAAAAATGTGAGCTAAATGAGTCTCTAGTCTATAAAGTCAGCCTGCCTCAGGCAGTGTGTCACAGTAACAAAAAAATTCACTAATACAGGAGATAATAATTCTTACTGGACGGGCTGGTTTTGAAGTATAAGGGAGATATTTAAGGGAGGCTTAAGGGAGATTAAGCACTTTGCACAGTGCCTGGAATGGACAAAGTGCCTTATGAGCACCAGCCTTAATTATTATCAAAAAGTCAGTGACAGGGTCAGGACCTGATCCATGCTTCTCGCTCCAATGCTGGATGTTCGCATTCTCCCACCCTACCCATGTGGCAGCAAAGATGACTCTGGTGTAAGGGCCTGCTTAGAATCAGCAATGTGAGTTTCCTTGAGTTCCACCAGCCCTCTCTGCACGTGGGCCTGGAGGAAACGCACACAGCCCAATAGAACACATTCATTACAGCTAAACCCAAAGTCAACAATCTACCAGATCCTAGCCGACAGCTTGTTTGCTTTTTTTTTGTTTTCCAGTGGTACTAGGTACTGAACCCAGGCACACTCTACCACTGAACTACAGCCCAACCCAGCTGCTTATTTGCTTTTAATATTCTCTTCTGTGGAGTAGCAGTGAAGCACACCTTAGTGTATTTGCTTACTCTATCTGCACAGAGTGGCAATCTCTTTAAACTGTGCCTCTGTGTTTATATTTAATTGCCTTAAAAAAGTTTAGAGGTTATAACTACTCAACTGTTTATCTGATTGTTGAAACAGGCACTTCTGGGAAGCTCTCTGGCCTAGAAATGACCACTTGGCATCATTGTAGATGGTGTGAAATCTGCTAAATGAGATTTTTCCCAATCTATGGGGCTTGCTTATTAGGACCGGCCATATCTCGCTTTGAGTTGCAGACGAAGTGCCTATCAACACAAGCTTTTCACAGCGTGCCTTCAAGGGATAGCAGATTACACACAGCTGTGACTATCAAGATGGTTTCAACCAAACAATGATGAAAATAATAGCAATTATTATTGACTGAGTATATTCCATGTTCCATAAAGTGTACTTATCCTTAAAATGATTACACACCTCAAAACAACTCTAAAAATTATTTCCACCTTTGCAAATGAGAAAAGCGGAGATCAAAGTGTTGAAATAACTTGTCCAACATGACAATTAATAAGTGATCAGATCAGAATTCAAACCCAAGTGGACATGTTTCTAAAGCCTGGGTTATTTCCTGCACTTGAGGACAGTTGCTAGCACCCAATGGATCCCATGGCAAAGACTGTGTCGCATCATGATCAACAAAGTTGTCCCCTTTGCTCCTCCCAGAAACCTGGAGAGCTGTTCTTCATGTAGAACAGAGGTTTTTAAAGTGTGGTCACTGAGCAGTTCACTAGGAGCACAGACTCGTTTTTCCTGACCTGCTGGCCAGCACCCAGCAAGCACTCCAGGTACCTCCAATGTCATCATTGGAGAACTTTGATGTGAGACTTTACAGATGCAGAGAGCACTAGGAAAAGCTGTGGGAGATGCTGGTAAATGGTAACTGAGTCACTGGTAACTGAGACTGGTAACTGGGTTGCTGAGGAAGGACTTCCTCATGGTGTAGTTGCTTGCGGGTACCAGTAGCCTAAGTGGCCAGACCCTCAGGCTAGGGGGGTATTATCTGCACTGAACACTGACTAACTCAATTAACTGTCATGGTCAGAAGCAGTTTCAGCCCAGAAAAATTCAATTTGGACCTAGGAGTGCAGCTGGGAACCCTGCTTAGAACTGTCCCCTTAAAAATTAGATTTAGTGCTTTCTGTTGCATGTTGAGCTGTATCAGGCTCTTATCAGCTTCCCCTCGGGCCCCATAAGCCTCTCTTCCCTGCAGTGACTGAGTCATCTGCACGTAGCAGTCTCTGTCCCCTTTCCTCAGGCTTTCCAGAAAGGGCTGGAGCCTTAGAGGAGTCACAGAGTCTGGCCCCAGAGCTTTCCACGGGGATCCAGAGCTGAGTACCTTCCCCAGGGGACAGCTATAGGGCATCCTTCTTGAGCATCATTTTAGAGATAAACAACAACAACAATAACAAAACAGCAAAGAGGGATGGGGAGTGGAAGAGAGGAAGTGTGGGTGGACGTGGTATCATGTATTATGTACAGGATAAGACAGTCCCACACCTGTCATTTATTCTTTTTTTTTTTAATATTTATTTTTTAGTTTTCTACAGACACAACATCTTTGTTTGTATGTGGTGCTGAGGATCGAACCCGGGCCGCAAGCATGCCAGGCGAGTGCGCTACCGCTTGAGCCACATCCCCAGCCCCTGTCATTTATTCTTACAGTCGGTATGGATGGCAGTGGTGGTGCATATTAAAATTGCACATGGGACAAAGCATTTCTACACCTGAATCACTTATTCCTCCAATTCCCTCTAAACTAGATAGTTACTTTCCCTTTCAACTAGAAAGTTATTTGACACTTCAGAGGTGAAAAAGGTGGTTTGCACGGTTTATACAGCTAATCAATGGAGCTGAAACAAAAACCTAAGTCTTCTGACTTCATTAATATTTATTCATTCCAGCACAGAGCTAGGTATGTGGGCTCTCAAGAGTCTCCTTGATCCCTCCCCCCATGTCCTTTCTTAGGCTACTTTTCTGAAGAATTTCCCACCCACTGGGGCCAATTCATGGATGTGGACATGGAAGGTAATTCTGTGATGGAAGCTCATTGTCCCCCTGAGATGTTAATGACCTGGACTTGATGATGCCTTTTGATTACCTGTGGAAGGGCCCACAGCACTCACCTTCTGCCCAAGCCCAAGGCGGGGACCAGGTCACTTACCTAACTGCCACTCAGGGGAGCACATGGTCTGCATCATCCAGATGGGCAGGGTGGGCTCCAGCATGGCCACTCCCATGTTGGCAAAGCAGATGGAACCTGGCAAGGCGGTTCTGTGGGCCACTGTGCCTGAAGCCCAAACCCTCCCGGCTCCGAGGGAAGCCATTGCCGCCTTACCTGCAGCCACCAGGATATAAGGGTCCTTGAGAAGCATAAGCAGTGGGGTCCCTTTGGCACTCTGAGGACAAGGACAACAAGAACTTCCATTTGTACAGTGTTTACATCCCTCTTATTTTCACAGAAGCTGAGAATGTGCACACAGGACCTTAGAGACCATCTATCGCGACTCCTTCACTGTAGAGATCTGGAGACCCAAGTCCAGGGAGAGAAAGGGACCTGCCCAATGTCACAGCGAGGTGGAGGCAGAGCCTGTACTGTCCCACGAGCAGGGCGGGGCTTGATGGGAGTCACAGAGTGGGACAACACATCTAGATGTGATCCCTGCCTCCAGATGACTGTCAGGCAGGTCAGGGTAAGTGGTGGCAGGGGCGGGGTTAGACATCTAACAGGGGTTCCAGGGATTTTCCAATAGATCCCCCTGGCACCAGTATTTGCCTAGAACCACAGGCAGAGTGCTCCATCCCACTCTGCATAAAAACACTACCTCGGGGGACTGGAGATATAGCTCAGTTGGTTGAGTGCTGGCCTAATATGCACAAGGCCCTGGGTTCGATCCCCAGCACCACCAAAAACAAAACAAAACAAAAACACTACCTTGACTCCTCCAGCTGTCTGAATTATTCCTTTCCACCATTTTGAGCCACACTGGACTAGGAGCCTAAACACTGGGGTTAAAACACCAGCCCAAATGACCAGTTCTAACTTCCCTTTCCCTCAAGATGTACCTTGTCCCTGCCACACTTGGCCACCCCACTCTCCTTCCTGCATCCCAGCTGCCCGCCACCATCACTGCTGTCTTTGCTTCAACTACCTGGTTTCTCAGTTCCAGGGTTCCTCGTCCTGCCCACTCTTCAAAGTCAAGCTCAACTGGCTCCTCCTTTTCCACAATGTCCTCTGACTCAGTAGCTGAAACTTCTCCCTTTTTCAAGCTTCCGGAGCATTCTGTCCTAATCTCCTATGGTGCATACTGTAGTCAATCTTGTAAGAGATCTGAGAGTTTTGATATGATACACACCAGGTAAATTAAATATAGAGACCCTAAAGTAAAAAGAGCATGTCCTCATCCCAAACATAGTTCAAAGAAACTGATGTAAATCATAAAAATACACATAAAAAGTCCAATAAACTCTTTTTTTTTTTTGCAAACACTCCATTTCTAGGAATTTAAAGATCACTGCCAACTTTCTAAAATGAATGCATATAAAGTTATTCATTGTAGCATCATCTGTAACTGCAAACTACTGAAACCTACCTAAATGTTCCAAAAAGAAACAGAATACACAGAGTGGTGGACCATACAGCTTCAGAAGCAATGCAGAACTCTATGTACAGATGAGGAGTGGTTTTCAGAATACATTGTTAAGTGTGAAAGAGAAAGGAGAATGCAAAGACTATAGAGTATGATAACTTTTGTGTAAGAAAAATTGGAGAAATAAGAGAACACATGTGAACTATTTATTTTGGGGAAAAATGCAAAATGCATAGGAAAGATAAACTGAAAAACCAAGTGATTGCTCATGAGCAACAGGGTTAAAGAAGGGGAAGGGTAGAAAGCTCATGGAGAGATTGACATTAGAATACCTTTTTGAATCATTTTGACTTTTAGATGATAGTGTACTTTATATTCAAAATATGAAATTGTGTTCATGTTATGGATGGAATTGTACCCTCCACCAACTCACAGGTTGAGCACAATTCCTTAATGTCCTATTCTAACATGAGGACTTGGGGGAAATAATTAAAACTAAATGAGGTTTACATGAGTGGAATGCTGATCTGATAGGAGCAGTATCTGTGTAAGAAGAGGAAGGGACACCAGTGATCTCTGTCTCTGTGCACAGACATCAAAGAAAGACCATGTGGGGTCACAGTGAGAGAAGGTAGCCACCTGCAAGCCAGGAAGAGAGCCCTCACCAGAAACCAACACATTGATCCACACGTTGATCTTGGACTTTAGCCTCCAGAGCTCTGAGAAACTAAATGTCTGTTGTTTAAGTCACTGAGCCCATAGCATTTGTTATGGGCAACTCAAGTAAACTAACAAATTAACAAGAATGGAAAAAAAAAAAAAAAAAAACTAAAATCAAATGCAAAGAAAAACAAGTGGACACAACTGAATTTGAAGTGCACCATGCATCATATAATCACACTAAGGGTGAAAAAAACTAACATAAAAATTTCTAATTGCAGTACTTTGGTCATATTCCCCACATTCAAGGAAAAAGAACTGAATGCTATCTTGAATGCTTTCTAGCAAGCTTGCTTTTGGGTGTATGGGTGTACAAACTACAAGCATTGTAGGACTGCATAAAAAGGTAAATGTCTGGACTTGGGGGGGTGGGGGCACCAGGATTCTCTCTATGGAGAAGATTGAGGAAAGCAATAAAAAGTAGAGTTGGACTGGAGGCAGAGGTCTCAGTATGAACTCCTGTGGATATACCGGCTCTGTCACTGAGATGGCATAAAAACAAGGACACCCCCATAGCAGTGGGACACCAAGTGCCCATGATTTGGTTTCTAAACACCATCCCCCATTAAAAGGAACCTGAGATTCCTGGATAAATAGTTGATCCCAGGGCTAGGGGCCGGGATAGGAACAAGATGAGCATGTGACATATATTTGTATCACAAAGCAAAAAAATTACTCAAAAAAAGTCTGTGGGCATGTTAAAATGACTTTGAAGCCAGTTTGAAAGTGTCTACACTTGCTAAATCTACAACAATTTGAGCATCAAAATAAACAGAGATGGTTATAAACTACAAGCCACTGAATAAAATAAAAATCCATGAGTTCAAACTGCAAATAAGCAAATAAATGAATTGTATATATATTGACATATAATGTGTATAAATACGTAGTTGTGTATAAAGAGAGGAAGAGAAAAAATGGCTATTTCTTACAGAAAAATAATGCCAACTGTTGATATGGGGGAACCAGTAAAATAGAAATTGCTACATTTTGCAAACATCATAGTAAACATTGGTTCAGGCAAGGATCATTGATGGATAATAAATCTAGGGGGAGTTGATTTTTTGAGGGAGATGAGAGTTTTATATGTTCTTATAGTGTTTCTCACAGATTGTCAGTACAACGTGAAAGAGAATAGCTACACATGGAAGAGACCAGTCAGCTCCTTGACCTAGGGATGAGAGACCAGGATGAGAGATGAATAGGTGCCATATGACACTCTAGAGGAGACGGGATCACTCAGGTGATGTGACAACAGAGGCTGCAGAGCCCACAGTGGATCATGAGGACACAAAAGGCAAACCAAATTTAGAAAGATTCTAGAAAGTAAAGGTTGGTGTTCTTCAGAAATGTCAGTGTCCTTCCTCAGTCTATACCCAAAGGACTTAAAAACAGCATACTACAGGGACACAGGCCCATCATTGTTTATAGCAGCACAATTCACAATAGCTAAACTGTGGAACCAACCTAGATGCCCTTCAGTGGATGAATGGATAAAGAAACTGTGGTATATATATACACCATGGAATATTACTCAGCATCAAAGAGAATAAAATGGAGAATATAATGCTAAGTGAAGTAAGCCAATCCCCAAACACCAAATGCTGAATGTTTTCTCTGATATAGATGATATGAATGCTGATTCATAGTGGGGTTGGGGGGGGGCATAGGAGGATTAGATGAACTCTAGATAGGGCAGAGGGGAGGGAGAAGAAGGGAGGAGGCTTGCGGGTAGGAAAGACGGTGGAATGAGATGGGCATCATTACCCCAAGTACATGTATGAAGACACAAATGATGTGACTCTGTGTACAACCAGAGATATGAAAAATTGTGCTCTATATGTGTAATATGAATTGTAATGCATCCTCCTGTCACATATAAGAAATTAGAATTAAAAATAATTTTTAAAAAGTATAAATAAAGTCAAAATATTGCAAATAAGAAAAAAAAATGTCAGTGTCTTGAAAGACTGAGACTGAAAAACTTTTTTGGATTATGACACAGGAGTAATTCTGAGTCCTAACTGGAGGGGAAAAAACCTGGTAAGAATAATGACAAATCAAAGATGGACTGTAGATTAAAGTGCTGTAGCCACATCAAATCAATGGGATCCAGAACTCTACTGTCACTGCATAGGAAATATCCTTGTTCTCAGAGAAAACTCTGAAATATTAAGGGGTAAGGAATCATATAAGCAATGTACTCTCAAATCACTCAGGAAAAGATCAGAAATAATAACAATAATAATAAGATAGGGATGATTAATAACAATGGTAAAATGTGAAGAACCTGGGGATATGGGAGTTCTCTGTATTATGCTCACAACTATTCTGTAAATTTAAATTCATTTCAAAATGAAAAGTTTTTGAAAGTCTAATGAAACTCTGGTAATTTTTTTGCCCCCCATCAAGTTCTTCCTAAAAATGTCCTGATGCCCTTCTTCCCTGGTATCCCATGCCTGGTTTACTTGTTACTTATTTCAGGATTCATCATCAGTCCCGGCCCCAGGTCCTCGTGGCAGTGGTAGAACCATCTGGACGCATGTCCCTGGTCCCAGGCAGGGCTAGAGCTGCATTAGGACCAAGCACATTCCAGGCCGGGGAGTCCCTGCAGAAGGTATTCCGTGTTCCTTGCTCTGAAGAGTTTCCCTCCCCAGTACCCAGACATTCTACTCCTACAGCCCGTTCCCAAAGGGTGACGCCAAATCTCCAGGTCACGGTGGGGAACTCTCAAGGTGCCAATTATACCACAGTTCCAGATGCTTCTCTGATTACCTTCACTGTCTCTATCTATAGAATGAGGCTAAAAACAGTCCATTATTCATGGACTTTATAAGATAAAGCATAGACAGAGATCCTGGGACACAAAGATCATCAAGAACTTTTATGTATAATTATAATTACTTCCAGAATAGCTTGATGGACCATAGTTTGCAAGATCAGTCTTTAGGTCAGACTTTCTCATACACTTCCACACTTTGTCATTTTTCCTCCTGCATGTTGAGTAATTCATCACAATATGATTTGATATTGATTTCCCAGACCATCTTTGGTTTGAAATCAGACAAATATCAACCCTGATATTTACTAACCGTGACAGAATGAGAGTTTGTTAGGGATGCTCTTAGAGGATGTCTTTTATTGGGGAAAGGTTATCTGAAGGCCTCGTCTTCCCTATCTCTAAAAAAAGATTTCTTTGACTTTTTTTTTTTTTTTTTTGGCACCAGGGATTGAACCCAGTGATGTTTAACCACTGAGCCACATCGCCAGCTCTTTTTATATTTTTATTTAGAGACAGGGTCTCACTGAGTTGCTTAGAGTCTCGCTAAATTGCTGAGGCTAGCTTTGAACTTGTGATCCTCCTGTCTCAGCCTCCTGAGCTGCTGAGATTATAGGCATAATCTTTCTTTGGTCTTTTATGGGTCTTTTCTCCATCCTTGTCCAATTTTAGCTGGACTCTTTTGCCATTGCCCATACATCCCCCAAATGTAACCCAGCCTGGGAGCCCAAGTACAGATCTCATTTTTCCTGACTCTGTTCCTCTTCATCTTCCAGTGGTTTGACAGCTTGTCTGGGTTCCTACCCCTGGCCCTTCTGTCTACCTCTATGCAACAGAAGTCTGTGTCTACTTACTTCAGGAGAGACTTTGGAAGGCTTCAGGATGCAAAGTTGAAGTGCTAAGAAAGAAGACGAAGAGAGACAGTAAATTCCCTTTGTTCACTCATTAGCTGGGGCTCCAGTAAGAGCCACGTTGCTGCCACCCTCTAACTCCCTGAGTTTCTTCCCTCTTTTCTAGGATGGGGGTGTCCTTGATCCATGTAAACACGTGCACACTGACCCCACAGCCTAAAGCACTCCCGTCCTGACCTGGGCTACCACTGACCAGGGTCCTAGTGCTGACTTACCTCCATCCAACAGCGCCAGGAAGGCCAAGATGAGGAAGGGAGCAGACTTCCCAACAAACTCGTACATCACACTTCCAAAGGGAGCGCCCACTGGGAAGGCAAAGCAGCACAGACCCCGGGAGTGAGCAACCCCAGCCTCAGAGGCTTATCCGCGTTACCCACCAGGGGCCAAACATCACCTGGGCTTCTGGAGATTCAGACATGGAGAAGACCCCGTCCCTGTCCCCCAAGGAGCTCACTTTAGAGTGAAGAAAATATGAAGGGCAGGTTCAAGAAATTGTCACTGTCAAGATTGACAGTAAAATCGGATGCACAAAGTGCTGTGCAAACACAGTGAGGTGGGTCAGAAAGTCCTGGTGGCCACAAGGCCTTTGCCAAGTACAGAGTGCCTCGTGGGAAAAAAGAAAAAGTATTGCAAGAAGACCAAAGAGGCGTCAGAAAAGAGCGTGTTGCTACAGAAGAGAGGGGAGAGAGTTGTTGTTGGTGTATGAGTGTTTGGGGACGGGGGTGGGGTGGGGAGCAGAGGTGGAGAAGGTTGAGGTCACTTAGTCAAGGGCCCCAGGTGGTCAGATGAGGTGTCTACTGAGCTTTTTGATCTGGGGCTAAGCTCAGTTCCTTTCAATGGGAGAGAAACACACCACCGGCTCTGGGCTCAGGAAGGAGGAAACGTGAAAGAGATCAGGCAGGAGGCTGGTGCCATGTTCCGACCCAGAAAGGGTGAGGAGCAGCCCTTGAAGTGGCTGCAGAGGGTGAAACGAGCCTGTTCATTTGGGAGTGACTGTGAGGAAGGACCAGAGTGCACCAAGTTTAAGGCTGAGTTTTGGGAAGATGAATGCTAACATAGAGCAGGGCTTTGTTCCCTCTGTAGTTGTACAGGGTGGGGACAGCTGGGAAGGAGACTTTGGGCATCTTCTCCTCAGTGGGCTTGTAGCCTCCTGGAGGGCAGGACTATGTCTGGGGTTCTTACCTATTGCCCATTGTTAGCATTGTGCTTGGCATGTAGTATGCACTCAGCAAAAGTAAGTGGCTTTTGGACTAGCAGATTAAAACACGTGAAGGATGAGCCTCGAGGAACGCACAACCTTATGGCCTGGCCGAGAGCTTGGGATTTGAAGTGCAGAAGATCTGAAGTTCTATCCTGGCTCTGTTGTTGCCTGACTCTATGACCTTGGATGGCTACTTAATCTTTCTTATCCTCAACTCTAACCTGGGGACCATTATTCATCCTTCGGGTGGCAGTGAGGAATAAAGGAAATTATATCTGTGATGAATTCAGCAGAGAATCTGGGTGGGGAGAGCACACTCTCATGTTGAAAGCATGGAGATTCTGACATGGAGAAGTAGAGATACGGCAGGCAGAGGAAGTCACTAACACGGGGAGGTCCGTTCCCTTGGACAGGCTAGCTTTCTGGATCTCTCTGAGGTCCTTATGAACTGCACAGCTTATTAAAGAAAAAGAAATGAAATCTTCCCTTGGTGATATTGGTTTTTGGAGGGTGGTACCGGGGATTGAACTTAGAGGCACTTGACCACTGAGCCACATTCCCAGCTGTATTTTGTATTTTATTTAGAGACAGGGTCTCACTGAGTTTCTTAGTGCCTTGCTTTTGCTGAGGCTGGCTTTGAACTCTCCATCCTCCTGCCTCAGCCTCCTGAGCTGCTCAGATTGCAGGTGTGTGCCACCACGCCCAGCCCTACGTGATTTTTCTGAAGGAGTCCACCTGTGATTGAGCCAGGAAGAGAAAGGAAATACTTGCTCATCTTCCACAACCCAGGACAACTGCCTACTGGAGCCATCTTCCAAGGGTCTGTCTGCAGTGCTCCCAACCCTCCCGAACCTAGAGTTGCAGCAAGATGCCACTTACCCAGCACTCCCAAAGCCAGGCCCCCCAGGGCAATTCCCATGGCTCGCCCTCTCTCATAGTCATCAGTGTAGACACTGGCCAGCATCCCAAGACCTGAACAGAGAATGACAGAGGGAGTTGGCACCTGGGAGGGCTCTGTCTGCCTCTCTCAGAGTCCTTGGTCTCTGCTCTATCATGTCGTGACTAATAATCTTAGATAGAGTTTCAGTTTGAGGGGTGTTACAAAACTTATCCCATAGTATATTGCAAATACTGTCCCCCACTGGTCCCTCAAATGTCCACACTACTCATTTCTTCTGGGCATTAATAGAAATGCAAAGGCTTCTGGGAAGGGTGACACAGACGACCACTCTCTAATTGTGCCATATTTCCTAGTGTTTGATCATGTCCTGGCCCATTTCCCTGCATGAGGGGGCTCTGGAGCAGGTGAGAGGAAGGAGCACCTACGAGCAGAGACTGTTCCACTCAACATGGTGCCCAAGGGGGGGGGCAGGAAAACACCAAGCACCCGGAGCACGGCCTGAGCTGGCAGGGCACAGCACCCACAGAACAGCATAAAATATCAGCCTCACAGGATGCCATGAAATGTTTGACAATACTTAGCAAACTCTGATGTTATTACATGTTTATTATTATTTATTATTGATTATTATGTTTATGGCAGTTCCTATAAAATAAGAGGGAGAAAGGGAAAGAAGGGCACTAAGTAAAAACCTGGCCTGCTTTATGGTTTTACTTGGGCTTATTCTGAACTGAGCTAGCAGCATTATTATTATATTATTCCAGGATGTTATGCCAGACTTAGGGATCCATGGCACTGCCAGCCACTCGGCAGCTACCTTGTTCCTGAATCACAATTTCTTCCTACCAGGATGAGGTTTTCCTTAATTAATTTTCTCATATAAATCTTTTAGTGATATTATAGTGTCTGAGTAAGAGGTGGTAGGAGATGTCTGTGTGTGTGTGTGTGTGTGTGTGTGTGTGTATACACGCACATGCGTACTGAAGATGTCAGCATTACCTGCAACAGATGAAAATGAAGATCCGATGCCTTGAAGGGTTCGGGCCACAAACAGCAGGGTATAAGTGGCAGAAAAAGCAAACACTGGGGAGAGAATATCAAGAATGCTCCAGTTAGCAAACTGTGTTTGATTCCCCAGCCATCAGACAACCTGCCCGTGACAAGCAGAGATGAGTCATTATGCATATGTTTCAAGAAAGCACGATGATGATTTGGGCTTTCTGTTCTTGAAGTTGTCCTTCTAATCTCCCCAGCCTTCACTCAGGACTGATTTTTATTTTTAGGACTGATTTTTTAATTGGCAAGAAGACTGAGAAACCGCAGACGCATACCAAGTCACCACACAGAGCAGATGGAAGGCCTGGTCTCCACATTTCTTGCTGAGAGCTGCATATCTAAGTCACTGGAATTAGGGATGTTTGTGAAGCCCAATGGCCTGGTCAAGGAATTGGTTCCTAGCTCCTACTTCAAAAGATGTTGCCTCCTCCATAACACCCAGATTTGGCCTTTGTCATTACTGGGCCACATTGGGTCATCTGGAGTACTGTGACAGGAACTTGTGGACACATCGTAGACCACAGGATAGAAAATACCTTGTGATTCAATCATATCCTTCCCCCTACTTTATGTCAGAAGATCTTTTAACCAAATCAAATTAGTCTGTATTAAATATTAATAAATGCACAGCTCTGCTAGACTCTGCGAGCAAAGTGAAAATAAAGAGAACATCCAGTTCACGGAAACTGAACCAAAGAGGAATAAGTTATCCAAAACTAAATCACAGGGTGTTGGTGGTCAGGTTGGTAGATGCAGACGTGCCTCACCCTCGATTCCAGAACAGTGTCTCCTAAGGAGAGGAGAATCCCTCCCAAAGTGTCTGAATCAGAGAATGTTAATCCTCTTGCCCATTCATTATAGGTGTCTCTGGTTGGGCTTGTAATCTTCTTCAATTACTCCCCGACATGATCACACATTGTCTACCAAACACGCACATTCCTGCTGTCTCCCTTGCTGGCCTCCAGTGCCCTTTCTCAGACTTTCTGATTTCCAGTCCACAGAGTGGGCCAACTGACTTTGACGTGCCCAGGACTTTCTTAGTTTTAAAACTGAAATTCACACTTTCTGGGAAATCCTTCGATCCTGGGCAAAACAGGATGGTTGCTCACCCCGTTTAGGAAGATCAGAGTAATTTCCTTTCCCCTTTGCACATGGCCCCTGTTTAGTTCCCAACTACTTTAAGCCTAGTTCCCGGACAGGGAGATTGATGGGTAGTAACGGGCATCAGAAACCTCTTTTTAGCATGTTTGAAGACCCTTAAATGAGGCTACATAGGATATCCTAAACACCAAATGTATTTTCTTTTGGTTAGAATTAGGCCAATTTAATTTAGCAACACTGGTGATCGCATGGAAATACTCATTTCTATTTAATACATATAGTTTGGTAGATAAGAAAAACTTTAAAAATATGAGTGCTTATCAGAGAACGAGGAAAGGACCTTATGCTAAAGAGTCTGGTTCCACTAATACACGACATTATATTATTTTGCTGGTGTTTGTCATGTCTCCCAGGCAACCACCATCTGCCCCTGGGGCTGGAACCATGACTGCTGTCCTTTAAGTTCCATAATACATATGCTCCATACGATTTTATGAAATGAATTCGAAGTCTTATTGGATGACATCGTTTTTTAATTTGCTGTCCAGCAAGGACCAAGCTTTAGAAGTTCACTGGACACTATGAACTGTAATTTCCTCATTTTCTTTGATTTAGAACAGCATGAGGAAGTTGTAGTTCTCAGGTGAAACTGCATTTCTTAAGTTCCTGTATTTTGCAGTCTTCCTGCCCTGAATGCAACAAATTCTCATCAAACCTTGGTTTGGTAGGAGTCCAGTCCTATGCTGGGATGGAAGAAAAGACGAGAAGGAGGAATAGAGAAAGATAAGTAACAGAAAGATAAGAAAATCAAGAGGGAGAAAAGGTTATATTGCTGGAGAGCAGGGAATTACTAAAGGTAGCAGGAGCTACCAGTGTGCTCACAGGCTCTCCCCATCTATTAATCCCCAAACGAGGATCCCCCATTTACTCCTTTTTATTTTTCATTCTCAGGATCAACTACTTTTCTTGCTTACTGTTTTTATTCCATCTCCATTCTATTTGGAATATTTAGCTGATACAGGATAGGCTCTCTAGTCTTCTCATTTATTTAACAAATTTACTTTGCTAAACTATAATCTTTATTGGGAAGTTGAAGACTTTCTGGAATTTTCCAGTTACTACTGTCCAACTTTTTTTTCCTTTCAATTAGCTGTGGCATATTTTTCTTTACCATGGCATATTAGAATAATTTGATCTTTGCCCAAGGCTGGGAGGTTTGCATGAAATTCGCTGAAATTCACATGCATATGTGAATGCTCATGTACATACACACACACAAACACACACACACAAACACACATTAATATATATTATATAAACAGCCTTTATGATTTCCACTGATAAATGAAATATCTGTTCTCCTTCAGCAGAATAGACAAATTCCAGCTAGACTAAGTTGTCACTACTATCCTAGTCCCCATTCCAAAAATTGCAAAGCATTCAAATCAATGTCCCAGTCCAATTAGATGACTAATTACCGGATGGGCTAACCTGACCTTGATCTCTATGCTGCACTCACATGATAAAATCAGAGGTTTCAGTGAAGGGGAGAACAGGGGAAGCATATTACTTACTAACAGTGGAGAGAAACATGATAACAAAGCCAGCGAACATGGGGATGTGATAGCCAATCCTAAAAGGGAATCAACAAAAGAAGATACGTTTCCAATGGGCACTCACACACATATATATTTTTTTAAATGCTAGTGGAAACAGAAATGCGGTTAATTTGAGTTCGTGGTAAAACATGTCTCTGAATGCAAGAGTGGAGGTGGAATACAGCATGCGAATGACTCCATGCAAATAAACAAACATGCAAATTTACCTGCAGACTGAGGCCAAATCCTCTTCCAAAAAGGCCAAACTTCTTTCAGAAAGATATACATTCTATAGAATGTAATAGAATGTATATCTCCTCAAAACATTGGGATCGTCCCTCAAGTGACTAGGCAGCCATACTTTAGAGGGCATTAGGACTGTCCCATTCCCACCTGGGTCCTATTCAAGCTATGTTCCAGAGAACGGAAGGAACATGAGCTCTAATTGCTGCTCACTGGTTCTCTTCTTGGCCCTCAATATTCATTACATCACTAGGGAAATCAGAAGTTTACAATGTCTCACCAATAACATGTCATCCTCTGAGGCTTTGGGGTAAGTAGCTTTCCAAGGAGCTGATCCCCTGGGTCCCACAGTGTTCCTTCTTTTTTCTTTCTAATCACCCATATGAAACCTCTGCCCAGCCTACTATTCCTGAGCCCACGGGTACCCTGTGGGGTATGACACCCTCTGAGATACCTGTTGGTGAGAGGTCCCACGAATGGGTTGACCAGAAGTTGCATCAAAGCCTTTGAAGCAAACAGAACCCCAACCCGGATGTTCTCTTCCTCCAAGAACTCTGTGCCCTGCAGGCAGTTGTTTCTATGAGCTGTGTTGGCTTCGGTGACTGGAGGAGGGACAGTGCCAGAAGAGCCATTTGTCCAAGCTGTGCCCCTGGGTGCACTTTGTTCCACAGCTATGGTGATATTGTCAAAGAAGGAGAAGATGGTGGCGAAAGCAGGAAAGGTGAGGGCCGGCTGGGAACTCACAGAGAGGCTGGCATGCCCAGAAGAGTTGACCTCTTTGAACTCCGTGGCATACAGGAAGGTGGGCACAATGGGCACTGAAAGTCAATGAAGACCAATCATAAGGGTTAGGGACAGATTATATTTTGCCACTACTAGGTTTAGGGATTACTTTAAGGTCCCGTTTTATGCCAAAGGAAGACATTTATTAACTGACATCCTTTAAGGTGAGCTAAAGACTGTGCCTGCCCAAACTGTGCTGTTAGCTAAGGGACCTGCATTCCAACCATCATGTCACTGGTCCGCCCAGATTCATGGATTCTGCATGGGCCAATTTTCCTACTCACTGAGATTTATTTACAACCTGAAAATCAATACTAATTGAGCTATAATGATATTTTGCAGACCAATATAGATCAGTGAGGCACCCAATGTGCACGTTCCCACTTCAGTGAGATCTGGGACAGTTCCCTGGTACTTGAATCCCAGCTCTGGCACCTGTTAGCAGGCAGCCTCAGGCATATCATTTTATGCTTCTTTGTTAAAAAAAAAAATCTACCAGGATGCTTTGTTTTTAGGATTTAAGATTATAATCTATGTAGTGGGGGAGGGGCTTGTGTGCTCATATTTCCTCCTAGGAGCAATGATTCATTATTTGCTAATCCAGCACTTGTGACAGCTTTACAGAACATAATTATAACCATAGAACCACAAATAATGAGAATTGACTGCATTGGATTAGCCACTTGTCTCAGGAAGACTCTTATTTAAAATAGTATATTTTACCCAGGGGCAACAAATTAGTAACATTTATACCCTGGTACAATATAACATAAAGATTAAGGGAGTATCATCTAGAAAAAGGAGAACTCTGAGGAAATGAACTGCAAGAAGGGTAGGGCTTGATAGAAGTTGAATGTCCAAATGTCGTGTGCCATTTTTAAAGGACAGAGCCTAGGGAGGCATGGCTCCCAGAGACAGGATGGGGAAGCAGAGGGAGACCACTTCCTCCTTTCTGGCCAGACACTCTCTGAACCTCCTTCTCTTTGAACCTCTGGAGTCATTAGAAATGGCAGGAAGACTTGGTTACAGTAGGCAGTTTCCCCTGGCCCCTAGCAACCTCTATATGTTTTCCACCAGAAAAATAAGTCCACTCACTGCTGAAATGAAGCAGGGTGTGTTGCCTAGTGGGGTCCAAAGCAAATTAACTCTCACCAGGGAGACCCCCAAACGTACCCACCACAGTAAGCAGCATGTTGTCCAGAAGCAGGGCAACAAACACCACCACAAGCACCAGCTGCCGGGACCCTCTGCCTTCCTCCAGCAACCGCTGAGGAGCATCCAGGACGGTGCGAAGCATGGTGGGGCGGGGCTCGGGGCTGGGGATGGCTTCTCCTCCAGGTGCTCAGAGGCACCTGCCGCAGCCCTGCAGCCGCCCTATACAAGAGGAGGAAATTTGTCCCTGTGAGCGAGACTCATTGTTAAAAAGATAAGTGCAAAGGGTTACAAGTAGCAGGAGTGTTTAAAAATTTTCCATGTTTGTCCCTCCCTTTATTTATTTTTTTCTTTTTTTTTTTGCAGTGCTGGGGACAGAACCCAGGGCCTCATGCACAGTAGGCATGTGCTCTGCTAATGAGCTACACCTTCATTCCTTTTAAAATTCTATTTTGACACAGGGTCTCACTAACTTGCCCAGGCTGGACTCAACCTCCAGAGCAGTTGGGGTTACAGGCATGTGCCACTGTGCCTGGCTCTGATCACTTCTCACACATATCAATAATGCTATTGATTCCCAGATTGCCTTCCAGGTAAGCGCTGCTTACCAGTGATTTATATTTGGAATTTAACCTAATGAATGACCCATATGCTTCTCAAATGTCAGACATTTGCCCCTCACCTTGATAACTTATATCTGAGAAGTATCTGGACAATTACTTATTTACTCTTTTCCTTTAAGTCCATGTTTTTAAAATATTGCTATACTATTTTAAAAAGCAACTTGATATACCATTCAAAAAGAAAATTATGTTGTATGTTTAGTTACCACCCCCAAATTATGGTCTAGGTTATTTGAACCACCCAAAAATATCTCATGTGGCCAAACATCACTCATGCTGCCCACGGAGACACATTAGTCTGGGCCAACTTTCATTTCACAGTTACAAAATCAGAGACTCAGGAGCTTAGGAAGTTTGCCCTTGATCAAATTAATTATTGTCAAACAGGGATGAAATCTCAAGCTTTTTAACTTGCAATTTTCACTCCACCTTTTGCATGAGCTCTGGGCACTAGAAGTGCTCATAATCTTTTATTTATCTTATAAACCCCTGCTCAGAAAGCTGTGTCACTGTGTATAAGTAAGATAATAACTTTCATGACTAGTTTCCCATGTAGGATTTCATATCATTTGTTAGCCTTAATTCACAGTTCCTTGTCAAACTTTCAAGTAATCCCACTTTCTGGAAGATTTCATTTTCTTTTATATGATTTCTATTGTGGTATCAACAACAACAATCATGTACATTTTTAAAAGAGATAATTGTCATGAAATGTGTAAGATCCTTCCTAGAAATGTATGCCCCTTGATTTGATAACTCCATTTCAATTAACCTGTTCTAAAGAAAGGCTCAGAATGCAACTAAAGATTTATGTTTGAAGATATATGGCTGAATTATTTTTATAAGTGAAAAATGAAATACTTTAAAATCATATTTTCAAATAATTTCAGTGACTTAGAAAATACTCTTAAGATAATGGTAAGCCAAAAAAATAATATCAAGCTGTATTTACAGCTTGATCTCACTCAGGTAAAAAAATTAATACATGTGTATGTTTTTAAAAGACAGGAAAATGTGCACTCAAATGCTGGTTATGTATAAGCAATGATTTAAATTATCTTATTTTTCATTTTCAATCATTTCCAAATATTCTGTAGGTAACAACTTTCATAACACAAGAAGAAAACAATTGTAAATGATTATCACTGAGTTCAATCATTAGCCTCAGCATTGGAAGAATCCTAAGCACTCATCTGCTGTGCTCTAAACCCAGGGCTGAAGAACTCCTCCTGCAGTTCAAGCCATCAAGATAAATTTTAACCAGATAAATTAACCAGAAAATGCATGCAATTATTAAGACCATTCATTTCAGCTACTTCCAAATACAAACTGACATAGGATACATAAGGTTGAAAATTAGAAGAGATTAAAAGAAAAGCAATGAAAACTACATGATTTCAATAGAATGCAATACTATAAGGAGAGAACACACAATAAAAACAAAAATCTGCCCCCAAACAATAATTTGCCAACAAATCAGTAGTAAATTTTATAATGAAAATCCTCTAATGAGAAATACAAATTATACGGAAGAAGTAAATTTATCCAGAGAGAGAAAATCCTACCTTTCAGTCTGGCTTGGTGTGTGCCACTCAGCGAGGGACCAGCAGGTGTTTGCAAGACAGCAGGACTCTGTTCTCTGAACGTGGATGTGCTGATGGATTTATTGCCACCTGTTATCTGAGGATGCTCTGTGTGCCCTTTGTCCACAAAGATTTAATTGGAAACTCCAACAGGTTCCACTCAGAGCCTTAGCTCCCTGCGTCAAAGGCAGGTAGGCAGGGCTGGAGAGGGCAGAGAAAGGAATAGCTTGCTGAGGGAAGAGGCAGGAGGCTGTGCTGTTTTACATCTGTGCTTATCTATCATCAAACCCTTTTAATTCTTGCCAGGATCGGAATACAAACTGGAACACAAGATGGAAGCAGGATGCAATTCCTGTCCCCGCCCAGTTAGTCAAAGGGGCTCCTTGTATCCCACTTTGCTTCCTGGAAAGAAACAAATCTTAGAAAAGTTACAGGGGACAGGGGAAATGTGCGCTTGCCATTCTAAAGCCATAAAAATTCTACATCTCTGGTCTGTATAAAGGCACAGGTTTTATACTACATCTTTGTATCCCAACACCAGCTCAGAGCCTGGCACATAGTGACCCCAGCACACCTTTCTTTCTTGTGTGGATGATTGGATGGACAGAGTGAGGTCGTGAAAGAGTGAAATCCATGGCAGCATCAGCTCACTGTGGGATCTTGGGGAAGCCCCATGGATCCATATTATTCTGACGTTAGGAGTCATAGTTGGGCAAGGGGCATAATCAATTCAAAAGAGCAAACACAACTAATGAGCAAGGGTGGAAGCAGAGGATTCCCACTTGTGGACCTGGTGGGTCCTTCCTAAGTGTAGGAGTTAATTCAGAGACTTTCCATTTAGGGCTAAAAAAAAAAAAAGAGAAGGCAATTATCTTAAAATGGAAATCTGCAGAGAAATAGGGAGAGGAGAAAAGAGCATTAGGGGAATGCATTACTCCTCTTGCTGTTGTAACAAGGTACTGCAAACTTGGGGACACAAAACATCATACATTTATTTTCTTGTAGTTCTGGAGGTCAGAAATCCAAAATAGCTGTTACTGGGTTAAAATCAAGGTTTCGGCGGGACTGGATTCCTACTGGAGACTCCGAGGGACAACAGTTTCTTTGCCTCTTCCAGTTCCTAGAGGCCACATGCGTTCCTTGCCTCATGGATTCCACCTTCAAGGCCAGCTGCGTGCCATGTTTAACTCTCTCCCTCCTTCATTACCAAGGACCCAGGTGACACTTCTTTCACCAGGCCCTCTCCACTCCAAGTACAGGACCTCTGGGGGCTTGGGGCAACCCCCAGCAGAGTGGAGCTGTGTCTAGTGGAGAAAAGCACCACGTGGGGGCTTGGCGTAGAGACCTCTAGTGAGGGAAAGCTGCTCTGAGACACCACCACACTGGGGGTACCCCAAATAATTGGGAAACCATGGTTTGGGGAACTGAAGACCTGAGTGAGAAGGTATAGGCAGAGAATTGTCATACTTTGGCATTAATAGAAACCACAGCAACAATGACAATAGCTATCATTTATGGCGTGCCTATGCCACTTTATGCATGTTGCTGACATGTAACTCATCTATTATAGGTATATATGTAATACTATATGTTATTTCATATATATTATAGGTTTTACACACACACATATACACACGTTTGTTAACTGTGCTTGTGTTTGTTCACAGGCAGGACAAACCTGGGGTGTCCTTACAAAATATTCATCCTGTAAATAATCAAAGCATTGTCTACTCAACAGGAATAAGCTCTCATCTTTGGTTATTTTTTTCATGTAAAAAATGAAACCAAAAGGCTGGAGAAATGAAAATTAATATAGACTATCAGTAGCTAAGTAACATCTCAAGTGTCCAATTACAAAAAATAATTTAAGTATGTGGACTTGAAAGATGATCATGTTGCTGTTAAAACAGAGAAAAAAGGATTATTATGAAGCTATATATAAACCCGGAAAAATTCAAACATAAACAAACACACATATTATAATTGGAAGTGAAAAAGTAGAATATCAAACTTTATATACTTTTATAATAGAATACACAATAGTCAGAAGGTGGAAGTAATTCAGATTTTCCTCCCAAAGATGGGTAGATAAGCAAAATGTGGGATGAATACACACACATTCGTATATGTGTGTGTGTATGTATACATACATTTATATATATACATACATATGGGATGGATATATACACACGTATATATATGTATATATGTGTGTATATATATGTATATACATGTATATATATGTATATGTACATATATATATCTCCATACACACACACACACACACAGAATGGAATATTAACCAGCCTTAAAAAGAGAGGACATTGTGACACATGCTACAATCTGGATTAGTGTTGAGGACATTATGCTAAGAGAAATGTCATTCACCAAAGAGCATATTCTGTTATGTTCCACTTAAGTGAGGAAACTGGATTAGTCAAATTCATAGAAATACAAAATAGAATGGTGGTCTCCAGGGTCTGGGCGAAGGGGAAATGAGGATTTTTTTTCAATACTGGGGGTTGAACCCAGGACATTCTCCACTGAGCCACATCCCCAACCCTTTCTATTTTTCATTTGGAGATAGGGTCTCCCTAAGTTGCTGAGGCTGGCCTTGAACTTGTGATCCTCCTGCCTCAGACTCCTGAGGCATGTACCACCATGGCCCTCTGGAGGTTGTTTCTTTAATGAGTATAAAGTTTCAGTTTTAAAGGATGAAAATTTCTTTGCACAACATTGTCAATATGCTTAGCGTACTGAAATGTGCATTTAAAAATGGTTAAGATGGTAAATCTTATGCTTATTGTGCTACAATTAAAAAATTTTAAAACTTGATGTATATTGTGTTATATATCATAATTTTATTAGCCAAACAATAAAGGAAAATTTAAAAACTAAAAATTTTACCAGTAAATAGCAATAACTTGATCTACATATAGTTATACTTGTGGACTCTGAGTCCTTGACTCATGATTTCCAGCCAGCAAAACCAGATTTGAAATGTGAGTCTCTTTCCAGTTAAAGTGGCTGGCGTTGAACATCCTCAGACAAGAAGCTTTTTCTCCAGGCCAAATTGCATCTAATCCAATTACATTTACCTTGAGCTGTGGCTGACATGGCCTGCCAGAGTCAACGGTCCTGTGGCTCTGATGTGGAGCGTGCTTTTGTTTCTCATTGCTTCCTGTTTCCCTCACTGTTCAAATATTTAACAATCAGTCCTGACTTCCTCATATTTAGCAGATGTCAGTGTTCAGACTGGAGAGGTTTGGTTCCCAAACCTTTGACTGTGGCTTGGAAGTCACAGGCTTCTGAAAAGAAGGTCAGGGCCAGGGGCAATATTTCCTTATATTGGCATAATCTACTTGGCATTAAGGAACCTGTAGGAGTAGAGATCTGTCCACAAAGAAAAAAAAAATTGTTATATCTGTGAAAGAAAGAAAGTGTTGGTTTCAGATTTAAGAGAACAAGGTGTTTTAAAACTCCAAAATCAGAGTTGAGGATATAGCACAGGGGTAGAGTACTTGCCGGGATGCTGAGGTCCATCCCCAGTACTGATAGAGAAAGAAGGAAGGAAGGGAAGGAGAGAGAGAGGGAGGGAGGGAGGGAAGGAAGGAAGGAAGGAAGGAAGGAAGGAAGGAAGGAAGGAAGGAAGGAAGGAAGGAAGGAAAAACTTAAAAAAAAAACAAAACACCCAAATCAACGTAAGTTGGAAATCCACGAAATAGGTACCAGTAGCAAACTCAGGAAAATATAAGTCGAGCCAAGACAGGAAAATTCAGCAACCCCCAACCCTGACCCAGCATCCCTTCACCCCAGTCCTCTTGAGGAGAGAGCCTCTATATTTGGAGAGAACAGATCTGGGAAGGTTTAAAGCCAAAGAAGACATGGAAGCTAACCCTGTGAAACCAGCTTCCTTTTACATAGCCAGGTCCCTTCAAACTCACTCTGGGTCTCCTCTGCCAGGGTTCCTGGGGAAGAAGCCTGCAGCTGCCCTGGTACAATGCAGAACTTGGCAGCGTGTTGCCTGGTAGGACTTTCCTGGGAGGCTCCCAGGGCTCTTGCCTCTTTCCTGCAACCTCAACCATTTCCTTCGTTTCTTCAATACAGACTTAACCCCACGCCCAAATCCATGTCCCCCTTGTGCTCACTCCTTGTTCTCAACCTCCCTTTGACTCTTCTGCACCGGGAAGGTCCCTCCCTTCTTCGGGGTTCCTCCCTTTGCCTCTCAGTGTATCATTTCAAGGACCTTTACTGTCAAGTTACTTCCCCAGATCACCAGGGCATATCCCCTCTGCCCCATTCGACTCCAGCCTGCTCTGCTTGGAAAAGGTAACCAAGCGACATCTACTAGTCGGTGCTTCCACCTCCTTCCCCTTAGTGCCCACCTGGGAGCTGTGTTGGAATTGGTCAAGAACAAACTGACCAAATCCAGAAGAGATCTCATACTTCATGATGCATGTGGCATTTTTTTTCTGGCACAACAGTTTTCTACTTCTGGACTGCATGCTTCCTGTTATAGTTTGGATATAAAGTGTCCCCCCAAACCCCTGTGATAATGCTGGAATAGTCGGAGGAGAAATGATTGGGTCACGGGAGCTGTGATCTAATCAGTCCATCCTACTTTAAATGGGTTGACTGTGTGGTGATGGCAGGCAGGTGGGGCTTGGCTGCAGGAGGTGGTCACTGGGGCCTGCCCTGGAAGGGCGCATCTTCCCTGTGGTCCCTCATCCCCGCTGCTTCCTAGTTGCCATGTCCCAAGCAGTTTTCCTCTGCTGTGATGTTCTGTTTCACCTCCAGCCCAGAGCAATGGAGTTGGCCCACCATGGACTAAATCTTTAAAACCATGAGCCCGAATAAATTTTCCCTCTTCTAAATTGTTCTTGTGAGGTATTTTGGTCACAGTGATGCAAAGCTGACTAACACACTTCTTAAAGGCAGAGATTTTTTTTTTTTTTATCTCCCTCATGTTTGTGTACCACACAGCACCTGGCATCTTGCCTAGTGGAGGTGCTCCGTAACTGTGTTATCAGGCTTCCCGTTACTAGACAAAATCCATGAGATGGGTTTATTTTAACAGTTTCTGAAGTTCAGTGCACAGAACTGTTGTTTTCAGCCTGCAGCGACTCAGTACATCATCATGGCAGGAGTGCATGGTTATGGAGGCCAGCTTACCTCAGGACAGCTGGGAAAAGGAGAGAGAGACAGGAAGGGGCCAGGATTCCAATCACCCGTTCAAGGGCACAGCCCCAGTGAACCAACTTCCTCTTTAATGCAGAACTTTTCACATACCTGATTGCAGGCTGTTGTATCACTATTCACAGGACCCGCTGCCTATTAAAACAAACAAACGAACAGCAACAACAACAAAAAACTATACCATTTTAAACAGAAGCACCTTCATATTCCTGATTTTAATTCTAGATAAAAGTATGATGCTCATACCAAAAAAAAAAAAAGGAGAAATATAAAGAAGAACAACAATCTCATCATTCAGATAGTCACTGTTAACATCAGTATTTATTCTTTGATGATGTTTTCTGAGCGTGTGTGTGTATGTACACCTATCAGTAATGGAAATCATTTTGTATATGCCATTTCATATAAAACTTTCTACTTAATACTGTTTTGTGAAGATTTTCCCATGCATAAAATATTTTCCTATCAGGCTTAGTGTCTGAATAATATTCCATTGAATAGATATATTAGTATTTATCCCACAAATTCCCTTTTGTTAGAGCACTTGGATGTGAAAGAACCACCCTGATCTGGCAATCAAAGGAAGTCTTTGACAAAGGGCACTTGGAGTTCCAAGGATGTCCCTTCAGACTATCAGCAATGGCACAGTGGCATCTGGTAAGGGAAGTCCAGCCATCAGTCTTCTCTTGGTTATTATATTTAAACATTTACTCTCTCTTAAGTTGCCACTGTTCCTATCATAGAGGGCCCTCTACTGTTTCCTCTCTTTTTCACAACACATTTGTGACCCTAATGACAATGAAAGAAATATGGAATATGGAATAGAAACAGAGATCTGTTTTCAGGAGGTCAGAGTAGTTTTTCACCTATAAATATCACTCTGATTCTGATGCTCAGAATTAAAAAAAAAACAAACAGCCAACACAACAACAAAGAAAAATGAAACATTAGCTTCTTCTTCCATCTTATGCTGAAATTTTTATATTAATGATTTTATTAGTTCACTCCTTCTTAATGGAAATGGACAGAACTCTCTAATCTGCTGTGGTTTATCTTCATAATATTTTCCTCTATCAAGATTTTCCAACAAATGAGGAAAGATACATATTATATGGGGAAACTCTGGGTCACCAGTGTGAGCTTTTCTGACCCGTCCCTTCCCTATTTTCCTTCTCCAATAAATATTTGTAATAAAAGAGTAGGAATTCACATTTCTATATAAGGTGTGGATTTATGTGAACCTTCTTTTAAATCCCTGAGAAACATAAATGATGTGAAATCTTTCCTGCTCACAAATGGAGACTTGGAGACGGAAGGAACTGAGGTCTGACTCCATCCAGGTCACACTGTGCATGTAAAGAAACAGTCAGCCTTGAAATCAGACTGGTGACTCTGAGTCTCATGTTCTGACCACATTTCCTACTTTCGGGGCCAACTAGATTTTTTTATTCCTTGGGAGTAGAGTAAGGATAGGATTTCAACAAATAAGAAAACAATGACCACTATATATTCTGAGTAGGGCCACTATTTCTTAGGAAAACACTCTCCACATACAAAAATAAAGTTGGGAGAAAGAAAAGGAGCAACATATTTTAATCTTTCTAGCAGATACTTATTAAGTAATAAGTGCAAGTTGTCTTTAGATAGAAGATATAAGAAAATTACAAGATGTACTACCTGATAATTAAAGGGGCATGCTATTTAGAACTTAGAAAAAGAGCCTGACACATGCTATTTTGTAAATGTTTTGTCAATCAATAAATGTATGATTAATGTTAGCTAAGAACTTTTTTGCTCTTTTCCAAAAGTTGCATTTCTTATCTCTTTTAATGCTTCCAACAATTGCATGAGAAAGTATTACTATCCTTATTTTATAATGGAGAAAAAAAATGAAACCTATAGAGAATAAATTTTTGTTCAAGTTCATAGAACTATTGAAATCAGGGCTTTAAGTCTGCCTAACTCCATGCCTCTTAACCATAATACTGTGCTATCCCCTGTCCCTGGGTGCTACTCTCTGAGCATATGTGACTATCAAATTGCTCTTCTGAATGTCATACTAATTATATTCCTACCAATAAAACATGAAAATTCCTGTTTCATTTTACTTTTGCTTGCACATTAGTTAAAATTAAAAATTGGAGACTATCTCATAAATTAAAACATAATGTTTTGCTCTTAATTATAAAACATAGTAAATGATGCTCAATCTCATTCATCATTAATGAAGACTTTAGTAACTAAGTAATGTTTACTTCACTTATTACACCAGTTGATTATCTCTTATTTTAAATGCTGAGACTAAAAGAGTTTTGGATTTCAATTGAGTTTTTCTTTGTGAGGGTGAGGGTGAGGGTGGGATGGAATATTCGCATATATTTCATGAGATATCTTGGGAATAGGACCCATCTCTAAACACAAAATTCATTATGTTTCATATACCTCTGATACACATAGCCTGAAGGTAATTTTATGCAATATTTATAATAATTTTGTGCATGAAACAAAATTTCATTGTGTGGAATTTTTCACTTGCAGCATCATGCTGACACTCAAAATGTTTGCATTTTGGAGTATAAAATACTCCAAAAATTTGGACTTTTGGATAGGGATGTTCAACTTGCATACCACCATTATATACAATTCATCCCCCAAATCTTCCTCCCATGTAAAAAAGTTTGATTTTCTTCATCAGTTATCACCATGATCTTCTCATGGTCAAACACAATGAATACTTACAGTCCTTCCATTACTTGCTTTCTCTTCTGTTTGGGGTAATAACAAATTAAATTTTTGTTTTCTTTTGGCTTGTGGAACATGTGCTCTGGGTCCTTTTCATCTCTTATAACCTTTCAAGTTTGACTGCAGGATACTTTTCCTTTGTCCATCCACTCTTCTTAGTGATCCCCCTAAAAGTGGACCTTGAACAGCTTCCCACTCTATACACAATCTTTGCTTTGTCTTTTTCAGGTCCTCATTATCAATTTGTTTATACGTCACAAATCTTAGTTCATCCCAGATGTCTTCTTGGATATTTACAAACAATCCAAGGAAGCCTAACAGATTCCCAAACAGAATAGTTTCCCTCTTTCATCAGCAGCAAAATGTCTCTCTCCTTCTCTGTGCCAGTCCTGTAAATGGCGCCAGAATCTATTCAAGCTCCATCAAACCTGGACTGTCATCTTCTGCAGCCTGTCATCCTATTTTAGTTCTGACCCTTGTGTAGCTTTCAAATTTGTTCCTGTGTGTCTTTCACACTAATGCCCACACCTTAAAACAAACCAACAGGTGTTTGTTGAATGGATACAGGAGTTAAAGAATTGGGTAGTGAGATAGCAAAGGGAAACAAATAATGGCTCATAGTACCCTGGTCATAGAGTCTCACATTTCCCCTGTTTTTCAAGGTGCGTTTGATAGTTTTCTTCATTCAATGCAATGAAAGGCAATTCTAAAATGGACATCAATTGGCCTTTTCTTGAACGTGTTCCCCTCTTGCTCAATCTGGCCCCTCTTTTGCTTCCTTTTCCCTCTCCCTGGCGAGCGCCGGCCCTCCCAGCACGCTGGTCAGCTCCTCTCCTCTGCGCGCTCTCAGCCCCGCCCACGCGGAGCCCGAGTCACGAGGCTGGAGGCGGTGAGCCGCGAAGGGGGCGGAGCCAAGATGGGTCTCCGCAGCGCGCCTGGGCGGAGCCTGGTGCGCGGGCCGCCCTAGTATATCTGCGCCTGCGCGGCGGTGCTGTGGGGCCAGTCGGGACGGAGGAGACAAGATGGCGCTGCGGGCGGTGCGGGGGATTGTGAACGGGGCCGCACCCGAGCTACCCGTGTCCGCCAGTGGGCCCATGGCGGGATCTCGGGAACAAGCGCTGGCAGTCAGTCGGAACTACCTCTCCCAGCCTCGCCTCAGTGAGTATATGAAAGCAGCGGAGAAACAGTCTTCGCTTCTTCGCCTAGCCCTTTGCTCCCGCTCACCTGCTCAGCCAGCGGGCGGGGTGAATTTTTTTCCCCCTCTCCGGAGACCCACAAGTGTGTCTCTAGGAGATTTGCGTGTGCTTGACATTTCCACGACTTACGTGGGCAGAGCGCAAGAGCACTAGCGGGAACTTTCCTGGGGTTGGTGGGCTCGTGGCTACTGCCCTTCCCTCTCCAGCCTGCCTGGGCTGGAGCATTCACAGGCACTTGCCTGTCCGGGAGGAGCCCTCGTCTCTCCGATCTTAATCTTCTCCTGACCTGGTTTGAAGGTCTAGGGGTCGAGGGAACGCCCCTTCCCATCTCCTCCCCCTGGTGAGGACCTCAGGGCAGGTCGTAAGCTTCTGGGAAGGCGGACTGTGTAGTGCCTTCGCTGACGTGGTCAGGCCTTTGGTGGATGGAGGTCAGGCCCACAGCCAGAAGGAGATGTGTCTTGTTGGGTGGAGGGGCTGCTTCGCGGGAACACCTAGATACCAGAGAACCTTAGAGCTGAAAAGTACCCTGCAAGTCATCCAGTCCAGCCCTCTCATTTTACAGGTGAGAAGCCAAAGGTTCTGGGAAGATAGGACTTGCCAGGCTTCAGACATCTCTAATTATTGACAGAGCAGGAAAATGAAAATCCAGGTTTCCTAATTCCCCTTGGGCTTTTATTTTTTTCTTCTGTCGTTGCCTCTTCAATTATTGACCAGTTAACCAAACTAGGTCGACTGCAAAGTTCTTTGGGAAAGCCAAGCAGTTTTTCCCTTATCTAGCATATATGCATAGGCTTAAGTGTTCTGATTATAAAGGGCCTTAATAAATTAGGTTTAGGTAGATGGTTCAGCAGTTCCAAAAGAAATGGTTCTTGATTATTAAAGATAATAGTTGTTAACATCAGACCTCTTCAACAGCTTCCTTAGGAACTGGGGATGAAATACTTTTTTTAAAAGCTTGGAAAAGTACCTGATGTTTCCCCAAATAACGAGACTGCATTTGTGCTGTTTAATTCCCAGCCTATCTATTTGTGGGTGGCTCATTGGTTAAAAAGAATTTCAGAGGAAGGGTTTTAGTGAAGCACTCTCCAGCCTGACTAATCCCATCCTGATCTGTCACTGGGTCATGTGATAGCACTGCAGCCTAAGGAAGAAGGAAAACGCATTCGAATCTGTAGATTGCTGAGATGGGCTTTTTACAGTGGAAATTCTTTAAATCAGAAATGCCTGTGAGGGGTTATATGAGCTGAGGTAAATGTTTGAGAAATTGATAGATGTTGCATTCTTAAATAAACCTTGGCAAAGTGTACCTAGGAACTACCAATTCTCTTATGAATTGCATTTGTATGCTTTGCTTTGGGCAGAACAGATAGACATTAATGGTGCCTCTAGAAAAAGGTCTTAAAGGTACAGTCTTCAATGTCAATTCAGAATATATCAATGTCAATTCAGAATATGAACAAAAAATAATAACATTGTTTAAAGAATACTCTCATAATTTCTTCACATTTTGTATGTCAACCAATGGCTGAAGAACTTCCCCACAAAACTGTTGCAGCATCTTGCTTAAAATGGGACCTTTATAGGTCAGGGATCCATTTTGTATCTCTAGTACCTTCTACATTGCCTGACATAGAAGGTATTCTATAAATTCTTGTATAACTTGCATGTAAGCCCCTTGTTTTAATAATTTAATGGGTAAATTCTTAATATGGATGGAATCAGAGTAGGGAGTTACAATACCTAATTGTTCTGAACAGTTTCCCTTCCATATGTGAGTCATTCTAAACATAAGTAATATATATGGGCTTGGAACTTCATTTGAATTTTTTTTCCTATTTTGCCACATCTTTTTTTGGTTCTAATTAGTGGTTTTATATGCTTCTGAGTAAATATTGGTTAACATCTTTTTTTTTTTTTGATGGTGGTGGTACTGGGAATTGAACCCATTTGTGCTCTGCCACTAAGTCACATCCCTTTTTGTTTTTAATTTTGAAACAGGACTTTACCAAATTGCTGAGGATTTCACCAAGTAGCTGAGGGTCTCACATAGTTGCTAAGGGTAGCCTTGAACTTGCACTTCAGTCCTGCTTAACCTCCTGAGTTGCTGGGATTACAGGCCTACACCACCACACCCAGCTTAACATCTTAATTTTTGTAATGAAAGATTGATGATGGTATCTAAGGTGGTTGTAGCTATTTAATATATGCTTAAATTTCTCTTTCTTTTTTCTTTCTCATACTAGAGATTGAACACAGGACCTTGCGCATGCTTGACAAGCTCTTCACCACTAAGCTACACACACAGCCCCTAATATATGCCTTTTGAATGAAAGAATGGAATAGTATTGGCAGTTTCACTGTACAAATTAGATCCTGTTAAGACACAACTTCAGGATTATAGGACTGTCAAAAAGAAATGGAAATATCTGTTCAGCTTTGAAATTAGTAAATAATTTTGAAAACTTCAATTGAATTCCTTTTTTTTTTTTTTCAATAGAATTTCTAAAGTCACAGGAAAGGAAGACTTTTCTGTTAATCCTTGAGAAAAATTCAATAATATACATAGAGCTTTTCAATGCTAAATATTTTGTGATCTCCATTTTTCTTGAGACCCTCAATCAACTAATCTTAAGTTTCTTACATCATGAAGCAGAGCTTGCCCCAGCAAAAGTCATAAAAGAATGTTTTGCTTGCTTTTTCTAGAACTTCTCTCTCAGGTACCTACTGCTCAGGGTTAGTTTTCTCTTCTTACACAATAGAAGATGATTGCTCTGAGTTTTTGTTTTGCTATTAAGGTGGAGCCTAAAAGACTAGGACTCTTATTATGCAATGGTTGTTGAGTTTTCTCTTTGAATGTGTGGCAATCATTAAAGGCATTCATAGTGTTGAACAATCTCTTATCAAGCAGAAGGAAGGGGATGTCATCTGAAATATATATTCCTTAAAACCTTTGTGGATTTTGATTTTTCAATATTTATCATGTGTGTTTCAGAACCAAAGATGTGGCTTTTCGGCTGTAAAATGTGTTAAGTATGTAATATAAGCATGTTTCTACTATATTGTTAGCTTTCTGATCATCCACCACACACTCACCTATGGACTCAAGTTCTTAGAAAATTTCTAAGAGAAGAGCAATTTTGATAAATAAAATAATTAATAACTAACCTTTTGAAGAGCAACTTAATGTTTTTGACAGCTGTGCTTTGATATCTCTGCTTTGGACTATTTGATGGTAAAGGTGAGGAAGGCTGGATAATTGAGGGATAAAAGGTAGTAGCATCAGATGCGTTTTCTGCTTAGTTTTCTTGTAGTCCAAATATTAGGAATGTGTCATCTCCATATTTTTAAATTATAATGGGGACTAAGGTAAAAAAAAATGCTATAAGGTCATAGAATACAAACTTTATAATTAATTTGTAAGCCTGGTTCCTCCATTTGGTAGCAGATTTCTTAGGGATTTTATTTCCTTAAGTGTAAAGTGAGATTGTATCAGCCTTGCTTACTTCACAATGTTTTGTGAAGGTAAAATCAGATAATTGATCTGAAAATGATCTGTAAAAGCATGACACTCTCCAAATACAAAGTTTGGTAGTATATATATATTTTTTTACCTTGTTTGAGTTGTAGTATTTATTAGCTCAGTTTTCACATGTCAATTTAAACATGTTTCACCTCTCGTTTGCACCAGAAGTGGCCTCCTCACATTTTTCATGATTTCTAGTGAGGGAAAACTGCTGCAGCACCTCCTGAGATATTCCTTTCTCTGCTAGATTTCTTCCAGCAGCTGTGACTCCACTGGAGAAAGATTCTTTTGTAGTAATGACAGAATGTGGACACAAGGGAAATAATGCCTGGGGCAAAATAGTAAAAAAAAAATACCTACTTTTCTGAGCTAAAATTGCAGATTGGTGAAATTATTTGGGATGGTACTGGTATATAATTCTTGCAAATAAGTGCTAGAATGTACCCTGTCACACAAACAACCAACTTATTTCTGTTTTAGAATTTGTGTTGCAGTGGTTTAAAGACCAAATGACTGGAGATTCAGATCCTTGGGCAAGTTACTTAATTTCTCTAAGAATAATTTTTTCTCTTCTAAAATGTGAAATAATCTCTAACTCAGGTGTGTAATGGAGGTTAAATGAGAATTCCTGACAGGCACTCATCAGATGTGGCTTGGGTGTTGTTAATGTTCATCAAGTAACTTACAGGGTTTATTTGCACACTTTTTAAAGTCTAGATAATATTGAAAATTTAGAAGACTCTTCTTTTGAGGAAGTAGAATCTCCTGTAGTAGAAGTCAGCTCCATTTACTGTTTCCAGGAAAAGCCATGACTAATGTTTCTTTTTCTTGATCATGCTTTTTGCTCCTGACTGGCAAAACTTCATAGTTTGGCATGAATTTGAATTTTAAACACAAGATTCCAATGCATAGATGTTGTAGAGTTTAGATTTTCAGAAAAGAGTCTATTTTGTTAAAAATTAAAGAGAATTTTAAGAACTTGAGGGATTTTAATGATGTATTTTATTCAGGACAGAGCTTTATAAAGCTTATCTCACAGCTTCATTCCCTTTCATTCTACACTGTTTAGATGAAGGTTTTTAGAAGGTCTCTGTTTTTGCATTTTTAAAAAAATTGGGTTTCAAGAAGACATGTTTCTGATGTAGCTCACTTCCCATTTCTTTATAGTAATTTTAGAAATTCATTGAAAAACAATGTTTGGAGTCTTTTAAATGAGAACAATAAGGAAGGTTTTCCTAAAAGTGATAGAAAATGCCACAAAAGGAATCTTTCTAATAATTATAAGGGAAATGAGTGATCCTCTTACATTCTCATTCATTCAGGCATCTATTTTTCAACTTGTGATATGCAAGTTGAAAAAAACAAACAAACAAAAAACCTTAATCAGGTTGGGGGCCTCTGTTGAGACCATTACAGTTACTGATCATTTGTAACACGGTGGAGGAATTGAGTTTGTAAATTTTAGAGCCCCTTGAGTGGACAGACTGGTTATTAAATGGTTTCCTCATTCTTGGGAGTTCATATTTGTGCCAGGAATCTCTGTCCAAGTTCATTTGAAGACCTCAAATCAAGCAAGTGAAAAAATTCCTAATTGCTTAACAGCTTCATATAAATTGTTTCAGACTTTGTAATAATTTTCTTCTAAAATTTATGTCATGTGTTTTTTTAACTGTTTTGATTATGAAACTTAGTGAATTCTGAAGTTTTCTGTTTGAGTTCCCTTGTCCTAAACGTTCCTTTTTTTCCCCCCCCTTTGGTGTTGGGGATTGAACCCAGGGACTTCAGCATTCGAGGCAAGCAAGCTACCAACTGAGCTATATTCCCAGCTCTCTAAATGTTCTTTTTTATACCTAATCTCTTTCACTAGGAAGGATGACTACCTTCTTTCTAAAATGAAGGATATGGCTAATACCTGATAGAGTAACAGTTTATTTCTAGGGAATACTTGGCTGTGAATTATCAGTCTCCAACCTGGTAGTAATATTTGACTTTTTTTTTTTTTAAGATTACTTAATTGACCCCTAGCATTTTATCCCATTGCCCATTATCTGTTTCTCAGTCTCTTTTCAATATTTTTTATGATTTTACTTTACAGAATACATTTTCTCACTTTTCTATTGTGAGTTTTGTCGTTAAGATTCCTTTTCCTTCCTGACCTACTTAGTTAAGTGCCACCTCCTCTATAAAGCTTTTCCTTTTCTCTCCAAGATAGGAACTTTATTATTCTGTTTTTGCTGTGCTCCCAGGAATCCTCTGCAAGCCTCAGTTAGTACCCTTATCTCAGAGCCCTTATCTCATCACATTGAAATTCCCCCTCCCTGCATGAAAACTCAACTTCTAAAGGCAGGCAGCCTCTGTACCTGTTTTTGTATGGGGTGCTTAGAACAATGGCTCGGCCAATAAGAGTCAAAATATTTTTGATGAGAGTATATTATGAAAAATAGTAAGGCATATTTTACAAATTCATTTTGTTAAAAAAATTGATTAGCTGTTCAGTGTTCCATATTATAATAGATGGAATAAAGTAGAAGTTTTTTTGGTAGTAATAGAGAAGGTAATTTAGGCTCTTGTGCTCTTGACTAAAGTTGACTCTTCTGTGTTTCTTTTCAGCATACAAGACAGTTTCAGGAGTCAATGGTCCACTGGTGATCTTAGATCAAGTTAAGGTAATCCACTGTCTGTTATGATCAAATCATTTATGTAATTAAAAGTGTGGTGTTAACTACTATTCCATATACTTTAGATTTTATTATGATTTTAAAGCTATCCTGTGGTCTGAATGTCAGTATTATGTAGGAAACAAATTGGAGACCAAAAATCAGAACACTGGATTTCAGTCCTAGTTAGTATAGGTTCTATTTGTTTCTGTGAGTCCATCATCTGCAAATTGTGGGGAGGAATCCCCAATCCTACTCAATAGTTTTATTAGATAGAAAGAAAACCAGCAATAATATTTATTATGTTTTATAACCTTTAGGATATTATACAGATACATGGTATCTTATATTTTATTGTTAATTTTTATAGTACTTATCTTATTTCTACTAAATTTTAAGCTGTTGAGTAAGCTTTGTTACTTTTAGAGCCTGACATTGGTTTTGAAGTAATGAATATATAAGAACAGATTATCTCAATAGTGACCATAACCTAAAACAAAGAATAGGGTATACTTATTCAGTTTGTTGTAAAAATCTTTGGGTATGTTGAATTTTTACCTATAAGTAAAAATTATAAACACTTACTGTTAGCTTAGAAAGTGAGGCATAGACTACAGTTTAGTTGGATGTCTCAGGCTATGCTTCCTGCCTGACTTCTGTGATCAGAATGTTCTCAGAGAAAGTAATTTATATACTTGTTGTCTAGAAGAGTAATTCTACATTAGTTGTTCTTGGGGTGGGTCAGGGGAGAAACACATGATTACCACTTTATTGACAGGCTAATGATGGTTGTATGTTTGGCCTGTGGTCCCCATGGAAGCAGAAAATAAAGTGAGAAGCATTTCTTATAAGAAAGGACAAAGTTTGTTGTTTCTTAAGCTTATCATTAAAATAATATTTTTGTGTACGACAAGGTATCTTTACAAATAAATCTTGAAATTAACCCTAGCAAGTTCACCTTCTGGCCACAGTTTCATACTAGTCTACAAATTAGGCAAAGTCTCAACATATTGATCTCAGGATGTATAAGACTTAGACAAGTGCCTGTTAATGTTTTATTAAAAAAAAAAAAAAATAGAGATTACACTTAAAAGAAGCTTTATTTCTTTATCTTTTTTCCTACATTATTTGCTAAATAAATTTTGGCTAATATTTTTAATATATGTATTTTTATATTAGTTTATTACTGAAAAGCAACTCAACAAAATATTTAGGTTTCAATTGTGTTAAGATCTGAGCTCAGCCTTCCCCTGGTGGAAAATAAGAATAGTGTAGTAGAGAAGCAGATGTAGCAGAAATACTAAGTGTGTGTTGATAAGTGCTGTGAATCGTGATTGAGGAGGATGTGAGAATCAGTAATGGAAAGGACTTAGAAAACATCTCTGTGAAGTAATTTTAAGAGAACTAAAAAGTTTGTTACTCTGAAGTATAGCTCTTATTGAGGAAAAACTGGTAAAGAAATTTTTTTGTTTTAAAAGATAGTTCCATACCATAAAATTTGGAATGATTTTTTTTTTCTCTTGATTTGGTTTGGTTTTTAGTTTTTGGCTTTAATTGCATACACATATGCTTAAGGAGCAGATAATTATATGGATTCTGTCTGGATAGAGAGCCACTCTCCAATTTATTGTAGCATATATTAAATTCTAAAACCAGAGAACAGGTAGTGTTAGTACAGATTCCAGAATTCTTGATAAAATATATTCCTGTCAGATAGTAGCAAAAATATCTATGTTAAAAAAAGCAGTAAAATTATGACAAAGTAGTGTTGATCCCAGTAAACCAGGTTGATTTCATATTAGAAAATATATCAGTTTAAAAGCAAACGTTTGACTAAACTAGAAAAAAATTATATTCTTCTCAATAAATACAGAAAAAGTATCTGGTAAAGTTAACTCATTTTATTATAAAAGGAGGCCTCTTAATAAATAAGGAATAGAACAAATTAGCCTCTTTCCAGGTATCCACCACCTAGCAGACAGCATCCTTAAGGAGACTCTAGAAACATTGCCAATTAGTGAAAGGAACTCTTCTCTAACCCTGTTCTCGGTACTTCACTTCTGACACCAGATATGTGGGTTTTTACCCCACAACAGTTCATGTCAGTTTTCCAATGACACCTACTGGGTGTCTTATAATTTAACTCAGTTCTGACACTAACTGCAGACCCACAAGTTAAGGGCTTAGTTCCATAAGACTGCCTCTCTTCAGATGCCAGTCACAAATATTGGGTACCTAGATTATCCACAGCTACTTTCTGATTTGACTGAAATCAGAAGTTCTCTTGTCACATCTCAAAACAGTTTACTATTACTGAGCTATACAAAGGATGCAAATGAACAACCAGATGAAGAGATACATAGGGTGAGGTCCCGAAGGGTCCTGAGCACAGGAACTTCTGTCCCTATGAAGCTGGGGTTGCCACCCTCTCTGCATATAGATGCATTCTCCACAAACTCTGAAGCTCTTTAAATCCCTTCAGTTAGGATTTGTGTGGAGACTTTATTACATAGTGTGATTACATCAGTCTCCAGTCTCTCTCCCCTGCTCAGAGGACAAAGGATGAGGTGAAAGTTAAAATCCTCTAATGAAGAGCTTGGTTCTCCTGACAATCACCTCATTCCCTCATCCTCAGGGGCTTTCCAAAAGTCTTCACCCTAAGGTACACTCAGATACGATTGAAAGAGCTGCCTTATGCATTCCTCATAGAAATAGAAAAAGCAGTCATGAAATTCATCTGGAAAAATATGAGACCCAGAATAGCTAAAGCAATCATTAGCAGGAAGAGTGAAGCAGGTGGCATCATTATACCAGACCTTAAACTATCCTACAGAGCAATAGTAACAAAAACAGCATGGTATTGGCACCAAAACAGACTGCTAGACCAGTGGTACAGAATAAAGGACACAGACACTAACCCACAAAATTACAATTATCTTATATTAGACAAAGGTGCCAAAAACATGCATTGGAGAAAAGATAGCCTTTTCAACAAATGGTGCTGGGAAAACTGGAAATCCATGTGCAACAAAATGAAATTAAACCACTATCTTTCACCATGCACAAAACTCAACTCAAAAGTGGATCAAAGACCTAGGAATTAAACCAGAGACCCTGCGTCTAATAGAAGAAAAAAAGTAGGCCCTAATCTTTATCATGTGGGATTAGGCCCCAACTTCCTTAATAAGACTCCTATAGCACAAGAATTAAAACCAATGATGAATAAATGGGATGGACTCAAACTAAAAAATTTTTTCTCGGCAAAAGAAACAATCTGTGAGGTGAACAGAGAGCCTACCTACATCTTAGGAGCAAATTTTTACCCCTCACACATCAGATAGAGCACTAATCTCTAGGTATATAAAGAACTCAAAAAGCTAAGCACCGAAAAAACAAATAACCCAATCAACAAATGGGCCAAGGACCTGAACAGACACTTCTCAGAAGAGGATATACAATCAATCAACAAATATATGAAAAAATGCTCATCATCTCTAGCAGTCAGAGAAATGCAAATCAAAACTACACTAAGATATCATCTCACTCCAGTCAGAATGGCAGCTATTATGAAGACAAACAACAATAAGTGTTGGCAAAGATGTGGGGAAAAAGGTACACTCATACATTGTTGGTGGGACTGCAAATTGGTGTAGCCAATATGGAAAGCATTATGGAGATTCCTTGGAAATCTGGGAATGGAACCACAATTTGACCCAGCTATCCCTCTCCTCGGTCTATACCCAAAGGACTTAAAAACAGCATAGTACAGGAACACAGCCACATCAATGTTTATAGCAGCACAATTCAAAATAGCTAAACTGTGGAGCCAAACTAGATGCCCTTCAGTAGATGAATGGATTAAAAAAAAAATGTGGCATATATACACAGTGGAATATTACTCAGCAATAAAAGAGAATAAAATCATGGCATTTGCAGGTAAATGGATGGAGTTGGAGAAGATAATGCTAAGTGAAGTTAGTCAATCCCAAAAGAACAAATGCTGAATGTTTTCTCTGATATAAGGAGGCTGACTCATAGTGGGGTAGGGAGAGGGATCATGGGAGGAAAAGACGAACTCTAGATAGGGCAGAGGGGTATGAGGGGAAGGGATGGGGCAGGAGATTAGCAATGATGGTGGAATGTGATGGACATAATTATCCAAAGTACATGTATAAAGACATGAATTGGTGTGAACATACTTTATATACAAAGATATGAAAAATTGTGTTCTATATGTGTAATAAGAATTATGATGCATTACACTGTCATATATTTAAAAAAATAAAAGCAGTTAAAAAGGGGGGTGCCAAATGAAAGATGCTCCTTTTACCTTTATTGCTCCTATCACTTAGGAAATTACAAGGGTTTTAGTAGCTCTGGCCAGGAATAGTACTAAGACCACACATATATTTCTTTTTATATCACAATATCAGAGTCAGGAACTAGGTGAGGATGCATTGTCTCCACCATCCATCTTTTGTGCTTGACACTTAGTAATGCTGCAGGGCAGAGAAATTAAAATATAATAGGACTGGAAAGGCAACAACTGTCTATTTCTTGAAGTGATTAAACAGAAACCCCAAGTCATTAAGTGGCAGATGATTAGAAAAGATAGTATAGAACAGCTTCTGGGTTCAGGAGCAGTCTTCACAAATCTGTAGTGTCCTGTAACTAATTATTTAGAGAAAACTATAAAGCAGTTGAAAGACCATGAAAGATACAGAATGGAATATTACTCATCCTTAAAGAAGAATGAAATCATGACATTTGCAGGTAAATGGATGAAGCTGGAGAAAATTATGCTAAGCAAAATAAGCCAAACCCAAAAAAACAAAAGGTTGAATATTTTCTCAGATAAGCGGATGCTGATCCATGATGAGGGCTGGGGGTGCGAAGGAACTTTGGATTGTGCAAAGGGGAATGAGGGGAGGGGAGGACGTGTGGGGATGGAAGGATGATGGGGTGAGATGGACATTTTCACCCTATATAAATATACCAGTGTGACTCCACACCATGTTCAGCCAGAGGAAGGAGAAATTGTGCTCCCATTTGTGTACCGTGTGTCCAAATGCATTCAGCTGTCGTGTATAACTAATTAGAACAAATAAAAAAATTAAAAGAAAGGGGGAAAGAACTCAGAATGCAAAGATGACGTTTTCTCTGTCCAACAACTGAAAGTTTTGGGGATTTCCTAAGGGGGAGGGGAGACCAGGAAAGAAATTAGTATTCTGCTTATTTTGAATGATTCCATGTATTTTGAGTGAATGAACTCAAAATACTAAAGGTGTTGATGCTACCCAGGTTGCGCAATCAGAAGTAAACAATTGAGCGTAGGATTTGAAACAGGTATAAGCAAGTCAGTGGGGAAAAAAATAAAGAGCCCCCAAACCAGCTGTCTTCACAGCTGAGATGTCAGCTTGTTAGATGAGACGTTGAGAGGCCATGGGAGACAACTTGTGCTAGTTATAATATTGTTGAAGCATTCATTTCCAATAAGAAAAATAAAGTAAAAATTGATGCCGAAAATAAACCTGGATCAATTAAAGGCTTAAAATGAAACAAGCCTATTAGAAGACAACATTGAGGCTGGGGATGTGGCTCAAGTGGTAGAGCGCTCACCTAGAGTGCGTGAGGAACTGGGTTCGATTCTCAGCACCACGTAAAAATAAAATAAAGATATTGTAACTACCTAAAACTAAAAAATAAATATTAAAAAAAAAAGAAGATAACATTGAGGACCTTTTTTTTTTTTTTTAATAGTTATAGATGGACAGCATGCCTTTCTATACTCTCAAACATGTGTACAGAAGAAAAGCAATACATTTAACTTGCATGTTTTCATGGGTATAAAACTCTTTTTTCTTTACCCTAAGTTATATTTGCTGGCATTTTTCAATGGTGTGTGTTATAAGGACTTAAACTCTGGAGAGGATGCTATGAATTCTTACAAAGCTAATGTGTTGGAGGATGGAAGGGTTGCACATGCTATGGTAGAGATGACATACAGAATTATTTAGGGAGCTTTTAAAATGTTGGTTATTGGTCCTTTGTTTATTCCCATTTAGTTTCCCAGATATGCTGAGATTGTCCACTTGACATTACCCGATGGCACGAAGAGAAGTGGGCAGGTTCTAGAAGTTAGTGGTTCCAAAGCAGTGGTTCAGGTAAGCATCCTAATCAAAAACACATAGGGGTCAGCGGTGGATGTGCATGCCTGTAATCATAGCAATTTGGGAGACTGAGGTAGGAGGATAGTAAGTTCTAGATCAACCTCAACGATTTAGCAAGACTCTGTCTCAAAATAAAAAGGGCTGGGGTGTGTAGCTCAGCATTAGAGTGCCCCTGGTTTAGTCTTTAGTACCAAAAACAGAAAACATAAAGGAAATACAACTTGTTTTTTTCTTCAGAGAGTATCTTTAGAGATTGATTACTGGCTGCAGGAGAAGAATATTCATGTTTTATTGATTTTTTAAATGGAAAAAATAAAAATCGTCACACCAAAGGAGAGAGATAAAAAGTAGGATTCACTGATGATGATATGAAATCATATGATGTCTGAGTCAGTTTCTTTAAATTATCTTTTACAGTTCCTAGTTTTAGTATTATCTGATAATAAAGATAAACAGTTTTCTCAAATAAAATGCTCCCCTAAAATATGTAGGGGTTGGCAAAATTTCTGTAAGGAGTACAGAGTCAGAAAATTTTTGAGGCTTTATGGACATCAGAATTTCTTTAATTTTCTTTCTTTTGTTCTTTTATTCCTTTTTTCAACAACTCTTTTTTTTAAAAAAAAAAATGCTACAAATAAACAAACAATACTAGCTTGCTTGTGGCATTTGATTTGCAAGACTCTTGGTCTAGTAAGTGCCCATGATACAAGTTGCTTTTACCCTTCTGATTAATTCTCTTTCTTGATAGGTATTTGAAGGGACTTCAGGTATAGATGCCAAGAAAACGTCCTGTGAGTTTACTGGGGATATTCTCCGAACACCAGTGTCTGAGGATATGCTTGGTAAATGGACATTGTTATTCATTCTGAGCAGAGATCTGTTTCTTTTAAACATATTTCCTAAAACTCTTAAAAAATTCCATTTGGAAGTCAGGGTGTTCTCTGCATTGCCTCACTATGTTTTGCAGGCCGGGTGTTCAATGGGTCAGGAAAACCCATCGACAGAGGTCCTTCTGTACTGGCTGAAGACTTCCTCGACATCATGGGTAGGGGCACTAAATGGATGTCTGTGTTTGGGGGAAATAACCTCTGTCTGTCTGGTACCTTTGCCAGATGGAGAGTGGTTTTGGTGGTTTTTGAGGTAGTAACCAATGTTGTAAATTATGCAGATATTTTATTTATTAATAAATTGATTTTTCTAGAAATTGTCTTCAAATTTTTAATGTAGTATCATAAGATATTATAAAAATCTTATTAGGGCGGGTCTGAGTGTTCATGATAAAATCATGGCTGTGAAATTAGGACTTCTCTCTTGTTTGCTATACTTTTATTTCACTTTAGGAACCTCACTATTGCTGTATGTTTTGTGAGTGTCTACAGAGGACTAAAGGAAAAAATTATTTCAGATTTCAAAAATAACATTGTTTTAAGAGTAGGAGTAAATGCTTTCTGGTTTTTTTTTTTGAGCTTTTTATTTTAGTTCAATTTGATATATACTTCCATTTATGAATAATTTGTAGGCATACTAAAATTTCCCCTTTTGGAATATATTAGGTCAGCCCATCAATCCTCAGTGTCGAATCTACCCAGAGGAGATGATTCAGACTGGTATTTCTGCCATAGATGGCATGAACAGTATAGCTCGGGGCCAGAAAATTCCAATCTTCTCTGCTGCTGGGTTACCACACAATGAGGTGAGAATTAGGGTCTGTTTGGTGTGAAATTTATAGGGAAGAATTTCCAAATGTATCATTTATTGAGAAACCTAATAAATACAATACTGTGTTGTTTATGTAGTCCATTTATATCAGCTGATCCATTTGTGGATCTTTGCAACAATTACAAAATAGTTTTGTTGAGTAAAACCACTAAAATATTTCCAGTTTCATTAATAATCACAGTTGTTAGGATAAAAATTATTTTGTTGTAGAAATTTTATTTTAGAATTCAACTTGGTTCTTTTAATCTTCATCAGATTGCAGCTCAAATCTGTCGCCAGGCTGGTTTGGTAAAGAAATCCAAAGATGTGGTGGATTACTGTGAGGAAAATTTTGCCATTGTATTTGCTGCTATGGGTGTAAGTATGAAGTTTTTCTGTGTTAGTATAACATGTGGAGTTAACTGCTTGTGTTGCTAGATCAGTGTTGTAAACTACACATATAGCTGACTTTATCTCTGAGTAGAGAACTTAAACAACTTGTCACTGTGGCCAAATTGAGAATTAAAGTTTAGCATTTGACTTGAAACTTAAAAGATTATTTTTCCTGCACAGAGCTGCTCTTGGTTGACTTTTGGGAAAATTTTTGGGGTACCTTAAATTTCAAGAGAAGAAACAATTCAGATGTATAGCTTGGCCTTCATCAGTAATAAATGTTGAGAGTCTTTATCTTCCCAGCACTGATGAAGTCATTGCTATTTAGGTAAACATGGAAACTGCCCGGTTCTTCAAATCTGACTTTGAAGAAAATGGCTCAATGGACAATGTCTGCCTCTTTTTGAACTTGGCTAATGACCCAACGTAAGTAAATGGAGCTATTTCTTTCTGTTTTTCCCAGAATGAGGGTCAGAATGTTACCTATGAATATAGGAATGAAGTAACCCTGTATTCAGATGTCAGCCCTGCTTCTTGGGAGTTATTTGGTTTTGGGCAAATTACCTAAACCCTGAAGTTCATAAAAATGTGATAAATAATACTACCCTCATAGTGTTGTACATGTTAAGTGGGGTCATATTTTTTTATATTATCTAGCACATAATTGATACTCAAGTGACTTGTTCTTGGGAAATTTGTCTTCCATTTTTTTCCTTTGTTTCTTTTCTTACCACTCCCTCTTAATTTTGAGAATTCATGTAGCTCTGAGAAATTATGGGGCATTTATAAAATGATCAACTTAACTTTGTAGCACTAAGTAGTTCTTATATTTTAAATACACAGAACAGCCTTAAGAATTTTTAAAGTCACAATTGCTTTATTGCCCTTGATTTATTGAACACTTTAGAAGGGAAACATACTCTTGTGTCTAGAATTGTTTTGGTTTTTCTGGCATTTTATTTTGAGTGACCTGTGGATTATTTTTCCTTTTAGTATTGAACGAATTATCACTCCTCGCCTGGCCCTGACCACAGCTGAGTTCCTGGCGTACCAGTGTGAGAAGCATGTGTTGGTTATCCTTACAGACATGAGCTCTTATGCTGAGGCCCTTCGAGAGGTAACTTTTTCTTTTTCTTCTTATTTCCTGTATTAAACAAAATGGGTTAATTTTCAGGGTTGTCTTAACTCTATAGGCTTCTATAGATTAATTTTCTTAATCATATTTTAAGCTCATTGCTTATTTATTAATAGAATAAAATACTTAGGAAAATACAACTTCTTTTCTGTCAGTGTGGTAGAAATGTTAGAGGGCGAGATTAAATTATTAGCCTCCTTAACACACTGTCATCTCAGTGAGCTAAGAACTGACTGTAAAACAGTAAATAAGCTCTTCATTCAGTTACTCTCCCAGAAGTTCCATTTATCTACACTGTCAGGTTTTAGCTCTTTTCAGAATTCTGTTTTTAATGATGGTAGTATTTATTTAAATAAGTAGTTTAGCAACACTTTCTTTGGAACTTTTTCCCTTTAGAAAATCAAATGCCGAGCATGGTGGCACACACCTGTAATCCCAGCAGCTCGGGAGGCTGAGGCAAGAGGATCGATAGAGTTCAAAGCCAGCCTCAGCAAAAGTGAGGGCTAAGCAACTCTGTGAGACCCTGTCTCTAAATAAAATACAAAAATAGGGCTGGGGATGTGGTTCAGTGGTCCCTGGGTACCAAAAATGTTTAATTTGGAATGATATTAAGGTTCTTATCACCCAAAAATTTTGGGGTATCCTAATACAAGTTACTGAAATTTTTGGTAAACATTCTTGCCGCAGAATAATTTGATTGATGATCTTAGATTTTTTCCAACTCATCACTTTAAGAGATAGTATTTAAAATAAATAGGATGAGATTTTTGAATTTTAATTTGGCATATTCAAACAAACATGTTCTAACCAAGCTTTGCTTTTTATATTCTGGTATGTGATATTTTCCTTAACTGCCTGTCAGGTTTCAGCAGCCAGGGAAGAGGTCCCTGGTCGACGAGGTTTCCCAGGCTACATGTACACAGATTTAGCCACAATATATGAGCGCGCTGGTCGAGTGGAAGGTCGAAATGGCTCTATTACTCAAATCCCTATTCTTACCATGCCCAATGATGGTGAGTTCTTGGTCTTTGGGTCACAGCAGACCTAATTGTTACAAGGACTTTGATTCTAAACCAGAAGACCATCTACCTTGTTGAGTTGGAATTCTTTTGTGAGTTTATCCTCTCAGAGTTTGCCATAACTAGTTAGTTATTTGTACCGAATTACTCATGATCATCATCATTTTTGTGGAAGAAAAGCTTTGTAATTTGAATTTTAAGGTTTTATTAGTTACAGTTTGCCAGGGCACTGTTTTAGATGTAAGGAATTTAAGAATTTCTGGTTTCTGTTAAATGTAAATACTCAGTCTAGTTGGGGATGTTTCTTATGTATATGTGCTCCAGTAATGTAAGGTAGTTTATGTTAAATGCCACATAAAGAGCACAGATAGTAAAGACCACAAGACTTGAGACAGAACTTTTTCAACCAAGGGCTGATGGGCATTGGCTTTTTTGCACTGTGCCTGTGAAAGCATCCAGAGCAGCACCTGGATGCTCAGGGTGACCCCTGGGCTGACATTGTTGAGAATTCCCCTCTGTTGTTTTTTTTTAGGTATTTTCAGAAATAATAATAGCTCACTATAATTGAGCACTGTTCTGAATCTTTTTAAATATTCATTCATTGGGTTATCAAGCAACTTAGAAGCAGATCTGAGGCACAGAGAGGTAATTTGTCATGGATAAGAAGTGGAACATTTACAACCTAGACAGTCTAAATTCATAATTCACACCAATTGATACACTATACTGCCTCTGACATGAAAATAATTTTTCCAAATAGTAATTAGGGCTAGGGATGTTAGGGCTCAGTTGTTAGAGTGCTTGCCTCACATGCACAAGGTCCTGGGTTCAATCCCCAGTACCACCAAAAAAAAAACAAAAACAAAGGAGTAACTAAAAATAGCTTTGTTTGTTTCAGCAGATTTAGAAGTGTATGGCTCTGTGTGACCATTTCAGCACTGCCTGAGAAGCACTGCCTCCTTGTCTAGTACCCTCTTGTTTGTGTAGCCAAATGCCACATGTCTGTCTAAGGTAGCTTATGGACTAAGAGTGTTCTGTCAGTATACATAAAGTTGCCACATTTCTGAATGAGAACTTTGTGTTTAAAATGGAATTTTATTTATACATTGAGGGGAAAGCACATAACTAGAAGAGAGAGTACTTTTTTTTTTTATGAATTCAGCCAGTTTACCTTGTAGTGCCAACACAGCTGAACTATTGTAACCAAACAAATTAAATGGTATAATATGTAGCCCCTAGACACATTTGGCTCTATTTAGGCTAATAAAAAATTAATACAATTTGAAGTTAAGCTCTTCAGTTTCATTAGCTGCACTCTGGGTGTTCAGGATCACATTTGGCTAGTGGATATAATACTAACACAGGTACAGAACATTCCATCATAGAAAGTTGGTCTGTGTGGCATTCTTGGGTGATGCTGATTAGCTTCCTGTGGTCTGGTTATATGAGGTCGCCACGTGCTTAACACTATGTATGTCTTCCTCTGACAGATATCACTCACCCCATCCCTGACCTGACGGGGTATATTACAGAGGGGCAGATCTATGTGGACAGACAGCTGCACAACAGACAGGTATCTCACACTTAAAGTTCTGTGATGCTTATAGAGCCACTTACTTGCAGTGATTTAGATTTTGTTATTAAGAACTATTTTGCTTAGCAAGTTTCAACTTGAATTGCTTTTAATATGGCCATAAAGTTGTCATTTCTGGAACTACAGTTCTGGTGAGGGCAAAGTACCAGAATTAAGAATCGCCATCTTTCTTTATTATACCTTAAAATGGAGTCAGTTTTCTCAAAGAACTTTTAGGGGGTATTATATTCCATTAAGGTATAAGATCTGCCAATCGTGTTATTAATAGGAAAATAATAGTTGATAATTCTGTAGTAATACTGGCTTCTAAAGTCCTTTTAGGTAGAACTATTGTTAAACTTTTAATTTTGGATTTTTTTTTTTTTTTTTTTTTGAGTCAGTTTGGAAGACTGTTTAGACTTGATGTGGTAGTGCCAAGCATATATTGAAAATTTAGTTTTTCAAAACAGTCTTGTACTGTTTTAAATTTTTCAAGTTTTTGGACTTAATTCTCAAGTATTAGGCCAGAAAGTGTTTCTTGCCAGGTGTGGTGGCAAACACCTGTAATCCCAGTGGCTCGGGAGGCTGAGGCAGGAGCATCACAAGGTCAAAGCCAGCCTCAGCAAAAGCGAGGCACTAAGCAACTCAGTGAGACCCTGTCTCTAAATAAAATACAAAATAGTTCTGGGGATGTGGCTCATTTGTTGAGTGTCCCTGAGTTCAATCCCTAGTGCCCCCCAAAACAAGTGTTTTTTACTACCGTTTCTTTCCAGGAAGATATTAGAACCCATCTTATAAACAAATGCAGCAGTTTTTGTAATTTTAGGATAATAGTTTCACATGCTTCTTTACTTTACCATAGAACTTGAATTTCATACTTAAATATAGTTATTTTTTTCCTCCCGTTCTACCCAAGATTTACCCACCTATTAATGTACTGCCCTCGCTCTCACGGTTAATGAAGTCTGCTATTGGAGAAGGTATGACCAGAAAGGATCACGCCGATGTATCTAACCAGCTGGTACGTATGTTCTGAGGATGGTGTTTAAAAGAAACGAGTGCCTTTCTCAGTCCATTCTTTTCTGCTGTTCTATTCCTCCTCTTTCTCTCATCACTTTTCTTCTTCTTGTCCAAGTAGGATTTTAGTACTAAACTTTCATAAAGTTATGTAATCATTAATTTGAACCAAAATAATATTTTTCTCATAAAGATAGATGTTAATAATCAATATTAAAACCACCAAGCTAGAAATCCATGTCCAGTGCTATAAAAATAATTAAAAAAAAAAAAAAAAAAAAGCACATGGTCATTTTAATTTTTAATACTAGAGTATCCCGGAAAGGATACTTTATCATGTTTCTAGCTTAGCATGGTAAGCACCAGACCCCTGAGGGGTACAGTGTGGTATACTCTTGGAAGTCCTTCGTTTCAGTAGTCACATGAGTTTAAAAAGTAGAAATGATAAGCTTTTTGATGTTACAAATGTTTTTCTTGAATGAAACTTGGAGATGGATTTCTCTGTATTTTAACTGAGTTCTTTTTCAGATGCTATATAAATTGTAAGGTCATTGGCATACTGAGGAAGCGTATTTTTGTAGAGTATAGTAGTATCTGTGCATTGCATGCCTGAAGGCTTCTTTGAGAGAATATAATGAAGTCCTTTTGATACTTTCACATGAGCTTCATGTGAATTGTGTGTGCAGTCCTGTGTTCTCTTGTGAAGAAGCTGCAGCAGTCCACATGTGCATACCATGTCTATTCACACGAGCTCTCTCCTCAGTACGCCTGCTACGCTATTGGGAAGGATGTGCAAGCCATGAAAGCTGTGGTGGGAGAGGAAGCCCTTACCTCAGATGATCTTCTTTACTTGGAATTTCTGCAGAAGTTTGAGAGGAGCTTTATTACTCAGGGTAAGATTACTGTTTTCTCAAAAACATAAAAGACCTTGTGTAGTTTTTAAGACCTATTCTCAGAGAATTTACACTGGTCTCTACACAGTTTTCCCTCTCGTTAGAGAAGTTCTTCCAAGGACCTGCGTGTCTTTCTTTGCCTTAATCCTCTGGCTCCTTCCCCTCTGCCATCTAAATATCTTGAGAGGATCTTAACTTGTTTATCCAGTTATTTATTTTTTCTTTATTCATTTTTTTATCTTTTGCTTCTTGGTTGCTGATACTTGAAAAAACTCAGTTACTTTTCTGTGGTTTTTTTTCGTCCCCCTTAAGCATAGACTTTTCACTCTGCTGTGGCTTCTAAATTGCTGTGTATGATTCTTAACCACTTTTTATTTAGGAATGCCATTGTTGTCATGGCACCATCCCCTCAAGCCCAGTAGGACCAGAATCAAAGGTTTTCCTAAGTGACCTCCTGTGTGGCCTCCTCCGGGTGCCATGCCTACTATTCCACGCTCAGTAACTGGCCGTTCTTCTTAACCTTCCTTGGCTCTCCAGTAATTGAATATTTGCTAACTTGTCTTGTTCTCTCTTTAAACATCAGATCCATTTTTGTTTTCATTCCCATTACAATATCTTAGTCTGGTATTTCTCAAACTTTCATTTGCTTTTGAAGCAACTGGGAATCTTGTGAAAATGCAGATTCTGATTCAGTAGTTGTGGGTGAGGCTAGAGTGACGTCCTGGGTGACGTTGAAGCTGCATGTTTCTGGCTAGCCACCCTGACACCAAGGCCCTAGACCAAAGTTTTGTCCCATATCCTTGGCCATTCTCCCTGACTCAAAGGTAAATTTATTGGTTGTCCCACTACTAAAAAAATCTATAGTGAGTTTTCTTATTTAATGTATGGGTTTTAGGCTGTTTACCCGGTCCCTCCCCTGTTCCTGGTAATGCTAGAAATACTCTGTTTTTGGTAATTACAGTAGGTGTATTACTGTTGAAATAATGCCTCAAAGGATACATGTGGGATTTGTGCCCTCTTCTCCTTAAACATTATTCATATTAAAATTCCCAAACATAAATAATCATTGAGGGTTTTATTTCCTTAATGCGGAACCTTAATAACTGAGAAGATCTCTAGAGACAGGAACCCAGAACCCTAGCCACTCTTGATTCTTTGGTTAAAGAATGAGATTTATTTGGGGGATGGGGGTGATTCTGCTATTAAAAATAATAACTCTGAAATCCACTGATCTGTTTGAGTATTTGGGTGCTTGATTGCCATTTTTAGTATCTGTATTTGTCTTGCTCAAATTCAACCATTTCTCCTGTGTTCTGACTCCTTTCTGACTAATCTCTAGACAAAGCACTGGGTCTGGTTTCCATTTTTCAAGCATTCCACCCAAATCTTCAAGTTCCAGCTCAAACTGCTGTCCCCAGACACACACACTAGACCTCCCACTGTCTCTCACCCATGGTCCCCCCTCTTCCCCGTGGTACTTTGTGCTCTTGTCTCCACACTCACTCTCATTCAGTCTTGAGAGTCCTGACCTGTTTCCTTTCTTGTATTATGCCCACATGGCCTGCTAGTCATTTAACAGAATAAGTATTGGATAGCACTAATGAGTTGGAAGTAGGAAGGACCTTGCTATTAATTCAGTGTCAATTTTTTCAGGTCCTTATGAAAACCGCACAGTTTATGAGACTTTGGACATTGGCTGGCAGCTGCTCCGAATCTTCCCCAAAGAAATGCTGAAGCGAATCCCCCAGAGCACCCTGAGCGAATTTTACCCTCGAGACTCTGCAAAGCACTAGCTGCTGCTGTTCTTGCTACTGTGGCGTGAACCTCTTGTGAAGTACTGGCTCCGTCTTCTTGATTCCTTTCGCACTCCTCCATCTCCACCTGTGTGTGGGAGTTTACCTGTTACCCTGTAATTAAAAGCAAAGAATAGGTAACATTGTGCCAGTGTTGCAATGTCTTAAACTGCTAACAGACTTCAAAATATCCCTGTTCAGAAAACCTGATCTTCAGTGCTTTGTTTAAAGTAGCTGCAGGGATGGAGGTGAAGTTTCTTATTGATGTATGTATTTGTACATAGTGGTGTAGTTGCCTAATAATGTTCTCATTGTGTGGGTCTCTCAGACCTGACCCCTCAGCCCCCTCAAGAGAATCCCTATCTGAAGCTAAATGCTTTGGTCTCAGAATTAGGAGCAAGATCAGGTCTGGAAGAAGTCTCAAAAGAGTCAAGAGGCTCTTTCCTGAGCATTTTCTTCTGGGTCATTGGTGTGCCTGTGGGTCTGTGCTCTGCACTAAGCAGATGGCTTTTACTGTCCACCTGCTCTTTCCTATGTAATGAATAGATCAACAAAATGTGTATCCTTTTCTCTCAGCACCTCTGAGTTCGGATTCCCTTTGAGTAACATGCAGAATCATGCCCCTTTGCACAGCGGCATTCATCTGGTTGTGGTGAGATGCCTTCCTTGGGGATCCCTACTGGGTTTCTATGCAAAGAAAATCATAATTAAAACCACTAGTGGAGTTGTTGTTTGGAAAGAGCTGGGGTACAATAAAAGAGGAAGAAATAAAGAGCTGTAGCCCTTCTGCATGCTGACATGCCAATAGGGGTTTCTGTAGAGTTTAGCAGATGCTAAGACAAGGTGGGGTGGGGAGCTCTCAGGTTTGTGGATATTACAGACTGTTCAGGAGCAGCCTTTGTTCCCCTGTTGGCCCTGCTTTCTGACCCAGCTCTGCCTTTTCAGGGTGGTCTTGTGGTACAGGTGGTGGAGTTTCGTGCACTCCTGCTCCTTCCTGGTGAGCCCTGAGCTTGCTTTTGTGCCATGTCTGCCGTTTGTTCGTGTTCTGTGTTACCCGGGTGCAGTAGTGACTTTCTACTCTATGCATTCCATCTTTCCAGTTGTGTAAAGGTCTTCACTTTTTTCTCTGAGGGGTGGGGGTGGGGAGACTGAGCATGATTATATTTTAATGTAGAAAATGTGACATCTGGATATAAAATGAAAATAAATGTTAAATTAAATGGAAGTTACCTACAGTGACTCTGTATCTTCTCATCAGCGCAAAGTAACAGCAGTAAGCAAATAGATGATGCGTCTCTTCAGTTCACAATTCTAACCACCATAACCCCCTGTGTTACAGCGACGTGATCCATGTTTTATACCCTTGTGTCTTGCTGGCTGCCCTTTCCCATCTCTCCGGTGATCGCTCCCATAGCAACTGTAGTGTGATTCCTGGTTGAGTTTCCACAGTTACAATGTCTTTGTTTCAGACATTTTCTAGACTCTACATGCTATAAATGAAGTGGGGGGTGTGGGGGAGTGATAAGTAGAAAATGAAATACATCTTGAATCAAGCCAGAACCGCTTCACATAAAACCTTAGATGGGTATCCAGTGTAAGAGACACCCACTGGTTAAAACATGAGGATGTGGCATAGTGGGGGCTCCCTGCCCTTATTCTTCCTCTTCTCTGAAGTCCGCTTCAGAGGACGTGTAGAGGGGAGAGCTTAGGACAAAACAAGGAGCACCTGAGTTCTCTGCGCCACCTCTAACAGCAGGGCCTTACTTACTCATGTAAGAAATATAAGTCTGCTCATGTGCCTTTGAGGGTTATCACGAGGCCCAGAGATTTTGGGTATAAAACCCTGGAACAGATCCTGTCCGTGGCAGGCAGGCACAGTAGGCTTCTTTTTACTAACAGAACTTTATTAAAACAGGTTTGCTTTATTACTCTCCCATAATACTCCACACTTATTGGATAAGCAGCTCTCTTGCTAGTTTGCTACTTATTTCTTAATGAAAACATTTTTTTTAGGGAGCCTTTGTATACCAGTTGCCAGCCTTCAATAAAAGACCAGTTAAAAAGACAAGGATCTTCAAAGGTGGGGTAACTAAGTGACTCATGGAACATTTATTGCTTGCAGTTGACTATCACTTCAGTGTGTGAGATTTCATGTAAGTGAAAAAATGTCTGCAGACTCCTGTCATAAATACCTCACTGAGATGTTGCTTTTCAGCATGAGTGGGTGGTGAGGTCAACAAGGCACTGTCAGCCTTTGAAGTTTGCTAACCAAGACTGTAGTGAGGGAAACCAGTATTAGTTCCCAGACTTAAGTGAAACCATCAATTCTACAGCAAGAATAACCTAGGAAGGCAGTCTATGGAAGAGATTTTCCTTTTTGAGAAAACATAAGTACAAGAAAATTGGTTTTTAAAATGAAACATGTTCCTTATTCAGCTGCAAACCAGTTTTATTACAAATCATTTTTCCCGTTTTCAGTTGAACACCTCCCTGGGGCTTCAGCCTGCCAGTGGTATCCTTAGCTGCCCCTCCTCCAGGGAGCAGGTGACTGATGTTTAGACTCAGTGAGAAATCCCCATCACTCATCATCACAGAGCTTTGTATCCCCACAAGAGTGGCAAAACATGCCCAGAAACCTTGGCAAATGTTTGCAGACACAAACAGGATTCCCTATCCAAACTCCTAGAGCATTTTATAAATGACAGTCCCTCCCTGATCAATCTGCTGCCGTTCCTATCTCAGAGAACAGCAAAGCATCTGACTGTGGCTATCCCTGAGGTCAGAGGCCCAGATGAACAAGATTGGGGTTGGCCAGTCTGCAGGAGCCTGAGGGTCACTAGCCTAGAATAGCACATATAGCTCTGAGCTGGGGTGAGCAGCTGTAAGTCATGCACATGTGACTCACCACTTTGCTCCAAAGGATTTCCTCTCCAAACTGCTAGAGCATTTTATAAATGTAATAGATTTGTAGTATTTCGAGTGGTCATGGCCTTGTAGCCCCTTATCAACAGATTTTTTTTTCTTTTTATGAGTAGATCACACAGAATGATCAAACATGAATTTATACCTGGTCCAGCACCCTTTCCTTAGCACTGCATTGACTTCTAAAGGTCACTGTTCACAGAAGTAGAGTCTACAAAGTCCCACCACTGTCTAGAAACCCAGGCTTTGTATTGTGGCTGAGGATGAGGATCTTGGGAGACAAAATGATGCCTGGGGCTGAGGTCAAGAACTTTGTGGCCCACACCAAAATGTTATGCTTGTAGGGGGAGGTAAGACCAGAAGTGGAGGGCCGACAGAAAAAACGATCCAAGTACTTTTCTAAGCAGCTGTATTCTTCATTTCCACAAGAGGGCAGTCACTGGCCAACCACTGAGCTCCAAGAGGGCCACAGAGACGCAGCTGGTAGTTGCATCTGGGGAATCAGTGGTTCACTAAATCAAGGGTTACTTTTTGTGGAGTTACACGTTGGCCTAAGGACTATGGGCGATTGTCCTAATAAAAATAAACCCAAATGAACCAAAGTGGGTGCAGAGAGTGCTGGTCCTTAGAACCAAGAGGTCTGGGTTGGAGAGGTGGTGAGTCTAGGAGGTTCAGCTCTTCTGATAACTGAAGGGCTTTTTAAGTGTATGAAATGATGAGATCCAGCTTCTGGTGAAGGTAGAACTGTTTTGAAGAGGAAGATCCCTCCTGGGTGGACATTTCTGTTAAGGTTGGAATGTTCTTCCTGAATCAGGTGAGACTTGCCTCCTCCCCATAACTTCCCACAGTGGTGTCCTTGGACTGTCCCCAGGACTTTCTCCCCACAACTTTGGAGATAGTTGCCATTTCTTCTGTCTTTGGTCTAATTCTACTTCCCGTAACCTATTCCGTTTTGTAGTCTCGGATGTGGAACATCTATAAAACTGTAAAATAACATATAAGAATATAATTAAAACAACATAGAATTATATATTATAATTAATATGAATGATTATAATCATAAAGATCATATTAATATAGTTTATTATATAGCTGTTGTTCTATATTAAACATTATATGCTAATTATATGTAGCTCTAGATTATGATTTTCAACCTACTTTCATACACGGTATTAATTTTGTTGAAATAGTCAGAATTGGAAACTTGGGACTCAACAGTTTAACCACCCCTCACTTACGGTAAAAGAGTTACTTCTTCAGTCAGTGAATGGGATTTGAACCCAGACCTAGTTTTGCATAGGGATTTTTGTACATCTGTTCTTGGCTTTATGCCATCCAAAGAAGATGGTTTCCAGGATGGAGAAGCTTCACCTATGAGAATCAAGCTCTCCCAAGCCCATGATTGGAATTGGAGGCACACAGCCCTTGAAGCCAGGACGCTGACCCACGCTCAGGTTATTGGAAACCTCAGTGTGCTCTGAGCTAAGATATTCTGTTATTTGATTGTTATTTGCTTTTCCCCAGGATCTGCTCTGCAGATGGTCTTTCATCAGTGGTTTACTTTATAGATATTCATTGTAGACACAAAATTTGAAAAGTACAGAGAAATACAAAGAATCCCATACCCCAAACTCAGAGGAAATCATTAACGCTTATCAGCTAGACTCTTGATGATCATAATTTTACCCTTCTCTCTCTCACAGCCCGTGTGTATGAGATGATGGCAATAGTATCAGGAAGAGATGTGTTTAAACTACAAACTATCAATACATACATTTATGAAGCAGTGAGCCGTGTGATCTAATCTGAGGGATGTCAAAAAACAACATAGCTTATGTAACCAAAAACAGTCTCAAAGAATAACTTTTTAAAACTACTTTTGTAAACAATTAAGAATTGTGTGATTCACCAGCAGTACTTCTTAAAAGCCCCTTTCTTCTTGCGGGTCCACCATTCTGTGTCCTTCAGCCACTCTGACTTGTTTAAGCCTCAGGGTTAATTTCTGGAAACTGAGTAAATCCAACCTCCGCTGTGCTGCTTTCTGAGCCACCCTCCCCTCCGTCTGTACCACCGTGAGACCTTGGGGACAGTGGCAAGACTGGATCTGATGAGAGGATGAGGAAGGAGACCAGGCTGAAGTGCGAGCCTGGCTCGAGAGGGGCAAGGTAAGGGCTGGAGAGTTTGTCCACTCGTTTCTGGGCCATCAGAAGAGAGATGGCGCCCAGGCAGAGCTCACCCCCAAGTGCTTTAACAACCTGTGAAAATATCAGGGAGTTACCCAGGGGTTTTGCTAAGGAAGCAAGAAATGAAAGACATGCTTGAAGCCAATTAGGGTTGGCATGAGACCCTGAACAGAGACTTCTAGGTCCACACGAGGATCTGTTGTCATCAATCATGATGGAGCACGGAATGTACCCTGAAGCACTGGCAGGATGCAGGACAAGAGACACCACTGTGTGTGTTTGATACCAGCTTTTGTAAGGTGTAGTGCACATGCCATACCATTCACCCAATCGAAGTGCCTTTCATGGTTTAATGTAGTCAAAGAGTTTTGCAGCCATTGCTACAACTAGCTTTATAACATTTGCATATTCCTTCCCCAAATCCGTACCCATTAGAAGCATTAAAAGCCCTCCCCACCGACTCATGTCCCCCCACCTTACCTGTCCTGGGCAGCCAGGAATCTTTTTGCCTCTGTGGACTTGCCTGTTCTGAATGTCACATACTGAATCTTCAGTTCTTAGTGTCTGGCCTCTTCCACTTAGTAACATGATTCAGGGTTCATCCATGTTGAAGCATAGATCATGAATAATAGTCCATTATGTAAATACTACATTTTATTTAGCCATTGACTGCTTGGTGGGCATTTGGGTTGTTTCCACACCAGGACGACCCTGAACAATGTTGCAATGAACTTTCAGGTTGACCTTTTCCTTTCTCTTGGGTCTGTACCTAGGAGTGGAGCTGCTGGTCATGTGGTAACTCTGTTGAACCTGTGAAGAACTTCCAGACTCTTCCCCGAGGTGGATGCACCACTTTACATTCCCAAAGGCAGTGTGGGTAGGGAGGGGTTAATGCCAAAGAATTTTGTTTGGGAAGCAAGTAATGTCTAATACTCTTATTTATTGGGCTTTTAAAGACATAGTTAATGTCATTTTTGTTTTTAAAGAGCCAGACTTATTTACTATGACACTCAAAGTGCTTTAATACAATTGAGACAAAGATACATAAATTTTGATTTCCCTTTTACTTAATTGCATTGAAAAACTGCACTTATTAAGTATGCAAACAGCTTAATGACTATATAATGCTTTATCATAAATATATGTAAAGTGTGTTTTCTCTATTGTTTAACTTTAGGATTTTTTCAATTTTTCACTTTGGCTGTAATGAGTTTGTTGGTATGTAAATATTTATATTCTGAAATATTAAAAGAGGCTTGGTATAGGACAAAGAGTATGAACACTGAGAAATCTCTCAAGTTACATCAGCAGACTGCTCTTTAAAAAATGTATGAAATCTATAATCACACTTCACTGCGTGAACACTAATTTGTGTACCCTTTTTTTTTTTTTTTTTTTTTTTAAGTACTGGGGTTTAAACCCATGGGTGCGGGCTGGGGCTGTGGCTCAAGTGGTAGCGCGCTCGCCTGTCATGCGTGCGGCCCGGGTTCGATCCTCAGCACCACATACAAACAAAGATGTTGTGTCCGCCGACAACTAAAAAAATAAATAAATATTTAAAAAAAAAAATAAATAAACCCATGGGTGCTTAATCCTAAGCCACACACTCAGCCCATTGTTTGAGACAGTGTCTGGCCAAGTTGCTTAGGACCTCCCTAAGTTGCTAAGGCTGACCTCCAACTTGTGATTCTCCTGCCTCAGCCTCCCAAGTCTCTGGGATCACAGGTGTGCACAACTGAATCCAGCTGGATATTCCATTTATTTATTTATTCATTCATTCATTCATTTTTTTATTGTACCAGGAATTGAACTCTGGGGCACTTGACCACTGAGCCACATCCCCAGCCCTATTTTGTATTTTATTTAGAGACACGGTCTCACTGAGTTGCTTAATGCCTCTCTTTTGCTGAGGCTGGCTTTGAACTCACGATCCTCCTGCCTCAGCCTCCCAAGCCACTGGGATTACAGGTGTGCGCCACCACACCCTACTTGGGTATTCCTTTTTTAAAAAACAAAAATACCTCAATTTAAAGAGAAAGTTTTTCTAGAAAACAGGGTTGCATATATAGAAAACTGTATTAATTTTTCATGTGATATCTTGATCTATTTTCATGATGTGAACACACTTGTATAACCAGGCTCAAATCATTAGAAAGGACTTTTCCATCCCACCATGTGACCAACCATCCCTGTTTTTTCCTCCTTGGGGGATCCACTATTCCGACTTATAAAACAAAAGGAGGAAAAAAAATTTTTTCTAGCTCAGTGCATTATATTAAAGTAAACCAAGCGACTGCAAAAATTCCCTTTCAGCCGATTGTATTTCTTCTGAAAATCCACAGTCCATACTTGGCAGATAGGTGTCTGTATCAAGGCCCCTGGGATTTCTAAATCCTGGGATTTCAGATTTGTCCTGGGGCTAGTGTGCCAGGCTGTGCCAGAATCCCTCTGCCCAGGGAACCGGGGAACCCAGGGGCACATCTCTCACCTTCCTGCCCAAGTAACTATGGGGGACAGGGTTCTTCCTGCCCCTGGTGCATCCTCAAACCCAACCTGGACTGTGCGGGCAGCTGCACTTACTCCCCTGGAGGGAAGCCTGGAATGGGTGGGGAGCCTTTAGCTCAGCTCTGGGCAGGCGGGACAGTGTTCTCAGCCCAGCCTCTGGGCTTTCCCCTGCCCAGGGCTGCTTGTCTCTGCTCTCTGGTCCTCCCCTTACCCTAGAGCCCGGGAAATGCCCACATAGAGGAAGCGACATGACCACAGGACTCAGGTGACCTGAGCTCTCTGGGGAGGCACTTAGTTCTCTTGCTGCCACAGGAAAAGAACTAAGGAAAGGGGTTTCCCTCAAGGTCTTTCGGAAGGTTCCAGCTGTATTGCTCTCCTCAACACTATCCCCTCCCTCCAGGGCTGGGATGTAGCTCAGTGGCAAAGCACTTGCCTCGCATTCACAAAGCCCTGGGTTCCATCCCTAATTCCAAAAAAGAAAAAAAAAATCAAAAAAAGAATGCCACCAAAAATAATAATAAGTTTAAGAACCAAAACACTATCCCCTCCCCTTGCCCCCACCCACCACCCAGTAATACTGTTCTTTACAACCATGTGAAGATGCAGGGTGGACACTACTGTCCTTTACCTGAGACTCAGGGGACTTCATGACTGGCCTAGATTTAGTGGTACCAATGGGCTTGCCCTCAGAGATCCAAATTCTGCTAGAGTGCCCACTGTCATTCTGTGTCCCTACTGTCATTCTGTGTCCCTGCTGTGGGTAGAAGTCCTCAGATGGTTTGTTGCAGCCTAGGAGAAAACCATAGGCTTTGAGAAACAGCAGATCCAAAATGGAATCTACGCTCCACCCTCAAATTATGAGAACGTAAGCAAGTTACTTACCATCACTAACCCAGTTTGCCATGTAAATGGTGACAGTACCTACTCTGATTGCTGTGACTAATTTTTTCATCTCTGGGTCTTCACTTCTATGCCTGTAATAGTATATGTTTTATTTAAATTTTAAAAAAAGCCTTGCTTCTCTGATGATGAAATGGATTCCCAGCTATTGTGACATTAGTGCCCACACCTCTATGAGTAAGGCATTTAACTTGATTTCTTCGTCTATAGAATAATCTGAGTAGCGATCACCCCCTATTGTCAAGTGGTTCCAGAGATCTAAAGTAGATGAACACTATTTTATAAGGCACGATCTCAAAGCAAAGTGGAAATAATAAGACTCTGTGTCTCATAGAAGAAAACTTGTGATCCTAAGTTGCCCGAAGAGTCCATAAGAAACTGGGTGTTAGCCAGGCTCAGGGGTGCACACCTGTAATCCCAGCAAGTCAGGAGGCTGAGGCAGGAGGATCATGAGTTCAAAGCCAGCCTCAGCAATTTAGCAAGGCCCTCAGGAACAATGAGACCCTGGCTCTAAATTAAAATACAAAAGAAGGATGGGAATGGGGCTCAGTGGTTAAGAGCCTCTGGGTTCAATTCCCAGTACCAAAAAAAAGGAAGAGGAGGAGGAGGAGGAGGAGGAGGAGGAGGAGGAGGAGGAGGAGGAGGAGGAGGAAGAAGGAAGGAAAGAAGGAAGGAAGGAAGGAAGGAAGGAAGGAAGGAAGGAAGGAAGGAAGGAAGGAAGGAAGGAAACTGTACATTACTGTGTACAAAACAGGACCCTGTGGTTCCTGGCAGGGGGGAGGGCAGGAAGGCACAGGGCAGGTGCCAGCTCCAGGAGGCCCTTCCCTGCAGACTCCAGAGTCCTGTTGGCACATCTCTGTCCCCTCCAAGAGAGGGGCCCCCTCCCCAAGAAGGGACTGTGGCAAAAGCAGCCCCGGCATCACCCCAGGCAGCAGTGGAGAGGAGGAGCCCAGCTCCCCAGCTCCAGGGAGGCTGTCTTTAGGCCCCGGCCCAGCCACTGCTGCTCAAGGCGCCGTCATTGACGATGACGATATTTCCCGGGGCTGGAAATGTTTTGGAACTCAGTGCCCAGAAAGAGCAGGGCGGGGCTGGAACCTTAATTCCTAGACAGGTGGCTGGCAGTGTCGTGTACCCCAGGGAGTACTCATTAGTTCAGGAAATTCTAGGAAGGGCCAGAAATGTCCATCTCAAGCTGTCCTCTCTTCTTTTCCTCTGTCTCCCCTTCCCATCTGTCCCCTGCCCCCAAATCCTCATAGTCAGGATCCCAGTCAAACCTACAGACCTTCACTGTAGCCTTTTAGGATTGACTAATTAGGCCCAGATTTCCTTAGGTAGATGGAGGGCATGGGGTATGGAAGGCAGCTGTAAAATTCTGCTCTAGATGTGTTTTAAGGGCCCAGAGAGAACTGGTTCTTTTTTTTTTTTTTAGGTTGGGAGGTACCAGGGATTGAACTCAGGGGCACTCAACCACTAAGCCACACCGTAAGCCCTATTTTGTATTTTATTTAGAGACAGGGTCTCACTGGGTTGCTTAGAGCCTTGTTTTTTTGCTGAGCCTGGCTTTGAGCTTGTGATCCTCCTGCCTCAGCCTCCCCGGCCGCTGGGATTACAGGCATGTGCCACCGCACTAGGTAAGAACTGTTTCTTTTTTGAACTCTGCTCTGGGGCTGTCCTGGTTAGGGAGAAGAGGCTCCACAGCAGCATCACCATGGACCTGACTTAACATCCTGGGAGGTTTGAAGTTCATGTCAGTCATCTAGTCCTTTGGGGAAACCTAGACTAGCCAGAGGAAGGGGTGGCTGTAGTTTTCCTCCTGAGTCCTAAAATTGTGTTTAGAAAATAATTGTAAGTCCTGCTGCACTTCCATTTTTCACCACAAGGTGGCAGTGGACTGCGAAGGAAGAGCGGCTGTCGGCTGGGCTCCGCCTACACAGCTCCTCTGCTGTCTTCCCCTGGAGCCCCCTTGGAAGCATCCTCTTAAAAGCCTCCTATGTCTCCCCCTGCCCTCTTTCCACTCCAGGTCTGTCTGTGGTCCCAACATTGCCTCACCTGGAGATTTCATCACAGCATCCCTCCCCTAGGGCTGGAGTGCAAAGGCCAGGATTTCTGCATTTATCATGCACCAGGCAGCGATCTAAAGTTTTGAACAATCACTGGGCTTAATTCTCAAAACAACTCTACGAGGCAAGCACCAGGGGTTACCCAGGTGGCAGATGGCATGAGGGGGGTGGGAGCAGCTCTGTGGACATAGGGACTCTTCCCCAGTAAACTTTACCCAGAGGCCGAGGCATGGACATGACATTAAGCCACCTCTCTTTCCGTGTCATGAGAAATCTCTGGGCTTTAAGTCAACTCACAGGAAACCTTTTCCCTACTCACATGGGACAAAGCCCCAGGCCGTCCTTCTGACTCTCCCCAAGTGGCAGACAGACAGGCAGATGCCAGGTGATGAGTACCCTGGAGGGCGGCCTTTCTCCAGCCTCAGCCCCTGGGTGCCAGGCACACCCATTTCTTTGCCTTCTCCCAAGAACGTCACTCCTGAAATCGCTCTTGCTTGGTCTGGGTTCCATGTCAGGGGATGTTCCTTTTCTGGTCCTATTCTATCCTCAAGGGCAGGGTTAAAGGATGCCCCCCACCCCATGTAGCCCTAGCCCCCAGTGCCCAGAAGAGTGTGATCTTTCTTGGAAGTGGGGTTTTGCAGGTGTAATTAGTTTAGAGGAGGTCACACTGGAGCAGGGTTGGCCCCTAGACCATTAAGACTAGTGTCCTTATAAATGGCCACATGAAGACAGAGGCTGGGAGAACCCACGTGAAGAATGGAGTAATGCAGCTGCAGACCGAGTGCCTAGAATACTGGCAAGCTACCCGTCTGGGTAGTGAACCATACAGTCCCTCAGCCCTCAGAAGGAACTGACTCCTTGACACCTTGATCTTGAGTTTGATATTGAGACTTTGACCTTCAGCCTCCACAACTGTGAGACGTTGATTTCTGCAACTTAAGCCACGCAACAGCCCTATCAAGCTGATAGAGTCCTAAGTCCTATAACCCTTCTTCAGAGCCCTGGGGGCTTCTACTGTGGCCCATGTCCCTGAGAGATCAAGGAAGGCACAGGATGCTAGTGGCCCCAGAGTGGCCAAGGCTGCAAGGGGCAGACAAAGAGGGTGGAGGGAGGAAGAAGGAAGGAAGTCCTCCCTGATTGAACAAGGTCCCAGCTCCAGGACTGCCGTGAGTGTACAAATGTCCCCCCTTGTTTGGGAGAGGAACAGAGCAAACCCCCATGGGTACCTACACAAGATAACACCAGACCCTGCTCTTTCCTCGTTAGGTCAAGGACTTTCACCCTTTTGCTTGAAGGAAGTGCTGAAGACCTGCTTAGGTACCTACAAATCGCCAGCATCACTACTTTCATAGTTGGGGGCCGTGATTATGTAAAATAAGGGTCAATGGGACCCAAGCACTGTGGCATCGTGACTCATGACAGTGGATCTGAAAGCCTAGACAGCCACTAAGTGACTGCTGGCGGGTAGTACACAGAATGTGGGCAATCTGGACAAATGGGTGCCACACACGCCCCGGGTGGGATAGAGCAGGATGGTGTGGGAAATTTTGTTATGCTACTCTGAGTGGGCACATGATTTAACCCTTATGAATTGTTTACTTCTGGAAGTTTCCATTTAATGGTTTTGAGCCATAGCTGACCCTGGGTAATTGACCCCAGGAAAAAGGAGGCCTACTCTGCTCCCTGATAGTTTCCTCTCACCTGACTTAGCCCATCTCCCAGGGATGGGTGCTGGGACCTGAGTCTTCCCAGAGGCTCTGTGGTCCTAGTGGGGGAAGAATGTATTGAATTTTATTGACAGGTGTCTTTCCTGCACACTCTTGTGCCTGCCCCTGGAACAACCATTCAGTGGTCCTTTTTTTCCTATTTTTCAGATGAGGAAACTGAGGCTTGCGCCTGCTGGCCGGACCCAGCCCCACGGAGCACTGAGAAGCCAGGGAGCAGCTCCATGGGTCCCTAGGCCCTGGCTTTTGGAGCAGAACCCTGTGTCTTGTCTGGGGTGCTGGGTTCCGTCTTTCCTGGAGTAAAGCTCTGGGGTTTGGGGTGGAACAGAGAGCACTACAGAAGCCAGCTGGCCCCCTCTGCCACCTGGGAGCCTGGAGAGCCTTATCACCAGGTTCACTGCTGACTGCATTAAAACCAACAAATGTCCTGTGAACGCCCCTGAGGCCCCCTGGGGCTCCTGGAAGTGAGCTGCTCTTAAACAAAGGGCCACGTGCCACCCTGCCCCCACTGCCCAGGCCCAGTGGGGACAGCAGGTATTTAAGCAAATGGGGAACCGAGACCACAGCTGCCATCAGCACAGGACACTCTCTGTTTTCTTAATTCCCGTCCTCGCTAAATGGTGATTACCAGGGCCTGCCTGGGGCCTGATCCTTCCAGCCACCTGACTTCAGCCAGTGGGGCACCCAGAGAACAGAGCAGCTGGTGGGGCGCACTTCCGGCAGGGGCAGAGCGGGGCAGCAGATGTGAGGCACTGATTATTCTGGGAGGGCTGCACCAGGGACCGCATTTGCACTTCAAAGGGGACAGGCCCCGTGCCCCACCCTGGGACCAGAGTCTGTTCTGAGGAAAATCAAGTTGCCCTGAGTGAGTGACCCACGAGCCCCACCCCCTTCCTAACAGGGGGCGGTTTTAAACAACCCCCAGGAGTTAACAGGCACTCGCTAGACACTCCCAGGGACCCTCCCCTGTCTACCAGTTCTCCTCTCAGTGGGGTCTCTTTCCATCTGGTCTGGGCTGAGGGACTGGGCACTCTGTAATTACACCTTTTGTGTGGATCCTGGACACCCCGTTGTTATGGGTTGAATTGAAACCCGCCCCCCCCCCCCAGATATGGTGACATCCCAACTCCCAGCACCTCAGAATCTGTCCACCTCTCATGCGGGCAGAGGACCAGAGAGGAAACGCCATGGGGAGACAGGGGCAGAGACACAAGCCAGGAAACAGCTGGGAGAGACAGGGACGGATCCTGCCCTTGTGCCTCCCTAGGGGGTGCGGCCCTGCACACTCCCAGCCTCCAGAACTGTGAGAGAGCACATTTCTGCTCTTTGGAGCCGCCCAGTTTATGGGGCTTATGATGGTGGCCCAGGCAAGGAATGGACCCCAAGGGTAGGTAGTACTCTCCTTCTTTAAGGAAGACATTAAGGCTCAGAGAGGCTGCCTGACGTCCCCAGAGTCAGAAAGCTAAAAGTCATGGGCCCCTCTGCTGTGCTCACAAACCATACTTCACGGGGACCAGGCCTGAAGCAGGATCTGGGACTGGCATGACCAGGCCTACTCCTCCCTCCCGGTGGCCCCCCCTCCCCCTCCCCCATTCCCCTGGCCATGAAGCCCCTCAATCATGAAGGTGTGCCCAGGGCCCTGATGCCACATCACTAAATTGAAAGAAAGTTGAGCTTGAAGCACAGAAAGCGCCCCCTCGGCCCAGGTAAACTTCTTTCCCTCCCCGTGCCCTTGTGCGTCAGGCCAGGGCCATAATTTCATGTTTGCGTCTTCTCAACCAGACAGTGAGCTCTGAGGGCAGAACCCTGGAGTTCATCCCCCACCCCCCCGCACCCACTCCCTGCACAACAGTAGATGCTGATTTAATCCGTAGCCTGTGCTGGGCAGGGTTTGGGGATTCAGAAGGAGTTAGCACCCTTACAACTCTTAGAGTGCAAGGAGTGTTGCTTCACCTCCAGGCCCCGGGGAATAGCAGCCTGTCCTCCTGGGAGACAGCAGGAGTTCTGGGCTCTGGTCTGGCCCACAGGACAGGCCCTGGGATCATTAGTCTCCCCTGCAGGTTGTGGGCCTCTGTGAAGTGGGGTCCTCACAGCCCCCTCAGCCTCAGCCGGGAGGATCTTTGCACACTGGAATGCTGTGTACCAGCCAGGGAACTAGTGGTCAGCGGAGGGCTGCTGGGCCCCAGGGTAGGTTCATGTGCCCCTGCCCCAGGCCCTGCAGTCCTGACTGAACAGCCTCCTTGAGCTTTCCCGGCCCTCCCCTCTCAGAGATGCTGGCTGTCCTTCCAGGAAATAGAGGCGCTCCTGGGTAATCAGAGCCCCTGAGCAGGGCTGGCGGATGCGCCTGGTACCTGGGAGGAGCAGGAGGCGGGGGGGTGCTGGATGAAGTCCTACTGAGGGGTACAGCCTGTCTCCCCATCCTTGCCTGAACCTTCTACCTGCAGACCAGGGTGACGTGGAGAGAGAAAGGGCTGTGCCCATGGGCCCTGTCCCTGGGGGCGACCTTGGTCAGGCTGCCGGTTCTTCAGGGCACCTATGAAACGGGATGACACTGCCCGGTGCATCATGAGGTGCCTGCAGGGCACAGGCCTGAAGCCACTTGGGTGATCCCAAGTGTCATCAGAGCCCGCCGGCTTTCCCTGGAGCCCGCAGTGGTGGTCCCCTGCCTCTGAGAGAACGCAGGGCCGATTACTGTGCCCATGAGGGGTGCGCAGAGCAGGGGATCCCTTCCTGGGGCCGAAGTGGCTTTAATGATCTGCACTTGGCTCCTCCGACTGTGAAACGGAGCTCTCCCTGCCCTCCCCCTCCCCCTCCCAGGCCGCCCCCCATTGTCCTGGCCTTTTCTCTGTCCTCTCTGGAGGCACAATAGCCTGGAAATGGCCACTTCCTCCCCATTCAAGCCCAGGCGCCCCACCAGGCAGCCCTAAGTGAGCTCTGAGGGCAGAACCCTGGAGTTCATCCCCCCCACCCAATTCCCTGCCCAGTAGCCGCCTGTGCTGGGCAGGGTTTGGGGATTCAGCAGGAGTTAGCACCCTTACGGCTCTTAGAGTGCAAGGAGTGTTGCTTCACCTCCAGGCCCCGGGGGACAGCAGCCTGTCCTCCTGGGAGACAGCGGGAGTTCCGGGCTTTGGTCTGGCCTAGAGCACAGGCCTTGAGGATCCTAAGGGATCAGAGTCTTGCTTGCCACATCCTTCCCATCACCATGGCCCTGTGGCTAGAGGGAGCTGGGCCCTCGGAGGTCAAGGAGGTGCTCAAGTCATGGAGCTCCGTGGGAAGCCTGTCCCCCTGTCCAGCCCTTTCTGCCTGGTGCTGAGCCCTACCTGGCTATGCTGAGCAGCTGCTGGGCGGGCACTTCTGGGGTGGATGCTATCGTTTGGGTGGGAGCTGTCCCAAGGCTTGGTGGCACTATTGGGAGGTGATGGGACCTTCATGAGGTGGGGCCTAGGTCCTTGGCGGGGGTGGAGTGGGGTGGGGTGGGGGTGTCCTTGAAGGGAATTGTGGGACCCAAGCCCCTTCCTCACTCTCTTTCATTTCTTGGCCACAAGATGTACAGGTTTGCTCTGAAATGAGCTGCCACTGGGATGTGCCATCTTGCCACAGCCCCAGAGCCATGGGGCCAGCAGCTCATGGCTGAGACCTCTGAACCCACATTCACACACATCCACACCTCTCCACATATGTTCACACACACACACACACACACACACACACACACACCCTTACCAAAATAAAATAAAACCAAAACAAACCTTTCCTCTGTTTAAATTAATTACCTCAGGTATTTGTTACAGTAACTGAAAACTGACAAACACAAGGGATAAGTTGGGGCCACTATTCACCTGCAACTGAATCAGCTCTCAGCAGGACACTGGCTCTTAACCCATAAAGCAACCACAGTCAACCACCTTGGCTCACCTGAAATAGAGCCAGCCTCCTATGGACTGAGACCCCTGAAATGGTGAGCCCTTGGGTACACTTTTCCTCCTCCACAGTTGGCTCTGCTCAGGTCCCAGTCCCAGCAGCCACCCACCTGGGGGAGCCCGGAACTCCCACTGACTCCCAGGAGAACAGGCTGCTGTCCCCAGTCCCAGGTCCTGGAGGACCCCTGGTTGGGCTGGAGGTGGGCTACGAATGTCCTTCCCTCCTGTGGTTTGCCGGAGTCCACGAGCAGGTTTGGTCCTTGGCAGTGGGTATCACTGAACATCCACGTGGCTGGATTTAGAGGCAGGGCCACGAGTCACAAGGGTGACCTGTGCCTCAGCTGTGCGGGACTCTGCTGGTCCTGGTGTCACCCATGGAAGACCCAGTGGGTGGGGCGCTGAGACGGTGGAGGCCCTTGGAGGCCGGGGCGGTGGTGAGGGTGCAGAGAGGGGCGGCGGGGAGGTCTGCGGGCCAGGTGGGCACCCACCACCCCTCCCTCCAGTTTGAGGTGCTCGTCCACCCTGCCCGCTGTTCGGGGTATGATGGCTGCCACTCAGCTGTGTCCCTTTCTGAGGGCCATGCCTTCCCAGGGTGGGGAGGACACAGGAAGGGCTGGGATGTGGCGACAGAGTGAGTGTAGGGTCCAAAGGCCCAGCCTCTCACCCCAACCTGGCTGAGGGCCACCCGAGCCCTCTGTGGTGAGGTCATGGGGGCTCCTCCCTCTGCCCCATCCTACTGGCTCCCTCTCCCCAAGGTGTGGCCAGAGAGCTTCCCCCAAGTGTCACCCTCACCTGTGTCCATGCCCCGGACTGGGCCGGACCCCATGAGGGAGGGGCTAGAGGGAAGGTGGAGGAGGAGGTGAGGTGCTTTCCCCATGTGGAAGTGCCCTCCAGCCCTCCCACACTTACACACCCATCCGCACCCACACAACACACCCATGCACACACTCACACACACCCATACAAACACCCACCCATAGCCAACTGATGTCCATGCTCACAGATACACACATCCACCCACACCTACTCACTCCCACACACATACGCACACATCCACACCACACAGACACACGTTCACACGCAGGCACCTACACATAGACTCAAGCCTCATCTTCAATGCTAACCTTTTAAGGCTTCTAGAAACTAGGGAAAGTAGGCTATTTACTGTTTCTCGTGGTGTGTGTGTGTGTGTGTAATGTGAGTTAGTTCAACAGGCTTTTTCCCTTTCTGTCCAGCTGTGCCCTTTGGGATCTCTGAGTAGGAAAGGTCTCCACCCTGCGGACTCCAGGATGGCAGAGGGAGGTGAGCCTGGCGGGGGGCCTTGGGTTGGGGGACTCGACTGGCTTTCCTGCAGCTCGCATCTTTCCGTGATGCCAGCTTGGGCGTGGAGCTGGCCAGCTGGCATCGTCGCAGCCCCTCCTGCTTTCTAAGTGTAGTCTTGAGGCCCGGCCAGACTGGAGCTGGAGCCAGCATCTCCCTGGAAAGCGTGCGCTGTCACCGGGCAGGGCCGGGAAGCTGGCGGGGCGCTGGCTGGGCTGAGGGGGGCAGGAGTGCTCAGCCCTCGCCTCCCCTCCCAGGGTGCCTCCAGCTCCTGGTCTGTGAGCGAAGGGCTTGGGTGAATGTCCCCTGGGGTCCCTGTGATGACCTGTGGTGGAAGCCCTCTATCTAGGATGGCAGCCATCGGAGCCCAGTAGGGCAGGCCGGCCCCCGCTGATCAGCCTGGTGTTTCTCAGGGCTCAGAAGATGGTGGCTCTGGGGAGACCTGGGCCACGTCATGAGCAGTAGGGGAGGAAAACCAGGTGACCTTGATTGTGGTTGGACAGTTGGGCGTTTACCTCCTCCTCCCGCCTCCCTCACTGTCCCCTAAGCCAGCAGAGGAGCCTGGCCATCTCACAGATACTGTTGACTCCATTTGAGGAAGTGCTTTTCAAGATCCACCACTTTGGGCGGATGGGGTGGTGCCCACCTGTAATCCTAGCAGCTCTGAAGGCTGAAGCACAGGGATCACAAGTTCAAAGCCAGCCTCAGCAACTTAGCAAGGCCCTAAGCAACTTAGAAAGACCCTGTTTTTAAATAAAATATAAAAATGTGCTGGGGATGTAGCTCAGTGGTTAAGGACTCCCAGGTTCAATCCCCAGTACCAAAAAAAAAAAAAAAAAAAGAGGTGCCACTTCTTCCTGCTACAGACTTCCTTTTGAAAACTCAAGCCAAAGATGCATTTCTAAGGGTGGATTTTTAAGGCTCTGTGATCCGAAGGGGATAGGTTGAGGGGAGACTGGCCTCTCTGTTGGTATCCAAAGGGGACCTTGCAGGAGGAGTCCGAGCAGAACGTCACCTTTGTGGGGAGGTTAGGGTGGCTGGGCATGGGCACTGCTGTGGGCACCCGGGTCCCAGAGCAGGAGCTGTCTTGGGCCATAGTCAGGACTAGAGCTGCCACTCAGGCACCGGGGACTAGATCCATGTCAACAGGACCTCTCTGCGCTGTGGCTTCCTTACGTGAGCACATGAGGATGCTGCGAGGGTTAAATGCCAAGACAGGTTTGAGAAGTCACCCAGCCCTGGCCCAGGACATGAGCAGGCTTCTCCTCTCCTCAATGTGAGTAGCAGCCCCTTCCCACTGAGCCCTGTGAGTCTCTCTCCAGAAGAACCATCTCAGTATGGGGGAAACCTGGGCCTCGGAACCCCAGGCTATGTGCACCCCACTCCCTGTGCAGCCCGAGAGGCGGCCAGCTGAGTGTAGGCCAAGCGTCCTGTTATTTTTGGAGTGTGGATTTAATTAGCCTCACCTGTCACTGATTACCAAGGCTGTCGTAAGCCTCCTTAGCTCTCAATTAGCTGGGATTGAGGCAGTGGGGCGGGGGTGGGGACCAGAAGGGGGGACGCAGTGGGCTGTGTCTGCGTGTGCACATGTGTAAGCTCGGGCCAGCGTGGGGGGAGAGCTGAAGGTTTCTAACGGCCCCTCTGGGGACAGGGTTTGGTGTCAGCAGGCGGCTCCGACACACCCCCAGCTAATCCCTCTTTGTTTCTTTCTTCCCCAGCTGCGCCCTCTGTCCCAGGGGCTTTCTCCCTCCACCAACCAGCCTTCTGGAGTTGAAAGCCAAGGAGAAAGACGGCAGACTGCTGGAGAGACAGCTGATCAGAGTAAGATCAGCTGTTCTCACGGGGTGGAGCTCTGCCAGGCCAGAGAGCCTGGGCGCCGCTGTAGCTCCTCATGGCCGGAAGCCGGGACTTTACCCCAGCAAAGGCGAATAAATATAGTTACAATGCATTGCAGTCAACAGTAATAATAATAGTAGTAGTACTTTAGCTAGCTTTTATTGGGTATTATCCCATTAAATTATAAAAACAACCCTCTGGCCAGGCGTGGTGGTGCACACCTGTCATCCCAGTGGCTTGGAAGGCTGAGGCAGGAGGATTGTGAATTCAAAGTCAGCCTCAGCAATTTAGTGAGGCTGTGAGCAACTTAACAAGACCCTGTCTCAAAATTCAAAAAAGTTAAAAAAGGCTTGGCTGGGGATGTGACTCTGAAGTGGCACCCCCTTTCTCCCCAGAAAAGTCTTAACTGGGCTTCTCCGGAAATCTTCACCATGGCTGATTTTAGGACTGTCAGCAATAGAGTCTCTGCAAAAGAGTTCAATGTAGATAAACTTCCTATTTTCGTGTTGCCTTGTTTTACTTGGCCACTGGCCGGGAAGAAATCAGCACTCCAGGTGCTGGACAAGCCCTTACTAGTTTCTCACAAACATGTATCCAGTATAGTAGTTTGTAAAAATGTGTAAACAAGGCCTCTGGCCTTGAGCTGGGGCTTCACAGAGATGTCTACATTTTTAAGATAAGAGAAGTTACCAACTGGGCTCCATGGTAACAGCTGTCAGGGGGAGGAAAGAAAGGGGAGAAGAAGCTCCCTCCTTCTCAGGTGTTGTCCTTGAAGGGTTAAGTTGCCCAGAACAGTGAAAGAAAAAGCTGCTTTTATGTGAACTTCTGCAGACTGTGAACTTCTGAGCCCCTCCCCTTACATGCTGGGTATAAAACTCTGAAACTACCTGAACTCAGGGTTCAGGGGATTGATTGATTACAGCAAAAGCTGTGCCCTCTGAACCTGGCTGCAGCCAAATAAAACTGTTTCCTGCTCTCTTCAGTGCCCTACCTCGTCTGTCCCTACAGTAGCTCATGATTAAATGCTCCTGGGTTCAATCCCTCATACCAAAAAGAAAAACAAAACAACAAAAAACAACCCTCTGCAGAACAAAGAGATTAAGCCAATTCTCTAAGGTCACCCAGCTCAGCAGCTGGGGAGTCTGCAGGTGACCTCTGCCAATTCTGATTCTGCTGGGCTGGATGGCAAAGTGGGGTCTGACACAGGAATTCCACTTGGTGCACGGGACTTGTGGTGACAGTAAATGGGATGTTTTTTAAGAACTCTCTGGTCTCTGTGGTTAGATTCAGGTTTGCCATGATAGGTATTAGAACCATAAAATGGAGAGGCCTTCGAGCCAGTTGGGAGGGCTGGACTTCATTCTGCGATGAGTGGGGAGCTGGCGAAGGTTTTGAGCAGAAAGGGGGCTTCCTGGAAGAAGCACTGGGGCATAACCCTGAGCGCTGTGCATCGGGGGAGTTCAATGGACCAGAGTGGGAGTCAAGAAACCCGTGGGGTTACTAGAGCTGTCAAGGTGACCAGTTGTCACATTGGGAATGCCCTCTCTTCTTTCTGGGCCCTGCTGTTGGGAATCCGAGGCAGTTGGCATTTGAAGGCATCTAAGATGTCTTGGATGTCCTGCAATTCTTTGGATGACCCCAGCTGGGTCAATAGATGCAGGAGGAAAAGGGAGTGGTGAGGAGGCTTTCAAGAGTGGGTTATTGCCAGGCATGGTGGTGCGCACCTGTCATCCTAGTGGTTCAGGAGGCTGAGGCAGGAGGGTCGCAAGTTCAAAGCCAGCCTCAGCAAAAGCGAGGTACTAAGCAACTCAGTGAGACCCTGTCTCTAAATAAAATACTAAATAGGGCTGGTATATGGCTCAGTGGTTGAGTGCCCTGGAGTTCAATTCCTAATACCTTCCCCCAAAAGAAAAAGAGTGGGTTATTTTACAAGACCCAGGTCTGAGTGAATAGAGAGGATGATGGTGGGGTAGAAATCAACCTCTTTCCAAAGTGGCAGGAGAGATCCATGGAATGTAGATGGCCAGGACAAGGTCTCAATGTGCCCAGGGGCTCCTCCCCAAACAACAGCAGCATCCCACAGGCCTGGATGACATCCTTGAAGCCGAGCGTTTCTTAACCTCGAAAGAAGCTCTTTGGATTTTAGCAGCCCTCTAAGGACTAGGGCCTTTCACAAAATTTCACCTTTCCTTTTCGGGTGTGGAAGAGCGATGATGTTTAATGCTTAAGGCTTCTCAAAGGAGTGGGAGGAGCTTGTTTTAGGTGGGAGGAAGGCAAGGTCACAGGTGGCCCAGGAAGAGGTGTGTGTGTGTGTGTGTGTGTGTGTGTGTGTGTGTGTGGTGGAGGACAACGTCTGGAAAGGAATCTGGTAAGGTGTCTGCCGAGGCCCTCAGAAGAGAGGAGAATTCCAAGCACAGAAGTTAAGAAAGGTCAGTGGCTGGCAGTCTCTCAAAATGTTAAAATCCAGGGGCACCTGTGGCTCTCCAACTTTCCCCAGGTACCAGAGTACTCCCTCACCACACTCCAGAGGCCTGAGGAGACCACCCTGCCTACGTCCTCTGTGACACTCACTGTGACGACACATTATCTTATTTTCCTGTTTCCTTCCAGAGTGTGAACACCAAAAGGAGAAAGGACCTTGACTGCTGTAGCTATCCCTGTGTTTCTGGCATCTGGAACAAGGTTTGGCATACAGTCGGAGTTGAAGAAGTGTTTATTGAATGGATTTATGCGTGCATGATCGAGTGGTGATATTTCAGGCCCTGAGACACCTGGGTGGGGGAGAAGCTTGGGGGCAGCATGACCTTCATGAAATAACCGAGAAGACACCTGTGCTGAGGCTGCTGAGAGGGCGGCCGACGTCCCTCCCGCTTGTGCACTGAGTCTCAGGCTGGATAAAAATACCCAGAGCCGTGCCTCGGATGCCGGCGGAGGCTGGGGACTGAGCTGCTTCTTGTCAGGGGAAGGAGCCTCTCTCTTTTTCTGTCTCTCTTTTGTTCTTCTTATTTTTATTTTTTCTAGAATAAGGAGGTAGGGATTCTCTAGGACTAGGCTTGGGTTTGCTGCCCCTCCTGCTGGGACAGCCTTGGCCCTGGCCCTGGCCCTGCCCAGCCAGGCAGGGGCTTGCTTTTATGTTATTCCCAGTCCTTGGGCTGGGCAGAAGCTGGTGGGATGGCCCATAAGGAGGTTGCTGGAGGGTGCTTTTCATCTACTTCTAGACCTTGTGATGGACCAACCTTGACTTTAGCTACTTAAAAATGCTGCCGTTGGATGTGCAGGGCAGGGGGTGGGGGCAGGATTCAGGCAGGCAGCGTGGGGAGCCAGGCTCTGCTCCATGTGGCCTGTCCAGCAGCACTGGACTCAGGATCCCCAAGAGTATAACAAGGGAAGGGGCCAGGCCTCCTATACTAGGTTGAAATCGGCCCCTGCTGGGTCTCACTGGCTCTAGTGGGTACCCAGTGGCTACCCAGTGTGTGGTGGTGGGAGGCACATCCCCCAGTGGGCAAGGTCACCCAGAGGTCATCGTAGGCCTGTCATGACCCCTTTGCCCCAAGGCTGCAGCTCTTGGAACTAGAGGAAGTCTCTTGTCCTGATTCTGCCTCTTTGGGGGGGCCGCTGCACCCCACCTTTCTGCCTGTCCAGAACCCGCTGCTCTTGCCTCCTGGGCTGGCAGCAGGGAGCCCTCCGCTCACCGTGCCAACACCATCCTGGAGATCCATGTCTCCCCTTCTCCTTCCCACCCTCTGCTCCTCTATGTCCCACCCCCACCCAAGGTCATCCCCTGCCTGCCATCCTCCCTGGTCACCAGCCCCTATTGACCTTCCCGGCTCAGGGGCATTGCCCTGTGACCCATGTGCTCTGTTGTAGCCTTGAACTTTTAATTCCCTCCTTAAAGGTTCCCTTTGTCTCCTGCACCTGAGTGACAGCCCCTTGGGCCCAGAGTCTAACTAAGCCTAGAACAGTAGGGAATGCTTGTCAAGGTGAACTGGTACCAGGCAGGCGGGACAGATGGCCACTATGGTGACAGTACCTTCCAACTAGGGCCCAGGGTGGTGGCAACAATAGCCACTCTGGTCTCTTGCCAAGGGGCCATATGCACCCGAGCAAGTTGCTGGCTGGTGACGGGAGCAGCTGGTGGGAGACAGGAGGGGTGCAGGGTTGGGGCTGGGCTGTCTTGGAGAGAGCCCTGTGACTCTGCAAGGCACTTGTCCCCTGGTCCTTCCTGGCCTTTTTCTGGGGCGGGCCCAGGACCACGTTGCAGATGAGATCAGTGGGCTGGTGAGGGGGCAGGGCCAGCTGAAAGTGTCTGACCCCTTCATGTCCCTGGGCTGCCTTCTCCAAGGCTTCCTCCCCTCCCTGGCTGCCAAGAAGGAACGTGGCATTCCTGTCCGAGGGAGCAGTCTCAAGGAGTGGCCACACCGCAGTGAAGTGGGGGGCGGGGAGACATAAGTGGCGGTGGAGAGCGTGAGAAATGGCATTCTTTATTCATAAATAAAAACATAAAATTACCAGAAATAGTTTACATGGCCAAAAAGTGACATCAAAAACAAAATAAAACGAAGCTGTCAAAAGCAAAGCAAACCAGAAACAACAAAGAGGAAAAGAACTATGTACACAGCCTTCCAAGTACCATTCCATCAAGGCCAGCTTCTACCCCGCAGCGGCAGCACGAAGAGCCACTGAACAGAGCGGGAAAGGGGGCCCTCGTGGCCAGGGGTGCTCAGACTTCCCCAGGCCGGCCTGGCTGCCCTTGAGAGATGGCCCAGGCAGGGGCCAGGGACAAGAGCTCAGCAAAAGTCTCTCAGGGCAAAGCTGCCAAGCCTCCAGTCCCCAGCTGAGCTCAGAGCCCTGGGGCTAGGAAGAATATACTGTGAGGTGCCCCTGGGCGTCTGGCTCTTCTGAGGCCCCAGGCCGTCCCTCCTTGGTGGGTGGTGTGGAATGACCTCTCTCTGCAGAGAGCTGGAGCATCTTCAACCCAGGCAGCTTTGGGGGAGCACAGCAGGTCTGAGTGAGCAAGCTGGCCCGGGGCATGAGCCTGCACTCCCCAGTTCCTGCTCAACCTTGCTATTCACAGCCTCCCTCTGAGAGGCTGGGCGGGGCGGGGCCCAAGAGTGGCAAAGGTGCCTTTCAACAGGGAAGGGAAGAAACCCACTGGAAGGCCCGGTTGCTAGGTTACAGCTCACTTGTGTCGGGTGCATCCTTAGGCCGCCCTGGGGCCTTGGGCTAGTGGCAGCCCAGGAACAGCTTCTGCCATCTTGGATGCTGGGCAAAGCCTGGGTGGATGTGTCTGGGATGGGATAGGGCAGGGACATGGGGAAGATGGAGGTCCCTGTGAGTGGGGGCACACACACTGAGGTGGAGAGCAGGCTTTGTCCCCAAGGGCCTGTCCTGGCCTTAACATCACCTCTTCTCGGGCCAGATCTTGAGGGCAGAGCACTAGGCTTCTGGCGACTTGGGTGGGGGGTGGGAGCAACCAGTCTCCTTCTCTCTCTCTGTGGAGCATTCTCACTGGGAGAAAGGACTCAAGGCACAGGCTGGTGGAAATGGAGGAACCAACGGCCATGGGACAAAGCATGGGGTGTCTTTAACCAGGTCTAAACTGTGCCCGTGGAGGGTACTGCCCTGGGGGGGGGGGGAGGTGGTTCTGGGTGTGTCCATCCCAGCCTCAAGTCCAGTCTGTGGCTAAGAGCAATGGTGTGACATTCCAGAGGACCGCCCCTGTCAGGCAAGGACACAGGACAGCCACAGTTGGAAGGCAGCGCTAGCTAGCCACAGGGATGGTGCCCTGCCCCCAGCCCACCCCTAGTGCAAGATGTGGTGCAAGGGAAGCAGCCCCCGACTCCCACCCCAGACCTCTCAGGCCAGCATACAGGAAGCCGCACTGGGGGACTGCTCCCAGACTGTCAAGAACCCAGACTCTCCCAACCTGGCCTCTCCTACACCGCGGCCCCTCTCAGCAGACAGGCAGAGTCACAGGGACCCAGCAAGGGCTGGCTTTCCTACCAACAGCAGCTGTGGTTAGGAGCAAAAATAGATGGAGCAGCCTGGCCGGCTGCTAGATCTGGCTTGTTTCTGAAAAGACAAGAAAGGGGGTGGAAAAAAAAAAAGAAGAAGAAGAAAGAAAGAAAATTCCCTGAACCAAGCAACTGCTCTCTTCACCCATCTCTGGACATCTTCAAAAGACAAACCCCAGCCGCCCACAGTGCCCCTGAGGAAGGCTGCAGATTCGTTACAGCCTGAGGCTCCTGTGAGGCTCCAGGAGGTTGGGGGAAGGGACAGCAGGTGGCCTGAGGCTGTTTGTTCAGAAGGCTGTGTGTGTCCCCTGTCCTATGTCCTTGCTATCCTCCCTGATGGGGCTCCAGCCTGCCAGCACTCTGGGGACCATCCCAACCTGTGAAGACTCAGAACTTAGCACCACAGATGCTAAGAGGGAAGAGATGCCCCTGAATGGGGCTAATGGGCAAAAGAGGGAGATGCCCAGATTGCAGGTGTACCATCTGAGTAGGTGGGTTATATTTGGATCCAAGCAAAATTTGATGCTTGGGAAGGGAAATCCTTGCAGAGGGGCCACTGGCCAACTCTGACCCAGTCAGGGACTTCTCGGCCTCAGTTCCAACTGGAAAGATCGGGAGGTACTCCTGGTATAGCCGAAAGCCAAACCCTCAGTGTCCCTTTCCCCACACCCATCCCAGAGTCTCAGTGTCTATGGCTTGAGGAAGAGTGGTCACTGAGGTCAAAGGCCACCAGCTGTTCAAAGGCTGTGTAACTCCAGTTGGACGCTGCACCCCATTATCTGCCACTGGTTCTCGCTGTTCAGCTTCCCAGACCCCAGACCTCTGCAGGTCTCACGGAGGCTCCACACAGCCAGGGTGCCCAGCATCAGCTCCCTTCCGCGGCTTGATGGGCTGTGGGTTCTCCACCCCCCACCCCAACCCCTGCACCTTCAGGGGCCAGAGAAGAGCAGCTCAGCTTAAGATGAGATTCCAAGGCTTCTGGTCATACATGGCTTCTTTCTATTCCCAAGGCCTCCTGATGTGTCCAGGGGACTAAACAGGCTTGGGGATAAGAATTGGAAGGGAGCTTCTGTCCCTGCAGTGGCCACTGGGGCTTCCCAGCAGTCGCCCACTTCACTGCTTTGAACAAAGGCCAAGGTTTAGGGAGCCCTGAACCAGTGCGTGGGGATCCCTGTACCCATCACTGGGAGAGCTGGGGGTCGCTGGTCCGGGCTGGTGAAGCTGGAGCAGGGAGGAGAAGGGGAAGAAGCCTCCTCCTGGCCCCTGCCCACCACCTGTGGCTCCTGGACCTGTGTCTAGGAGGTGGCTTCTCTCAGAGAGGCCCGAGTGGCTGAGCAGCTGAGAAGGGAGGGGGGCCCTCCTTGAACAGGGGAGGGGGGGACCCTTGCCTCCGGGTACCAGGTCCCCAGCTCTGTCTCCCCAGGCTGGTCCCTCAGATCTCAGTGGCTACGATGTCCTCGTAGGGGATGTCAGCTCCTTCCAGGTCGATCTCAAGGGGCTCCCCGGCCCCGTCCCCGCGAGCCAGCTGCTGCAGGGCCTTCTCCAGGCGCTGGTTGCGCTGGTGCATGGCCAGGTAGCTCTGCTGCAGTTGCCTCTGGTACTGGATCACCTTCTCCTTCTCCTCCTTCCACACCTGCCGCTCCTGCTGGAAGCCCGAGGACATCTGGTCGTGGCCTTGCCTCTCCTCCTTCAGCTCCGCCCGCAGCCGCTCCAGCTCCCGCTGCAGGGCGGGGATGTCCTCCGAGAAGGTGGGGCTGACCGCCGCCGGGCCCAGGGCCGCGCTCTCCCGCTGCAGGGCCGCCTGGGCGCGCAGCTCCAGCAACTCCTGCTCCAGCAGGTTCACCTTCTCTCGCAGCAGCTCCGACTCGTTCTTCTTGCGCTGCAGCTCGTTCTCGCAGACCTCCAGCTCCAGGCCCTTGGTGCGCAGGGCGCTCTCCAGGTCCTGGGTCTTCAGCTCCATGCCCTCCAGCCTGCCCCGCGCGTCCTTCAGCTGCGCCTTCAGGCTGAGGATCTCGCTGGCCTTGGCGTTCACCTCCGTCTGCGACTCCTTGAGCTGCTGTTTGAGGAGGGAGATCTCGCCTGACTTCTGGCACACCTGCCGGGGTTGGGGGTGGAGAGAGAGTGCCAGACATCAGTGTCCTTGCCCCAGGCGAAGGGACATCTCAACCGCCTGGAGGGACCAAGCTGCTCCAGACCAGGGGGCTGGCTGCCTGGAGATACTGGTCCCAAGTCCGTTGCCTGGGCAACCGGGGATGGCCGAGCCCTCTTGGGCGATCTTTTCGTTCTCCTGTGCCTCTTGAATTTCCCCAGGGACCGACTCACCCTTGATTCCGAGTCCAGACCACAGTCTTTGCCCAAAGCCATGGCCATTGGCAACTCAAAGATCAGTGGTCCACTCTGCCTACTGCTGCCAACCCCCTCACTCACCTTTGACACCAGTGGTGCTGGCTTCTCTGCCAAACCCTCTGACCTCACCCCTGCACGTACCCGGCCCCCTGCTCTCCTCTGCTGCTGCTGCCCTGATGAACCCTGGTGGCTGGTCCAACCTGCCGCGCCACCAGAGCACGAGCTACAGGCTTTTCCCCGCTTCACTCCTCCTCCACCCCCACACCTACAACAGTTTGGCCAAACGCAGTGACGACTGAGAGGCTGAGGCAGAAGGATCGCAAGTTCAAAGCCAGCCTCAGCAGTTTAGCCAGGCCCTAACTTAGTGAGACCTGTCTCTTGAAAAAAAGCCATGATGAAAAACCCAAGGCATGTGTCTCTGTCCAGCTGCCTGTGTCTCAAGAATGAATAGAGGCCAAGGCCTGGACTGGCAGAATGGACTCTTAGAACTAGTCTGGAGATCACCTTCATATTTTCTCACTTTTCCCTCCGGGAAGAAGCTCCTCCTTGCTCCCGAGGAAACACTGCTCAGTCTACAGGAGACTCAGGCCCACCTGTCATGCATGGCTGAGGCCAAGAATCTCTTCCCAAGGCCAAGTGCTATTATAGGCTGGATCTTGAATGTCACCCCAAGGTCCATGGGTTAAGTGCCTGGTCCCCAGGGCGATGCTACTGAGAGGTGGTGGAAGCTTTAAGAAGTGTCTTTAGATCACGCAGGGTGTGCCCTAGAAGAGGATTGTGGGGCCCTAGCCTCTTCCCCTCTCTCTCTCTTCGGGTCCCTGGTTTTGAGGTGATTTTGCTCCATCACACACTCCTGCCATGATGTGCAGCCTCTCTGTAGGCCCAAAGCAAAATGGGCCAATTGATCTGGGACCTCCAAAACTGTGAGCCAAACACAACTTTTATTTTTATAAGCTGATTATCTCAGGTATTTTGCTACAGGGACAGAAAGCTAACTAACACGCCAAGCCTGCATTTGTTTCCTGGAGGGAGCAGCACAGAATCGTGGTGAAATCATGGGCTGGCTTTGAACCTGACTCTGTGGCCTATGATCTGGGTGATCTGGACACATTAACATGGTGGCAATATGGTGTGGTTATTGAAAATGTGAACTCTGGGTCCATACCATTAGGATCAAATCCTGACTCTGACCTTAATATGTATCAGACCTTGGTCAAGTCACTTAACTTGCTGTTTGCTATTATAGACTCTCTGAGCCTCAGTTTCCTTGATTGTAAATTGACGAATAGTTACAATACCTACTGCAGAGAGTAACTGCAAGGACTAGAAGAGAGAACTTGGCACGTAATAAGCTAAAGTAGGTTTAGAATGATGTCATCATCATGGCATATTATTAAGTCATTATTATTATCATTTATTTTTTGCAGTACTGAGGATTAAACCCAGGAGTGCTCTACCAATGAACTATGTCCCCAGCCCTTACTAAGGCAGGCTGGCTTTGAAGTTGTGATCTTCCCAAGTAGTTGGGTTATAGGTGTGTCTGTCCACCATGCCCAGCCTATATTCTTTATTTAATTTTATTGTTTTACCAAGTACCCTGAGTGGACAAGCGGGGAACAAGATCACAGCAACGTCCACCTAGTTGCTGACTGGACAAGGATGGAGACCGAGGGCCAGTACTCACTACACATCTCTGCGAAGTTCCAAAGTGGCTGAGAACAAGGGTTGGGTCTGCTGTGGCCACACAGATGGGAAGAGGACAGGTGTAGCAGGGTAGAAGAGACCGTCCCTTCTCACCTGGCCAGTTCCCCTCCCATCTCTCCCATGGAAAGGATCCCTTCACTTCTCCTCCTGAGAACCCTGTCACCTCACTGTCCAGGACAAGGGCAGGAAGCTCTGAGGTGATCAGATTTTACTGAGGGAGGGCCACCCCACCTTGGCCTGCTGCTGGTCTAGACACAGGGCCCTCATCTTCCCCAGGCAGGGTGCTTTGGGGCCAAGGACATCGCTGCTGAGTGCACAACCCACCTGCCCTCCCATCCCCTGGGACTGTTCAGTTGAGAGAAGCTGCCTCCTGACCAGTGGGGTGCCGTGCCCCCAGCGTCTCCATAGCCGGTCCAGGCGGTCCAGGCGGTCTGGAGTGTGTCTGAGTGTGTGTGTGTGTGTGTGTGTGTGTGTGTGTATGCACACGTGTGCATGCAGGTGTCTCCTTTCCCTCCTGTGCTGTGTGCCCCTCTCAACTCACCAACCCCGGGCTCCACTCACACTTCTGCCAGGAGGGGCCCCTTCCATTGCTGAGACCTGGCACTACCTGGCCACTCTTATGAGTGGGTGGGGTCCTTTTCCTTAAGACCGGCAAACAACTCCCACTCTCTCTTGGGTCCTTGGACCTGATGAACCCGGTGTCCTTTTGAACTTCCGGTAAGCAGATGAAGTGAGTTCTGCCCTCGGACAGCCTGGCTAGGCCTCCGTGTCTGGGTTCCCCAGTGATTCAGCCCATAAACTCAGTTCCGGAGGCCACAGGGGTGATGGTGGAGACAGAGGAGGGAACCGGGAGCTGAGTGCATCCCCGTCGCAGTTAACCAGGGAGCCCCTTCCCTGGGTCACAAAGCTGGCCCTTTAGTGTGTGCAGACAGGCAGCAGAGGGCGGGCCACCCCCAGCCCCGGACTGTGATGCAGCCTCACCTCCCACTGGGTCTCCTCCAGTGCAGGCGCCAAGTTGGTCTTCTCGCGCTCGTAGGACCTGAGCTTGGTCTCCAGCAGGTCCTGCTCCTTCATGAGGCTCTCCAGCTCCTGCCGCAGCTGCCACTTCTCCTGCTGCAGCTGCAGCACCTGCAGGTGCAGCACTTGCTGCGTGCGCTGGTTCTTCTGCGAGGCCTGCTTCAGCTTGCTGCTGCTCTTGGGCTCGGGGCCCTCCGGATCGTCCCTGCTGCCGTCCCTGCTGCGCCGGGCGCGCTCCTCCAAGGCCGGCCCCGAGGCGAACTCCTTCTCCTCAAAGCTGCGCTGCAGCTTCTGCAGCGCGCCCTCCCTCTGCCGCAGCTTCTGCTCCAGCTCCTGGACCGTGCACTCGTCCGTGGAGATGGGGGAGCGCACGCACGAGGAGCTCTTGTCCGCCTTGGCCGGGTGGGCCAGCTTGCTGCCCCCGTCGGAGAAGGACAGAGCCTTCAGGCTCATCATGTTGCTGTCCTGCAGGATGATGCCCTGCGTGATGTTGTGCGCCGAGCCCCCGAAACGGCTGGTGGGCCCCACGGGCATGACCAGCGGGTCCAGCTGGTAGCTGCTGCTGGTGCTGTGCGTGGGCAGGCTGGACATGGAGTTCCGGCCCGAGTCGGACAGCGCCCCGGAGCACAGGCCCGGCTTCAGCTCCTGCTCCTTGGGCTTGTCCGGAGGGGCCAGGTGCAGCTGGTGGCTGGCACTTTCGGGGGAGGAGTGGAGGACGGTTCCCGAACGCGGCAGCACCGGTTTGAAGGCCGTGGGCCTCACTGCCCCCTTGTCTGAGCCCTGGGGAGGCAAAGAACCATATTGACCTCGAGTATTTCCTCTGGCTCTGCCCTCCTCCTCCTCCCCATGGGGTATGTGTGCCGACCTCCCAAGGCACAGGAGCTCAGAGGCCAGGCGGTACCCTTCTTGGTCAACAGCCTTGCTGGCCTATTGCGGTGACCATCTGAAAGGGAGGAAATCTTCAGTACCTGGGGAATGTCCTTAACAGTTGTCCTTTACACTAACTTAACGGGCACTGTTCTATGACACAGCAACCTGCCCACAGCCTGTCCCAGCCCCTTTGAGAAGACAAATGCCATTTATGTTCACTGAGATGTCAGCTGCTGCTCTGGGTGTCTGTGTTTGAGGTCAGGGCCCTGGGCTGGACAAGCAGGGGTCCATGTGTGTTGGTCAATCCCTCTTGCCCTTTGTGGCCACTTCCGGTCATCCTGCAGCAAGAACCCTAACACATCCTCTGCTCGGCTGGGAGGATCACTGGGAACAACAGCCCTCTTTTAAACTTGTAATTTCCATAGGTAGAGTCCTTTCACATTGTTTAAAAGGCTTCAAGATTTATGCAAACATAACGGGCCCTTTCCTAGTACAGGTTGAACCGAATCAGAATATCCCAAATCCAAGATGCTGCCGATTCAGAAACTTTTCGAGACCTGACATGGGGCCCCAAGTGGAACATTTCACATCATGAAATTTCATTTGTGCACAACTTATTAAAAACGCTGTGTAAAATTACCTTCAGGCTCTGTGCATAAGGTGTATATGAAACAAACAAATTCATGTTTTGACTTGGGCACCATCCCCAAGACAACTCATTATGTGTTCATACATATTCCACCTCTGGTCCTCAGTATCTGATCCTTGGATAAGGGATACTCAACCTGTGTATCAAAGCCATGGATCTGCTCCTACAAGACGGACAGGAACTGGATAGGAAAATTGTTTTCAGTATCTACTATGGGGACTTACGAGTGCTTGAGGCTGGCATAAAGCCTAGACTTCTGAAATCCCAGGACTCTTTGCCTACATCATTGTTAAACAAAATCCCAGTCCTTATTGAGCTAAAGATGCCTCCAGGCCTGGCTTGATCAAGGAGCTACTGCACCTGGGCAGCAAATGAGAAGACGCACCTCCAGGAGTCTGCAGGAGGGAGAAGATGCTGACTCCTCCCAGCTGCTCTTGCAGATGACAACAGACCCCCCCCTCCTCTCTTTGCCTTTGAGAATGCAACTGGTTGTCCTACCTTGACAGTCCAGGCACATCCCTGTATAGCTCAGAGAGGCCTGAATTTCCCCTTGGCTCTTTGCTGAAGAGCTGACCCATGACATTCAGCTCAGGGGGACCGACCAGCTTTCATTCCTTGTCCAGCCTTTGATCTGTGATGAGGCTGAACTTTCCCCCCTCACCCCTGCTGCTTCGGCCTCCTGGAGAGAGGTGACCACTGTACCCTTCTCCGCCTCTTCTCTTCCCACCCAACTCCCGTCCCCCCTCCCCCTACTCCTGTCCTCCTCCCTGCCAGGGACCCCCACTTACCATTTCTAGCTGATTGGAGAAGGGCATGAGCTTGGGTGGAGTGGATGGGTCAAAGTCCACCCCAGCCTGGCCCCCGATGTCCCCACTGGACAGTGCCGTGTAATCTGGGCGGTGGGAGCCCCGGGCCTTCTGGCTGACCTTGATGTAGAAAAAGTCCTCGCTCTTGCCCATTTTGGAGCTGGACTTGCCGTGACTGGAGTCCTGGGAGAAGCCGAATCTCAGCAGCCCGTCAGAGTACCTGTTGAGCTTCTTGAGGTGGGAGGACTTGCGCAGCTTGTACTGCGAGGCCCGGCAGTGCTTGCTGTGGAAGCTGTGGCCGGAGATGAGGCTGCTGACGCTGCCCATGGTGACCTGGGGCCAGGGACGGGCAGGGCGGGGCGGGGGCCTGGCGTGGCGGTGGCAGCGAGGGGTGATGCTGGCTCCGCGAGGGGACTGCAGTCATAGCAAAACTCTTGCAGAGCCTGGGAGAACCATGGACCTGGAAGGAGATGCAGACAGAGGTTAGCCTGGGCCGGGCCGGGCACTGGACATTGTCTTTGACATTGATTTCAGGAGGGCAGCAGAGAAACGTGGGCAGATGCCAGCTCCGTCTCTGCCACCAGGAGCCCCCTCGGGGCGAGGTGCTGTTCCACGCACTGGGGTGTCCATCAGAGCCCCAAACACTGAGCTCCTGCAACTTAGGCTCAGCGTGCAGTTGACAGGCCACACACAAGTCAATGATCTCAGAGCCCGAGCGGAGCCAGGATGACAGAATTTAAGGACAGGGTTGTTCCACCAGTGGAGGGCTCTGGTGTCCCTGTATCCCCATACTGGGGGCTTGATCCCCAAAGTCATAGGTTAATGGTGTCGGAAGGAGGAGGAACAGAGACTGGCAAGGTTGCTGTCAGCACCACCTGGGGACCCTGCAGAGCTCCACCAGCAAGAACACTCTCACCTGTGTTCTTTATAAGTTACCCAGTTTGTGGTATTCTGTTATAGCAACAGAAAATGGACTCAGGGAGTGTAAGGGAAGTGTCTCCATCAGGGTAGCATTTAAGAACTCAAGAAAATGAAGGGCAAGCCATGTGGAAATCTGGGGGGACCGAGCTCACCAGGAAGAACTCCACATTTAAAGCCCTGAGGCTCTGAGGCAGATTGTGCCTGGCTACCTGAGATCAGTGGGGAGGCCAACCTGGCTGGAGAAGTAGCAGTCAGGGAGCCAGCAGGGGCCCCTGGCTGCAAGGGCATTGGCTTGATTCTAAGAGGAGTCCCAAGGGGCTCTATGCAGCCAGCAATTTCATCTGACATGCTAGGAAGGTCACTGTCCACAGCTGGATGGAGAAGAGGCTAGTGAGGGGCTGGGGCAGAATTGGGGGGCCAATTAAGTGAGTGACTAATGCAGCCATCTTGGGGTGGCAGATGTGCATTAAATTTTAGATATAATTTTAAATTTGAGCTGATAGAATTTGCAAAAGGATGGGGTATAAGGAAGTGAGGAAAAAAAAAGAAAGGAATCAAGAAAGTTTTTAAAAATAGAAGGAAAAAAACAAAAATACTGAAAAAAAAAATGACATAAAGAATGCCAAATGTTTTTATCCGAGCAGGCCAGAAGCAGAAAGGCCACAGACGGAGCCAGTGTAGGGGGAAATAGAAATTTGGTTTAAAACGGTAAGTTTTCAAAGCCCATGTGGCATCCAAGGAGTGAAGAGGTACACGGCAGGAGAAGGTGAGGGAGGAAGTGAGAGAGGAAGTGAGGAGGAAGTGAGGGAGGAAGTGAGGGAGGAAGTGAGGAGGAAGTGAGGGAGGAAGTGAGGGAGGAAGTGAGGGAGGAAGTGAGGGAGGAAGTGAGGGAGGAGTTGGAGCCACAGGCAGAAGATGGCAGGTGTAGGAGCCGCTGCAGAAAGACAGGAGGAGTCCGAGGACTGACTGGAGCTCCAAGAGGTCAGGAAGTGAGAGAGGACGGAGGGAGAGCCCTGAGGAGCCCTGGTGGGCAGGAGGACACCTGGGGCAGGATGAAGGAAGGAATTTCCCACAAGGATGGTGTCACCGGCTGGGTGACTAAGTGAGATGCCAGCTGAGTGTTGGTCAATGGATGTGGTCGGGTGGAGCTCACTGGTGACCTAACAAGAGCAGATTTGGTGGTGGGATAGAAGAAAAGCCACCTCAAGTGGTGCAGAGGGTCCATGAGAGAAAGAGGGAAAGAGACGGTGGCCTTGAAGGTTGAGAAGCATGTGACAGACTTGAACTGGACTCCCAGTCACACCAAGGCCAGCCAGGACAGGGAGGTAAACTACCTACCATTTTGCACCTGCAGTTTTGCAAACTCATTCTAAAACATAAAAGCTTTCAGAAAAGTCAGAGGGCCTCTCTCTCTCTCTCTCTTAATTAATTTATTCTTTTACTTTTTGGGGGCTAGGGATGAACCCAGCGCTTTGCACATACTAGGCAAGGGCTCTATCACCGAGCTACACCCCAGCCCTTCTTATTTTACTGTGAGATGGTGTCTCCCTAAGTTGCCCAGGTTGGCCTTGAACTTGAGATTCTCCTGCCTTAGCTTCCAGAGTAGTTGGGATGGCAGGTGTGTCCCATCATGCCCCATCGAGGGCCACCTCTTACAGTCAGTGCTTCAACATTCACAGCAACCTTGTCAGTCACTGGACCAGAGGAATGAATTGGGATGTCAGTGCCTCCCATGTGCGGGTTGACGAATCTCTAAGCACAATCACGTGATTGTCAAGGCTAGGGAAGGCAGTGTGAGCATCAGGCATGCAGAAGGAGAGTTTCTCAGTCAGGAGACAGATGAGCTGATCAAGGGAAAACAACCCCCCGCTTAATAAAACCGGAGGTGCTCTAAATTATCCTGTCCATCTCAAAGGAGCCAAAGCAGCCCTGGGTGGCCAAGGGGAATTGCGTGTGCCGGGCTGAAAGAGTCAGAGGCTCAGACTGAGCATTACCGCCTGGGTCCAGACTTGGGTTGTTTCCCAGAGAACATAGCGGCTGTGTTAGGAGTAAGGATCTTCTATATTCCAGGAGCAATAGCACAACACAACCAAACTTCATCATGTGAGTTCGAGGCATGTTCTTACCTGAAGAGCTTTTGTTAACTTGACGGCCTCTGAGATTCATAGGATCACTGGGAAAAATTCATGAAATACCCTGAATCGATGAGCGTTCTGTGACATTTATTGAATGCTGAGTAGGTCATAGGCACTCTGCAGCGGCAGGCATTTTCATGGTCTCTGTTGTCTGTGTGATCAGCCTTCCCACCCCATCTCTCATCCCTGTGCTGTCCTCAGTATCCACACTGCTTTTTCTAGAACCAGTTTTATTTTCCAAAAAGCAACTTCCCTGCCTCCCATTCCCCCACTGAGCTTCCTGGGAGCACAGAGTTCTTCCAGTGACCTGACAGCTGACACTCAAAGATGTGATTGTTTCCCCCTAGGTCATTCTTCTGTAGCTCAGCTCAGAACTCCAGGGCCAACTCTTCTATTGCAGCCCAAACAGGGAAGCGACTGTATGCATCGTACCACTTGGGCAACTGGCTTCTTACTTTTCGTCACCCAAGAAACACTTATGAGCACTTCATACATAGTGTCTCAGAGGCCTGGCTGTTGGCTTCTCTGAGCCAAGCACAGTGGGGCATGCTAGTAAATCCAGCAACTTGGGAGTCTGAGGCAGGAGGATCACAAGTTCATGACCAGCCTCAGCAATTTAACTAGGCCCTAAGCAACTTAGTGAGTCCCTGTATCAAAATAAAAAATAAAGAGATGGGACTGGGGTTGTAGCTCACTGGCAGCGTGCTTGCCTAGCATATGTGAGGCACAGGGTTTGATCCTCAGCACCACATAAAAAATAAATGAATAAAATAGAGATATTGTGTCCATCTAAAACTAAAAAAAAAAAAAAAAAAGAGCTGGGGATGTGGCTTGGTGGTTAAGCACCCCTGGGTTCAATCCCCACTACCAAAACAAAACAAAACAACAACCCAGAAACAAGACAAAATCAACCTCTCTGAGCTTTCTTCGTTATAAAATGGAAATCTGAACTCTTAAACATATCCAGTACAAAGACAAAACGCTAGCAGGAGTGAAGTGCAAAGTGTGGCACAGGGTATGTGCTTATGGCTGTGATGTGTGCGTGATAAACAGAAAGATAAGTTTTCCAGAAGCCTGCAACACAGACGGGGTAAAAAAGCAAAAATGCTAAATGAGCCAGGCATGGTAGCACTTGCTTGTAATCCCAGTGACTTTGAAGGCTGAGGCAGGAGGATCACAACTTCAAGGCCAGCCTCAGCAACTTTGCCAGATCCTGTCTCAAAATAAAAATTTAAAAAAAGAGGGGCGGGGCTCGGGGCTGGGGATGTGGCTCAGCGGTTAAGTGTCCCTGTGTTCAATCCCCAGTACCTGCCCTGCCCCCCCAAAACTAAATGAATCTGTGGCTCTGCTCTTCTTACCTCCATCTCTTCTCAACTGGACCTTGAAACAGCCTCCAAATGTCTTTCCTGTCTGTTTGACACACTCCTCTGGAGTGTGAAGGCCATTGTACTTCCTTATGAAAACCCTTCCAGTCTTCCCAAGTTCTCAGAGTAAAACACAGATTCCTCCCCACACCCTGCAAGCCAGGGAAGCCCTGGTTCCTCCTGCTGCTCCCACCTGATCTCACACCAGCCTTTCCTCCGCGGTCATAACCCCCTCACCTCCTGGTGGTTGAACACACCTCTTCCCACCTAGAGCTTGGGCGCCTGCTGTTGTTCTGGCCTAGAACTCTCTCTTTGCTCTTCTGGCAGATCAGATGGCCCTTTCCCATCCTTCAGCTCTCAGCTCGAGCCTCGCCTCCGGAAGGAAGGTGTTTTTCTCTAGTTACCTGTGAAAAGGTCGGGCTCCCCCCCTGCTTTCTGTCATACCAACCTATTTATTTCCTGTGCAATACATACTTAACCTATAATACTCTTATTCTAAAACCCAGCTGTTTGTGCACGTCTTCATCAGACTCTGAGCTCTGTGACAACAAAGACCTTAGAGATCTTAGAACAAAAATGAGAAGGTGAGGTGCCAACTCAGAGAGGTGCCATGTCACAGCCCCAGTGGCTCAGCTGACCAGTGACCAACACGGGATTTGAACCTGCACCCAAATACCTCATTTGCCAGCCATCGCATGACAGTAGGCTCAAAGATGTTTGGGTTCCCATCCTAAAGAGCAAAGAGAGTCCCCAGGATTGGGGGAGAGCATGCCTATAGCAGAAATCACATTCTGCTGCCTCCAGCCAAAGCTTCATTTCCTCTGTGGACAAATGCCAATCAGATCTTAGGTGACTTGAGCTCCATCCACCCGAGCAGCACCCAGGTGGCTTGAGGTGCACGGACTCTGTGCTGCGTGCTCAGGATCAGAAAGATGATGATGTCAGAAGCAAAGGACAGGAGTGGCTGAAGGATGGTCCCCGAGAGACAGTTCCTGCCCCAGCCCAGGTACCCTGCCAGCAAGCCCCATGTGCTGGCATGCAGAGTTGCTGTGGGGTTCCAGTTACTCTAGGATCCACCTGAGGCTAAGCTAATCACCCCTAAGTACCTAGACTTGTTCCCCTGTCAAGTTGAAGAAAACATCAGGGAAAAATTGGGTGCAGTCACGCCTCATTCCTAAACCCAAATCCTCTCACCACCCACCTCTGTAAGGACAAGAATCTGAAGGTGCACATTTTAATCTCTGGGGGGAAAAAATCCCCCTTGGCCAGGGGTAAACGCAGCAATCACTTGGAGATTTGGAAAGGGGGAAGAGGGCAGAGAGGAGAACCTCACACTGAGTGCGGCTGAACCCCCTCTTCTGCTTGAGCTCTCAGGGACTTCACAGAGGAACCCAGCTCAGAGCCCACTTCCGGTCTGAAGAGAAGAACAAAGAAGAAGAGGAACCCAAAGCAGCTGTTGGAGGAAGACCTCCAGGGCTGTACTTCTGAATCCAGCCCCAGGGAATTCAGAACCTCACTCCAGCCGCTTCACACCCTTCCCCCAGCCCAGGCTGCAGGGAGCAGCCACAGCTCCCCGAGGACAGGAAACGGCCTGGAATCCTGGGAAGCCCTGCTTCTGAGCCGCTCCCACACATTTAGGTGGGAACACAAGTGGGGTAATTTGGCTTTCCCTCCCACTCCACCCTGCACCCTCCTTCCCAGAGGAACCAGGGGCTCCAGCCAGTGGGACACATTTCTTTGATTACCTACTTCCGGAACGTGGAAGGGGAGCCATGGAGTTAAAAAAGGATTCACAGAGAAAGGACATCACTCATCCTGGCTTCCCCAGCCAATGGCTTCCTTTCCCATGGGGTGAAGCAGCTGTGCCCTGAGCCACACCAGATCCAGGCTTCCAGCTGAGGAGAGGAGAGAGGTCACTCTCCAAGCTCAGGGTGCTCAGCCTCCAGCCACCCTCCTCCTGCTCCCTTCTTCTTGCAGAGGTGAGGCACTGCCTGCCTGCCTGCCTCTCCTGGCCCGTCTGTCCTCAGCAGGGGGAAAGGCTGCCTGGCTTCTCATCAGGTGCTCACAGCCACACCCTGGGCCTCCCTGCTGCCTACTGCAGGGAGCAGTAGGACATGAGGTTCTACCCAGATGCACCACACTCAGTGTGCACACACACACACACACACCCTTCCCTAACCCACCCAGCTGTGCACTCCTCTGCAATTACCATGCCCAGTAGCCTGCTTCTAGGGCGGAGCCCTTGGGACTGTGGTGTGAGGGTTCATTTGGTCAATTCAACAAAAATTCACTCAGAGCTGTGTACATGTTTGGAATCCCAGCAGTTTGGGAGGCTAAGGCAGGAGGATCACAAGTTCAAAACCAGCCTTAGCAATGCATTAAGGCCCCGAGCAACTCAGCAAGACCATGTCTCTAAATAATAAAATATTAAAAAGGGCCAGGATTTGGCTCAGTGGTTAAGCACCCCTGGGTTCAATCCCTGATACCAAAAAGAAAAGAAAAAAAAAATCACTCAGAATCTCACAATGGGCCAGTTACTGTGCAAAATGCAGAGGGGCCAGTGGGTACTGGGGTGGAAGAAGGAAGAGATGTGGAAAGGAGAAATAAAAAGCTAAAAATATGGGAGAGAAGAGTGTGTGTGTGTGTATGTGTACATGTGTGCACACGTGTCTGTGCACATGTGTATGTGTGTACATGTCTATATTCACAAGAGTGCATGTGTGTGGGCATGCATGTATATGTATCCATGTCTCTTCCTGTGTGTGCATGTCTCTGTGTGTACCTGTGTGTGCATTTGCAAATGTGCACATGTAAGTGTAGGTGTGCATCTACTATGTTAGAGGGTAGCCAGGGAAACCTCGGGAAAATAGCAATCAAGAAGAGCCAGCCGAATAGGAGTTTTTGTAACATGGTCCCCTTAGAGGGGATAACAACTGTGAAGGCCCAGGGAAGGCACAGGCAGTGAAGCTCCAGCGGGGATGGTTTGGCAATATTGGAATAAAACACCTTGTGTGTATGTGTGTGTGGTAGTAGGGGTGACCCAAGGCCTCACGGAGCTCTGTGGCTCCCCGATACTCTACAGCTGAGCCACATCCCCACTGCTTTTTATTTTAGGACAGGGTCTCACCAAGTTGCCCTGGCTGGCCTTGAACTTGAGATTTTCCCACCTCAGCCTCTGAGTCGTTGTGATTGCAGGTGTGCACCACCGCGCCTGGCCTGACAAAGCACTTCTGACTTCTGTGACCAGGGTCTACTGGCACCCAGTGAGCATGGCCAGTGGTTCCTGAAATCCTACAGTGGTTAGCTGCATGCACAGCCCATAACAAAGAACCACCTGACCCAAACTGTCAATAGTTCTGAGGTCACGAAACCTGGTTTTAGGGGAACAGAAACTTGAACTAGAAACCTCAGTTCTGTTGCTGATTTGGTGTGACTGGGATCAGGTGACTCCACCTCTCTGTGCCTCGGTTTCCCCACTTGTAATATGGAGGTAGGCATGCTCCCCTGCCACATGACTCCATTATGAACCTGAAAGACAGACAGAACTTAGAAAACCCTGTGGTGCTTGCTGGTCAGTGCTATTCTTTCTTACCCTCCCTGGGCCAGTTCTGACACACTCGGTTTGTCTGCGAAGCACACAGGGCAGAAGTCCCATCACTGTGCCAGTCTGACCACAAGTCCCAGTGCCACTGGGCCACTTGTCCCATGACCTTCTGAACTTTGCAGTGGGCAGCTTGAGATGGGTGCAGAGCCTCAAGTCTTCTCTGGGCTCAATTTCCAACCACAACACATGGTGGGATTCATCTCAGCTTTTGTGTTTTTGAGACTTTTTGAGAATTTAATGAGAACACTAGACTCCCCCCCCCCTCAGAAAAATGCACCCTTCCAACATTCCAGCTATGACTACTGAGGGTCCCTTGGCTCCTGACATCCGCACCTTGATTGGCCCCATTTAGACATGAATATGTCTTTCTATGGGGAACCCCACATAAACTTTGGGAGGGACAGAGAACTTGGTCTTGGATTACTGACAACTTTGATGGCTTCTGCTTCCCTTTGGGGACTAGAGAGATGGCAGCAAAGGTTGGTATCTGGGCAGCTGGTCCAGGAGTGTTAGTGTAGGAGGTATGAGGACTGAGGGCATACCTTTGTGTTCTAAGAAGTGGGCAAGTTTGAGACCACCCTCAGTGGGGGGTCCCCCAGGGTCAGACTGGGGAGCTGCCTGGCAGGTGAGCAGGGCCCAGGGGCTTGTGTTTAATTTTTATTTTAAATACTTAAAAAAATAAAATAAAATAACCCAAGCACCCAGTGTAGAACTGACATTGCTAAAATGTTATGACATCGATTTCAGAAATAAAATACCTGAGTTGAAATCCCCATTCCCTGGTCCTCCCCCCTCCCCCCCACCAAACTCACTTCTCCCCATCCCTGCACATCCTTCCTGAATTTGGTGGGAACATTTTTGTAACATAAACATATTTTAACATACTCTCTATGAATACTGCCTTTTTTTTAACTTTATGCAAATGGTCTTATGTTGTACGTATCCTTCTGCCACCTGGATTGCCTTACTCAACCTCTTCTCATCTGTGGATCTCCTGTGTGGACCGTTGTGGAGCTTGATGCTCCGGCCTGGGTGTGGTACCAAGTGCTTCTACTCTCCTTGCTCGGATCTTCCCAAGTGCTGACCAAACTCTCCTGTATAGATTACTTTTGCATATGTGTGGAGTTGTTCTAAGACTTGCTGGGGTCTTGGAAGCTGTCTAGTTTTTAAAGGTCCCTCCCTTAAATTAAAGACCCTCGCAGGAGAGCTAGAATCTCAGACCCTTATTCACCAAGATGTCACAGGAAGACAGCGGGATTGAGAAGGGAGCCCCCACATCCCACTTCACCACATCACCTGGGAAAAGGGAGGAGCAAGTGGCTGTTGTTACTCCCAAGAGGGGCCATTGGCAGGGTAGAGGGAGGAATTTATGGCCCTGCCTGGGTGGGGTGAAGGAGTTGGGCCCTGCAGAGAGGCTGGCCTGCTAGGGTGACCCACTTGAGGGCTCCCTGCTCAGCAGCCGCCTGGACATGGAGGGCAGCGTCTCTCCAGTCATGTATTGCATTACACAGGGATCAGGCAGGACCTCCATACTTTGCCTGATCAACTCCTCCATGACATAGAGGTTGCACTGAGGCCAAGAGCAGAAAGGGACTTGCCCAGGTCTCAGCTCAAGTTCCAAGTTCACAATAAGCACACTTTCTAGTTGCTAACAGAAAAGGAGAACTGGGTTCTATTCCCAGATGGGGAAGAGGGAGAAGGTGGTGTTACTTGTTGTACCTGGGTCACGAGTGGGAGTGGAGGGGTGTAGGAAGAGTGTGTGTGTGCGTCTGATACAAATGGGATACTGTCCTGTGGGGATCACAGTGCTGCTCCAATGAGAGATGATTATCCTGTGGGTCCATGTGCCCTGGAAGGCAGTGGGCCCCAGCCAGCTCCCCAGCAGAGGTTTCTCTATGGCTAAATGGGGCACGTGCCCTGGGCTAATTGAGTCCCCCTGTCACGGGCAGTCCCAGACTGCCTCCAGGAGTGGTTGATGACGGCTGAGTGAAGACAGAGCACACCCTCACTCCCTTTCTTCTAGGTGGCATCTCCAGCACAGGGTAGCTTCTGACCCTAGCCCTGGGAACCACAGCCTTGTCTTCTCAGGTTCAGGTCCATCTGTGACCCTGGAGGACCACACCCTCACCACATCCATGCACAAGTTCCCACAGGACAGACCATGGGGCAAGTATTGTGCCCAGGGCTGAGAAGAGGTGGGCAAGGCTCTCATGAATAACTCAGAGCTTCCTTTCCAAAGGAAGAAGCAGCTGTCCTGTTCCTAGTCTGAGCAGGTGACAGGACAGCCCACTCTGGAGCCACAGAGCTCTCCCAGTGCTAAGCTCACCTGGCCTAGTCTTATCTAGCTTCTCAGGGGTCAAGGCTTGTCTCCCCAGTTATCTTTCAACCTCCTTGAAGGCAGGGATGGAGTTAAACCTTCTTTGTATCACATAGTGTTGTGCATAGTGCCAAGAACATAGTAGGTGCTTAGTAAATATTCCTAACCAGTGAGCTCATAGGGAAGCATAAGGATTACTGTCCAGAGGGAAAGATGGAAAGGTGAGGCACGAAGAAGACACGTGACTTAAACTGGACTCTGTGACACCCACATACTGGAGATCTATGAAATTGAAATACAAATCTGGTTTCCACCCGAATATTGTGACTTGGACATTGAACAACTGATCAACCTGGGGAGAGGTAAATGGACCCTTGCACCCAATATGTGTCCTCTTCAAGGATTTTGACCAAGACAAAGAAAAGTAAGGCGAGGCCTTTATTTTCAAGGATCTGGTTGGGAGATGACAGGTACAGACACCTAAATAAAGAGAATTTAGAAAGCAGCACTAGTTTAGCTGCAGGTGCAGGGTGCTCGAGATTGCTGGGTTAGTTCCTCCCCGCCGGCCTCCCACATGTAAGTGGCCTCACATTTTTGTCTTTAGTATAGAAGGAGGAGAAAGTTCTCCTATGTCTTCTGCTCCATCTCAAGACACCATGCTGTCTGCTCAGGTCACCTGTTCCTGGCACCGTGCTTTTATTCTTTCCTCAGCTTCTCTGCCTGCTTGGAGCTTGGAGCCGAGGCACAGACCTGCTGTTCTCTGTGGGGAACAGTGGGGAGAGGCTAGGCGAAGCGGCAGCCAGGAACCTGTGCTCTGCTGATTCTGCCTCACTCATTCCTGCTCCTGGCCCTCGTGCCACATTCTGGACCTCACTTGTGGCCGCTTTGAACAGTAGGGTTGCAATAGATCCATAGGAGGGAACCATTAGGTGCCATCATCTGGTTCTGCAAAGAATTGTCACGTTAGGCCCTGGACAAAAGATCACAGATTGATGAACCTGTTCTGTCACCTGGCATACGATTCAACCTTTCAGGATCTCTATTTCTTTGTGTGTCAGATAAGCACGGCTGATACCGACTTGGCAGCCATTTGTCGGGATTAAATGAAATCACATGTATCCAAATGCTTGCCCAGGATAAGGGTGGCCCACGCAGCATGTCTACCAAACCTGCTGACATTACAGAGGACCGTGGAAAGATGCTAGGACTCCATCTCACATGTCTTCAAGTTCAAAGAGCAGGTTGCTCAGGAAGGATCACTTCCGTCTCCCAGGGCTGAGTTCATGGGGAACTTCCCCACAACCAGACCTGCCTCTTGGCCTCCAGCAAGAGGCCAGCTGCACCTTGCAGAGATGTGAGAACAGTTGCGAGGCATCTGCCAGCTGGGGCTGGGGGCTCTGGCTGTGCCAGGCTGGCGAGTGGGCCCCCAGCCAGCTCCCCAGCAGAGGTTTCTCTATGGCTAAATGGGGCACGTGCCCCCCGGCTAATTGAGTCCCCTTTTATGACTCCCCGCCTCAGCACACACTCGCCTGGCTCAGCTTTCCTATCTGGCATTCCTCCCAGTGTTTGTGTTTCTTGTCCTTGACCCCTCCTCCTATTTGCTGCTCTGGATGGGGGAGGCGGGGGTCGAAGGGCCACGGCTGGGGCAGGGTGAGCCTTTGAGCTAGTTAATCATCTCAGCCCAGCCTGCAAACCTCAGCGGCCGGGAGGGCTCCGTGTGCAAAACTGAATAAGTATTTTCTGAGTGAATGAAAAAGAGGCAAGAATGGAGGAGGAAGGGGGCGGAGGGGTAGAATGGAGAAGGGGGCGGACGGGTGTGGGCAGCATGAGGAGAGGCTGAGGGGTGCTGAGGTGCTAAGAGGGAGCAGGTTGCTGGTGGGCCGGGAGCGGGGGCCCACGCAGCTCTCAATTAAGTGCACTTGGATTCCCAGGAAAGGCGGAAAGTGAAAGGGCAATCGCTGGCAGGCTGAGTCATTCCATCCAGCAAACAATCGGAAGCAATTCTGCTTCCCACTGCTCTGGAGGAATCAAAAGCTACTCTGTGGCAGCCTTTTGTGTGCAGGTCCCCCCAGCGCTCAGCCTTCAGTGGCTGGCGGAGCCTCCCTCCATTCCGGTGGGCAGCTTGTGTCTTGGCAGCATTGATTGACAGTTCTCCGCAGGAATAAGATTACCCGCCAATCCTGACCTGCCCTTCCCCCTTCCAAAAATAAATCCCCAGTTGCATGCAAAGCTCATGCAAATTCAACCTGCTGCTGCCGCTGCTCCCCGTGAGAGAGCAGAAGACAGGCTCCACATTCATGACTCGGTACCCCTGGGCACCAGGGCCTTGCGGATGAAGGGAGCCACTTCTAAAGAGCCGTGACTGGGATCTAAATGAGGGAGTAGGTGAGATCTCCAGAGGAGGGCTGGGTGTCTGGCTGGACTTCTTCCCCTCTCACCTGGACAGATAAGGAACCCGGGTCTAATTAGGACCCTGGAGGCCAGAATGTCCAGGGTCCTGCTGCATGTCCCCGAAGATGATCCCGCTGTGAACCCGGGTAAATGAGCATCACAACTAACGGGTCTTGGACAGGGATTGAACACAGGTTTTGCCTATTTACCAACTTTGTGACTTCCTAAATTATTCTGAGGCCAAGTTCAGGTTCAGTTGGGAAAGATCTTTGAAAACACTGGCAATGATGGCCATTGCTTTGGGGTGGGGGGAGGTGACATGCTGTTATTTCTGTGACATCCCTTGTCCAGGTACCAAAGTTGGGAGCTGGGTGGCATTTGACAAATCAGACAACACAGCGTCTCCACCTGGACAGGAGATGTCTCAAGTTCCCTTCAAGTTCTCTGACTCCGAGGAATGCTTTGATGGCTCCCCCTCTCTAAAATTCTGACCCTTCATTCACCCGTACACAGGTCCACATGACGATCCTCTGCACTCCAGCCCAGGCTCCTGGGACAGAGGAAAATACTCCAGGTGAGAGCTAAGTCACATTCCATTTCACCCAAGAGTCAGAGGCAGGGAAGGAGTAAGGGAGCCCCTCGCTAATGGTGCCCTTGAAAACAGAGAGGGCGCTGGGACCCCTTCCGTGGCATCACAGGGGCAACCACCCCCTTGCATGACAGGTGCCTGAAGCCCACCCTGCCAGCACGGTCAGGAGTCTCAGGCCGTCTGCAGCAGGAGAACTTGGCCCCCCGTCACAGAATGACAGAAGTGAGAAAAGCTTCTAAGTCCTGTGATGCTCACCACTCCTCCATTAGAGGCCACAGACCCAAAGAGGGTCCGGGGACTTGTTGGAGGCCACACAGCAAGCAGGAGCAGAGTGGGGGCTGCGAACATGGCCCCTGGCTCCCTCCCTGGTGCTTCCCACTTTCTTTAACAGTGGAGCAGGGAGGAAGAAGGGCGGGTGGGATATCATGCCATGCTGACAGGCTCTGATTTAAAAATACTCAGATCAGACGGGAGATGAAGCCAAGGGCCCATCTGCATGCCAGTCACCTGGGACTCCCAGTGTCAATGCCAGCTGTGGCCAGGTGATGACTTTCTATAAACAATTGGAGCTCTTAAGCTTGGCTGGTGCTAGAGTGTGACAAGGGACAGAGGCAGAAAGGAGCAAAAGTCCTCTGTGGCCTACAAGACCCCAGGGAGGGCTTGGCTTAAGGTAGGGAATGGGGAGAACTGGAGCAGGTGGACGGTGTGGGAGAGAGTCTGGAGCAGGATACAAGCTGGGTCTCAACGAGGCTCTGCTTCTCCTCTTTGCCTTCACCTCGCCCCAACATGGCTCCCTGTTCACACCCACCGAGTGGGTCCTGTGTGTGTGTGTGTGTGTGTGTGTGGCGGGGCAGGGGGCTGGTGCCTGAGATTGTAGAACTCAGAAAGAGACTGGAGTTGGGGAAGCCCTGGAAGAGGGGACAGCTCAGACTCCTAACTCTGAAAATGACCTAGGCTGGTCCCTCAGGGCAGGTGGCTCTGGGTACTGGTGTTGTCCTGTACCTGAGTGTGTTTTGGTGTGCTACACAGCCTGGGCCTGTCTGTGCATAACCCAGGAAGCCAGCGGCCATTCCTGACAAGTCTCCACCTGTCCTGAGTCAAACCTCTCCAGGTGCCATTTGATGTGCTTGGCTGGGGAATGTGACTTCTGTGTCACCTCTTCCTCTCCCTGGGGGCTTAGTGATCCAGAGCCTCACATGCAGCAAAGGGGCCTTGGAGCCCCTGTGGAGCATCCAGTTGGCCACTCCTCTGCAGTCCCACAGCCTGCCACCCCCACACCCCCAACGGTGAGGATCATTAACCTTTTCTCAGAACCCCAAGGTGCCAGCAGATTGGCCCCCAGCTGCCATCCAAGTATCTGATTTTGTCCCTTCCACCTCTGTGAACCCTCCTGCCCAGTGTTACAGCCCACAGGGACAGAGGTACATAAAGAGGCTCTGAGGAGCTGGGACGCAGGGTCCCTTGGGCTTCACTTCAGGACCTCCTTGCACTTGGGCCCTGTGGACATGGCCGGCTGGCATGTCCCCAACATGCCACCTTCTGTCTCAGTAAGTTTCCACAGGCCCTTCCCTCTGTGAGGCTGCTTCTCAGGTGCAGGGGAAGGTGGAGAAGCCTCCCTCCCTGCCCCTCGCCTCCCTTGACTGACTGAAGAAAGCAATGCCGGCTAAGAAATCCAATCCAAGCATACCAACTTCCATCGCTGGGGTCTGGGGAGGGCAGCCGGGCACCGCGGGACTGCCCCCCTACAGCTCAGAGCAGAGGCCTCTGAGGCTGGCTGAAGTTCAGGAACCACTGTTCTCGCATTTTCTTTATACCTCTGCCCCATGCCCGTCACAGCATTGCTGGAATTACCATTGCTGGCTCCTTGAGGACAGGGACTTGTCTTGCAGTCCCAGGAAATGGGTCAGCCTTGTGAATTAGACTCAGGTGTGCATTTTAATTAGATGTCATGTGAATAATTCCTCACCTCCCACTCACTCCCATCTTCTCTACCCTTCCATCCACCCAGGCCCCAGGGGGAATCTTATCTGCCCTCAGTACAAAAAGAAAATTGTCCTCCTCTCTCTCACTTATCTCCTCCTCTCCTTCCTTCCTTCTTCCCAAGTAGCCATTGGGGGCTCGTGGAACTGAGAGCGAGGATGGAGTAGGGTCTCGTGGAGTGAAAGGAAGCTCCGGGTGTATGTCAGGGCTTGGGCGAGCAGAGTAGGGGGTGGGTGTGTGTGAGATATTGATCCCTGCTCCAATGTTGCCAAGACTTCAAAAGCCTTCTAGGTGTTTCCTGGGTTGCACTGTCCTCTCAAAATACAAAAACAGACTGAGGGAGTCTAGCCTGAACCCCCTCGCACACAGACTCCTTCAAGGACACCCTGAGTCCTTCATGGGCTCCCTTTGGGATGGTCCCTTCCCTGGGGGGCACAGGCCTGTGGAAATAGAACTGGAAATGGAGGGTGACCGTGGCCAAAGAGACATACATGCCGCAGAAGCACGGTACTGAGCCAACGTGCCAGACAGACCAGCTTCTCTCTGTACTCAGCCAAGGCCAGTGATTTGCAGCACAAGATTTCCAGGAACACAGAAGCATGGCGATCACTAGGGATATATACAATCCAGGTGTCCTCCCTCCGTCCCTCCTTCCTTCCTTCCTTCCTTCCTTATGGATGTCTTTTAAGAGTGAAAGGGGTGCTAGTGTTAATTTCACTAGGACAACAGGCACAAGCTGGGATGTAAGGTCACTTCACCATGTGTATCCTGGATCAGCCATATTTCTCCCATGTGGTCTAGGCCAGGGGTACAGATGTAGGAGGAAGGTGGGGTGTCTCCTGGCCCCTGGTCCCTCCCCACAACCTCTTAGCCCTCTTTCAACTCAAGAAGCCAGGAAGCAACTGGGTCGTCAGGAGCTCCAGCTAAATGGGCCTTTGGCCAGGTGCTTTACCTACAGTGACTCTGCTGTAACTCCACGTGCCTTCACACTGGGCCCTCAGCTCATCTTTCCTCATGATAACCCTGGGCAAGTATTAAAAGCTCCATCTGAGAGGGGGCCACAGTTGGCAGAGCTGATTCTGGAACCCAGGACTTCTGACTCACAGGCCAGAGTTCCTCCTTCCCCACATGTACCCTCGTCATGGGGCAGGAAAGATGGCAGCTGGGGTTGTGGCTTGGATTGATGGGCGGGTACCCCACCTCTCAGTTGCCACCTCCCAGGACCTATGCCAGCGGTAGTTCTGATGGTAGAGAAATCTGTCACTGGAGGGGTGAATTTCTGGGAGCATCTGTGCATTGATAAAATATCCCAAGTATTCATTGAATATCTTACTTTGCACAGTCACCATCAGAGCCCTAAAGATGTGGCAGCAAGCAGAGTCTGCCCTTAAAGGTGTGTAAAGTCATGTTAGAAAATGACAAATTTAGGGGGAAAGATGGTGGAAGGAGATGGACATTATTATCCCTCTGTATGGGTATGGTGTGACTCTACATCATGTACAACCAGAGAAATTAGAAGTTGTGCTCCATTTCTGTAAAAAATAAAATTAATTAAAAAAAATAAAATAAAATAAAATGGCATATTTTGCTTGGCACTTAAGGTCCCATACAATTGAAGCCCAGTCTTTCTTCAAACCTCATCTCCCACGATTCTGAGCTATACCAACTATGCCTGCCTCCCAACCAATGCACACAGTTTACAAGGTCACTGACGCTTGCTATCAGGTTGCATTGAACATCTGGTGTGACCTCCTGGCTGGCTGATTCTAGACCCTAACTGGCTGGTGTCTCTGACCACCCTCGGGGGCTGTGCCCTTTCCCTCCTCAGAATCTTTACTCCTGCAGCTTTCTCCCCTCTGGGGTCCACCTCCTCCCTTCCAGATCCAGCCCTGGCTGGTTTCTCAGGCTTTGTAGACTTCCTGTAGTTATGCAGGATTTAGTCACCTAGTCTGGTTCACTATCAACCAGACAGTAAATTCTCTTGGACCCTAAATCCTGATGGGCATGGAAAAGCATTGTGATCTCCTAGCTAGCAGATACTTCCACTGCTCCTTTTAGCCTTTCTCAAATCCTGTGTGTCAAACCTCTGCTATTCCGTAGGCCTCACCCACTGTGCTGCCTCTCTCCCTGCAGATAGATGGCTTCATCTTTGCAATTCAGGGACAGGGAGAGTGGCTGCGCGGAATTTCATCTCATTCCCTCAACTCATAAACCTGCCACTGAAGCGCTTTCTGGCTCCCTTGTGTCTGTCACCATGAAACAGAAGTCTGTCTTCTTATCAGGCTAATCTTTCTAGCGTGGGAGGACTCCCATCACCTCCAACCTTCTCAGAGGGTTTGCTCCAAGGATTTTGTGTTCTCTTCCTTGAAGTTCTTCAAGTTCTTGCTTTCCGGTTAATAGGTACAAGTGCCCCCATTCCAAACAACAGGAGGGGCTGGCGATGTAGCTCAGTGATAGAACACTTACCTGGCCAAGGACAAGGCCCTGGGTTCAATCCCCAGCACTGCAAAACCAAAACCAAATCCAAAACCTAAAAAGCAACCCACAAGCTTCTGAGCTCCATTTTCCCCTCCAGGAACTGTCTTTCCTGTTCATGGCCAAGGTTCTGGAGAGAACAGGCTATATATACTCACATGGCTGCTTGCTCATGTCCCACCCCCTCTTCAATCCATAGCAGCCTGGCTTCTGTCACTATCTTTCACTGGAACTAGTTTCCAGGGCTGTGAAGTCCAATAGATCTTTTCGATCTAGATGGTCCCAACTTAGAATGGTTTGACTTAACTGTGGCTCAATTTACAAGTTTTTGACTTTACGATGGTGCAAAGTAATCGACATTTAGTAAAAACCATAGTTTGCCTTTTGCATTTTGATCTTTTCCCAGCCTAGCTACATGAAGTCCAATCCTCTCCTGAGATGCTGGGCAGTGGCAGGAGGCCACACCTCCCAGGCAGCCACCATAGCAGAGGGAGACCACCAGCGTTAAATGCCTTCTTGACCTTCAACATCGTAAACGTATGATGGGCGTGTTGGGGAGGAACTCCACCCTGTGTTGAGGTGCATCTCTAGTTATCCAACTTGACCTCCCCGTCAATCCCAGCAAATCCTTTGTTTTCTTCACTCCAGCCATTTTGAAAGTTTCCTGGCTTCATGACACAGCTCGGGTCCCCCTGGCCTCTGTTTCCCTGTCTGCTTTACCTTTCTCATCCCTTCAGTGTGGATGCTCTTCAGAGTTCCTTCGTGGACTCTGCCCCTGCTCCTGTTCTGCTGAAGCCCTTCCTGTGGTTTCTGCTCCTCCACATGGTGCTGATCTTCAGGTCTGAGTCTGCAACTCACAGCCTGCTCCTGAGCTCCTGATTCAAACATCCAACTGGGGGCACCAACCCGTCTCAAACTCAGCATGTCCACAACAGGATTCACGATTTCTTTTTTTTTTTTGCACAACTAGGTTTGGAACCCAGGGCTTTGCATGTGCTAGGCAAGCATGCTACCACTGAGCTATGCCGCAGCTGTGTTTAGTTTTTTGTTTTTTTTTTCCTCCCCAGACAGGGTTTCCTTCAGTCACAGAGGCTAGCCTTAAACTTGCCATCCTCCTGCCTCCGCCTCCTGAGAAGCTGGGATTGTAGGTGGATGCCACCGTGCCCGGCAGAATTCGTCATTCTTTCTTTCTTGCCATAACCAATTGTATTAGTCAGGGTTCTTCAGAGGAACAGAACCAACAGTGTGTGTGTATGTGTGTGTGTGTGTGTGTGTGTGTGTGTGTGTGTCTCATTCAGGGAGGGTCTTTCCAGTTTGCTGATCCACACACAAATTGTCTCTGGAAACACCCTCAAAAACAGTCCGAAGTAGGCTTTACCAATTTTCTTGGTGTCTCTCAATCCAGTCAAATTGACAACCAAGATTAAACATCACCCCCCTCTTCCCCCAAGGTGCCCTTCCTCCTGGGTTCCCAGGCAGCAAGTCAGAATCCTGACCCCAAGAATGCCAGCCAGGCCTGAAGCCCCGAGACCAGGCCCTCACCCCTACCTCTGACCCATGACCAAATTCTGTCTCATTACGGATTTTCTTCAAAACCACTGTTTCCCTCCAACTCCCCCACCGCCGAGTCCCCACTGCCATCATATTCTCTGGGGATATTCGTGGGACTGCTCTTCACTCTTTTCCAAGTTCTCCCAAGGATTCCCTGTTGCACAGAGAGTAAAGTCTAAGTTTCCTAACCAGTTCAAGGCCTTCACAACCAGGACTTGATGGCTGAACCGTCAGGGCCTATGACACCAAGGCTTCCCTCCCTCTCTGCCCCTCCTCTCGCTGACCAGAGCTCTGCACATCCCCCATTTCCTCCTGCGCCTCTCCCCAGGTTTTCTATGCTACTCCCACACCTGAAGCCCAGGAGGACTCAGACAGCACTTCCAGATGGAGGCCTCGCCGTGTCCCTGCAGGCTTCTGGGCTCATTCACATGTCAGCATTAATCACACTGCCACCCAGCGTCTCTTTCTTCCTATCTTTTTCCTGAAGGACCATCAAACTGTGATTTACCCAACCATGAGCTTTAGCACAGTACCTGGCCCAAGGCTTTATCTGTTTATTGACTGAATGGATAAATATGTGTTTAATAATCAAAGCAGTATGGAGATTCCTTAGAAAACTTGGAATGGAACCACCATTTGACCCTGCTATCCCACTCCTAGGTCTATACTCCAGGGACTTAAAAACAGCATATTACAGGGACACAGCCACATCAATGTTTATAGCAGCTCAATTCACAATAGCTAAACTGTGAAACCAACTTAGATGCCCTCCAATAGATGAATGGATAAATAATCTGTGTTACATATATACAATGGAATATTACTCAGCATTAAAAGAGAATAAAATTATGGCATTTGAAGACAAACAGATGGAGCTGGAGAATATCATGCTAAGCTAAATAAGCCAATCCCCAAAAGCCAAAGGCCAAATATTCTCTCCGATATATGGATGCTGATCCATAATGGGGACAGGGGAGGTATGGGGAAAATGGAGGAACTTTGATGGGGCAAAGAGGAGGGAGGGTCCATGGGGGCAGGAAAGATGGTGGAAGGAGTGGGACATCATTACCCTAGGTACATGTGTGACTGCACATATGGTGTGACGCTACATCAGGTACAACCAGAGAAATGAAAAGTTGTGCTGCAATTGTGTACAATGAATCAAAATGCATTCTGCTGCTTTATATACCTAATTAAAATAAATGAATTAATAAAAAAATCATTCTGTCTTATGCTACACGGTTTCTATGAACTACCTGCCCTAACTACAGCACCACAACACTCTACACAGCAGGGGTTTGTCAACCTCTCATCCCTGATCCCACCCTTGGGTACCTTGGAATACCCTGGGGAGCCCCAGCACAGCTAGGGCAGGCTCTACCTCAGCATGTGACAGAGAAGACTTCTCTGTCAGCACCAGGCCTTGGTGGCAGGCTCCTCTGAGTGTCTGGCCGGGGCTGGGGCGTCCAGGAGTATGCAGACCCATGTTAGACCTTCCTTGTGGACCTGCTGGGGTGAAGGTGTGTGGGGGGCACTGGAGTGGTGTGCCTGTGGGTGTGAGTTTTTCTGTACTCCAAATACCATTTGGTGAAGAGAACTTGGGCAACCCACTGTTTGCTGGGGACTGTGGGAATTCCTGGAATGTGAGACTTCAGAACCGAATAAGAGAAAAAGACCCAGGAAATCTGGGATGAGGTGGTGGCCCTACCTAGGCCAGAGGCTGGGATTTGTTCAAAAGAAAATTAAATTAGTCCCCAGTGACCCCTTGACCTGACCCTTGACCCCTGACTAAAAGGCTCCCTGGAGTGATAGGATCAAAAACAAAGATGTAGTGGCCCTGTGTGTATCTCAGAGGGTGTGATCTGGGTTCCTGGGGGACACTGGAGGGAAACAAAGAGTACTGTGTAGGGAGGGCAGGAGGGAGGAATGTGCATACCCCATGGCCCCAGCCGCACTGCCCCTGTGCCACCCAGAAGCCTCACTGCAAGGCCCCAGAGAGGGGAGAGTAGGGAGGCAGGGGGACGAGGCCTATGAGGTCAGTGGGGGTAATGTAAATGGAGTGACTGAAGAGGGAGGGAGCAGGGAGAGGAGGATGAGGGTGCACAGCCAAAGTAGGGGCGCAAGCCCCAGAGTCTGCATGGGCACTGCTGGCAATGAGCTCACTGCTGCTGGGCAAGGACATCCGATTCCTTTGTGTGGACATCACATGCTGGCCGCTGGGCTGAACTGCCATTAAGGACTGGGATTCTGGGCTTGGGAGCCAGGAAGTGTGGGGTGGAGGGCACCCTAAGATGGGTGGAAGAAATCACGCAGCCTGCAGAAATGAAGGCAGCTTTCGGGGACTGGAACATGTCACAATGGGAAGAGGAATCCATACAGCTAGTGGCCACCTTCCCACGGCCCCATTCCCACCACCTCCAAAAAGAAGGAAAGAAAATCCGTAAGAGGCCTTCAGGTTATCAAGAAATAAGATAATCCTGGGATAGTTTTGTTTTGTTTGATTCATTTTAAGAGCAGGTGACTTTTCCAGGTGCTCTCAAGACTGGACATCAGGATGGAGTGAGGGCAAGCACATAAGGCCAGGATACATTTTAACAGGACGAGCCAGAGAACACTGGCTCAAGAACTGGGCCTTTACTGGGTATTTTCAATCCAGAGGTTACTCTAAGAGTTGGAGGGAGAAGGGTCAAGCACTGGCAAAATCCCAGCACCCCAGAAAATGTCCTCAGAGCACCCTTTTCTCTGTCTCCACCATCACAGAGCCAAGAATCTGGTACAGGATCTAAAACACCAGGATTTGTCAGCATCCTGGCTACTTCCCAGTGGGGCTGTCCACGTCTACTGCCAACTCTGGCTTGGTGCAGAGTCTGGGAATTCTGGTACTGGAGGGAAGCCAGAGCAGCTGACGTGTGTGGAAATAGCCCATCAGCTGCGAGCTCCGTGGACTTCTGCACCTTTGCATCATTTAGCACGTGCCTGGCACAGAGTTGGAGCTCAGTAAAGTGTCCATTGAATGGACCAAAGAATGAATGAGTGGACTTCCTGCCACATGGCTCTCCTCATGTCTCCTCTCTTCATTTCTCCCTGTTCACACAGGACCCTCCCTGCCCTTCTTCCCAGCTCTTTCTGGTCCTTCTCCTTTCCTTCATATTCCATATCCTTGCTCGGGCTGTGGCTTCAACCAAGAATTTTTCACACCTTGCCCCCGTGGTGTCAGCCTCCAGCCCGTAAAATGTGCTCCTCCAGGTCCAGGTCAATATTTCTTCCTCTGGGAAGACTTCCCATGTTTTCCTTGCTTTTTTGTCTGATGTTTCTCAAAAGGGGGCCTGAAACTTTCATAGCACTGATCTGATTCCCCCCCCCTTTTTTTTTAATATACTTAGAGGCAGGGTCTTGCTTAGGGCCAGTATTTCTTGAAATAACCTTAGTGCAACAGACTCCAGCTACTAGAAGGGCCTAGACAAGTTGCTGAGGCTGGATTTGAACTTGAGATCCTCCTGCCTCAGCCTCCCAAGTTGCTGGATTACAGGCCTGTACCACTGCACCCAGCCGATCTTATCCCATTTTTAATTTTTTTATTTTAATTTTTTTTTATTTTTAAAGAGAGAGAGAGAATTTTTAATATTTATTTATTTATTTAGTTTTCGGTGGACACAACATCTTTATTTTATTTTTATGTGGTGCTGAGGATCGAACCCAGCGCCCGGCGCATGCCAGGCGAGCATGCTACCGCTTGAGCCACATCCCCAGCCCTTATCCCATTTTTTAATAGCCTGTTCCTTATCCATTATCCATCTATGGGCTTCTCCAAGACTAAATGCTGATTGCCATGTCTCTACATACCTAGCTGAAATATACAAGGACGAGAGGAGAAGCCAGGAAGGCTCAAAGGGATTGGAAGAAGAAATGTTAGGGGGTTGCTGTGAAGAAAATTTAAACATGGCAGGTATGTAGCTCATGGCCTCAGCTACTGCTGCAGTTACCTCACAATTTCCTTCTCCAGGTTCAGATTCTGTCCCAAGAAGCAGAAATGCCACTGACTGATAGAGAAGCATTGACGCAGCCCTTTGACATCCTGGGGAGAGGAAAGTGCTCTGATTTGCTCAGGCCCTGCCCCCAGCCCCTGCAAGTTCCATCAGAGGAAAGACTGGTTTCCCTCCCGTTCTCAGGCCTTTTTTTGGAAGAACTGGCCCTGGCCTTAGAGCATCCCCCAGGAAGCGAGCACCCCTCCTCCTCCTGTCCTCTGCCCAGTAATAGCGCTAATTGGAGGGACTTCAGTCCCAGCGCAGCCCTGTTCCATCAGGCGGAAAGCCCTCTGGGATTTTCTGCATGTGGGTAGTGAGTGTCCCCCTGGCTGGGAGCTCGCTTGTCATTGCGTCCTCATGAAAGGCCCCCTTGCAACTCCTTATTCACTGTACCTCATTGTCCCTGCCCATTCATTGACATTCATGGGATAATTCCTCCTGCTGCCACATGCACAGAGGCGCGTGCGCCATGTGTTCAGACCCCGTGCCCCATTAGCAGTGAGGACACTTGGAATAAAGGGCAGCACCGCCTGAGTGCGGAACTGCCCTCCCTTCTAGTAGCTGGGGAGTCTGGGGCACTAAGAAGAACCAGGAGACTTTGGTGGATGCTGTGGAGCAGAATGCTGGGGCCCTCCTGGCAGCTCCCTTCTCTAAAGGGCTGTCAGCAACAGATAGAGCTTCTTCCCCTCCCCTCCATCCCAGAACCAGCCAGTTTTGGAGATGCACCCCACTTTCGGCTTGGCACTCCAGGCTCTCTAGCACCTCCCAGAATTATCTTCCAGTGAATCCTGCTCAACCAGCCAGCTCTGCGGCAGGACCTTCAGCTCGCACACACATTGCTTCTATATTCTTTCAAATCACTGCTTCAGGGGCTGCACGATCACAATGGTGGGAAGAACGGGTGTTCTCCCAGAGCAGCTTATAGGAACAGGGTCTTTTCAATATTTTTTAAGGTGATGGTTGATGAGATGGTCGTTGGGAAAGTCACAAGAGTAAGCAGAGCAAAAGGAAGACCATGAAATAAGAGATCAGAGAGTAAACAGCCACGGGAGAATGGGGCTATCATGATATGATAATGCCAGAGGGTAGCCCCTGGCCACCTCCAGGCCCCCAGAACAAGGCTGGCTTCTCCCTGACCTTGGGACCTGAACATCTGCCCTGAGAGCTGAAGTCCCACCACCAGGCCCTGCAAGGTCTGCTCTAACCTCCCCCCTCACTCAAGCAGGCTTCCCTGGTCATCCTGAGGCCTACGACCCCATGACCACAGGCTTCTTAGCAATACCCCACTGGCACTTATAAGGCCCCATTCATGTGAGTCTATCTTAATTGCTCAGAGGAGATTTCAAATTTGGGGCAGGAAGGGGCAGGGCTTGTAGCTGTCCCGAGCACCTGGTGGGAAAGGTTTGCACTTCAGCAGCTGCTCCCAGGCTTGCCTGGCTCCAGGGCCCACAAATTCAGGCTGATGTTTGCCTGTTTAGTGAGAAACAATGGAATCTGTTCTTTCCAGAATAGATATGGCCTAAAGGGCAGTTGCTCCTCAACAGGAGCATTTTGTAATCAGAACAGCTGAGAGTCTGGGATCAGACAGATGTGGGTTGCAGCTGAGCTCTGCCTAGACAGAGAGCTTTCAGGACATTACTTAGTGGTTTTGAACTACAATTATTCTTTTTGCATTTGTAAGTTGCAGTTAGGTTTCTCTGCCTAGGCAGGACTGACAAATTGGGTTAGCTACAGTCATGCACCACAAAATATGTGGGTCAACAATGGACCACATATACACTATAGATAGTGTATATGCCTAAGTATATGGGACCACTATTGTGTCCCATAAGATGATATGGAGCCAAAAGATTCTTGTCACCTAGTGATGTCATAATGATGTGTAATGTAACATTATTATTCGTAGTGATACTGATCCCAACAAACCTACTGTGCTGTCAGTCATATGAAAATTGAGCACATAGAGATAAATACACTTGAAACTTGGTAACAAACAAGTACTTTAGAGGTACAGGTATTTATCATACTTTTGATCATTGTTTTAGAGCATATTGATTCACTTATTAAAAACAAGTTTAGAATAAAATAGCATGCTGTTCTGCCAGCGGCAGCCACACACATCTTGTGTTTGTGTCTCTTGATGACAGCAAGAGGCCACACAGAGACACTGACCTGTGCCATTTAGGTTTGGGTAAGTTCACTCGATGATGTTTGCACCATGACAAAATCACTTCAAGACATGCTTTTCACCACATGTTCCCATCACTAAACAAGGCATATCTGTACTTCTTGGCTGTCCTGTGTATGGTAGGCAGTTTGACAGCATCCCTGGTCTCTACACACTAGAGGACAGCTGTACCTACTCTCCCAGCTCTCTCTCTCTGCCAATTGTGACATTTAAAAATGTCTCTAGACATTGCCAAATATTCTCTGGGGAGCAAAATCTTCCCTGATCAGAAACTTTGATATATATACCTTGGGGAGTTTCTAAAGGTTAGATGATATGAGAGCATATGTAATGTGTTGCATAGCATCTAGCATACAGCAGGTGCTCAATACATGTTGGTCCCGTTTGACATTTTAAGTAAGATATGGCTGTTTCCTTTCTATTATCACTGGCCATAGAAAATCTCTGGGGGTTGGGAGTGGATTGAAGTGTGACAATCCCTGGACAAGAGCTCTCAGGGAGGTATCTGAGCCCAGTGACCTGTCCAAGTGTTTTTGATGGTCTTAGGGGTGAAAAACAGGAGACAACTCGTGGACGCTTGGAAGTGCTTGGGTCTGTGTGATGGGAAAAAGGGGGTTGTAGCTTGCTAAGCTCTGATTTTTTAAATTCTCTCCAAATTCCCATATTGGAAATTAATCACCAATGTGACTGAGGCCTTTGGGAAGTGAGGCAGTCATGAAGATGGACTCCTCATGAATGGGATCAATATCCCTAGAAAAGACCCAGAGAGAGAAATTGTCCCTTCCACCATGTGGGAACCCTGCAAGAAGATATCCTCTATGAGCCAGAAACTGGGCCTCACCAGACAATGAACCTGCCAGCTCCTTGATCTTAGACTTCTCAGCCCTCAGAATTGAGAGAAAAAAGCCTTCTGCTGTCTGCAGTCTGTGCTGCTGTCTTTTTATAGCAGCCTGAACAGACTGAGGCATAGCTGGAGGCCCAGAGAGGGATGCGGTTTCGGCGCTCACATGGAGAGCCATTTCCAAGTAGACAGTGGTTTCTTCAATTTCCCCTCTCTGCCTGGTGTTCTAGGGGACATAAGGCCCATTAAGGATGAGGGCATGGCTCATGCAGACTAGTAGTTCAAACTGGCAGGACAGAGTGAGGAGAGGCTGCAGAGATGTTGGCGTGGCTGGGGCACAGAGGGGAAGGTCTGCAGGCTGCAACTCTAGGCCACAGAGGACAAACTGCCTGCCCAGCCCCGTCACTGCACATCGGGCCTGAGTAGCTGTGACATCCTGCCTGACCAGGGTCTGGCTTCTCCAGCAGAGAACAGAGGCAGAGGAAAGAAAAGAGAGAATCCTCTGGACATTCTTCCAGCCTAGGATCAATGGAAACTCAAGTCAATGGCTGACTTGCTGTTAGATAAAAACCAATTGAATACTCAGTCCCTGGGTATCAGCAGGGATTGGTTCCGTGAGTCCCCTTGGATTCTAAGACCTGCAGATACTCTATAAAAGTCCCTTCTATGAAAGTGGTATATTGGCTTATAACCTAGACACATCCTTCCTATATTTAAATTGTGCCCAATTTGATGGAAATGCCATGTAAATAGTGGCTATACTCTCTTGTTTGAGGAATAATGATGAGAAAAAAGTCTGTTCACTGTCAGTACAGACTCAATTAATTTTTTCCCCCTCAAAAACCATCTCCAATCTGTGATTGGCTGTGCCCATGAATGTGGAACCCGCAGATATGGAGGGCCAACTGTGTAGGGACTTTCAGGGTTGCCCAAGCCACAGAGGCCCCAACCCCTCTTGGAGTAGCAATGACAATGAACTCGAGATGTGGTGTCTTGGCCTTGCCCTGCTGGGCCTCAGCTGTCTGTGTGGTCTTGAATAAGTCATTCTTGGGTGGGGGGTGGGGGATCCCTTTATCATCTGCCCATGGGTGGCAGTGTACCTTCTCCTTCCAGTACAGACACTTGGAGAGGCTCCTGTGGGATCAGGGACCAAACACACTTTGAGAAGGAAGCAAGGACAGTTGGTATAAGGACAGTTGGTGAGGCTGAACCTGGCCCACACCAGGTGCAGCCTCATGCCAAGGGGGTAAGGCCAGGAGGCATTTGAAAAGGCTGAGCTGCAGGGTGGACACAGATCAGGGCAGGCTGTCTCTGGGAGGCTGAGTGGGGCTGCCCTTTTGAAGATTCACGAGGTCATTGTGTGGCAGGAGCTGGGACCTGCAGCCCTGAGCTGAGAGAGAGGGTCCAACAGAGCAGCAGATGAGGGGGAAGGAATTTGTTTTGTTTAAACCATGAGATTAGTTGCAAGGGGTAGAAGGCATACACATTTCACTTTGTGTGTATGTGTGGTACAGGGGATTGAACCCAGGGCCTCGCACAGGCTAGGCAAGTGTTCTACCACTGAGCCACACACCCAGTCTTTTTTTTTTTTTTTAACAGAGAATTGAGAAACAAAAGCCTGAAGTTCACCGCCTTATGTTGTGCCACACATGGGGTGTGTGGACCTGCTGGCCCAGGTCCCTGGCCATATTCTGTGGTTCTCCTTCTTGTTGGCTCATATCCACGTCTGTTCTCCCCATCCCAAGGCCTGCATCATCAGGTGCTCAGTGTGTAATGACAGCCTCCAGAGGGCCTGCTGGCCTCTCCTGCCTCCAGCCATTCTGCATAAGGGTGTCCCAGTGCAGATTTCAGTACTCATCTGCCCCATGTCTCACTGCTCCGTGACATGTCTCATCAAGAACCATGCTACTATCTTGTTCTCTTAGAAAACCCTTCCATTAAGTTCGGCACAGTGGTGCATGCCTGAACTGGGAGGCTGAAACAGGAGGATCATAGGCTCAAACCCACCCTCAGCAACTTAAGGAGGCCCTGAGCAACTCAGCAAGACCCTGTTACATTATAAAGGGCTGGGAATGTGGCTCAGTGGGTAAGCAATCCTGGGTTCAATCCCTGGTACCAAAAAAAAAAAAAAAAAGACAACCTCCCCCCCAAAAAAATAAATAAATAAATAAAAGAAATCCATTAAGTCATGAATCAAAAAGTTGTTCCTGAAAGTTCTCTTCCCACTTATTTCCCTGGGGCAGACCTTGACCAAACCTCTTGAGCTCCTTTCTTTGAGCCCCTGAGCCCTGAGCCCCTTTCCTTTATCTCTGAAAAGGACATAAAGACCTCACATGGGGTGACCCCATAGGCATCAATGAGGATCAGTGACACAGTGAATGGAAAAGGACTTTACAAACTATAAAGGACAGTGTTGTATCCCAGTTCATTCACGACTCCAATCTCTGAGGCTCAGTCAGGACAGTTTTCTTTCTGTTCTCACACTGTTTCCTTCACATTTTCTCTTCTACTTATTGGCCACCGAATCCTGCCCTCACCAGCTCACCATCCCCCTGAGGCTGCGGCCCTCCTTCATCACCACACCCCAAAGTATTTGTCCTGCCCCTGACCGGCCTCAGCTCTTTAGTGCACTGATAAGAGTCATTAAGCCCCCTATGTACCTGGCACTTACCCATTATCTTACTTAATCCTCACAATAAACTCAGTAAGGTCTGGACACCAGATCATTCTACAAAAGCAATTGTCATTTTATATACTAGCAATAAATAAATAGAGATTGTAAAGAACATACCATCTACAAAATGCGTATGCTTGGGAATGAGTACGAACTTACATAGGACATCTACACTGAAAACTGTGAATTATCATTGTCATACATAAGAAAATCCAAATGAATGCTGAGATATGTCAGGTTCATGGATCAAAAGACTTGATATTATAAACATTTTAATTCTTTCCATATTTTTATAGGGTCAATACATCACAACAAAAATCCCAGCAACTTATATATTAAAAAGCACAGTATTTACACTATGTATATATGATAATATATTCCTATCAGGACATGAAAAAAAGTGCTTGTAAATCTCAAAAAAAAAAAAAATACACAGAAACCAAATTCAAAATGGGCAAAATATTTGAATAAGCATTCCATAAAATAGGATGTACAAATGGTTGAAAAGGTATTCAAAGGTGCTGACCACGATTAGTCATCAGGAAAATATAAATTAAGATCATAGTGAAATACTCTTAGCTAACCACGAGAATGGTCAAACAAACAGGCCTGATATACCAAGGGTTGGGGAGTCTAGAAAGCCAGTGAAACTCCGTCTGCTGCTGGCTGGAGTGCGGACACCTCAGCTGCACGGGAAAAACGCTGATGCAGTCTGTTCAAGCTGAACTTGTGCATGTAGCATGACCCAGCAATTCCACTCCTACATGCCCTTGGTGGAAATGGACATGTGTGTTTGCTAAAAGACCCGGCATCATTGTGTGCAAGTGTCCCAGCATGGGAAACCTAATGCCTTCTGGAAACCTAAATGCCTTCTGATGCTAGGATAAGTTACCTGGGCCATTGAATATTGTGGAACAGTGAGAACAAGGAACAACTGCTACACACCACGGCACGGACCTCTCAAAGCAGCACACAATGTTATTCCATTAAGAAGTTTAATTTTTAAAGGAGTTAAAAATTATGGTGCCAGAAAGGGGAGGGGTAGTGATGGGGAAGAAAGGAGAGGGACTTTTGGGTGCTGTTAAAGCTCCATCTCTTAGCATGGGTTCTATTTATACGAAAATTCTGGAGATTTGTCATCCATGATTTGTGCACATTTCTGTATGTACACAATACTTCATTACTTTTTTTTTTTTTTGATACTAGGGATTGAACCCAGGGTTGCTCTACCACTGAGCCACATCCACAGCCCATTTCACTTTTCATTTTAAGACAAGGTCTTGATAAGTTGCCGAGGATGGTCTGCAACTTGCGATCCTCCTGCCTCAGCCTCCTGAGACTCTGGGATCACAGTCATGCACCCAGCACATCTTAATTTTTTAAACCAATTTTAAATTCTCACAAGGGGATTCTTTGTTCCGATTTCCTAAGGAGGAAAGGAGGCTCTGGGAGGACAGGAAGCGCGTCCAGCATCACATGGAGTGAGAGTGGAGCCAGGATTCACATTATTCTCCTGATTTCTGTCTATAGACCTGTTCCCTCTTTCATGGGGCTCACCTTCTCACTGGAGCTTGGAGCCCTTAAAGGCAGGGGGCATAATTTCTGTCTTTGCTGTTAGCACAGAGCTGGACACCACAGCTCAGCAGATGCTCAGCCGGAGTGCAAGGCCAGAAGCAAAACCTCAGACCTCGCCCACCTACCCTTCTTCTCTCCGTTGTACCCACCTTTCCTTCGGGGCTATAAAGAAGGTTCATGAGTTTGCTTTGACTTTTTCCCGCTGGGCTGCAGCGGAGGAACCCTGGACTCTGATGTGCTGGGTAAGCCCCTAGCCCGCACCACGCCCCAGCAGGCCGGCTCTTGATCTGCCTCTCTACCTGGAGCAGGCTGTGCCATCTTCAGGGCAGGGATGGCAGTGTGGTTTCAGCCCTGTTCCCAGAACGTGGTGCAGATGGGGAAGAATGAATGACACCCTGGTTCCCTCCTCCCCTGAGGCTACCACCAAGGGGGATGGGGGTCCTCCACAAGGGTGGGGCGGATCCCAACTGTGGTATCAACTCAGTGACTGCTCCGTCTCTTGCTGCCCCAGGGCTCTGGGTCCCGGCTCCTCCACCTCAATCCACAGCCTAGCAAGCTCCTTCCCAAAGCAAAGAGAAAGGGAAGCGGGCTGTGGGGGCTGGCTGCTCAGCTGAGCAGGGCTGCTTCCTTCCAGTCTTCTCCTCCTCCCCCGCGTCGCTGGGGGATTCTTACATCACCGCCTCCTAGAGAACCGGGACCTGGATATTGTCAGGATCCTTCTCTGAAAGGGCTGATGGGCAACCTCCCACAGCTCAGGAAAGGGGGTCACTGCTGTCTCCCTCCCCCATCAGCCCTGGCCAGAGGCCATGCCCCAGCTAGAGCAGCGGAGCAAGTCCCTCAGATGTCATTCGAGAGGCAGGACTTCGTCTGAGGCTGCTTTTCCCCAGGTTCTGTGCACGTGGCATGAACTCGGTGCAGGGCTGGGCACTGGTATTGCCCCATCTGACAGCTGTAGGAAGGGAGGCCTTGGGGTATTGTACACTGGGGATTAAATCCAGGGACACTTTGCCACTGAGCTACATCCCCAATCTTTTTTTATTTTTAATTTTTTTTGATTTTGGTCTTGCCAATTTGCCCAGGCTGTTCTCAAACTTGGGATCCTCTTCCCTCAGCCACCAGAGCCCTGGGATTGGAGCATAAGCCACCATGCCTGGCATGGCCTTGGGCTTTACACCTAGCCGGTGGCAGGGCTTGCCTTGTGAAGCCTGTGCTTCCCGGTCAACAGCTCTGGGGCAGGTGTGTGCACAGGGGCATCAGGCACCTGGCTGTCCACTCAGTGCAGAACCCAGCCTGGCGGGTGATCTGCTCTGCCCCCTCCCCTCTCCCCGCATTCCTCCAGACTTCACCCTAAACCTGCCCCCCAGCCCTGCCCTCCCCTCCCCTCCCCCATCCACTCTGGAGGTTGTAATCTCCTGTAATCCGCTTCTCCCTTAATCTAGGACACTGCTGCCACCTCTCCAGGATTCCATTTCCTTGTCCATAAATTGGAGCTAAGAGAAGTCCTTCCTTCAGAGATTTTGGAAGTACTAAGTGAAATTTTATTAGTAAAAGAACTGGGATATAATTAAGATCTCAAATTATGGCTTTTTTTTTTTTCTTTTAACATATGTGTCTTGGTAACTCAAGATTTAGTAGGATTGCTGGGACAAAGTCTTGATATATTTTTTTTTCCCCACAGGTTTACAGGGCCCTGGGCTTTATTTCTTGTCTTTTGTGATCTAAAGAACTGAGTACATTTCCATTGGAGAATATTTCCCTTTGGGGACTTTAAAGATTAGACTGAAAAAAAAAGATAATATCAAAAGCATTTTAGTATAAAAGAGTAGGATCAGTTGTTTGGAAGAATTGCTCTTAAATTTCCTCAAAATCACTGATCTATTCAACAGATGATAAACTCCCTGAGGACAGAGTGCTGGCTGTCTGATTCACTGTGGTGTCCCCAGGGCCCAGCATAGAGCACACCCACACAGGAAGTGCTCACCTGGAGAGCAACTGGAAGCCTCCATATATATTGAGAAAGCACGCTCAGCTCCGGCCATGGTGCCACACAGGGTTTGGGAGCTGGAGGGTTTTGGGTTGAAGCCGTGTCTTCTTTTCTTTCAGCTCTGTCCTAAATCCTGGCTGAGTGACCATGGCCTAGCCCCAGATGTGGATGAGATCAGGGGCATCCATCTTTCCCCAGGGACTTTTTGGATGGGTCTGTGCCCAAACATCCTCTCAGGCTGCAGCATGCAAGGGGGTGGCCTCTAGGAAGAGGTCTCCATGATTCAGCTCAAATTCTGCCACTTTCTGGAGGAAGCCTCAACCTGGGCATCTGTGGGGTGTGCTTTTCACCTGAGTCCTGAGCTGGAAGTGAGGAGGAGGAGACCGTGGAGGGATCCAGAGTCTCATCTCACTTCTACAGTGGACCAGGAAGAGTGAGCAAGAACAAGCTCAGAGGCTGGCTTGCAGCAGGCCATACTGGGTCTTGACCAGGTCTGGAACACACCGGACAGACACCCTGTGGCCTTCTGACAACAGAACCCTGCAGTCACCACCGTTGGAAATGAGATTCTAGCTCTGGGACGCACTTGTCTATCACGCAGCGTAGAAATAGATTTGCCTGCAAAGACTGAGCTCCTGAAAGCCCTTCTTAGGTCGAAGGGGCTCAAGCAGACAGATGGTTGATCACTGTAGTGCCCCTGTCACTCTGTCTCTGTACACTCCTGTCCTGGCTGCCTGGGAAGCACAGGTCTGGACAAGGCCCAGGCACCTGCACTATAATTAAATCAGATCCACAATTGACAGCTCCCAGAAGATCCTCACCTGCCTCTTGGTCCCTCATCCCTGAGCGGCTCTGGGGTCAGGCAATAGAACATGGTTTACAATTGCTGGCAAAAAAGGAAGGAAAAGGAGGGGAAGGAGAGAGGCTATGGGCTGGGTTGCCCTCTCTCCATGTCTCCTGTCTTGGAATGCACTTCTTTTGGTCCCTTTTAGGTGGAAACATCTTAGGCAGGGACCTCAGGGTAGCACCCTAATTTCTTGGCAGGCTTTCCCGAAGGCATTTTATGCCAAAGACAGTGAGGCCTAATTCCAGCCTGCCCTGTCCTCCGACCTGCCCTGTCCTTCTTTAACAAGTTTGCAGTCTCTTGTCAGCTTCTAAATCTCTGCAGCAAGGAAGGTCAGGTGGGAGTTTAATAGCCGTCCAGGACCACGCAGAGGGCAGCCCTTTGAACTGGAGCCTCAATCTCACACGTGGGAGGTTTGCACCACTGCATAATTTAAGGGGTGGGGCTGAGAATGCCTGGGGGACACGCGGGCTTCCTTTGTTTCTGGGCAGCTCTTGAAGACCTCTTAAGTCACTTTTAATCCTAGAATTGGGTGGCTGTGCAACTGCGCTGGCACAGGTATGGCAGCAACCCCTCCCCTAACGTTCCCACCAGCCACGTGAGCCCCCTGTGGGCAGACACTGCCGTCTCCCCAGCATGTCAGAGCAGTGCAGATGCTGCGCTTAAAAGAGGCAGTTCTAACTCAGATCATCAGATTGGATACCTATTAGCTGTGTTCCTCAACTCTCTGGGCCACACCATTAGCAGGGAAATGTTCTTCATACTGGAAATCCACTGGTGTGGGGAGGTAAAGAGAAGGAAGCCAATTTGGAGCCCTCCTGTAAGGTGCAGGAAACATCTGCCTGCCACTCCCTGTGGGAAAACATGTGTCCTCAACAGAAGCAACTTCTCCTTGGCCCACCCTGGCTGCTCCCCGTACCATTTTGTTCAGTGCCATTTAAGCATAAGTGTGTCTCCCATTTCCCAGTGCAGAATCAGACTCCTTAACATGGCTTTTGCATTTTCCTATGTGAGACCCAGCCAGACCTGGGCCCTCTCACATCTGTGCAACAGAGACCTTTAGAAGGAACGGAGAGGTTTCATTTTATTTGTTTTTCTTTCTCCCCCTTTTCTGTTCTTAGGTGCTACATAATCCCGAAAATGACTCAGCTGGGAAAGACCTTGACTATGAACGGGGAGGCAGGAAGAAGGAAGAAAGGGGAGAGGAGTAACCTCCCCTCTGTTCAGTGGTTCAACCTGGGGAGGACTCTGCATCTCCTGAAGTCTGTTCAGCAGCAGCCAGGTCATCCCTGAGGGTGAAGGGAAGCCCAGCTGGCTAGGACAGCCTTACCCTGTCCCTCTCTCCTCCCCTCCTGCATGCACATTTGGCACAAGCCAATCTGAGCAAGAGATCTCCTTTCAGTGCTGGGCACCTTGGCACATTCGATGATGTAACACTCATCTGCCTACGTAATTTCATGGGCTTTTAGTCTATTTTGATTTAGTCAGGTTGACATCATACATGCATGATGTCAATTTAACGAATTTGCAGATCCAGACAGGCAAAGGTGGAAGTGATTCCCTTCCACGCTGTTTTCAGTTAAAACAGTCTCCCTTTGCCAGAGTACAAAGATGACAAGGTGGTAGGCACTGGTGGCACTGCCTGACCCAATTTGTCCCTTCCTGGCTCCAAGGGTATACAATCTCCTGCTCAGGCCAGGCAGCCTCGGGTCCAGTCTCCTCCCTTTGGAACTGGTGGGAAGGCTGTATGGGGGTGGGTGCCGACATAAATTGAGCTACTACCATGTTTCATGTGATTTTGCTTTATATTGGCTCATGAGATTTCCATAAAAGTTCTATATAAGACACAATACATGTTAGAGATGAGAAAACAGGCTCACAGAGGCAAGTAACTTGCCCAATACCACACTTTCAACGGGTAGGAGAGCAGGATCTGAACGCTGGTCTATCCGATTCCCAACACCATGTTTTTTCCACTCTCTGGTCTCAAATTTCTCCACAGGCTGGACACACATGAGCAGCCCTATGCCTCACCTTTTGGGCTCACCTGGTCTCTCCCCGTGGACAGCAGGTGCTCTCTGGAGGAGGACAGACAGCTCCTGGAGGCTAAGGGAGCCTGGCACAGGCTGAGGTGACTCCTGAGTCACCATCTGTCCTCACAGACTGTCACAACCATAGTCCTTCCCTCGGCTGCACGGTGTTTAGCAGACAAGAAGGAAACTCTAGGGCAGGTACCAGGTTGAAGAGCCTTCCAGACGAAGGCAGGCAGGCAATGCTGTTCTGGCCCCTTGCACTTCTGACGTGGAGGGATGTCCCGCCTGTCCTGGCTTGTCACCAATCCCAGATGGGCACCTGCCTCCTGTCTGGAATCTCCCTGGGTGGTGTGGCTGCTCCAGGTGGTAAGCGCTGCCGATTGGCACCCCACAACTCTCCCATTCTGTTTGGGTTTGCGTTAAGCTGTGCACATATGAGACAGAGGCTGGAAACTTTTTTCATTTTTAAAAGTACCAACTGGTAGCAACTGCGTCTGGCATAGGAAGCCTTTGCTGTCACCTTCTCTGGGAGCATCTCGAAATACTCAGAAGGGCAGAAAAGGCAGAGGAACAGGAGAAAAGAAGTCGTCTAAAGCACCCACAGAAACAAGAAGGAAGAGAGGAGAGGAAAACAGAGCTGGGTGTGGGCCGTCACTGATGTGGGTGGGGAAGAAAATCCACCAGGCTGGAGACATCTCCTTATGGACGTGTGTCCCCAGGGCAAACCTGCCTTCCACTCACAAACTGAGGGTGTGATGAACTCCACCGGTTCTCCAGTCTCAGCACACAGTAGCAGTGGGTTAGTGAGTCTGCAAGGGGAAATGCTAGCCCTGGCTCTGTCACTAACCAGCTGTGGGACCCTGAGCAAGTCGCTCTGCACTTCTCTGTTAAAACAAAACAACAACAACAAAAAACAGGGTATGGGAGGCAGACCTCTACCATTTCTTACAGATCCGAAGCAGGGAAGCATTGCCCATGTACCCTGTTATATAAATACGTCCTGGACCCAGAACCTTGACTTTGGACTATGAACTCTCCCCCTCTTGAAGCCTCAGCTACCTGAAATATTTCCGGGTGACAGAGTATCTCTGAAAGCAGGTGCCATCAACTAGGAGGTAAGGGAAGGAGAAACAGGCATTCTAATAGCAAGGCTATTTCTAGAAAGAAGCCTCTCTGCCTTCAGAATCTATTCTATACTCCTTGGCTAGATTCACTTCCTCCAACCAAGGTCTGCCTCTTGCTCTCTGCCACTCCTCTGCCTCCCAAATAGCATTTGTGCTCCTCAGCAGAGAGCACGAGGCCCTGCTCCACCCAATCCAACCGGCCTTCTAGTCTCCTACCACTGGCTGTCCTCCACCTTACCATCCCCCTCTCATCCCTGCAAAAACCACACCATCTCTAGCCCTTTGGGGACAGGGTCTCACTAAGTTGCTTAGGGCCTCTCTAAATTTCTGAGGCTGGCTGGCTTTGAACTCACGATCCTCCTGCCTCAGCTTTCCAAGCTGCTGGGATGACAGGTGTGTGCCACCATACCTGACCCACGATGATTTTTTAAACAATGTATTTGTCTCATCCCCAATACCAGAGCAATGATGGCAGCAGATCTGTGGTTGCACCTCCCAGGATTCAGCCCATAGTCTGACATGAACCTAGCATTCTATAAGAGTGGAACAAAAATAGAACTGGGCTCCTAGGGTTCACAGCGAGACTTCTCAAAGAAAAGGCAACAACCTGGGAAAACATATTTTTTTGTGTGTGTGTGTGGGTGGGGAGGGACGTGGAGAGGGTGATGGGGATAGAAGGACACTGAAGGATTCTCCCAACCCTGAAGTGTGTGTTCATATGCAGAGTACTCGACATTTCTTCAATGCAGACTCTAGTTTCCTGATGAATCTTAGATCCCTGGACTGTAGCACCTATATAGAAGTTTCCTAAGTTAACAGCTATCTGGAGCCACTGTTAGAGAGCCCAGGGAAGCTGAAGCCCTGCGCTGCTACACTGCAAGATTAGAAAATTGAGTTTCAGGAAAAGCCACACTTCTCGCCCGCCCGCACCTGCCCCACCAGCCACCCGCTGGCTGCACAGCCCAGCTTTTGAGCAGGGCAGCTGCAGCCGGACTGGGGGAGGAGCCCAAGGCAGCTGGGGACTCCTTCCTGGGCCTCCTTCTGTGGCCAGCTCACTTTACCCTGCAGGTGGAGCTGGGGGTGGCTCCTCTGGGCTCCTCTTGTTTCCCCCACCTGCCTGCAGTGCGGTTTCCCCACTGGCGCCACGGAGTCCTTGGGGCCGGGGGAATTTGATCAGCAGGGCCCGGGTGTGGTGGGGGGTTGTCTCCTGGAGATGTGAACACAGCCCAATCCTCCCTTCCTCCTCCCCTTGTACTTCTGAGATGTCCTTCCAGCCAGGAGCAGGGGGAGCAGAGCTGGAATGTCTGAAGGTTGCAGTAAATCAGGAGAGCTGTCTGAAGTGCTCAGCTTGTCCTCTGAAATGTGCTGCTCATGACCTCCCGTCAGGCTCAGGGGCAGGACAGACCCAGCTCAGGCATCCTGCAGAAACTAGGGATGAGGCTGCCTCTTGGGGATTTGCAGGTCAAGAGCAGCCTGGGGGCTCATGGTCCCTGCCCCTCGGCAGTCTTTAGCATGGTGTGTCCCTCTGCCTTCCTAGTGGTGTGGGGGCTTCTGTTCTCAGGGTTTCCCCATCATTTCCCTCTAGGAGAGGGTAAAAGGATCCTGGATTGAGTGTATCCTAATTCCCAAGCCTTGTTGGGTTGGGGATGTGTTCCCCTTCCTTTCCCAGTGACCAATCAACCCTTATCAGTGATTTAGAGAACTTCCTGTCGAGGTCACTCTGCCCTGTCTGATGCTGTCCCTGCTGCCTAATGCCGTCCCTGCTTTTTTCCACTTCCCGTCAGCCCCAGTGCAATGCATGGGCATCAGAAGCGCCATCGCGAGGTGCCGTGCATTAGTTGGAGATCACTGGGAGCAATTTACACCAGGACAGAGCTCTCTAAGTTCCTGCACTGCTAGCTTGTTTCCTGCGGAACCCTTACCCTGGCTGGAGCTTCCTCACTGAGATGGTAGACCAATCCTTGCAAGTCCCTTCATTATTCTTTCTTCTCCTGCCTGCCTGAGTTTCCAAGTTCTATGTCCCTTGGGCATAGAAAATCCAAAATGGCTGAGTAAGAAGAGCCTTCACAGGCCTTACCACCATCGGTCTCAGCCATGTGGTGCTGAGCCAGGACGGTATCCAGGGCCTGCTGCTGCACATTGGAGGCAGGACACACTTTCTCTTTCAAGGGGCTTATCATCTCAGCCAGGAGGGACGAGAGATATGAAAAGCTAAATTCCTACACTTGGGAACAAGTGCTCAGTAGGATTGACAAGTACATACTGTAGAATTCAAGGAACAAGGAACAGAGCACTCGTGGAGGGCGGGAGCCTTCTCTCCCCGTGGCTCTCTTTTCCTCCTTCCAGATGGGCCTTGTGCAGCCCTCAGACGTGAGTGGGCCCCTGCATCACCTCCCACTCCCGTATCACAGCCCCACCATCGAGTGTCACCGGGGTCACCAGGGAAAGGTGCCTGCAAACCCTAAGCTTTGTTTCCCTGCCCCCCCTACTCTCTCTTCCCTCCTTCCCTCTCCCCTCTCCTTGCATGTCTATACTCAATTCTCTCTCTTTACAGCAGGAATATAATGTTCGGCGGCTTTACACCCACTCTCTGAATGCTGCCAGCGAATAATGACTAAGGTGGTGGGTGGAAGTACAGCAAGTTGAGACCAATTTAGCAGTCCAGGGTGCCAGGAGGAGGGTGAGTTAGCAGCAAATGGCTTTGCAAAGGCAAGGGGAGCGAAGGTGCCCCCAAAGCCAGCAGACCATCGAGCCAAGTGCAGGGCTCGGCCCCGAGTGCAACAGGCAGGGATTGCCACAGCCACCGGCGAGTCTCCATAGTGAAAAGCATGCACAGGACAGGGCAAGGTTTGAGATCAAAGCTCACCACAACCCCCAATCTCAGCTCCACTTTGGACATCTCTTGAGGGGCTCCTTTAATATATGCCCCTCGAGCTGTGAGTCTGGTTCCCCCTCTCTAGATGCTGCCTGGCTTGGGAGGATCTGCAGCTCTGAAGGGCTCGTGGCCATCCTAGACTGCCTGGGCATGGATGAGATGGAGGTTCTGTGATACGGGGGAGGGGGCTGCCTGAGCACACCTCCCATCATGCTATAGGGAGGCCAGTCCAGCTAGACAGATGTGGGGCCCTTCCTGGTCCTAAGAACTTAGGGTCTCTCTCTCTGAGGATGGGTGTTCTACCACGCACTTGTGAGTGTGTGAATGGGTACCAGAGGAGGGCACAGCTCAGGGGGAGGGGCGATAGCTGTGGATGAATGAATTGTGAGGTGCCGCACGTGCTCAGGCAGACTTCCTGGAGGAAGTTCTCTTCTCCCACAGGGATAAATTGACATAAAGGCAGATCTATTCGTGATCAGAGGGCTGCTCTTTGCCGCCTTTGTCCCACTGGACACAACCTACATCACATCTGTTCAGACACTAATTTGCCCATCACTTAGTAAGAAAAATGACCCCTCTCTCTGGATGGATTAGTACAACCAGCTCTGGTTGTTAGCTGACACACACAGACCCTGCTTGTACCGACTCTTTCTTCCACTTTCCCTGGGCCAGCCCCTGCACCCTCCTTCCCAGGACACTCACTCAGTCCTTTCCTCCACTGGGGGCAGCCTGTGTCCCAATCACTCCCCTAGAGATCTGGTTTCCACAAAGTGCTTAAGTTCCCAGCGAAGAGACTGCTACCCTGTTTTAGTGTGGAACTTAGTTGCTATGGTCAAGAAATTGACTATGGAATAAAGCATACCAATGAAATATCACTAATTCAGATTCTGGGGCAATAAAATGTGCTCTCATTTCAATATAAAGTGGACCCAAAAAACCTTACAAATTGATTAGCTATGAAGAAAAAACAAAACTGGGAATGGTGGCATACACCTGAGGCAGGAAGATTGCAAGTTCAAAGCCAGCCTCAGTAACTTGGTGAGACCCTGTCTCGAAATAAAAAGGGCTGGGGATGTGGCTCAGTGGTAAAGCACCCCGGATTCCATCTCTAGTATCCCCCCAAATAAAATAAAATATGCTAAATTTCATTCTTTAAAGCAAACCCCAAGTAGACATTCTATTGTCCTAGTTTATTGTTTTTTGGGGTTTTTTTGAGCTTTTATTACACACACACATACAAAGTGCTTAGGGAGAAGAGAGGAATAGAAAAAGTGAGAAAAAATTTTGAAGATGTACATGCTAAATTATAATAATTATGAAAGTAACTGAGTTTTTATCAATTTGATTTTTTTCTTAGGCATATTAATACTTTTCAGTGAACCTAAATCTAATTAGACTGGGGGTAGAGCCCGGTGATAGAGCACATGCTTAACATGTGTTGGCCCTGGATTTGATCCCCAGCACCCGCCCTGCATAATCCGTAGGGTCCAGTTATAGCATGACTGGGAGGCGGAATAATGGGTTCAAATCTCAAAACTCTTCGGAAAAATCTTAAAAGACCTCCTACACCTCTAAAAGTTTCGCTCAATTTCTTTGTCTGCCAAATGATAAAGGAAATCTTCCAGGGTTGATGGGAAATATTAATAATAACAATGTGTTCCCTTTTAAAGTCTGAAGTCCTGTGCAAGTAAAAACAGGATTAAAATCATTATTACCAGAAGCTTAGGGATGGCTGAGGGCAAGGTTCAGACACAGTGTGATGTGGGAGGCACAGAATAGAAACTGTAGCGAGAAAAGGCTGCTTCACCCTGCAGCCTGGCAACTGAGTCCAGCTCTGCTTGATGTCAGCCAGAGGGTTTGAATGAGTTCCCTAAACCCTTGGAGGAGGAGCTCTGTATACTGGAAGTGGTCCATCTGCACACTGATTGGAGGCAGAGGTGACAGGTGAGTTACCTCCGCTTTTCATTCACCATGTTGTTTTGGAGGGGGAGACAGGCTCCTGCTAGGGTTCCCCTGGGAAGAGAAAGCCCCAGCTCCTCAGTTCTCAGCTAGCGTCTTGGAGGGCTGACTTTGGGGACTTCTCCAACTACTCTATACCTTCCTAGATTCAATTTCAAGGTTCAGTTCATGACCATGACCTCCCTCATATCTCTAGTTCACCTCCTTCCAGCGGGACAGCTGCTGCATTCAAAGTTGGTACAAACCCATTTCCAATTTACTTGTTACTGATTCATGTGAGCTGGTTTCTCTTTCCAATTATTTTTTTAGCCTTTAAAAATAAAAATCACCCATCTCCCTGGCATCTCACGTAGATAAGACCTTGACTAAATAGTGAAATGCAGAGTTTTCCAAACTTGAATAGTGATCTTTGAAAGAAAATTTAGACTCATCACGAACCCCGGATAACACACATTGCCAACTTGATTTGAGAAATACCGAGGTGATGCAAAGGGCACAGGAAGAGAGCCACCTAATGGTGTGGCCTTGGAGAAACCATGGCCAGATTATCTACCCAAACATGGTAACAAGTCATACTTCCCAGTCCAGTGTCAAGAGTGTCCTAACTGCAGGAACACAAAGATCAATTCAAAAGCAATCTAAAATGTGAGAGCTAAGATGTAAGCTACCTAAAGATTCCCCAGGCTGGATAGCTCTTTGCTGGCAAAATCCCAGAACTCCTTCATTATTGCCCTGGAACCATCTGCCCCAGAGGATTGAAGTGTACAAAGCCCTGGCTCTAAATCCCATTTAGCATCTCCCCCCTTCTGTACTTCTACATTTCTGGACCTGGAGATGGAGTGGGTGAGGACTGGGGTTCTCTTAGGCTCCAGAAGTGTTGGAGGCAGTGCCTGGGAGCAGCTGACCCAGGCAGAGGCCCTATAACAGAGGAAGGGAAGTGAGAAGTCACACCAGCAAAGTGTGCCTGTGCAGAAACCCACCACTGGATGTCACAGTGCTCCCTGCCAAGGGAACTCCTCATCATAACCCAGCGGTGTATTCTGAACTGGGAATTCAAGAGAGAAGACCTCTGCTTCTGGGAACTTTGCAGTTCTTGGGGAGTCAGTGAATCAATACCCTGACACCACGGGATGGAGGCAAGAACTCAGAGGAAGGCCCTTGACCAGACTAGCTAGGGGGAGAAGGGGTGAGAATATTCTGCACAGAAGGAACATGTGTTTCTCTGCTTAATGGCAGCAGGAGAATGTGGAAGGAGCCAGGGTCTGGAGTCTTATGGACCTGAATTCAAATCCCTGTTCCTGTAGCCTCTAACCTAGCTAAGTTATTTCAATCTCCTCTGATAATCACACATGTCTGGCAGGGCTGCAGTGAGACTTAAAGGAGATAATGACTAAAAAGTACTGGGTACACAGAGTATTTAGTGAATGGCATTAAATCTCATTACAATATTGTCCATCTCACCAGTCCATAAGCTGCTTGACTGCAGGCTCTTCATCATTACTGTATTCAACTCTGCAGCCTTGCTGGAGTGCCCATGCTTTGGGAGAGTGTGAGGACAAGATTTGCCATTTGGTGTTGAGAAGCCAGAGGTCTGCATGCATGGGTGAAGAGGTAGACGGCATTGGCGCTCCCCAGCACACCCACTCAGATGCCTTTCTAATGCTAGCCCTTGCCACCATTTACTGAAACCCATGCAGACGGATGGGGCTTCTTACAGACATCCAAGTGCATGAGCTGAATTGGCAAAGCAGGTTAAATTGTTAAAGTGCACAGTGGCAGCAATAACTATTAAATAACAACCATCTTGAGCAATAGTGAATGTCCCACCCTCCCTCTCGCTTGCTTACAGACACACTCTCATCCTGGAAAGACACCTTTCCTTCCTCTTTCCACTGTTTTCTCCTGATTTCCATCAAGGTGAGTGTCTCACACTTAAATTTACCCAGCTGGGGCCTCCTTTTTGGACTCCCATTAGCCTAGACTTTGTTCCCAGTAGCTGTGGGGCCTCAGGGGGCACCCCTCCCTTCTGGTGCCTCGGTTTCTCCACTGGCAGACACAGAGAGTAAACCATGTCTCATGCCAACCTGGTAGTTACATTGTGAGGATAAAGGAGATAACAAATGAGATAATATCTATGATGCACAGAAAGTCCCTCAGAAGAAAGGCACTGGATAAACGCAAGATGTACAGCCACACCTGATTAGTGTGTATGCTCTGCCCACAGCTCCTGCCCACAGACTCTTCTCCAGCCTTGAACACAACCACCCTTCTTGTCTGTAAAGGCTAGCTGTACATACCCATATGCACACACCCTTCAAACACTTCCATTTTCCCTGAGTGCCTGTAGAAAATTATTTTTGAACTTGGAGGAAGCTCCAGTTACAAATCCTCTCTTGCCCCTAACCGCAGCCTCCTCTCCAGGGTCTTGGTGTAGGCAGCTGATCTCCTTGTGGCTGGGCTCCAGGGCTCCCAGGATCACTAGTAGGCTGCACTTCCAGCAGAGTGGGGGACCCTTCTCTGGAGCAGCAAAGCTTTGTCCAGAACTCAGTGCCTGCTCACCAGCTTGCCAGCACTCAATGACCAGAGCAGGGGGGCTGACAGTAGACTGCTTAGGTGCTGGGGATCCATCAGCATCCCTTGTTTTAGGAAGCTGAGATTCGGAAGCCAACAGTCTGCAGCACTTTCCCAGGCATGACACCCGTGGGCGGGTGAGCAGAACACTCATATGCTCCGCAATTCAATCCTTTCCACTTGGAGCAGAAAAGAAACGTCACCTGGCCCTTGATGTTTCCGTGCCTGTTGCTGCCTGGTTGTGGGCTCAGCAGGCTGCTGACAAGAGGAGTTAAGCCTATAGTAGGGTGGGCTGGGGAAGGAGTGGGGGCCTGACTGCCTGCCGTGGGGGAAAAGATTGCACATGGTGTGTGACTGTGTGTCAGATACTGCCTGCATTGCACGTCCAGGACTGACCCTGGTGATCTGTAGTTCCAGAAGGCCGCTTAGACACCAGGTTCACCCACCTTTCTTTCTACCCACTTCACCTCCCGTGATTTATTCCTTCAGGGAAACATTCCAAGCGTCTAATTGCATCCGTGTCCTCTCCCCACCCGTGCGACCACGGCCCATCTCCGAAGTTCCAGGCGGCGAAGTTCAGCGACTGGTCCTTAACTGTCGGACCCTCTTTGGGGCCTCAGCCCCTGTGTCCTCACTTCCTCGCCTCACCTCTGACACTAGTGTCACCTAACACTTATGTCTCCAAGATCAGATTCGGGGCTGGGAGTAGGTAATCCCTGTCTGCCAGAGACCAGACAAAGACAGAAGGACTGACGGACGCACCATCATTTCCTTGGGATTAGCGCCAGATCAGCAGCACCCACGGTGGCAGAGGGGGAAGACCCTGACAGCTACATGCGGAGACAAAGACACCTAGACAGACACTGACACAGACAGACAAAGACCGACGGACGCCAGGACGCACGCAGGGACTGGCACGCCGCGCGGGGAGCTCAGTTTCCCCTGCAGCTGGGCGCCTGCCGCGGCCGCAGACACTCCACGAGAGCCGGCACGATCCTTGGTCCACCGCACCTTACCTGCGCCCTGAGCCTCGGGGCTGGTTTAGGATGTTCTTCTTTTTCTTTTTTTCTTTTTTTTTCCGGCGTCTTTTGCGGTGTGCTCCAGTCTCCCTTCCTCCAGAGCTGGGGTGCCGGGTAGGTCCCTGCGGCGCGGGCAGCAGCTCGCGGCTCCCGATCGCTGGACAAGGCGAGCAGAGAAACTTTCGGCCTCCCAGCCGGTCCGCAGCCACCGCAGCAGCCCGCTCTCTGCTCGCCAGCCTCTGCGCGGGGTCCAGAGCCGCGGGCGGGGCGGGGCGCGGCGGGGCGGGGCCAGCGCCGGCGCCGCTGATTGGCCGGGCTCTGCCGGCAGCCGAGTCCTCCCTGCGCGCGGCCTTTGTTCCCGGCTGACAGCTGGGGCCGCTCCGACCCCCGGGCTACTCCGTGCTCACGGCCCGCGCCGGACGCGCTTCCCGGTCTCCGCGCTCTTACTCCACCAGACCGCACCCCGCGGCACTGCTCGCTCTGTCTTTCTCGCCGCTCCCTTTCTCCCACTTTTCCTATCCTGATCTAACCCCGCCTTCCTCCGTTCATTCCCAGCACACTCCTTTATGCATCCCCTCTCCTGCTCCCTCTCGGCATTCTCCTCTTCTTTAACACTCCTTCCTCTGACAGCTTCCTTTTCCCAGTATTATCTCCCCACCTCCCGACCCCAGCAGAAAGCCGGGTTTCTGGGTTCCAAGACCCGCCGGACTAGCAGCCGAATGCAGGGCATTGCTTCTCCACGCCGGAATTTCAGACTGGAGCCCAGAGCGCCGGCGCTCGCACTCACAAACGTTTCCAGTCACACTTTTTCACCTCGGTCACAGGGATAGCTTCAGGTGAAGGCAAAGGAAGCCCTCTTCGTTTGCAACTATTAATTGCACCCCAGTCCCTTCGGACGCCCTCATTTTCTCATCCAACCTCACTTTCAACTTCTAACAATTGAGCAGGGAGGGCAATCAAGCTCACAAGCTTCGGCCGGACAAAGGGTCACTTGAAGGGGGACTGTGGAGGGGTGTCAGGTGCTGCCTGAGGGTGCACTGAAGCTAATCCGTGAAAAACAGGCGTGGCAGAAGGCACAGCTCAGTTCAGTGGGTGTCAGTCCTAGCCTGAAAGAGGCAAATGTGGAGGTAGGGGGGATGGGAAAGAAGTGGTCAGACCGAGGTGCTGACCTCTGATTACACATAGAATGGGGAAAGACAGCCTAAAGGGGAAAAAACCGTTGTTGTTTTTTTTTTTTTTTCCTGCCACTCCCTTGCTCAAAACCCAGCAGGAAAGCCTCCCTGCCTCCTAGGCTTGACCCTTAAGACTCCAATTCTAGGTTTCCACTACCGCAAAAGAGGGTTTAAGAACTCAGATCTTGGTACTTTTGAGCCAGCACCTTCAATCCCCTAGGGTAACAATTCCCAGAATGTAAACTTGAGGGCAGAGATTTATTTGTTCTATTATGTTGTGAGAAGTTTTGTTCACAGAGGTATCCCTAACACCTGAGATTTGCCAAGCACATAGTAGGCTATCAATAAATTCTTTGAAACAACCAATTCGCAGATTATAGTTTTTCTCAGAGGATTAAATGAGAACCCCTGGCTTGTGGTAAGAACATACGTGCATGGTAGCAATTACACATAACACTGCAAAGTCTATGTGTCGACCACAAAGTCTACCTGGCAGCCTCTTCTCCTTTACCCACCGGTGCATGCACCTGTCTCTTAATCTGAGAAAGTTTTCTCCCACTCCTCTCTCTCTCTCTCAAAGTCCAGTGCCTAAAATGCAATATTTACTCACACTTTCCCTGATAATCCCAGGCAGAATGATGCCTCATTTCTTTAAAGTTTCATGTTTCTTTGGGTCCCATATGCTTGCTCTCAGGTAGGAATGTCTAGGGAATTTTTGCTGAAGGTGTGAATATAGATCCAACATTCTGACACTTAAAGGTAAGGCGGGACTCTGAGAAGGTGGATTTGGGGACCAGGGGGTTTCCAGACTTCAGTCAAACTCATTTTTTGTCTTAAGATGTGGCATTTGATGGAACCAGGCAAAGAACTCCTCAAGCCCATTCCTGGTTCTGGCTCTGTCACTGGCTATTTATATGCTCTTGGACAAGACACTTTCCTGGTTTGTCCGGGCAAGGCCACAATTGTGCTCATCTGCAAAGTGGGCAGTTTAAATGAGTTATTCCTTATGGGCCCTCCTGCAGCACTGACATCTCCAATGGAGATGCTCCATAGAACACTGACTATGATGTGCGGCCATATAAGGAGTGCATTAGGCAGAGTGTGGGCAGTGTGTTGGTGTGTACAGGGTGGGACTGGGATGTACCATGGAATGACAGGAATACCCTAGGGAAGGGATTCTTCAAAGATGAAGTAGTGGCCAGGTGGGGCGGTGCACACCTATCATCCCAGTGATCCAGGAGACTGAGGTGGGAGGATGGCAAGTTCAAGGCCAGTCTGGGCAACTTACTGAAACTCTGTCTCAAAATAAAAATAAAAGAGGGCTGGGGATATAGCTCAGTACTAGAACACCCAGATTAAATCCCCAGGACCACAACGTGGACAACAAGTACCGAAACAATGATCAAGTGGGTGCCCGGAGAGGGGGTGCGAGTGAGGAAGCGGGAAGGGGAAGACCTGTGACGGATGACACTGTATATGTGTGTTGTAGTTGTAGTGTGTGTGTGGGGGGTGGAGAGAGAGAGAGAGAGAGAGAGAGAGAGAGAGAGAGAGAGAGAGAGATATGCCTCTGGAACATGATCTCCAGCAGAACAAAGCCATAATTAGCTCCTGATTCAGCCATCAGGTATGGTCCTGCTATGGCTGAATGAGTTCACACATTCCATTCCCCCAAACTGTGGATTTCTTAATGTGACTCTCCCAGTTTCTAGTCTTGTGAAGGAGCTGGCCCTTCCTGGACATCTGGGTTCCTGAGAAGCTGTCACATTGGGTCTCTGCATCCCTTCGCCTCTTCCTTGTTTGGGTCAAGTCTAGAAAGCAGGATCATAAAGCTTGTGCTTGTGAAAATTCCCTGGCCTCCTCCTCTATTTGCCCCCTGCCTACAGGGCTTACTGTTCTGGCTTGGCATCTCATTCTTCATTGCCAAGACCCAAGACTGGCCACACAGGACCAGACTCATGTGCCAGGTGAGCAAGCTGCCTGTCTGGATTGCAAACATCTCTGCCTGTCTTCCTTGATATATTTTCACTTATCACAATTTAAATAATTACTTAGATTTATGTTTGTCTCTCCAACTCTTCTATAAGTTTCTTGTTCAAAGACAACCACGTCTCTCCTTATTCAACACTGAATCCCCAGAACTCAGCACACTGATGGTATATAATAAGCACTCAAAAAATACCTAGATGGCTCTGGAGATGTAGCTCAGTGGTAGAGTGTTTGTCTTGTGTGCCTGAGTCTCTGGGTTTGATCCCCAGCACTGGAAAAAATACTTGAATGGATACTGTGGTATGTGTGTGTGTGCTTGGGATGATGTTTCAAAAAGAAGTGGACTCAAATTCAGAAGATCCACATCTGTTCTTGCTTCTTCTTCATTATTCTTGCTTGCAATTTTGTTACAACATTTTTTGAGACCAGTTTCCCCTCAGTAAAATGGGTCTAATGACATTTGTACTCTCAATCTCGTGGTGGTGGTAGGAAGATGGAAAGAATAGGGTTAAAGGTGGTGTGGAAGCTACACAATGGCACATAAATATTTAATACTGTGTTGGCAGGTAAAAAAGGCTGATTCTAGGTAAGTGAGGCTGGCTAATCTCCAGAAGTAGAAGAGAAAATTCATGAGGCCACTGAACAAAGCTTTAATGGATCAACAGGTTGTACCCACTCTATCTCCTCGCCACCCCAGTCAAGGAAAAGGAAGGCTGATTTTCCTGCAGATAAAGCCAATGCCTCACAGCCTTAGAGGACGTCTCACCAGAGTCCTGTCCTCCTCTAGAGTAGAAAACAGTTCCCCTGGGTATGCAACTTTTGTTATAAGAATGTAACTCTTATCTCTGGACGTCAGCAAACTGTGCTTTGAATTGGGAGAAGCATCTTTTCCTTGACCTCTCTGGGTGTTCTGAAGATAAGCACGGTGCAATGAAAGTACCTTCCTAGAAAGTACCGTATAATTTTGAGGAATTGTTTATCATTATCACTGGCATTATTATCTGCAACTTAAAATTCTAAGTATTTAACCTGAATTCAGGTTGAGGAGACCAGAGAAGCTACAACTTAGTTGCCCTGGGAGAACTTGCTGACATCGGGATTCCCAGTCGGTGATGAGCCTTTTCCACTTAGATGCTCAAGGAACATTAGGAAATATGTCCACCTTACTCTCTCAGTGAAAGAAAAAAATGCATCAGAGAGCAAGATAAGAAACTGGCCCAGCTTCACTGGGTTTAACGGCAGGCGCCACACCCATCCCAGAAGCATTGTAACTGGTACAGTGCCTGAGTGCGGTTTGAGGGGGTAGTGGTGACCACAGGCAGGCAGTCTTCCCCTGAGCAGAGAACAGTGGACCAGCCAGCTTGTCTAGTGCAAGACCAGGGCTCAAATGGCACTAACGGCTTCTAGTGTGAACAGGCTTTGTTTGGCTAGGCTGGCAAGACTCCTAGGATAATTCTGGAGGAAGCCTTTGATATAAAAGCCAGATCTAACTGGACTACAGAGAACTAAGAAGGAGAAGTTCTGGTTGATGCTCCTGCCCCTCCCCCTCTCCTTCCAACAGAATGGGGTTCCAGGTCAGTTTACACCTGGCTTCACACTGGTATCAAGGCTCAGGTGTTCCCCTCTTGATTCCACCATCTTCAGAGCATGAGTATTGTCCTCAGGATTTCAGGATGGATCCCTCAGTCTGATTATCACATACGGAATCAGCAGTGGACCAAGGAATGATAAATCTCTGTGACTGAGTTTCTTTGTTAGAATGAAGGAAGCCTTTCCCAGATGGTCCCCAGTTGATACAGAACAGGAGTGGTCACGTCACATAGTGGCCATTGTCAGATACTGTGGTGTGTGTGTGTGTGTGTGTGTGTTTGTGTGTGCACACGCATGCGCGTGCGCACAGGTGCACACATTTGGTTTTGTCCAAGCATTTTGAGGGTAGACTAGATATCAAGGTATACCTGTGAATCTCACCTTTGTCTTTGAGAAGGCGGAAGCCTTAGAGAGAACAAATAGTCATAGTGTGCCTATTGGATACCACATCTCTGTTGGACACTTTATCTATAGGATTCTATTTAATCACCATAGAAATCATTATCTCTATTTTCCAAATGAAAAAACTGCAGCCCAGTGTGGTTAAGTAATTTGTCCCAATTCTCACCATTAGTAAAGGGAAAAGGACTAGAATTCAGGCCCATCCAAAGCATTTCTTTTCTTTTCTTTCAGACTACCTATGTAGAATTGATTCTCTTCAACTTTGTCCTAAGCTGAGACCCCACAAATATAGGAGTCTTCCAGGGCCACTATAAGCACAAGACATAAAAGTTCAAATTGCTTTGCTTAGCTCTCAAACACGAACTTCCCCAAGCCCTGCCCTGCCCTCCTGGGTCTCCCACCCCAATACTGTTGAAGAACCTTGCTCCTCAGGTTTTCACCGTGTACCTTGTAGCTTGTGTGCAATTGTTTCAGGGGAATGGATTTTACTTTCCTACTAGATTTTCAGTGCTCTGCTCACAATAGGCACTCAGCAAACATTTAATGCATAAATGAGGGGAAAGACCACCTCTTACGTTTCTATATCTTTAATAACATTCAGCCTGCTCCTGAGCACATGGTTGGTGACTAATGGACTAATTGACTTTGGGCTAATTTCTCCCCAGGGTTGAGGAATGGCCTGCAGACAAAGATGTTGGCATGGCCCTTGTCAGTTCTGAGGAAGGCCTTTTACAAATGGGCCCTGTCGTGCTCACATTTTCTCGTAGCCCAAAACTCATTTAAACAAATAGAGCATATGAGACCATGACTTCTGGGAAATCATTTAGTTCCTCTATGGGGAATGTTGGCACATTCATTCCCTCCCCCCCCCAGGGGGGAGAAAAAAATAGCAGAGGCTTTGGAGCCTCTGTGTGCTGCAATTTAATTTACTCATTTACTCAGTGGTATCTCAGGAAGCTGCTCCAGGAGTCCTAGCCAGAGAGGCTGATGTTTTTTGAGGGTAGGAGGGAGAAGGGCTATTTGGGAGGAGAGTCTGCCCTGGACTTGGGCTCCTGCTGGCCTGCGGTGGCTTTCCCCCAGGTGCCTGCACCATTTCAGTTTGCATCTCCGTCCTTCTCTCTGTGTTCTGGGATTAATTCCATTCTTTCACTCTGCATATCAAATCCTGTATTGGGCAATCAGATATATATATATATATATATATATATATATATATATATATATATATATATATATATATATATATTTTTTTTTTTCATATTTCTATCCTGATCTGTAGTCTCCAGAACACGAACTCAGTGTAGTCACCTGCAAAACTTAGGGGAGAAGCAGCAGAGGGCAGGGGAGGGGATGTGGCAGGTGATTATAAGAGGGAGTCTCTGAAGTTGCTTCTAGCATTTCCCCAGCAATTACTGGGGGAAAAGAGAGAGAGAGAGAGACAGAGGAGAGAGAGAGAGAAAATGGTGGCAGCCAGGTGGAGTGGCCCATCTGTAGAGGATCTTGGTTAGACTTGACTAATTTTACCTTCGGTGTTCAATAGAGAAAATTGTGTCAGGCATCAGTTTGCTTGAGGTTTCCTAGAGGTGGTACGGTTCTTCTCCATCTGCAGGGGCCCATCCTCGGGGTCAATCAACTCACAGGCTCTTTTCTTATCATTATTCCCTAAGCAATATGGCATGACAACTACTTAAGAGCACATCCATTGTTAGTAGGTATTATAAATAACCTGGAGATGATTTAAAATACATGGGAGGATGTGTGCAGGTCTATGCAGATTCCAAACCATTTTATATGAGAGGCTTGAGCACCTATGGATTTGGGTATTCTGGGGGAGGCAGTCCTGAAACCCACTTCTTATAGGTTAGAGGGACAATGGTACTGCCTCATGGTGTGGCTGTGAAGGTAAATGAGGCGCTACGGGCAAAGGACTTAGAACAGTGCCGGGTGGAGAGAAAGACTCTCAAGCGCTGGCTGTTGCTCTTCTTGCCACCTTCTTCCCAGTCAGAAACCCAGGTCCTTTCTACCCATTTTTTTCCCTTATTAGAAACAGTCCCATGATTTGTGCTGAAGCTCATCCAGCATGATCTTGTAGAGAAAGAACGACATTCAAAGCCTGTGGACCTGGAGTGGGCCATGTGGGTTTGAATTCTTCTCTGTACCTAGTGGCTGGTTGTGTGACCTTGGTCTAGTCTCTGGGCTCCAAATGCTCGTTTTCCTGGTCTCTTGGGTGATCTTAACAATATAATTCTACCAGAGTTGGACACAGGAAATAAGATGCATGGTAGACTACAATTCTCAGGGGTAGTGACTACTATAAAATGGAGCACTTCCCACTGGGGCACGCAGGACTGACAGCTTCAAGTCGTCTCCTTCCCGACTCCGCCCCACCCCCTTCCCTAAGGTCTTTGAATTCTATCAAAGGAGATAATCACTCTGAATGAATGAGGCAAGAATCAATTTTCTAGTGTTGGAAGTGGTCAAAGGAAGTACTTGGACTTCCTCTAGTCCTTGAAACCTCAAGGTCAGGTTCTGAGTAGAACTGGAACTCCAAGTGCGAAGCCCTGGCTCCCTGTGGGGAGGCAGCCAGGGGAACCAATCCAAAATGGCAGCTTGAGAGGAAGTAGCCGGCTGCCTGTTCTGGAACCTCTCAGAGCAGTGTTTGGAGTGTTCTCTCTCATTAATCCTATTTAAAGCCCTGCTGCGGAGAGAGGGGAGGCGGGGAGTCCTGTTTCAACTTGCAGCGGTGAGGTTCCCTGCCGCCAGCCACCTCCGCGGCTGCAGGGCTGAGCTCGGTGCCAGGAGGGGCAGGCAGCCTTTCTAGGGCCACTGCTGCTGGCTGTCACCACCTCAGCTGCACAGACTTCCCCGACCCTTAGACCTGCGTTTGACTGGCCTGACCCTGTCCCTGATCTTGGTGGAGACAGAAGCTGTTTGCCACGAAGGCAGGAGGTGCGGTCTGGCTCTTCTGGTGATGAAGGGTGATGGGTAGAGGTGACTTTCCATTGAAGTGCAGTGCGGGTCGGGGCCAGAAACAGGGGGCTCTTGTGCAAGACTGCTTTCTGGGAAAGTCCCTCTCCCTCTGGGCCTGGGGAGGTCTTAAATGCTAAGAACAAATATTCTCAGGTTCTTTCTTTGGGGTTCTCATGGAAGAGCCAGATGGAAGGAGAAAGAACCTCGCTTGCCTTGGAGGGGAAATGTGTGATCAAACCTGTTATTAATGAGGCAGGGCCAGCCTTCTCCAGAGAAAATATGGGGAGTGTTGTCCTCTCTGGTATTATTTCTTGGAAGCCAAGAAGAGACTCCTTTTTCTAACGATCTCCCTGTAATTGAGATCAATGTTTGAGACTCATCTATGGGCGAGACAGAATCTTACACTGTTGTCTGCAGATCAGAGTTCATGGGTAGATCTGACATATACCAGCTATGTGACCATGAGGGTCAGCTGACTTAGCTGTAAGGTTCAGAGAAACCCCATGTTACATATCTCACCCAGTTATTACCAAGACCAAATGAGGTGGACCCGAAGACACTGTACCCAAATGTCAGGATCTCCTTATCCTGACTTATACTTGTTTCCCAATATTCCCATAAGCATCAGGGGCCAAATACTAACATTACAACTACAGAGAAAAGCTTTCCCTCCTCTTGCTCTCAGGACCCTTTCCTGGGACTTCTGTCTGACAAAGGTCTGAGCCTTTCCTAGAAAGACTGGCCAGAGCTTGAGAGTCCTCTGTCCCATGCTCAGTAGAATACTATAAGAGTATAATTGATCTGTAGGAAAGACAGAATCTTCTAGTGGCATCTGAAGATTTAGTAGCAAGTGTAATCTGTCAACGGGAAACAAAACTCTAATTCAGGACCAACACCGCTGGGGCCAATGACCTTTGGGAAGGCACTTAATTGTTTTTATATCTTAGTTTTTCCTCTCAACAAAATGGAGATAATAAAATTGCATCCCTTGTGTGCATTTGGCTTGCATAAGGGTGACAGGAGACTGAATAAAACCTTGCAAATGTAAGGTAATTTAGACCCCTGGGACTGTCAGGCTGTCCTCGATAAACGCCCATTTGGCGGGGACTCTTGTTATCTTGAAACACAGCCAACTTCACAAGGATTTGCATGAAACTCCTACAATGCCAGGCACCATTCTCATTGCCTTGAGAGCAGTAAAGCAGTTGGCGAAAATATGCTATTTTAGGATTTAAAACTGAAAAGCAAAAAAAAAAAAAAAAAGGAAAAAAAATCGATGTGAGCATAAAGGGATAATTTAACAGGATTGTACTCAAGAGGAAAGAGGGAGACATTATATATTAACTTCTAGACAAGTGGAACTTGACTTTTATGTAGCAAGAGAAATCACCACCACTGGAAAAGCAAGTTAACAGCCCTGTTATCACCAAGCAGGGAAAAAGTGGTGCAAACTATCTCTAAGACGTCTCCGGGGTTTGAGGAAAAACACTCATGTTTTAGACCGACAGAATCTTGGCCTGGACATCAGGAGACGCGTCCTTGTGGATTTCCTTTTCTCCTCAGGAGCAGAGATTTAGTAATTGGTAGAGGACTTGATATGCTCCAACATTCTCTCATTTGATCTTTGCCAACCTTCTAACGTAGGGAGAGCAGGGGTTATGTCCCCAGAAGATCGAGGCTCTGTGAGATTAACTCACATTCTAACAAGCCACAGAATATGGCAGAAACCAAGTCTTTTTTGGATTCACGTTCTTGACATACAAACCGAAACCTATAGACTAATGAGAATTTGACAGAACTAAATATCATCTTGACCCATGTGTCATCAGTGCAAGAATCCTCATGAGAGCAGGTAGCTACCAAACTTCTCCAAGATTTATGTTAACAAAGAACTCACTATTTCCTGAGACAAACCCATTTGCTTCTTTAGTTATTTATTATTTGTTTACGTATTTTTTTTAGGTACTGGGATTGAACCCAGGAATGCCTTATGACTGAGTCACATCCCTAGTCCTTTTTATTTTATACTATGAGCTAAGTAGCTGAGACCTGCTTTGAACTTGACCTGCCTCAGCCTCCCAAGTTACTGGGATTGCAGGTGGCCACCACTCACTGGGCAAACCATTTTATTTATAACATTTTTACATATTGGGGAATTTTGGTGAAAAGAAAATGAAACTCTGTCTCCCAGTAATGTAAGCCTATCCATCAACGGTTCATTAAATGTTGAAGCTGGAGGAGACCTTGGAAATGATGTAATGACAGCTCAGGTCTAAGTGATGGGTCAACGTGAGCTGCTGGGGGAGCTCAGGGCTCTGCTCCCAGGCTGGTCCTCCAGCTCTACCGTGCTAACCCTGCCCACTTGAGCAACTCTAATAAGCCAACTCCCTCTTCCACCCAAAAGTCTCACAGATATCTGAAAACCACAATCCAGTCTGCTTGAGTTTCTTTCTTTTCAATTTGACTGTTCCCACTACTGGACCAATACTCTTAGAACATGATTTCCTCATTCATTCAACTTATATTTCAATAGAACCAGCTCTGCCCAACACTCTGCTCAGTGCTGAGTAGTGAGCAAGACAGATTCATCTGTGTCTTTATGAAACTTCATGAGATAGCCTGGTAGGGAACACAGGCATTGAACAAAGAAAATAGAGGGTGGGACATGCGATGACACAGGAAGGACACAGACATCTAGGAATCATTTCAGGAAAGGCACCTGATCTGTGCCACCACCAACCACCTTGTTGCCTGGGTGCTTGCTTTCTGTCTTGCCAGGTCTCCATGAAGTCTGGGCCCTGAAATGGTCAGATCGATTCACATATTTGTTCAAGACAGACAGAAGCCAATCTCTTTTCTCTGCCCCCCACCTTTTTTTTTTTGTAAAATGTTTACCTTATTTCTTTTTTCTTTTTCTTTTTAAAGAGAGAGAGCGAGAGAGAGAGAGAGAATTTTTTCAAATTTTTTTATATTTTTAATGTGGTGCTGAGGATCGAACCCAGCGCCCCGCGCATGCCAAGCGAGCACGTTACTGCTTGAGCCACATCCCCAGCGCCCCCCCCCCCCCAGGTTTTTTTGAACAAATTAAATTGTCACAGGTGGGGGCGTGGGCGGAGGGCAAGCTAAAGCTGAGTTTGTTTGTTTGCATCTTGCTGCTGGCTTCTGGTAGCCTGAGGTCACCTAAAACCCATGTGATCTACTGTCCAGTCAGACCTGTTCAATATTTTCATGGAAATGAAGCAATTCACAATTCGCTCATACTCTATTTCATCTTTTTGGCTTGGGTCCAAGATTCTACTCTGTAACCATCTTTGTCTGGGTTTCTAGTAACAAAGATACGTTTGCAAGAACTAGAAACATGCTCAGGTCATCTCGGTTCGTGGGAGTTTATTGTATGGACAAGAAAACCACAGGCCCCCAGCAAGGGCTCCTAAAGAAGGCACTGTTACTCATCACTGAGGAGTGACCACAGCAGCTGCAAAACAAAGACCCTGGGACCGTCTGCCCACGAAATGTTCTTCCTCTTCTTCCTACTGGAGTCTTCTTCTCTCCTCCTCCTTCTGCCTGTGTCTATCATTGTTTCTTTCCGTCTTTTCACTTCTGCACCCTCCTGTCAGCTGCCTGTGCGGCTTTTAAAAGCCCAGGAGATCTGAGTAAAGCAGCCTTCCTTATCCAGCATCTTGCACCTGCGTGGTCTGGACTCTGCAGATCAGACACTGTCCCTGATCTAATCGGCTGTAGACGGAAGGGTGGCATCTTGTCCGAACAAGCACACTCAGAAGAGGGGTGTGGATGATCAGGTCCCAGAGCAAAGACTCTTAAAGTGACTAAGTGTCTGAGTGCTTCATAACCAGCTTCTCATTTACATTGAGATTTCATTCCTTTAAGTGTTTACTTTATGTTTTCTGGGTTTCACTCTTTTGTGTCTAGTTCCAGACGTGGTCCCTCCCTTACAGAGCAGGCCGTCTCCTTTCTCCTCTTCACGTGTGTGCTGGAAGAAAGAACCATGATCCCAGCCACTTGTCACTTGAACCAGAGGAGATTTATTACTTTTAATCTAATTGATGCTTGTTATAACAGGAATGTCTTATGCATCAACAAAGATATTGTCCAAACTTGTGGTGGAGTTGGCAGTCACTCAGTGTCTTGCCATATACCCTCCTTCTTGTCTCTACATCTAGTCTTTGATGGGCAACCAGGAAAGGGGGATTCAGAAAGCTGGTTTTCTGGAAGGATAGAGATAATGTCATCTGTGGTTCCTGCGGTCAGCCATTCTGATGTCATTTTTTTGCTTGACAGAACTTTATAGGATCTGTAGGACTAAAAGACTGACACTCAACAGGGTACTTAAATGTCCATTGGATACTCCCTATTTCAAACAAAATATAAGTACTTTTTCAGTTTCTTGCAATCAAAGTATGAAGGTGGAGTCAATCAATAGTGTCCTTCATAAATCCTGAACTTGGCTAAAGTCATAACAGCATGCATTGAGATCTGTAGGGCAGAAGAAGTTCTCTAAGTATAAAATTAAAATAAAGTAGTGTCCCAGACCCCCCAGTGGGTACCGGAAACTGTATATATATATATGTTTTTCCTATACCGACACACCTAAGATGAATTTTAATTTAAAAAGTAGGCAATGTAAGAGATTAAAAATAATAACTAATAACTAAGTAGAATGATTATAAAAACATATTATAATGAAAGTTGTGAATGTAGTCTCCCTCTCAAAATATTTTATTATATTATACTCACAATCTTGTGATGGTGTGAAATGATGGTATGCCTGTGAGATAAGATGAAGTGAGATGAGTAGCTCAGGAATTATGACACAGTGTTAGGCTGCTATATAGCAGTGCCTTGAACACCAGCTCTGTAATATCACAACAGGCCATCTGATTACCAAGATAGCTACAATGTTACTAACAAGCAGGTAGTGTATACAGCATGGATACTCTGGACAAAGAGATGATTTACATCCTAGGTGGGAAAGATTTTATAACACTGCTCAGAATGGAGTATAATTTAAAATTAGTAAATTTTTATTTCTGCAGTTTTTCTTTTAATATTTTTGTACTGCAGTTTGATTGTGGATAACTGAAATTGCAGAAAATAAAACTGTGTATGGCAGCGGGACTACTATATTATGCAAAATAAGAATGGCTGTTTGATCAATATGCCTCAATTGTCTATCCTGTGATTTTCAAAGTATGGGAATCTGCTAGAAATTCAATGTCTCAGGCAGCACCCCCACCTTCAGAATTAAACTCTGTGGTTGGGAGCCATTAATCTGTGTCTTAGCAAGAACTCTAGGTCGTTTTTTAATTTTTATTTTTTTTTTGGAGGGGTGGGTAATGGGGATTGAACTCAGGGACATTCAACATTGACCCACATCCCCAGCCCTATTTTGAATTTTATTTAGAGACAGGGTCTCACTGAGTTGCTTAGAACCTTGTTTTTGCTGAGGCTGGCTTTGAACTTGCGATCCTCCTGTCTCAGCCTCTCCAGTTGCTGGGATTACAGGCATGCACCACTGCGCCCGGCTCTCCAAGTCATTTTGATGTACTCTTAAGTTGGAGAATCACTGTCTTTCAGTCAGAGAAACCAGGGCCATTTTAATTTTCACACACATCACTAACCAAGGTAAAAAGTAAAATAGATGTACATTCTAGATGTTTACAATGCCAAATGCCATATTTTTTTGCAAATATATTTATATGTTTTGTACATAAATCTTATATGTATATGTACTCCTATAATTATATATTATATATTAATACAAATTTTTATATTTACAGATATCCATGCACACACATGAAGCAGACCTTGTGAACTATGCAATTTGAAGATTTGTTCTCTGGAGGATTCGAAAAGAATCATTTTTCTTTTTCTAATTTGCACTTAGAACCAATTCATCAATAAGATAAAGAAATAGTGGAAGTCCACAAGAAGGAAATCTAAACACCCTTGTCATTTCTCACAAATACTAGGTTGCTGAATGTGGTTTGAGTCACAAGAAAGCATCCCATGAGGAATTAGAAGAAATCAGGAATGCCATACTTCACATGGGAGGAAATATCAGGAACAAATAGAAAGCATTCTCCCCCACAACCCTAGATGCTAAAATCCACAGGGGTTTGTCATTAGCCACAATTAACCAAGAACATAGCTCTCCCCACTTAAGGCTGGAGGGGAACTCTAAATTGAGGCACTCCTTCTTCCCCATTTAGTTCCCATGTCCCAGGTACTAGGTGTATTGCATCTTTGGGTATTGTCCTGGAACCTCTTCAAAACAATTTAAAGTCCTGTGTTTCTAAAGTTTCTGAAATGGGTGATTAATTGTCCACTAATAGGGGTGGAGGTGTAACTCAATGGTAGAACACTTGCTTAGCATGTGCAAGGCTAGTATTGGGGGTGGGGGGAAAAGTGCAATAGTTAAATGAACTCCAAACCACTCTGTAGCCATGGCTGAAAATTGACTCCTATCCCAAATCACGTCTAACTGCATTTTCCAATATAGCACATCAGAAGTTCAATGGAATTACATGACCTACTAAGATCTTCTAATTATAAACTGCATAAAGATATTTCAGTAATAAAATGCTTGCCGTTTAGGAACACCCCAAGTCTGAATGTAAATTCCTCCTCACTATTGAATTTCTAAGGAAAGTTTAAGTTCAAAGATTAAATATCCTTGCCCAGTCAAAGTTGAAAGAAACCAATCTCCATAATCAAATTTGCTTGCTTTTGTAGTTCAAGTTCAAGGAAATTAAAGTTCGAAATTCATCTTCTTCAATTTCTTATTCTGTTTGGACTCAGCCAGGGAATTCCTGATGGTCGGGTTTAGCTGGGATTCCTTCATCTGCCACCACCTGGACCTTCACGGGATGGTGTAATTCCTTTAGGGCCTCAAGAGTTTCATTCATCCAATGCCAAGTCTAAGACACCTCACTTTGAAACAGCTTGATCATTAAGAGGACACATAAGATTATCACAGAGTCCAGACTTCGTGTACTCCCACACCTCCAATTAAGAATATCAGTCAACCTCCAGCACTTACCCCAGACAAAATTATGTTCTCAGATGGTAACATTTAGCGCTGCCTCAGGGCCAATCTACCTGAGGGGAGGATGAAGACCAAGGAGACCGTGGCTTCCTCTTTACCATCATACAGTCAGTTTGACAGCTGGAGTCCACAGCTGACGAACTTGACCTCAATTGGAAGAAATTTCCTGGAAAATAGTTTAATTTCGGTGTCATGAATTGTTTACTTTCAGCATTATGACTGCCTAAACCGGGACTGAAGGCCATCTGTGCACACTGCCTGCACTCCGTGAGAAGGGCCCGGACACATTGCCGCATTTCTGCACAGCCTATACATGTGCCTTAGCAGTGTCCCTCTCAGGGTTTCTGCAGGTCCAGGGCTGCATGGAGGGTGAACCTTTCAGTCTCTGCTCTATCAAGTGAGCAAATGTTTTCAGTTCTGGGCCACAGAGAAGAGTGCAGTAGCCTTTTGTTCTAGGAATTTTTTGGAGCAAAAAGCTTCTGGGCAAAGTTTTTTTCCTCATGCCCATATGTCTCTGCTGGAAAGTTATCCTCGGATGATTCTGACCAGAAGCTGCTGTGGGCTTCAGAATGTTTTGCCCTATGGATTAGAGAGAGCTGCTCCTTGACTTCTCCAGACCTGTTTTTTTGTTACTGGGGATTGAACCCAGGGGTGCTCTACCACTGAGCTTCATCCCCACTCTTTTTATTTTGAGATGACATTTCACTAAATTGCTAAGGGCCTTGCTAAATTGTGGAGGCTAGCTTTGGACTTGGGTTCATCTTGCCTCATCCCCTGAACCGCTGGGATTACAGGTGTGCACTACTGTGCCCAGCTTCTCTTACACCTTGAAACTAATCTCATGAATATAAAATCAACCCTTCCAAGACTCCCTCTTTGAGCCTGAATGTAGAATGGCATTTGGGAAAGAGAGTTTAGCTGGGCCAATTTAGGCCTGGCAGTAACAATTAAAAATTAGAACATCAGCAGTACTCTGTAGCCAACAAGAGAAATAGGCTCACTTACAGTTTAAAAGGAAAGGATGTTATTCTGCCCATCAAAGACTGAAGACTCCTTCCTTATCCCATCTTGCCCTGGGCGGGGATACAAGTCCAAGCTGCTTCTGCACAGTGAATTAGAGCAGCCTGCAAGGAGGCTTCTTTCTCAAGGCCCCAGTTAACTTACTAGACTGGCATCTGCTCTGACCAACCACCTGGCCCGAGCATCTTTGCTTCCAGCAGGTCCAACCAGAGCAACGTGTGCTTGAAGCTGACCCTCTCCATTGGACAAAGCCGTTACAGGCTGTGCAAGCCTGTGCCAGCTCTCTTTCTTGTGACTACCCTGCTCCTACCCTTACCGTGATGAATCCATCTATTGCCCTCACCAGAGGCTGAAGCAATGCAACTGCCCAGTCTTGAACCTCAAACCTCCAGATCTGTAAGCCAAATGAACCTCTTTATTTATAAAATTAGGCAGCTTCTGGGATTTTGTTATAGTGATGACAAGCTAATGCAGGTATCAAGACATTGAATAGGGAAGGAGTATGTTTTCAACAACTAAAATTAGAACAACTAGACGTCCACATGCAAAAGTATAAATTTGGGCCCCTGCCTCACACCATATCACCACCATCACCACCGAACAATAAAAACCCTCAAACCCCAAAAAACTCAATATGGAAAATAGGTTTAAATGTATGTGTTAAAACTAAAAATTTTTAGAAGAAACAGGAGTGATATTTTGAACTAGGCAATGATTGCTTACAAGTGACTCTAAAAGCACAAATGACAAATAAAAGATAAGAACCGTATAGTAGATAATGAATTGTTATTATTATTATGTTTATGTTGCATGTGAGACCATCAAGAAGTGAAAAGTCAAGCTGGGCGCGGTGGCACACACCTGTAATCCCAGCGGCTGGGGAGGCCGAAGCAGGAGGATCACGAGTTCAAAGTCAGTCTGAGCAACTTAGTGAGGCTGCAAGCAATTTAGTGAGACCCTATCACAAAAAAAAAAAAAAAAAAAAAAAAAAAAAAATTAAAAGGGGCTGAGGAGGTGGCTCAGTGGTTAAGCACCCTTAGATTCAATTGCTAGTACCATACCCCACCCCAACAAAAGTGAAAAGACAAACCCCAGAGTGTGAGAAAATATGAAAATATTTGTAACTCACATATCTGATAGGGAATGTCAGACTATCTATAGGACTCTTATGATTAATTAATAAAAATATAAATAACCCAATTTAAAAGGGGGCAAAGAATCTAAGTTGGCATTTTCCAAAGAGGACATATAGAAATGTCCAGGAGCATATGAAAATATTCTAAACTTCTTTATACATTAAAAATACCTAATGAAATACCATACTCAAGAGGATGGCTATAATTAAAAAGACAGATATTGTGTGGGTGAGGATGTGGAGAAATTGGAATCTCCCACATTGCTGACAGGCATATAAAATGGTTCAACCATTTGGGAAAACGATCTGGTAGTTCCTCAGAAAAGCTATACATAGAGTTGCCATATGACCCAGCAATTGACTTCCCTTCCAGTTATTATTAATATTTTGGTACTGGGGCTTGAACCCAGGGTCCTGCACATGCTAAGCAAGCACCTCACCTCTGAGTTACACCCCAGTCCTCACTTCTAGTTACATCCCCAAGAGAAATTAAAACTTACACCCACATAAAAGTTTGTACATAAATATTCCTAGCTGCACTGAATATTCATAGGGGCCAAAAGTCAAAACACGCAAATGTCTGAACTGATGATGGATAAATTAAACACGGCATAGTTATTCTGTGGAACATGATTCAGCCTAAAAAGGAACAAAGTACTGACACATCCTAAAATTTGAATAAGACTTGAAAACTCATGCTAAGTGAAAGAAGCCAGTCACAAAAGACCACATGTTATAAGTTTCCATTTACACGAAATGTCCCCAGTAGACAAATCTCTAGAGTCAGAAAGTAGATCTGTGGTTGGGGAGCAGGGGGTGGCTTGAAGGGAAGTGAGGAGTCCCTGCTGGTGGGTATAGTGTTCCTTTTGGGGTGGTGAAATGTTCTAAGCCTGATTGTGGTGGTGGTTTCACAACTCTGTGACTATCTATACTAAAAAAAAAATTGAATGGTATACTTTGGGTGAATTGTGTGGTGTGTGAATTATATCTCAGTATCACTCTTAAAAAAGAAAAACAAACAAAAGCAAAAATTGCATGCTTCTTGATGACAGAGACCACGTTTCATACTTCTTTATGAAATAAATATGAGTGAAGAGTGGTCCTGGCTGATGTTGCCCTGGGTTGAGCTCCCACCTAACAAGGCTTGATAGTACTGGAGATAAGTTTCATTTATTTTTTTGGTACCAGGAACTCAGGAGCACTGGACCACTGAGTCATATCCCCAGCCCTATTTTATATTTTATTTAGAGACAGGGTCTCACTGAGTTGCTTAGGGCCTCACTTTTGCTGAGAACGGCTTTGAACTTGTGATCCTCCTCTTTCAGCTCCTGAGCTGCTGGGATTAATGATATTTCTTAATGATATTTTTGAAGACTGCACTGTGCAGTGGAAAGATAGAGAGCATCTCTTTAGGGTCCTCTTTGTCTATTGCAATTTTTAAAAATTTATTTATTTTTATTGTGCTTTTATCAGTGCATTATCCTTTGCCATTTATTAAGTCACTTGGAGAAGGCTGGGTGCAGAAATCTCAAGAAGAGGCCCTGGAAAGCCAGCTGCTTCCCTCTGCCTGTGGCTGCTACAGGGCCCATCGATGAGTAGTCCCAGACTTGGCCTTGACCTTGTTGGTCCCTGTTTTTCCTTTTCTTTTTTTTTTGTGGGGGAGGGGTACTGGGAATTGAATTGAATTAAATCCAGGGGTGCTCTACCACTACCACCAAGCTCTATCCACACCCTGGCCTTCTTTTATGTTTTGAGACAGGGTCTCATTAAATTGCCAGGGCTGGCCAGGCACGGTGACACATGCCTGTAATCCCAGCAACTCAGGAGGCAATTTAGTGAGACCCTGTCTCAAAATAAAAAAATAAAGAGGGCTGGGGATGTGGCTCAATGGTAAAGTGCCTCTGGGTTCAATCTCTGGTACCAAAAAAATAAAATAAAATAAAATAAAATAAAATAAAAATCTCCAGGGCTGGCCTTGAACTTGCGATGCTCCTGCCTCAGCATCCAGAGTGCCTGAGATTATAGGTGTGCGCCCTCACACCAGGCCTTTGGTCCCTTTTTATTATCGCCATTGCTTGGCCTGACTCTGGGTGCTAGGTCAGGGCCTCAATCTGCAATTCTCTCTGGAAAAGTTAGGGAGTCTCCATGAAGCCTGGGAGCAGGAAGCTGGGGAGAGAGCTCTCCCAGGGCCTGCTCTCTGTTCTGCATTCCTGGAGGATCCTGGCCCAGGACCTCCTCTGATGAGATAAAGACACACAGCAAGTCACACCCCTTTTCTGTGCTGACTGCCAACCCAAATGCCAGCTCCATTCTGTTCCCAAACTCAGGCTCTCACAGGGTTGGACCCAGACCCTCAGCCCTTCTCTCCTCTATTTCTCCCTGGTCCTATCTTCTCTCTTCCCCTCTCCTCCTTCTTCCTAGGGCTTCCAGCAAGCAGTATCAAGTACAGACCTTCCAGTTAGACAAACACAGACCTTCCAGTTAGCAAACCTGATCAGCCTCGCCCCTCCTCCTCTTGTTATCTGTGCAAACTTGGCCAAGTCAGCTAACCCTGGTGAGCCCTTATTTTTCTCATTAGTAAATAGAGATAATTATAGCTCCCTGGGAGGTGGGGCTGGTGGGGTGCGAAGATTAAAAGAGATAACGCAGCTAAAGTAGTTGGCTTCCTGTCTGGGCCCTGGTAAGGGGTTTGCAGTTGGTAGCAGCTGTTCTTATTTCCTCCTGGGACTGGGCAGAAAGCTCACCCCAGATAGTGGGGTGTTGAGGAACCCTGGAAGGCTGAGTCCCAAGCCTCCTGTCTCTGCTCCATGACTTGATCCCATTTGGCTGAACTTGCAGCAAACAGCCACTGAGCCCTTCCAATCTTGGGACTTCTGGTTTGTCCCTGGAGTTGGGGCTGGAGGAGAGAAAGAAGGGATCCCAGGCAGCCTTGTGTATTCCTTCTGTTCTGGGTCTTTTGCAGAACGCGTGTTTAGTCCAAGGCACTCCTCTACACCTTCAAATCATTCACATTTGCAGATGGGCGGTCCCCTCTGGGATATGTTTAAGTGCATGAATGCAGTAAGAGCCTTTTGTCATAAGTACTTTCCGGCCACCTCCACCCGAGGCCTCTGTTCACCCCACATACTCTAACACAGCTGAAGTGTTCTCTCTCAGGGCCGTGGCCTTGTTTAAGGAAGTTGGGGCACAAGGTCCTCAGCAAGTCCCTGACCAGCTCTCCAGCCCTGGCTTTCTGGTTTCCTTCTGTTTGCTCACAACACGCAGGATGGAGAGAGCGCAGTCAATATCTCTTGCCTGGCGAAGAAGTGTGGGCTGGTTCCCTGCCCTTCCCTGGGAGCCCAGCTTAGCACAGAATGAAAGGGAAATGGAATAAATGTCCCAGGCCCTGCAGCCCACCAAGGTCGTGGTACTCAGAGCACTGCTGTGAGTCACAGCTGACCCTCCTTTGTCATCCACCCATGGGCCGGAACCAGCAGTGTAAACAGGCAGGCGAGGAGGAGGGTTGGGAGCCGAGGGATTTGTCCCAGTGTAGCACTCTGTCAAAGCCCACAGCTCCCGACAGCAACCCTCGGGGGAGAACACTTCATAGCCAGAGCCAGGGTGGTGAGCTCTGCTGCACAGGGTTCCACTTCCACTCACGGAGCCCCTGACGGGGAGGGGTTTTTACCAGTGAGAGCTGAACCAGTCCCAGAACGACTTTCTTTGAAACTTATTTTCTGATAGAGTCTCTGCATCAGAGGACAGGTGTGTGGTTTGGCTAGTCAGATATGGGGCCAGGGATTGGAAAAGTGGAGCAGATGTTACCCTGTTAATTGTCTGTGATCCAAAAGTTAGGGCTCCAGCTGGGTACAGTGAAGCCCGCCTATAATCCCAGCAGCTCAGGAGGCTGAGGCAGGAGGATGGCAGGTTCAAAGCCAGCCTCAGCAAAATTGAGGTGCTAAGCAACTTGATGAAACCCTGTCTCTAAATAAAATATAAAATAGGGCTGGGGATGTGGCTCAGTGATTGACAGCCCTTGAGTTCAATTCCTGGAGTGTGTGCATGTACGTGAACACACACACACACACACACAAAGAATCTAAAATACTGTTTGGTCTCTGCTTACTGGGAATGGGATGGTGAAGTAGCTCAAATCTTAAATCCAACTCATTGATGTTGAGTCCTGTGGGTGGTACAGTCACAAGGGAATAAAGATTAAGTCATCTTTCCCAATGGGCTTTGAGGAATTCTATTTCTAAGTCTCAGCAAATGGCTCAGAAATGCAGGATTTTGTTGATCTGTTACTGCCAGTTTTCTATAGCAAATAATCCCAAATAATAAATGATTCTCTTGGTCTTAGTCCACGTAATGTTTTATATTGCACCTGAGGAGATATATCTGCCACCTAGTTACTAAGCTTACATGGCTATTAATGTCTCCTGTGTGTTGATCCTGGTTTTCTAACCAGATTATCACTTTCTTAACCAGATTATCACTGTTCCTTAGCTTTCTTTATATTTTTCACAGTACCTATCAATGCTGGACATGGTGAATTCTGTACTGTTAAGTTCTAGAGTTTGTTGTATCATAGATGCTGAACCAAAATAAATAAAATGGATTAGAAAGAGAGCTAAGGGGCATGGAGGCACATGGCTATAACCCCAGAGACTCAGGAGGCCGAGGGAGGATCATAAATTCAAGGCCAGCCTGGGCAACTCAGTGACATCCTTCCTCTTAATCAAAAGGGCTGAGGATATAGCTCAGTAATAAAGCACCCCTGGATTCAACCCCCAGTACCAAAATAAATAAATACTAAATAAATAAAGGGAGCTGAGCTGAGCTCTCTTGCAGCCCACTATCAATTTCTTCCAGTAACTCAACTTTTCTTCTCTTTCTTCACCTTGGACATCCCAAACAGCAAAACAGCCACCAATGGATCAGCTTTAAAAACTGAGCTAGGGCCGGTTGCAGTGGTGCACACCTGTAATCCCAGTGCTCAGGAGGTTGAGGCAGGAGGATCGTAAGTTCAAAGCCAACCTCAGCAATGACAAAGTGCTAAGAAGTGCTAAGCAACTCCACGAGAGCCTGTCTCTAAATAAAATACAAAAAAGACTGGGGATGTGGCTCAGTGATCGAGTGCCCCGAGTTCAATCCATGGTACAAAAAGAAAAAAAGAAAAAGAAAAAAAAACTGGGCTAGGTAAAAGGAAGAAGAAAGCTTAGGCTACATGTGGAGATTTATTGACTGAGAACGTGTTAGAGTTTGAAGATACCGTGCAGATTATTTTCTTGCTGCTTGTAAAACTTTTCTCCAAAAGGCAGATGTCTCTGCAAGAGTGACATACACAGATTTCTTTGAATCGGTGTGCTTTCTATTTTAAAAGTCATGTACTCATAGCCACAGTCGGTCCTGCTTTACTTACTGGGCCATATGAAAAACTCCCTGAATGTGATAGCCTGAGGAGGGAACTTAAAGGCAGGTGACCTTATGTTCAGACACTCAGGATAAGGAAGGAATTACAGGGAGACGGAGCCAAGTGGGAAAGGGAAGAGAGCTGGGCCGTGATGGTTCAAGTGCACTAACCAGAAGTGAGTCTTGGCTGGAACGCAGTGAAGGAAAGTCACGGGACAAACCAAGGTCAGGGAAAGTTGTGGCCAAATTATGGGATCTTGGTTACGATGAGGGATTGAAAAGGAGCAGGGAATGGTCCGATTCGAGTTGAATTATAGGAAACATTTACCAAACAGCACCCAAAGATGGGATGACTGGTGCCTAGCTCAGGAGCAAGGTGAGGAGGAAGCAGAGCAAGAGCCGTGACATGGGCTCTAGGGTTAGCCTGACCCAACCTGATCCAAGGGACAACACCCTGATTAGAGTGTGCTAATTACCTCTGATATTTTTTTTTCTTTTCTTGGTACTAGAAATTGAACCTGGGTCCTTTACCACCTAGCCACATCCCCAATCCTTTTTATTTTTAAATTTTGAGACAGGGTCTCACTAAGTTGCCTAGGGCCTTCCTTAAGTTGCAGAGACTGGTCTGAAACTGGAGACCCTCCAGCCTCAGCCTCTAGAGTTGGTGGGATTAGAGGTGCACACCACTAAATCCAGCTTTCTTTGATATTTAAGAAATGAAGATTGGTGCCAGACAAGTGGCCCACGCCTGTAATCCTAGCAATTTGGGAGGCTGAGGCAGGAGGCTTGAGAGTTCAAACCCAGCCTCAGCAACTTAGTGAGGCCCTAAGTAACTCAGTGAAACCCTGTCTCTAATAATATATTAAAAAAAGCACTGAGGATGTGGCTCAGTGGTTGAATGCTCATGGATTCAATCCCTGATACTAAATAAATAAATAAAAATTGGTCACCTCTCCTTCATTCTATGAGATTCTTATAGAGAAGGATTTTTATATATTTTGCTTTTTAAAATTTTTTTATTTGTTCTTTTTAGTTATACATGACAGTAGAATGTGTTTTGACATATACATACATACATGGAGTATAACTTCCCATTTTGTGGTTGTAGATGATGTGCAGTTACACTGGTCGTATATTCATACAAGAACATAGGAAATTTATATCTGATTCACTCCACTGTCTTTCCCATTCCCATCCCCATCCTTCCCTTCATTCTCCTTTGTCTAATCCAGTGAAATTCTATTCTTCCCTCCCCCAACCCCTAACCACTTATTGTGTGTTAGCATCCGCATATCAGAGAGAACATTCGGCCTTTGGTTTTTTGGGATTGGCTTATTTCACTTAGCATGAAAGTCTCCAGTTCCATCCATTTATCAGCAAATGCCATAATTTTATTCTTTATGGCTGAGTAATATTCCATTGTATATATATACCATTTTTTTTTCACCTACTCATCTATTGAAGGGCACCTAGGTTGGTTGCATAGCTTAGCTATTGTGAATTGAGCTGCTAAAAATACTCATGTGGCTGCAACACTAGAGTATGCTGATTTTAAGTCCTTTGAGTATAAACTGAGGAGTGGGATGATTAGGTGAAATGGTGGTTCCACTGCAAGTTTTCTGAGGAATCTCTATCCTGCTTTCCAGAGTGGTTGCACCAATTGGCAGTCCCACCAGCAACGTCTGAGGGTACATTTTCCCCTCCATCCTTCCCAACACTTATTCTTGCTTGCATTCTTGATAATTGCCTTTCTGACTAGAGTGAGATAAAATCTCAGAGTGGTATTGATTTGCACTCGGAGAAGGGAATTTAAAGAACTTGTCTCTAGCAGGCAGCTTGCATTTACTTGAAGTAAGGAAGGACTCAGTCAGAAGAACTTGTGTTCAGCAAAGAAAAATATACATTTTGGATTGTTTCATCTCGCTTCCACCTAATGAGGCCTCAACACGCTTCTTCTATTTGCTCTTGGACATTCAGAATCAAGCTCTTGTTGGATCTATGAGACCAAACATTGTACAGAGAACTCTGAAGTTTTAGCCAAGGAAAGGTCTCCAGGTGAAAGGGAGGGGCCTGGCTTTTCTCCCGGGCGTTTCACCTTCCTGGGCTTCTCTCTCATTCAGTTCTGTTGCAGATTTCTGCTGTCCAGATCTAGGAGAGCTTTGTGGTCTGGTTTACCGACCCGACACAAGACCTCACATCATGTCATGCTGGAAGAGCAGTCCTGCTGTAAAAACCAAAAAATTGGGAAAAAAAAAATACACGGGGCAATCTTTTTCTATATAGCCAACAACAAGTAGCACAGACTGTGGGACCCAGAGGAGGGAAACATCTATGTCCTAAGATTGTGCCTAAGTCCCCCGGAAGCACTGTCTAGACCTTAGCACAGAAGGCGGTCTCAACAGAACACGCCAGGCTTCCTTTGTGGAACTGAGTGCAGAGTCTGGAAAGGCTGAGGCAGCCAGGTTTTCTGGAACCATGTGCTGGAGGTGAGGGAGCTGCATTGAAAGAGGGATCTGGAAATCTGCATAGGAGGCCACTCAGCTGTTGCGCAATGCTAGGCTGCTCCTGCACAGGGTGGGGCTCTGCCAGGCCAGGTCGGGGACAACCCCGCTGCAGTGAGCTGGGGAGTTGCCTGAGGTGCACAGTCTGGAAAATGAGTCTGATCAGCGGCAGGGCCATCAGTGGGCACTGCAGAGCGTTCCTGTCTTAATAGTGGGGCTGAACTAGTGCTAGCGTATGGGCTTCTCCAGTGAAGCTTAAACACAAGCTTCGAAAAGAATCCACAAAGAACTTGATTGTCTACCAGAATAAAATGCAATACTCCAAACACTTTCTAAAGAGATAAAATCCAGCCCACATCCTAAACCACAATCTTTAACATCTAATTGGAAACGACTAGGCATGTAAAGAAGAGGAAATACGGGATCCCAACCAGGAGAACAATCGGAAAATAGAAATGGACACTCAAATGAGAGAAACAATGGAATTAGCAGACAAGTGCTTTTAAAAGAGTCAACGTAGATATAATCAAGAATTCCAAGAAACGTATGAAGAAATCCATGAAACCTCTAGAAACAAAAAATAGAAATATAATATGAAAAATTCTCTGGATGAGAGTAATAGAAGTTCAAAGACTCTGCGAAAGAAAAGATGAATGAAATTGAAGATGTAATAAAAACTATCCAAAATGAGTTATATTTTCATTTTCACAAGTCAGAAAAATGTCTGGGGGTGTAGCTCTGGGGTAAATTAGAATGTGTGAGGCTCTAGGTTTGATATTGTAAGTACTGAAAAAAAAAGCAAATCTAAAATCTAATCCAAATCCAAAGTAATCAAGGTAAATATCTAGAAGGAAAATGAAACAAAAACTAAAATAAGTGCAATAATAAAACAAAGAAAGTTTAAAAAAAGAATAACCAAAGAACAAAAAAAGAGAGATCTTATTTCTTAAAAAGATAAAAATCACAAATATCTAGCAAGACTAATTTTGAGAAATGAGAGAGGACATAAATGACCAATATCAGAAATGAAAGAAGAAATAGTGCTATACACACATATACATTAAGAAGACAAAGCAGTCTTTTTCTTGTTTTTGATGACTTAGGTAAGGAAATACAGCTTGATGTAGAAAGAAAAAAAGAATAAAAGGCTAGAAGAGAGAGACTATTCATTTAGTTCATGTATGTGACTCTGTTGGCAGAGGGATTGTGGGAATTGAGGCTAATTGTGCGGAGGGAAGTCACTGTGAGGTGTTGTGCAAAGGATATGATATGTCAGTTAGATGGGAGAAATAAGTTCAAAAAAATCTGCAGTAAGTAGTACTGTGTGTATTTTTGAACACTGTTCAATAGCTCAGAGACTAGATTATAAGTATTCTCTTCATACACACAAAAAATGATATGTGACATAATGTATGTGTAATTGGCTCCATTCTCATTCCCACAATCCATTCACATACACATCAAAACATAAAGTTGTATAGAATGAGTATATACAATTTTCTTTTGTCAATTAAGAAAATTAATTTTTTAAAAGACCAGGTATAGGGGCCAGGGTTGTGGCTCAGTGGTACGGTGCTTGCCTAGCATGGTGAGGCACTGGGTTAATCCCTGGCACCATGTAAAAATAAAATAAAGATATTATATCCATCTAAAACTAAAAAAAACTTTCTAAAAAATTAAAAAAAATAAAAGACCAGGTATATAGCCCCTGTTGTGAATATTGAAGTAATTGCGCAGTTCTGTTTTTTTAAAGATATTTGTACAATATGACATGTTAATGAAGTTATAATCAAATATCTTCCCATTACTTAATTTTTCCATATTTTTTGTTGGTACATTTTAAATGTTATGTACAATGGTGGATTTTTTTGTTACATATTTGTACATGTACATAACATAACTTGGCCAACATCACTCCCCAAGACTCCCTCCACCCAGCCATCCCTTTCCTCTATTCTACTCATCTCCCTTTGATTTTCATGAGATCCACCCCCAACTCCACACCTTTCTTTTCCTTTTTTTTTTCTCTCTAGTCTCCACATTTGACAGCAAGCATGTGACTCTTGACCTTCAGAGTTTGGCTTATTTTGCTTAACACAATGGACTCAAGCTCCCTTCATTTTTCTGCAAATGCCATTATTTCATATTTCCTCAATGGAGTATAAATACTCCACTTGTCTATATTCCACATTTTCTTTATCCAATCATCTATTGATGGACCCCTAGGCTGGTTCCATAGATTGGCTACTGTGAACTGTGCTGCTATAAACATCAGTATGCACATATCACTGCAGTATGCTGACTTTAATTCTTTAGGGTAAATACTAAGGAGTGGTGTAGTTGGGTCATATGGTGGTTCCATGCCTAGTCTTTTGAGGAAACTCCATACAGATTTCCACAGTGGTTGTATTAATTTGCAATCCCAGGAACAGTGTAAAAGTGTTTTTTTTCCTCCACATCCTCTCCAGCACTTGTTGTTTTTATTCTCAGTATCTGAGATCAAATCTCAATGTAGTTTTGATTTGCATTTCTCTAATTGGCTAATGAGATTGAACATTTTTTCATATATTTGTCGGTCATTTGTATTTCTTTTTTTGAGAACGTTCTGTTTAATTCATTTGCCCATTTATTAATTGGGTCATTTAGTTACTTTTAGTGTAAAATTACTTGATATTTTTATGTCTTTTAGATATCAATCTTCTGTCAGCAGAGTAGCTAGAAAACATTTTCTCTCATTCTGTAGGTTCTCTCTTCTCATTCTTAATTGTTCCTTTGCTGAGAAGAAGCTTTTTAATTTGATACCATCCTATTATTAACTCTCGGCATTATTTCATGGGCGTTAGGATCCCTATTGAGAAAGTCGTTGGCTGTGCTAAATGCTGGAGGGTTGACTCTAAGTTTTCTACTAGGAGTTGCCTAGTTTCTGGTCTAATTCCTAGGTATTCGATCCATTTTGAGTTAATTTTTTGTGAAGGCTGAGACATAACAATCTAGTCTCATTCTTTTACATATGGATAGTCAGTTTTCCCAGCACCATTTGTTACAAATCTACCTTTTCTCCCGTGTATGTTTTTGGTACCTTTGTCAAGTATCAGATCATGGTATCTGTGTGGGCTGTTTGTATGTCTTCTATTCTGTACCATTAGTCTATGTGTCTGCTTTTATACCAGTACCATGCAGTTTTTTAACTATAGCTCTGTAGTATAATTTGAATTCAGCGATTATAATGCTGCCAGTATTTTTTTTTTTTATCTTAGAAAATTGTTTTGGCTATTCCTCCAAATGAGTTTGAGCCTATAGTTCTAGTTCTGCGAAGAACGTCATTGGTATTGTGATAGGGATTGCACTGAATCTGTATATTGCTTTTGGTACCACGGCCATTTTAACAATTTCAATTCTGCCTATCCATGAACATGGAAGATTTTTCCATCTTCTTGTATCTTCTTTGATTTCTTTCCTCAATGTTCTATGGTTTTTATTGGTTTTCGTGTTAGTCTGATTTTAGATCAGCAAATTTTGACAACATCAGGGAGCATCACATCTCTGAGAGTGCTGGGGCCTTTTCCTGTTTGCCACATTGGCTACCAGATGCAGCAATTCCAGAGTCATACTGCATTCCAGGCAGCAAGAGGAGGAAGGAGGGTGGCAACACAGCAGATCATTGCTTCAGTCCTGCTCACCAGAATTAGGGTGTGTGCCCAACTTCAACGTCTGCTGGGGAACTGAGCATCTCAGTTTTTCCAGGCTTGCAACTAGATGCAGACAAGGGAGAAATATCCAGGAATGTCAGGCAGAGCAAACTTGGCATCAGACCGCACGTGTGTGTGTGTGTGTGTGTGTTTGTGTATGTGTGTGTATATATATATGTGTGTGTGTATATTTGTGTATGTGTATATATATATCTTTGATAATAAGATCAGAGTTTTTGAAAAGAGGTTCCTAACAATCAATAGATTATTTTAAATGGAGTTCAGATACAGATTTTAGGCTATAGAAATTGATGCCATTGGGGCTGGGGATGTGGCTCAAGCGGTAGTGTGCTCACCTGGCATGTGCAGGGTGCTGGGTTCGATCCTCAGCACCATATAAAAATTAAAAAAAATGAAGATGTGTCCACTGAAAACTAAAAAAATAAATATTAAAAAAATTCTCTCTCTCTCTCAAAAAAAAAAAAAAAAAGAAAAGAAAAGAAAAGAAATTGATGCCATTATTTCAATGGGTGGCTTTAGGCAATACTTGTTATGTGTACAACATTGTACAAGGAATTATACAGGAAATGGTAGAGGAAGAGTGCATTTCTGACATAAACAGCAATTGGAAGACTTGTACTCCAGTCTAGAGGACACGTCCTACATTCAGAAAGTAGCATAGGATGGAATAAAACAGGAACAAGGGAACAAAACTAATCAAGGGTTGCCCTGAGACATCAGCAGGGATGAAGGTGTGACCAGAGACACTTCCTGGAGGAGACAGAATCTGAGCTTTATCTTGAAGGATGTGAGAACCCACACGGATGGACACAAGGAAGGATCCTTCAAGCACGGTAAAAACCGTGTCAGTGCTCCAGAGAAGGCAGAGAAGGTCATGTGTGGGGCAGTGCAAAGTTAGGTAGATTTTTGAAGACTAGGGACTATTACAGTGAACTTAACAGGTTTTCAGTTATTAAAAGTATTTTTATTCCAAGGTGAATGGAAGGCCACATGTCCCACCCAGGGAGCTCTTAGCTCATTCCTATGACATTTGACTTGCTGAGTCAGCTTCTCTGCAGGCCTGTTCCTGTCATTCCAAGAGACCTCTGTGCCAAGAGCCTGACTCTGCCATCAGGCACCTGCCTGCACTTTCTGTTCTGCCAGGGGCGGCCCGGTTTCCACCTCTGCCTCCTGGCCTTCTGCACCTACATTGCTAGCTCTGTCATTTGCTTTTAGAAAGAGTCCTTGACTGTGACTTTGTGACTTGAAGCCACCTTAAATGCCAGCATCTGCAAGTTAAGACTTGTGATGTGTATCTGGCTTGTTTTGGAAAACATTTGGAGAGGGTGATTTGAAGCACCCTTGAAACAGGAGATGAATGACAGGTGTAGCGTCGACCCAGGAAATAAATATCAGGGGGGCTGCCATAGATACACGATGGGAGCTCTGCAGGTGGACTCTCATGCGTGCAGGACCTATAGGCTCAGCTTTCATTATGGAGGGAATACTGGATCCAGAGCAGCCTCTACCACTGACTTGCAATTTCAGAAACTTGCAGTATCTCAGTAGACCTCAGCTTCCTCATCAGTTAAATAGGATAACAACATCTGCCCTCCCCGCCCAGTTTAATAATCCATTGACTGAACACATATCATGTGCCATGCTAGCCATTAAATACATACACACACACACACACACACGTGCACACACACACACACATGCAGAATTGCCCTCCTTAGAGGACTTGGAAACTGACCTAGTTATTTATTTATTTATACGTACCTGGGATTGAACTCGGGGGCACTCAACCACTGAGCCACATCCCCAGCTCTATTTTGTATTTTATTTAGAGACAGGGTCTCACTGAGTGCTGAGGCTGGCTTTGAATTTGTGATCCTCCTGCCTCAGACTCCTGAACTGGCCTTTTGAGGCAGAAGGAAAGCACAGTGGTTAGGGATGAACATACATAGGGCACCAATCATAAAATGGCATAGGTGGCTTCCTTGAAGGAATCTGTCTAGAGACTCCGCCCTTTCCATGCCTCTGCATTCAGGATCTAACCGTGAACCAGACCTCGTTTCAGTCCTTGAGCTGCTCATACCCTGGCGAGGAGGTAGACACATGTTGACAATTGCCACATAGATAAGTTTGGTGACAGCGCTCAATCATGGAGCCAAGGGAGCTCGGGGACTTGGGAGAGGAGCCTGGAGGGGAGATGTCTGAACTGAGACTTTTGGGAGGGGTAGCAGAGCTGCGATCAAATCCGAGACGGCTATTACCTAAAATAGCTGCCAGAGATGTGGATCATGGACCACTCACTGCCTGTGTTGTGTTCTACTTTGCCTTTCCAACTTTCCCACCTGAGTGGAAAGAGGGTGAGTCATGGAGCCAGGAGACCCGATCCTTATCCTACCTCCTAGTCATCTGCAATGTGACCTGGCCGGGGGGGGGGGGGGGGGGGGGGGGGGGGGGGGGGATTTGCTCAGTCTCTTCGACCACTGTTGCCTGTGTCGTGCTGTGAGGGGTGGAGGGAGCGTTGGCCATTGAGCCCTGTTTTAGTCAGCTTTGTTGCTGCTGTGACTAAAAGACCTGATGAGAACAATTTCAGAGGAGTGAAAGTTGATTTAGGGGGCTCTCGGTTTCAGAGGGCTTAGAAATAGACAGCTGGTTCCATTCCTCCAGGCTCCAAGGGAAGCGGAACGACCTGATGGAAGAAAGCAGCTCATGTGATGATGAGGAAGTAGAGAGAGACTCCACTCACCAGATCCGAGATACATACCAAAGGTACATCCCCAGGGACCCACCGCCTCCAGCCACACCCTTCCCACCTCCAGTCCCCACTTGGTTAATCCTATCAGGAGATTAATTCACTGATTGGGTTAAGGCTCTCATCACACAATCATTTCTCCTCTAAACCTTCTTGAATTGTCTCACACATGAGCATTTGGGGGATACCTCACATCCAAACCATAATAAACCCCTTCCTCTGTTTGGGGACTCTCCCTTCTAAAGAATTTGGGTCAGAAGCTGTGCACACATCTCACCAAAGAATGTGAAATGTGCAGGTTTCTTGCCCTCCTCTGCAGACAGGGGAGGGATGGGTGATCCACACTCCCCCAATAACATGCCCACTGGTCAGAGCCTGAGCTAAAAGGAGCACAGCAGATGCTCTGGAGGTGGACACTGCTGCTTTCTGCAGTATGAGCCAGATCCAATGTCCACGAGAGCAGCGGTTCCCTCACCTGCCCTCTGCTCTAGCTGGATGCTGGGCTTTGCTCCCCATCCTGCTTCCACAGCCTTCTGGTATCCCCTGACTATGTTCTGTCCCTGCTGAGTTAGGTCCATGCCGGCATCTGATGCCTGCAACTCAGCACCTCAGTTAATGTCAGGGCTGGGATCAGATGCCTCCGTGGCTCCTTCTGTCTCATGGTCTGGGATTCTAGGGTTTATGTTTAGGCTGGCTAGCACAGAGCTGGGCCCTAAAGCAATGCTTCTTGAGTAGGTAACAACGTGGGCAGCAGGATCTGGACTTTCCCCTCGCTGTGCTTTTTATTATCTCACTCAGTGATCGAAGAGACACCCGCACAGAGGTAGCAGGAGTTTCATCAACGAGAAGGGGAAACGTTTCTCACTGCCCTAGCATTTAATTTATTTTTTGACAAGTGGATCAGGACAGAAGCCCTGTTTCCCTGCATGGTGCTCCTCGGCCGGAGGGTGCAGAAGACTTGGAGGCTGTGGAAGACCTGCTTTCTATCCCCAGAGAACTACGGTCTGATTAGGAAGAGGAGACTCGCCCAAGATTTGAGTACTAAGCAATGTTGGGCAGATGCAAGGACTCAGAAAAGAACAGGTAGAGAAGGGGGAAGAAGGCGGAGGTGAAGCCTGGCATCTGAGCAGGACTTGGGTAACTAGAAGGGAGTTCATGTTTGGTGGGGAGCACAGCACCAGGTGAGGCCCAGGGGCAAGACTGAGTGGGAGACAGGTGTGCAGTTGTGGGGGTTCACACCTGCCATGGCAGGAACAGAGATGAAGTCTGGTTCTTGAGGCCCTTGATCACTTGATAGGCCATATGGAATAGCAGCTTGCACCGTTTCTTACAGGTTTAGAAAACAAACAAATCGACAAACAGCACAAATGGAAGAGACCTTCCACAAAGCCTGGCACAGAAGCTGTCTTGTCCATTTGTGCTGCTGTAACAAAACGCCTGAGACTGGGCAGTTACTCCTCACAATTCTGGAGGCTGGGAAGTCCAAGACCAAGATGTCTGCAGGGTGGGTGCCTGGTGTGTGCTGCTCTCTGCTCCCAAGATGGTGCCTCATTGTGCATCCCACAGGTGAGAAGGGAGGGAAGAGGTGAACTGCCCCTGTGAGACTTTTATAAAGACAGTAATCTACTCACGAAGGCTCTTCCGCATGACTTCATCACCTCCTTAATCCTACCACACTGGGGTTTAAGTTCCAACATGGAACACAAACATTCAAAAATTAGGAGAGGGAATCGTCAAGACTAAGGGAAAATAATTCAATTTGATATGCATTTTGAGTGCCTAATATGTGCCCAGCACTGTTTTAGAGGCAGAGATACAGCAATAAACAAACACAGTCTGTTCTTATAGGACTTGTGTCCTATTAGCATCTAATAGATGAAACACACACACACACACACACAAGTGTAGACACACACATGTGTATATGTAGATATATCAAAATTAAGTGCTGATGAGCATCTGGAGGCTAAGAGTGCCCAGAGGACCATGCATTGAATAGGGATGTTCAGAGAGATCAGGTCACCTCTATAATAAGGTGACATTTTGGCAGAAACTAATAAGAGAGCAAGTTCTTTCGAGATCTCGGGGAAGAATAGTCGAGGCAGAGGAAAGGGCAGTGCTTGATGCATTCAAGGAAAAGCAAAGAGACCAGTGTGACTGAAGCAGAATGTGTCCAGGGAAAGTCATAGGGGACAATATCAGATTAGTCGTGGAGGGACAGTAGTTCCTCAGAAGACACAGAAAACTCTTGAGCAAAATGACCCACTTGGAGGGGCTGAGGTCGTGGCTCAGTGGTAGCACGCCTGCCTAGCATGTGTGAGGCACAGGGTTCGATTCCCAGCACCACACACAAATAAATAAAATAAAGGTCCATCAACAACTAAAAAATATTTAAAAAATGAATGACCAACTCAGTTACCAGACACTGACTGCAGTCCTTCCTCCCTGCCTTTGGGTGGCTCCCAGGGTGAGTGCATCTGGAGCAGTCAAACCTCATGGGGCGGCTGTGCCCAGAGCTTGAGTCCCCAGCCCTTCCATTCCCGTGTGGAGCCTTCCCCAGGAAAACCCCACCCGGCTGCTCTTTTCTCGGGTTGGCTCATCCCATCCCGTTGGGCTGTGAAGCTGGCAGGGTGTCTGCTATCTCTGGGCTTAGACTTGTCTTTGACATGCAGTATGCGCCCATTTTCTACACGTGATCAACGGGTGAAGCTTTCTCAAGGAATTACTCCTTGCGAGAATCTGTTTGGGCAGCGCCGGCAATTTCCACTCTCACATAGTTTTGCCCAAGTGTCTGTAGTTCTTGCATCCAGTTCACTCCTGCCTCGCCATTCACTGGACCAGAGCTAAAGGCTGTGGCCTAGCGACCTCACTGCATTAGCGACAGCTGTAACTGCAGTGAGCATTACTTTGAACACAGCTCTAAGCTCCCCCCTTCCCCTGTTTGAGAACACTCCTAGGTTTCCTCCTCACCCTCACCTGCAACCCCAGTTTTCCTAGCAGCTAATGTTGTGAGCACCTTCTCTTTTCCAGCATCTTCTGAGCGTATCTTATATCCTCAACATGTCCTCTAGATGCCCACAGACAGGAAACTGACTCTGCAGATGTTACTAGGTGATTTGAAGGCAGGGACATGATATGGGGGGGATTTTAGAAGATCAGCTCAGAGCAAAACTGCATTAGAGCTGGTACAGTGGCCCATACCCGTAATCCCAGAGATTTGGGAGGCTGAGGCAGGAGGATCGCGAGTTCCAGGTCAGCCTTAGCAATTTACAGAGGCCCGAAGCAACTTGGTGAGACTCTGTCTAAAAATAATAAAAAAAAAGAGCTGGGGATGTAGCTCAGTGGTAAAGCACTCCTGGGTTCAATCTTCAGTACCCACACAAAAAGCAACAAACAAACAAACACCCCACAAAACAGCATTGAAAATATAAAGATGGTGTATCAGGGTTCTCTAGAGAGAACCAATAGGATCTATCTATCAATTGATTGGTCATCAATTGATCAGTTGATAGATGAGAGGGAAATTATTGGGGAACTGGCTCACACAATTATAGAGGCTAAGAAGTCTCACACCAGGCCATGTGTGAGCTGGAGACCCTGAATGCTGGTAATGGGCTCAGTCCTAGTTCATTAACCAGGTCAAATCAACATCTAAAATTAACCGTCACAGGTGGATTTTGGAGAAAATCAGCTCTCCTGTATCCAGGGCGTGGCTAACCTCATGCAGACAGGGTGGACTGGAAGACTGCCTCTCAGAAGCCCCGTGTCAGCTGAGCTCCAAGGGCAGCTCTCAGGAGAGCCTCCAGGTGTCTTGTAAGGAGAGGGATCAGAGGGACTCAAGGCAGAGCAACACTTGGGCACCTCCAGTGGCTCTGGCCTGGCTGGGGCCAGCATCAGCCATCATCCTAACCCACCAGGATGTGAAGCATCTCAATGATGCGCTTCTCCCTGTCTGTCCGTCTACCCTTGGACACTTTGTGGCTCCTACCTGAGATACCTTCAGGATGATGTTAAGCCTGTGGTTCTAAACCCGACTTCTTGGCTTAACCTTACTCACTCAGACTGCTGAGCATGAGACTTTGGACAAGATACCTGATATCTGTATGTCTCAGTTTCATTAGCTGCAAAATGAAAGTAGTAAATAATAGTTCCTACTTGAACAACAGTAGTAGGCTGGGGTTGGGGCTCAGTGGTAGAGCACTTGCCTAGAACGTGTGAGGAACTGGGTTCAATCCTCAGCACCACATAAAAAATAAATAAAAACATAAAAGTATAAAAAAGAGTCATAAGGTTCACCTATGTAAATATATGAAGCTCTTAGAATCATTGATACAGGAAAGCATTTAGTACTAATAATGGATATAAAGGACTCTGCACCATCTGTTGGATTTATTTTGAGGTATGATGGAGTATCCCAAACATTCACCCATCTCTCTGGAGGGACTCCTTCCAGTGTGAATTCTTTTTGGCAGCTACAGGTATTCCCCTCACCTTGAAATGAACAAAAAAATGAATGAAGAAATAAGCATAGGAGGCTCGGGTCTTCAAGAAAATGGATTAATCCTTCTTTGAATCCATCTCCTTGGAGTTATAGCTTCATCATACCTATAGAGAGAAGAAAGTTCAGGTGAGGGAGAACACAGGAAAATGGTCTTATGCAAACTGATACCTTCCCCCTAATACCTAGACTTGCTGCTTCACCCACAACACCCCACCCCACTCACTCCACCCAGGGACTCCAATTTCACTCGTTTCAGGAGGAAGAGAGGGTCTTTGGGATACTCTTATACTATGCAGGTGGGGATGCCATCATATCAGAGTCCTCAAAATGTACCTGAGGACCCCCTCCCACATAGGTCTCCCATCCTCCTATTTCCCCTTCTCCTCTATGTAACAGATTGTTTAATATGACCTAGTGACGGCTCTAGAATTGTGTGGGAAGGTGAAGTTGGTATCTGTGGAATTGGGAGATCCCTTCTTGGCCCCTTCCCTATTTGTTGACAATCCTCCTATCCGTGGAGGGAACTGGTGGAATTTTCCTGGTTTCTGCTCCTCACCCTTTCCATCTCTCCTGTGTCCCAACCTGAATTGTCTGGATACTACCAGGAGCCGCCAAATCAGTAGCAGAAGCTTCTTTCCTGCACCAGCAACCGCATCTCCCAGGGTGCATTATAGAAAATCAGACTGTCTGACACTTGCTCTCTGATTCAGGCAGGTGGGGGAAGGTAGGGGAATTGCGGGTTATTTTTAGTGTCAGGGGCTCTACAGGAGGTGCTAGGAGCTTGGCAGAATTTCCTCACAGCTTGGAGGCCCCTGGAGGCCCGGGGCACTGCCTGCCCAATTCTCAGAGTTCAGGCACAGATGGCCCCCATCAGCCCTTAAAAGGGGGGAGGGATCTCCAGAGGCCTCAGTCCAGCTGGCCATCTCCTGCCTGAAACTGTTTAGTGAAGAAGGGGGAGGGAGAAACACCAGATGGGCTTCAATCTTTGGGCCTCAAGGTGCAAATTCTGTCCCAATCTCAGTCATATTGGTAGGGAAAAGAGACACTTCTTTATTAGGCAGTGTTTGCTTGGCAATTAACCTCCGGGGTTTGGAGAGCACTCAAGATTAATGTTAGAGCGGGGCAGTAGCCTCTGCCGCTTTGTGGGGTGAGGAAGAGCCCTTGGGAAGGGGTTGGGCTGGGATGCTGCGCTGGGCCCCGCAGGTGGGCTTCTGTTGTAGGTGGGGGGGGGGGGTCTCTTGTAAGGGACATCCTGGAAGGGAAGACAAGGCCCCAGAGCGCATGAAGTCAGCACTTGCCCTGGTGCAGGGTGCTCTTGTCCAGAGCCCTGTGAAGCACTGGGTGGCGAATGGTCCACGGAGCGCTCAGGCTGCGCTGGCGAGGATGCCCTGGGCAACTGCCTCCCTCCCCAGGCGGCTCTGGGCAGCCTTAGCGCTGTCAGCAGTGGTTCCCACCGCCCTGAGTACGCTGGGACAGGAAATGGAGAGCGGAACAGTCCCGGTCACCGAACGGGTTGACCTTTCATGCTGGTGCGGAGCTCACCCACCGCAGGGCTGCGGAGTCAGGCTGTGCGCGCGCAGCGCCCGCAGCCAGCCCGGACCCGGACTGTGCAGCCGGAGCGCAGATGGCAGGGGCAGGAACGTCAGCACAGGCAGGGATCGGAGGCTCCTTGTCCCCTCAGCCCGGCGACCTGCTGCAAGTTGCTTGAATCTCACTGACCCTCAATTTCTTGAAGAAAGTGGCAGGACTAACGTCCACTTCCCTGGGGTCCCTTTAAAGACTGTGTTAAGGGTTCTGTGCGGTATCAAAAACTGTCAAAGGCTGCTTTTGCAATTGAGTTGTTTGTAGCTATGAAAAGAATGACGTCTGGCCTCCCGGGCTCCTTGGCTGAGAGGCCAGGCCAGGGTTGGGCAGCGCTGAGGACTGCGGGTGAGACTCCAGCCCAAAGCAAACAAGACAAGGACGCGCCCCGCCTTCCAAATACCAGATCTCCCGAGATCAAGGAAGGAAAGCGGTGTCCTCAGTCAGTCCCAGTCCCTAGGGACTTCAAAGTGAATTACCTTAAGGGATTTTTCTAATTCTTAATCATACGAAGGGTTTTTGATACAGTGAGTGGGTTATGTTTCCCCAGGAGACTGTTTTTCAACAGTGCTGTTGTGATTATTAAGGTGTGGATTAATTTAAAAGCATCAGGGAGCTCACCGTGGCTTTGGGGTATGAGAATTTTCTTAAATAGAGCCTATTTGGTGGAGATGCTGGACGATTAGTTAACTTTGAAAGATGAGTAAGGACCACTCTTGCTGGGGAGAGGGTCCTGGTGCAGTAGACACTTGATGCATTGGAATAGAGAGGGCGCTAAGGGGCAAGGGGTGGGGTGGTGCATGCTGGGGTGGAGACCTCTGGTTGTTCCTGGGGAGACAGGGAAGCATCCCCCAGAAACCCTGGCCTCTGGGCTCAGCCAGAGCTAACTTCAAATCCTGATTCTGCCCTTGTTTTGGCCTTGGCTAATAAACATACACTTGGTACTCTTTAGCCTCCATAGAATTCATGAGGATCAAATGAAATATTATTCTGAAGTCATTGTTACACCTTGGAAATGGGAGTTGGAGAATGAAAAGATGGCATGCTCTCCTGGACAGAATATTTTCCTCCTGTATTTTCTCTAGGCCACTGTTCCTTCAATAAGGAGCTCAGAGAAGTGGGTTTAAACTTAGAAGTTTTTATTAAGAAGAAAAACAACCTATTATTATTATTTTCTAAGAAGCAAGGCAAAGGGAGGAACTTCTTTTTTTTTTTTTAGCTATAATATTTCCTTCCTTGGAGGAGGTCCCGAAGGATCATCAGTGGGTTTTCTGGCTGCATCTCGGCCTGGGTTAATCTCTCTTACTACCAGAAGCCCACCAGGCTGAGGAGCATCCTGTTCGAGGTTTGGAACTGCCACCTATCTCTGGCATGGGGTTGGTGCTTACAATAAGCAGCTTTATGAGTTGAAGAGTGTATGAATGGAAGGATAGTCTTGTCTGGCTAACCTCCTCTCACTTCCTGGACAGCTGCTAGGAACTTGTGCCTGCGTGGTCACCCAGGCCCACTGCAGACTCCAGTTTTGGATCTTGGGCAGAGTTCTAGCCTCTTTCTCAGAAATAGACCTTGAAAGTAGGATGTTGGGAACAGCAGTTTTCATGTGCTTGAGCATGAATCTCTAACTTGTTCCACACTCTCAGGAGTGGGACACTTTTGTTCCTGAGGCAATCTGTCCTGTGAGAGGAGCTGCCAAAGGCCCTGCCATAAGGTCCACCCCCGCCCCCCCTTCTAAGTGGAGTTCAATTTGAAAAAGAAAAAAAGATGTTTGTTAACTCGATTCACATCACTAACACTGGGGTGCTAATAACCTGGCGTTAGACTCCCCGGGGAACATTTGCATTTTAATAGAGTGTGCTTACAGCCATTGAAACTTCACTGCTGGGGGAAGTTTTTTTTAAATTAGTAATCTGGAGATTCAGATTTAGTCCCTACAAGTAGTCCCTTTGCCCTTGGGGAAGCAATCTTTCAATCTGTTTCGTTCTTCAACCTGAAAATTTAAAAAAGTTGGACTATATAAAGCAACCAACAGAGCAGAATATGGATTATCCTGTTTTTAAAAAATAATTTTATGGGAAAGGGACTATTAATATCACCATGGGAACACGGAGGTGCACGGAAGTTAAGCACCTTACCTGAGGTCAATCACTAAGCAGAGGAAGCAGGATTCAAACGCAGGTAAAAATGATGCCAGCAGGACCCCCTTGTACCCTTCAGTCTCTCCTTCTTGTGTTCTTCCAAATCAACAGTCTTGTGCAGTCACAGGAAAGCTTGCAGTGTGGGGCGAGGGCTGAGGGAAAGTGTGCTTAGGATCTAGCGGCGTGCCTGGTGCCTCATCTCCTCCTCTTCCCCTTCCTGTCTCTTCTCCCCACTCCCAGGCTGCACAGGCCAGTGGGATGGTTTGCTAGACACAGGGGAGGTGTTTACAATCCCCTGACAGGCGGTCTTCAACAGCTGGACCCTCTCTCACACCCTCTTTGGAACATCAGGTAACATCTGGCACCTATCTACCTTCAGATCTATGTTTTTGACACCAACAGTTGCTAGTTTACAGATTGCAATTGTTTTCATGTAAACAAAGATCTTCCTTCAAATCCTCTAGGTAAAAACTAAATAATGACTTGTGTGAAACGGATGTCATCAAAAGGCAATTAGATATACCAACAAGGAAACCTCCCAACAGAGGTGGCCACTCTCTCCCCTCAGGGGGCAGGGGACAGGTGTGGGAAATGCATCCTCTGTGGGTTTTGGTGCCTGGTGGGAGTGGTGTACACATACAGACCTGGGCAGAGAAGGGGGATCAAGAAAGGGAAAGTCAAATTCTTTGAAGATCTGTGACTGGTGTTTTGGAAGCTGTTGGGTTGGAGTTGAGGAGCATAGATAGATTCGACTTCTGAAGCCAGGGGGATCCTGAGGACAGACACAGAGGAGATACATTTAGGGCAGCAAGGATGCAGGGGAAGAGGACTCTCAAAGATGCCTCCTCTTTAGACCAAAGTGCCAACAGTCACAGATCCTGCTAGGGCACCAGGCCCTGCTCCAAGTGCTGACGCCTCTGAGTCCTACAGCCAGGCTACTACTGTCTGCCTGAGGGAAGACCCAGAATGCACAGGCCAAGGCACCTGCTCTTGGACACAACTGGAATCTATTTTTGAGGTAGGTGGGCCAGAGGAGTGGCCCATGTTCTTGTCCTCTCTGTGCCTTAGGCAGCTGGTAAAGGACAGTGACTTTCAGAGACTTTTCTCAGGCTGGCTCATTTTGTCCTGAGACCCATTTCAGAGGAGCAAAGTGCCAGTGGATGGTGGGGAGAGACCCAGGAGGCAGGTGCTTTGGGTGCAGACCTCCTCAGCCTCGTCTGCATGCAATCTCTCCCCTTTCACCCCTGCTCTCTGGGTCCCAGAACTTCTCTGAGGTCTATGGGCACATGGTCTCTACTCTTTATGATATTGCTCTCAGTAGCCTGAAGACTTTTCTCTCTGGTAAATCAGTTGCCATTCCTCCAGCTGCTTTTAGTAGTTATGAAGGTGTAAATGACCCGTGATAACCACACATTTGGAGTTATTCTGTGTTTTTGACAGGGGTCTACACCTGTGAGACATCACCACATCAAGACAGTGACCATGCCCACCAGGCAGGCAGCTCTGTGAATGCCCCCATTCCTCCTGCACTCCATCTCCAGGAACCCCCAGACCTGCTTTCTGTGATTCTTGGATGTACATGAATGTATTTATACAATATGTACTTTTGGGGGGCTTCTTGCACTCAGCACATTGCTTTTATAATTCAAGTTTTTTTGTTTTGTTTGTTTGTTCATGTTTCCAGTACAGGGGGACTGAACCCAGGGATAATTTACTACAGAGCTATGTCCCCAACCCCTTCTTTTTATTTGGTTTTTAATTTTGAGACAGGGTCTTGCTAAATTGCTGAGGCTGTCCTTGAACTTGAGATCCTTCTGCCTCAGCTTCCCAAGTTGCTGGAATTACAGAAATGCTCACACCACCCAGCTCACTTGTTTTGAAAACAATTTCTTATTTAAAATAAAAAGCAAATAATGTATCCATTTGACCTCTAAGAAGTTTTATCATTGTGTCTACATCAAAGACAGTGTGTGGTCCTTATTATTCTTGCCACAGCCAAAAAAATACCATACTATTCTGAGAATCTGCCTTGTTATATACACACAGTACACTCTTTTTTGCTGAGTCTTCCATTGTATGGATGGATCAATGGACCACTAGTCATGTTTCCCAGGCCCAACCCTGCCAAGGCTAGAGACCAATTCCAGTATACCTTTGCAGTGCCCAAACATGCTCACAATCCCAGAGCTGTTCATTGGGGGGGGGGGGGGGGGGAGGCCAGCCAAAGTTCATGATTCACCAGCAGATAAATCTACTGTCAGAGCTGACAGGACACTAGACACCAATGAGTCCTTTGGTTTGGGCTGAATTGTGTTCCTCCCAAATTCACATGTTGAAGCCCTAATCCCCAGTTTCTCAGAATATGACTTTACCTGGGCATAAGCCCTTTAAAGGATGATTAAGTTACAGTGAGATCCTTGGTTTGAGTCCTAATCCAATGTGACTGGTGTCCTTATAAGAAGAGAAGATTATGATGGAGACACATACCGAGGGAAGACTGTGTGAAGACAAGAGAAGTCTATCATCTACAAGCCAAAGAGAGTGGCCTTGGGAAAAACCTGTCCTGCCAATGCCTTGATCTTGGACTTCTGGCCTACAGAATTCTGAGAAAATAAATTTCTGTGGTTTAGGCACCTAGTGTGTATTTGTTACAGCAGTCAGAGCCGACGAATACAGTCTCTTAACACCCAATTCAGTTCCAGTGTTTGTGAATGCTTACTATGTAACAGGCTGGGAAGGATACATATTAGGAGGAAAGAGAGAAGGTTTCCATCTTACCAGCCCATGGCTTAGTCATATCATTTTGCCTATGAACAAATGGAGGCCCAGTTGGAGGAACTGCCTTGCTTGAGACTATAACATGAATACACATTGCTATGGTCTCAGGTGGTTTGAGAGTGTCCTTCCAGATTTCGTATGTTGAAATTTACCTTCATTGTGAGGTATTAAGAGGGTAGAAACTTAATCCAACTGTGGTGTTTAGAGGGAAGGCATTGGGATTGCATAGGGTCTTTAGGGTAAAGGTCCCATGATTAAATGCTGACGACTTTATGAGAGGGAGGGGCCAGAACACACACACACACACACACACACACACACACACCCACGATCCTTGTCTCTCTCTTTTTAAAAATTTTTAATATTTATTTTTCAGTTTTCAGCGGACACAACATCTTTGTTTGTATGTGGTGCTGAGGATCGAACCCGGGCCGCACGCATGCCAGGCGAGCGCGCTACCGCTTGAGCCACATCCCCAGCCCCCGATCCTTGTCTCTTGCCATGTGATGATGCCCTGTGCCACCTTGGGACTCTGCTGTCACCAGATCCAGGTACTTGACTTTGGACCTGAACTGTGAGCTAAAATAAACCTCTTTTCTTTACAACCTATCCAGCCTTTGGCTGTGTGTTTTTGGAAATAGGAAATGAACTAATATACAGATACTCCCTGGCTTGTAATGGAGTGGTGTCCCAATAAACCTGTTGTAAATTGAGAAGATCATAAATTAAAAATGCATTTAATACCCTTAACTTACTGAGCAGCATACTTGAGCCTAACCTAACTGTGCTCAGAACACTTCCATACGTTGACAGGTGAACATAGCAAGAGTATCCCAATGCACATTGCTAGCCTAGGGACAGATCAAGATTGAATATTCAAAGCACAGCTTTTGCTGAATGTGTATTGTTTCACACCTTGGTAAAGGAAAAAATCTCAAGTAAGTCGGGGACCATCTGCTCCTGCTTCCTCTTCACTCCTTTGGTCTCCAACCCCCAGAAGCAAGGCTGGCCCAGTTTGTAGGCTTTAAGGACAGTTTCATGGCATGCCCTAAAACAGGAGCCAGAAAAGCTGCACGTGGATCCAGACTCTGTCTTTATTTTAGATGGCCTCTAGTCTTGACCAGGCCTCTGTGAAATGGGCATGATGATCCCAACCTAGACTTCTCTGCTCGTGGCCATGCAGACCGAAGGAGACCATTGCCGTCAAAGCACTAACTAGAAAGCGTAATGCCCAGGATGGCAGAGGCCTGGGTGGGAACCTCACAGACACTGTTCAACACGCAGGGCTCCAAGTCTGTACTCACCCTCAAAGCATCATTACCTTCTGCTTTGCATAGCCGTTGAGCTGTATGAGCTAATGACATGGGCTTGCGTGACCCTCTGCCATCCTCCTTGACAGCTCTAGACACTGGAGGCTCCAGAGACTGTGGTTCTTATGGCATTTTGAGTATATGGTATGTGCTGAGTCTGCCACTGAAGTCCACTTGATGTGCTGTGTGAAACTTCTGCCACTCACCTGTGAGTGTCAACTTAGCTAGGCCACAGTACTTAGGTATTTGGTAGAACACCAGGCTATGTGTGTCTGTGAAAATAGGTTTTAGATGAGGTTAACATTTAAATCAATACATTTTGAGTAAAGCATATTGCTGTCCCTTGTGTGGTGGGCCTTATCTAATATATTGAAAGCCTTGAGGACAGACTGAGTTCTCTTGAGGAAGAGGGAATCCTGCTGCAGACTGCTTTCAGATTTCAGCTGCTGCACCAGTTCCTGCCTGGGTCTCCAGCCTGTCAGGCTGCCCTGCAAAATTCAGACTTTCTAGCCCCCACCATTGCTGAGCTAATTTCTTATGATACATCTCTCACTCTCTCTCTGTCTCTTTGTAACTCTATCTTTAATATATAAAACACTCATCTATACCCCCTGTATTAGTTAGTTCAAGCGGCTATAACAAAGTACTACAGATTAGGTAGCTTAAAGAAAAGTCATTTCACTCATAGTTCTGGAGATTGGAGAACCCAAGATCCAGGTGCCTGCAGATTTGGCTCCTGGTGAAGGCTCTCTTCCTGATTTGCAGACAGCATCCTTTTTGCGTGGTGTAGACAGCAGGTATGCTTTGGTCTCTCTTCTTCTTATAAGGACCCTAATCCCCTGCCATGACTTCATATGAATCTAATGGTCTCTTAAGGACCACCTCCAAGTTCTATCAATCACGTAGGGAGTTAGGGCTCCAACATGTGAATTTCAAGGGGACATAAACATTTAGTCTATAACACTCCCTCATCCCCATCCTCATTTGCCTGATCTATTGGGCACTTACAGAGCTCACTAGGCATGTTTCTAATTCACTTCATCTGTACTAACTTATTTTATTTTCATGCCTACCCTCTGAATGATTATCATTCTTTTTTTTTTTTTTTTTATACAGTTGATGACACGAGGCACAGAAAGATCAGGGAATTTGTTCACAGTCACAAAGCCAGTCTGCTTCTTGACCTCTGTGCCATGCTGCCTCTCAGGCGCAAACACACATTCAGGGACACACTGGAACATGAAGTGAGTATCACACTTGTGCAAAGAGCAGAGACGGTGCAGCTTCCCAGGCAAGGACACCAGCCACCTCGGCCACAGGAGGGACACACAGTCTGCTGAGAATGTGATATTAGGACGTTCCTGTTGCAGATGTATCCGCTGAGACCTGGGCTGCTCCTACCTTGCCCTGGGTCGTGGCTGGAAGGTTGTCCTTCATGCATGCTGGCCCTTGGGCTGCTGATGGGCATTTGGGTCGATGGCTGGACTTGCCATAGCAACAGCAAACCTAGCTGCAACCTCCCATGTGGCCGTTTCATGACTAAAGAAATAGGAGATTCTGGTTGAATGCTGAGTTTGCATTTGCCTCCTGAATCCCACTGGAATGACAGCAGAGGTAGAGAAAGGAGAGCAGTCCGTGACTGTGCTGAGAACAGCAGGGGTGGCCTCGGTGCCCAGAGACGCTGGTGAAATTCTGAAAGACAGGAAGTAGATGGGAACATATGGAGGATAAACTTGGGAAGAACAAGCTACATACAGCTCAGAATATATTCAGGAAAGTGCTGCAGAGGACGTGGGAGCGGATCGCCCTTAAATACTGCTTGAAAAATAAGTTATACCACGTGTGGTATTCCGTCTGCCATGACAATGATAATGACGATGACAATGAACCTAAGAAACAATGCATTTTCTGACTTTAAATCAGCACGAAACTGTCTTGGTGACATTGAAACATTCTTTCTCAAGGTATGTTAGCTGAGGTCTGGGCTGCTGCTTGTCATGCTCCCCGTGGGCAGCCGCCTTCAATCTGGGGATTGATGGGTTTGCCAGAGGCCCACAGATGAGCCCAGAGAGGTCAGGAAGCTTGGAGGTCATATGCAAATGTCATTGCTTCTTTGAGAGTTTCCTGGGGCTTGGATTTTTTTTTTTTTGATACCAGGGATCAAACTCAGGGGCACTTAACCACTGAGCCACATCCCCAGCCCTTTTTAATATTTTATTTAGAGACAGGGTCTCGTTAGGTTGTTTTAGGTTCTTGGTAAGTTGGGGCGGCTGGCTTTGAACTTGCGATTCTCCTGCCTCAGCCTCATTAGCCTCTGGGATTTCAGGCATGTGCCACCATGCCCAGCTTCCCCGGGCTTTGGGTACATTGCTTTGGTTAGATTTGGAGTTCTAAGATGACTTTTTTCCAGTATCCTGTAGCTGGGCAATTGATGGCTGAGTGGTAGTTCTTCTCAGCTCTATGACATCAGTGTTTTCTTTTCCTACTATGAAATTGTCCCTAACAGATTGTTTCAGTGTACGTTGTCCCAGTTGAGTCTCCCACTAGCCCAACAAGAAGGACAGAAATGTATCATTATCCTTACTTAGGAAATGAAGGATCTCAGACAGCATGGCTCGGGCGTTTATCCAAATTCATGGAGCAAGGTCCTGTTTGAATCACTGTGTGGTCTCATCGCTCGGGGTTGGTTCTCCTTGCTGCTTCCTTGTTTGTGTCCTTAAAAATGAAAAGGGGTCCATCTGTTCTCTTAACGAGCAAAGCAGCCATAGTGGCAGTGTATGCCGACTTCTCTAAAAATCTAGTAACCAGGGTGTGATCTCCAAATAAATCCTGACCAGATCCCAAGCCCCTCACATGTGCCTGGTCTCAAGTACCAACCATCATTATGAAGGGAGTGGCAGAGGCTAAGGAAATTCTAGTTTCTTTTTCAATCTCCTGTGGCATCCCCAAGCATATTCTATCTCTGCATACCCAGTGAGAGAGGACCTTCCCCTCATCCACCCTCCCTGTCTCAAAGTCAGTGCCTCCAACAGGGCCTTTCCCTTGGCTTTAATTGGTGCCATTGGGTAATCGTTAATTATTGCCTGCGGTACCCCAGCATGAAATGAGTGGTGAGCCAGTGCTGATGGGGTCCAACCAGCAGGCCCGAAAGACCTGAGCTATTCACTGGGATGCCTTGAGTGGCTCTCTTTGTCTCTGCCCCTCCTAGTCTCAGAGCTGGTCATGCCAGAGAGATTTGTCCTCCGCCTGCACGCTGACCCATAGAGACTGTTGATGTACATCTGTCGGCTGTCCCTGGCCAGAAACCACAGCAATTGGCCGGAATGGGCTTAATTGCCCATTCCTTGTCTCAATTGGTAGGTGCATCTCAAGATTTGGCTTTGGGAGGTTCCCAGCTAATTGGCTAGCAGCGGGCTTTTGCATAGACAACTGTCTTTTGTGGTAACCCATTCCTGGCCGAGGTGGACCTTTTTAAAGTCCTGCTAAGATTTAAATTATTCATAGGCATTTGGTGGGAGTCAGGGAGAAATTGTCTAAAGTACCATGCTTTCCATAAGTTCTCATTTAAGGCAGCTTGGTGCTCGGGGAGGGGCATTGTTTCTCGTTTCCGACAGACCTGCGCTTGTTGGGGATTAAATAAATTCATACACATTTAAGTGTAGGAATTGTGGCTGTACCATAATAGGCACTCTGTGGGCCTTTGGGCTCATGCTTCTAGAGCTTGGTATACTAACTACAAGCCCAGCTGAGCCTGGGGAGCTTCCCAAACAAATTCCTTCCACCCTGTGCTTAGTCAAACTTGGGCTCTTTGGAGATATATTGGTACCTTAAAAATAACCAGGGGTATAGAGGCAAAAGGCCTGAACTCCAGTCCTAGCTCTGCCATTGATTGGCTATGTAACCACGTCTCCAGTCTCCCAAGGACAGCTGTCTTTTCCATCCTTAAAATCTATTTCCAAAGCATCTGATTCTCCAAAGCCATAAAGAGATGGCCACACCACAGGCACATGGCCAGCCAGGGTGAGCTTGGCTTGAGCAGTCCTGTGACCACACCAGTTTGGGCACAACCTTGTCATCTAAGGGAAGCCAGTGAAGAGGCCCTTCCTCTGCATCCTTGACATGGTTAAGAACCAGTGAAGATCTTTCAAGTCCTTTCTTTGGTGAGAGAATCAAGAGAGAGCAATAGAGTTGTTTTGCCCACATGGTCTATGACAGGACGGATGACAATTTCCAGATATATAAATGGAGCCTGTCAGTGTCCTCAATGCCTTCGGTCACTTGCTTGCAAGCACATGATCTAAAAATCACTGGTTGGCAGAGATGCAGCTCAGTGGTAGAGAGCTTGCCTCACACAGATGAGGACCTGGGTTCAGTCCCTGGCACTGCAAAAAGTGAAATAAAATAAAGTCATTAAAGGCCAGGGACATAATCAGAGGTAAGCCAGGCACAGATTTCTCATTCTTCCTCTTTTCTTTTTGAGAAAAATTTAAAATGTCTTTTATAACTTTTAAAGATATTGATTATATATAATAAGTGATATGAATGTAAGCATACTATTTAATGAGTTTTAGCATATGTATACACCCATAAAACCATTGCCAGAGTTAAGAGCTAAAAATTTACAAACATCTACCCCCAAAGATTTCCTGATCCCATTAATAATTCTTTCCTGATCTCATTAATATTTTTTTCTCCTGACACACAAGCATGGCTGAGTGCCCCTGACCAGTGTGCTGATTGATTTTCCTCTCTAGATACCAGGACAAGACTTCCCGGGTCCCAGAGAGCTTGTGGCTGAATAGTACCCTGATTCCACTTGGTAATTGGTGTTTTTTTTTTTTTTGGTACTGGGGATTGAACTCAGGGGCACTTAGCCACTGAGCCACATCCCCAACCTTTTTTATTTTTTGTATTTTATTTAGAGACAGGGTTCTGAGTTGCTTAGTGTCTGGCTAAATTGCTGAGGCTGGCTTTGAACTTGAGATCATCCTGCTTCAGCCTCCCAAGCTACTGGGATTAAAGATATGGGCCACTGTGCTGGTCAGTAATTGATCTCTTTATGAGTAAATACTCCAAACCTGAGTGAGAAGATTAGGAAAGAACAATACCAGACTGAACTTCACCAGGATCTAATAAAACTAAAGGAGCAAGCCATGGCTAGGTCTTCAATCACTGAATGATTTTCCACTTTACTCCTAAATGAGAAACTGAAAAACTAATCCAAAAGTTATTATCTCTCAAAGTTTGTTTTACAGAACATGTTCCTTAGGATGATAATAGAAGTTTTGCAAATATAATTTTTTTTTTTAAAAAAAACAGCCCTAGATTTTTTGATTACTTCAATTCTAGAACACTAAGTTAATCAAAGTTAAATGAATTTGCTTCTTGACTATAGGACTTCTCAGAGCCTTTACCACATTAATGTTAATGTCTGCTACAAATTCCAAGGGAGGCGAATTTAGTTTTCCCAACACATTTGATGACCAAATCTTTTTTTTTTTTTCCCTTATAAACTAGCAATCTACAACACACTTTGAGATGGGTTCTTCTAGTGACTTAATCACCCCTAGGCAGTTTTAATGTAAAGAACAAGAGTAAAGCAGATAATGAAATGTAGAAATTAAGGTCAGATTCAGGTGTGTGTTTTTAAATAGGGATACTGGTCCCAGGGAATTCCTTGAATCATGATACTTGCTGGTAAGGGCAGTGCATAAGTGCCACCTTCCTTTTCTAAGTCCTTTGTCCCCAGTGCCACCACCCAACCCCAACATTCCCATCATTGTTTTCTCCGAATAGTGATTCTTTGAAAAGCTGCCTTCCCTCTGGTCTCAGAGCTGCCAGGCTGTCTTTCTCTCAGCAAGCTTCTTTTGGTGGGTCCCTTTCCCCCCCATTCCTGGAGGTGGGTGGCAGTTGCAGGGTAGGGCCACCCCTGTGGATGGGGGAGTGGCCAGGTGCATGGCTTAGGCGACATCCAACAGGTGCTCTCAGCCAGGAGAACGTGCTCCTGCTTCTGGGACTCCATAAAGCACCCTCTTTGCTTCATAAGCACTCTACTGGAATCCAAACTCCATAAATGAGCAATTCCTTTGCATAATGAACGGATGAGGCTGTTTTATGCACTTTTATGTTGTTCCAAGTCTGTGGTTTTACTAAATTTCCACCTCAAAGATATGTAATTAGAGCCTCAACAATCTGCTACCCTGGCCCTCCCCACCCTCCTCTGGAATCCACAGCAATCTCACAGGCTGGTTTCTGACGGGAACAAACACAGCGGCGGGTGTGCGCGTCTGTGCGCATGCGCATGCCTGTCTGCCTGTTGGGCCGTCTCGCGTGGGTAGGGGCACTGTGTCAGTCTGGGGACGGGGGGACACGGGGGTCCTGGGTACCACATCTCTCCCTTTGGCTGGCCTCTGGCTTCCCAGCCTCCTCGGGGCCACTCAGAGCTCCCCTTCCTGGGCCCCAGCCCTTGGGGTCTGTCTTCCCACTGTCACCTACACCACTGCCCCCACCCAGCCTTGACTCATGCTGATGGCACTGGGGAGGGCCTTTCCTTCTCTGGCCAGACACTTCCTTCTCCCTGGGCCTCCTTGAACTCCCTGTGTTCTGTGAAACCTTCTGTACGCCCGAGTTCTGAAAGACCTTTCTTTTCTTGTTCTTGTACTGTATGTTGGTACCACAGAACTTAGTGTTTATGTGCTCTGTGGACATCTGTATTGACTAGATACCGACCCCTTTGGACTGGGGTCACGTCTTATGCTTCCCTGTAGAAATGCCCAGAGAGTAGCCAGGATCCGACAGCGTCTGGTGAGCCTAGGTATCAAGAGGAGCCAGGAAATGGGTAACTTAGGTTTCAGACAGGGCCTCTCAGCTTCTGTAGTCCTTTATACATCTTTATTCAGTGCACTTAGACAGTATCTCAGTATTCCAGAGGAGGGCTTTGTTCCCAGCTGCCCCATTAACCTAGCAGCCCAACCACCAGGTGACACACGAATATGGCCTTTTGAGCAAAGCTGCTCCTTCCGTGGCTTTGGATTTGGAGGAAGACCTCGTCAGGAGGTCGAGGGTAGTGCCTGGGGCGGTGCGACGTGCTGAAAAAGGTTGGAAGTTTTGAAATGAGATAAATTTGGGTTTTGTTTTTGGCTTTGAATTTCCTAATTGTGTGACATTGGGCAATTTACTCCATCTCTCTGGGCCGTGATTTCTTCAGATTTAAAAGGAGTCAAGCATGGCTGCAGTGCAACAGGCTGTGGGCAGCACTTGTCCCTTGCTGGTGCCAGGCGGTCACACATCAAGCCCTGGGCTGTCTTCTCCATGGCTCCTTCTGAGTCCTGCTCAAGAACATCCTAGATAATATCATCTTCCAGTTCCAGCCTGAGCTTGCTGCCAGGTCACATGGGACAGGGACACACCAGTCACTGGAGACGGACAGTGACCCAGGTGTCCTTGCTTCACTGTGACCTGGTGGCCTCATCTAAGAGGTGTCATCAATGACTCTGATTATTTACTTTCTTTTCTCTTGTTGGTACTGGAGACTGAACCCAGGGGTGCTTTACCACTGAGTCACACCTCAGTCCTTTTAATTTTTTTTTGTTTTGAGGCAGGGTTGTGCTTAGTTGCCCAGGCTGGCCTTAAACTTGTGATCCTCCTGCCTCAGCCTCCTGAGGAGCCGGCATTATAGGCCACTGTGTCTGGCTCGGATTGTTGAACTTTAAAAGACAGCCCAGAAAAGTTCTCGACCTCAGTCACCTCAGGGACCCAGGGAAGGCTGATATGAGAGGGGACTCCCAGGTGTCTCACGGAAGCTTCCACTCACAGACTGGGAACCCAGGCCTAGAGTGGAAGCTGAGCAGGCTCAAGGGCACACCTGTGAGTGGCAAACCCACGTCTCACTCAGCCGTTGCCCGGCTTCCAGTTTCCTTCCCAACAAGGGGCTGGGAACCTTTGTACATCAAAGGAAAACCAGGGGGTGGGGTCTTCTACTTCCTGACATCTCCAGGAACTGAGTGAATTTCTTTCAGATCCTGGTTGCTTTACTCGATTGCTGGGAGAAAAGACAGAGCAGTAAAGTCGGCTCTACCACACACATTCCAGGTCAAGTGATCAGTGGCCTGAAGGTGAGAGGCAGGTATTAGGGCTCTGCCTTTGAAGTTCTCTGGTTCATTTATTCACTTAACTAATCCCGAAGCTAATATGTACACAGTGTCCAGTTAGGCACACACAGAAACGTGCACACACACACACACACAGGATAACCTTTTCTTTGTGCCCAAACCACCCCAAGACTTGGTAGCTTAACACAAAAACTACTGTATTTTCACAGAAGTCTCTGGGGCAACAGTTTGAACTGGGCTCAGCCCTGGAAGATCTGGCAGGCAGGAGAGGGCCACTAGATAGGGCCACTAGATGGATAGGGGTGACACCTTCTCCTGCTATGGCCTGCCCGCTCAGCTGGGTCTGTGGTGGAAAACGCCCGACTCCCGCGGCTGGTGGTCACTGCAAGCTGGTTTCTAGGCCTCATCTCACAACGGCTCATCCGCACAGGGGCCGGGCTTCGTCTGGTGGCAGAGGTAGATGATCCCAGTCTCAGAGAGAAAGAGTGGAAGCTGTCAGTCCCGTTGAGACCTGGGCTAGGAAGCCACTCAGGCCCCTTCTGCCGTATTCCTGTTGCCTTGTTCCTTGCAAGAGCAAGTCTCAGGCTGGCCAAGATCCAAGGAAAGGGGAAATGGACTCCATTCCTTGATGGTTGCAGCAAACAAAAAGTCACTTTCAAAGAGCAAACAGGGGACGGAGCGGCTGCTGTGGTGGCCTCTCTCCTCTATCTCTGTCTAGGTCAAGGTCTAGGCCTACCTCGATACTGGACTCCTATGGACATAGATAGAGATGCAGACATGGATATGGATAGGCAGGTAGATAGACCTATATTCCTGACCTATCTACACACACACACACACACACACACACACACACACACACGTCCCTGGGAAGCTATGGCCAGGTTGCACAGAGTCAGCTTGAAACTTGAAAAGTGACATTGAAACGGTAATATATAATCAGAGACAGAATGTGTGGTGCCCTGTGTTCTGAGCTCTGGGAAGGGGGAGATCTCTGTGGGCGAGAAGCAGCTGAAGACCAGAGGTTTGTTTTCCAGCGCACACAGATTAGGGAGCCAAGATGTGCTAGGCCTGTCCAGATTCTGTTGAGCCAGTCAGTCCAGAGGAAGTGAGGGGTCTGCGTAAGAAGAGACCTAAATAAGGGTGGAATTTAAACTGGGTCAGGCAGAGGGGGAATCCCAAATGATGGCTGAGGAATTCAGGTCTGGATAAGTGGGAGCCACTGAAGACTATGGAGCAGAGGTGTGATTTTATTTTGGCAACATGATTTTAGATGATCCTTTCCCTCTTCCTGTGAGTTATCTCCTTTCGCTTATCTCCTGCCCACCCCCAAATCCTCATGCCTCAGGGGAATATTCTTCCTCATTCCTTTTGCAGATGATTGACACGTAACCCTAGCTTAGTCAGTTGAAAGTGCTGACTCTGGGCCAGACAGAACCTGTGCCTTATATTTATATTTCCTTATTGAAGCCCCTAAACAATCATTATCTTGAGCAGGAGTAAAATCGAGGTCTAGCGAGCTGAGGAGCTTTTGGAAGGTCACGTAGTGTTCTCGGTGCAGACCTGGACTTCACCTCTCCACCCCAGCCCAGCCCTGGGAGCTGGCTCTGCCAGGCAGGGCTTCTGGGATCCAGGGAGCCTCAGGAGAGTGGAGCCACTGAGCAGGTCCTGTGCTGGGAATTCTCCAGCCTTTTCTAAGTAGTGATGGTGGCCTCAGCCCCTCTCGAGGGAGTTCTGCCACTGCCCGGGGAACCTTGGATGTGAGCAGGGGCATCCTCCTCTCTCTGGGCCAATCAATGTAGGGGGTTTGCTTTATCTGGCAGGTTCGATTCTGAGGACTTTTTGCATTCTTTTGACCTCTTTTTTTGCTTTTTTGCCTCTAGAATTCAGTGTTCCTCCATCTATTCTTAAGTTTGGCTTTCCTAATGTCCCAAAGACAAGGCTGGCTTAGCTACTGCTGTTCCCATTTCCTTCACCAAGAGTCTGAGGAGTAATGTCGAGAAATGGGAGAAGAGGGAAGGAAAGGGGCACATTCAGTGAGCAACTATTAGGCACCAGGTGTTAATGTAGCGACTCAGTCTTCTCAATGAGGCCATTTGAGGGAACTAAAAATTAGGCACAGAGAAGGAGGTGACTCTGCATAGGATTTTAAGCTTGTCAAGTTTCAAAACCAGTGCGAGAAGGAAGTCCTGTCATTTGTGGCAATGTGGGTAGACCCAGAGGACATTGTGTTAGGTGAAAATAAGCCAGACAAGAAAGACAAAATCCGCATGATCTCACTCATATGTGAAATCTAAAAAAGCTGAGCTTGTAGAAGTAGAGACCAGAACAGTGGAAACCAGAGGGCGGGGGTCAGGGAGGGGAAGGGAAGAGGTTGATTAGCAGGTACAAAGTTGCAGCGAGGTAGGAGGAATCAGTTCTACCACAGGAGTGGACTCCACAGTGTCGTATCCCATAACTCAAAATGCTAGAGTAGGGAAGTTTGAATGTTCTCATTACAGAGAAATGATTGAGATTAGGGTTATTTGAGTGTTCTGAGTAGATCAATGCATGACACAGAAACGTACTGAAACCAATGTTACTCCATGGAGATGTGCAATGATTATCTGTCAGTAAGACGAGCAAAACCCCAAACTGGCAAACCTCAGCCCTCAGACATTCAAGTTTAATACTTGTCTCTGCAAGCCCTCCCTGGGTCTCCTGTCTCAGGGGGGCCCTTTCTCAGCCCCCCAGGGCTGGGCCTGCTGAGCTGGCCAGCTCTGAGCTCGCTGGGCTGTAGACACACCTACTGCTCCACACAGGTGCCCTTTGTTGGCTGATGGGGTCCTCTGTTTATGGTGCTCCTCCCTTCAAGTCACCTTGCTTCACCTGTCTCTTCTAGAGCCTCTGGTCCGGCTCCCAGAATCCCCTCTTTGGCAGTGAGAGGTCTGCACCCCTGGAGCTCACAGGATACCTCTAGCTACCAGCTCACAGACTCAGGCCCTAGGCACAGCTGGGATGCTCTCAGGGAACTCCCCTGCCTCTCCTAAAGGCCACAAGCCCTCTCAATGATCTGCTAGTTTCCAAGACCAAGAGTTCTTCAAACTCAGATCCCCAGACTCTGTGCCCTTCTGTGACTTGGTCTTCCTCTTTGCCTGAAAGGCCAAAGAACCTTGGCCCCCAAAACTTGTCAAAGGAGTAGGAGAGAGAATGAGGTCAGAAAAATCACATCTATTCCACAAGCTTTTACCGAGTACCTAGAGGCCACCTAACACTGATCTGTTGGTGATTCAAACATACAGAAGCATTCCTTGCTTTCAGGAGTTTTACAGCATATTGAGGAGATCAAGTATCTGCATAGATAATAAGAACATAAAAATGGATAAGGTGCCTTAGTCTGTTTTCTGTTGCTGTAATAAAATACCTGAGACTAGGTGATTTATAAAGAGTGGAAGTTTATTTGGCTTACTGTTCTGGAAGCTGGGAAGTCCCACCACAGGGAGCCAGCATCTGTTCAGCACCTGGTGAGGGCCTTCTTGTTGCATCACAATATGGTGGAGGGCACTCCTAGCAAGAAAGAGCAAGCTCGGGTCTCTGCTCCTCTTCTTTCAAGATTAATACTATCAGGAGGGCCCTGACCTCATGACCACATCTCGTGCTAATTATTTCCCAAAGTCTCCAACTTCAAATGCCATTACATATGACTTTGGGGATTAAGTTTTCAAGACACAAGTTTTCAAAGGTCTTTCACTGTTTCATCAAATATTTCTCCACTTTTCCCCTCTCTGACCCACAGTCTCTAGGATCCATTAATTTTTCCATCTGCCATTCTCTCATTCATTGATCCATTCATTGCCCATCCATCCATCCATCCACCCATCTATCTGTATATAAATAATTTCATAATTTATGGTGTACCGGGTCCTAGTTTAAATATTGAAGATACAGAAAAGATGTGACACAGACCCTGTGCTGGGGAAGAAGAGGTTAACTAGGTGGCAGAAGACAGAAAAATCTAGTGCAATAGAAAGTCTGGCCTCCAGAACTGAGGCTGTAATCCTCAGCTACTGTAAGGTCTGTCATTCCCACTTAGCCGAGGTCCTTAGGGATAGCCCCAGTGCCCTTCTTGCTTAGAGCACTGCCTGGCTCAACACGGGAGCTCAGTAAGTGCTGAATGAAAGCAGGAGTGAAATAAAGCGATGATGTTGGAATCCTCTCATCTACTGCCTTATGTGAGAGAATGGGTATTAATGATAGCCTGGTAAATAAATTCAGTCCTGTATGTGTAGGACTACTGGGATGCAGTGCCTCTAGCAAGAAATATTTCCTTCTTTGCTTCCTGCTTCAACTCGGGCATGTCTCTTTCCCACTGCGGACCCTCGTATGTTTTTAAGTAGTGGGGATTGAGCACAGGTCCTGGCCCGGGCTAGGCAAGTGCTCAACCGATAAGCTACATCTATAGCTATTTTTTAAAACTTTTTTTTTGAGACAGGGTCTTGCTAAGTTGCCTAGGTTCCCCTGGAACTTGGGACCCTCCTGCCTCAGCTGCCCAAGTAGCTGGGATTACACGTGTGTGCCATCACACCAGGCTCAGCCCATTTCTTACAACTGAACAGTGAAGGGGTTGGACCACTATTTAAGATCTTGACCCAGTTTGAGTCCAAATACTAGATAATAGTTTAGGGCTTGGCATTGTTCCTGAGAAGGGCTCTGCTGCGCTTTTCATAGATATTACGTCGTGCTTGCTGCATATTAATTATCAATTAAATATGAATCACCCGTGGGATGCTTCAGGCTCCTCAGGGCTCATACCTTTGTTGCCTTGAAAAAATCTTGTTAGGAGGGAACTTTCCCAACAATGAACATAGTACCAGTACCAGCAGCATCAGGGTTTTTTTTAGTTTTTTATTTTCTTTTCGGCAAATACAGAACACTGTTTTTATTGTTTCAAGTATAGTTTTAGAAACTATAGCCTCAGCTACATATCCAAAACCCAAGGATGCTTAGATGAGATTTTGGTATTAACGAGCAGGAAGGGAAGAAATGGCCTGTGGAAGCCCCCAGCTGTTTGTCAGCGGGGTTTGGAGCAAAAACCCCTGGTGCTTGGTCTGCATCGCCCCCTGGTGGCTACACTCTTTTATGATAGTCAGGATTGGCTGTTCCTGCCCTGAATGCAAGCAAGCAGTCCTTCAGCAAAACTGAGGACCCAGGGCACCTATTGGAGGTGAGTGGACCCAGCCCTGTGGATCCAGACACTGGGCAGACACAAGTGGAGAGGAGGGAGCCAGTCCTGCATCAAGGGAATTTGTTTTCTGGTCTTCCCTAGGAGAGGACCTCTGTCTTTGGGACTTTTTATTCATTCATCATTTTTTTTTCAACAAATATTTATTGAATACCTGCTGTGTTTTAGGCACCACAATGGGTGCTGATTTTACTGAAATAAACTAGGTGGTCCATAATGGCCTTGTTTGGCCTTCTTCCAAACAAGAAGCCTTATCCTTAGGGGTTTTTACCTAAGGTAAAAAAGGTGGATCCCACTGTTGAGTTTCACACACTCCTGTAAAACCTGGCTCGAAACTGATAGGAGGCTGAGGCAGGAGCATTGCCAGTTCAGAGCCAGCCTCAGCAACAGCGAGATGCTAAGCAACTCAGTGAGACTCTGTCTCTAAATAAAAAATAAGAAATAGGGCTGGGGATGTGGCTCAGTGGTTGAGTGCCCCTGAGTTCAACCCCCAGTACCAACAAACAACAGTTAAAAAAACCCCACAAAAACAAAAACAAAACTAACCAACTAACCAAGGACCCATCAAACAAATGAAAAAATGGATGCCCGAGGAATCCCTGGCTAATGCAACGTGAGGCAAGAGCTCAGGATGTTCTCCTTCAAAGGGGCCCTCATTCAAGAGGGAACTGCAAAGGAGAGAGTCCTCAAAGACCCACAGGAATGTATTACTAATGTGGAATTTCAGGAACTGAGTTTTGAGGTCAGGAGATTTGGGGGCACAATTGGGAAATTCCTTGCATTCCCCAGAATGCCCCACCCAAGCTGCTTCCCACTCTGCCCACCTCCAGGGCCAGCTCTGCCAGGTGTGTCTCAGCCCCAAGGTGGTCTGGGGTCTGCAGAGAGCAGTGGGAACATGGAATTGACCCTGGAGTTCAAGACAGAACTGCAGTAAAGTTTAAGACAGAACTTTCCTTCCCATAAAAGGAAGGTGGGGTGGATTCCCTGTTTTAATTGTTCTTAGTCGGCTTCTGTCCTCAAGCAGTTTTTGTTCTTGTGGAGAAGACAGAAGTTATGAACCTGGGTCACAGGCGAGGCACACATGATCCTGGAGGAATTGGAAGTGGAGCGGCCATTTACAGCTGCACAGGTGGGGAGATTTCAGGAGGAGAGTGTTATTTTGTTATCATTTTTTTTTTTTTTTTTTTTTTTGGGAAAAGACAGGTCTCACTGTAAGGGGAAGCTTGGGCCCTTTGGATGTTTGGCAATGGGAGAAGTGAATCCATGATACAGCACCAGAAGTCTTCTTTTTGGCGCTGGAGATGCTGCAGAGAATTGCCAGTCTAGTAAACCAGTGTCCATTCTCAGTTCCCCACAGCTCCCCAGGTTGGTGGGTGCTGTGGGTCACTCTCTGCACAGCCCCTCCCACCACCTCCGCCTCACGCTGAGCAGATCTATTAAAGCCTTAAGTTTCTATAAATTCTGCACAGGATGGTGCAGTCAACTCAATAGCAAGTTTCTCCAAGTCCATCCTTCTCCTTCTCTGGATATATTCTGCCCTTCTGTATTTCCCAACTGTGAGAATTGGCTTTTTCTTGGGAAAAGCTAACACTTCAGTTCAGTGTTCTGTATGTTGAAGCTGTGTCGGGTGCTGGGTGGAGGCATATTGTTCTGTAACTTGTACCTCCTTTGAAAATTTGGGAAAGTGGGACACTGGAAAGACTCATGGTTGGATTAATTGACATCTGGGCTTATGGTTGAGGTCATAGAAGGGACCACACTTAACCCAGTGAAAGGTCTCCCAGGTCCTGAAGGAAGAGCCCTGCTTACATCTAGGACTCCTTCAGGGATCTCGCTGGTGGAGACTTCATAGGAAGAAACTAGGGAGAAGGATTTTTTTTTTCCTGGTGCGGGGTATCAAATCTGGGCCTCAGGTGTGTAAGGCGCGTGCTCTACCACTGAGCTACATGCCCAGCCCCAGAGAGGAGTTTTAAAATGTTCAGTTTCACTTAGGACACTTTCCAGTGTCCCATTTTTCCAAATTTTCAAGGGGGGGTACAAGTTACAGAACAATTTCACTTAGTAGGAGCTAAGCACCTGGTGGATGCTCCTCCTTCTCCTTCCCCCGAGGTGGTCTGTCCATGGCTCCTTGGATGTGCACAGTAGGGTGGTTCTTCTTTCTCTCAAATTGTTTCAGGTAAACTTGGGTGGTGCCTGCATCAGCTACGGACAGAGCTGGTGGTCATGGCACCGTGCACCTGAGTTCTCTAGAAAACCCCACGGGGAGGACCAGTGATTGGCAGGGGTTCCCAGGTCCTCAGTCACTAAACTTCGACACCTGTTAATTTCTAATACTCTGCTCAAGAGCCCAGACCTTAGCAAAGGTCTTTCATGCTCTGTCCCCGGCTGACCAGGCCACTTTATCTCCTCTGCATTGCTGCTGGCCACAGGAGCCTCTGAGCACTTGTGCCCCTCTCCCAAGGCTCTTTAAAGATGCTCTGCCCTTTAACCTGCTGTTTCTTCCTCCTGGAACGTCTTTATCCCTATTATTTATTATTTATTTTTGACTGGGGAAAACCCCTTGTCTCCTTCCAGCTCAGCTCCTTCCTGCAGGTCAGCATTAGGAAACATCTGTAACGCAGGAGGCGGCCTGAGTGGGGCTTGTCTCTCAGTGTCTCTTGTGCAGTTTCATCTATGCACATGGCTGGAGGTCAGGGACCCTGTCACCTTCATTTGTGTGACCCTCAGTGCTACCATCAAATGCTCAACAAATATCTGCTGAGGGATTGACTGTGTCTCAAGCACACACGGGGGGCACTCTCAGGGTGAAGGGCAGTCCAGGGAGGAGCCTGGGGTGAGGAGGAATGTGCCGGCTCCCCATTAGACAGCATCCTTGAAACCTGTTGCTGTGCTTCCAAATAAAGCTTAGGGGAGCAGGAGCTGTCTCTGAGCCAGCCCCTCGGGAGGACCCCGGGCCTGCCTGCCGGTCTTTTCCATGCTCTGACCCTGAGGAGATGGTTGGAGCCTCCTCTCCTCGGCTGCCAGCCTGTGCCTCTCCTCAGCTGCCAGCCTGCTCTCCCGGGCTGGAGGAGGCAGTGCCTACCAGGCTGTAAGGCGGCAGGCTTCCACCAGAGGCTGCTGCTGCCCCATTCTGAGGCCAGCTCCCTTTCATCCAGGAGACCTGCCCCCACAGCCCACTGCCCTTTCCTGTTGTCAGGAGGCAGTGCATCGTTTACTATCTGCCCGGGGGTATGTGGGGCCGGGCTCCTCCAACGTGTGGATCTGTGATCTCTGTTTTTGGGGAAGAGGTCAAGTTCCAGCAGCTCCTTAAGTGGGAGAGGAAGAAGGACTGCAGGTGCCACTCATCGGTGGCCTCTCACCATCCTAATTCAGGGGCTGCAAGGCGGGTTTAGGTCCTGGCCCCCAAGGAGGACATTCCCTTAGATACAACGCACTCAGGGCACTGCGGATGCCCCGGGAAGGACCAGTGGTTCTGCTGATATGGAATCTGTATGAAGGAGACAGAAAATACACACATTGGCCCAGGCCTCCAGCCAGCTGCGACTGAGGACTCCCGAGTGTCCCCTTCAAGCTTCAGGAGGGCTGCTTGGTTGACTCCAGGCTTCTTGCTTTTTGCCACTGTCCTCCCCTTGCTGGTCCCTGTTGGCCAGTTGTGAGACCCTCCTGGAGGGCTGGGGTCACATTTCTTCCTAAGCCCAGGTTGTGACATCATGCTTTCCTCAGAGGGGACAGGTTGGCCAGCTGGGTGCGGGGGTCGCTGTAAGTCTATCTGAACGTCTGTCTCACTGTGTCCTCGCATTGCCCACCTCCAGCCCCAGACGGTTGGAACCCAAGACATAAATCACCCACTGCTGGTGTGTGCCTTCCCTGGACAGGACCCCATGATGGATCTCTCTTGCTTCTAGAATCCAAACTCCTGCCTGGCTTTCAGGATACTTCATCTTCTTCTCCTGTTTTCAGATTCAGCCAACTGTATCTCTCCTCTGCCTCCCAGTGTAGTCGATTCTGCTCTTCTCCTGAATCTCTCACTGCTGAAAAAACTCCCAGAGCCCAAAACAAAACAAAGTCAAAACCTGCAGCAACGCACCAGGCCCATTTTTATGTGCTGATCTTGAATTTCACCCTGCGTTTGCTTCTCTAGTCCGAGGCTGCTCCATGTTTGAGTCAGCATTCAAATCCCACCTCCCGGACAATTTGAATCCTCAGTGACATCTTTCATGATGGCCCAGAGCACTTTTGTCTGCACCAGACATGTTGGCACGGAATTATGTTTGAGATGCCGCTGTCGAATTGTTTTATCCTCATTTATCCAATTGTTCAGTAATCATGCATCAAGCGCTTGTTATTATGTTCCAGGTGTTGGGCTCATTCGTTAGTCTGAGAGTCATCCCCGACAGCTTTCTCTCACCCTGTGACCTAGCTATCAACCGGGCTGAGAGATGCTTCCAAAATATATGCCGTGCCTGGCCACTTCTCCACCTCTCTGCTTTTCTTGCCCTGCCCCTCCCCCACCATCTCCTGCTGGGACTCTGAGATCACCTCCTTTCTGTTCTTGCCCCATTGCCAACCACTCTCCACCTGGACCACTTTCTAAAGGGAGAAAATCACATCCTGGGCGTTAGTCACCTTGGTTAAACCCTCCAGAGGTGTTCTGTTGTACTTAGGGTCAAGCAGAAACGGGAATAGAAAATAAAACAGAAACCAACCAGCTTGGCTTCTGAGGTCACTTAGAAGTGTCACTTAGTGACACTTTCCCTGTCAGTCACCAGGGTCAGGCTCCCTGGCCTTCTTTCCACTGCGGCAGCAACCAGTTCATTCAAGCCTTTGAATCTTTGTGCTGCTCTTTCTTCCTGGGCGGCTCTTTCCAAATGTCCATGACCATAAACCTTCATCCTCACTCTAAGTCTAAGTCCCTGACTTTGACAAGCCTCCCTTGACCATATACTCAATGTTACCTTTTGGTCAATCTCTCTCCTGTTATTTTGTTTCATCTTTATGTCCCTTGTCTTGTTCCTTTGTTTATTTTATGACTCTCTGTCCCCTCTGGATGTTCCAGGACAGCTGGGGACCTGGTTCTGTTTGTAGCTGCCTGCCAGAGTCTAAAACAGTACCTGGCAGAGAGAAGAGTCGATGTTTGCATGAACATGAATGAATGATTAAATGATTGTGTGAATAAATCCAAGATGAATGAACACAGTCCCTGCCTTCAAATACTTCATAGAAAACTGATAAAGGAGAGATTAATAAACATTTCCAACCAAGGAAACAAAAGCTCTAATAGAGACAGGCATAAAAGCATTATTTGAACACAGAAGAGGGAATAATTAATTTTGCCTCATATAAATGAGTCTTATCTCTTTGCTTATATGGTAAGCTCCTTTAGGACAAACAGCATCTTATTACTTTTATTCCCCATTGCTGTGGTTTCTAAATGCCAGTCCCTGGGTAGGCTGGGGAAAAAAAAAATCTCCTGGAGAGCTTAAAAAATATACAAAGATTTCTGATTCTGATTCTTGGGTCTGAAGTGGAGCCCTAGGATCTGTCTTCAATCGTTTCCTGGGTGTTTCTGAAGCACTGTGGCTTGGGAGCTTCAGGACCACCCCATGTAACACAGCCTGGGCACGTGTCGAGCGCCCTGTAGGCCTGACTGGTCTCCAATAAATCCATCTCTGTCCACTCCATCCTTTCTCTGTCCAGCTCCAGCTGAGCCCAGAGTAAATGACTGTGTGTGTCGGAGGCTCCCGCCACCGGAGAGGATGTGGGAGACATGAGCAATCATTCCTTTTCCCTAGCATGACGGCTTTAGTGCCACTCATATCTCTTCACAGGGATGGTTATTACCTGCCTTATGGGTCATTTTATTTTTTTAACCGAACAGCACACCGGCATTCCCCTATTAGTCCCACCCCTTGTGAATCGTCTCATGGCTGCCGAGAGCCCCGGGAAAGCCATCTCCAAGCCCAAGGATGGCTCACAGGCCCCGGGCCCTGAGGGGAAGGGCGTGGGGAAGTGTGCATGTTTGTACCCGGAAAGAGAAATGCCCAACTTGGGCCACAGGAAAAGACAGGCTTGACCCACAAAGGAACTGGTGACATTCTCTGGAGGCCTGGAATCAGTAGGCTGGCAGGAGAGACCACTTCTCTCTGGCATCAGAAAGTCTCTGGGGACCTTTGGCCCACTGTGTCTGGCATCAGGAAGTCTCTGGGGACCTTATGTTGTCCTCGGGCAGGACCCTATCTAAGAAGAGCTGGAAAGCCAGTGACGGTCAAGCTGAATGCCGTTGGTTCCAGAACCAGCAGGAGAGGCTTAGGGGTGGCCTTATTTTGAAAGGTGAACAAAAGGCCTTCTCTAGAAACCGTATTTTACAGGGAGTCTAGTTTTTTCTTGGATTGTATCTTAGTTAGGGACAGACTAGGGTTCGGATGAAGAGTTTCTGGAGAAGTTACCAGGGGGCCCCCCACCACCCCTGCCACCTGCCCACGCCTCTCCCTGATGTCACCTTTGCTCTTTGGGCTTACTCTTGGAAAATGATGTCTGCCCACATCTCCTCTCTCACCTCTCTTCTTCCTCCCTCCTTTTCTTCTCTTTCTCCTGTGGACTGAGATCACCCACGTGCAACAGCGCTCAGCCGGCTGTGTCGGAGGCCTCTGGCTGCAGAGGTGCAGCCTGTGTGTACCCCATGGGCTTTACATCAACTGTTTGGCACGTGAGAGGAAAAGGAAGGGAGGACGGGGCTTCAGAGAGGGTAGCTTCATCCAAGCTCCGGGACTGCGGCTCCTGTGCTTCCTCAGAGGGGACGCCCAGTCCTGCCCGCATCTCCCTTCTTGTCTGCAGCAGGTTTCGGAGTGGACGGTTAGCCAAGACGGTGTGTAGAAATAGCAGGTTAGGAGGGACAGAGGTTTCCAGGAGCAGTGGGAGCTGTGGTGGAGACACCAGGGGCTCATGGTGCCCAGTGAAGGGCGTGGGGGCCTGGGAGCCAGAACACCCGGTTCACACTGTTACCCTACCACTCACTCCCTGGGTGGCCTTGGATGGGTCTCCGAGACTCAGTTTCTTCATCTGTAAATGGCAATAATAACAACCCCCAATACTCCAGATTTCTTATCAAAGGAGGAACACGTGTCAGGGCACTTTTTCTTATTTTTACCCATCTGTTCGGTACAAAAACAATAAACTTGTTTACAAATCAACCATAAATAAAACAAATAAAGGGCCAATTTATCTTTTTCAATATAATAGAGCTTCCACTCATACACTACTGGTGGGACTGAAAATTGGTGAAGCCAATATGGAAAGCAGTATGGAGATTCCTTAGAAAACTTGGAATGGAACCACCATTGACCCAGCTATTCCACTCCTTGGTCTATACCCAAAGGATTTAAAATCAACATACTACAATGATGCAGCCACATCAATGTTTATAGCAGCTCAATTCACAATAGCTAAACTGTAGAAGCAACCTAGATGCCCTGCAATAGATGAATGGATAAAGAAACTTTATATATACACAATGGAATATTACTCAGCATTAAAAAAGAATAAAATTATGGCATTGGCTGGTAAATGGATGGAGTTGGAGAATATCATGCTAAGTGAGGTAAGGCAATCCCCCCAAACCAAAGGCCTAATGTTCTCTCTGGTAAGTGGATGCTGATCCATAATGATGGGGGGCGTGGGAAAAATAGAGGAACTTTGGGCAAAGGGGAGGAAGGGGTGGGGAGGGGGTATATGGGGGCAGGAAAGATGGTGGAATGAGATGGACATCATTACCCTAGGTACATGTATGAGTGCACATTTAATGCCATGCTACATTGTATACAACCAGAGAAATGAAAGTTGTGCTTCAATTGTGTGCAATGAATCAAAATGTGTTTTGCTGTCATATATACCTAATTAAAATAAATAAGTAAGTAAGTAAGTAAATAAATAAATATAATAGTGCTTAGCAAGCCTTTCCAGAGTACAAATGTAGGGAATCAAAAGCAAGAACAGAGTGCATTGTGCCCCCACAGTTCCCAGGGACTCATAAAAACTCAGGAAAACACCCTGTTTTCTCCATGTAAAAACAACCAGACAAACAGACAAAAATTGTGAGAAAAGGTTAAATGGTGTGCACCATATTTTTGTTTACTAAGGCAAGGAGCCCTACAGTGCTTTTTATAGCGTTCCATGGAAGTTATAAAAATAGGCTAAGGCGGTAACTCAGTGGTGGAATGTTTGCCTAGATGCAGAAAGCCATGGGTTCAGTCTCTAGCATTGGAGAGAGATGGAGGGAGGGATGGAGAGAGGGAGGGAGGGGGAGAGACAGAGAGAGAGAGAAAGAGAGGGAGAGATTTTAGCACTGGAAGAAGAGCTTCAGAAAATTCGCTTAGGTGGAAGGCTCACTCCTATGTGTCCCAAGGCTGTTGGGGTCACCCTGCTGAGAAGTTAGGCTCACTCATGTGCCCCTCCTGCACCCCAAGGCTGTTGGGGTCACCCTGCTGAGAAGTGAATCCCTTGCAGGTATGCAGAGCAGATAAAGAAGGCAACTGGCAAAGTTGTTCTTCTCCGTTTCCTTTATTATCTTGCACAAATTTGTCTTACTGCTTGATATGTATCCATTTCTGTTTCTTTATGGAAAGATTTGTACCCTTCTGTCCCCAAGACTGTCATCAATTTTAGCATCAGCTGTATTAGCTCAACAATTTGGCCTTCTCTGTCTGCCTCTTTGGCTCTTCGTCTCTCCTCCCAGGTAGATGCTGTTTTCTCAGTCCACTCTGTCCAGCTTGGAGGTAGGGAGCTCATTCTGTCTCCACGGGCGGGTAGGTCTGGGGTAATCCCTTCATTTCTGATAGTCACAGTTACATGATGGAAATTCTCTTGGATCCAGAAGCCAGAGTCCCAGATTCCAGATTCGTGGGTTTTTATTTTTATTTTTTTGGGGGGGGTGGGTCTTTCACTTCACTCTGGGCCTCCGATTTCTAGTCAGGCTCAAAGTTCCATCTTCATTTCTGTAGCTGGGTTCCTAGGCCTTTTTGAGACATAGATCCAGCCCAAGTGTGGGCCCCAGGAGAGGGGCCATTTCCTCTTCGGGGGGCTCACTCATCCATCTGTCTGTGGTCTCAGGCTAGAAAATACAGAAGGGTTGGTACTCTGAAGGACCCAAAGGTGTGAAAATTAGGACACTTTTCATCAAGAAGATAGGCTTAAATTAGCCTCAGTTTGAGAAACCATAACACTATATAATTTGAGCTAAAAGGTTTCCAGGGAGCTTTTAAAAATTTCGGCTTCTTTTTGTTTGTTTGTTATAGAAACAATCTGCAACCTGGTAAAAATAAATTCCAACAGCATTTGGTGGTATAAAGTGAGAAGGAAAAATTTCCTCTGACCCCACCCTCAGTGCCTCCCTAAGGAATCCTCTGCAAAGAGTTTCTTACGTGTTTGTTGAGGAATTGTCTCTGTGTTGCCACACATTCATACCTACCCTTGCAGCAATGCCCCTCCTCGTATACTTCAGCACATGCAGACACAAAAGGGGGATTTTACAAAATTTGCATCATGCCTTTTGTGATTAATGATATATATTTTGGATCTTCCACAGCAACACACCAGTCTGTTCCAGCATTCCCCATGGGACAGGAGGTGACCTCAACAAGCAGTGGCCACCCAGGTTATTTCAAGCTTGTTATTGCCACTGACAATGCCTTTTCAGAGAGCCTGTGATTCAGTGTTTTCTATGGTTTGATCCTTGGAACACAACCCTTTAGAGACACTCAACAAAACAGGCTGAGAGGGCAAACAAACATGGAAACCACTGTTTCAGATTTCCCTTTCCAAGAAATGGCTTATCAAGGATTCCTGGAATTAATTTAGTCAGAAAACCTGAAAACCCAGTGTTCCTCAAACTTGTTTGTCACCATTTCACTCTTTGAAAACATCATGGCACATCACCGGCGTACGTCTTGCAGTTCACTTTGAACACTGTAGATGGCAGCACTGTGGGGAAGACATCTTGGAAATACCTGAGTCAGGCCTGTGCTCCTGCAAGGAAGGGTAAGGAGCTAACTGTCAGAGGCAGGATCAGGAGTCTGACTGGGGCATGTGCTTTTTCCTCCATGGGAAGAAATCCCATCTGCTCAAGGAACCCCCTTCCCAGGCCATGAAAGTTTACCCCAGAGTTCAGTAAGTCAGGCAAGAAACCTGTGTCATAAAACGAACCTGATGTGATCTAGGTTAGACACCAGTTTTAAACATACAATCTCAGTCCTTATTAAGTACAATCTCAGTCCTTATTAAGTAAAGGTTGGTCAGTTAATTGGTTTGTAACTAGATTCACATTCACTGCCCATCAAGTGTCATTTCTGTGATGCTTTAGCATCTTAGCAGCAGTTTCCCAACGGGCCAAAACCCCACCACAGTGCTGTTGTCCTGCTTGAGAGAAGGCAGACGTGTGGCTCTGGGGGTGGAGAGAGGGTCGTGTTGGAGAGGAACTATTTGACTTTCTCCTTCAGAGCCACTAAAAAATTGAGATGGGAAAGACATGTGGCACCTGAAACCAACCTCAGCTCATTCTGGTGGGTAATTTGGAAAGTGTAGAAAACTTTTTAAAACAAACTCATGTATAAAAATATGTATGTTCATATATACATATATATATAATGGTAAGAACTGTATATATTTAGGGATACAGTGTGATATTTAATACATGTATGTGATATGTAATGATCAGATCAGGATTCTTGACATATTTATTATCTCAAAAATGTATTATTTATTTTTGTTGGAAATATTCAAAACCCTCTCTAATAGTTGTTTTGAAATGTACTGGAGTCAACCATACCTATCGACTGTGCTCTAGAACAGGAGAAGTTATGCCTTCTGTCCACCGTACCCCTGTGCCTGTTAACCATACCCTGTGCACCCCTCCTTCTTCCCTTCCCAGTCTCTGGCAACCATTATTTGACTCTCTACTTCTGTGACATCGAGGTTTCGGCTTCCACATTTAAGAGTGGAATACTGTAAACAGCAGAGCTCTGAGCTATTTGCTTTTCGGTGCCTGTTTCACTTAACATAACATCGGCCAGGCGCATCCATGTTGGGCCAAATGACAAGATTCCATTCTTGTTTATGGCTGAACATGCCATTGTGCCTACATGCCACATTTTCTTCATTCACCCATCCATTGATGGACATCTCGGTTGATTCCATGGCTTGGCTGTTGTGAATAGTGTGGCGATAAAGATGGGAGGACATCTTTGACAAGCTGATTTGGATATATTCCCTGTGGTGGAATTACTGGACAGATGGTAGAACAAACCCTTAATCCCACTCAAGTGGTCGATTTGTGCAGATCAGTTCCAGGGCCTCCTGGTGGAGCCGAGGAAGGAAGAAGGAAGAAGCTACTCTGGTCTGGGAATTGTCCTTGGAGCATTTGGGGACACAGCCACATTTAAACATCACCACTCTTTAAAGGAGTGCTTATCCTCAGTTGAGGGAAAAGGAAATTGAGGACACAGAGATGAAATGACTTTATTAGGGCCACACCGAGCTGCATCTAAGGGTGTGGAGTGGGGTGAACACGAGGAATGAGCTCTGTTCAGACTTGACCCAGGCCTTTGGAGCTGCGGGACACTAGAGAGCTTACTCGACTAAACTACACTGACGTGTCTTCAGCTGTAAGACAAAGAAAAGAAAAGCTGTCTCTTCATGCTGTTTGGACATATCAAAACAGGGTTAGAGAGCGGGTGCAGCCTGGTCCTGGTGTATGATTTTTGTCCATTATTTTTGCCCGCTGGGTCACGTTGGCTGTTTCCATTTCTGGTGCCCTCCACAGTTGTATGTCAAGGCTGTGCCATTCATCTGGCTATCAGATGCCACCGGGGATCTTGGTGGGCTTTTCCTGTCCATGCATTGAGTGGCTCAAACCAGACAGTATTTGCTGGGTGAAGGGCCTCATACGCACTGGTTAGTGACCGTTTGCCCCTTCTCCTCCATTGCTGGTGCTTCTTTGTCCCCCCCTCACACTGCTTGTATGTGGCCTGGCCATGGGAGCTCAGCTGATATCCAAGGACAGTGAGGTGACCCCCCAAATCATTCACCCTCCATTCCCCTTGTGGCTAAGACACCATCTTTTCCCTGCACCCAGCTCTGAGGTTTGACCGCTGGGGTCTCCAGCTTTTCCTTGGTCCTGCCTTTCATGGGTTGGCACCTCATGAGGTGACCTGGCACTCCTTCCAGGGATGGTGGCACTCACTGCCCTCATAATTTCTCCCATCTTTTTTTCCTGTATTGATAGCTGTGGGATGCTGGGTTGCCATGACAACTGATTGATTAGCATCCAATTCCCGGACCAGGAAACATGCAGCCATAAAGAATTACAAATGATGCCTGATTGTCTGCTGCCAATAGCCTGATTGCTGCCATTTTCTGGCAGGTAGCTCAGCCCTGACAGGAAACCCTGCGCTGTGCAATTATTGCGACGTGATTGATGCATCGCTATAGTTACAGTCGGCACAGTGTTTCCAACTTGGGAGTTTTTTTTTTTTTTTAAAGAAAAATTCTCCCCCTTTCAGATGGAAATGCTCATGTGGAAAGATGATGTAGCAAGTGGAGGAGGGAAGTGGGGCTGGCAGTGTGGACTCAGCAGGAGCCCAGTGGGGCTTCAGGGGCAGTGAAGGGGGAGGGGACCAACGTGGAGGCATATGGCTGGAATGGGAAAAAGGGATGTCCTTCCACTATGTTGCCCGCCCCTCCAACTCTGGGGCCTCACCACGCACTGAAAGATGGTTCCGGAATCACTTCCAAATGAGAAGTCTGAAAAGTAGGGTGTGGGGGGTGCAGGATGAGAACAAAAAAATAACTAGGCCACAGGTGGTGTGCTGCTTGGGCCAATTACCCACGCAGCTCTCTAGGGCTTAAATCATTTGTGATGGCCAAAGAGCAGGCACCTGGGCCAGAAGTGGATAAGGGAAAGAGGCCATGGCGCCAGGTAGTGGGGGTTAGAGAGTGGGCCGGAAGCAGGATCCAGGGGGCCACGCGGCTGGTGCTCAGAGGCTTTGGGTAAGAGAGACCTTTTCCTTTGACCCAGAGCAGAGCCGTTCTCTGTTCCTCCATTGGATACCGCGTATTTCTCAGGCTGGTAGAGAGGCATAGAGAATAAACATATCTGAGGGTTAGGGCTAAACTCAGTGCTACAGAAGTTCCTATTTACTGTCAAAGTCGGCTGTTACTGAGAGAGTTACTGTCCCCAGGCATCCTCCAAATCAGGTCCACTGTGCAGTGATACCCAAGTCATTATGCTCCTAGCAATTCTTCCCCTCCGGGGAGAGTGGCCCTCTCCCTGCAGTCTTCTTTTAAAAAGCAAATGCTCCTAGAATGAACCTGTTTAGAGACTTGAATCTAAATGTGAATATGTTTTTTTGTACTTACCTTAAAATCACCTGAATGCTTGCTATCATAACATTTATTTTTTTTTAAATTTTCATATGCATTTATTCTTACTCCTTGAGAGTAAGGACTGAAGCATTAATTCTGGCAAATAATGGAACTGTAATAAGTTACTGTTGCATGAGCCAGTGAATGCAAAATAGATACAAGGAAGGGCAGCCACAAAACATGTGGTAGGAATTAGAAACAGCAGGGTCTGATGTGGTCCAAGCTACAGTGGGAAACGCTGAAGATCAGTATTAGTCAAAATAAGGGAAGTCAGGACCTAGGCTTCCGAAGGAGGTCGGGTTAAGGGCACAGGAAGACAGGATTTGAAACCTAGGCAGGAGAGTATCTTAGGTGCCTGGCATTTTTAACCTTCATTATCAGAACCACAGCAAAGGAGAGCTTTCTGTGGACATGGGCCTTTTGTCTTGGCTGCTATGAGTGTTACTTGCCTAGAGTATAGATCTACCTATCAGAAAAACATTAACATCTGTAATTGAACCCCAATAGCCCAACGTTGTTTTTTCAGAGAAAGAAGTAGTTTGTTTTAATTTTTTTTTTTTTTGTGGTACTGTGGATTGAATTTAGGGCCTCACACATGCTAGGCACGCACTCTACAGCTGAGCTACACCTCCAGCCCTTTTTATTTTATTTTGAGACAGGGTTTTGCTAAGTTGCCAAGGCTGACCTCTAACTTGTAATCCTTCTGCCTTAGCCTCCTGAGCAGTTGGGATTAGAGGTGAGTACCACAGAGACCAGCTAAACTTTTAAATTTACTATTTGTCCTATTATACTATAAGTATACCAAGGGCAAGGACTGTGTCCACTCTGTATGGAATGTATGCTTAGCACAAAGCACTTACTGTATCATTGTTGAATTTAATAAATTAGGACTGAACTCTATCTTTAGGGCTGTGGAATAAGAACTGAGGAGGATTTGGGCAGATGGGAAGTACCTGTCCTCAGGAAACAGGATGCATACAGTCCTAACTCCAAGCCACAATTACACGCCTTGTCAGTGGAGGAACCTCAGACAGGCTATGGATCCTTTCTTTCTCCACCTGTGAAATGGGGGTATTTAGAAAGATAAGGGATGGCAGGAACAGCGTACCACACACACTAAATGCCAGTAGGTATTAAATACTATTGTTGTGATATTTAATTTGTGGCCCAGAAGTTGCATGCTTTTTACATAAAAATACACAAAACCAGCATAAACAACCACTCGAATCGGCAGCAAATCTTGCAGGGGGCTATGGTCCGCCAACTAGCAGATGCAAGGGGTGGGGGGAGGGGGGTGCTCCTGTTTGGATTTACTTGAAATACCTCCAGCTAATGTCTTGCTGGTTGTTGAACAGCAGCTATAAAATACTTATGTTCTGGCCTGAATGTAGCTATAAGTCCATTTGTATTTAGGAGATCAAGTATGTCCACATTTGTAGGAACATTTAAAGTCATCCAAACCCATCAGGATTGGTGTCCCTGACTTCAGATTACCCAGGCAGATAAAAGCTCGTTCCCATGGGAACCAGTTTTGCTTCCCCTTCCATCTAATTAGAATCCATTTACCCAGGCCCAAATGGTTTCTAAGTACCTTCCAGTGAGTTCTTCGCTGAGTGTTCCAGCCCCAGCACCGGCCCAGGCAACTTACCGTGTACCACATCATTCAACTTCTGTCAAGTGAATCCACCCCTGAGTTTGCAGGGACTAATTCTTTGTTTATTTGGCTCATTTGTAGTTCAGACTAGAAAGGATCGGTTTCCACAGAGTATACTCTATGCAACTTGTAATAGCCAACGTTCTTCAAACAGCCTTTCTGAGGAGCCATAGTCTTTCAGTCTACTTCATATTGCTATAACAAAATAAATGAGCCTGGGTACTTTACAAAGAAAAGAGGTTTATTTATCTTGTGAATCTGGAGATTTGAGGGCAGGATGCCAGCATCTCTTCAGCTCTGTCAGCTCTGGTGAGGGGCATCAGAAATGTGAGATAAAGAGAGAGGGGGAGAAGGAGAACGTCAGAGAGGTCTCTTCATCCTCTTTTTATAAAAACCTTCTCTTACAGGAACTTACCCACCTATGAGATCAGCAGAATTTCCTTAGGGGGACGGAGCTCCATGACCTAGCTGCCTTCCACTAGGCCCCACGCTCAAAGGCTCCACCACCTCAAAACCATCTCACACCAGAACCCCATCGTAAGAGTTCTGGTCTGTATTTTTCTCACCATTTTCCAGTTGGTGTTTGAATACCTCCAGACACTGCCTAGATGCCTCAGTTCATGTCCCAGCCCGTGAGCCTCTGGGGGACCCACGCAGCGATATCCCAACAGGAGCTGCACTCAGTGAACTTTCTAGAGGACAAAGTAGCTGAGAGACAGGGGCCAAGATGGAGATACCAAGCACGGTTCACCTCCTGCCTCTGGGGTCGAAGCATCCCTCTTAGGAACTTTGGCCCCTCAGCCCCGCTGTATTTCAACACCACCGTTCAGCATCCTGCCTGTCGTCTGCTAAGGCCACCTGGCTTCCTTGGGCACCTGCGGGCTCTGGCCTTCGGGGCTCTGCTCAGAGAATTGAGGCAGAGGAACTTTCTCAACTCAAAGCAGCTGCTGTTTAGCCTGGGATCATGGTCATCCTCACTGCTCCCTGGTCTCAGGGAGAGTCCTCTGCTCAGCCTCCCAGGCCTTCCCAGGGCTGGGCAGATGCCGGGGACGTTGGCTGGGCTGCACAGAAGAAGGGTGTTCGCGCTCAGCCTTGTGACTCAGAACCGAATACCTGCAGACCAGAGCGTCACTGTGGGTCCCTTTCTTCCCACAGGGTTGGGCTTCAGCACTGGCTTCTGTCTCCTCCATTTTCATTTGGAGACCCCCCCCCCCCCCCCCCCCCCGCGGCTTCCAGGAGCCCCGCAGCTGCCCCTGTCGTCCTCTGTCTCTTTCTGCTCATTGCACCAGTGGATGGCAGAGCACCTGGGCCTCCCTGGCAGGCGTCGGGGTGTACCCATGGTGTGGGCGCTCCCTGTGGCCAGGTTTCTGCCACCTGCTCTGCTTGGAGGAGACAGATAAGGGCAGGAGGTGAGGAGGCCCCCGCCAGCTGGCACCCGGGCCTGGCGACATGCTGGTGGCTGGGCATGCTGCAGTCTTCAGCCTGGGTCTCCGCTGGCACGAGTTGGTGCAGGGAATGGCCAGGTCTTGGCAGAGGGCGAGGGAGCCCAGATGGGGAAGGAAGTCTGGGGGGTTAATGGACTCGATGCAGGCTTCCTTGACGGGCGCTGGGGGTCCTGTCAACATGGCTCCCCGAGCTCTTTGGCAGAGGCCCCAGGGAGGGGAGTGGTCGACTTCCTGTGGACAGCCACAGTGACCCAGTGCACGGTGGTTATTTATTTGCACAACCGTCTTACAATTCGAGGCTTCCAGAGACAGAAATCGACTCTTTCTCCCTCGCTGTGCCCCCAGAGTTTAGCCAGAGCCTGGCCGTGAATCGGGATGCCGTAACTTTTGTCCAACTGAATGCAAATGGAAGAGATGGGGGAGGCAGAGGGAGACACCTGTGTGCCCCAGACAGACAACAGCTGGGAGCCGCTTTCCACAACTCTGTTAAATATTTTCTCAGCAATTGCTCAGGGAAGAGATTGAAGGCTGAGCGAGTAAAGAGTGCTAAACAGGATCCTCACGTTTTCCTTCTCTGTCGGGTAAACAGCAAATCTACAGGTGAGCAGAGCACATTCAAAAGAGGCGCTGTTCCTTTTTTTGGGGGGTGGGTACCAGAGATTGAACTCAGGGACACTGAGTTAACATCCCCAGCCCTTTTTTGTATTTTGTTTAGAGACAGGGTCTCCCTGAGTTGCTTAGTTCCTCGCTTTTGCTGAGGCTGGCTTTGAACTCGCAATCCTCCTGCCTCAGCCTCCCGAGCCGCTGGATTACAGGCATATGTCACTGTACCTGGCTCCGTAGGGGCATTCGAGCTCTCACTTGATATTTAACTGTGCCCTTGGGTGAGGGCAAGGGAGTCTCAACCTGGAGGTGTCACCCTAGGAGTCCTGGTCTGTGTTTCTGGTTGTTTTCCAGAGATGGTTGAATTCCTCTTGGATCAGCACTCCAGTGCAGCAATGTGTTATCTTTGGAGATGGGGTTAAGTCAAGGACTGCTGATGGTGTTCTGTGGTGTTTAAAAATATATGACAACATCTTTAAGAGCTGCTTTAAAGAGGAGGATGGCAAATGATTCTCTACGATAAGACTAACAAAATAGGTTTTATTTTTGCGTATCCTGAAGATTGGCCATAAACGTACATATTTCATGTCACTGTCATCAGTGTGAATGGAACATCTGACATTCCACTTTATTCCCTTCACACGACATCTATATTTCTCTGTATTATTCCATTCTTATCTTTTAAATAGTTGCATAATATTTCATGGAATAGAATAATAAACTCCTTATATTATTTAGATTTTTTTTTGTGTGTATCTAGCTCTTTTTCCTTGTTTAAATTATTTCTTCTTCCCCAGCTTTATTAAGGTATGATTGATAAATAAAAATGCTTTATATTTAAGGTAGAGAGTGCAATGATTTGATATGTATATGCATTTGGGAATTTTTACAGCATTCAAGCTAATTAGCATATCTCCCACTTCACACAGTACCTGCCCCAGCTTTGTGGTGAGGATATGTAAGATCTACTGCTCTCTTAGCAAATTGTGACTACCCAATGTGTTATTCTTAATGACAGTCGCCTGTCATTAAGATATGAGTCGTATCTCCAGAACTCATAACTGAAAATCTGTACTCTTTGATCAACATCTTCCCATCTTCCTTTTTATGGGGACCACTATTCTACTTTCTGCTTTTATGAATTCAACTTTTAAAAAAATTTATATACAAGTGACATCATGCAGTATTTATCTTCCTGTTCTGGCTGATTTTATTCAGTATTATGTCCTCTGGACTCTTCCAGTTTGCTGCAAATGGAAGAACGCTCTTCTTTTTTTAATGGCTGAATGGTATTCCACTGTATGTGCCTTTTTTTTTTTTTTGGTATCAGGAATTGAACCCAGGAGTGTTTAACCACGGGGCTACATTCCCAGCCCTTTTTATTTTATTTTTTATTTTGAAAGAGAGAGTCTAGCTAAGTTGCTAGGGCCTTGCTAAGTCGCTGAGGCTGGCTTTGAACTTGTGATACTCCTTCCTCAGCCTCCTGAGTTGCTGGGATTACAGGCCTGTGCCACCATGCCTGGCTCCACTGTATGTGTCTATGTATCACATGTTCCTTATCAATCATCTGGCAATGGGACCCTAAGTTGTGCATAGTATGTACGTGTTATGAATAGCGCTGTAAGGAAAAGGATGCGGATATCTCTTCGGCATACTGATTTCCTTTCCTTTGTTTGTTTAGTACTCAGAAGTGAAATTGCTGGATCGTACAGTAGCTTTATTTTATTCCATTTTGCCGAACTTCCAAATTGTTTTCCATAGTGACTACTAATTTATATTCCTACCAACAGTTTGTGAGGATTCCCTTTTCTCCACCTGCTTACCAACACCTGTTACCTTTTGACTCTTTTTTTTTTAAATTTATTTTTTAGTTTTCTGCGGACACAACATCTTTGTTTGTATGTGGTGCTGAGGGTTGAACCCGGGCCGCACGCATGCCAGGCGAGCTCGCTACCGCTTGAGCCACATCCCCAGCCCCCTTTTTGACTCTTTGATAATAACCATCCCAGCAGATGTGAGTTGATATGTCATTGTGGCTTTGGTTTTCATTTCCGTGATGGCTAGGTGTTCGGAACATTTTCTGCATACAGGTTTAGCCATTTATATGTCTTCTTTTGAGAACTGTCTGTTCAGTTTTTTTTGTCTTGTTTCAAAAATTGGGTTATTTTCTTATTGTGCTATATAGATTGGATACTAGCCTCTTACCATATGCCTTGTTTTATATACCATCGTTCATGGGGTTTGAAGATTTTTTTCTCATGCTGTAGGTAGCCTTTTCATTTTGTTGGTCATTTCCTCTGACGCCTAGAAACTTTTTAGATAAGGCCTCACTTGTTTATTTTGCTTTTGTTGCCTGTGGTTTTGGAATCACATCCAACACGTAATTGCCAACGTCAATGTCAAGGAGCTTTTCCTCTGATTTCTTCTAGGAGTGTCAGCCTTATGTTAAGTCTTATGTCCTCCGCTCCACTGGTACACCATTTTGAGTTATGTTTTTGTGCATGGTATAAAGGTTTGACTTCTTCTTTTGCACATGAGTATCTAAAATCCTCTACACTGTTTTTGAATAGACCGTTCTTTTCCCATTGTGTAGACTTGACACCTCTGGTAGAGTCTTTAGAATTTTCTATGTATGAGATTAAGCCCTCTGCAAACAGAGATGATGTAACTTCTTCCGTTCCAATTTGGATACCTTTCATTTATTTTTCTTGCCTAATTGCTCTGGCTAAGACTTCCAGCACTATGTCGGAAAGGAGTGGTAGGAGAGAGCATCGTTGCCTTGTTCCTGATCTTATTGGAAATGATTTCAGTCTTTATTACATTGAGATGTATTCCTTTTATAATTGGTTGAAAATTTATTATAATTCAGGGATATTAAATGATGATAGAGCATATGGTTAACAGAAGAAAGTAACAAGATCAGAGCAGAAATAAATAAAATATATGAGGAAAAAATAGGAAATGTCATCAAAACTAAGTAGTTTTTAAAACATTTTTTAAAAAATTAGTTATTTGTTTTAATTAATTATACATGACAGCAGAATGCACTTCAATTCATAGTACACAAATGGAGCACAACTTTTCATTTCTCTGGTTGTACGTGAAGTAGAGTCACATCATTCATGTCATCATGCATGTACCTAGGGTAATGATGTCTGACTCATTCCACCATCTTTCCTACCCCCCTTGCCCCCTTCCTTCCCCTCCCTCTCCTTTGCCCTGTCCAAAGTTTCTCCATTCTTCCCATGGCCCCCTCCCAATTCATTTATCAGAGAAAACATTTGGCCATTGGTTTTTTGGGATTGGCTTACCTTGCTTAGCATGATATTCTCCAACTCCATCTATTTACCTGCAAATGCCATGATTTTATTCTCTTTTTAATGCTGAGTGATATTTCATTGTGTATTCCACAGTTTCTTTATCCATTCATCTACTGAAGGGTATCTAGTTTGGTTCCACAGCTTAGCTGTTGTGAATTGTGCTGCTATAAACATTGATGTGGCTGCATCACTGTAGTATGTCATTTTTAAGTCCTTTGGGTATAAATGGAGAATGGGATAGCTGGGTCAAATGGTGGTTCCATTCCAAGTTTTCTAAGGAATCTCCATACTTAAGCAGGTGAAATTGATAAGAATTTAGCTAGACTGAAAAAGAGAGAGAAGATAAACAAATAAAATCAAGTGTAAGATGAGACATGACAATGAAGACTACAGAAATGTAAGATCATAAGAAACTTTTATGAGGGACTGGGGTTGTAGCTCAGTGGTCGAGCACTTGCCTTGCATGTGTGAGGCAATGGGTTCAATCCTCAGCACCACATTAAAAAAATAAATAAAGTTATTGTGTCCATCTACAACTAAAAAAAAATTAAAAAAAACTCTTATGAACAATTAAATGCAAATGAATTGGATAACCTAGAAGAGATAGATTGATTCCTAGGAACACACAATATCTAAAGACTGAATCACAAAGAAATAGAAAGCCTGAACAGACCAATAATAAGTAAGGAGTTAGAATCAGTAGCCAAACATCTCCCAAAAGGAAAATCCCAGGACCAGACAATTTCACAGGTGATTTCTGCCAAGCATGTAAAGGAGAATTAGCACCAACCCTTCTCAAACTCTTCTAAACATTAAAGAAGGAACACTTCCAACTTCATCTGTTAAAGTTGGCGTTATTCTGATACCAGAATCGGAGACATCTCAAGAAAAGAAAATTACTGGCCAAAATCCTTGATGAATGTAGATGCAAAAGCCCTCAAGAAAATACTAGCAAATTGAATTCAATGGCACATTAAAAAGATCATGAGCCACAATTAAGTGTAACATCTCCAGGATGCAAAGAGGTTTCAATATATGTAAATCAATAATGTAATACACCGCATTAACAGAATGAAGGGTAAAAATCATCTGATCATTGCAATAGATGCAGAAAAGCATTTGACAAAATTACTATTATTTTTATTTTAGGAATAATCTCTAGGAACAGAATGAGAGGTGGTATAATAAAGCTAGGTCACATTAGCCTATGAGAGATCATTTTGCAAATCTCTTCCCCATTCTGCATTTGGGATGCTCTCTTAAAATCAGCTTAGGTAGCTGGGTGCAGTGGCACATGTCCAGGTGAGTTCAAGGCTAGCCTCATCAACTCAGCAAGACCCTGATTTAAAATAAAAAGTCAAAAAAAGGCTGGGGATGTGGATAAGTGCTTAAAAAAAAAAGGTAGGAGTATTTACATTGCAAAAATTGACAAATGCAACAATTCAGGGACTCTTTTACTTTTTTTGCTCTTGTTTTTCTTTTTGAAGAGCTGCTTTACCACCACTGATCAAAGAGTGTAAAGGTGTTTATTATTCTTGGTATATTTTTAGCCATATTATTTTTAAAAAACTTGAGCCCACATATTTATAGGTGTCTTTACTGACTGAGGTGTAATCATAAAATACATAGATTTTTTTTTTTCCAATAGCTGCTGAATTGTTTTGTCAAAACCTTCTGGGGTTCTTTAATACACCCAAATACACATCTATAATTTTTGATCATTTATAACCCAAATGGTATTGGTTATTGAGGTTCAGTTCTTTCTATCTGGAGGCTGCCGGTTTCCAACTGAAGTTCTGCTCATTCTTCTGGTAGGTGAGCTGCGACTCCAGAGGTTTGCCACCCTCAGCAGCCACCGTTCTCTCTCCTTCCTCTTTTCTCACTCTTTGCCCTTGAGCTGGAGAAAGGGAGCAGGATCCGTGGGATTGCCCCTGGGGTGCTGGCTGTCCTCTCTGCTGGTCATACCTGGGGTCCCGCCAGGGTTCAGATAGTCTCTTTCCTTCTGTTGCCTGTTGCCATTTCCTGTGGGACACCGACTGACCACACCTGTTGAACAACCCTAATCTGACAATCTGAAATGCTTTCAAACCTGGAAGCTTCTGAGGGCTGACATGGGGCCACCAGAGGAAAACTCCACACCTGGCCTCCTGTCACAAGTGGCAGTCAGAACTCAGGTGCACTGAAAACGTGGCATACGATCACCTTCAGGCCAGGTGTATAAGGTGTACATGGGATTGGTTTTTTTTTTTTTTCTTTTGTGTGGTACTGGGGATTGAACACGGGACCTTGTGCATTCGAGGCAAGCATTCTACCAACTGAGCCATATCCCCAGTCTTAAGGTGGACATGACACAAACGAATTTCATGTTCCGACTTGGGTCCCATCCCTAAGTATCAGGTATAGGCACAGTTTCAAAATTGAAGAAAATCTGAAATCTGAAACACTTCTGGCCCCAAGGGTTTTGGGTGAGGGGTGTTCAACCTGTAGGGCTTTTCTGTGTGGTCACTGTCGATATTAATTCTTTCCTTCTTGAAACGACGAAAAACTGAGCCATGTATATGAAACCGTAGTTCTCCACACGTGGGACATCAGGCAACTGGTAACAGCGATCCTTGAGCAAAAACAGGGTGAGCTTCCTTGATGCCCAAGCCTGAGGGATTTTCCAGGTCCCCAGGAGTTGGGGATGTAGCTGGGAGTGCGGGGAGGCTGAGGAGACCAGATCAAATAGGGCAGAGCAGGGGCCCTGAAGTAGAGCAGAGGGGCTCCTCCCAGGGCCTCAGCTGAGCCCTGATCAGTGAAGACATGCAGGGAAACTACTCATGGCTGGAAATGCCTGAGAAGACTCAAATCTGTCTGGGTGAGAACGAGGACTGGGATTTTCTCTTGCCCACAACAGCCAGAATGGAAAACCTGCTAAGGGGGAGGCCTGGAGCAGAGTTCTCCAAAGGTCTGACCTAGTATTAGGGTGCTATGACTTGAGTGGGTTCCTCGAAGCTCCCTGGGTTAGAAGCGGGGTCCCCAGTGTGGCTATGTTGAGAAGTGGCGGGGCCTTTCAGAAAGGGAGGCGAGAAGGTCACTGGGGACATCACCCCCTGAAGAGGTCAATGCCATTCTCGAAGGGCCAGACTCGGTCCCGTGAGAGTGGGTCCTTGCGATAAGAGCGAGCTTAGCCCTTGCATCCTTCTTACTTCCCATCTCACCATGTGACTGCTCTCTCCTCACGAATGTCATCTTCCACGTTGTGATGTAGCCACAGACTTTCCCCAGAGATTGAACCTATGGGGCTGCCCAGTCTTGGACTTTCAGCCTCCAAAACAATGAGCTCAATGGACCTCTTTTCCTTCTAAAGCACCCAGCTTTAGGTATTCTGTTATGACAACAAAAAAATGGACTAGGACATAAGCAAAACTTGGATCTAAACTTAAAGCCTGCTCTAGTCTCACCCAGCAAAGATTAAAAGCAAGGCGAAAACTGTTTCCAATTAACTGCATCCCAGAACAAAGCTCAAGAATTTTAATTGGAATATAAAAATATCCAGTAACAACACAGTAAATGTCACAGTGTCTCACATCCAATAAAAAAATTAAAAGACATGCAAAGAAATAAGAAAATACAATTGATAATAAGAATGAAATTTGGTTTAACATTTGAAAATCAACCAGTGTGATTCACCATATTGACTAATTAAAAGGAAAAACCCATGTGATTATCTTGATGAATACAGAAAAAGCATTAATGAAATCCAGCATTTATTGCTGATTAAAAACTCTCAGGAATAAGGAACGGCATAGAATTTCCTCACCCATAAAAGGAATGTATGAAAAACCTCCAAAGATGTTACAGTTGGTGGTGGAAGATGGAATGTTTTCCTTCTAAGATCAGTTAAAAGGCTGATTCTTAACTCTGATCGCTTTTATTCAACATCTTCAGGGGAATTTAACCAAGGAAATAAGGCCATTAAAAAATAACCCCCTTATCAAAAGAAGAGGTAACCCTGCCTTATTTCATAGACAGCATCTACCAAGAAAATCCTGTGGAATCTACCAGAAAGCTAAGACAGTAATAGTGGAATACAGTAGAGAGGATAAGTAGGTAGACTTCATTTCTATATGTTATTGACAATTAGAAATGGAAATGAAACTTTTAAAATACCATTTAAATAGGATCAAAATTATGAAATACAGATAAATCTGCCAAAATTGACCTCTATGGTGAAAACTATCGAAGCCTTGGGGAGATTACACGGAGAGTGTATCGTGCCACTAGATCAGAAGACTCAATATTGTCAAGATGTTAATTTTCCCCAAATTTATCTCTAGATGTAACACAATCCCAATTAAATTCTAATAGGTCATTTATTTATTTAGTGGAAGCTAATTCTTAAATTCGTAGGGACATGCAAAAGACCTATAATGGCTAAGGTGACTCTGAAAAAAGAACAGAGTTGAAGAATGTATCATTACCTGACTTGGAGACTTACAAAGCTACCATAATCAAAACAATATGGCATGTACATCAAAGGTAGGCAAATAGATCAAAGGAGCAGAATAGAGTCTGGAATAGACCATGCAAACATGGCCAACTGATCTTTAACACAAACAAAGGCAATTTGATGGGGGAAAGATAGTCTTTTCAACAAAAGGTGCTGAAAACAAAAAACCTCTATTCATCCCTTATATTTTACACCAAAGTTAAATTGACACGAATCACAGAAGTAAAGCAAATCATAAAACTATACAGCTTAAAAAAAAAAAAAAACAGAATAAAATCTTTGTGAGTTTGGATTAGAGAATGGCATCTTAGATATGACATTATAAGTATGAGCCATATTAAAAAATAAAAAGCCCTTGATGTTGAACTTGATAACTTCTGCTCTTTGACAAATAATTTTAAGAGAATAAAAAGGTGAACCATATTTGCAAGTCCAAAATCTGATAACGGACTGTTATGGTTTGGATGTGAGGTGTACCCCAAAAAACTCAGGTGTGAGACAATACAAGGAGGTTTGGAGGAGAAATGATTGGGTTATGTGAGACTTAACCCAGTCGATGAATTAATCACCTGATGTGATTAACTGAGTGGTTACTGAAGGCAGGTGGGGCGTGGCTGGATGCGCAGTGGGGCGTGGTTTGGGGATACATTTGTATCAGGCGAGTGGAGATCAATCTCTCTCTCTCTCTCTCTCTCTCTCTCTCTCTCTCGCTCTCTCTCTCTCCCTCCCTCCCTCCCCTCTCTGATCATCATGTGAGCTGCTTCCCTCTGACACATTATTGTGCCTTGATGTTCAGCCTCACTTGAACCCCAAGGAATGGAGTTTGCTGTCTATGAGATTGAGACCTCTGAAACTGTGAGCCCCCAAATAAACTTTTCCTCCTCTATAATTGCGCTGGTTGGGTCTTTTAGACACAGCAGTGGAAAAAGCTGACTAAAACAAGCATTGTTTTCTTTTTTTTTTTTTTGGTGGTACCGGGGGATCAATCACTCAGCTACATCTCCTGTCATTTTTATTTATTATTTTGAGACAGGATCTTGCTAAGTGGCCGAGGCTGACCTTACCTGGAACTGTGCTCTCTCTGCCTTAGCCTTCCGAGTCCCTGGGATTACCCACCTGTCTGTCTGTGGCATTTTTGAAACATTTTGAATTTATGAAAAATTCCAAATAAGAAAACAACCCAGTTAAAAATGGGGAAAATATTTTAAAGAGACACTTCACCAAAGAATATACTGTTGGCAAATAAGCACATGAAAATATATTAGGTATCACTAGTCATTACAGAGTTACAAATTAAAGCCAAAATAGGATACTGCTGCACACCCAGGAGATTTTTATACATATATACACATACACACACATATAAAATTTTTTGGTATCAGGAATTGATCTCAGGGGCACTCGACCACTGAGCCACATCACCAGCCCTTTTTTTTGTATTATTTTGAGACAGGTTCTCACTGAGTTGCTTAGAGCCTTGTTTTTGCTGAGGCTGACTTTGAACTCTGATTCTCCTATCTCAGCCTCCTGAGCTGCTCTAACTGCACCTGGCTTCCTATGAGATCATCCTGAATTAAAAAGACTGATTATAGTAAGTGTTGATGAGGACGTGTAGTAACTGGAATTCTCAGTACTTCTGATGGCACTGAAAAGTGGCACAGCCTTTCTGGAAAAGTTTGGTGGTTTCTTAAAAAGTTAGTCACACAACTACTGTATGATCCAATGATTTTCTAGGTATTTATCCAAGATAAGTGAAAACATCTGTCCATGAGATTTATACACAAATATTCATAGCAGCTTTACTTTATAATGGTCCAAAATTGAAAAAGCCCAACTGTCTATCCACAGATGAATAAATATTGCAACCTATTCCATGGAACACTATTTAGTAATCAGAAGAAACAAAGCACAGATACATGGTGCAACTTGGATGGCTGTATCATGATGTAACATGCTCAGTAAAAGAAGCCTAAGAATAAACATCATTTCTATCTGCTTCTATTTATACAAAATATTGGAAAAATAAAATAATCTGAAGTGAAAGAAAGACCCATTGCTGCCTGGAGATGAAAGGGTGGGGAGTGGGGTGAGGATTGGTGTAGAAGAAGGAGGCTGCTGAGGGCCATGGTCAGGTTCCCAGTCTGATTGTATTCATGATGTAGACTCTATGCTTTAAACATGCAAGTTACTGCATATCAATTATACTTCAATAAAGGTAAAAAGTATTAAAAGTGATGAGTGTGGGCTCATTATGTTATGTCACATAGTATCCAAAAAGGTATGGGAAAAATCCTCATTTGAAATAGAATATCACAAAATATTGACCACTGAATTTCCTAGGCACATCCAAAATTATTGGATAAGGCAAACACCAAAATTGGACTGACACCATACCTACTATCAAATGGGTTGTGGGTCAGGCATGCCATATCTTTCCATCTTTAATCAAGTAGAGATTCTGTGGTCTTTTAAGACACAAGTGAATCTGGAATTATCAAATAAGCAACTCAGCAACTGCCACAGAATCCATGAGCCAATGACTTTCTATGTGGCAAAAGAGGATTGCCTTGGATCTGGGTGCCCAGCAGGGTTGACCCCAATTTGGTCTGCGAATTCCTCGTACACCTGCAAACCTATTCATTCGCATGAATGATGACTCAAATTACAGAAGATACATACACGAGTAAAATAGTATTATCTGACCTTTTGAGAGAGCAGACAGAGTCACAAATACAATTTTAGATATTTTTTGATTTTGTTTGCAGGAAATTTGGTCAAATGCAGTAAGAAAGCCTTTGATGTTATTGAAAAATAAACTCACCAAGGGGCACAATGTCAGGTTCTGCCTGGTTCTGCCTCTAGATTTCTGTTCTGTCTCTTTGTCTGGAGCAAATGCAGGTTAAATTCCTGCCCTGAAGTCACTGAGGGCTCTTGTTTTTGCTTTAGAAGCAGCCCAGGTGTGTTGGCTCCTTGACTCCCAAGGGGAGGACGAGGGCTAGTGGGATCAGCAAGCTGATCCCTGAGCCCCACCAGGTCTGTGTATCCAGGAAGACTCGTTCTGTTCCATGGGACAAATGAAACAAAACAGAAACAAAGCACAGGACAAAGTATTTTGATAAAGCGAAAGAAGAATGTTGGTTATCTTACGTGACCAGAAAGTCCAGGGAAAGGGCTAACGTCTGGTGTGGCTAGACTCTAGGCTCAGATGATGGCCTAGGCCTGCCCCTTCCTCTCAGCTCCCCCTTCCTTCATGTTGTTTGTGCCCAGTGATCACAGGGGTCCCCCAGGATCACAGTTCCAGACCTAATATCCTTCCAGGTTCAAATCCAGGTTAAAAGAGAATGTCTAGTTCACAGGAAGCCAATGCACCTCTTGGGCACGGAGACCAGGGAGATAGAGCTTTCTCTTAAATATTCCACGAGGGACACGGAAGAGCTGAGTTTTTCCGTTAGTAATAAAGGCCTCTGGTCACTCATGAATGCCCACTAGCAGTCTGGGGTAAGTTTCTGGTTCTACACCCTTGGCCAGTGAGTCTGGTAAGCTCTGGGCTTTTAAAAACACCATTGAATTCTAGATTGCTTTACCACTGAACTGTCAGGACCATCTCAGGACCTTCCTTTTTGGTGTAAGGAAGGGCAGAGGGAAGGAAGGCTTCCTGTTTGTAAGGAATGATTTTATGGAGGCTTCGTCTGCCAAACCCTTTCCTAAGGTGTCAGGCTTCACCAATACTAATCATGGCAACGGCTGAGAAACAGGGTGAAAAAAGATATAATTTTATATTTTGGGGGCAGCACTTGTCTTAGTGAGGGTGCTGCCTTTGAGAAAACACCTCCATATAAGATGTCCAGGGCCGAAGGTGAAACTCTGGGAACATGGATGTTAACAATTGCAAAAGCAAGAAAAGAGGAAAACGGGTTTTCCTCCTGGAAGAAAGCCAATGACAAGCTGGAGGTACCTGAGACGAGGAGGCTCATGGGAGGCCTCAAGAACACTTTAGAATGGAGAAGACCAGCACTCTGTCTTAACTTCTTAACTTCATGTAAGTCCCTCCTCCCACAGCCCTTCAGAAAAGTCTACCAGACACCAAAATTGCTGTGTCTGGCGTTATTCATCCATTTATTTATTTATGGTGGAAACCAAGGTAGGGGTTGGATTTCCCACCTGGGTCTGAACGGGGTATGACAGAAAGAGCCTGTGTGAGATGCTCAGAGACCCACACACCGAGTGAAGAAGAGCTCAGAGCAGGGAGGGCCCAGGAGGAGTCCCCACAAGCCTGTCACAGACATTTTGGAGTGAGATTTAACTTCCATAGAAATGGAGGCTTGAGTTTTCCCTGAAGAGATTTCAAGGGCCAGGGAGATGCAGATATTATCAGGTTAATAATAACAGCAATGACTCTTGTTTATGGGTTGTATACTATATGCCAGATGTTTTGCTGGATCTTTTATCTCTCTTTGAAGGTCAAATATCACCCTCATCTAAATTCTCATTATTTCTCTTTACCCCCTATTTTTTTATTATTGTATCCTGTTAATTTACTTAATAGTATTCAACCCAATTTTTATGTTTATATACTTACTTGTTCACAAAGGTCTCTCTTGGTCATGCATGTCCACAGGTTTTCTCAATGATCTTCCTCAGGACAGCAAACCCCACAAAGGCGGACATGACACTTGTATATTGCCCAATGTTTAAATGGCACCCACCACTGTGCCAGAACATAGTAATCACTCAGGAGGTGTAACCTACAATTGTCACAGTGGGTTGTCAACAAAGGAATGAAATTAAACGAATAAATGAATGCAATGAATGAACAATTGAGTGGATGAAGAAACGGGGGTTCAGAGAAGACCAACACTTACCCAAGGCCATATAGCAAATAGCTCTCTCTCCTGTACAAACACGCTTCTTCCTATGTCTCTCTGCTGCACGCGCTGCGTTGGCTTCTCCAGAAGCATTTCCCAGGCTGGCTCAGGAGCAGTTTATTTTTCTGTGCCAAATGTTTTCTCCCTGTCTCACAACATTTGAGAGAGAAAAAGAAGCAGCCTGAAATAGCCTCAGCCCAGGAGATGACGTTGTCAAGCTCACTCAGAGCCTTGCACACAGCCTGGGAATTGAGAGAGGACACCTGCTGCATCTGGTGCCTGTGTAGTTGTACTGGGGTGTGGATGGGTAGACTTAGAGTTCAAGTCAAGGCATCACATGTAGGGGGGTCATGAAGATGAAGGGAGACTTGTGGACCCTGTTTCCAGGCCATCCAAAGACCAAGGCTGCCTTGCATAGATCCTTGGGAGGACAATGCTAAGGATTATTTCCTTGTCATGGAGACTCCTGAAAGCCAATGGACCACCCGTGTCCCTTTCCAGGGTAACAATCATATATCTACTCACATCCTTAAGATTGCTCATTGCCACCAGATTGTTTAGTAGAAATAACAAATCAACATGTCAACCTGACAGGTGACCCATATGCTCTCTTTAAACAGCAAATGTCAAGCATATCATGAAGTTTTTGTGCTAACAAGCATTGAGAGGACATAACTTGTCTTCCTATTTTTTTTTCTTCCTTTATCTGGGCCTTGTGCCCACCAGTCGACGTATTCTGAAGACTTGGTCCAGATGGCTCCTGCAGGCTGTGATGCCCTTCATCAAATCCAGCCCCTGCTTCAGGTAGTGAGAAACCAAGGACCTGTGTCTGCAGGTGTCCACAGAAGAATCTTCATCACCCCTCCCAAGTGAATCCAGAAATTAACCACTGCTCCTGGACTGAGACAAATCTCCAACTCCTGCTGAGCACCTGAGACTCGCCTCTGACTCTACATGGACCTCTAAGACAGAGGAGGATCTTCTTGTAGACAGTCTTGAACACCTTTTCCTGCAACCATCAGTAAAGGGGATGGGAGTGCATAGTGGTGAAGCTAGGACAAAATGCACGAGAAATTAAAGGAGGAAAGATTTATTTTGACTCACAGTTTCAGAGGTTTTAGTTTATGATTGGCTGACTCCATTGCTTCAAGCATGAGGTGAGGCAGAACATCATGGTGGGAGGCAGAGAGAGAAAAGGGGCCAGGGACAAGATATAGTCTTCAAGGGCATGTCCCTAAGGACCCACTCTCTTCAACTAGTCCCACTTACCATTTCCACCATGTTATCATAGTCCATTCAGTGAAGGAGTGACCAATGGACTAATCCATTGATGAGATCAGAGTCCTCATGTTGGAGTTATTTCCCCAAAACCCCACTTCTGAATATTGCTGCATGGGGGACCAAGTCTTTAAAACACGAGCCTTTGGAGGACATTTCAGATCCAAACTATAATACACCAGAGTTGGGAAATCCAGGGGTTGAATCCTGGAATTGTTCTGGTCAGATGGCACTGGGCCCGTCAGTTAACCTTCCTGCATTCTTTGCCTGTAAAATGCAGAGAACAAAACCACCTTTGAGATATGACAAGGGTTAATACATATTAGGGTGTTTATTCAATGCTTCCATACTATATAGGCACAGTGAAAAGTGTCCATTATCATGGGTGGCACATGGTAGGAACTCAAGAAGTGGTTCCATGCAAAAAGATGCTCACTGAAGCATTATTTATAAAGATAAACCTTGGAAGGTAGCGTCAGTGCAGAGCAATAAAGGAATGATTAAATCAATACGATACACTCCTAAGAGGAAACATTATACAGCCATTGCAAATTATAATTTTTAAAGCAATATAAAAATGCTCACTAAAGAAATGTCAAGTAAAAAGAAAAAGATTCAAATCACATCTATAAATATGTGCAAAATGGACTCAATGATCCTATGCCCATATATAATTGAATAAGCTTGTATCCACTCCCCTCCATGGATTTGGAAAAAAACATATCCCTAAAAGTTACAGTTTGAGTGGCGGGAGTATGGGTGGTTTTTATTTTCTTCTCTATTCTATGTGCGTTTTCTGGATTTCCCACAATGAACATTTCCTACAATTACAATACAAGGAAAAGCAAACATTATTACTTTTAAAAAATGATAGGAGAAGCTGCACCTCGTCTTTTAACAAAGCAACAGCTGCTGAGAGCCATTAACTTTGCCGCGCCATCCATCCAAATGCCCCAGCCCCAGCCTAGCAGGGGTGGGACAGCAATGGCTCCCAGTCTGCCAGGCCAGCCTCACAGATGGGCTCCCCAAGGCAGGGGGAGTGTCCCCGCTTTGCCAGGTTGCGGCTCCCTCCTCCTCTCTGTTGGCATGCCCTCCGGTATTTATTCACTCACATGGCCTATAGAGTTAAAAGAGGTTTGTTTCTTTTCAGGCTGTTGAGTGCAGCCAGGGTAATTTAGTAGAAAAATGTCATGCTAATGCAATTCAAAGTTCAAATGATCTTTCATTTCGAGGGAAAGAAGAATGTGTGTGCAGTTGGAATGTTAAAACTCACTACTTGCCCTGCAATTCAAATAGAAATATGAGCTGCAGGGGCTACATAAGTCACATGAAGTACTGTGAGTGAAATGCACAAAATGAATAAAAATGATCCGGAAGCCGTTTATTAGCATTGCTGGGGGCCAGCACCAAACAAGAACCGTGGCCGTCAGAAGCTGCGCTGGGAAGAAGGCGTGTTTGCATGAAATTACAATAATCCTGAAATAATGAGGAAGGAAGTGATCAGCAAGGCCCTTCTTACCAATGTCGCCAAAGCCACCCTCAGCCCCCTAGAGAGCTGTGCCCTTTTCCCTCCCACACGCCCTTCCCTCCTTGCTCCATGGCTCCTGCCTGGCCTGGCTGCACCTGTCAGGTGGGTGGGTGGGTGGAGGGGGGTGCAGCCCGGGAGAGATTGTGTATGCAGCAGTGAGGCTGCTCTCTCAGGGGGCTGGAAGGGCGAAAGGAGAAGTCGGAGACCCTGAGGTTTAGCTCAGGCCACACAGGAAGAGGCCAGAGAGTGTGCTTGGTTGCGGGGCAGCAGGAAGCAGCTCTCCCAGCGTCTCCTTGCTCCACTTCAGGTTTCTGGTCTCCTCTTCCAGGAAGAGGTACTTGGAAGAAGAACAAGTGTCAGCTATTTCTATCTTAATATGAATTTCCACCTTGTTTCCGATCAGAAGGGATTAGCATTTTCAGACATGGCTGTTAGGATCTGCTGAAATGCTTTATTTTTTCCTCCTACCTGTGAAAAGAATAGTTGGCACTAGTGTATGGGTCATCTGCCCAAGTTTCTTTCTTTTATGTTTTTCAAATCAAATTTGGTCTCCTGCTAGGAGGCCATCTCTGGTCACCATCAACACAATCTTTTATTGATGTCATCATCACGGCCTCCAAATTTCGTACGCTGAAAATTTAAGACCAGATGTCATTGCATTTGGTTATGGGGCCTAGGAGGAAGTAATTAAAGTTAAATGAGATCATAAAAGCGGGGCCCTGACCTGCATGCACACACAGAACTGAGTTGAGTGCCTGCGAGGGTGGTGGTTGCCTATAAGACCAGAGAACAGGCCTCAGAACTAAACCTATTTTACTGGCATCTTAATCTTAGCCCTCCGTCTCTACAACTGTGGGAAATAAATTTTTGTTTTTCGAAGCACCCAGTCTATGATATTTTGTTATGACAAACCAAGCAGCTAATATAATCTATTGTGAAATTGCAAATCCCAAAGGAATAGTAGAGATATAACTGATCCTCACTTATGCAAAGGCAGTAACATAACAACCTATGAAAAAGAAGGAGTCAAGTCGTGTGTGTGTGTGTGTGTGTGTGTGTACGCACGCGCACATGTGTGTATTGTGTACAGGCAAGAGTGCAGGAGTTCTTTCTTTGGAAAATGTTAATTTTCCATTAGGTTTCATCAAGCAAGTTGAAAATGTCACCTGTTTATATTTCATTGTACAGTGGAGGATTGGAATTGCAGACTTGGGAAGAGGCGCTAAGAGGTGAGAAGGAAGAAGAGAACTATTTTTCTTTTCATTTTGCATCTGTTCCCAGGGACTGAAAGAGAAGAATTGTAATTATTTATATGCAAGTATGCCCAAATATCTGTTATGCATTGTTTCCTAAATTGACTTCTATAGAATACCAGTTCTACACAGGGATATTAATGGAAGGTATTAACATTTTCTTTGGTCAAGTGAGTTATGCATTGCTTTGCAGATTTTTCAAAGTGTGTGCATCATAACTCTCCAAGAGGCAGATGTGGCCTGCAGTAGATTGCTACAGATTTGACCAGGATCTCAAGTTCACTATTCATTTTGGAAATCATGCTCAGGGCTATGCAAAAAAAGGCCACAGACAAGAACATAAAACTCAACTCTAGACCTATTTTTTTCTGCTCATTTGCTGCATAAGTCTGGGCTAATTACCTCTTGATGCTTCAGTTGCTTTGCTGTATAATGAACAGTTGGGTTGTGTAACCTTGACTCTTCACCGCTCCCCTAGCATTCTGTGATCTGTGTTCAGGACTCTGTGGCTCTACTCACCCTCTTTGCATTTTTGGGCAAAGGATCCATTTCTCTGTCTACTTGGAAGCATAGAAATGCTCCATTGACCTTCCAGAGAGGTCTTTGTCAAAGTTGATGAGTTCATACAGGTGAAAGTACTTAGGAAAAAAAAAACAGTGTTATGTCATTTTGAATGTCTTTGGCAAAAAGGTTATGACTTTTCTGTCATTCTAAGTGCTTCACAAACCGGGTGAGGCAAAGGGTGCAGAATGTAACATCACCAAGAGCTAAGCTCTGGAGTCAGACTGCTCAGACTCAAATCCCAACTCTGTTCTTAACTCTGCAATGACCTTGGTCAGGTCACTGATGTTTTGTGCCTCAGCTTCTTCAGCGTTAAACTGCTTTCGCGTAGAGTTGAATTAAGTGAGATAATATGAGAAAAGTGCTAAAAATAGTGCTAGGTATTTAGTAAACTCCCTGGAAGTGTTAGTCACTGTCATTGTCCTTTCCCTCTAGTACTTCTTCACATCATAAAATAAAGGAATAGCCACAGTAATAATAGCAACAAACTACTAGTAAAAAAACTTTAAAGATGGGGTGGTGGGGATGTCCTGATCATGGCTACCTTACAGGTCTTAACTCTTTGAACAAGCTGGTTGCTGCCCTCAGCCACCTGCAGTCCCCTGTGAGCTAGTCAGTTAAACATGCGGATTTGCCTTGCTATTCACAATGTCCATTCTGCAGGCCATGGTGCCCGCCTCTAGGCAGAGATAAACAGACAGGCATCTCTTCCTTAAGGAGATTACAGTGTCCAGAGTCATAAAAATTGTGAGATCCCCAAGCAATGGAGGAAATCAAACCTCTGACAGGCTTCTGGCTTTCTTTTGTTGTTCTGTGGTGAGTGCTCATGGGAAGAATAATGGTTGACAGTTTCGGAGAAGAGGTGGGTCTTGCCCTCGAGAGAGATGGACTTGGAGGGGGAGAGGAGGACGGCCTGAGTGGAGAAACAGAAGGAGGCCTGTCGGAGTGGGGGGATGGAGAAGAGGCTAAAGTGCCACCATGGTTTGCATATGGTGGGACGTGCATTGGAAGGCAGGTCCTTCACCGTGAAGTAGAGGAATTTGGACTTCATCCGAGAGAGAAAACCAGCAGGAGACAGATTGCTTTCCTTTTAAATGGTCTGCTCTCTCCTTGGGGAAGCAGAAAGGTCGTGCAATGAGGCTGAGTCATCGCTCTTTTCCACCCACTTAGCGGTTGGCATCAATCAACGTTTGCCTTGGCTGAATGGGCAGGTAGTTATTTGCAAGGCTGAATGAAATCATGCGGCCGGTGTGGGTGCTGCTGAGGATCCCCTCGCCCTGAATCTGGTCAGGGTTCCATTCAGAGGAAATACACTAGCACTGGCAGGTGCCTGGGGACAATGCTACTGAAGAAGAGTGAGACTGGAGCCCTTGCATGGCAGGACTTCAAGGAAGCAGTGGTTTCTGAAAGCTTGGAGGTGGGGAAAGTGCTCTCTGAGTGTGACTGGGATAGCTGGAGTTTTAATTTATACCAGATGATTTTTATGGTAGAGTAGGGAGAATTGCTTTCACGAGGATTAATAAAACAAGGATAAATCATCTTGACCTCATACCTGTTGGACCATTTAAAAGTCCATCAAACATGGTCACTTTGCCACTATCGATTGCATCAGCCCTGGGCCCTCTCCTGTCGGCAGTGCCAGCCTCTATCCTAGCCGAACTTGGTCACCAATACGAGCTATTTAAGCAGAAACGATCTTTTGCAAAAATCTCTATATTATTTAATACCTTTGCCCTTTGCCTGGGCTCTCTCTTTCCACAAGTATCTCCTCCAGGATTTCAATCTGCTTTGGATGCTCTGCGAGGAGAGATGTACAGCGCGCTCCAGTGGGAATCGTGGCTTTCTGTCCCTGATGTCTGGAGTCTCATAATTTATGGCGCTCTCCTGCTGAGGTTCTGCAGTTTTTAATGGGGCCTTGCGGTAAAGTTTGGGTAGGAAGAAATCTTTCCACTTAGAGAGGGTTCTGCTTTCATGGTCTCCATTTTACTGGGAGTTTTTCGTCTTCTTTGTCTTTACAGCCAGAGCCATTTCCTGGAGTAAATGTTGCATGAACGCTGGAGAAGAAAGAAGGAGAATCAAGTCTCTGGAAGGTTCAGTCACCAAGAGTGAACCCAAATACTTTGGGCGGTTCACTGATAAGTCAACAATATTTGTAAAGGCCTGATGGTAGGGACTGCACAGAGATCTTGCTGCTCCAACTCTGAAAATGCGATGACTTCTCCCTGTTTACCAATTCCAGCCAAATGCCCTGGTGTCTAAGGCCTCACATTCACAACCCAACTGCACTTTCTGCACATGCCCATGCTGGATGGGGGGCACTGGGGATGTAGCTCAGTGGTAGACTTGTTTTCCTCCCAGCAGGTATGAGATCCTGGATTCAATGCTCAGCTCCATGTAGAAAAACAAAACAACTACATGCCCCATGCTCTGGCCAGTCTGAATGCACCTCGCTCTTTTTTTAACCTGAGGATAAAGGCCCCGTTGCATCTAGGAGCCTCTGTCCCTGTGACTCTGTCTCCTAGACTTTATTTATGCTCACATGTCAATTTCACATACCATCTTCTTCACAATTCATGTCCTGATTTGAACTTTATCCCATACAACTCCATGGGGTTGAACAGAGCTCTACAGAGTACAAACAGACAAACAAAAAACCAAAAAACCTCTTTGCTGATTG